>NW_024544552.1:0-1204166 GCF_018167655.1 Microtus oregoni | reverse complement strand
TCCGCTATCCTAACATCATCACACTGAGGCTGTGCGCTCAGCTTACTCCTGGTTCTTGTATATTTGGCTTTCTCATCCTTTTACATGAGATTGTGTGGATTTCTATTCTACCCTTTTGTGGTCCCAATCAAATACATCAGATCTTCTGTGATTTCACCCCTTTGTTGAAGTTAGCCTGTACAGATGCCTCTGTGATTCTGGTTCAAGATGTGATTTATGCTCTCGCTATTCTGATAACAAGTCTGATTATTTCCCTTTCTTATGTAAGAATTATTGTTATCCTGAGCATCCCTTCAACAGAGGGACGTAAGAAGGCCTTTTCCATCTGTGCCACCCACATTACTGTCTTCCTGTTGTTTTTTTTGGCAGTGTGGCCCTTATATATCTTCAATTCTATGCCACTTATACACCATTCTGGGTTAACACTATTGCTCTTACATTTTCTGTATTTGCTCCCTTTTTCAATCCTATTTATATATAGCCTAAGAAATAAGGACATGAAAGATGCAATTAAAAAACTCTTTTGCCCTCAAAAGGTGATCAATGAATCAGGTATGTAATTTTAGCTTATGCCTTTTTAAGCTAAACAAGATGATTTCCGCCCACCCAAAAAAATGATCCCAAAGAATGACTGTAATTAAAAGATTATGCAATTGATTTTTTTTTCTTTCCAAGACAGGATTTCTTTGTAGCTTTGGAGCCTGTCCTGGAACTAGCTCTTGTAGACCAGGCTGGCCTCGAACTCACAGAGATCCGCCTGCCTCTGCCTCCCGAGTGCTGAGATTAAAGGAATGTGCCACCATTGCCCTGTGATCAAACACTTTTTTAAAATGAGCTGATGGATGGACACATAAATTGTATCTTCTGAGAATTTACAGAGATTGTAAAATTAGCAATTTTTAAAAAAAATTTTCCAACCATTGAAAGGTATAAAAATCCCATACATATATATATGAACATATATAAGTACTCCAGAATGGTTAGGTTTACAACTATGAAGAACATTTACATGCATTATCTTTTTGACGCAGTCTCTTGGCTACTGTTATCTACACTATTATCTTCACAATAACCTTGAAGTCTTCATAGACACATGCCACATCACAGTGCATAATAACTCTCTCTGTTGTTGAGTGATTAGTCCAAAGCCTTTGAACAGGTTGTGGAGAAAGAAACCTTCCTTGTGTCCAAACTATAGACATTTTCCTTTCAACTTGTTCTCCTTTACATTAGTGTTCTGATTGTTTAAAACACATGTATCTCTGTAATGTATTTCATCAGCAGGAAATTATAGGTTATGTTTGGCATTGTGTCAATCACTATAAAAGAAATTGAATTATATAGAAAGTCAATATGAGTAAACTGAGACTGAATAAATGCATGTATTTCATTAATCACTCTAAAATATTTTGTATCTTTTCCCTTTGAAGTTGCAAAATACATAATTTTGTAGTATATTTAATATTGTACATATTTTACTTCATAGTACATATTTACAAAACCTGGAATTTTATACTAAGATATGTGTATCTATACAGTGTTTGTTATAGCTTAATTACGAGATATTATACTGAAATCTTGTAACTTGAAATGTTACAGGTTTTCTCCATATCGTGGTCTTATAAATCTAGTAATAATTATATTCTTGAACAATGCTTCAAGATAAATTTCAAGACGTCAATATATTACAGAAAAAAATTATAAAAATATTTACCATTCTTGATTAAACATTGACTATTTAAACTGTTTTATAATTGACACATAAATGTAAAGCTGCCAGTAGGACTTGTAGAGTGACATCTGATCTACAGTTTAAATCTGATATCTGCATTTTGTGGAACCTACTGATTTGATCATTGGCGAAGTAAAGGTGTAGCATAGCTAAAAGAGAATTCTGATACATTAAAATATAGGGTTCAGTTCTTCACATTTGTATAAAAATTATAAATTCATAGCCTTGAAATGAATAGGCTCTCAATAGGCTGTAGGCATCTTCCTGTCTCATAACTTTAGATGGATTTTTCTCCTATTTGGCTATTGAGGAGTTATTGGACAATCCTAGGCTTCTACATAGTGTTTCCTAGTCGGACTTACCCAGGGTATCTGCTTTACTCTCAACCTTGCATCCAGCCTGTGTTATTCTTCCTCTTTCTTTAGTCTCCTCTCTTCTTTTTCTTCCTCCTCCTATTGCTTCTATTGTGGTAGCCTCTAAACATTATCATGCATAAGGAAACGAGCAAAAGTGACTTCAGTTCTAAGAATGCTGGATCTTCTCTGAAGCCTTTAAAGTCAGAAGTAAATGGCCTTTGGTACATTGAGAAGAAGCTCACCCAGATACAACAAAGTGGATTCCATACTGAACAGCATGGGAAGGAGGATAATTGAAAACGAATGGAAAAAGCAATCACAAGATGGAAAATGAGAAATCGTAGGTGGTGCAGAACAGCAGTTTATGTGGATAGATGAGACCACACTGAAGATGGAATCTGAGGCAGATCAGAGAAGGGGTCTGGTAGAGGGTAACAATGAAGACAGGGCAGAGGACCACTTGGATGGAGCTTATGACGGATGATGAAAATGAGGCTGAGGAAGAAGAGAATGACAGAGACAAGACCAACGATGAGGAGACACTTAAGGACATAGTGGGCTTTAGAAGTCTCAACTCATTATTTCTTTACCTAGACACTTGACCTAAATGAGATTAATTCTAGATCTTCCTAGTTAACTTCTGCACGTTCTCAATATTTCTCCCCTTGCCTTTACTGTGTTTATTCATTCGTATGGTCCCAGACCTGGCTCCTTGATGTGAATTTTATTGTGTCATTTATTTAATATTTGTAATTAATATGTTAATATTAAATCTGTTTTTGTTCAATTTTATTCTGAAAGTTTTGTTTTTAGTTTTGACACCTTTTTGATTTTTATTTTGTTGTATCTTTATGCCAATAATGTAGCATACTTTTTTTTTTTAAATCAGCCATGGCTGTTTTCCTTCATGCAAAGAAAATCTTACTAAGTTGTAGCAGCTGAGAGCAACTTTTAATTAAAGCAATGTCTATTATTCCCCATGAGTACCCTGGGGGACTTTTCAGCAAAAATGTAGCAATGTAACTATGTGAGTGGGACTTGGTCTGTGAAAGGTGTCCTTTAAAAATGGTGTAATAGTCTTTATATACTTTTACTATAGAGGATACTATTGATACCTTTCTGAAGAGCCTGATTTTTCAAGTCTTTTTTTTTTCTCAAAATATAAAAGATCTCTTATTAAAGCAGTAATCTGGAGGGGGAAAGGAGTCTATATATTTCATTAATCTCACAATGTTTGAAAATCTAAAAGAATGGTGTATGCATGGTGTATTAAAATTTATATATGTTAAATATTGTAATTTATTTATTTTTCAGTAAATTTAAAATGCAACTAATGAATTTCCTAGATGTGTCATTATGTGTAAATGGGAGACCACCAATATTTAAATACATAATTAATCATCATATAAT
Source organism: Microtus oregoni (assembly GCF_018167655.1). NCBI lineage: Eukaryota > Metazoa > Chordata > Mammalia > Rodentia > Cricetidae > Microtus > Microtus oregoni. Next base: position 1,200,668 of record NW_024544552.1, on the reverse strand, counting down.
GTAATGTTATGTGTTTTAACAGCATTTTCTTGAAGTAAATAGACTATTTGCTTTCAAAATTCAGAAATCATATGCAATACAAAAAATATTCTAGTTTTAAATTTAAATTTTACTTTGAGAATAACAGTTAATGAGGGGAAAGGTTGTAGCAAACACTGTTGGATACCTGCTTAATCAAACAGTGGTAATGGAACTGGGTTTTTTAGTTGTAGTATTCTTTGCCCCCCCCCCCCCCTTTTTTTAAGGAATCTTTGTTGGGTGAGGCTGCTAGTTTGTTTCCTGATCACCCGAACTCTAAAAAAAAAATCACACTGAAACTATACTATTTGCAATACTGTTTGGCCAATAGCTTAAGCATTCTTTTAGATAGCTCTTAAATCTTAAATTAACCCATTCCTTGATGGAGGAAGGTCATTGGTTAATTATAATAAAGAAACTGCTTGGCTCTCATAGGTTAAAACATAGGTGGGTGGAGTAAGCAGAACAGAATGCTGGGAGGAAGAGGAAGTGAGCTCAGACTCGACAGCTCTGCTCTCTGGAACAGAGACGCCATGCTCCCCTCTCCCGGGTAGACGTGATAGCTCTGCTCTCTGAGACACACGCAATGAAGCTCTGACCCAGAATGGACGTAGCCTAGAATCTCTGTGGTAAGCACACCTTGGGGTGCTACACACAGAATATTGGAAATGGGCTAGTCCAGGTGTGAGAGTTAGCCAAGAAGAGGCTAGATAGAAATGGGCCAAGCAGTGTTTAAATGAATACAGTTTGTGTGTTGTTATTTCGGGCATAAGCTTGCCAGGTGGCCAGGGTGCTGGGGACACAGCCCCGCCACACCTATTACAACAATTCCTATTATTTTATATTTTACCATGAGGCTCATGGTCTACTAGCAAGGTTCTGGCTGGCAGCTTGTGTCTTTCTCTCTGGTGGCTACATGGCTATTCACTGATTCTGCCTATTCTTTTTATATACCTTTTCTAGCCTGGCTATGTTCTGTTAAGCCATTGACCAAAAGCAGCTTCTTTATTAACCAATGGCAATAAAACATATTCACACCATGCAGAGGGGACTCCACATCAGGTCTTATCACTGAGATGTAATGAGGAATATCGTGGAGCTTTAGGGGTAACTATTTGTCTCCTAGTCACATTTTCTTTGAAATGATTTAGAGGTATATTTTGTTAAAATAAAAAATAAAAATCATTTGTCATTTAAGAGTCAAGTATATTCAAATATAAAACAGGTTAAATTGTGCAGTTATGATTAATAAGCATTTCCAACAGAATATTAACATTAATTTAAAGTTATCAGTCTGAATACATGAATTTCAGAAAAAAATCTTTCTCACCCTCACTTCTGTTTTTACATACTACTTAAAGAAAAAATGTAATTTTTTTCCTAAAATTCATACATATGTTTCAATTTTGGTTTTCCATACAAGAATGAAGGTTTTTTTTTTTTTAAAGAAGGCCTTATAGTATCACAGGGTAGGAGATATTTAAGAGGAGAACAAATTCAGTTGATTTTGTGACACTTTAGACTATAATTTAAACAGTCTTGAAAAGTCATCATATTTCATTATTAATTTGCGTTTGTCTTTGGGAACCTTCCTTGCCTGTCATTTATCTCCATTGAGAGGTCCTGACTTCGATGCACAAAGGTTATAAAGCAAAAGAAAATCAATCAATCAACACTATTATCCTAAATTCCAATAAGCAGCAAGTAGATGGAATATTCAAATGACCAAATGATTTTTCTAAACTAAGATGACTGGCCTAGGAAAAGGCAGAAGTAACCAAGTCTCCTTCCTCGCGTCCTTGTTCCACAGCTCTCCCCTTCTTTACTGTACCAACAACACTCAAATCTGAGTCTTAGATCATTCTCATTTTGATTCACTAAAGCATTGACACCATTACAGAGGCACAGAAAGGAGAGCAAATAATAATAATAAAAGGAAAAGAGTGCATTGATTCCCATGTTAGGAACTCCCAGGCCCATTTGAAATGAGCTGGAGATCCTTGGACCTGGGATTCTCCTAATTACTAAGCTGAGCTGCTTTTCTCAACTGAAGCCGTTATGGGGATGATTGTTTTTCTACTAATGTTTAGTCATTTATTGACAATTCCCAAGAGAGGCAATCATTTTACTCATCTTTAAGAAAGAAAACAGGGGGAGAAAAAGGGAGACGACCCATGAGGAGAATTAGATCTATTATATCACTGAATGATGAGAGAAACTGAGTTTAAAATGAGGTCTCAGGGTGGAATCCTAGGGAAGGAAGTTAGTTCTCCTGTGGCACACACACATCAATGGAGCAAAGATGGAGTCTTCGTTCATGATTATTCTGACCTTAGACACCAGCAGCAACAAGGTTAGTGGATTAGCTATTTGAAGGGTGATGAGAGAAATATAGAGGAAAAAACAACACACCCACAATAGTAACGGACAATGCCTCCAGGTCTGTAGATACTGTGAGTGGCCTTTGGTGGGATGGCTTTTAAGAGATATGAAAGTGCCAATACAGCATATAAAGGTTTGGATTAGTAGATTTCTCTATACAAAGGACCCCTTTAAATTTAACACAGATAGGCACAAAGATGGATTTCTGAAATGTTTCAGGAATGTCCCCATAATTACATGTGTTTTCCTGTCGGGTTTTGGAAGTTAATGTCACTGGCAATTGCTCTAGACTCACCACTACCAAAATTTGGAGAAGGAACAGAATTCAATGGGTAAACATAAGTATTGCTGCTTTTGCTTCAGGGTTCCTCATGCTTTCTGTGCCTTAATAGCGTGAACTTAGAGATTACAGAAAGGTCTGGGTCTACTTAGAAATTACTTTCTTGAGCAAGTGTGTGATTCACATTTTAGAACCAGGTTCTGAGAGTCATAGTTACAAGACTTGCTGGCTACAGTTGAGAACATCAAGACTTAAATTTTGAAAAATAAAATCAAGAAAAGTTAAAAATACTTTAAATAATGAGCATATATATGTGACATGTGTGTGTGTATAAACACACATAACAGAATAAGCCACTTTCCCCTACCATATACATACAAATATATCACAAGTAATGGAGTGAACAACAATGTAAAAGCTACAAGAAATAAATGAACTTGGTTAGCAAAAGGAAGCAGAATTGAAAGGAAATAAGAACAGGATATTTCTGGAAAATGTGACTCCTCTTCCAGATATTCAGCAACTAGAAAATATAAGTTATATGAATAAAATAATATTCCCTTCTCTAAATTAAATGTGTTAAGTAGCAAGTTCCTATAGCAACAGGAGATAAAGCAACTTTTATTTCTGCAGAAAATAACTACTTTCAGTATACATAAAGGAAAATGATAGCTTTTGTATGCAAGCAAGAGAAGTTTGATGGGACTTAATCACATAATTGAGAGTTCATTGATGGTGAAACTGAAGGAAATTTTTAATACAATAAGAAAAATTAAGCATAACTTGACAATTGATGTGGTTTGGAAACCAATGGAAAGATAGCTATAAACTGAGTGTGACTGGCACACTCAGGAACGAAAATAAGAAAGTTAGTGAGGAAACTTACCGAATGCTGATACTGAAGTCATGTACCAGCTTGGAGCATCCTTAAAAGAGAAATGTAACTTCCCAGTAGTCTGAGAGTGAAGGCTCAGCTCGAGGTTTTGATACGCTTGCTTTCTTCGAAGGCATGTATGCTTGGTTAAAACAAAAAATGCCCATCATTACCAGAGTCTTCCTCAGTCTTTCCACTGAAAACGTCCCAATTTTTTTTCTCACAGAAACACCAGTCAGTAGGACCAAGCCTAGTCACCTTATTTAAGCTCTATTACTTTCTTAGATGCTGTGTGTGAAAATGCAAACATACTCTGAGATCCTGGGGCTTAGAAACTCAACATGTGGTATTCAAGAAGGAAGATCTCAGGACACAATATGTGGCACTAAAAGCTGGGTGAAGGTAAAGCTTCTGGGGTGGGGGGGTGGTCAATGTGTGGCCAAGAGAGAAATTCAGAACAGCGATTTATAAAGTATTGTTAATTAAAAAGAACAAAGGTCAATGGAAATTGGGAATCTCGGATAAATAAAATGTTGAGATAAAATGACTCTTCTGTGTGGAATGGAATAGAGATGAGAAGAATAAAATAAGAATAGAATATTGAGCTATCTATATACTTGGGAAATAAAAATGGAATATCCAGGAAGGGAAACATTAGTAGGATGGTCTTGACAAACAGACGGCTACTGAACATTGCATTCCTGGCCTTTGGAGGTGAACAGAAGCAAATATGAAAAGATGAAGGTAGATTATTTATTTGAAGAGATTGGGAAAATCAGAGAAAATTACCCAAGGCATTGGGAAGCAAGCTTTATAAAAAAGAAAAAATAGTTTAGAGAGAAGCATTGTCCTCCAAGTGAACATATTTCATCCTAAAAGAAAAATAAATCAGTAGAGAAGGTGAAACAAATCATTGTGAGAGAAGAGTAAATAATTAGCTAGAGACAATGCCCTGTCCTGTGCTGTGTTCTAGAATCTGTAGCACTCTGTAGCTCTCCTTTCCCACTGTGCCCCACAAAATTGTGAGGGCAAGCCTACCCTTACAGCTTATATATTCATATTAAATTCACAAACCATGTCATTTTGACAAACATTTCTTGAACAAAACACCTTCAAGTCTCTCTTTAGAAGATGAAGAGTGATGAAGGAGGATGAAGAACAAACAACAGCACAAAACACCATTATAGTTCATCCTCTGAATCATTTTAAATATGTAATAGGAAAAGGAGGTAAGCTAATTAGAAGAAAGGGCAGAAGATGGGTAGAAATCCCCTGTGATGGCTTTATTAGTATCCCTTAGACACCTGTATGTTTTCTAACAAGAAACAAAAGGAGTGTGGATCCGGGTGGCAGGGGAAGTGGGGAGGAACTGAGAGGAGTAGGGGGAGGGAAAACTATAATCAGAATATATTGTGTGAAAAAAATCCATTTTTCAATAAAAGAAAAATCATTTCAGACCATGTGTTTAGAATCAGATGAACTGAGTTGAGAGGTAAAGATTTGATGGAGGCCCGGCAGTGATGGTACACGCCTTTAATCCCAGCACTCAAGAGCCAGAGGCGGGTGGGTCTATGTGAGTTCAAGGCAAGCCTGATCTACAAGAGCTATTTCCAGGACAGCTAGCAGTGTTACACAGAGAAACCTTGTCTCAGAAAAAATTGTTAGGGAAAAGGTTGGAATTCAGGAATGATCATCATTTTTATTCCTGTTTCTTCAAGTCTTCTTCATGATGGTTTTAAAATATATTTTACTGACCAGTGGATAAACATTACCTGCGAATCTTCAGGCTCTATCTCGGACCTCCTAAATAAAACTTTCATTGAGGGCACTGGGAATCTAAGTTTTGACAGCCCACTCACTGATTCTGAGCAGTGCTAGGACTTTGGAATTACCAGGTATAAATATAGGTTTTGTTTTCTTTTTTCCCTTATGACAAGGTTAGTTGAAAGCCAGTGTGGAATACATATGATTTCATTCTTCATTTCTCTTCATCCACAGCCACAGTGCAGGTGACTTCTGAAAGGCTGGCACTTGGTAAGTGTGTGTCCCCTCGGAATATAATATACACTTTCTAAAGAGTTTGAGGCCACTAGGAATTGCTGACACTTGCACTTCTTACTTGGAAATGGAGTTCTCTAATTGGACCGCTGCTCAGGAGTTCATTTTTTCTGCTTTCCCTTGCTCCTGGGGTGATTCTGTCATCTGCTTCATCCCACTGCTCTTCATCTATGCTTTCATTATTGTCGGAAACCTGGTTATCATCACAGTGGTCCAGAGAAATACTCACCTCCACACACCCATGTACTTCTTTATCAGTGCCCTTTCCTTCCTGGAGATTTGGTATACCACAGCTACAATCCCAAAGATGCTCTCTAGCCTGCTTAGTGAGCGAAGGAGTATTACTCTGAATGGTTGTGTCCTGCAGATGTATTTCTTCCACTCTACAGGCATCAGTGAGGTTTGCCTCTTGACAGCTATGGCCTTTGATCGCTACCTGGCCATCTGCAGCCCTCTTCATTATCCTACTATCATGACTCCTAGAATGTGTGCCCAACTGATCCTAGGTTGCTGTGTCTGTGGCTTTCTCACACCCCTCCCTGAGATTGCCTGGATTGCTACGCTGCCATTCTGTGGCTCGAATCACCTTGAGCACATCTTCTGTGATTTCCTCCCAGTGTTGCGCCTGGCCTGCACAGACACCCACACCATTGTCATGATCCAGGTGGTAGATATTATCCATGCTGTTGAGATCATTACAGCAGTCATGCTCATTGTCATGTCCTATGTTGGTATTGTGGCTGTGATTCTGCGCATCCGGTCAGCTGAAGGCCGCCGCAAAGCATTTTCCACATGTGTCTCCCACCTGACGGTCTTTTTGCTCTTCTTTGGCAGTGTGGCTCTCATGTATCTTCGCTTCTCTGCTACCTACTCCTTGTTCTGGGACACTGCCATTGCTCTTGCCTTTGCTGTTCTATCCCCCTTCTTCAATCCCATCATCTATAGCCTGAGGAACAAGGAGATAAAAGAAGCCATAAAAAAGCACATAGGTCAAGTGAGCATCTTAATTAACAAGAGCAGGAACCTTACATAACACGGAGTCTTTTGGAGGCCGTATTGATTCTCTTTCATTCTCACCTCTCAGAAATCTTTTTATCAGCCTTTTACTGAAACGTGTTTCCCAAATGTCCCTGTTTCATGATACTTACAAACAACTAAATTAGAATTATCATTGATTTTCTTAGGTGCTCATGGATACGTGTACATGTATGGGAATGCATGTGTTCAAACGTGACAAGGCCAGAGGTAGATGTTAGATGTCTTATTCAATTGCTTCTCCACCACCATTTTTCAGACAAGATCTCTAACTGAATCAAGATCTTGCCCATTGGCTGAATTGTCTAGCCAGGAAGCCTAATGACCCATTGTCTCAACATGGCAGTTGATGGGCCCTGATTTGGTTTAATGGCAAGGATTTGACACCTGAGCCATCTCCACAGCTCCTAAATTTGATAGCTTCTTTTTAATCTTCTCCAACCCTGCATATTTTGGGGTATAGACAGAGGTACCAAGAAAGGTCTTACATTTCAAACATCATCAATTGAACATTATGCCACTCAAGTTATATACAGTAACTTTATGTTGCTGAAATTATCTTGATAAACACTTTAATTTGAACATAACCCGAACAGTTATTTTATGATTTGAAATGAAACTCAGCTGGTAAAGTGCTGATCTAACATGCATGAGGCCCTGAGGTCTATCCTCAATACAAATAAACAACAAAGAAGACAACAGGGCTGATGGGGTGGTGTACAACATTAACCCCAAAATTTGAGAGGCAGAGGCAGGTGCACCCCTGTGTGTTTGAGGCAAGCTTGTCTACTTAGAGAGTTCCAGAATAGCTGGGGCTACATAGAGAGACCCTGTCAAAAAAATTGCTTGTTGGACATCAAGTGTAGAGTCTTCATAAAATGAAGTGCCACTCTGTATAGAATCGAGGAACAACACTAACCTATAAATTGAGTATTTGAATTTAAATTAAGTTACACACCAAATGATCAGTCTCTCATAATAAATTAAAATTTATGTTTTCAGTATACTCTTGTGTGTCATGAATATTAAGCAATGTATATAATAATGTCTAACTACTAAACCATCATCACCACACTAAGTTTAATGTTACAGCTAACAGGTCAACATACTGAATAGAAATCCATTTATTCTCTAGGCTTTCAAGATCCCATACTCTCTGTGGTTCAGTATTTTAACTCCCATATTTAGGCTCCCATTGCTAACATCTTGTCATGTGTGTTTCATTAGGAGCCATTTTCTCCAGTACCCATGCTTCAGTTTGGATAGGATAAGACTCATTACTCTGTATATATTGGCAAAACTTTATCCATCTTTCTTCCTCTAGCAAAAATCCTGTAGCCGCCAGCCTACTTCCCTTGCTTCTGTATCACAATCTTTCATCTTCATTCCTAAAATTTATAGAAAGACAGAGATACCAAGGAAGGTCTTACATTTCAATACCCAGAGCCATTTAATACTGAGCTTGACTGGGGAAAAGGAGGAAAATGAAAAAAGCTTTATGTTGTGGGTAGAAGAAGTTAAAATAAGACTGCACAGGATACTTTATTTTTGAAATGAGAGAAAAACAACAAGGGGATTCAGGCAATGCTGTTGGAACTTGTGATTATTTTTCCATCTGGGAATGTGTGACCTCCCTTAATATTATACATTCTAAGTCTTTAAATTTGCAATTTCACAAAATTTAAAGAAAAATGTTGAATTTTGATGTTCCTTTAGTACTTTATGAACACCATTCCCTTGTTTTTGGTAGTATCGTTATAAAAATGATGCTTATAATTAACTGCTGTATGAAAAAATTATCTCATTTCTTTTTCTGACCACGACACCTTTAAATTTTGTATTACATAATTGTTTTCTAGATACAGTCAATGCCTTTAGAAATTAATATAGCTAATTAATTCTTACCTCCACACTTTCCAACATTGAAGCCAAGACTCCCACTTTCTACAGAATGTTTTTTTTCTTGAAATGTACATCTTAGTTTGCTACTCTGCCTAGAAACCTTCCAAGTCAAACACAATCACTGCAAATTATTATAGCCCTTTCATTAACTTGCTTGTGCATGTTTGTGTGTGTGTTTGCACACGCATTTGTGTGTGTGTGTGTGTGTGTGTGTGTGTGTACATGTGTTTAGCACAAACTATTCCAAGCTCATGGAAAAAATAGAGAAAAGGGAGAAGTTAAAACTTGTATGGTGACATTAATGGTACATTACATTGTAAATATAATCTTCATAAGTATACAGAATTCAAGAAATATGCTTTCTGATTGGATATAATGGGAGCTACTAACACATTCTCTGTTGACTTTAAGTTATTGACATATTTGTTTAACAAAAATTTCGCTACATTTATTAACCCAATATTCTTGCAAAAATAAAATAAAAATATGAATTCATACTTGTATTTGTATTTTTGAAACTAACAATGCAATTTTCTATTTATTGCACATTTCTATTTTAAGCACTCTATTAATTGTCTCCAATATAGTGTTTTAAAAAGTAATTTGTAATATTCATTTTTCTCATTCCTATTATAAAAGAGAAAATTGGTTTATAGCAGTAAAGTGACTTTTTACAAAAGGTTAAGCTATAATTCAAATCCAGAGGTAACCTTCTCCAAAAGCTTTGCTTTAACCACCCAGGAAGTATTTTCTAATACTGTTGCTTTGTGAAAATAGAGAAGTCCTATATTACCTGGAAGATTAGTTGACTGGGGTTCTATTTGCTCTATCATCATGCAAATCACAAATACCAAGACATGGTTTTCAGAGGATTTTCCTGAGACCCATGATTTTGACTATGAGCTCCAAAGGCTTATAGCTTGCAATCTTAAGAACTAGAAGTTTGCAGCTCCAATATCTAGAGTTCAGAATTTACAATACCTACTATTCAAGTTAAAGACTTCCTATAATGGTTCTTGACTGGCAGTGACCTGCACTCACTGAACCCATAGTTTATTCATTAGCAGTTGGTGATGGCCAGTAAAAGAGATTTCAAATTCTACATGTCAACCCTCAACTCTTGGGTTATGTGATGGCTATGCTTAGGCGTCAGTTTGACTTTATCTGAAATGAACTACAATCCAGAAATAGGGGCACACCTGTGATCTAGAACTTGAGATCTCTAATCTGAATCTCTAGGCTAGAAGGCACACCTTTAATCTGGGTCACACCTTTCACATGAGGGTGATGGAAGAAGGAAGCATTTTTTTCAGTCTCTGCCTGTTTGACTTCGCCTTGTCAATAATTCATTCCTTCACTGGCACTGGAGTCTACTTCTTCTGGATTCCAGCATCTAAAGAAGACCAGCTAAGACACCCAGCTTCGAGGGACTGAGCATCTACTGGATTTTTGGACTTTCGCTTCAGAGCTAGTCATCATTGGACTGCATTATGGAAATCATTCCAATAATCTCCCATATTAGCAGTGGTTAAGAAGAGACCAGCGTCACTGAGGTGAAATCTGGGAAGTGTTTTGAGAGAGAAGTTATGTTCCAGCAGTGGCCAAGGTTGTGGGACCTGATAACATGTAAGCGTCACCAGGTGGTCCTGGTTTTGAAGGCATGAAAGGGCCATGGAGGGTAGCTGAGGCTTGGCACTGTGGGAAGCCAGGAGAGGTCACTGGTGAAGTGTACCCTCAATGGCAGTAGAAGGTCAGGTACTGAAGGAGTCGTGAGAAGGAGTTGAAGCTTGACACATGAAGAAAGCCTATGAAAGGCTGCTGAACAATATATTCTATTGTCTTAGCCCACTTAACAGTGAAAAATCAAAGAAAAATTAAAGTATGAAGTAGCTCCAGCAAAATAAAAGGTAAAATCTCAAGAGAATGGCTTAATAATTTTATCCTATTCTATGGGAAAATAGTTCATATTAAATTAGTCTTTTTGTTTTTGTCGATGAATGAGTAGAGAAAAATTTGACTTGAGAATAAGTTTACAGAATAGAAAGTGTAAATTTTTGGTTATGAAGCTCTTGGATCCTCTGAGTCGAAGAGCAGAACATCAAACACCTCACTTTGTCCCAACGCCTAAGCCCAGCTGAAGCAAGCTGTTCAGGGCTGATTAATGCTGTATGAATATAGATATGGCCAAGGCTGATAACTAAGACCCAGAAAGATAGTCCTCCAAATTACCCCACCCATGCACCAAAGACTTCTCTTGTAAAAAATCATTCATTTTATAATTTCCCTAAGGTTTGATTAAAAAATGAGTCAAAACAGTAAACAATTTAAAAATTTTTAATTTTAAAATTTTAAATTTACTTTTTAAATTAAAATCTCCTTTTGAAGTTCGGGTTTAACTTTGACTCTTGATCATTGCAGGTCTTCGAAGCCTGTTTTCTTGTAACTATATCTGAACATACATGCATTACTCTAATTACTGTTTTTTAATTGGATAATTCCCTTCCTGGGCCTTCTCTTTAACCCAGATGTACATGATCCATTCTCAGTTTTTAATTAAAAATTAATATACCCTTATGTATCTCACTTACTGAATACAGTTTTTGACCATATATTCTTTCTGTGGGATCTGCCAAGCATTACCTTTTTAAAAAGATTTTTATAAATTTTGAGATTATAGTTACAACTTTTCTTCTCCTCCCTTTTCTCACTCCAAATGCTCCCATATACCCCTGATTGCTTATTTTTAAATTAATGGCTTCTTTTACCATTAACTTTTGCTACATGCATATATGTATATACATATTCATACCTAAATATAATCTTGCTCATTTTGTATAATATTACCCTGTGTGTTTTCTGGGAAGACTATTTTTCCCACTCTCAACATTCCTTAGTTGTCTGTAATTCTTTGTTAGGGTGAGGCTTTGTGAGTTTCCCATCCACTTTGGCGTGACTATTGGTACCATCCTTGTCCATATCATGTATAGGCAGTCATATTGGTATGACTTTATGGTTTTGTCAAATATATTTTAATTCATTTCTTTCTCTTGTTTCCTTTGGATTTTGTTTATTGTTTTCTTGACTGTACAGAGGCTTTTCAACTTGATTACCACTTGTCTTTTGTGGTTCCTGCAGTTTTTTTTTTTTTTTTCAGACTCAAGAAGTCATTACTTAGAAGTTTCATGAAGCCCCTTCATATTTTCTTCTAGGGATTTTATTTAGTTTTAATATATTCAAATAAAAGTTGATAGGAAATACAAAGGCAGCAATTGAGAAAATATGTTGTATCACAATGCTCAGGAACCACTACCTAGAGTTGAAATGAGAAAGAAAATATTTTATTTTTATTCAAGAGATTTGTTGAATATCTATCATATATATTGATATGATTAATTCATATTAACTTTATAGGATTCTGGAATGGATGTGTGGAAGCATAATAGGAGACTGAAATATAAAGTTACATCTTGTAGTTATGGTTGAGGTCACTTAATAAGCCAAGACCACACCAATATGAATATCATGGCATTCTGCTCCTCCTTGATTTTAGACAGCCTTCTCATAGTTCATCAACATTTATTGTTCTGGTCTCTACATTCTGTGTCCATCTTGCCATAAGAATAAAAAGTTTAATAACTTATAGTGGCACACACATGTACCATGTATCATGGCCTAATTGGCTGGACTGGGTGTCATTAAAAAAACAGTTCTTCAACAGAGAGTGCTATGAAAATTAAATATCAACACAAAAACATTAAAAAAGTGGATGCATATTTCTATATATGTCTAGAAATTTATCCAATTCTTTTAGGCTTTCCAGCCTAATGGGCTATTGCTTTTTAAAATGTCTCCTCTTACTATTTTGAATTTTTTTGATGTCTACTTTTTATAAATAAAATTTTTATAAATAAAAAATTGGATGCATCCTAAATTACACTAAAATTCAGTTCATTATATGAAAGACTTAAGTGTAATATAAAACTGTTAGAAGAAAACCTAGAGAAAGCTTTATGACACAGGTTTTGACAATGATTTCAAAGATAAAGAAGCAATAACATGAACAACAAGAGCAAATGGGATAAAGGTGGAGCTGGCTAGCACATTTGTGCTTTGTCATGGAGTAATAAACATTGTATGATCATATTTTGTTTTCTTATTTTTCTTTAGTAAAGTAACCAAAAGGAACTATACATAGAAAGGAAGTTCTACCACCTTAAATATATGTAAAATAATTTGGTTTCTGACTCATTGGCATGTTTAAATGTGCTATAAATAGTTTATATATATTTCCCAACAATAATTATTATTTAATTAACTTTAAAATGTTGTTTAATTAACTTTAAAATAAACACACTCATAGATCTTACTATCCTGTACTTTCTATTTGAATGATTAAAGGTTCATTTACATCTAATTTTTTTAAGAATCTAATCTGTGAGATCATAAATAAAATTTCTCAATTTTCAGAAAGACCCTAGAGCAAAATTCGAAATAAATTATTTAGTAAAAGGTAGTTAAATACTTGAAGCTGGGTCTTGACAAAGTTGTTTTGTGTACTTCCTAGAAAGATCAGAACAAGAAATCCATGTCTTTGAACTCCCTCAGCTCTCCTCTGTGGAAACCAAGAAGAAGCAACCTGGAATTCCTTCCTGATTTACAAATTCTCCTACCTTAAAAGATCACTGAATAAAACACAGTCCAACACAGCCCCTTGCCTTTCTTTGGTCACTCTTGCATCTGTACTTTTGCATCTGAAAACTTTGTTTTCTTTTCTTTTGTAAATTCCTGTTGAGGTCATGAGAGCCACAGCTCCCCAAAACTGCTGAGTCACCTTGTCTGTGGAAGTCAGCCACAGCCTCAACAGAAACTGTCCCCTGGAGATAATGCTGATTGTCTGTGCTTGGCGGGATTCTAAAACTTTTTTTCTCTTGCTCTTTGCCACATTTATGTTTCCAACATTTGTATGTGCGGTGGACTAGACGTTCAAAGAACAATTTTTCTCTCTTCACTACATTTCATATAGCAGAATTTTAGACTTTGGGGAGAGATGGAGCACCCTCCAAAGGAAGCCGTAAGTACAAATGAATTCTCATCCATGATGCAATTAGGAAAGTCATTTCCTCTGAACTTTCTATTCCATCTTTACCAGGGTCATTAAAAATAACATTTTTTGACTCTACATGAGGAGAAAAGTTTGATTTTAATTATTTTGTGAATGTTTCACTTTTAAAAATGACCTAGACCTTTACACTTAATAATAATAAAAACTCAACAATTACTTGCTAAAGTCAGATATATCATATACAAAACAACTAGGTAATTTGAAACCAAATGATACCTTTAATAGTTTGTGTCTCTGTGGAATGACTATAATTACTGGCCATGGAAAACTATTTATGAAAAATAAAAAAACATTAAAATATAAACTCTGCCCTATGAAAATTTTCCTGGATATTGTTAAACACAAACTTCATTTCTTTAAATTAAAACATAATTTTGTCTTGATAATAATATAACATTTTATATTCCAAAAACCAATTACTGAAACAGTAATTATTTACAGTTGTGACAAGTGAGAAGACTGGTGGAATTTAGATTTTCTTTTGCTTTTAAAATTTCCTTAGTAAATCAAATAAGAAGAGTATATAATACATAATCTATACTTTTGAATATGAAGAAAAATATTCTTGGTTGTGTGTGTGATTCATTAAATTAATTACAAACTATCCCTGACTATTCCTTAAATTTACAGTATGGTTAGCACTTACTAATTATTTATGTTGTTTAGTCTTACAACGGAACAAAATATTTCTTTTTTTCTATCTGAAATTCTGTGATGTTGCTCCATCAGTCCAAATTTGTTCTTTATATAGGATATTTCGGATGATTAAGAGCTATTAATTTAAGCAATAGCTATTTTTAGTTAAAAATTATAGGTTATATTACAGCCCCTCCAACAGTATAAATTAACAGACTTAAGAATGTGTAAACAGATTCAATGTGGGTCAATGTCTTGGAATATATAAGAAGAATAGGATTATAAATATGATAAGTAGCAGCAGAAGCATTATTATTTTTCTTCTTATAATCTTTATTTGACATAATTACCACACATATGTATCTTGGAATACACAACAATATTTGAAAACATGAAGAGACTTTCTAACTTCTAGGCTGTGGAAAGCAGTGGACCAAAGGTTTTGGAAACAGCAGAAGAAATCCAGCAGAGAAGACAGGAGGTGTTAGACCAGTACCACAGGTTCAAGCAGCGTGTTGCTGAGAGGGGTCAGAAGCTTGAAGAGTCCTATCACTATCAAGTTTTCAGGAGAGATGCAGATGACCTGGAGAAATGGATCTTGGAGAAGCTTGACATTGCAAAGGATAAGAGCTATGAACCCACGAACATACAGGTGACTTAGTACCAGGAATGTTCCCCCAAACTGACCCTACATTCTCTAGAGAAAGAAATGAGCTTTTCTTTAGGTTAATGTTGAGGGGTGGGTGTTAGCATTCATAATTCAGGGTCCCAAGGCTGGTCTCAGGAGGGGCAGTGGCAGAAGGCCTGAATCTGCCTGCCTGGGAAACAGACAGCTATGCCATGCAGAGAGAGCTTGGGTATAGAGTTTATTTAATGGGTAAAAGTATTATGGAGTTGGGGTGGGGGTTGGAGAAGAGGCTGGAGATACTCTTGCCTCCTCCATGGGTCTGGTAATTGGGAGTGGGTAGGGCTTGGTACCTAGGTGGCAGGACAGGACAGAAGATTGCAATGGATAAGCGCAACCCAATTCTATGTACAGAACATAGCCAAAGTGGTGGGATAGGAAGTTTACAAATTCAGTTAGGAAAAGGATTTGTATATGTTGGACATATGAGACAGAAGAAAGAAAATAGACACCAAAGAAATGACTGCATATCAGCTGTTGAAAATACAGAATCATACTGCATCACATTGAAGTCTCAAAACTCAGAACTCACATTCTTATAATTAAGCATGTAGATGTCATAGAAAGCTTAGACCACTTACGAGAGACAAAAGTTCTACTTCTACATGATGGCCACTTCTACTTCTTAACTTTTAGAACCCTACCTACAAATAATACTCAGACACGTCAGCATTTTTCGAGAGCTTGCTACACAAAATAGTGGCAGAAAGCACAAGAAACTTGACATACCCTGTGCTTTCAGTATTGTGACATTAATGATGAATCAATTGACTTTCTTTTAAGAGAGTGAAAATTCACTAGTGCTTCGAAAGCAGCTGCTGTCTGTTCTCCTCAGCAGTGGGGACTTTTCTTACTTCCCTCAAAATAGACCTTTATGGCTGTTGTTATGTTCAAACTAAAGGGTGTAGAACAAGTTTGGTGGAAAGTTCCACATTGGTCTGTTGACATACTGCAAAGCAAGATCATAATTGGTGATTAATATTAAAAAGGGAATAATGCAGCAACATCCGGGTTATCTATATGTGCAGCATTAATTAATATAAGACAAGAGCAAAGCTCACTGTGAGCTGTTAATGGATAATTTCATTATCGTGGCGGCACTTTTTAAAAGCGAATTCAGTGACGCCATGTATTACATGGTTTTATTCACATAGGAGTCTATGGAGCCTTGAGTAGAATATTGTTTTATTGATAATTTTACAAAAGAAAAGACCATCTGTGTGGCCTCTGGTTGAGGGGTTGTGTTCAGCTGTTCTACCTTGAGTGCATACTTGTTTGTTTCAGAATGTGGTTGTTTCTACTATGGCCGAGGGAAATTGCTGAGTACAGGACTGGATGTGAGAAGTCTGCTTAAAACAGAGAGGAGGAACAAAAAAGTATTTGGTGTTCCCATGAGATTGCATTCCGTTACTCAGATCTCTGATTTCTAAACGCAGGGGAAGTATCAGAAGCACGAATCCTTTGTAGCGGAGCTGCAAGCCAAATCAAGGGTGCTTCCTGAACTGGAAGAAATCAGGGAAACCCGATTTGCAGAAGACCATTTTGCCCATGAAGACACCAAGGTAAAGGAGTTGTAGGGTCTCAAAGACAAGTCTCCACTTGCCACGTATGTCATCAGGGTTTCAGGGGATTATACTAGGTAAACTTTGATGTAGCTGCCTTAGAAAAAGGGCACAAAGCACTTGTGTTTTTATTGAAATGGAGGCCGGAGAAATAACATATTACTCTTGTGTATCATAGGTGGAGAAAGAACTATGGTATAGAAATATGATTTGGCAGTTATTATACTTGTCTTTGGGTCAAGATCAAGCCCACTTTAGCCTATCCCACATTGAAGGCGTAAGTCACAAAACAATTCCAAATCAGTTTAGAATTATGATTAATAAAAAGGTTATTTATTTAAGGGGAAAATGTACAGATCACTGCCCTAGACAACAGTACTCTGCGTGAGCAAGAACAGCCGGAAACGGAAGCCGGAAGCAAGAGAGCAAGTGCACAGCTACCACTGCTTTTTAAAGCAAAAGACACCACGCCCTAGTGGGCCGGTATATTGGCTGAAGGAGCAGAATGTGCTCCCTCCCACAGTACCACATTTCTCAGATAAAATGACTTTCAAAAAGACTCTCATAATTATTAATTCTGACTTCCAAGTGATGTTTTCCCATTTGAATCTTTGAATTCTTCTTCTTTGCCAGTGAAGGTTTGCTTTTTGTCCACACATCATGCCCCATTTCTGACAGTAAACTTTTTTATACTTTCCTTTCTATTTACAAAACAAAACAAAAATCCTTAAAACCTAACAACTTCAGAAAATTTCTTGGATGTCAAAACGTGAACATCATAGTCACTTAAATAATTACTTACCACTGTGTGCCTTTTCTTAAGGTCGTAGCTACTTTCTGAGTAATTCATATTTTTTTGTTTTGTGTGCATAAAATTTTATCTTATGCATTTTTAAATTACATCACCAATATGCATTGCATAACTTTCAATTGAGGCTAGTCTTTTTATATACATTATAAATATTCTAGCCCATGCTAGTGTTAGCAAAATAGAAAAATGATTTTAACTAGAAAAATAATCTGATTAGAAAGTATTAACAAGAAAATCTCAGGTCTTGTCGTTTTACTTAAAATAGAACTTTTCCATTACAATGTTCTTGCTAAATGCTTAAATTATTTAAAATATTTAAAACTGGATATGATGTATATGCCTATTACCCCAGAGAGAAGAGGTGAAGGCAGAAGTGTGGTAAGTTCAAGCCTAGTCTGGGCTACATAGTGAGATTCTGTTTTCTAAAAACCTATAATGCAAAACAAAATCAAAATGCCTGAGGTGTTTAAAACAACTGTCCATTATCAACACTGAGGTGATACTGGACACTACAGTAGGGCTCAGAGAAAAGTGGTTTATAGCAAAAAATTTTTTGTTTGTTTTTGTTTATTTGTTTGAGACAGGGTTTCTCTGTGAAGCTTTGGAGCCTATACTGGAACTAGCTCTTGTAGACCAGGCTGGCTTTGAACTCACAGAGATCTACCTGCCTCTGCCTCCTGAGTTCTGGAATTAAAGGTGTGTGCCACCACTGTAGGGCTGAAAGTACAAGATTTTTGAAGGGTGGTACAATGCTAACCAGTTTCCCATGATTGGTCGAACATGATGTTCTGGTCTAATCTGGCATTTGAATTCTTCTACGTGTTGTCAAAACTATATAGTCTCCAAATAATCTTTCTGTTTTAATGAAAGAGTTTGCCAGTTACTCAGCAGAATTGTAGCTTTTAAACTTTCTGAAAAGAGTTCAAATGTTTCTCCTATGATGTTATTATGGCTACTTGCTGTACATAGAACAGTCTCTACTTTTTGTCTATACACCAGGAATCTTTCTGTCCTCAAGACTCAGTCAAAATGAGTACTCTTCTGTTCACCCTTCCCCTCTTTGTCAAGACATTTTAATAAAATTTCCTCCCATGGAAGATTATACATGGTTTAGCTTAGTAATTATGTGTGTGTGTGTGTGTGTGTGTGTGTGTGTGTGTGTGTGGTGTGTGTATTCTCTTGTTAGATATTTGTTGAAAATTTAGTATATGAATGAATAGGAGGGGCTATTATCAATCCAGTCATTTTTCTACAAAAGTGCTTTATTCTTCACCTATTCCATATTTCTGCACTTCATTGATTATTTTTAAATCATATTTTATTTATCACTGTATGTGGGCATACGTGTGTGTGTGTGTGTGTGTGTGTGTGTGTGTGTGTGGTGTGTGTGTTTATGGTATGTAGCATGGCGTGCTTGCAGAGAAATCAGAGGGTTCTCTCATTCCACCATGGTTTTCAGGACTCAAACTCTGGCTGCAGGTTTGCAAGGCAAATGCTTTTCCCCACTGAGTTATTTGCCAGTCCAGCTACTCTGCCTCTCTCCCTTAAAGGCCCATCTGAAGCAACTTCACCACCTGTGGGATCTGCTCTGGGAGCTGACGCAAGAGAAGAGCAATGTTCTGCTTCAGGCATTGAAATTCTACCAATACTCGCAAGACTGTGAAGATATCTTGGAGTGGATCAAAGAAAAGGTAATGGCACACATACTCTTGGGTGTTCTGATGGCTGTGTCCAAGCACTCCATAGTAACTCTTTACAGTGCCCTAGGTAGTCTTGAATAGTTGAAGAATCTGTTTCTGAACTTCATTCTTTGGGGGAAAAGTAAATTTTGGCAAAGATTTGGGAGGAATTCTGAAGATCAATGCTGTAACCTAAATCTATGGGTGTGTTTATGGCAAAGACAAGACCTAACATTGTGCTTTCAGTATGCTCTAAACTCATTACCCTTCTCTCCCCATGCTGCAGAACTGCCCCACTTCAAAGACACTCTGGTTCTTGGCTCAATTAATTTCCACTCTTGCTTCTCAGTACCTACAACTATTTCAAGCATAGTCCACATTTGGGGCTAAAGTCTGATATACACAATAGCTCAGTGCTGGGCTTTTGGCAGATGCTTGATTCAAAAGGAGGCAGAGTAGGAAGAATTGTCCACTTGTCTTCTAACACATAGGAAGAACTTTCAGAGACTCTCCCAACAATCTCACCAAGGGATTATTCCAGAAGGCACTAATCCCCAGATCAAGTTGTCATCCCCAGACTTACTCCTGCTTCTGGCTTTTTTCAGAAAGGGTCTCCATATGAGTTATCCTGAAAAATCAACAGGGTCTTGGGACTTTGGATCTTCAAAAATAACTCTGGATTATTTTTACTGGTGAATCTTTGTATGTTTTTCATACTTACAGGAAGCTATTGTGACATTAGTGGAGCTGGGCGATGACTGGGAAAGAACTGAAGTCCTGCATAAGAAGTTCGAAGAGTTCCAGGAAGAACTGACAGCTCGGAAGGGAAAAGTGGACAAAGTGAACCAGTATGCTAATGAGTGTGCTCAGGTGAGGTGGAAACAAAAGAGGCATTCCAAGAAAAAAGATTGTGGTCTGAAAGAACTCATGCTCACTCATGGTGGGTTATGAGAGGAATGTGACATTGTAAGAAAATAGAGGGATGCACCTGCATGCACTAACACGCCATGAGCAGCTTTTTCTCTCCTCTGATTACATTCTCCCCTTTCTGATCCATGAAAACGGTAGTGTGTGTGTGTGTGTGTGTGTGTGTGCATGTGTGTGTGTTCACACACGCACGCCATGACGATGGTCCGTCATTGCTTATGAAGCCATGCTTCTTTATATGACAGTGTGACAGGGTGTGATGTCTAACTTCGGTGTTAAAGTAATTTTTTGGTATGATATCATCTCTGTGGTTTCTTTTCTTAGGAGAAACATCCTAAGTTACCTGAGATCGAGGCAAAACAGGATGAGGTCAATGCTGCCTGGGATCGTCTCTGGAACCTGGCTCTCAAGAGACGAGAAAATCTGTCAAAGGCTGCAGACCTCCAAAGATTCAAAAGGTAGGATGTTGGAGGTATAGCCCAGTGGGAAAGGCATGTGCACCAGAGGCCCTAGCTGGGATCCCCATTGCCATCTTAAGTAAGGTAGTAGAGGCAAACAGACTATAGTCCTAGTCATTTCTCAAGTGGAAACTACTGAATAAGTACTTCAAAAAGTATGACCTTGGGCCCTGTTGATGGCCATGCATCAGATTTATTTGTATTAGCCTCTGTCTACTCCTGTCAGCAATTACTTATGAACATCTCAAAGGCCAAAGATCTTCCTTTCATTGCCTTTGAGGTAGCAAATGACTTAAGAACATAAAGATCAACTTGATATCCAATATTTAGACTTTGGTATTTAAACAATAAAAAATATAGCACTGCTGTATTGGTACTCAGAAGCTGAAAGGGTACGTAAGAATTAGATGAGTTGGAGAGGAAGAATGAGTGGTATTTGTGAACAGCTTCTCATGGGAAGTGTCTCTGACAGCTAATAGCCATGAACCCCTAGAGTAGAACATGCCATTGAAAAAAAATATCTGAGCCAGGCGTTGGTGGCGCACACTTTTAATCCCAGCACTCGGGAGGCAGAGGCAGGCGGATCTCTGTGAGTTCGAGGCCAGCCTGGTCTAAAAGGGAGTTCCAGGACAGGCTCCAAAGCTACAGAGAAACCCTGTCTCGAAAAACCAAAAAAAAAAAAAAAATGACAAGCAAGTACTTTTTAAATCAATTCATGCTCGCCTCTTGAAAAATAGAGCAGTAGCTACTTTAGAAAAGTATGTTGGTCTTGTGGGTCTGTTTGCCCTGTCATTCCTGCCATCTTGGATTCTTGATGCTCATGACACTGTCTGGTAGGGATGTCACCGAAGCCATCCAGTGGATGGAAGAGAAAGAGCCTCTACTCACCTCTGAGGACTATGGCAAAGATCTTGTTAGTTCTGAGGCACTATTTCACAGTCACAAGGGTCTTGAGAGGAATCTCGCTGTCATGGATGACAAGGTAAGCCTTTGATGGAGAAATGGCTGGCTTTTGGCTTATAAAAGGTACGGGCTGATCCTCCTGCCTAGCACAATACTCAAGAAGACACAGTAATGTCACATTTTCAATAAAAGATGGATTCTTCTGTGGCATTACAGTCTGTCTCCTTATTCTAATTCATGTTTGTTCAGTGGTCCCGCAAGTCCTTATTTTTTATTCATACTACTTTTATTTAAACATACACATCTGTTTCATATGCTTTCATATTTTGTCATATATTTTGGAACTAAATAAAATGCCTCCAAGAATAATTTATTATCCTCTCCTCAGTAAAATACCTTGGGACTAGAGTTATCCCACTTAACACATTTTCTTCTGTAGCAGTTGGCTCCTAGATTGGCCGTTCATACTGTAAATCAGGGAAGAATTTTCTTTTTTCACAACAAACTGAGAGATTTTAAAATCTAAATCTATCTTCTTACTCCCTTCTTTTTTTAAAAAAAAAAAGTTTTTAATAATTTTACATACCAACCACAGTTTCCCTCTCTCCCCTCCTTCCACCCTCTTACCTTCCCTACTCACCACTCATTAACTCCTCATAAAGGATAAGATCTCCCATGGGTAGTCAACAAAGTCTGGCATATCAAGTTGAGGCAAGACTAAGCCCCTCCCTGCTTCCTCAAGACTGATATAGGCATCCCACCATAGGGAATGGGCTCCAAAAAGCCAGATCATGCACAATGGAAAGATCCTGGTCCCGCTCTCATCAACTGGACTCTCAGAGCTTAGTCCAGTGCTTGGTTGTGGATCTCTGTATCTGCTTCTGTCAGTTACTGAAAGAAGGTTCTATAATGACATTTAGGGTGGTTATCACCTGATTATAGAAGGTCACTTAAGGCACCCTCTTCACTATTGCTAGGAGTCTTAGCTGGAGTTATCCTTGTGGTTAACTAGCACCAGGTTTCTTCCTAACCCCATAATAGCTCCCTCGATCAAGATATCTCTTTTATTATTCCCCTTCTCTTTCGGTTCCCCACTCTCCCATCTCTTCTTTCATGCTCTCATTCCCAGTCCCCTCTTCTGTACCCTCCTGCCCCCAGTTTACCTAGGAGATCTCATCTCTTTCCCCCTTCCCAGGGCGATCCATGTGTCCTTCTTAGGTGCCTCCTTGTTATCTAGGTTCTCTGAAGCATTGGAGTGAATCCTTTGCTTTACATCTGGTATCCATTTATGAGTGAATATATACCATGGTTGTCTTTCTGGGTCTGTGCTACCTCACTTAAGATGATTTTTTTTTCTAATTCTATCCATTTACCAGTAAATTTCATGATATCATATTGTTTTTTTTTTTACAGCTGGGTAAATACTCCATTGTGTAAATGTACCACGTTGTTTTTATCTTTTCTTCTTTTAAGGGTCATCTGGGTTGTTTCCAGGTTCTTTTTATTATGAATATTGCTACTACGAACATAGTTGAGCAAGTTTCCTTGTGGTATGATTGAGCATCCTTTGGGTACATTCCCAAGTTCACTCCCTTCTAAAATCTGAAAAGCTCTCATTTCTATGTCTAGAGAAACAGACCCAGACACACTAGAACTCAGAGCAAGCCTACATTCCTGGACAGTTTCCATCCTTTGTTTCTTCCACTCTTACTGATATTCCTGCCACTGTGGCCACAGTATCCAGCAGAAACTATTTTAGGGTAGACACACTTACTTTGGCTCACAATTCTGGAGATTTCAGTCTATCAATCCTCCGACTCATGTGTTTTGGAAGAACTTCATAGCCGGGCGGTGGTGGTGCACGCCTTTAATCCCAGCACTTGGGAGGCAGAGGCAGGCAGATCTCTGTGAGTTCGAGACCAGCCTGGTCTACAAGAGCTAGTTCCAGGACAGGCTCCAAAACCACAGAGAAACCCTGTCTCGAAAAACCAAAAAAAAAAAAAAAAGAACTTCATAGTGATGGGAAATCAGTGGAGGACAGTTGTTCACTTCATGACTGATTAAGAAGTAGAGAGGAGAATACAGGAAAAGAATAGAGCTAAATAGAATTCCCAAGAACATGCCTTCTTTGAACTGCTTTCTCAAACTAGACCCAACCTCCTACCTTTTATCAGCCTACAACACACACACACACACACTACACACACACACAGACACACAGTACCAGATTATAAATCCATCGAGAGATTGATTCACTGACGAGTTAGAGCTCTAGTTGTCTCTAGAATCTCTTTGTTCTCACAGACACCAGAGAAGTGCTTTATTAGGTTAGGCATTTGTTAGCTGATCATGTTGGTAATCAAAATTTACCATAATACTCTATTTTACAACTTCAGTTTCAACTAGGGCAGACACCCATAGGCTTTTAAAAAAGAGGCAGAGTACAAAAAGATCAAACCTGCTTGCTCTGAATAAAGCCTGTCCCTGGGACAATTTCCACTGTCCCATTTCCATTGTTCTTCATTTCTTGTTTTGTTGTTGGTCTATTTTCCCCTATAGGATTTAATGTGTAATGGTAACCAGATCTCAAACTCTCAACAATATCTAGTTACGTTTGAGAATAACTAAAGAAATAACGATGGCATGTGAAAAGTTACCATTGTCTGCATTTTACTATAGTATCCCTGGCCTAAAACTCTAAAGGAGTTCTGTGGTTTTCTTAAGGTTTGGGGCAATCGGGTCCTTTCTGACTTTATAGATTTATAACATCTACAGAGGTGTCATAGAGAGATGGTGAGGGATAACCATTGTTCCAAATTTTGCTTCAGACATGAGCAGAATGACTGAATGAGTAAAACAGTACTTCTCTTTTGTCACTCATATAACATAGAAATAAGAATAATTTCTCCAAAAAAAGAAAAGAATGTTTCATATGATATTATTAAATGAACAACATAATATGAAAAAAATGCTTGTAGAGTGTGAAACATAGTATGGATAATAAGGATTTAAAAATTGTCATTAGCATAGAATATATTTGTATTATATATTGTTAATATGAATATACATATTAATTATCACTATTCATGTGATTGTTTTTATTACCTTCTCTCCAATAAAGCTTTGCCAGGAGTCACAGTGCTTGAACTTTAAAAAGGTTCCTTTCTTATTCCACAGGTGAAGGAACTGTGTGCCAAAGCAGACAAGCTGATGATTTCCCATCCTGCAGATGCAGCTCAGATCCAGCAGATGAAAGAGGAGCTGGTCTCCAACTGGGAACGCATCCGTGCCTTGGCCACTAACAGATATGCAAAGCTGAAGGCTTCTTATGGGTCAGAAATTGCGCATCTTCTTCTACTTCTTCCAGGGAGTTCCAAAGCAGAAGAGGGTTGAAAGGACTCTCAGTTAATCTGCCTGCTCTGTAGAGGCAAAGGAAATTTTAATTTGGCAAAGGAAGCCCTTTTGCAAACTGGTATAATATTCAGTATCAAACATCCCCTCAATTACACCCTTTATCTTTCCTGTCTGGGTAGTTGTAAGATTTTATAAAGTAGCCTATAAAACTGGAAAGATCTTGACTCCAGCAAAAGTTGGAAATAAAGTTTCAAGCTAAAGAGTCAAAATGACCCCAGAACTGTATCCTGACTACCAGCTAAAAGTTTTAAAAATCTGTGATAAGAAGGCTTAAATTTAACATTTAATTATCAGAGATAGTAATCCAACCATCAGGAGATAGAATATAGTATTCAAGTTATCATTATGATTTATAACCAAATGATGAATATTTAACTTTTTGAATAGATAATGATCTTACAAGTTTTCTTGATTAGTAGAGTAAATATTAGCTAAGATACTTTTGAGAAAAACCAACTCTATTTCCACTGATACTTGCATTATATGTATCCATTTTCTGACTGCATCATGAGATTTTACTCTTAGGTAGGTGTGACCTTAAGGTGACAGAATTGTAACCCACACAAGGATACACCTACTTTAGGATCTACAACCCTGTGTAGAAATGCTTCATAACCTACTCCACAGAAGGGAAAGGAAACACATAATATTAGAACAAGGTGAAACTTATATGCCATTGGTTATGCCATCCATAATTTTTGATCACAGTCCTTTCAAAGCAGGCATCTACTTCCTGTTTTTTATCCTATTTTTCTCACAGATACCATCGGTTCCTATCTGACTATGATGAGCTCTCAGGCTGGATGAAGGAAAAGACTGCTCTGATCAATGCTGATGAGCTGCCCACAGATGTAGCCAGCGGTGAAGCCCTACTAGCCAGACACCAACAGCATAAGGTAAGGATCTAAAACTTCCCTAGTAGGAGAAAGGATAGTGAGATTTTGTTCAACATTGAGAAATCCTGGCAGTTCTTGCTGCATTTGGGACATTCTGTTTTGTGACCACAGCATGAGATTGACTCCTATGATGACCGATTTCAATCCGCTGATGTAACTGGTCAAGATCTGCTGGATGGCAATCACGAAGCTTCTGAAGAAATTCGTGAGAAGGTAAACTGCTTACATGCAGTGTGTGAAGTTTCAATAATATGTTCTACCTTCATCTACCTTATGCGTATATGATAATCTCTCTTTGGAAAGGGGAAAGGAGACACTTAAGCCTGTTAATGGTGTGTCTGGAGTCCACCTAGTCCTTATCACATTGACTATGCTGAGTCACATGAAATCCCCGAGCAATTGCTCTGCTTTGGGCATGACTTCATCAATTCTCCTACTTACACCTAATTTGAAACCTTTATACCATTTTACGTCATTGCTTTATTTTATCACATCTTTACACTCAATTTTAGATGGTAAATTCAGTGACGCATGTTCTTTGATAATCGTTGGGTGTCCTATTATGCCTAGACCAGTGATACCATTTTTGCTCTCCTCTATACAACCTCAAATTAAGTTGATATTTCAACACTGATGAGGATCATCAAATGTCCACCTATTTTAGCCACTCCATTTTTCTTCAAAGTGCAAAGTATAACCTAAGTGTTCATGTCCTGACAATATAATTTTCTTATGGTCTAATGTAATTTTTTTATTTTATGATTCTTTTTATATTTTTAAAACAATCATATTTTACATACCAATCCCAGTTACTACTCCCTCCTGTCATTCCTGCTCCTCCCATCTTTTCTCCACCCCATCCCACATCTACTCCTCAGAGGGTGAGGTCTCCGGTGGAAAGTCAACAAAGTCTGTCACATCTCTTGAGGCAAGAGCAAGCCCACACCCCCCATATCTAGGTGGAGAAATGTATCCCTCCATAGGGAATGCTATTCTTCATCTCTGATGCTGCTCATTAACTCTGCAAATTTCTTAGTATAGCAGTCCTTATACTTCCTGTACTTTCATTCCCTAGCTCTCCCTATCTGAATTAATACCTTCTTTTTGTTTTAACCATATAAAGCACGATACATCTCTTTTATGGTATTTATCCTATTTTTCCTATACTGCACTTATCTGCTTGAATCTTGGGGCCTTAGAAAAGTAGCTTACTTCTTACTCACTTTTGCAATTTTCTAATGGCATTGCATTTATTGACTGCTCAGTAAACGGAGGATAAAATGTATTAGTTAATTTTTTCTGATACAACGTCCCTACCTTTTTTAAGATGACAAGACTAGCCAATGACTGGGCCGCCCTGCTGGAACTGTGGGACAAGTGTCAGCATCAGTACCGCCAGTCCCTGGATTTCCACCTCTTCTACCGAGACAGTGAACAAGTGGATAGTTGGATGAGCAGACAGGAGGTAACAGAAGGCACCGGATCTGTCTTCAGATATCACTTCTTCCATTCTTTATCTACCTCTTTGACTACTATTAGCACCCTCAAAGTCATTTCTTTAGTACAAAGTTTTCTTAGGAACTGGAGGATGATCCATGGCAAAAAGTGAGCAAGCTGTCTAAGATTGCTGCTCCAATCCTATTTCATGTGCAAAGGTGTATAAAATATTTTAGTACAAGCTGGGTATAGTGGGCACACATGTGAAGGCGTAAGTCACAAACAATTCCACACCAGTTTGGAATTATGATTAATAAAATGGTTATTTATTTAAAGGGAAAAAACTTACAGATCACCCTCCCAGAAAATAGCCCTCTGTGCGATCAGGAAAGGAGTCTAGTAGCTGGAAGCGAGAGAGAGAGAGAGAGAGAGAGAGAGAGAGAGAGAGAGAACAGCTACCGCTGATTTTTAAAGCAAATGAGACCACGCCCAAGTGGGCTGGTATCTTAAAGGCTATTGGTTGAAGGAGCAAAAGGAGCTCCCACAGCACACATGCAGTCCCACCCCTCAGGATGCTGAGTATGCAGGAGAATCAGATGTTTAAAAACTACTGACGCTATCTCAAAAGCTGCATTTAAGTATGTGGCACAGAGATTTTGACTTTTATAATTAAAGAAAAATAAAACAATTATCAAATTGGTACTGGCTCAGAAAGAAAAAATTTATAATAAGTCAGACAGTGTTGATGAACAACTTCTTAAAGGAAGAAATTAGTCATCTTGAGGTAGTTTTGAGAACTCTGAATAATATTTAGTTAGTTGAGAGAATTTCATGTGAATAGACTTAGAGATAAAGGTGAGTAAGTTGAGTGCAAGTATTAAAGATGATGAGTCTAAGTTCAGTGTATTTGAAGTTAATTTCAGCATAATAGTCTTATCTGTGCTAATTCTCACCTTGCTCTCCAGTTCCCTAGACTCCTTTCTTTGTCCTTGTCTCTAAGAAGTTCCGAAAAGAAAGGGTCTTGCCAATGAGGAAATCTGAGAAGTGTCTTTCTGTCTTCTACAGGCCTTCCTGGAAAACGAGGACCTGGGGAACTCAGTGGGCAGTGTAGAAGCCCTTCTTGAGAAGCATGATGACTTCGAAGAAGCATTTGTTGCCCAGGAAGAAAAGATTATAGTAAGTAATGGTTCTGGTTGGACATTTGTTTTCTCTTTACATGTACTGTTTCTATGCATGCTTCTAAACAGAATCACTGTTGTGACTACAGGACCTAACATCAGGGCCATTCCTTGTAAATGGCCACCCCTTTTTTGTTTATTGATAATATCTGCTTACATGTCTTCAAACACTATGTAAAAGTGAAAACCAAATCAAGATCTATCTTTTGGGTCTGGCTTACCTCACTCAGGATAGTGTTTTCTATTTCCATCCATTTGCATGCAAAATTCAAGAAGTCCTTGTTTTTTACTGCTGAGTAGTACTTTAATATGTATATATTCCATAGTTTCTTCATCCATTCTTCCATTGAAGGGCATCTAGGTTGTTTCCAGGTTCTGGCTATTACAAACAACGCTGCTATGAACATAGTTGAGCATATACTTTTGTTGTATGATAGGGCATCTCTTGGGTATATTCCCAAGAGTGGTATTGCTGGGTCCAGGGGTAGGTTGATCCCGAATATCCTGAGAAACCACCAGAAAAATATGGGGAGAATATCAGAAGAAATAATAATAATACCCATTTTATCATTAAATTTCTTGATCTACAAAGTATATTTAGAAAGGGGTTTCAAAATGATAGAATATCATTTCTTCTAATGGAGTACATACTTTGTATTATGTATTTTGACATATAAATAAAAACAGTAGGTCTAGTTTTAATATAGACTCTACATTTAAATGTTTAAAATGTGTTTTTTCTTTTCAATAATATTTTAATGTACTTTCCTCTTGGAAAGTTTATGTGTTTGATCATATTCATTTTTTCCCCAAAAAATAATTTGTTATAATATATTTTAATTTTAATTTTTATCTAATACTATTATAAATTTTCTGTGGAACTTATTATATAAATTTATCAATATAGGAGAAGGAATTCAAGAGCATGATAAAATACACTGTATTTTTAATTGTCTCTTAGGGTAGTATATATATAGATGGACACACACACAATATATATATAAATATGTATATATATATATATATATATACCCTCAACACTGGCACATAAAACAATAGTTGAATTATAAGTCTTCTAAGTCTCCTCTATTAATATCACACATAAAGTGACACTTTATTAATTCATGTACTTGGTATAGGTACTCACTGGTAAAAAGTTGCATATAGGGTAATTCATTTTCTTGTTTTATCACATGTTATATA
This sequence comes from Microtus oregoni, assembly GCF_018167655.1. Classification (NCBI taxonomy): domain Eukaryota; kingdom Metazoa; phylum Chordata; class Mammalia; order Rodentia; family Cricetidae; genus Microtus; species Microtus oregoni. The sequence goes on along the minus strand of NW_024544552.1, from coordinate 1,171,208 downwards.
GTTTCCTATCCCAATTAATAAATCCATTCTAAGATTTAGCAGTTTGAGGGACGGATGAATGAATATGGATAAAATTTCATTTCAGCACTTCTTGTCTCCTTATCCCAGTGTAACTATAAACAGAGATGTAGCTACAGAAGAATATAATAAATTACAGGATGGGATAGACAGAAGAGCTGGTAAGAAAATGATATTGGCTCTATCCTTGGGAGTACCTTCTTTTGTGTTTACTTACAGTGATGTCTGAATTCATGTACTGTAACATAGACTGGTAAAATTATAGTGCAGAAAAAATTATCATCAAGCCTAAGTATACATTTGGAAGTACAGGTGTATTAGAATTCACCACTAAGATCCAGGCCTTCTGACTGTAAGCTTGTTGGACTTACTCATTGGTATTCTTTATCTTAAAGGGATACTCAAACTGGGGCCACTCATTTAGGTGTTGCTGAGGAAAAGTCAATGTATTCTTTTTCCAGACCTTGGATGAGACTGCAACCAAGCTTATCGACAATGACCACTATGACTCTGAGAACATTGCTACTATTCGTGATGGGGTATGCCCAAGGCCCAGAGCCTTTGTCGTCTGTCCTTCTCTGATGCTGCGATGAAACGGTGACAAAAAGCAACTTAGGGGAGGAAAGGGTTTATTTGGTTTTCAAGTTACAATACACTGGAAAGGGAAGCCAAGGTAGGAACCTGGAGGCAGGAACAGAAGCAGAGATCATTGGAGAATGCTTCTTACTCACTTACTCTTTATGGCTTGCTCAGCCCGCTTACTTACAACACTGAAGATCACTTGACCAAGGGTGGCCCTGCCCACAATAGGTACATGAATTATCAATCAAGAAAATGTCTTTACAATTATGCCCACAGGGTCAGTCTTATAGAGGTAATTCCTAAAGTTTGAACTTCCCAGATGACTCTAATAACTCTAGTTTGTACAAATTGACCAAAACTAGCAATATTTTGCTTGGGCACTGGGATCCAGAAAAGCTTTGGGGGAAAGGTAGTCAGGGTGGGCAATGATCTCACGTTTCTATGTATGCTTTTGTTGACTGTGAGCTTGTTCACAGATTAAAGGGTGTGTGTGTGTGTGTGTGTGTGTGTGTGTGTGTGTGTGTTTCAGCTGTTGGCCAGGAGAGACGCTCTGCGTGAAAGGGCTGCCACTCGACGAAAATTGCTGGTAGATTCCTTGCTTCTCCAACAACTGTACCAAGACTCGGATGACCTAAAGACCTGGATCAATAAGAAGAAAAAGTTGGCTGATGATGAAGATTACAAGGTAGGGAGATTTGTTCAACCTTGTTTATACATATTGACAGTTTGTTTCATAGACTGTAGGTTAGAGCCAAAGGCAACTGACTTTTCATTTACAATGACAAACAGAGCTTGAAAAAAAGTGATGGCTCCCTGGAAATGTACACTTATGGTGTGGGAGGTCCTTCTGTCTATATGTTGGGTTTTTTTTTTTTTGGTTAATGGATAAAGAACCTGTTTGGGTCCTATAGAGGAACTATAGGGGAACAGAGCTAGGTAGAGGAAAACTAAACAGAATTCTGGGAGAAAGAAGGGTGATCAGAGAGACACACCATGTAGCCCCGCTGGAAACAGATGCTGGAACTTTAGCCGATAAACCACAGCCACATGGCCATACGCAGATTAATAGAAATGAGTAGAATTAATATGTAAGAGTTAGCCAATACAAAGCTAGAGCTAATGGGCTAAGCAGTGATTTAATTAATACAGTTTCTGTGTGATTATTTTGGGGGTCTGGGTGGCCAGGAAATGAACAAGCGACCAAACAGCCTTTTTCAACACACTTAGGTAAAATCCAAAGGTCAGGATTCTGGTTTATCTCATACCATATTTCTTTCTCTTTTCTCAACTGGACCTCCTTCTAGTGTCCTTAACAGGATGAGGGACAGGGATGCTCCTTACTTCGATGCTCATAGTTCCTCTAGTATACCTTCTGCTTCTCTCCACACCTCTCTCATTTGTAATAATTTAAGATAAAGTCAACTCAGAAGTAACTTAAGCATTTGGTTAATGTAGACTTATGACCTCAGCTCTGTGACTAGAAGGAACGAACCCTTTATTGCACGAATGAAGAAGATAGCTTCTGAACTGGAATGTGTCCAAAGATAGCTAGTTATTTAGAGCATGTTACCACAAAGATTGAAAGCATTTGGACTCTCAAGTGCAACCTAGGCTGGAAATTTTGACCTGTAGTCTTAGTTTCTGTGACTGTGAAATTTGCTTTGGGCTGCTGATTTCTCTTCCTTAGGGTTGTGCCATGTATGCTTTCACTCACATATGTAATTAAATAACTTTATTGAATTTGTTCTTCAACAATTCATAGATGGATAAAATGCATTTTCCTTATTTTAGTATTATAACTTCCACCCTCCCTTATCTTTCTCCCACCACTATTAGTCCACCTCTTTCCCCTACAAACTCCTTTTCTACATTTGTAAAATTTTTTGTTGTTTTGTGTTTGTGAGTTTGGTTTGAGGTTTATGTTCCTTAGATGTGTGTGTGTGTGTGTGTGTGTGTGTGAACATGTATGTGCACATGCACACACATGCAGACATGTGCCACTGAGTTTATTAACCTGGATCATCTGTGTGAACATGGATTTGGAACTATGTATTCATTGGAGACTAGTGAACGCTTCACTAGATGAACTACTGAAGACAATAAATAATCTTCCCCTAGGACCCATCAGTATCCAATAGTTAAGCAGTGAAGGGTAAGGCCCCATATGTTCCTGCTGATCTGTGACTGATTGTTGATTGGCTCTGTTTAATGCAGCCCCATTCCAATCAGCCACACTTTCTGACAGATCATGGCTGCATTGGTTGTGTCATGCCCAGCATTTCACAGCCCCTCTCCCTATCCTTCAGTTCATAGATTCTTTCTACTTTCTCTTTTGAGATGGTCCCTGAGCCTTATAGGCAGTTTAGGGCTAAGCTCTCAAAATTTCTTTGTTATCCACATCTTCAATAACTATCTATATCTACATTTACCATCATTTATTGTACAGATATGCTTCTCTGATTAAGGCTGGGAGTAACATTTGTCTCCAGGTATAAACATAAGTATATATAGATATATGCATGCTTAATGTATATTTATATCAAGACAGTTTGACACCATAGCAATTTACAAGAATACTAAATATACACCTAGGGACTGAGACTCCCTCTGCCATGAGCTTTTGATTAGCTTTACAGCACCAAATGAGAGTTCCTTTTGGGAGAACAATCTTCAGGTCTAAACAGAGAGTAGTTGTTTACCCCTACGGCAGTCCTCCCTCTAGTTCACTATTAGGAACATTTATCTTGCAGGTTAGTGTTATTTGTAGTGGGATTCATAGCTGAGTAAGACCGTCAGTGCCTTCTCTCTATTAGCCTGATTGGTACCTTCTGGTGCAGTGAAAGATGGTGAACATGGAGATAATCTTCCAGTTCAGTTCCACCTTGATTTTTATAGCATCTCATCATCTAGTTCTGGTTTTCCTAAAACTGTCTGTCCCTCCTTCCTCGAGCAATGATATCCTTGATTTTCTTGTCTTTTCTCAGGATGTGCAGAACTTGAAGAGCCGGGTTCAGAAGCAATTGGACTTTGAAGAGGAACTGGCAGCTAATAGGATTATGCTCAACAACCTGGAGAAAACTGGCCAGGAGATGATTGAGAATGGTCACTACGCCTCTGAAGCTGTGGCTGCTCGCATGAATGAGGTTGCCAACCTCTGGAAGGAGTTGTTGGAGGCAACAGCACAGAAAGGTTAGAAACAAAGGTTTGGATAAAAGATAATTAAATTCTTAAATTATAAAATCTACTAATTCTGTCCTTACCTTGTTTGGTGAACTGTCTGAAATGGGACCCTAGCCATTTGCTTCCCTGTGTCATGTGATCATCAACATTTAAAATCTAGTCTAAATATATCACATTATATATTTAATTTTTAATGCTTCCTTTGTTTAAATTGGAGTTTTGTTGTCATTGAAACTTCTCTTTTTGTTCAATTTTCTCCTAGATTTTTTTTCTTACATAAATGTTGAAATATTGAAAGCCACAAATTCAGTATTGGCTTTGTATCTAACCCTAGTATACTAGAGTTACTTTTAACATATTTTGATTATATAAACTAGATTATAAATGGGTCATAATATAAAATGTTAAAATGGACATTAAGAGTTTAGAAATGAAAAGATTATTTGTATCACACTCAATGGTTCTATGTATTTTGTTCTTATAGAGTTTGATAAAATGCTTCTTTTTTGCCTATGAAAACTGATCAGACCCTATTATAAGTTTTTAAATACATATCTCTCACCTATTTTTATCTTGCCTCTTACATTTGGAAATTAAGCTTTTGTCTGTCAGTAATTTTTACAAGTGATGTTTTCTCTGTTGGTATGTTATTGGTACTTTTTATGACAATAATTCTTTTTATATGACAGGATATTGACCTGGGTACAGAAAAGGGTATAGAAGAAGTCATATTGATTTTGGGGGATGTCATCCTGATTAAGGGAAAAATATAATCTTCCTTAATAATAAGATGTCATGGCTACTTCTCACAATGGAAGACATAATAATTGCTTTGAAGAATAATAATGCAGATAGCTACAAGGTAATAGAATAAAGAATTGGCCAAACATAACGGGAATCACCAAGGTATTCTAGAAAATAAAATGATGAACCATGGCGTGCGATGAAAGACATTCACTAATTACAAGGCCAGCCATACTACAAACAACCCCAGAATTTCATACATACCAGCTCCATGACTGAGCAAATATGATGTCTGAATTTAAATCTCATCCAAAGAAGGGTCTGTACACTGTTTACCAAATGGCACTTGTAAATACTCAAAAGAGTTGACATCTAGCAAGTAGAACTACATTCACCAAAGGATGTAACTTATCATTTGTGCTTTGTTAGCAACTCTGTATTTAAAACCAAATACCACCAGAATTCCAACATATGATGGCTTCTTCTATAGTGCAATGTGAGATGGTTCTCTTATTTTTTTTCTCTTTGGAATATCCAAATATATTCCTCCTTAAACTGAGGGATGGGTATTACATTGTGCAGAGAAAAAGCCTTAGTTTTTTCTGTCTTCCACCCGATGCCCTCCCATAGGGACCGAGCTGTATGAAGCTAACCAGCTGCTGCAGTTTGATAACAACGCAGAAGACTTGAAGAACTGGCTAGAGGACATGGAGTGGCAGGTTACCTCTGAGGATTATGGGAAAGGCCTGGCAGATGTGCAGAATCTCCTGAGGAAACACAGCCTTCTTGAGTCAGCTGTGGCTTCTCGTCAGGTTCGTTTTTAGCTTTCTGCTAATTGTAGAAAACTGAACATATACTCAGCAGATATTTATAATCTGTAATTATTATTATTCCTATTAAGTGATCAGGAAACCAAAGGATATTTTTCAAAAATTTAGTTGGCAAACTGCCTTTCCCCAGTACCTCCCGAGTCCTCTCATTCTTCTGAGCAAGTCATACTGGAAAGTGATGACTAGCGAAAACAATTATTAACTCTTCTAAATATCACACCACTCTCTCAGTCTAGAATCCTAGGATGTTTTAGACACCCTTGACATCTACTTTGCATTTGCTCAATTGTAGCTAATCTCACATTACTCTGTATCAATACTAACTATCGCGTATAACTAAGAGCTTCCTATTCTGATATTCTCCATCCAAGCGATCTTACCAGTCCTTTAAAAAAATATCACAGGGATATTCAGCACATGGGAATCTCATCTAATTCTTAACAAATTCTATAATTTCCTAACACACATTGTTTTCTCCATCAGAATCAAGTGGACACCCTCACAGACATGGCTGCACATTTTGAAGAAATAGGTCATCCCGAGTCTGGGAACATACGTGCAAGGCAGGAGTCTTTGGTGACCCGCTTTGAAGCTCTGAAAGAGCCGTTGACCACCAGGAAGAAGAAACTCATAGACCTACTCAAGTTACAGCAGATTTGCAGGGACTCAGAAGATGAGGAGGCCTGGATCCAGGAGACTGAGCCCTCAGCAGCTTCCACCCAACTCGGTCAGTTCTGCATCATCAGACTGAGCAGGCAGGAAAGGACCAAGGTCTCCAGGTTGAGAGAACAAGATGCAACAGTGAGGGGATAGAAAGTTCCTCTTGGTTCTTTCACACCAAACTCATGAATTTTTTTATGGCCTCCAGCAAGCTTTAATACTTAAAAATTGTGTCAACAAATTTGCCTTATAAGATAGCCATGAACCGTGACATGAATTCAGTCCTGTAGAAAGATCTGGGGTGCTTAGCTTTCTAAAGATTGAGCTAAAATTTATTTGTTGATACTTCTTTTCTAAGAAGTAATGATTAATGCTTGAAGTAGTGAATGTATTTGTCTGGGTTATTAGTGATCCTTTAAGAACTATGTGACCTACCACAAAGATTCAAAAGTGAAATATAGCTGTACAATTGTTTTATACTTTAGAACGTATTAATTCATAAGTGTAACTTCCAGGATAGTTGCCTTGATGTACAAGAAAAAGCACACACAAATATGACACAACTTTATCAGATATACTGGGAGCTTCAATGAAAGGCCATAGAGAGATTTGTCTACAAAACCTTCAGAAATAGCATGGAGAGTGTCTGGAGAGTATCTTAGTGCCAACTACAGGAAAGAGAGTCTGGAAATTAGAGGGTTTAAGCATGTTGAGTATGCAGGGATGATAGAGATGGATTAAATTCTCAGTGGTCATATTTGTGTGATATTACTACTGGGCAACAGATAAAGCATGTATTATGAGTAAGATCCATTCACAAGGACAATATTAAACCTTGAATTATTTTTCTCTGTAGGCAAGGATTTGGTTGCAGCCAAGAATCTTCTGAACAGACATGAAGTCATCTTGGCAGACATTTCGAGCCATGAGCCACGCATTCGAGTGATAACAGAGAGGGGGGACCAAATGGTAGAGGAAGGTAGGTGTGACACTGACTGATTTGCCCAAACTCCACTATGATAGACTTTGGAAAGAAGTTTGGATAATCTTAGTACCCAAAGTGAGTTTAAAACTAGATTACATCACTTTCCAATTTAATGAAGAAATTCCCTTTGAGTGTTTGTGACAAAGCAGTATACATTATGTTTTTCATAATCCTGCTGTAGCAGAAGATGTTCAAACACATTATTAAATCTTTACTACTGTAAATCCAAAATCATTAAAATAAATCAAGTTTAGTCTAATTATCAATGCACTTCTTTGGAGAAGATACAGAATTCAAATCTGTGTTTCAAAGTCTTATAAAACACAAGACTCTTCCCTAAGTAAGACTTTCCAAATATCTAAAAGCCTTGCTTCTCATTATATGAATATAGTAGAAAGGTCATTCCTTTAAATTTCTCTTTTTATGAAACTTTACTGACTATTTGTGTGCTTATTGTCCATAAATAGAAAGCTCTACTCTCTAAATAAGATGTTAGATTTGACCATCTTATGCCAGGTATGGACAAGCAATCCAGGTTACACTAAAATATTTGCTCTCTGTTAACTAATCAATTATTAGTATTTAGTTTTAAAAAGTTTAGGTTGAATTAAATTTTGCTGAAAATTTTCAGTTGTGAACTAAGTTATGTAAACCAATGAAATTTATTTTCCTTTTTTGTTGTTTAATCATTTGTTTGTTTTTTAATTATATCTTTCCATGGACAGTAAATTTTTGTTTCTCTAATTCTCTGACTACAGGTGTTGATATTTTTCTATTTCTTATTATAAGATCATCAATTTTGTTTTAGGATGTCTGAAAGCTTACTAGGATATGCAAATATAGCTGAGGTATTTGTCCTTTTGATCAATTGTTATTTCTACAAAATGAAATATCCATCTTAGTTCCCAGAAATATTACTTTTTCTGAAATCTATTCATGTTTTCAATGTAATCATTTGGTTTGTCTTTTAATTAGTTTTTACCTCAAAATTTCATGTTTACCTTCTTGTATGATAACTACTGGTAAATATAATCATATGTATGGCAGCTTATTAGGGGTACTACACATTGTTTAAGTTTTTATAGATATTCTGAGAGCAAAGCACAGGGAGCTATTATTCTAGGGTTTAAAATACATATTTTAATTTATGACATTTAACCTCAGATAGTATAGCATTTCATTTGTAATGAAACATCCTTTAGTGCATTCTTCCATTTCTCTCTTTTTCCTATTATTATGCATTTTAATTTTGTTACATCATAAATCTTTCAATGTTTTAACATCATTTTTACTTTAGATTTCAATTATCTTTGAATAACATTGAGAAATACGAAAGTTCTCTCCATGTATTTACCGCTTCTGCTGTTCTTTGTTCCTTTGTGCTCATTGGGATTACTATCTGTACTGCTTTCTTCCTACTTGATGGGCTTCCTCTGTCGGTCCTTGCAGCTAACCATAAATCCCTTTGCTTCTGTTCATATGACTATCTTAATTTATTTTACATTCGTTTTTTCAAGTGTATTTTCATTACATGTCAAAGTAGCTTCCTTAAAGATGCAAGTACGCTACCCTCAGATTCACAGTTTCTGATCTGAAATCTGATGTTGTCCACTGTCTGCCATGAATCTTCTTTTCCAAACTCCTTAAACTTTCCTCTTTATCACTCATACTTTTTTCTTCAGTTTGATAGTCATAGCACTTCTTGGGTCTTCATTGTGATTCCTCAGACCGATTGTATTATTGGACTATTTCAGAGATAATCTAGTACTACAATACTGTTCTAATGGCCCTACTTTGTGTTTATCCTTTCTGTTTATCGGGTCCTAGTTTTAACTATCTGCAGATTTAGATGAGTCCTAAGGATGGTGTTATGTCAGCCTTTGAATCATTTTTCATCATCTCTTTGCATGTGTACAAATGAGGCATCAGTCCAACATCCAAATGGACCTGAATGTCTTTGAATCCACGACTCTGTGAAGACCTTATCTCTTGTGTTCTCTTTCTCACATATTCCTGAATTTTCCATTTTCTATCTCAGCAACTCAGGTTTAGCTTAGATTAGTGTCCTAGCAAAGAATCTCCAAATGATTCAGGGTATAAGCTATATCCTTAGGGAATGTCTCAGCTTTTTCCTTTTCTTTTATTAATGCTTTAAAAATAATTATACTTACCATATTGACCTGTTTTCTACTTTTAAAGGAGAGTGGAGATCAGCTAGTCCTTCTGCTGAATCTAGAGAAGAAATGGTTTTCACGCTGAGTCTTACAGCACTCGTGGGTGTTTTGTTTTTGTCTGTATTTGTCAGCTCATACCTACTCACTCCCCATCACATACATACATTGATACCCCACCTATAAGACATCCCAGATCCCAGAAATTCTATTGTGATCCTGACTAACTTCAGCATCATCTTGCCTATTTTCTTTTCTCCAAGGTTTGATGAGGATTAGAACATGGCAGCTATGAACGAGAGTCATACTCACTATATCTGTACCTACTCCATAGGACACTTTGCTGCAGAAGACATAGCGTCTAGGGTTGAGAGCTTGAACAAAAATATGGAGTCTCTCCATGCACGAGCTGTTAGACGGGAGAATGATCTCAAGGCCAATGTCCAGCTCCAACAGTACCTGGCGGATCTGCATGAAGCAGAAGCATGGATTAAGGAGAAAGAACCAATCGTAGACAACAAAAACTATGGAGCTGATGAGGAAGCAGCTGGGGTAAGGAGGGGTGGAACGGCCATGGTTTAGTGAAAGCTCATCAAATTCCATCAAATGCTAGATTATCTGATGTTTCAGCAGCGATTATTTTTCTTTTGCCTTGATCTGCTGTGATATACCCAAAGTTAGCAAAGACACCAAAAGAACATCACATTTTTCCCTAATGTCATAGAAATTTATAGATCCTATAAAGAGGACCTAAATCCAAAGTCTGTGATCAAAGATCTACACCTGTCTTGGTCCTATTCTGAACTTTTCAAAGTCACCCTGAACTTCTGTAAGTTAACTAGTCCTTTAAAATGGAAATATGAATTTCTTTATTGAAATAAATTCAGACAGACAAGTTGGGATAGGAAGAATCTAAAGGATCATAAATTACTTTCTGTCCATCTTACATATGCCACTATGATTTGTTCGGTGTCATATAGAAAGCCTTTATAGACTTCATTAGCCTTAGAAACAGTGTGTGTTTTAAGTTTTTCTGATATGAGTCCTGCAAAGTAACATTACCCATGTATTATTGTCCACAGTTGCACCCTGTCACCATTGTGATATGTCTTGGTTAAAAAGTGTGTAAGTCTTAGTTAATTTTGACTTGATCAAATACATTGAAATTGTTATTCATTTGTTTGCTGAAATTTCCTTGAGTCTTGCAAATGCTATATGAAAAGGCATTTTCTAGTATAGAAGTAAGCGATTTAACCCAATCACATAATCCATTAACAAATAATAGTAGTGGAAGCACCTCCCTGGCAATCTTGCTGTTTCTCTGATATTTGCTCTAATTATTTTTCCATCAAAAAATGCAGGCCCTTCTCAAGAAGCATGAGGCCTTCCTGGTGGATCTCAATGCATTTGGGAACAGCATAACGGATCTGAGGGATCAGGCAGAAGCCTGCCAGGTAAGAAGTGCTGGGTTCTTATGGTAGCCACCTCCCTCACTGTAAATGGAAAGGAATTCTCTTCTAACTATAGATGTTCGCTTTTCACTATAGATGTAAAGGAATTTTCTTACTATATATGTAAAGGAATTCTCACTATAGAGTAAAGCAATTCTCTTCTTACTATGATGAAAAGGAATTCTCTTGCTTACTCCTCTTTTATTTTTTCCCTTTCAACAAGTCAGGAAAGAATGGCAAAGAAAATACTAGCTCTGTAATTATTTTAGGTAAGAATTCTAAGCTCTGTGTAGCATCTCTAAAGATATATGCCAAAAGAACTTTTCAGTAACTATGAAATTTGGTCAATATACATCTTGACTTTTTCTTTCACTCCTTTTGATCTCCTTTATCCATGCCTTTCATTTGCATCCTCTTAATCTCCTTGCTTTGTGACTTAGCATTTATTTGAACCTCAAGAGTTATTAAATATAAAGGTGCAGGTTTTGGTTAAAATAATCATATTAGAAAATTAGTTTGTTAAGGGGTATTTTTAAAGCCTATGTAATACATGCCTAAGAAGAAAATGAAAATGGGACCACAGTAGAAAAGAGCCTCTATTCACATGGAATGTAAGTGCCAGGAAAAGAATATTGTTTTATAATCAAGATATGGAAAGGCTATTTTATAGCCTATAATCCATGAGAATTGATGCTCAACAACACAGGCCATTCAAGTATATGTGAGAAATGGGATGAAAGAGGTGATCAAAAGTGATAAGCTTGGAATTAACTAAATAATAAAAACAGCTTGCTGTGTACAAGGAAAAGAGAAATATATATTCCATATATACATTGATATGGAATTATTCTACGGAGAGATTGAGAGTTCACACGCTCAGACTACACACACTGAGCATGGCAAGTCAACATAGGTTTACAGCCCTCCTGCTTGCCCCTGTACCTGGCTATACCCAGTGGGTGCCTGGATATAGACAGATAGATATATATCATGAGGGAATGCAACAGGTAAGGGGCAATAAGTTAAAGAATCTATAACAGGAGATTCGCCTTTAACATCAACCCGCAGGGAACATGCTCAGGAGACAACAACACTGAACAGAATTTAAAACAGAATATGTATCCTAGAACAGAGTGATCTCTGTAAAGATAGAGACATTTTAATAACATGCTATGCTTATATTCACAGTTTTTAAATTTCTGTCAATTTCTCTGTGCTGCAGGTTGTAAATCTCTAAAGTAAGAATTTCATGATTCCTTAACAAAATGATGCAAGACCAAGCAGGTGGGGAAACCTGTTAGTGAAGATTAAGGGAAAGTAGGAAGTGAGGAGGGTTTGTCATGTTCTCAGGCTTCTGATAGGTGGTCATGTGTGGTCCTTTTGAATCTGCACAGAGAAATACATTGTCCCTCCCACTAAAGAACAGTTGTGCATTGCTGTTCCCACTAAAGAACAGTATACTGCTCCTCCCAATAAGAACAGTAGTATATTCCCCTCCCATTAAAGAACAGTATACTGCTCCTCCCAATAAGAACAGTAGTATATTCCCCTCCCATTAAAGAACAGTATACTGCTCCTCCCAATAAGAACAGTAGTATATTCCCCTCCCATTAAAGAACAGTATACTGCTCCTCCCAATAAGAACGGTAGTATATTCCCCTCCCATTAAAGAACAGTATACTGCTCCTCCCAATAAGAACAATAGTATATTCCCCTCCCATTAAAGAACAGTATACTGCTCCTCCCAATAAGAACAGTAGTATATTCCCCTCCCATTAAAGAACAGTCATTTATTGCCCCTCCCACTAAGGAACAGTGCTTCTGACAGCATGCCTACGTACTGGTGATTGTGTCCGTGTTTTCCAATCTTCCAGTTTTCTGATAGGTGCTTCAGTGGCGCAGCATCCCCGAGGATCACCTATGTCAGATTGAGCAGCCACATCAGAACTCCAGCTACCCTCTCATGGGAGGGGCTGGGAACTGCCCACTACTGGTGAGCTGTACAGGAAAAAACTTCGAGTGTGTAAATGACGTCTGGTTTGTTTGTTTACTCCAGGAACTGCAGGCAGCACCAGTGGATGAGGCTGGTCGAGAAGCTAGAGTCATAGCTCTATATGACTTCGAAGCCCGAAGCCGTAGAGAGGTCAGCATGAAGAAGAATGATGTCTTAACTCTGCTCAGTTCCATCAACAAGGTGATTTTTTGTTTTAACTTTTTACCATCTGCAACATGGCTATGGCTCTTCTGTAGCTCTCTCCTAATTCCACCAGATAGGTGGGGTTTTGTTTGTTTGTTTGTTTGGTGGGTTTTGTGGTTTTGTTTGTTTGGCCTTTTGCCTTTTGGTTTTTAAAGACAAGTTTTCTCTTATAACCTTGGTTGTTCTAGAACTTGCTCTGTAGACCATGCTGTCCTCCTAGGCACAAAGATCCATCTCTGCCTCCGCCTCCTAAGGGCTGGTATTAAAGGCATGTGCCACCAGCACATGGCTCAGATAGGTATTTTAATGCCCAACATTTAATCCTTTTCTCTTAATAATTTATTAAGTAGTATTTTTCTTAAAGTACTGTGCAAGAACGGAGAGATGATTAGATAGATAGATAGATAGATAGATAGATAGATATTAGATATACCTTTGGAAATTTTTAAATTCTAATCTTAATTTTAGCATTAATGAAACAATGAATCAAAAAAATTTAGGGAATTAACATAAAGATCTGTAAGGGTTAAGCAACCTTATGTTGTAGGAGCTCACTTATTTGTCCCCGGCTGCTCAGTCCCAAAATAATCACACAAAAACTGTATTAATTAAATCACTGCTTGGCCCCTTAGTTCTAGCTTCTTTTTTTTTTTTTTTTTTTTTTTTTTGGTTTTTCGAGACAAGGTTTCTCTGTGGCTTTGGAGCCTATCCTGGAACTAGCTCTGTAGACCAGGCTGGTCTCGAACTCCCAGAGATCCGCCTGCCTCTGCCTCCCAAGTGCTGGGATTAAAGGTGTGCGCCACCATCGCCCGGCTAGTACTAGCTTATTATTGGCTAACTCTTACATCTTAGTTTAACCCATATCTATTAATCTGTGTATCGTGTCTTACCAAGTAAAGTTCCAGTGTCTGTCTCCGACAGGGCTACATGGCCTCTCTCTGACCCTGCCCTTCTTTCTCCCAGCATTCAGTTTAGTTTTCCCCACCTACCTCTGTTCTACCCTATCAGGCCAAGCCAGTTTCTTTATTAACCAATGGTATTTACAGCATACAGAGGGGAATCCCACATCAACCTTATGTTATTATTGTACTTGCAGAACTAAGTTAATCTTTTCTTTCCGTATCCTTGCTCATTCCTCTTCTGTGACAGGATTTCTATTTGATAAAACAACATCTTTAGGGTTGGGAGAAGCCCCGATAAATGATGATGTGCACCTTAGTCCCAGGCACCTGTAGGGATGAGACAGAAGACTCACTCAATCACAAACATTTGAGGTCAGCCTGAGCAACAAAGAGATACACCATGTTTAAAGAGGAAGAAGAAAGAAAGAAACGAAGGAAGAAAGAAAGGAAGGAAGGAGAAAGAAAGATAAAGAAAGGAAGGAGAAAGATGGAAGGAAGGAAAGAGAAAGAAAGAAAGAAATTTATCTTTAATTGACTTGAATTCTTATATGCATATAAAGTCAGTCCTAAAACAATGAATGGAATTTTACAGTATGTGTCTCATAAAAATATTCAACATGTAACTATTTTCCTAAAGATCTTTATAAGAAAAGCAGAACTTTTATTTTTGTTACTATTATCGAAAATAAATAAACGTTTTAGAGAGGCAAGATATTTTCATATCAGAAACTCTAAGTAAATTCCACTTCCTCTTCGCCTGGGTCACAGTTCAGAGCATTTTCTCTAAGAAACGAGACTTCAGAGTGGTTAGTGCGCAAGCACTTGAAGAACTTATATTAATGAATTTCGGTGAAATTGCTATATTTTAGTGCCTTGGAAGTGGGATGTGAGGAATCAGCTCCTATGCACTGCTATCAAACATAGAGACCATCACCCCAAGAAGGCCCAATTCCTGAGGAGTAGAGTGGCCCAGCCCTGGCTTTTGCGAGCCATGCCCATCTGACATCAGATATTAGATTTGTTAAGTTCAGGAGCAGACCTTCAAATTCCTGCAACTCCTCCCCGACCCTTTCTGTAATACATGGAAATTATGTGCCATCTATGAGTGATATTTAGCCCTGAACAGCCAGCTGATCCTGTTCCTGGGGATGTGGTGAGAGTTGAAGCCTCTATGGTTTGTGACTTTGGAAGGATTAAGAAAGGAGTGTGAATCTTTCCTCCCTTTAGGACTGGTGGAAGGTTGAAGCTGATGATCACCAGGGCTTTGTGCCGGCAGTCTACGTCAGGAAACTGGCCCACGATGAATTACCAGGGTTCCCGCAGCAACGACGAGAAGAGCCAATCAACATCCCCCAGCTCCAGCAGCACATAGAGGACCAGTAAGTTTGTGGGATGGAGGCTTTCATGGAGGCTGACAAATATTCCCTGCTTTTCTCTCATGGTCCTGCCGCTTTCAGTTTAGAGATGTAAATTCACACTTTAGTTTGTATATGAAGAAAGGAAACCCCAGGAGCATTAATTGTCTCAGTGTCACACCTTTAATGAAGCCATGTCTTCCGACTCCTCTGCCAGCTTCCTTCTAAGTCTCCAGACATCCATAAGAATGTTGTATACTCCCATATCTATCTAGCTGGCATGTAAAACTTCTCTCTTCTATAACAAGAAAGTGATGGCAAAAGACATTTTCCTCATCCATCGATATTTTAAAGATACACAATTAAAATATAATTACACAGTTTCTTTCCCTTTCCCCTCTACCTCTCCCATGTCTCCTCCCTCTAACTTCTCCATGTCCTCCTATTTGCCCCTCAAATTGATGGCCTCTCTTCCTTTGATTATTGATATATAGATGATAGATAGATGTGAAGGCTTGTAAGTAAAATCTGTTGCATATATTTTTGCTGTGTGTGTATGATTTCATGGCCAATCATTTTGGACTGAATAGCCGATGAGGAGGCTTTTCCCTGGAAGAGGCTAATTCTTCCTCTCTAAGTTGTCATGAGTTGATGTGGTTCTTTATCTAAGGGTGTGTGACTCCATGGGTTTTTTTTTTCCTTTCTGTATTAGCTTGTCTGTTGATAGTGTCATTGTTCAGGTCTTGCTTAAGAAGCAATTTCTAGAAGATACATTCTCAGAGAAGGCTTCCAAGACCTCTGGCTCTTACAGTGTTTCTGCCATCTCTTCCAGGATGTTCCCTGAGCCTTGGGTGCAGGAGACACTTCTATTTTTAAGTATAATATTCTTCATCTTAATGTCTGTTTTACTCCCATTTTATTTCTCTGCTGTTTTACTGACCTCATTTTGATTTGGTCTTCTTTTCCTTTCTATCCATTTCCTCTTCTAGTTTTCTCACCCTGACTCTCATTTGTTACGCTTTCTGTATTTTCAACCCATTATTTTCCCTTCTTAATTCCTCCACTCAGGTATGACTCCCTCCTGGACCGAGCAGAAGAACGAAGACGACGCCTGCTGCAACGCTACAATGAGTTTCTGCTGGCCTATGAGGCAGGAGACATGCTGGAGTGGATCCTAGAGAAAAAGGCGGAGAACACTGGGGTGGAAATGGATGATGTCTGGGAGCTACAGAAGAAATTTGATGAGTTTCAGAGAGTAAGCAAGAGGACTTTGTTTAAATGGTTTATTTATTTATTTTTTGCAGGTTTTTGCATCATATTTGTTAGATATCCTCCATGGTGTTTGAGACCTCCACAGTTAATACTCTCACTGATTGTTAATAACTAGAAAGCAAGGGCATCTGAAACTACTCAAGTTAACTTTTCAGCCCCAGTTCCTGGCTCTCCAAAATTTCCTAGGGAGTGCAGAGACCTCCCATGATTCTTCAAAATTTGCCCTGTGACATACTGTACTAATGAATCCCAGACTGAGATGGGATGTCACAGGACTCATGTGGACTCAAAATATGAAGTTGAGGTAAAAAGAGATGTGACCTAATTTCACAGCCAGAAAATTACTATTTACCTCCTGAGAAATTTTCATCGATTTTCTTCACTCATATTTATTCTATTATCTCAAATAGCATAAGTATAAATCTTCTTCTTCCTGTCTCTTTCTTTTGTTATACTTCATGTGGAGATATGCATATATATTGGCATGTAGGCATATACCTGGGGTTTAAAATGTTTTGATAATATAAATTAATACATGGAAAATAACTTAAGGAAGTTAAGATAAATATATACACTTCATACTCCAAAAACTAAAGGTTCTGGCAAGTATTGGAAAGCTGCCTGGTATCAGAGTGTTTATGGGCACAGTGCGGTGCCAAATGACAGAGTAGTATGTGTATCACAAATGATGTTAACCATTTGCTTTAGTAGCATTTAATTAAATGTGAGCCCAGGTAGCAGGCATGAATAGCAAGTCGAAGAAAAAGAGTTCTAGTACTTTGGATGCATTTTCTTTTCCAGGATCTAAAGAGCAATGAGCCTCGGCTAAACGATATCAACAAGGTAGCTGATGAACTGCTGATTGAAAAGCTCCTGACACCAGAAGGTGCTCACATACGACAGGTAATCACAGGCTCCCTCCATTCCTGCTCAAGGCCAGATTGCGTTCTGGAGTCCTCGTTTTACATTGGTCGATTTAACTTCTTATTCCAAAGACCAGAGTGTAAAGGCAGTGTGAAACTGGTTGTAGAAAAGACCAATGAGAGGAGACCATAAATGGTCCAGTTATTTTTATCTGTCTCAGAGAACTTTAATAACGCAGATCTACTTAGTGTTTACTTCTGTGTTTTCACACACAGTTGTTGAAGTGTGAAGGACAAAAATTCTGAAATAATAAATTCTTAGTATCTTCAAAAGGCAGTATCAGGATGCTGAGGGCCAACAGAGGTGTTCTGTTGGTAATGGGTTATTGAACAAATTATGAAGAGCTAATTTTGGATCCCCAGAACACATTTAACAAGCAAGAACCAAAGAACATGGTTTTCTATCTTAAAACCATGCAAGGGAGAAACAGAGCTGTGTGCATTCTAAAGGGCTAACAGGAAAGCTGGAAGTGACTTGTCAGCACTAAGCTGTCTGAAGAAGCTCTCTGACTAAAGCCACATGTCTACTTCTTTAAGGAGTTGAATACCCGCTGGGATTCCTTGAAGAGGCTGGCAGATGAGCAGCATCAGCTGCTAAGCAGCGCCCATGCTGTTGAGATGTTCCACAGGTAAGAACCTTCACACTTGGTACTGCTCTGCTGCAGCCCCCGCAGCGTGCCTTTAAGTCTGGTCCCTATGGGGAAGAGCTGGTAGTAGATAGGTCTCTTCTTCAAAAAGAGATAGTCTGCTAATAGACCAGATTTGTCTTCAGCAAATTTTCCTCACTGGACACACTAGACACCTCAAGATAATCAAGTTCAATATTCAATTGGGCATAACATATAATTTGAGATTTAGCTATCATTCCATAATAGAGAATCAAGTGTGAAGGATAAATTGGGTTTAAGTTATTATGTTCTTCAGAAACGGAAAGAGAATGGCAGAAGATATAACACCTCTTTTGCTATATTTTTCTTTTTATTTACTCCTCTCTCATTCAGTACATTATGACATCAGCCTCGCTTCCCTCCACTCCTCCCAGCTCCTCCCACCTCCCTTCCTCCTCAGATCTATGGCTCCACCATTTTTCCTTCATAAAAAACAGCAGGTCTCATCAACCACTCAAGCTACTCCTGCAACTTTTGTAATGCTTTGTTCTCACATCCACATCTGTACTAAGAAACACACACTTACAAGTAAATGATAAAGCAAACTAAAAAGAAACCAAATACTTTCATGCATATGAATGTGATTTTGATGATGCCAAAAGAAAACAGAGACAAGGATGGTTATGGCTATTTAAAATGGCTTACAGTGCAAAAGTATGAAATGTATTGTTTAACCATGTGGTTCTGCAGTTAGTATACTAGGTTCAAACTTGCGCTCCACCATCTGGTAGTGATAGCATCTTGAGAAATCTTTAAACTCCTGTGTTCTGATACATAGAATGGAAGTAATAACAGCATCTATATCTCTTGATCAAAGCAGCCTAAGTACCAGTATGTCACGAAGGAAGAGAATGATTTGAAGGTGGTGGTGGTACTGGCTTCCTTGTGAGCCAGCCCTCTAAGAGAAGTACATCATTCTCCTATGTCCTTCACTCTTTTGTGTTCCAGAGAAGCAGATGATATCAAGGAACAGATTGATAAGAAGTGTCAGGCTCTTAGTGCTGCTGACCCTGGTTCTGACCTGCTCAGTGTCCAGGCCCTTCAAAGGCAGCATGAGGTCTTTGAGAGAGACATCATCCCCCTGGGAGAAAAGGTGATATATATGTTTTCAATCCTTCTCGATACTTTCTCCAAGTTGATGCCTGTAGCAATGTGCCTTTCTTTGTTTCTCTTGACAAATCCATTATACTTATACACTTTTAAAATCTTGCATTATACTAATTTTTGTACACTCTCCCTCAGGGAAAAACATTAAAATATCATGCCCTCTGTGCATCAACACAGGAAAAACTATTGAACTTTTACTGTCTAAATGAATACTTTAGAGAATGTTGAGTGAATAGACTTGCAACCAACTGTGGAAACAAATGCCAAGGAGAAAATGAATATTTGTACCTAGACTATGTCTAGGTATTAGGGAGTTTTTCCTCGGTCATTAATTAAATAGGATTATTGCTACCTCAGAGCTGAAGAGGGAAGATTGAAACTTTCCATATACATTGGAGGCAACCTATAACTTGGCATCATCATACAGAGCACAAATGTTTTCATATGAAGAATTAAGACCCAGAAGTTTGCAGAATTGATTTAAAAGGCAACAACAATGACAGAACAGCAAAAGCAATTTTGTATGGTTCAGAGAACCACCATGCTGCTATCAAAATTCTTCTGTTTGTCCAGGTGACCACACTGGGGGAGACAGCTGAGCGTCTATGTGAGTCTCACCCAGATGCTACTGAGGACCTGCAGAAGCAGAGAAGAGAGCTGAATGAGGCCTGGGATACCCTACATGGTCTAACAAATGATCGAAAGGAGAGTCTGAATGAGGCCCATAAATTCTTCCTCTTCCTCAGCAAGGCCAGGTAAAACTCAAAAGGCTGACATTCACCAGGCAAGATGGGCAGTTTCTACACATTGCCCTGTGTAGAGACCCTAGGAATAACCTGGATACACGTGTTATTCACTGATGGGTTACGAAGACTGTATCTAAGTGTCATCTCCAGTGAGGCACAGAAAAATCAGGTTTAATGCTTCAAGCCCTAAAATACCATTTTCTTTAAGGATGTGAGGTAAGCAGGCCAACTGAGTAAGCATCTGTAAAGTATATAATATATACTAGGTGTTGCCAGGAGATGAGTTTGGGGCATAGAGTTTCTTTCTGCTGAGGCAGAGAAAAATAAGGACAACCACAATTGATCCTAATATATTTCCTTCTTCAGTGATCTGGAGAATTGGATCAAAGGCATTGGTGGCGTAATATCATCACCTGAGCTGGCTGAGGACTTAACTGGCACAGAAATCTTACTGGAACGTCACCAGGTACAGCTATTGACCACTGATGTAAAACTCTCTTCTCGCTTCAGAATTTCCTACAGTCTTCTCCATCACCTTCCCTCACATTTCCTCCTTTCCCCATAGGAGCATCACGATGACATGAAGGGAGAGGACCCCACCTTCCAGGCCTTAGAGGACTTCGGCACAGAACTTATAGACGGAGGCCACCGAAACAGCCCTGAAATTGAAAATACTCTTCATGATATTAAGTTAAAGAGAGACGAGTTGGAGAAGGATTGGGAAAACCGCAAGAAGATGTTAGACCAGTGCTTAGAACTTCAGGTATAGGATTCTCCATATAGTGAGTGGTTTCAGATGCTGATTGCAGACATTCACTGTATTAGACTCTGTGAGCTGGAGACGCCAGCATCTCTTGGTTGTTGCACACTGCACTCTGTTCTGTAGACTAAGCATCCTTATGTTCTAGGCTCTTGTTTCTGTTAAAAGAGACAAACAAGTATCTATGCAATGGCTCAGTGGGTAAAGCTATTTGCTGAACAACCTGATTAGCTGAATGACATTCTAGAAGACATGTAGAGGGGGAGCTACTCCACAAAGTTGTCCACTGACTTTCCCATGCACAACCTCCCACAACCCTCTCTCTCATACATGCGCAGATGCATTACTACTACTAATAATAAATAACTGAAGTTTTAAACATTAAAAGCTTTTTTAAAAGAGTGTGCAAAAGATAGCAATCAGTCTTGTACATAAAAGAGGTTATTGTCATTAAATACAATTAAGTAACTAGCTGAAGGATTAGTTTTCAATAAGAACTTCTGTGTTCAGGTCCTAGAACTACAAATATCCTTAGAGTGTGTTTCTTTCCATAAGAAGTACAGATAATTCTAATATAGGGGATTTTTACTAATCAAATAATGTATGAATATTTTGAGGATAAAGAGGAAGGGGTGATCATAATGTTTGAGGGAGTGTTTGGAAATATCAGACACATCTATGGGTAATATTTGACAAAGTTTTGAAGAAGTAACCAGCTGAAAGTTAGACACATGGAAAATCTCAGAACTTAGATCCTTCCTTTAAGGTTAATTTCAGCCACATACTGAGTTCGATGACATCTGAGGCTACCAAAGAGTCTGTCTCCAATTTTAAGAGGTGGGGGGAGATAGAGGAGAGAGCCAGTCAGTAGTTACTAGATGTACCATATAGCGACAGTATCCTCACATGTACTGCATTTGCTATGACTTATAAAACATGTAAGAAAATAGTAAAGTAACAGTATATTTAAGACTCATTAAAAGAATGCTTCATCAGAGGACATACCAGGTCTGGCAAGATGCTCTGTGTCATCACCACTGAGGAGGAATAAAGTCACTCCTTGGCCCCTGTAGAGTAACCAACCGTATGTTTGCCTATGATTTCACCTATTCACCCCCTATAGTTGTTTCGAGGGAACTGTGAGCAGCTGGAGAGCTGGATGGTGGCACGTGAGAATTCCCTAAGGTCCGACGACAGGGATCATTTAAGCAGTCTCCAAGCTCTGATGAAGAAACGGGATGATTTGGACAAAGCAATCACTGCCCAGGTAATAATCAATATTAAAATTCCAGTACCAGGGGCTGAAGAGATGGCTCAGTGATGAAGAGCGCTGGCTGTTCTTTCAGAGGGCCTGGGTTCAGTTTTTGGCACCTACATGGCAGCTCACAACTGCCTGTAACTCTGCCTCCAGGGGAACTGGCACCTTCACACAGACATGCACGTAGGCAAAATATCAACATGCATAAAATAAAAATAAATCATTTTTAAAATTTCCAGTTCCAACTATTATTGGGAGCCATGTGGCCTAGTTACAGATCAGCATATAAATGCTTGTCCAACGGGTCTCCACGGGCAAAGTCCGTGGAGATGGTCTCTCATTTAGCAAAGACCAGTAGACCTCAAAACAGCACAGAATATTGCTAAGACCACGCAGTCTGAAGCCACTCTTATGCCTCATAAAGTTGATGATGCTCTTGGCAGATTTTAGTTTTAGTTTGCCAGTTGCTCATGGGACACAGATGGAAACATTCCCAGAAACCCCACTTTTTTTCTCAAATATTTTCCCTAAAATTCTTTGGTTACTGATTGTTCTCAGGTTCCTTATAGAAAGGCTTAAGCATTCATGACCCTTTTATATAAAAAGGGAACAGTTAGAGAATTGCAACCCAGCTGTATGCAAGTAGTTCATTGCAAATCACCCTCATGTCTGTAAACATGCTTTGTTAAGATTTGAATATTGTTGTTCTTGAAAATGCATGCCTATGTTTATCACCTTTTAGTTTTGTAAGGACAGGAGATGCTTGGCCCAATATTTAGCCAAGCTAACAAAATATTGAGCATTGTTTTTAGTTTAAAAGTTATTTTGATGTAAAAGTAAGAAAAAAAACATATTTATTTTTACCGGAGGTTAACCATAGAGGGTGAGGAAAACATGCATTTTTTGAAGTATAAGTAAATATGACTTGAGGTATTCATAGCCAGTCATTTGTGGGAAATTCATCTAGTGGGCAAACACAATTCTTTTGCTGACACCCTTTCCCACTCTCAAAGAACCCAGACTGTAGTGAGACCACAGCAAACTATTATAATAATAACAGATAGTATATGCCCTTACCTAGTTTTCTGATTTTTAAGGCATTTTACTTTGCATTTGTTTCTCTTTAAGCATTGTTTTTAGGCATGTTAATTGTATGTCATAGTGGGTTTCCTATGACGATCCATGTACAAACACCATGTTTTGAGCATAGTCATCTCCTGTTACCTGTCCTTGTCCCCTGCCCACTCCTATACTTGCTGTCTTCCCTCTCAGTTCGCCCTTGTTCATTCTTCTTCCATATATTTTTTTCTTTTCTTCTTTAATGGCCCGTGACATTCATGAGGTTGTTGACTGGAACATGGTGTAAGCTTGTTTATACGAAGAAGAGGCCCTCAGCAGTAACTACACCATAGAAGCAGATACCTCTCCTTCACCCACAGAACTGTACACAAATCCTTAGGGATGGGCTGGGCTCATCTTAGACAAACGTCTTAGACAAACGTCCTTTAGCAGCTTCTTCTCCTTGTCCTTCTCCTTCTCCTGTCCTTCTCCTTCTCCTCCTCCTCCTCCTCCTTCTTCTTCTTCTTTGGTTTTTTAAGACAGGGTTTCTCTGTAGCTTTGGAGCTTGTCATTGAACTAGCTCTTGTAGACCAGGCTGGCCTCGAACTCACAGAGATCCACCTGCTTCTGCCTCCCAAGTGCTGGGATTAAAGGAGTGAACCACCATCGCCCAGCTGGGGACCCTAGCTTCTAGCTTTTGTACATGTGCTTTTGCATGGGTGTTGAACATTGCAGAGCCAGAAAAGTAGAATGATGCCTATCAGAAAGGAAGGAAGATTCCTTAGGCACATGTAGATCACATGTGATGTGAAAATGAGCAGGAATAAATACTGGGGGTAGAAAGCCTGAAAGACACAGAGAAAGTACAGGGATATGGGAAAGAGAAAGGGATTAGAATAAGGGTCAACCAAAACTAAACATGTATAAAACAGTCACAGGAAAATTTGATACTTGATAAGCTGATCAAAAACTAAAGTAAAATAAAATAGTTTGAATGGGTGTCACCTGTGTGGGTAGATGGCATTACTCTCAGCAGTCTCGTAATCCCCAAGTCACCCTTGATTCTTACAGACAATGATGGGGCAGGAAGAAGAGGTTGAAAAATTATGTCTGGACATTTGGCTTTCTCATATTAAGGTCTCCATTATTATAAAACACAGGCTTTAGAATTAAAGGTGACTTCATGTTACTCTCTATTTTAGCATCTTACACAACACTGGATTCATCTTTACAATAACCATGAGAAAAGTTTGGTATATAGGGAAGTTAGTACTACACACACACAATGTTTATCTTTAGGGTAGATCCTGGAATTATATCAAAGACCTACTCACCAGGCACCTGTGTTCTTTCACTTCCTTTTTTGCAGGAAGGAAAGATTGCTGACCTAGAGCATGTTGCCACAAGGCTCATAGATGATGACCACTATGCCAAAAAAGAGATTGCTGCTCGCCTCCAAAGAGTGCTAGACAGGTCCGGCCTGCAAAGTCCCCGCTCGGCATCAGCATCATGATAAGGAGATACCTTTAAATTCTTGTCCTTTGGGCATTTATTTCTTAGGAAACCTCCTGTTCTAGACTTGCAGCATGAAAAGCATGAAAGATACTTGATAGGTTACTTTGCTTAACCACTGGGTTATATGCCTGAAATAGTGAGCGTCTATGAAAGGTCAAGGGTCAGGTTGGAAGATGGAAAATGTTATATATGTAGCATTGGAGCAAAAAAAATGCTGGGTAAAAAATGATCTGACCTCATCTTTTAGATGGAAATCTCTCAAAGAACAACTGCTTGCTGAACTGGGAAAGCTCGGGAACTATGCTGACCTGAAACAGTTCTATCGTGACTATGAGGATATAGAGGAATGGATTGATGAGATGCTGCCCACAGCATGTGATGAATCCTATAAAGACGCAACTAACATTCAGGCAAGTTCAAAATAGAAATCATGAAAAATCTCTTCACTCTCACTGATGTTTGAATGATCACACACAGTAGGTGGCTGGTTTAGTTTTATTGCTTGTTGTTGTTGGGGGGGGGGGCAGGCACAGTGGTTGTTTTGTCCCATTGGTCTAACCATGCTTTTCTTGATGAGTCTCCAATAATGCTTCTCTAGATGAGCAGCTGATGTAGTTTTTCCCTTTGCCTTTAGAGGAAGTATCTGAAACATCAGGCCTTCGAAAATGAAGTCAATGGTCGTGCAGAGCAGGTTGATGGGGTCATCAGTCTTGGGAACTCCCTAATTGAGCGGGGCGTTTGTGACGGGGATGAAGAGAACATGAAGGTAAAGTGCGTGCTGAGATAAGTTTGGTCTTCAGAGGCCTGTGAAGAGAAGTCCTTCACGCCTTCAATATTTCCTGGGTAGA
The DNA here is from genome assembly GCF_018167655.1 of Microtus oregoni. Taxonomy (NCBI): domain Eukaryota; kingdom Metazoa; phylum Chordata; class Mammalia; order Rodentia; family Cricetidae; genus Microtus; species Microtus oregoni. The sequence continues at coordinate 1,145,977 of NW_024544552.1, read as the reverse complement.
AGTAAAAATATAGGCACATTTCCTGGAATTCCAACAAGGTTTCCGGCTTAACCATGCCTGTTTGACATTTTCTCTTTTCTGCCAAGTACCTTTTGGCATTCAAACACCAGCCAATGAATAAAGTTCAGCATCCTGGTTTCAAACTTCTCCTTTCACCTCACACTGGCTGTTTCCCAGATTCATATTACTAGTTTGAAATGGATGACATTCAACTATCACCATTGCACTTAGACTCTCCCCTACATTATCCCTGTTGGCAGAGGCCAATAGTTCATTTTCTGACTGCCCTGAGTCAAAATAATCACACGGAAACTATATTATTTGCAATACTGTTTGGCCAATAGCTTAAGCTTATTTTTAGCTAGCTCTTATATCCTAAACTAACCCATCTCCACTAATCTGTGCATCACCATGAGGTTGTGGCCTACCAGTAAAGCTTCAGCAGACTCTGGCAGAGGCATCTGTCTCCTGATGCGGCTATATGGCTTCTTCCTGACTCTGCCTACTCTCGATAGATAGATAGATAGATAGATAGATAGATAGATAGATAGATATAGAGATATAGAGATATAGAGATATAGAGATATAGAGATATAGAGATAGAGATCTCTTTCTCTACTTTACTCCATTAAGCCATTGGATGAAAGCAGCTTCTTTATTAACCCATGGCAATAAAACATATTCACAGCAAACACCACTTCCCACATCAAATCCCTTCAAGTTCTTATAGGGCCCAGAATTCCAAGGACTATAATGAGTTCTCACTCTCTTGGACCTAGGAGCAACTGGACAAGCTAAAAGAAAAATGGGACTTTCTCCTAGAGAGAACAACTGACAAAGGGCAGAAGCTCAATGAGGCTAGTCGCCAGCAAAGGTTCAACACCAGCATCCGGGACTTTGAGTTCTGGCTTTCAGAGGTAACTGTACCTGAGAATGATATGAACATTAGAACTTAATAAATACCCTTTAAGTAATTTAATTTATATGTGAATTATTTTCTTGACCCTTCGTGGTAAATATCTGAGAACATTCCTTAAATAAATACAGTTTTCACCTAGAATCTTTGCTTCCCATTTCTCTGGTCCCAGGCAGAAGGCTTGTTGGCCATGAAAGATCAGGCCAGGGACTTAACCTCAGCAGGAAACTTACTTAAGAAGCATCAGCTACTGGAAGCAGAGATGTTGGCGCGAGAGGTAAGAAGCGGTGGAATCTCACTCCTCTGGACAGGGTGGAAATATTTACGACCTCCTATCTTAGGAGAGTACTTGAGAATACAGCCTTGACATCACTGACCAGCAGCCATTGCAGGCAGGTTAAATCCATGGGAGGTAGAGTCATCATGACTGTCATTATCACTTACCACTGAAGCCAATGACTAAAGGCTTCATACTCTGGGAAGTGGATCCTGAAAGTTATCTTATTTATCATTTTGCTAATGAATAAACTTACTACTTTCTGAAATTACACACTTGAGCTGAAGGAAAAGAGAAGTCAGCATTATAAAGGAAAGAAAAGAAATAAAGCCAGATGAGAGAATGCAATAAGAATGAAACACATCAATAAATACATATGTATGTTCTATGGAGGATTCCAGTTACAGCCTGACCTGTGGCAGTAAAAAAAATTCTGACAGGATTAACTATTGATTACATACCAGATACTTATATAAAATTAGTTTTACTTAGTAACAAAGATACACATTAAGAAGTCAAAAAGCCAAAAGTTTTCTGGTTTTGTTGTGTCAGAACCTTGTAATATTTTCCATTACATAATTATTGGGCTGCACTAGCATGAACACAAGCATAAAGGCATTGAATGTATTGTGGAGTCAGCCCAAAAATACTACAAAAGAGGGCACTGTTGAATACTTTGACCAGTTGCTTAGTAACTATAAAGTGCAACACTGTGAAGACGGCTGTGTGTGGGGAAGGTTATTCTTGGTGGTGAGAACAGGAGAGAATATAGATAGGCCAGTTTGACTAGAAATAAATGTGATCTGGAGTAATATAGGCATGATATCTATATTGACGATACACCTCTTACCCAATTACTTTGTGTGAAACCCTTAGTCATGTATATCAAAATCAGTGTCTTCGAAAGCCATCTTTTCTATCTAGTTAAGGAAATAGAACCACTATTGACTGAAGTATAGAGTCTATATAATTACATATTCCTTCATTCACTAAGCATGCTGGATTTTCTAGGACCCTCTCAAAGAGCTGAATAATCTGGCTAAGGAGCTGATCTCCAGTGGGACTTTCAATATTGACCAGATAGAAGAGAAAATTAATGGTGTCAATGAGCGCTTCAAAAATGTCCAGAGCTTGGCAGCTGCTCACCATGAAAAGCTGAAAGAGACCTATGCCTTGTTCCAGTTCTTCCAGGACCTGGATGATGAGGAAGCCTGGATAGAGTATGTATCGCCTCCTCCCTGGGTAACCCCCAAACAGATTTAATTTATTTTTATGTCAATAATTCTTTTAAACCTCTGCCTCCCTGAAAATAAACATTAGTTTCAGTTTTCATCTTCAGTGTGTGCAGGCAAGAAATCCAGTGCAGAGGGAGATTTTTTTCCATTTTCTTTCTGGATCTCAGGGAGAAGTTGTTGCGAGTGAGCTCCCAAGACTATGGGAGAGACCTTCAGAGTGTTCAGAACTTACTGAAGAAACACAAACGCCTAGAGGGAGAGCTTGTGGCACATGAACCTGCTGTCCAGGTAGGAATTGAATGTCAGACCTAAAGAGACACAAATCACTTAAATGAAGTTCTTCATATCATAGATAAATCCATACAGTAAAATGCAAAAGCAGTGTTCCAACATAGCTATTCATCATTCAGTTCATAGAAATTCTTCTCTTGGGCATATTTTATGTTCTCTGAATAGAAGAATCTAGACAGGATGCCAAGATCTTTCATAGAATGTTTAATTCTGACACTAATGGACAGTCATGACATTTGGGATGTGGATTGAGAAGCCTGTAAAAGATAACTCTGATTCTGAACTGGCAAGCAGAGTCCCACGTGACTGTGAATAACAATGGCACTGGGTTTTGATTCTACTGCATGGACGGCCTTTGTGGGAGCCTAGTCTGTTTGGATGCTCACCTTCCTGGACCTAGGGGAGGGGGAAGGACCTTAGACTTCCCATAGGGTAGGGAACCCTGACTGCTCTTTGGACTGGAGAGGGAGGGGGATGGGGATTGCGGGGAAGGGAGGGAAGTGAGAGGAGGGGAGTAAGTAGAAATTTTTTATTAAAAAAAAAGAATTGTAATAAAAAAAGAGAAAGAAAAAAATAACCCATAAAGAATAACAAGAAGAGTAGCCTACTGGGTTTCTTGGGTGTTTGTCAATATATTTGGAAACATTTAGCATAGAAGATATTGCTTTAGCTTTCTTCATTTTACCAGTGTCCCAGGACCGAGTCCCAGGAGCACATGGATAATCTGGCATTAGGAAAGAAAGACTAAATCCCTTGCCATGAATTATGACCAAATGAGAGGAGGAGATTATGGGATAACATAATGTGGAATATGTGTTCTTTAGAATGTCCTGGATACAGCAGAGAGCCTGAGAGACAAGGCTGCTGTGGGGAAGGAGGAGATCCAGGAGCGGCTGGCTCAGTTTGTTCAACATTGGGAAAAGCTCAAAGAGTTGGCCAAGACCAGGTGAGATGGACTATAGAAATCCCAATGAGGGTCCTGTGTTGGGGGAATTAGACTGGTGTTTGGAAGACATGTTTCAGCCCAACATCTATTTTATTAATTCTGGCACAAACACCAAGTTCCTCATGAACCTGTCCTCTGGTGGCTATGGGCAGACATTTCTTTCTAGGGAATAAGAGGAATTTACCAGAATGGAGAGATGGCTCAGCGGTTAAGAACACTTGATGCTCCTGCAGACAACCCAAATTCAGTTCTCAGCACCTATAATTGGATGCCTGACAACCATTTGTAATTCCAGTTCCAGGGAATACAGGGCTGTCTACTGGCTGACAGTCACCAGCCTGTGTGTGGTGACTTAGTTAATATTTCTACTGCCATCATAAAGCAAAGCAACTTGGAGTAGAAAGAGTTTATTCTGGCTTGGAGTTCCATGTCACATTCCATTGCTAAGGGAAGTAAAAGCAGGAACTCAAGCAGTGCAGGAACCTGATGCAGAGGCTATAGGAGATGCGGCTTACTAGCTTGCTCCCCATGATTTGCTCAGCATGCTTTTCTATAGCACCTTGAATCACCAGCCTAGCATTAGTACTCAGGCATATATGTTGCGCTGAGGCCACTTGTTGGTTCCCAGCTGCTCAACCCTGAAATAATCACACAGAAACCATATCATTTAAATCACTGCTTGACCCATTAGCTCTAGCTTCATATTTGCTAACTCTTACTCTTAATTTAACCCATCTCCATTAATCTGTGCATCACCATGAGGTCTTGGCCTACCAGCAAAGTTTCAGCACATCTGTCTCTGGCAACAGCTCCATGACTTCTCTTCACTCTGCCTCCTTTCTCCCAGCATTCAGCTTAGTTTTCCCTGTCTAGCTCTGTTCCCCTACAGTTCTGCTATAGGCCCAAAGCAGTTTCTTTATTTATAAATGATAATCACAGCATACAGAGGGAAATCCCACAGCACATATACACATGCATATAACTTTTAAAAAAAAATAAGTATTTTTAAAAGCAAGGATCTTTTCTGGATCTTATCCTTCATCAAATAAGAGGAAAGATGGTGCTTGATATAGAGAGCCACTGCCTCACTGTGGAGTGTTCATGGTCCTGAAACTTTTGTTTGGGTGGAATTTCCTTCTTTTTGTCAAAGTTTCAATGATATTGCAAAATAAAATTCAAGAGCACTAGTCTCTCCTGTGTCATGGGAGATCAGCACCACTGACCAATAGGGATGTAGACTATGTTCTTGTCCAGTTAAACTGTGTCTGTCCTTAGAACCAGTGATTTTTCTGGAGTGGAATTATGTTACCCCACTGTAGCTCCACAGTTTACCTGTCCCTTCCTACTTCTGTTGGGATGACCACCTTGTTACAGAGGGGCCCAGTTGGAAGAGTCTCTTCAGTATCTGCAATTCATGGAGAACACAGAGGAAGAGGAAGCATGGCTGAGTGAAAAGGATGCCATGGTCAGCAGAGGGGATTCTGGAGACACACTGGCTGCTACTCAGGTAAAGAAAAGGCAGAATGAGTCAACTGTTTCATCTCTTTCATTTGGATCTCTCCTTAAGAAGATGGTATTTTCACCTGTAAAAATTAGAGCCTGTCTCCTGGGTTAGAGAAATGTGAAGGCTTCTGTTAATTTTAAATATTATAGAGTAAGATCTGATTTGTCTCAAGTTATGGAGCCAAACAGGGATGAAAGCAGAATTCAGAACTTAGCCTGTGAACTGTCTACATAGAAGATATGGTGAAAGACCTTTCCTTATAGGCATGAGTCTTTACAGTGAGTCCATAGATAGATAGATAGATAGATAGATAGATAGATACATAGATACATAGATACATAGATACATAGATAGATGATAGATAGGTAGATATATAAATAGTAGATAGATAGATAGATAGATAGATAGATAGATAGATAGATAGATAGATAGAGATAGATAGATAGATAGATATTGGATAGATAGATGATAGATAGATGGATAGATAGATAGATAGATAGATAGATGATAGATACATAGATAGATAGATTGATAGATAGATAGATAGATAGATAGATAGATGATAGATAGATAAAAGATAGATGATAGATAGATAGATAGATAGATAGATAGATAGATAGATAGATGATAGATAGATAGATAGATAGATAGATAGATAGATAGATAGATAAAAGATAGATGATAGATAGATAGATAATAGGTAGATAGATAAATAATAGATAGATAGATAGATAGATAGATAGATAGATACATAGATAGATACATAGATAGATAATAGGTAGATAGATTCTAAAGTTTCTCTCAGATAGCAATGTTCCATTAATCTGAAAAAAAATTAATACTCATTTGTCTGGAATTGGTTACAGATTCCAAAATATATAATTTTAGGGGAAGAAGAATTTTAGAATGCTTCTTTACAGAATAGTTCCACGTTTAGAGACATCCTTTTAAGTTACCTTTATTGGGCTTTTTGAATAAAGAAATTAATGAGTTCTGGGTGTGATCTTTAGTGAATGTATATTTTGGCAACTGTAGAGAAAGCCTTCACAGAACAATAATGTTCTCATGATTTTGAGTGTGTTTCATAGCCTTACGTACGCAGACTTTGCTAAAAGCTCTGTGTGCAGATGGTTCATGTCAACGTGAGGTCATAAAGGAAGACTGAGAATTGCAGGAAAGCATTTAAATTCTGAGGGGCAAATGAGTCAAATTATCAGCATTTTAGTTCAAAACATATTTTGTAACATGTTTTGTGCAAGCTCTAGCCTTTTAATGTTCCGTATCAAATACTCCCAAAGGCTTCTCTAAGAATTAAGCTTTATTAATTGTTTTGGGGTTTTGGTTCTGTGAGGCAGAGACTGTTCATGTAACAACAGTGGCTGCCCCAAACTCACGTCAGTCTTCAAAGCAGCCTCCCAAGTGCTTAGTGCCTGACTGTGCACTGTCAAATTCCGATACTGAAAACCAAAGATTGACATACTTTACAATTAATAATTCAGAGAAACTATAAATTGTTTTTTGAACATCATCTAATTGTATATACCATTTTAAAATAGCTGCAATATAGTATCATAATATTTACATTTTCAAGATGACCATCACAAAGGTCCCTCTTCTATAACTCTTACCAATTCTTTCCACCTCAAACTGCTATTCTTGCTGTTTTGGTTGTGAGTCTAGCTTTTAATAGCTGACCCATCTCTTCACCCCTCAAACTGATATTCTTCACTTTTTTGATCTTCTCTCTAGAAAAACAGGTGGGTAGAGAGGTACATAAATGATAGATGGATAGATAGCTAGAGAGATAATAGATATAGATGATATCGATGTAGATAACTTTTTCATCTTGGAAGTTAAAAATAGGGCCTAACACTTACTTGGAATGTGCTCTATCACAACTGTATTCCCAAACATTTTATTTTAATTTTGAGACAAGTTTTTATAAAGTTGCCCATGTTGGTATTAAATTCACTGTTAGCCCAAGAAGGCCTTCAACATATAATCGACCTGCCTAGACTTCCAAGTAGCTGGAAGTACAGTCTCATGACACCATATCTGACCCGCTATTACATTTGCATAGTTTTGTCATTTCAAGAATGCCTGAACATTGTGGTTCACATCTGCAATCTCAGCTCTTGGAAGGCTGAGGCATGATAAGCATGATGAGTTCAAATCTAGCTCGGGCTAGATGAGCTGCTGTTTTGATACAGCAACAAAAGGATGGATATGGAGCCATAGGCTGAAGAGTTGCTGTTTTAAAACAAGAACAGAATGGATGTGAAAACATAGGAGATACATATTCATAACTTTTGAAGATGTTTGAAGTTTTTATACAGCATATTTTAGAGATTAGTTCAGGTCGCTATGTGCAACAAATCTCATTCCTTTTATTCCTGAGTAGCTTTAATATAGCAATGTACTACAGCTTACCCACTCTTCTGGGTTGTTGTACTTTTTGCCCATTTTGAAAAGCTCTATTTTAAAAACCGTTGCACAATTTTTGAGCACATCTAAGTGAATGTTTTCAGAGACAAATGCTCAGGGGTTGGATGGCTGGACTCTGTGAGTGTTCACACCTGCTGAGTTTTGCAACAACAAATTAAGCTCAGCGGTTTTCCAGCATGGTTGATCATTTAACACTCTTATCACCCATGCATAAGTCATGCAGCTTCTCCACGTACTCACCAGCATTGTATGTCGTCATTGTTTTTACTTTCCTCTAGGCAGTGGACAATGATATCGTGCTGAGGTTTTAATGGGCATTTCCTTAACGGTAGTTTTTTGTTTGAGAACTACGTATTTTCCACAGTGAAATGTCTCTTCCCACCTGTATCCATTTCTACATGGATGACTTCCTTGTTTTGGTAATTTCATTTCATATTCATTTGGTAATAGCATTTCATATGAAATATGTCATCTTAATAAAACTATACATACACAAAATATTATTGGTGAATATAGGTGCAGTGTGTATCAAAGCTCTTATTCTCTTTGTTTGATGGAAAGTTGTGATGAATCATTAGCAGCAGGATATTTTACCTTCCTAGCTCCTGGTCACTGCCATCCTACTCTGAGTCTGTGCATTTTCCCCTACACATTAAGTCATGCAGAACGCCTTTAAATAACTGGCTGACTTATCTTACTTGGCACAATTATACAATGTTGATCTTTTGCCATTATGAATTATAAGGACTTCTCTCTCATAATTTCATAAGGATGAACTGTTTTATATGTATATCAAAATCTGTACTACATTTTTATGTCTACATCGAACTTGTGGTTCTCAATCTTCCTAATGCTGCTACCCTTTAATGCAATTTTTCATTTTGTGATGACGCCAACCATAAAATTATTTTTATTTCGTTGCTATTTTGTAACTATAATTTTGCTACTGTTACAAATCATGGTGTAATTATTTTATTATGCAGGATATCTGATATGCAACCTCTGTGGAAGGGTTGTTCGGCCCCAAGGCGGTTGCCACCCACAGGTTGAGAATCACTACTCTAGACTTTCAGATTGCTTTGCACACATAAATGTGTGAGTTGCGATGAACGCTGCACCGAACATAAAAAGGCCAATGTCTTTTCAAAGTCCTGGTGATATACAATAAATGTACTTCTGAATGATATGGACATTTTACTTAAATTTTCTTGAGCAGTATCAATAACATTTCTCAAAGCAGTTTAGTCTACATCTCTGCCAACATCATATCATGGCTCCAAGGCTCCAAATCCTTGGTAACACGTGTCGCCTTTTGCTTTTGTCAGTCGCCATCCTCCTAGGCATGAGGCAATAGATACCCCATGTGCTTTAAATTCCATTCCTTCCTGAACAGTCATCATGAATAGATATGCTATACACCTGTGAGCTGTTTATGTCTTCTTTGAAGAAGCTTTATTCAGATTGTTATCTTATTTTTAAACCATTGAGCATTTCTTTTTAATATTCCTGTCATTTATTTCTCTACTTACTTATTTCAGTGGGGAGTTAAAGCAGTTCATTGGCTATTTTGGAAATTAACCCCCATAAGATAAATGGTTTATCATCATTCTGCAGGTGTTGCTTCAGCTCTGTTGATTGGTCCCTTGGCTGCACAGAGCTTTGGAGTTTGATGAGGTTTTTCCTACTTCTCTACTTGTGGCTCCTGTGTCTCTGCTTTTGTTGTAAAACACATGCAGCAACTGCCAAAGCAAGTGTTTGGATGTGTTCTCTCGGGTGTGGGTGAGATTCTTTTCATCATTATATTTAAGTCTTTAATAGATTTGACCTGAATTTTTAAGACTATTATTTAAAATAATGAACTGATCTATTTCTTTTTTTATAGTGAAAATGGGTTTTTTAAAGCTTACAAATATAAGAAGTGCATTACCATTAATATTCTGTCTTAAAAGTGGAATTTCTTTTTTTTTTCCTGGAACTAGCTCTTGTAGACCAGGCTGGCCTCGAACTCAGAGATCCACCTGCCTCTGCCTCCTGAGTGCTGGGATTAAAGGCATGCGCCACCACCGCCCGGCAAAAAGTGGATTTTTCCAGTTAGAATCTTTTAGAGCTTATCTGTTTCTTATGCAGTGGTAGATACTGGATTTCAATTAACATTTGTTGAAGAGACTATACTTTCTTTGTGGTGTATTTTTGAGACCACTCAGACCAGTTGACTGCATGTTTTATTTCTGTTCTGCGGACTTATGTCTTTCCTCTTGCCAGTATCATATTGTTTTCATTACTATAGTTTTGTGACATGCTTTTGAATCATGGCATTTGATCTCCAGTACTAGTCTTCTTCTGAGGCTTGGTTTGATTCTTGCTAGTCTTTACTTGTTCCATCTGAGTGTTAGAATTGATTTTATTATTTCTGTAAAACCTGAATTCCTAAGAATTTTGATAAGGATTATATTGAATCCGTAGATCTCCTCATATTATATGTGGATTTAACAATTTTTATTCTTCTAATGTAAAAAAAAAAGTGGGAATTTAATTTATTTATTTTCATTGTTTATAACTTTTACATCAGTATTATCTAAATTCCAATGTATACGTTTTTGATTCTATTGGTTCAATTTATGATCAGGAATTTCCTTGTTTTTCTATGAGATTTATGTAAGAAATAATTTCTAAATTCATCTTTCATGTAGTTCATTATTAATATATAGAAATGAGGTGTTTGTGTGTTACTTTCTATTTTGATTTTTTCTATTAGATTTGTTGGTTTCACAGTTTCTATGAAGTATAGAGTTTTTAACATGTTACAGCTTCTGAGTTTTCAAACAAACTATTTTCATTATTCTCTTCTTATTTAGATCATCTTATTTCTTTTTCCTAATTGTATTGGTTATTACTTCCAGAATTGTGTTGGATAAAAGTACAACAAGTGAATATTCTTATCTTGTTCCTGATCTTAAAGGGAAAGTTTGTTTTGATTTTTATAAACTCTTTGGTACAATATTAGCTGTGTACACTTTAATATGTGGAATTTATTGTGTTGAGGTAATACAATGTTTCTATTTTGTCAAAAATTTTTATAGTGGAAAAATTGTGGAATTTTGTCAAGAGAGGTTTTTTAGCACTGATTGAGATCTGATGTGATTTTTCATTTCTTTTCTTAATGTGATGTATCGATTTGTTTACCTGTGTACCTGAGACACGTTGACATCTAAGGTGTGAATTCCACTTGTCCTCCTGTAAAAGCCTTTTGATTCCCCAGCATATTCAGTTTGCAGGCATTCTTTTGAAGAGTCTGCCTCTCAGTTAATCAAGAGTGTGCACGACATCTCATAGGTGGATGGATTACTGGAGATGTAAACCTACCGGGAGTAAGTCATTAAGAAATACAAAGTCTGGTCAGTAGTCAGAAATCAGAAAACGTCAGCACAGCAAAAGCCTCTCGGTTCTTCAGGAAACTTGGCCTGTAACTTTCTTTTGTTGCGGTGTCTTCATCTGACCCTGACAGCTGTAAGGCCTTCCTCATAGAAGAGGGGGAGATGTCCTTTTTTCTTACATTTTCAACAGTTTAGGAATGGTTTGCATTATTTATTTTAGTGTTTGGTTGAATTAGTCAGTGAAGACATCTGGTCCCAGGATTTGCTATACTGACATTTTCTAATTTCTGACTGCTGTCCAGACTTTGTATTTCTTAATGCCTTACTCCCGGTAGGTTTACATTCCAAGGAATCATCTATCTATTCAATGGGGTGTGTTTTATTTTCATCTAATTGTTGGTAGTTATTTTTGGAGATCCTTTCTCTTTTGTGACATCAGTTTTATTTTTCTTTATTTTATTTATATTTTAGTTTCTTACATGTCATTTGGAAATAGAAATGAAAACGTTAAAGAGTCTTTATTTCAAGCAATATTCATGGTATACACACACACAATTCAAAGTTAAAAAAGCATTCAGTTTTACAATATGAGTTAACTTTCAAATCTCCATTATATTTTTTTATAAATGATATAAAAATCACAATGTAACCTATATTATTTGAAAAGGAATAAGCATCTATTCTGATGCATAATCACTTCATATGTTGAAATTTATTTTGAAGTTAGGAAATAGAAAAAGTATAGACATTATGTTTGTTTAATTAGCTTGCATTACTATGTTATATAGGAATAATAAGTATTAATAAGTTGCCTATATGACAAGTGGTAGCACTGGTAAACGGAGGTGATGAGGGCCAGCATAAATATTTTGAGGAAATTTCATAAGAAGATAGAAGCACTATTCAGGCCCCCATCCTCACTTCTCTTTCTGTAATTTCTGAGAGAACTGTGTTCTCTTTAACTCCTGCCTTTAGGAAGAGTTCTTAGTTTAAGATGTTCTTAATATTTAATATTTTTCAAAGCTGGAGAGCTGTGTGAATCTAAATGTAGAGAAATCCTCATTTTTCACCCCAATCATTTGATTCCAAAATAAAAAGAGAACAATTCTTAGAACTATGTGGGATATGAGAAACAGTATTTCTGAAACCAGTCACTCCTTCCAGTGAGATTACCCTGTTTGACAGGGAAGAGTTTTTGGGTTTTTTTTGTTTGTTTGTTTTTGTTTTTTGAGACAGGGTTTTTCTGTGGTTTTGGAGCCTGTCCTGGAACTAGCTCTTGTAGACCAGGCTGGTCTCAAACTCACAGAGATTCGCCTGCCTCTGCCTCCCAAGTGCTGGGATTAAAGGTGTGCACCACCACCGCCCAGCTGACAGGGAAGAGTTTTTAAGAGGAACTTAATAGAGCTGTTGCAGAGGAAGTGCACCCTCAACAAGTTCATTAATTGGACTGGGCCAGCTCCATCGAATAACATACTGTGGACTTGCGTATGAATGGAGGTTGGCCATTCTTGAACATTATTGTCTTTGCTGATTTGTTCATGCAGAGTTTGCTAAAGAAGCATGAAGCTGTGGAGAATGACTTTGCTGTGCATAAGACCCGAGTACAAAATGTGTGTGCACAAGGAGAGGATATCATTAGTAAGGTGAGTTCTGAGGGGTTTGCACAAGGAGAGGATATCATTAGTAAGGTGAGTTCTGAGGGGTTTGCACAAGGAGAGGATATCATTAGTAAGGTGAGTTCTGAGGGGTTTGCACAAGGAGAGGATATCATTAGTAAGGTGAGTTCTGAGGGGTTTGTGTGTGCACAAGGAGAGGATATCATTAGTAAGGTGAGTTCTGAGGGGTTTGTGACCTTTTCTCAAAGCACTTGGTCCAAATACAGAAACAAGAATAGTGATGAAATTACCTATAGAAAGTAATAAAAAAAGAATTATATAGAGATTCTTTTGAAATTACATGTAACTCATGGATGGCTTTGAAAATGCTGTGTAGACCAGGGTGGCCCACAGAACTCTGCCTGGCTCTGTTTCTGTCTCTGCCTCTGCTTCCTAAATGCTGGACTTGATGAAGTGCTCAACCATGCTCAGCCCATAACACAGACTTTTATTAACCTCCTCAAAGCAGAATTCAGTTGTTTTCTCCACCAGGATGTTGCCCACTCAATTGATATTTTCTGAAAACTAATTTTTTAAGTCCTTATATGTGCCCCTTTCAGATTTCCATAAAAATACATTGTTGAATCTCTTCCAATCTCTGTAAATCTTAAAACTAGTTTTGACTATTATATTAGTTAGGCTTTCCATTGCAGTGATAAATACCAGGATCAAAGAAGCTTGAGGAGTAAAGAGTTTATTTCATTGTAAGCTTCTAGTTAACAGCCCATCACTGAGGGAATTCCAGGCAGTAACTCAAGCAGGGCAGGAACTTGAAGGCAGAAACTGAAATAGAGGCCATGAAGGAATACTGCTTACTAGCTTGCCCCCCTTGGCTTTCTTAGCCTGTTTTGTACCCACAGTGACCTTGGCCCTCTCACACCTATCAGCAATCAGTAAAATGCCACCCACACACTTACCCATAGGGCAATCTGGGTGTGACATTTACTCAATTCAATTTACCTCTTCCCAAGTGACTCTAGCTTGTGTTGAGTTGACATAAAACTAGCCCATACATCCATAGAGTATCCCAAGAGCCTTAAATTCATTGTCTGCTAGACTTCTTGAGAAGAAGGCAACATGAGAACCTCCTAATAATTTTCAAGTCTTTTTTTTTTGTTTGTATTATCCTTACATCGTCTCATTGATCCCTTAAATGGAGATTACTCTGTGTCTTCCAGAAGCTTCATAAATAAAATCACACTTGAGTAAACAAATATGCCACTATTGTGCAAATGCTAGAATGGGCATTCTTGAATACATACCAGGGATGGAATAATTGCAATAGACCTAGAGTGTAGTAATTGGGTATTTTGGAAAAGGAATTTAGAGCTTTTTACTGGTACCAAAGAATCACGTTTCTAGTCACTCAGCATGTCTGCCTAACTCCTTCTTTCAACCTTGGTATCACAGGAAGAAACTCAAAACAAGGATAAGGTTTCTACCAAGATCCAAATTTTGAATGAAAACACAACTTCTCTGACCAAGGCATTAGCTGCTTGGAAGTCACAACTGGACGATGACCATGCCTTCCAGCAGTTTAACTGGAAGGCAGATGTGGTGGAATCGTGGATAGGTATGAGATGCTGGGGCTACCATCCTTGGTTCAAAGAATACTATTTGAAGAATGGTCTCAGGATTTATTCTTTATCTCTGGAGATGAGATAAACTACTCATTTTTAGTTGTTTTGGACACAATTACAAACATGTGTGCATGTGCACACATACACAGTGATGTTAGAGAATTAAGTGTTATAAACCCAGAGAACACAGTTGTTAGGGACTGGTAAATTCGTGTACTATTCAGGAAGGAAAATCCTCCACAAAATCTCCTAGGAAAGAAGTGGCAGTATATGTTGATTTGTTAGTAATTCATGTTCAATCTTCAACTTTTCTTCATTCCATGATTCAGTGTTTCTTCTGCACTTAGCAGCCTCAGTTTTATCCTAAGGACAGAAGCCATTCTTCCCACTGCATGTGTATTCCAGAGTCACCTGTTCTGAGAAGGAGAGAGCATTCTCACTGACTACTACAAATAATCATCTAATATTCCCTCCTGACTCCTTGTTTTCTAGGTGAGAAGGAAGCAATTCTGAAGACCAAGACCAATGGTGCAGACCTCACTGCCTTCCTCACACTCCTGGCAAAGCATGTGAGAGAAAGATGCTATGTCAATGGGACCGGGGGGGGGGGGGCAATATTTATAATTCAATTTGCATATAATATGCTCTATCTATCTATCTATCTATCTATCTATCTATCTATCTATCTCCATCCCCTCGAGGCCTTGCTCAAGGTGTTTGTCATCTTGAATTTTGTCAAAAGTTAACTTTTTACTTTTCTGATTATCTCCATTTGTGTATCCTACTAATTTCTGTAATTAGGCCATTTTGTTGCCATAATTAACTGTTTGATTAGGGCTGAGGTGATGTCTCAGTGGGTAAAGTACTTGCTTCACAAACCTGAAGACCTGAGATCAGACCCAGCACCAGTCCTGGGAGGCAGACAGAAAGATCTAGGAAATGTATGCTTCTGCATTCAACAAGAGAATCTTCTCTCAGAAAAGACAATGCAGAGAAATGAGGAAAATACCTAATGCCAACCTATAGCCTCAGCATGGAAACAGGCACACACACATATAAACACTCCCACACAGACAGAAAACAAGAGTTCAACCTTCCAATAAGTGCACATATAGCTTGTTTTAAAAAGAGTATTTTGTTCATAGTATAATGCTATTAGTTCAAACAGTACAAGAAACAACAAAGTTTCTTGGCAAATGGGAAGATCATGGGAGGAAGGATGAGGTCATAAAGAAAGTAGGAAAGATACTGGAGCAATGCAAATCTCTCCAGTGCACATTGGTTCAAGTGGTCTAAGGGCCTCTTGTTCAGTACTATCTCTTAAAGAACCCACAACATCATTATTGCATAGAGGATGAAGCCTTTTACATGGTGTCTTTAATAAATACTATATTTTTGAATACCATGCTACTTTCTGATTTATTGCTTTCTTGGAAAGGTAAATCTGATTACATTCAAGGTAATTAATTCACAAATTTCATTTGATGCTTAACACCTGCTCCACCAAACTCTCTACTTTTTGGTCATGAATTAAAAGGATACAAAATATATCCTCTGAGTAAAGATTTCCACACCTCATTTGCTCCTTTTCCTAAGCACTTTAGGTAGAACATCTGCTTGGTAGATCCTGAAGTCAGCTCTCGGACATCACAAGAAATCATGCCTAGCATCTGAGGTTATTCATATAATTTCTGTTTGACTCCTAGGACACCACCTGCTCAGTTTTGGAATCTAAAGTGCTTTGAAATTAAAATGCAAAAGAATAATGACTCTACAATCTTGCAGTTCTCTTTCTATAGCATCTGCCAAACTGGATGCCCCAATTCCCCAGAATGGCTATTTCTGTCCTTTTAATGGCATGTGATTGCCAAAGGCTCAGAGGTGCTGTCCTCTGAATGTCTCACCCTGCTCAGCTTATTCATGGGAAGGGAAAAGTGGAGTGAATATTGACATTGCTGCAATACTCTTCCTTTCAGGCATCATAAGCCCTCCATTTGTAACTACTTCAGTTGCATTCTGAATCTACTCAAACAATAAATTTTTTGATAATTTTAAAATTGTCCTCAGAAGGGCTGGAGAGATGGCTCAGCAGTTAACAGTACTGACTACCCTTCTAGATGACCTGGGTTTAATTGCCAGCACCCACATGGTGGTAACAACTATTTGAAATTCCAGTTCAAAAAGACCTAATGTCTTCTTCAGATCTCCGCAGGTATCCATGCAGATAAAATACCACACACATAAATAATAAAATCAATATAAAATAAAATTTTTAATTATTTTCAAAGGGGGAATTAGTCTAAGGTGCTAGGCTTCAATCCCAGCACTTGAGAGACATAGGCAGAGGGAGGCAGATGAAGGCACATTGTTGACAGAGATTTCTGTCCCACTCAGTCCTGCAGCCATTCAATCCCAAAGAAACACACAGAGGCTTACCTTAATTATAAACTGGTTGGCCTATTAGCTCAAGCTTCTTATTAACTCTTATATCTTACATTAACTCATAATTCTTTTCTGTGTTAGCTACATGGCTTGGTACTTTTTGTCAGTGTGGCATCCTCATCATGCTTCCTCTGTGTCTCTACTGCAGACTGACTCTTTTCTTTTCCCAGAATTCTCCTGTTCTCTTTGTCCCACCTCTACTTCCTGCCTGGTTGTCCTGCCTATACTTCCTGCCTGGCTACTGGCCAATTGCCGTTTTAGTAAAACAATACAACTCACAGGGTACAGGACCATTATTCCACAGCAGCACATGTCTATTAGTTTGAGGCCAGCCTGATATTCATAGTGACACACCCCAGCCAATAAGTGCTACCTAGTGAGAATTTGTATAAAAAGAAGAGACGAGAAGAGGAGGAGGAGGAGGAGGAAGAGGAGGAGGAGGAGGAGGAGGAGGAGGAGGAGGAGGAGGAGGAAGATAGAAGTGTTCTGATGCAAGTCACTCTGTTAAAACTCACTTAGCAGTCCTGAATTTTGTGGCTTTGATATTAACATTTCTGCAAAAATTTAATTTTCTGTAACCAGTACGTACAGAGTTTTCTTGAGTTTATGTACCCAAGGCCCCTAACAGTGTACTGCCTCTACTCTAAGAGTAGAGTGTGACAATGTAAGAAATTCTTAGAACATATGTGTGTTATAAGATGAATCTCATTATTTTAATTGTAAATATTTGAAATATCTCATCATGTTCCATCCCCTTAACAATTTTATTCCTACAATATAATCATATATATGTATATATACACACATGTGCGCACACACACACACACACACACACACACACTAGTACTTAACCATCATTCCAAATTCAGATATTTATTCTCAAAATTACAATTTTTGTCCTCAGACCACTTTCTAACCACATTTTTTTAAACATACCCTATTAAGTTAACAATTGCCATTAACCATGATAAAAGTCTGTTAGGACACAGATGTGTGTGGTTCTTTGGATGCATCACTGAGCCTGTTCATTGCTTCTGTTTTTATCTTCTAAGGACACGCTGGATGCCAGTCTTCAGAGCTTCCAGCAAGAACGACTTTCTGAAATCACCAGTCTGAAGGACCAGCTTGTGGCTGCTGAGCACAGCCAAAGCAAAGCCATTGAGGAGCGACACGAAGCCTTGCTGAAGCGCTGGGAGCAACTGCTGGAAGCCTCTAAAGTTCACAGGCAGAAACTACAAGAGAAGCAGCTGCCTTTACAGAAGGTGAGAAAGGGGGGGAGGGAACAAAAACAGAGTAAGGTGAAAAGGAAGTGCAATGAAGTATGATAGGGTCTCAATTATCTGGTTATTAGCCAGAGAATTCAGACACGATGACTAGAAACCTAATTTGAAAAATTTATAAACATATCAGGACAAAGAAAACGATCAACAAAACATTATTATTGAGCCAAAAGGAATTAATTTTCTTTGAATGAATAGAAGGTCTTTTTGTTTGGTTTTCAATGGGTTAAGAGATTTTATAGTTGACTTAGGCTGGAAGCCAGCCACATACAGTGGGAGAGGTAGATAGAACCAGAGTGTGGAAAGCCTTTATACACAAAACTAAAACTATCACAAAACCAAGTTCTGTATATTTCTCTAACCTAGATAAAAGGGTCACTGGAAAGGTAGCTGTAAAACATGTTCTCAGGATATCTCCTAGACTAGGAGGGCGTCCTTGAGTGTGTTACCTTGTTCTGCCCTTTTAAGAGACAGGAAGATGTTTTCATCCCTTTCTGCTTTTCTGAGTTCTTCCTATTAGATGAGATAATGGATCTAGGAATGCAGTGGTCTGGTAGACCTAAGAGTCTATAAAGTGTTCTTTCCAATGGTAACTTCTGAGGCATATTAAATGACAATCATAAGGCATATCAACAATAAAAAATGCCGAGCTGGATGTGGTTGTGCATGCCGAAAATTCCAGATTTCTTACTCAGGCAGAGAAGCAAAAGAATCAAGAGTTCTAGGCCAGACTGGATTGTATAGCAAGATTCTGTCAAAGAATTTAAAGACTGGTAGTGAATTCCAGTACATAAGTCAATGGTAAGACACTAGCCCAGTATGCACAAACCACTGGTTTTGATCTTCAGCACCACAGAAAAACTGGTTCAGAATAGTCAGTGATGTCACTAGTTCTAGATGAGAGAAGCAACTGTACTTAAATAATTTAATGCAGGGAAACTCACAAAGTCTCAACCTCTAGTTAATCCCTACTCTATTAAACAATATACACATATCAGAAATAAATCTTAAGTGAAAATATAAAACAGTTATATTGGCATCTTTCTGTGCATATATACATTCAACAAAGAAAGTTACTTGACTTTCTTACTCAGTTTTCCTTAATTTTGAATAACAAAACATGTTTTAAGTTTTTATTATAAATATTCAATCAATCTATACTACTCCTAATAAAACATGAAATGGTTTATAAATCTTATTCATTTTCTTTGTGTTTACTTTAACATATGAATTACTGAAATTAGTGCAGGATAATCACCTTCTCTAGTTAGAAAATTTTTCTTCTAACTAGTTTAAATTGAAAGAAGAAAATTTATTTTCATAATTGCTCAGACAAGCCATGCAGACAATTCAATCACTTGAGTTAAAAACCCATAGTGTACTTTTGATCTGGAATTATTCCTTATCACTTCTTGTTTGGAGCTGTCTATGATTTTTCTGTCTCCCAGTCATATAAATTTAGTATCCTTTGAGCATATGGGTAGCTCTGGGCAACAGTGTAGGAGCATGGAGGTCATGCATGGGGCGTAGGTCAATGTGTAGAAGATGGGTTTAATCCATGACTTTTAAAATTGAAAGACATCATATGAGATCACAAGGTTTGGAAAGGAATGTGGGAAAGTGACTTGGTCCTGTCAAAGAATTGTATTGGTAAACCATCTACAAAAGTTGAAGGGGAGGAAGAGGGAGTGGGTAAAGGATAGAACTGAGTTGTTTGGTTTGTGTCATTCATTCTCCTTGGTTCTCATGTATCACTTGTTTCTAAGTGTATCCCCTGCCAGGTAGGACTGTGATAAAGACTTTCAAACAAGAAATAAGGTGATTGAAACTACCATTGCTTCTCTCAGAGTCACAAAGGTAAAAGAACATTGTGAGCCAGTCACTCTCTTCATCTGTACATTGTGGGAAGATCAGAGAATTTCACAATGAGAAAAGGCTAAACCCTGGTAGTTCCTCTAACTTATATTCATCTCACCTAACCACAGCATCCCTGCTAATTTCAGTCTCACAAGTTCAGATTGCTGCCTGCAAGTATTTAAAGACACTATTTTTATCCTCAATAGTCTCTTCTCTTGAGGGACACTATCAGAAGCAATGAGGGTGTCTTTTTTCTGCAGGCTGAGGAGCTATTCATGGAATTTGCACACAAGGCTTCAGCCTTCAACAACTGGTGTGAGAATGCTGAAGAAGACTTGTCAGAGCCTGTGCACTGTGTCTCCCTGAATGAGATTCGGCAGCTGCAAAAGGAACACGAGGCCTTCTTGGCCTCTCTAGCTGGGGCTCAAGAAGACTTCAACCATTTAGTGAAGCTAGACCAGCAGATTAAAGCCTTAAATCAACCAAGCAGTCCTTATGCCTGGTTAACAGTGGAGGTGCTGGACAGGATCTGGAAGCACCTGCCTGACATCATCAAGGTATCTTGGGGGACAACGCAGGCTTCTTCTGCTACAGGAAACATGACCAGTGAACCCATATGGAAGTTGGGGGTCTAGGGAAAAGAGGGGAATGTTTTCATTAATTACACTGTGGCAGAAGTCAAGAATCAAGACTATCTAAGGAAAACTGGAAAGTTTCCTGTTTCAATAAATATATCTTATGTCACAATAAATATATCTTATGGTTTGTTGTCTTGAAGTTTGTGGAAAAATGAAAAATGACTGAAGTAAACAAAGAATATGATAGATAGATAGATAGATAGATAGATAGATAGATAGATAGATGGTGTATAAATAGATGATTGAGATAGATGACATAGATATAAATGATGATAGATAGATAGATAGATAGATAGATAGATAGATAGATAGATAGGGCACGTCAATGTGCACCTGTGGAAGACAGGTTCACTTTGGGAAAGAGATGTGTACCTATACCTACAAAGTGATTCTTTTATAATAAAAATTATTCCTTCCATGTGAATCGGCTCTGCTCTTTGTTGCTTGTAGGAGCGGGAACAGGAGTTAAAGAAAGAAGAGGCTAGGCAGATCCAGAACTTTGAAATGTGCCAGGAGTTTGAGCAGAGAGCCAGTGACTTCCTTAAGTGGATCCAGGAGACCAGGTCTGCTGTGCTTTCCTCAAACCAAGACCCCCACATATACTGTTTTCAAAAGGGATAACATATGTGGCAGAAGAAAGTAGTATGACCTCTGTCCCTATGGCCATATTTTGATTCTGTTTATCTGCTTTTCATAATCCCATATTTTGTCCATTTTTCTCACCCACCCTTTTTATTTTCTTCTTGATACTCATACTTCCCCTCCTATTGTGTATGCTTATTCTTCAACACAATAGTCCTGTGACTGTATGCCACATTGCACTTTATAAAGTACTTCAAGAGCCATTATGTACTTAACTGTCAGACCAACCTTGAAAAGTGCAGAATGTATCTTATTTCCTCTGTTTAAAAGTGTGGAAAGTTCAAGTAGAAAAATTGTCTCACTCAAGGTCACCGATGTACTTATTGACAAGACCAAAAACAGAACCTACGGTGAACATCTAATACCAAGCCATTACTTTGCCTGCCAACTAAAGCCATAATGAAAATGGAGTAGTATAATATAGCCTAATTTCATTTATTATGTGCAAGATGTATGTAAAGATGATGTGTATCATATCTTCTGAGTAAATGACCTGGAAAAGGAGATACATAAAAAAGTACACTATGCTAGAACAAATGGCCAAAGTATGAAGACTGTGCCCATTAAGTAGGTCAGTAATGTGATATTTTGAGGTATAGTGTTTTGGATGGATGATCCATAATTAATGCTTCTACACAAAAGAAGAAGAAAAACTGCATTTTTTCTAAAAACATACATCTGGCTGAGGCTGTATGAATCAAAGCATCCCCCCCCCCTTTGCCCCTGGTTTTGGTTCCTACATTACCCTGTAGTGTATGCTAGAGATTTAGCATACTGATTGCTTTGTCCCAAAAGGGAGAACTTTACAAAGTCTCTGAGTTTCCCAAAGTACCAGAGGTTTTGGAAGCAGCATATAGATGGATGGGTTCCTATTATGTGACCAAAACAGACCTAAAATGTTTCATCAACATGAAGAAATAGAATTATTATGTGTGCTAATGTATTTTTTCTTCTTTCTTCTCATGATTCATCCTCCGGTCCATCATGTACAGGGCTTACTTTCTGGATGGGTCAGTATTTTTCTGTAATTGTGTTTATTTCATTATGTTGTCCTACAATAATTAGTTAGGGAAACTTTGGGGCTGAAGTATCCTATCTCATCATAATCTGGCAGTTCCTAGTTAAAGATGGGGGGGCAGCATAAAAAGTCATATTTTCTCCTATTCCTGCACCCATAGTAGGTGGCACCTCTCTCACACGTCTTACATGTAAAACCTTCATATCCATGGAGAACTGTGTCTATATGTTCAACCAACTATGGACTGAAAATGCTCAGAAAAACTCTCTCTACTGAATATATAAACATTATTTTTTGTCATCTTTCTCTTTAAAGTATATAACAACTATTTAAATTGCAGCAGGTATTATAAGCTATAAAGATTATATACACATACTGCATGCCACATTTCCATTTTGTAACTGCAACATCCATTATGTTGATCACCATAGAGCCTTCTCAAGGATACCAAGGGATAAGTACATTTGAGAGTAGAACTAAGAAAGACATGTGAATCTTCTTGTAAACCCAGAAAACTAGGGCTGGCTTTACGTTCCTTTTCAACTATCTAGAAAGATAGACAGATAGAGGCTTGTTTATTAAAATCAAGATCCGTGAAACTTTATTTTATGGAGCCTGTGTAATTTTAAAGAAACAGAAGCAGTGAACTGCAAAGGCTTTGAGCTAATGGGTCTGTGAATTATGGATTTCTATTATAACAAATAATGTTTTCTTTTGATTCTTAATTAGATCATTGCTCAAGGAAACAGGAACTCTGGAATCCCAGCTCGAGGCAAATAAAGTGAGTAATGTTTTGTTAGCTAGCAGAAGACATGGCTTGAATTTTAAAAAGGACAGGGAAAACCACATAGAAGCAACCCAGTGATATTTTAGGTAGAGGTTACCTAAGGTTAAAACCAAGGTTGGAGTCCTACTCATGCCCATTTGCATTTTAACTATAGGCCACCACATTATTGATACAAGCCTCAGTTTAATTCAATCTTTGAGTGTCAATTTCTGCAACAATAAAACCAAGCTAATATATACATTAAATATTGCGGATGTACTTATCTAAACGAGCAAATGTACATGTTTCTAGCCCATAACCTGGCACATCAATACATTTCTGTTATTTGATGTAGCCAGATGATATAACTAAATGTAAATCTTCTCCTTCCAACTGAGGGAAGCAGTGATTTTAAAGAGTATTTCTCAGTCTTGTATGCTTTATTGCCTCTTTCCAGCATAAAAAAAATAGTTAAATATGACTTTTTCACAGTGAGAGAAAAATAAGATGTCAGGTAGCATTGATCTGCTTTATATCATTGAAGTTTTCACCCATCCCTGAGAGTCACTTTTTCCATTGACTCCTTACTGAACATTTCCCCTTTGTTAGAATGCTCTGGGAAAATGTAGAAAATTTTTACATAATGTGCTTAGATGGTAATATCAAGCCATCATCACTGACGATGAGGGAGTCTAGGAAGTGGATACACTGAGAGCATTAGATGAACCAGAGAGCTCAGCCCCAGTGAATGATGGAAAGAATTCATAGTACAATGACTAAACCTGGTGGTGTCTGAGTTCCAGGATGACAGACATCATCTCTTATAGATTCCCTACTGTTTAACAAAGGGATGATTGTGGACGTGAAGCAGTTTTCCTGAGTTGCTCATCTTCACAGAGAATAAGAAGACCTCTGAAGACGAACAAATTTGGGAAATTCAGTCCCTTTTCCCTACCTTTTAGGTTGTCACTGCCGGCATGATTGACTGCCTCCCTTCTTTGTCTTTTTCCCAGAGGAAGCAAAAGGAGATCCAGGCAATGAAGCGACATCTGACTACTATTGAAAATCTCGGGGACAACATGGAAGAGGCCTTGATCCTTGACATCAAATACAGCACCATTGGACTGGCCCAGCAGTGGGATCAGCTGCACCAGCTGGGAATGCGAATGCAACACAATCTGGAGCAACAGATCCAGGCCAAGTAATTAATGATGGTTTGAACCCAGGGCAAGGCGAGGGGAGGGTGGTTTTAGATACTGCAGCTTAACTAGGCTGGGCTTAGGACACTTCCAAGATGCTAGGCTTACCTACCATCCCAGTATTCTCTCTTTTCTGTTCCACAACTGGGCCAATTGTCTTTGTACCAGGGTCTACTATGAAATAAGAGATGTACCCCTCCCTGCGTGTGTACACATCGTCTTTCTAGACGTTCATGTCCTCCATCCAGTTTCCAGGGTTCCTTTAACATCTTATGATCTTTAAATAAAAATAAAAATCAGATAAAAAAATCATTCCCTTTTATAAAATTATGCTGAAGATATAATATCTGGGATGGAAGTTTCAAATTGTGAACTAACGGACACAAGGGAAGAAATTAATCTTTCCTAGATAAATTAAACCTATCATCACAGGTTTATGTCTGAATAGTTTTTGGAATTTTTTTTTTGTACATTAGAAATTGACAGTCATTTTTCTGTAAATTACCTCATTATAAATAATTAAGTCTTTTCGGATTATTAAATTTCTGTTGAAGCTTTTCAATTTTGCTAATGTACTGAAAAGCAGCCAAAGAAAATTTGTAACTGAATTAGCATGGCTGTATTCCAATAAAACTTTATTTGTAGATATTGAAATATGAATTTTACCTGTTTTTCATGCTTCATGAAATATTTTTTGTTTTGATTGTGTTCAACTATAAAGAAATGCTAAAAACATTCTTTTTTTAAAAGAAAAACTATCATTTTTCATTTTATATACCAATCCCAGTTCCCACTCCCCTCTTCTCATCCCCTCAGACTTCCTCCCCCAACCCCACCCCATTCACTCCTCAGAGTGAATATTGCTCCAAGGAAGGACCAAGGCCCTTTCCACTATATCCAAACTGAGTAATGTATACATCCAAAGAGAATGGGTTCCAAAAAGCCAGTACAAGCAGCAGGGACAAATTCTGATGCCACTTCCAGTGGCCCCGCAGTCTGGCCCAGTTATACAACTGTCACCTACATTCAGAAGATCTAGCTTGGTCCTATGCTAGTTCCTTCCCTGTCTGACAGGAGCTGATGAGCTCCCATTAGCTCCCTCATGGTCTTGACCTCCTTGCTCATATTCTTAGTCCTCCCATTCCTCAGTTGTCCTTCGGAAGCTCAGCCCAGTGCTCCTATGCAGGCCTCTGTCCCTATCTCCATCAGTTGTCGGATGAAGGTTCTATGGTGACATTTAAGATAGTCATCAATCTGACTACAGGGCAAGGCCAGTTTGGGCACCTTCTCCACTATTGCTTAGGGTCTTAACTGGGGTCATTCTTGTGGATTCCTGGGAATTTATCTAGTGCCAGATTTCTTAGCCCCATAATGGCTCCCTCAATCAAACTATGTCTTTCCTTTTTCTCAATTTCTGTCCTTCCCCCATCTCAAATATCCCAGTCCTTCAAGTTCTCCTCCCCTTCCTTTTCTTTCCTCCTCCTCCCTTTCTGCACTCCCCTCTCCCCCACCCTCATGCTCCTAATTTTGTCTGTAGATATTGTCTATTTCTCCTTCCCAGGGGGAACTATATATAATTAAAGTAGTTCTAGATACATAGATTGTTTATAAACAAGAGGAGGCTGAACTTGGCTCCTGGAGCATAGCTTGGCAACCCCTGAACTAGATCACTCAAATGATACATTGTTCATTACAATCCCTCTACCTTTCATATGGCAGTCCTTTGACATTTCCTGTTTCATTTCCAGAGTTAACTTATATTTTTCCTTCTAGGGACACCATAGGTGTGAGTGAAGAGACACTGAAGGAATTTAGCACCACATATAAGTGAGTATAAATTCATAGTTGGTTGATCTTTTGTATTCTAGAAAGTTCAGAGTAAGTTTGCAAATAATAACTTCCCCCTCTATGTGTCTTGATGGTATCTTCAGTAAAGATCTAGTCTAGGTACGTTAATTAGCATCAGTATTAGTTTTTAATATCTGATTTTAATAATCTGTGAGATCCTGGATTTTGAAAGTAAAACATGTCTTTAAAACATTATTCAACTAGTGAATACATTTTCTCTGTGAATTTGAGTTGTTTATAGGGGTAAAACTTGAGAGATGACTATTAAATAGTTTATGTTAGTACTTCCTTTACTGGGTTTAACAAAACACTCAGAGAAACAGATCGATTCTCTGCTCTGTGTTCCAGCAATCTTATGGCATGCATTAAAGATCTAGTCAATATAACAGGACTTGATCTTTTTTGTTCTATTGTGGATCTTTTTTGAGCTTGAAAAAAAATGTTTTTGTTCTTTAGACACTTTGATGAGAATTTGACAGGGCGTTTAACTCATAAAGAGTTCAGGTCCTGCTTGAGAGGACTCAATTACTACCTGCCTATGGTAGAGGAAGGTGAACCGGAGCCCAAGTTTGAGAAATTCCTGAATGCTGTGGATCCAGGGAGGTAAGAAGAAGAGGTTAGGGGTTGGGTTGGGACTTGACTGGAGATGAACAAAGAGTGAAATGGTCTATGGAACACTAAATTAACTTACTTGAAAATAAGCAAATAAGACAACTGGAAAGCTTGCTTGCTTTGTTTGTTTATTTACTTACTTACTTACTTACTTATTGGGGTAGCTCAGAAGTAAATGGCGCTGGCCTCAACTTGGTCCCAAGCTCTACTCTTTTCTCAACTGATGATTATGTTTATTCTGTAAATTCCAGCTGTTTCTGAGAGAGGGTCTAGAAAATAAGTATCCTCTCTTTTCTGTAAGGAGAAATTAGTAATTCGAAGCCCACAGTTTATGGTGGAGTATTGGGTGCCAATGGTAGATGTAACAGAACCAGGTTGCAGTAAGAAGCTAATTCTTTCTGATTCTAAAGATGGAAGTGGAAAGGGGATTATTATCTGGGCACTGATAGGAAATGAAACAAAAACCATGGCTGATAAGCCGTGTAGACACTTCTGGGGTCTCAGAGATTTTGTAGAAGGTAATAAGAGGTCAAAGTGGAGTCAAGAACCCATGTGTCAGGGAGACTGCTTGAAAGAGAACTACAGAGGCTCTGACTTCTCTCTGGCCCTGAGATACTGCACAGGATGGAAGGAATACACATGGCTTGCCTTCAGAAGGCTCAGCTCCTGCTCTCTTTCTCCTACAGGAAAGGCTATGTCTCTCTGGAGGACTATACATCATTCCTGATTGACAAGGAGTCAGAAAACATCAAGACCAGTGATGACATAGAAAGTGGATTCCAAGCCCTGGCAGAGGGCAAGGCCTATATTACCAAAGAGGACTTGAAACAGGTGAGATTTCTGCTTCTTCTGTGCTAACCCTGTAACCTTGGATTGAGTCACCTTAGCCTTGGCTATTTCCTCTATAAACTCCCACCCACATACCCATTACATTGCCACAGACCTTCTCTTCAACAAAGTATCACTTGTTTCAGTTAAATCTTTAACCTTACTCCAGATCAAAAACCTCTAAAGGTTTTCTACTGACTATTATAGTCAGTTCAAATCCTGCAACTCAATTTTTCAACAATTTATTATCATTTCTACCTAATAAGCCTAACTTAGATAATAGGAAGATTTAAGTTTCTGATGCCCATGGATTATTGAATAGATAATGAGAAAATATGATATATATGTATTTATGTACTTACCTTTATCTATTGTCCATTTTCAGATATAGATAAAGTAGAGTGGGTGTGTGTATGTGTGTGTGCGTGAAATTTATTGGGTCATATGGGTCATAAGAAAAAATCCAAAGCTTGCAAGAAAATTAATGAATTTAAAAATTATTGTGTTAAGTGTGGCAATCAGGAGTCAGAAAGGCTAGTCTGAGTAATAGTCTGTCTCACCCTGGAGCCCTAGATGATGTTGTTTGTAAGCATGTTTATAGGTGGGTATGAATAGGGATAGACCAAGAGACTAGAAGGAGAACCACAGAGGGGAAAAGAGGGTTTGAGGCAGAATTGGGGCCTGACAGAGCACATGCGACATGTAAAATGAACAGAGGACTTCTGAGAATAGACGGGCACTGTACAGGCAGGAAGGTGGAGGAAAAGAATGGGGGATGAGATCAACAATATTAAACTGTGTTTGAAAGACCATAATGAAACACAATGCAGCATATATTCATTTTTATCAAAAACGATTAAAGAAGGAGATATGAAAAAGACTCATGTAGAAATATGAATCATTTTTATTCATTGGAGGTAATAAATTTATGAGAGAGGGGAGTGATAGAAACAAGGCTGCTTCTCCTGAAGACTCTCCATCTCCTGTGTTTAGGATTGTTCGGGAGCCCACACAGAGAACTAGTGTTGGATTTCTGTAACTGTCTTTCTCTTTCCAGGCTCTCACACCAGAACAAGTGTCGTTCTGCACCATACATATGCAGCAATATATGGACCCACGGGGTCGAAGTCAACCTGCTGGCTACGACTATGTCGGCTTCACCAATTCGTTCTTTGGCAACTGATAGAGATATTTTTATGCATCATAAATCATAGTGGGTCAGGAAATGTGGGAGAAGAAGCAGACAAGTGTGGAAGGAAAGAAGATGATGCTCTGTGTGCATGTGTGTTTTGTGTGTATGTGTGTGTATGTGTGTTTTACATTTATTAAAATATCTAAATTTAGCCGAGCGGTGGAGGCACACGCCTTTAATCCCAGCACTTGGGAGGCAGAGACAGGCGGATCTCTGTGAGTTCGAGACCAGCCTGGTCTACAAAGGGAGTTCCAGGACAGGCTCCAAAGCTACAGAGAAACCCTGTCTCGAAAAACCAAAAAAAAAAAAAAAAAATCTAAAATTTTGTCAAATTGAAGAGGATGTTGCAGAGAGAGGACAGACACCTACCTATATGATTATTTGAATGTACCTAGCCTCTAACTAGGGTGATAAGGTTTTAGTGTGTGTGTATGTGTGTTCTGCACACCTTTAGGATTTTTCTGCATTCTGATTAGAGAAGTATTTCTTTTTAAAGGGGAAATTTAACTAAAATTGTGCTTCTGCATTTGGGGAACATATTATTATTAAATACAAATAGTTAATTATACTATGAAGAAAGATGATAATAAAGTAGCAAATAAAATTCAAGGTGATTTAAAGTTTGGAGCTTTGGAGTATGTGTAAATTATTACAGTTTGAAAATAAAAATGTGTATCATTATATCTTTTTCTATGAAGCAGAACCACATAAAGATAACACAAAACTTTCCTTCCTGTTTTCACAGTTTACCCTTAGAGTGGGTGTTTCTGCTCTGAGAAAGACACAATTCTGGCATATCAGGATATCCTCTTGTTTTCTAAGTTCCCAGATACTCTCTTACACTTTCATATGATACAAATAATGCTTGTATTTATTTATTTCTATCTTTTCCTAAGAGTAAGGGAAATTGTTCAGAATTTATGAATTAAGGAGAAGGAAAATCCAAGAGCATATGGTACTATATGTAGATATTTTCAGGACAGATACGTTTTTTAGGAAACTTTTATGTAAAACTGTTAGCATTTCACTCAAAGAGTCCCTCACCCATGAATATTGACCCTTAATTACCATAATAAGTCTCAATTCTTTTACTTGCATAGAAATTAACCCCTTCTCAATCTTTAGAAAAACATCCTACCACAAGAGCCAGTTAAAATAATCTTGGTTACAAGCCCTAGGCCAAGCTCTGGGAGTCCAGTTGAAAAGAGGGAGGAGAGAATGTATGAGCAAGGGGTTATCAAGATCATAGCAGGGGAACTCACAGACACAGCTGACCTGAGCTTATGGGAGTACACGGACTCTAGACTGACAGCTGAGGTGTCTGCATGGGGCTGACGTAGGCCCTACACATGTGGGTGACAGTTGTGTAGCTTGATCTATTTGTGGGGCCCCCAGCAATGGGATCAGGACCTGTTCCTGGTGCATGAGCTGCCTTTTAGAACCTGTTCCCCAAGCTCGGATGCTTGGCTCAGCCTTGATACAGGGGGAGGAGCTTGGTCCTGCCTCAGCTTGATAAGCCATGCTTTTTTAACTCCCATGGGAGGCCTATCCCTTTCTGAACAGAGGAGTGGATGTGGAGGTAGATGAGAGGTGGGAAGGGAACAGAAAAGGATGAGGGCTGATAGGGTAGAACAGAACCAGGTGAGGAAAATGAAACTGAATGCTGGGAGAAAGCAGGTGGAGTCAGGAGAAGCCATAGAGCTGCCTCCTGAGACAGATGTGCTGAAACTTTGCTGGTAGGCCATGACCTCGTGGTGATGCACAGATTAGTGGGGATGGGTTAAATTAAGATGTAAGAATTAGCCAGTAAAAAACTAGATCTAATGGGCCAAGCAGTGATTTAATTAATACAATATCTGTGTGATTAGCAGCCGTAAACCAACAAGTGGCCCTCTTACAACGCAGGGTCATGTGCTTCCTTAGGCATGAAGCCTTCGCAGGTCCTTACCTAGAGAAACATTTCCATGGACCAAAAACCAACATTCCTCTCCATACTACATTACTAAAACTGACAGTTTACATTTATTAAAAAATGACTATAACTTGAGTATATTGATAAATTTTTTATCTATGTGTAACATGTTTAGCCACCAACAAAAAAGTATGAGGATGCCAAAGCTGAAAACATCAAGTGACTTACCCAGCTAGTTGAGGAGCTTGTGTTCACACTCCTGCCGGGGCACCATGAGAAGTCACTTTTATTTATCCCTAACAATCCCCAGCAGAACATGTAGCATATATATAATGCTACAGGTAGAAGGTAGAGCAGGCAAAATAAACAGTTCAAGAACAAAGTCAGAAAGATGATGGCTAGGTTGAGGCGTGAGAAGCAAATGCAACAGCAGGGCTTCTGTCTGCCTTGAAGTTCCTGGACTGTTGCATGCTGAGTTTCAGACATTAGAAGAACATTATTGGTCAAATACTCTCATTGTGTAATCATGTTACAGTTCTCTCCAATGTACCTGGATTCTGACAATTCAGCCTTGAACTTAAAACACTCTGAAGTTCCCTCGCCTTTTTAGCTCAGCTGGGAAATTCGTAATGATCTTAATGAATAAAGAAAATTCATATTTCTTGTTGAATTTTGATAATTGGGAATGACGTTCATGAGGCGGAAGGTGAATATTAAGATTTTTGAGCTCATCAAGTTGAGCACAGTGACCAGAGCAGGAAATCCTGTCTTATTCTTTCAGGTATCCTAGGAGGAAAGGCAGAGGAGAGATGTGGGCTTTGAGATACAGTGGTTTTGCCAAAATTTTGGAATATTTGGCCCCTTGGATTGAACCTGGTCTAGGACTTGCTTACACAAAGGGCAGTGTCTTTTATTTTCTTCCTTTACCTAGTAAACTCCCTTGGAGAGCATTTTTCAGAGCTGATTGCACAGCTCGGTTTCTCAGACTATAAACAATAGGATTGAGGAGAGGAGTTGCCACAGTGTAGGTGACAGCAATAAGCTGGTCCCTCTCAAGAGAGTAGCTGGCTTTGGGCCTCAGGTACATGAAGGAGGCACAGCCATAGTGAATAACGACCACAGTGAGATGTGAGGCACAAGTAGAGAAAGCTTTCCTCCGCCCCTCCGCGGAAGGGATCCTCAGGATTGCCACCAGAATGTAGGCATAGGAGACGGTAATTAAGAAGAAGGAAACCAAGAGAACCAGCAGGCTAAGGATGAGGATTCCCAGCTCGCTAAGTCTTGTATCCCCACAGGCGAGGCTTAGCACCGGGGGTGTATCACAGAAAAAGTGCTGGATCTCATGCGAGCTACAGAACGAGAGGCGAAAAATGACTAGTGTCATTCCTAGTCCGAAAAGGTATCCACTCAAGAAGGAGGTGCCCACTAGCTGGGCACAGAGGGTGGGGTTCATACGGCTGGCATAATGTAGTGGGGCACAAATGGCCACATACCTGTCAAAGCCCATAACAGACAGGAGGAAGCAGTTGGTACAAGCCCATGAAGCAGAGAAAAACATCTGGGTAGCACATCCCATAAAGGAAATAGCCTGTCCCCCCATAACCAGACCAGAGAGCATCCTCGGGATGATTCCCAATGTGTAACAGGTCTCAGAGAAGGACAGGAAAGAAAGGAAGAGATACATGGGTGTGTGCAGATGGCTGTCCAGCCTGATCACTATGATGATGAAGATGTTGCTGGTGATGGTGACAAGATACAAAGAGAGGAATAAGACAAACAGCAGAAGTTGAAGGTCCCCAAAGCTAGAGAAGCCCAGGAAGACAAAGCCCCTCCAGCAGGTGGCATTGTTCTGTGCCATTCTGATTGATAGTCCTGCTAACTCTGTTGATTTCTTCCACCAGGCCAGAAGATGTCTGGCCTCTTTAGATGCAGGTGAGATGGATTCTTTCCTCTCTGTGCCTATTGGGAACACACACACAAAAGAATCTCTGATTTATACTGTAATTAAACTTTAGAAAAATATGTACTGCACTAGACACAAACATATATAGGTACAGCCTATACATGTCTGTGTATGTTAATCATTACATTCAAATTAACATAAAATCCTATATGTCTAAGTACATTTAGGCAAATATAGGAAAACACACACACACATATATGCACTTCACACTCAAACTATGTTATACCTCTTTAATTAATTACCACACTGAAAATAAATTGTACTTTTTTGTAATGAATGCACATGTATTCACATATAGGCAAGTTTGAAAATACATGCGCCATGTATTCATTCATCCTGACCTTCTACCTGGGAATATACATTTAGACAAAAACAAATACTTTGCCTGCTAAAAAGTACAGTAAAGGGGAAAGGATTTTAAATGTTCTTTATATTCAGCAAGAAAGGTTAACAGAGGTAACTTGAAGTCAAAGCAGAGAAGAACTAGAAAACAGATTTTCTGTTTTATACTTCAACATTGCTATCTCACACAATGATTGATCTCTTCAGACACTGTGGGATGTTTAGTAAGTGTAGATTAAGTACCTTGCACAATCTAAATTGATTGTATCTGTACAATTACTCCCCCCAAGACATTCTGCTCCTGTGCAAACCCCCTCCCTGAGTGGAGCAAGTTTCTTTTTCATGTCACCAACATGCAAAGCACTGGAGGAAGAATGGGGTAAAGCCAAGGTTGTGCATCAGTCATCTATCAACCGAAGATCAGCCGTCATCAGCCGTCTATCAACTGATGATCAGCCATCAAGCGCCACTTCATTTCCCACCCTCAGATTTGCTGTGAGCCAAGGCATGAATGAGAGCAGGATGTGTTGTGGGAAAAAGGGGAGTCTTCACTCACATGAAGAAGTTCACAGTGGGACCGAATCCTGCTTTTTGGTAGCCATGCCATAGACAGCTCTCAGAAGACTGCTCTGCGAGAGTAAGACTTGTGGTCCAGCTCAGAAGCTCCTACTCTGAGCATCGTGATGTCTCCAAGTGATACCAGGAAGCTTCCTTCCTCAACTTCAGCCCCAGGTGGTGAATTGTATCTGTTTCTCTCCAAAGAGCTTCTCTCGGAGGGTTCTAAGGTCCCAGTGGTTGCTGTTTCAGGAAACACATCTAATTGTGCTGCTTATTATCATTTGGGGTGATCCTTTCGGGGAAAGCCGTGAAGGGCGTTGTGAACAAAGAGAAGCTAGATCATGATTCAAGCCACAATAATTTGTGTATCTAGGATACAATAAATATATTATTTTTACATACTAAAACTCTTTTAAAATTTAGAATAATGAAGAGAAGGTTAAGTTATATTTTCTGGACAGGAAAATGCGTCCTGTAAAGTTGAAATGATCATCCAAGATCCTAGTACTTGGGAATTGTGCTTTCAAATTCACAGATAAAATGTATAATTTATAAAAATATAAGAAAACAGAAATTCACATTTTCTTATTGTGGACTGCAGAGTTTGTTTCAACCGTGTCATAATATGTTCAGCCTCAAGGCCATTGGGAAGATGATCCTGATCTCTAAGTGTTAATACATTCCTTTACCCCCATCTTTCCCTTGCTCATTGCTACTCTTTTTTTTTTAAAGTAACATTGTCTATTTTCATCTTCTTTCTTTTTCTACAAAGCTGAAAGGTATATATCCAGATATTGACATAATAAAGATATTTTTTAAAAAGTATTCTTTCTACTTCAGTACTATTCCTGATAACCTTCCACCAGTTATAAACATGCAAAAGATGAGAAATATTTGAAATGAAGTTAAGTATTAGCATAAATTCAAGTTTTTTTTTTTTTTGTTTTGTTTTGTTTTTCGAGACAGGGTTTCTCTGTGGCTTTGGAGCCTGTCCTGGAACTAGCTCTTGTAGACCAGGCTGGTCTCGAACTCACAGAGATCCACCCGCCTCTGCCTCCCGAGTGCTGGGATTAAAGGCGTGCGCCACCATCGCCCGGCAGTTTTATGACTGTTTTTCTTGACAGTTTTAGTTGGTGATCTTGGAATTTTAGCATGCATTTTAATCCCAGTTAAAATTATTATGAAATTATTTATAGCAATGTTTATAGACATGAATCATTACACACAATGTCCATCATTTCAGCAGTCTCTACGCTTTTCTGTAACAAGTTCTCATGGGCGAGCTCCTCTCTGGCTCAAAGAATATACTTTAGCATTTCTTTGCTTTTTTGAGTCAGAAATTGTATTTTCATTTTTTGATATTTTATTCTTAATGAAAATATAATCATTAAGAAGAAAACAGAGCTGGACAGTGGTGGTGCGCGCCTTTAATCCTAGTACTCAGGAGGCAGAGGCAGAGAGATCTCTGAGTTAGCGAACAACCTGATCTGCATAGTGAGTTCCAGGACAGCCAGGGATGTTACACAGAGAAACCCTGTCTCAAAACAAACAAACAAATAAACTCCTTTGCTTTTCTTATGGCTTATTTTTGTATATGGGTGTAAGTATACTTGAATGAATGGCACGAATAGGCAGGGGACTGTGGAGCCTGGAAGAGGGCATCACATCCTTTGGAGCTAGAGCTATGTGCAGTTGTGAGCCCTCTAGTGTGGGGGATGACAACTGAACTCTGGTCCTGAGCAAGCACTCTCCACCAGCAAATCAATCCTGTTCTCCTCATTTTGCTGTATGCAAATAAAAACTGAACTTTAAAACAGTATTGATTTAATAATGTAAAATGTACATAATGAAGCTCAACAATGTCTTCTTGGATCATAGCTACACACTAAAGAGAGAATGGAAGAAATCCTTGCAGTTTAGAGACAATATACATTATAAAATTAACTTGATCGAGTTATTATTTTACATTTTAATGTGGTATCCAGTTTGACTGAGTGTTAAGTCTCCTTACTTCTATTTTATGATGAATAAGTTTTTAACCAAACAAAACATTAGATTTGGCAGTTCTAAAATAAGACAGGCTTTTTAAGACAAGACAATTGTGTTGTGCTGTGGTGTCAGTAATCTTCCACTGATGTGTTCATTATCTCCACTATTAAAAGCTTAAAATGAAATCAGTGTCAAAGTTAAACTATTTATATCTAATATTAAAGGAATTAGTAAGATGAAGATGTTTCTTAATTTAGAAATCCAAATTTTCTATAATGATCATGCCTTATTAATCTGAAAATATGTCACTTATCAATTGAAAAAACAATTATCTCTGCAAAATCAGATCACATCCTTAGTTCTTTATGAGAAATCTGTGCTGCTTCAATTTAGTTTATCTCTTATGTTATTTCTCTTGTAGCTGAGACAAAAAAAACATGCCTGGGAAAGTCTACTGAAAGAAGGGGTTATTTCAGCTACAGTTTGAAGGTGCAGTCCATTGAAGGGGGAAAGGCATAGAGGCACATGCTTGTGCTGTCATATTGCACCCAAAGTCATGAAACACATAATAGACAAGAAGTGAGGTTGTGCTATTAAACCAAGCCCTGCCAACACTCACTTCCTCCAGTGGTGCTCTGTCTCCGCTAGGGTCCGCAAACTTTCCTAATAGCCCCAGCAACAGTGAACAGGTACTCAGACACAAAGACCTGTGGACACATTCTATAGTCGAACCACAGTCCTGTCTTTTTCTTCATGATTTTAAGGTGATCGTGTTTGGTTCCAATGTGTTAGGGGGTGTTTCTTTAGGTTTATGCATTTGAGATATACTCAGCAAATAAAAAATGTCACCAAAGAAATGGGAGATTTAAAACAGTGACTGAAGATTTTCTGGTTCATATTATGAGTGACTGGAAACCTGATAATCATATCATGACAATTCCGATTTTACTTAAATCTCTCATTTTATCGCATTCCCCCCCCCCCCCCCCCCGTACCACTCCATAGGAACGTGGGAAATCAGAATTTCACTACCAGTTGATCCTGGAAGTCTAGTTCCACACTCAACCTCTGTTCACACTGGAGGTGGAAAGAGACTTCTCCTCAGAACTTTCTCAGAATTTCCATTTCCCATTGTGTTTCTGTTTATACCATCCTACCCATCCTGGAAGTGTTCTTATGTGAGACTCCAAAAGCCTCCAGTTCACCAGGCACCTCTGGGAGTGGGGAAATTCCAACTTACCTTGAGTCTTTTCAAGTTTAAATGGAATACCAGTTTCTATCAAACTTCTCACAGAGAAAATCAGATAGAGAAATGACTTACCTGCAGGAATCTTCAGTTCATAGTAATCTGTACTTAATACTACTCCAACAAGAGCCTTGGCTACCAGATTGGATAAGAAAACAGAATCCATTCTTATGCAGCATGTAAGAAACTCACCTCAACTACAAAGACAGACGTTAGCTCAGAGTAAAGGGTTGGGAAAAATTCCAATCAAATGTACCAAAGAAACAAGCTGGTATAGCTATTCTAATATCTAACAAAACAGTCTTCAAAATAAATTAGTCAAAAGAGATGAAGAAGGTCATTTCATCACAAGAAAAATACACCAAGATGAAGTCTCAATACTGAAATCTATGCCCTACTTACAAGGGCACTCTCATTTGTAAAAGAAACATTACTAAAGCTTAAATCATACATCATACATCAAGCCCTATACATTAACAATAGACTATTCCAACATACCACTCTCACCACAGGTCTGCTGACAGGAACTAAACAGAGAAATAAAGGAACTGTTATGTTCCAAATGGGATTAATAAATATCTACAGAACATTTCACCCAAACACAAAAGAATAAACCTTCTTCTCAGCATTTCATGAATCCTTCTCTAAAGTCAACCACTTACTAGGTAACAAAAAAAAATTTCAACAGATACAAAAAATTGGAACCCCCCCTGTGTCTTATCAGATCATCATGGTTTAAAGTTAGAATTCAATGGCACTAATTGCATAAAGCCCACAAACTCATGGAAACTGATCAATGCTCAATGAATCACCACAGGTCAAGGAAGAAATAAAGAAATTAATGACTTCCTAAATTTCAGTGAAAATGAATACATAACATATCCAAACTTACAGTACATAACGAAAGCAGTGCTAAGAGGAAAATTCATAGCACTAAATGCCTATATTAAAAAGATGAAAAGAATCTCACACTAGAGAGTTAACAGCACATCTGAAAGCTCTAGAACAAAAAGAGGCAAACTTACACAGGAGGACTAGATGGCAGGAAGTAATCAAATTGAAAGCTAAAATCAACAAAATAGAATAAAAGAAAACAATACAAAAAAATCAATGAGACAAAGAGTTGGTTCATCTAGAAAAATCAACAAATTATACAAACCTTTATCCAAATTAACCAAATGACAGATAGAGAATATCTAAATTAACATAATTATAAATGAAAAGGGGATATGAGAAAAACAGAAAAAAAAAACTTGTACTCCTCAAAATTGGAAAAGGTACTAGACAACTTCTGGATAGGTACCATATACTAAAATTAAAGCAAGACCAGAAAAACAACTTAAATAGAACTATAACACCCAAGGAAATAGAAGCAGTCATTAGAAGTCTCTCAAACAAACAAGCAAACGAAAGCGTAGAACCAGATGGTTTCAGTGCAGAATTCTGCAAGAATTTCAAAGAAGAACTAATACCAATACTCCTCAAATTGTTCTATACAATAGGAACAGAAGGAAAATTGCAAAACTCTTTTTATGAGGCTGCAGTTAACCTGATACCCAAATTATACAGAGACACAACTAAGAAAGATAATTACAGATCAATCTCCCTCATGAACATTGATGTAAAAATATTCAATAAAATACTGGCAATCTGAATCCAAGAATACATCAGAAAAGTCATCCACCATGACCAAGTAGACTTCATCCCAGAATTGCAGGGCTGGTTCAGCATATGAAAATCTGGCAATGTAATCTGCCATATAAACAAACTGAAAGAAAAAATAAACAGATGATCATCTCATTTGATGCTGAAAAAACCTTTGACAATATTCAACATCCCTTCTTGATAAAAGTCTTGGAGAAATCAGGGATACAAGGAACATCCCTAACAATAATGAAGGCAATATACAGCAAGTCAAGAACCAACACCAAACTAAACGGGGAGAAACTCAAAGCGATCACACTAAAATCAGGAACAAGAAAAGGCTGTTCACTCACCCCATATTTATTCAATATATTACTTGAAGTTCTAGTTAGAGCAATAAAGACAGCAAAAGGAGATCAAGGGATGCATATTGAAAAGAAGCCAAACTTTTGCTATTTGCTGATGATATGGTACTATACATAAGTAACCCCAAAAATTCTACCAGGAAACTCCTACAACTAATAAACACCTTCAACCTTCAGGGATGCAGCAGGATACAAAATGAACACACGCAAAAAAGGGGGGGGGTAGTAGCTCTCCTGTATACAGATGTTAAATGTACTGAGAAACAAATCAGAGAAATATCACCCTTTACAATAACCACAAATAACATAAAAAAATCTTGAGGTAATTCTAACCAAACAAGTGATGGACATGTAAGACAAGAACTTTAAATCTTTGAAGAACTAGATCAAAGAAGACCTTTAAAAATATAAAGATCTTCCATGCTCTTGGATAGATAAGATTAACATAGTAAAAAATGGCAATCTTACCAAAGGCAATCTACAAATTCAATGCAATACCCATCAGAATCCACAATTCTTCACAGACCTTGAAAGAACAATTCAATTTCATATGAAAAAACAAAACATCCAGGATAGGCAAAACAATCCTGTACAATAGAGGAACTTCTGGTGGAATCACCACCCCTGACTTCAAACTCTGGTATAGAGTTACAGTGATGAAAACAGCTTGGTTTGGGCAAAAAAAAATGAGGACCAATGGAATCTAATTAAAGACCCACATATCAATCTACATACCTATGAATACCTGATTTTTTACAAAGAAGCTAAAATTATAAAATGGAAAAAAGAAAGCATATTCAACAAATAGTACTGGCATAACTGGATATCAATATGTAGAAAAATGCAAATAGATCCATATCTATTACAATGCACAAAACTCAAGTTCAAATGGATGAAAGATTTCTACATAAAACCAGCCACATTAAATTGAACCTTATAGAAAAGAAAGCGGCAAGTAGCCCTCAATGCATGGGCACAGGAGACAACTTCCTAAATAAAACCCCAGTAGCACAGATACTGAGAGTAGAAATCAATAAATGGGACCTCCTGAAACTGAGAAGCTTCTGTCAACAAGACAAAAAAGCAGCCTACAGAATGGGAAAAGATCTTCACCAACCTGAAATCTGACAGAAGACTTATCTCCAAATTATACAAGGAACTCAAGAAGCTTGACATCAAAAGAACAAATGATTCAACAAACAAAATTGGGTACAGACCTAAACAGAGAACTCTCAACAGAGGAATCTCAAATGGCTGAAAGATACTTAAGGAAATGCTCAACTTCATTAGCCATCAGAAAAATGTGAATCAAAACAATTCTGATATTCCACCTTACATCTGTCAGATGGCCAAGATCAAAGAAATTGATGACAGCTTATTCAGGAGAGGATGTAGAGTACGTGGGATACTCCTGAATTGCTGGTGGGAATGCAACCATGACCAGCCACTTTGGAAATCAGTACTGCAGTTTCTCAGAAAGTGAGGGATCAATTTACCTCAAGACCCAGCAATATCACTTTTGGCATGTAATCAAAGGATGCTCAATCATACAACAAAGACATGTGCTCAACTATGTTCAAAGCAACAAGCAGCATTGTTTGTTATAGCCAGAACCAGAAAACAACCTAGATGCCCCTCAAAAAAAATGGATAAGGAAAATGTGGTATATTTACACCGTGGAATACTACTCAGTAGTAAAAAAAAATGATATCTTGAAATTTGCAGGCAAATGAATAGAAACAGAAAAAAAAAACATATTGATACAAGTAACCCTGACCCAGAAAAACAAATGTAATATGTACTCACACATAAGCAGATGCTAGACATAAAGCAAAGGATAACCATCCTACAGTTCACAGTCCTAGAGAACCTAGAAAACAAACAATCCCTAAGAGAGACACACAAGGACCCACTTAGGAAGGAGAAAAAAAGAAAAATCTCCTAAGTCAATTGGGATCATGTGGGCTAAGGGGTAAGGTGGAAGGGAGAGGGGAGGAAAGAAGAGGAGTGGGAAAAATGTAGAGCTCAATAAAAGCAATAAAAAGACCAACAACTAATAGATGGGGCTTCAGGAAAGGAAAGGGTTCCTATGTAGCATAAGACACAATTACTTGAGTCAAGAGACAGCCTTCAGAATGAGAAAAATATTTACTTGCTATAAATCTGAGAGAAGGTTAGTATCTAGAATATACAAAGATCTAAAAGCAAAACATCAAGAAAGAAAATAATCCACCTACAAATGGAGCACGGGCACAACTGTTTATACAGAATGGAAAAAGCAGAGATTTAGCCATGGCACAGGGAGGGATTTCTGTGGGTAAGAAATTACTGCAACATATGCTGGATCAGAGGGGATTCCTGCTAAACTGATCTAATAGAATTCTTGTTGAATGCAGTCTGGGATAATCAGACATCAATCACCTGGAGGAAAGCAGTGGATACATTTAATCAGATGGGAGTTTTCCACTGAACTGACATATCAAGAATTTTTGCTACAGCTGGCTTATATAGGCCAATCAAGAGTGGCCATTGCAGACTGCGGTCAAAGTCTAAATAAGAAATAAGGAGAAGAGGACTTATTAAAGTTTTATTCAAAGTAGCACCTGTGTCAGAGACAAAAACTCAATGAGCACTGTGGGTCCCAGTTTCTACTCCGGCTTCCTGCCAGACAAATACCACTGAGCAGCAGAAAGCACTGTTTGCGGGCATGATGAACTCTGCACTCAGCAAATCCCCGAGGATTTGCAGAAATGTTTCAGAGGCTACATGTTACACATAACTAATGAGAACAAATTATAAAGTTGAAGAAGAAAAGTTTTCTTCCTTCTCTGATGAAAGACAACAGGGATCTCCAGGGATCTCCAGGGCTCTCCTAACCAGAACCACACAAACCTCAAGAGCTAGGGAGCCTCAAACTATGATAATAATCACACAGCTTCTCACAGCGACAGAAAGCAAGGCTCTACTGGCAGTCATTTAGGGTGGAGAGGGATGAGCTCAGGCTACTACACCACTCAGCCTTCATATCACACAACTCAGGAGCCACAGAAAAAGTAAAGCTGCACCAACTAAGAAAACTCTGTCCTTGCCAAGTGCAGATATTCAAATGCAAAAGGTACAGCAACTTTTCTTAAGGTCACTAAACAAACAGCAATAAAAGAATCCAGACTCTTCAACCAGTGGTTTTTATAACTCAGTCTTTATTTCTTAGGAGTGGAGGCAACAGATGATGACACAGAAACTGTGAAGAATATCTTCCAGAATACATCCATGGCAGTGATTTCACTTTGGAATTTAATTAAATGAAAGGTAGGAAAGTATTTTAGATCTGCTGGCTCTCTTTGATTCATAATTACTTGTAACCACAGAAAGAAAGTATCCGTGGGACAGCACTAAGTCCCTCCTCATTACTTCCATTTGTCATTGAAGAGTGTATGTAATTCTCTTCACCATAGACTGATAACCCAAACTGAACTGTGGACAGTAGATTTAGTGAAGACTTCAAAATATGAAGATGAGGTGGGATCCAATAACTAGAGCTGGAGTTAGTGTCGTTTGTGGGCTTTCTTATGTGGCTGCTGGAGTTAGAGCTATGGTCCCTAGGAAATGCACCAAGTGATCTTCTTTT
The DNA here is from genome assembly GCF_018167655.1 of Microtus oregoni. Classification (NCBI taxonomy): domain Eukaryota; kingdom Metazoa; phylum Chordata; class Mammalia; order Rodentia; family Cricetidae; genus Microtus; species Microtus oregoni. Next base: position 1,103,785 of record NW_024544552.1, on the reverse strand, counting down.
TCCGTTTATTTATTTATTAAAGATTTCTGTTTGGTTTTTTTTTTTTTTTTTTTTTTTTGGTTTTTCGAGACAGGGTTTCTCTGTGGCTTTGGAGCCTGTCCTGGAACTAGCTCTGTAGACCAGGCTGGTCTCGAACTCACAGAGATCCACCTCCCATTTCCCTCCCCCTCCCCCAATCAAGTTCCCCTCCCTTGTCAGCCCATAGAGTTATCAGGGTTCCCTGCCCAGTGGGAAGTCCAAGGACCACCCACCTCCATCCAGGTCTAGTAAGGTGAGCATCCAAACTGCCTAGGCTCCCACAAAGCCAGTACGTGCAGTAGGATCAAAAACCCACTGCCATTGTTCTTGAGTTCTCAGTAGTCCTCATTGTCCGCTATGTTCAGCAAGTCCGGTTTTATCCCAGGTTTTTTCAGACCCAGGCCAGCTGGCCTTGGTGAGTTCCCGATAGAACATTGTCTCAGTGTGTGGTGGTCCTGAGTTCCATGCTCCTACTCTCTCTCCTTCTGCTCCTGATTTGGACCTTGAGATTTCTGTCCAGTGCTCCAAATTGGGTCTCTGTCTCTGTCTCCTTTCATCGCCTGATAAAGGTTAATATTCAGGAGGATGCCTATATGTTTTTCTTTGAGTTCTCCTTATTTAGCTTCTCTAGGATCACTAATGATAGGCTCAATGTTCTTTGTTTATGGCTAGAAACCAAATATGAGTGAGCACATCCCATACTCCTCTTTTTGGGTCTGGCTTACCTCACTCAGGATAGTATTTTCTATTTCCATCCATTTGTATGCAAAATTCAAGAAGTCCTTATTTTTTACTGCTGAGTAGTACTCTAATATGTATACATTCCATACTTTCTTCATCCATTCTTCCATTGAAGGGCATCTAAGTTTTTTCCAGGTTCTGGCTATTACAAACAATGCTGCTATGAACATAGTAGAGCATATACTTTTGTTGTATGGTAAGGCCTCTCTTGGGTATATTCCCACGAGTGGTATTGCTGGGTCCAGGGGTAGGTTGATCCCGAATTTCCTGAGAAACGGCCACACTGCTTTCCAAAGTGGTTGCACAAGTTTGCATTCCCACCAGCAATGGATGAGTGTACCCCTTTCTCCAAGTGTTCTTAACTGCTGAGTGATCTTCCCAGGTTTTCCAAACAAAATAATAATGAACAATACATGATATTATACATTAACCAATGTTGGCCTCCAACTTACTGTTTAGCCCGGGGAGATGTTGAGCTCATACAACCCTCCTGCTTCAACCTTTTGTGTGCTAAAATTACAGGATAAGAGGCCTGAGCCAACACACCAGTGTTAGCAATTGAAAATGCTTCTAATAGTAATGACAACTTTGCAAACAACCCCTATTCTGTGATTTTTTTTTTTAGGTACCCTACTTCTCTGGGAGGAAAGAGTGAAAGCCCAGAATGCTATAGAAAATAATCCTACCAGTAAATGGAGAAATACTGTGTAGGTAAATTTTGAGTCCTGGAAGACTTAGGGTGTACTCAGATCCTAAAGAGGCATACACTGAAAGACTCATGAAGAAGGCCAGGGTTTCAATACAACCCTCTGTAAAATATCTATGAAGAGAACATGAACTCCCTACCTTCCAACTGAGAAATGATTATTTATAGATAGGAAGGTACTGAGATGGCATGACAAAGGGAAAACAGGAGGGAAAAGATTAGGGAATGTTGTTCATACATGGCATGGGAAGAAAGATAACTGAAGCAGGTGTAATAAGACAAAAGAATGAAAGAAACATGTGAGGTGGAGTCCACAGGGTTGCATATCATCACTGGATAACTTAGATGTTTACATTATTTTTCTGTACCTCTTCTGACAATGGTAAGACAGATTCTGCCATAAGAAGCTTAATCTAAACTGAACAAATGTAAAGACAATGGAAACTCTGTATTCTACATGTTCAAAACTCACAGTACTGAAAACATAAAACAGACATTGTTTCTCAGTTAGTCACTTTCTGATTCTTAATTTATCCATACAACACTCACTAAGAATTCCTGTCTGCTTAAAGTGTTCTGCAGAATCACCTTGAGAAACACAGAAATGATGATCATGGTCACATCCTTGAAAGGAAACCAATAGGGAGTGGAAAGAATGGAGAGTTGGAATCAAAACAGTGTGTTTCCTGTTACAAATATGCCTCTTCCTAGATACAATTATTTCCAAAGTAAGGTAATCTCAGCTGTCCTACACAGATCACAGCTGTCTTATACACTTCATATTTATGCAGTGAAGTGAAAAAAACAATAAACATTTGAAAATATTTGGAAAATGGAGACTCTGTAAATGCTACTTATAAAATACATTGACGTGCAAGACAGGAAAATGAGCTCTGCGTAATCGAAAAGTTGAATATATTAATAATATAGACAGGCATCATGTTGGGGAAGTCAGGGGAGAATAAGATTAAGTACATCAGAGTTACTGAAGAATCCACACACAGACTCCACAGCATCTCTCTCATTCTTTTTAGTGATGATATGAGCACTCAGAAAGTGAGCACAATCTCATTATCTTCTGTGTTGGACTGAGTTTTTCAATATCACATGATCTAATCATTAATCCTGAGTATCTTGGGTGTTCTTTTTATTTCTTTTCTCATTTCTTGAAAATTGCATATATGTGTGTGTGTGTGTGTGTGTGTGTAATATGTATGCATATATGCAATGAGGTATAATGAAGTTGAATATGAACACTGTCCCACATCTTCCTTTTTTATAGTTTAATAAGCCTAATTAGAGCTACCCATATGAGCATGATCATTCCCACTAGAGTATGGGTAACCTACTAGTGGCCAAATAATCATTGAAGGTTAATTTTTTTCTCTCTTCCAGAAACAATCCACTGCCAATGGACAATCAGAATATAAACAGGTCTGGAGGCCATCAGGTCTGCATGCTAAGATTTGGGATGCCTCAATCCTGTGCAGGTGTAAGATTATGATTGGAGTTACCAGATAATGTCCCTAAGACAGCAACTCAAAGCATCCTCCCCATCGTCCAGCACTTGCATTATTTCTGCCTTCTTTTCTGTACTGTATCTAGAGTCTTGACGGTGGGCCAATGCTAACTCTATATGTGTATATATCCGATATAGAACTGCGCTGTTTTATGATAAATAACTCTTTTCAAATCGAATGCTAAGATACTTTTTAATAAATTTACTTTTATTTTACATCCCAGGGAAACTTCCCCACCCTCTTCTCCTCCCAGTCCCTCACCCAAATCCCCCCTTGATGGAGGAAGGTCATTGGCCAATAAAGAAACTGCTTGGCCCTGTGGGTGGAGTAAACAGAACAAAATGCTGGGAGGAAGAGGAAGTGAGGTCAGAGTCTCAACATCTCTCCTCTCCAGAGCAGACGCCTGAGAGAGACACCATGCCCCGCTCCCGGGATGAGCCATGCCCCACTCCCGGGCAGACACACGGCATGAAGCTCCAACCCAGGATGGACTAGGCTAGAATCTTCCCGGTAAGACCGGTTCTCACAGATTATTAGAGATGGGTAGATCGGGATGTGAGAATTAGCCTGTAAGTGCTAGAGCTAAAGGGCCAAGCAGTGCTTAAAAGAATACAGTGTCTGTGTAATTATTTTGGGGCATAAGCTAGCTGAGCAGGCGGCTGGGGTGTTGGGGACACAGCCCCGCTGCCCTTATTACTTCACCCCCTCTATTCCCATCCTAACCACTCCCCCTCCATTTCTGTTTACAAAAGGGCAGATCTTCCACATTGAAACATTAGGCAGAGTTCAGGAAGTCTTGCAGAAGAGGAGGAGAAAGAATTGTAGGAGCCAGAGGCCTCAAGGACACCACAAGAAAACTTTCAGAATCAAATAAGCTGGGCTCATTGGGGCTCATAGTGAGTGAACCAACAACCAGGGAGCTGGCATGGGACTGACCTAGGCTGTTGCATATATGTTACACTTGTGTAGCTTAGTCCTCTTGTGGGACTGTTAACAGTGGGAATGGGGACTGTTTCCAACACTTTTACATGTTTTTGAGACCTACCCCTCCTACTCGGTCTCCTTGCCCAGCCTTAATACATAGGGAGGTACTTAGTGCAACTTGATATGCCATGTTTTGTTGAATGCTGTGATATTTTAACGTCCATGCTTCCTTCCTCTCAGAGTATCAAAGGCAAAACAACTTTTAAAGCATTTTTTAAATAATTTATGACCTAGGTGACTTCTTCAAAAAGAAAGATCACTTCAGGTTTCTCCAACAACTGTAACCCACAGCACTTAGAAATCCCTCTCAGTCTCTATTCAGTCAATGCTTAGAGGGTATTTATTATTTATGAGTGTCTGTGTTATACCTAAATGTCCCCTTATCTTTCAGTATGTTTTTTTTATTTTATATCACTACTTTTATGTTTATGTGTGAGTATGCTTTTTTGCATACATTTATGGGTACACATGAGTGCCCATATACAAGAAGGCCCAAAGTTGACATTGTGTGTCTTCTCATTTATTCTCTTCTTCAATTGCTGAGGCGGGGCTCTGCTGAAGTCAGAGATTCCCAGCTCCATATACCCTGATGTCCAATTACCCCAGATATTCTGTCTCTTCATCTCCAGTGCTGGGATACAGGCTTCCCAACTTTTATTAGGATGCTGTATTTTAAACTACCATGCTCATGATTGTTCAGCAAATGCATTATCCACTGAGTAAGTTTCCCAGGCTGAGTCCTCACTCACTCAGCATTTTTTTATTGTCAAGAGTTTTACCTAAATATAGCTCAGCTAATGTATCTGAGCAACTTTTCTCTGAATACCAATTGGACTATTTAACCTATGTTAAATTACCAGCCAACGAAGTACTTTAACAGACCAAAATGATCCCACAGGACATAATCATATCATTAATAATTTATTGATCAAGAAATGACTGGATGATTTGAAAATCATGGCATCTACATGCGTAGCTAAGTTTTTACTAAACAGGTTATATGTTGTAAGTCTAAAGATTTTTCTCATACACATCATTTATTTCATTTGAAAATATTAAAGAATGAGGAGGATTGAAGGTTTGTCCATTCCTTCTTTCACATTTCAGGAACCCAAGCAATGGAGATCAACCAAACAATCCTGAAGGAATTCATTCTCGTAGGCTTCTCCGCTTACCCACATATACAGACCTTCCTCTTTGTGGCCTTCTTCTGCCTCTATGTTCTCACTCTTGCGGGCAACCTGACCATCATGGGATTGACGTGGATGGACAGATCTCTCCACACCCCTATGTACCTCTTCCTCAGTGCACTCTCCTTCTCTGAGACCTGCTATACCCTGACTATCATCCCCAAGATGCTGGCAGACCTCCTGGACAGGGACAGACGCATTTCGGTCACTGGCTGTGGCTTGCAGATGTGCTTTTTCCTGGGCCTTGGTGGAACAAATTGTGTCCTTCTCACCTTGATGGGGTATGACCGCTTCCTGGCCATCTGCAACCCCCTCCGATATCCTCTTCTTATGACCAATATTGCATGTGGACAGCTTGTGGCCTCTGCTTGGGCTGGAGGCTTCTTGGTCTCTTTTATACAAATTACACTAACATTCAGAGTGTCTTTCTGCACACCCAACCTCATCAGACACTTCTTCTGCAACATGAGGGCAGTTGTGCGACTGTCCTGCACAGATAGTGACCTCACAGAATTCATTGTTACGCTAATGTCGATGTTAGGCTTAGTGGGTACATTCTTGCTCATCTCCTTGACTTATGTCTTCATCCTTTCTTCTGTGCTCAAGATCCCTTCAGCTGAGGGTAAGCAAAAGGCATTTTCCACCTGTGCCTCACACCTCACTGTGGTCATCATCCACTTTGGTTTTGCATCCATTGCTTATCTGAAGCCAGAAGCCTCTGGGGGAGATGATTCCCTTATAGCAGTTCCTTATACCATCATTACCCCTTTCCTCAGTCCCATCATATTCAGCCTCAGGAATAAGGATATGAAGAATGCTTTTAGAAAGATCACGAGAAAGACAGTATTCTTGAAAAATAACCTTGGACTATTGTTTCTGGTTTAATGTATGTTTAGCTTCCTCCAGGAGTCAATGAAGCATTCACTCTGTGATTTCTATGGAAAGGGGAAATCCAGGAGCACACAACTCAGACTTTCACCTATCCTGTCCCAGGCATTTTTCTAAGCATGATCAGGACGTTATCCAATCCCTCTTCTTTCCACTACCATGAGAAGAATAATGTCCTGGATAAGAAGACTCTGCCAATTTCTGGGCATTCTGTACCTCTCATAAGTGAGGAAAGAGCAGAAGCAAAAGCAGTAGTGTGACCACTGCACTGAGTGATGTTTTCAATTTCTAAAGATGCAAAAAATAAATATTTCTGAAACGATTTTTATGCACCTGCCGCGCACCACGCCCCCGTGTCTGCGCTCTATATTACCCAGTTCGCGAGCTTCAGGCAAGGGGGCTGGAGGTTAAAATACACAGACACACACAGACAGAGAGACAGCGACTGGGGCCTTCCTTGAATTCCTTTATTGTGTTCAGGGGCAGATTATATAGAGACAGCCACGCCCCAGCCAAACCCACCAGAAACCACTCTCCTGCCATCAGGAACTCCTGAAGGTCTCATGCTCAGAGCAGCTGTAGGCACTCAGATCAGGGGATTACAAGAAATTCAGGATCTGGGGTCTCACTGTTCCCAACATGTACCAAGTTGGACTTCCCATGATAAAAGCTATTTCTAAATTTCTGATGGGAGATATATATTGTAAAAAATCAACGGCTGTTTTTTTGTGAAAGCACATACACACACATATATATACATACACAAACAAAAAACCCATTTGTTAAATATTCACACCATACTAATCACTGTTTACTAATTTATTTTTGCATTTTAACTTCATTTTTCAAGAACTTGTAGAATTAGCAGTTTGTTGCTTTGTATTTTTATCATACTTAGCCTTTACCCCACTACTGATTGTTTTAACAATAACATATGTAAGAGACTGTTGCTTCTCAATGATTTCAACCTTTGGAGAATAGAGGAAACCATTCAACACCTTTCATGTAAATAAACAAGCTATTAATAACTACACATTTTATCATTTTGTTAAAGTTGAATATAAAGAATGTGCTTCTGTTATCTTCGTAGTGAGAATATTCAAAAGCAAGTGTTGATGGCTTATGGAATTTCACCAAAAATGCACGTAGCAAAGATTTTTAAGAGTAAGCAAAATGTAAAACAGGAAATAAGATGAACATGCCTTCATTTGTTTAATACCAAGAACAAAACAGAAACACTGTGTAATGTATGTAAATGAAGAATAGTGACAGATCTTACAAAATATTCAATCATGAAAATCTAGAAAATTTTTTGAAACTTTTCCTCCATTATTTTCTGTCAAAGAGCTTTGTGGCTTCCAGGTAAAGACTCAACACAAAAGGGATATAGTTCTCCCTTTTTTGGCAGTTACCTGAAGTTCTTTCTCTGGTCATGGAGTCTATGAGATTCCCCTTTCTGGAGTAGCAGGTCTATTGGTGTTGCCATTGTTCAGCTCTTGTTTAGGCAGCCATATAGTTGAGGTACCATAAGTAAGTTTCCCTGCCATTTCTAGGAGAGACAGTCTAACTACAGACTTCCTGCTCTTCTGGATCTTACAGTCTTTCCCCTCCCTTTTCAATGAAGTACCCTGAGCCTTAGGAGCAGGAGTGGTGTTGTAGATATCCCCAACTGTGGCTACCCCAAATTCATAGACACAGCAACAATAATAAATACATTTATCAGGCTGTTTTTATACATTTATGTGTTTATATACACATATATAACAATAATACTCAAAGAAAAGGGGGCTGTGAATTTGAGAGGTAAGTTTTGGAAGTGGAAACACTGAGAGAGTGGACCTGAGATGTGATGGAGGAAGAAAAGTAGAGGGGGAATGTGACATAAATATATTTTGATTAAATTTCTAACAATTTAAAAAGACAATTATAGGTCATACAACTAACATAGATGAAAATAATTCTCCACAAAATACTCACAAATTAAGAGCTCAAGAGTTGGCTCAGAGGTTAAGAACACTTGCTCTCACAGAGTACCTGGGTTTAGCTCCCAGATCCCAGAGTGCCTCACAAAGATCCCCAACTCCAGTTACAGTGCCTCTTCTAACCTCAGCAGTCACCAAGTATACATACAGTGACTATAAGTACATGAAGGCAAAGGATTCATACACATAAAATAAGTAACACATTGAAAATTAGTTAAAATAGTTGTAAACAAAAAGCACACATATATAAAAAGATCACCTACAACAATCAAGATATACGTAATAATGACCTGAAGATAGAAATCGTATGATCTTACTAATAGATGCAGAAAAGGACATTAGTAAGATTCAATACAGCATCATGATAAAAGTACTAGACAAAATTGGGCCAAAGGGAACATACTTCAATATAACAATGATTATATATGACAAAAGCACAGCCAACATTATCATAAGTAGTGAAAAACGTGAATTAAACCTATTAAAATGAGGTGTAAGACAGGGCTGTCCATGGTGTCTACTCCTTTTCAGTCAGTGCTTGAAACCTTCCACAGAGTAACAAAATGAGAGAAAGGACTTAAAGAAATAAAACTGGAAAAGAAGAACTCAAATTACCTTTATTTGCAAACAAAATTGTATTATATAAAAGATTCCAAAAATCCTACCAGAAAAAAATTCTAAATATGATCAACAATTTCATCAAAGTGTCAGAATTCAATATCAACTTAGGGAAAAAAAAAAGGTAGCTTTTCTATAAACCCAGAACAAAAATGCCAAGAAAGAGATCATGGAAACACTGCCATTCACAGCCTCAAAATACATCCAAGAATGAACCTAACCAAGAAAATGACAGAGTTCTCCAAAGAAAACTTTAAATTTGTGACTAAAGAAATTGAGATAAATACTAGAAGACAGAAATGTAACCTATGCTTGTGCATTGGTAGAATTAGTATTGGAGAAACTATCATCTTACCCAAAACAGTTTACAGATTCAATGCAATCCCAATCAAATTATATGTGACATCATTCAAAGACTGGGGGCAAACTGAAATTCTTACGGAAGAACAAAATTTCTAGGTCAGCTTCAGCAATCCTGACCAAAAAAAATAGTGCTGAAAGGAGCGGCATGCTACTGATCTGGAAAAAAAACTTCTCAAAATAAGAAGTAAAAATGGCTAAATTATTTATTTTAATGTGTTCCACATCCTTGGCAACCAGGGAAACTTAAGTTAAATTTTTCAGAAATTTTGTAAAGGTGCTACATTGTCTTTATTGTTCTTCAGCTATACTGATTTCTGAAGTGGCTGCACAAGTTTGTACTCCCACCAAGAGTGGAGGAGTGTTCCCGGACTCCACATCCTCTCCAGCATAAACTGTCCTCGGTCCTTTTGATCTTAGTCATTCTGACAGGTTTAAGATGGTCTCTCAGAGTTGTTTGATTTGCATTTCCCTGATGATTAAGGATGTTGAGTGATTCCTTAAATCTCTTTTGACCATTTGAAATCCTTCTGCTGAGAATTCTCTGTTTAGCTCTATACCCCATTTTATTAGTTGGATTGTTTTGTATTTTGATGTCTAGTTTATTGAGTTCTTCATATATTTTGAATATTAGCCCTCTTTCAGATGTGGATATTTTCCCTCTCTGTAGGCTGTTGTTTTGCCTTATTTACCAACTCCTTTACCTTACAGAAGTTTTCAGTTTCAGGAAGTTCCATTTATTGATTGTTATTCTCAGTTTCTGTGCTACTGGTGTTATATAGAGGAAGTGTCCTCCTGTACTAATATGTTCAAGGCTACTTCCCACTTTCTCTTCTATCAGGTTCAATGTAACTGGGATTTATTTTGAGGTCCTTTGATCCATTTGAACTTGAGTTTTGTGCATGGTGATACTGAAAAACAAACAAACAAAAACAAAACAGGGACATCATGAAATTTGCAGGCAAATGAATGGAACTAGAAAAATAAACATCCTGAGTGAGATAACCCAGACTCAAAAACACAAGCACAGTATGTGCTCAGTAACAAGTGGATATTAGACATAAAGCAAAGGAAAACCAGACAATAGTTCACAGCTCCAGAGAAACTAGGTAGCAAGGAAGACCCTAAGAAAGACACATGGATCTTGGGAAAGGGAAATAGATAAGCTTTCTTAGGTAAACTGGGGGCAAGTGGGCCCATAAAAGGGAGGGGATGGGAGATGGGAACATTGAAGGAATGGGATGGTCAAGAGGGGAGAAGAACAGAGTGAAGAGTAATGAAAGAGAGATCTTGATAAAGGGAATTACTGTGGGTTTAGGGAGAAACCTAGTGCTAGGGAAATGTCCAAGAATCTACAAGGATGACCGCAGCTAAGACTCGTAGCAACTGTAGAGAAGGTGCCTGGACTGGCCTTTCCCTGTAATCAGATTAGTGAATACCCCAACTATCATCATAGAGTCTTCATCTAGCAACTAACAGAACCAGATAGAAAAATGTACAACCAAGCACCAGGCTAAACTTTGGGATTCCAATTAAAGAGAGGGAGTAAGGAATATATGAGCAAGGGAGGTCAAGATCATGATAGAGAAATCTATAGAAACAGCTGAACCAAGCTTGTAGAAACTCATGAACTCTAGACAACAGCTGTGGAGTCTCCATGGGACGAACTAGGTCCTCCATACGTGGTGAAGCTTGGACTATAGGAGGGGCCCCTAGCAGTAGGAGCAGAATCTATCACTAGTGCATGAGCTGCTTGTTGGGGCCCCTTCCCTACAGAGAGATACCATACTCTGCCTTAATGCAGGAAGAAGGTGCTTGAACCTGTCCCAACTTAATGTGCCAGACTTTGTTGACTCTCCGTGAGAGCCCTTTCTCATTGGGTAGAGTGGATAGGTTGGGGAGGAGGCAGGTGGGAGGTCGGTGGAGGGATGGAAAAGAAAACTCTAGTTAGAATATAAAATGAAATTTAAGAAAAAAGTAAATAAAAATTAATATTTCTTAGAAATTTTATCTTACTCCAGTCAGAAAGGCTAAGACTAAGGAAACAACTGACAACAGGTACTGATGAGGCGGTGGGCAAAGGGAAGCCCGATTAATTGTTTATGGTACAATACTGGTGCAGTCGCTATGGAAATAGGTATGAACGCTCAAAACACTAAAAAATAGATCTACCATATGACAAGATTGTATCACTCTTTGGCCTATACCCAAAGGACTCAAAACCCTACAGCAGAGATAGCTACTCTCGTCACAATTGCAAGAAATGGAAGCAGCCTAGAGAGCCTTCAACTGATGAACAGATGGTTAAAATGTGTGCATACCATTTTATTTACCTTAGCCATTCACATAGTCATTTAGTACAGTCACATTGTTAAATTTTCATTTAGCTAGTGGATGATAATGCTGAAGGTCCTTTCAAGGACTTACATTCCGTAAGTGTTTTGAAAGTCTTGTCATAAAGTTTGGTTCAGGGCAACATTTTTGTCAATGAAAGTGAACTCAATTAGCCCTAGCATTCTAACTCTCATTTAGGCTTTCTGCCAAAACAAAATTTACAGGCAGTTGAAAGTTTATTTTTTATGAGCATGATGAATTCTGCATACCTTAAACCCCAGAGGATTTGCAGAAATGTTTCAGAAGTTGCATGTTACACAAAGCCCTAAAACTAATGAGATCAAATTATAAAGTTGAGGAAGAAAAGTTTTCTTCCTTCTCTGATGAAAGACAACAGGGATCTCCAGGGCTCTCCTAACCAGAACCACACAAACCTCAAGAGCTAGGGAGCCTCAACCTTTGATAATAATCACACAGCTTCTCACAGCGACAGAAAACAAGGCTCTACTGGCAGTCATTTAGGGTGGAGAAGGATGAGCTCAGGCTACTTCACCACTCAGCCCTCATATCACACAACTCAGGAGCCACAGAAAAAGTAAAGCTGCACTGACTCAGAAAACTCCATCCTTGCCAAGTGTAGATGTTCAAATGCAAAAGGTACAGCAACTTTCTTAAGGTCACCAAACAATTGGTAATAAAAGAATCCAGACCCTGAGATCAGTTTTTATAACTCAGTTTTTCTTTCTTTTGAGTGAAGAACAGCGTGTGTTTCTACAAATGCCATGAAGTGGAAGTGACTTGCTTAGTAACCTAATGAAGCACCAAGGTAGGACACGACTCACATCTTGTGCCTCTCTTTTATTAATAATGAATTGTCTTCACCCACTCATCATGCCTCTTTGAAGCTGGAAAAAAATATGTGATTCTTTTGTCTATAGATTGGTAACACAATTAAAATGGGCCCATGTTGATTAACTTCAGAGAGAGATGAAGATGAGGTGGGAACCAACAGCCATATCCTAATTCAGACTATGCCCGGAGTAGAGAACAAATCTGAAAGCCATACTGTAGTATCGGTGATTTATGCAGAAAACATCTAGCATGAAGTTAGATAATGACCAGATATGGAATACACCTTTGTGGAATATGTATCGGTCATTCTTTACATTGCAAAATATTTCAAAATGCTTCTTTTCTTTTCACTTATTTTTCTTTCTTATTTCTTATTTTTCAGATTTGTTTTTTATTTTTATTTTATTTATATGTAATGTGTAGTACCATGGTATGTGACTTGCCCTGAGGAAGCCAGAGGTAAGAATAAGATCCCCTGAAGCAAGAGTTACAGGAATTTGTGAGCTGTATTATATGGACAATAGAAACATAACTCTGGTCCCTTGGAATAGCAGCAAATGCCCATAAGCACTGAGCAGTCTATTAAGCTACAGTTAGAAAGGAAAAAAAGAAAAGGAAAGGAAAAAAAAGAAAAATCTGGACAATGATGTTGCATTCCTCTAATCCCAGCACTCGGGAGGCAGAGGCAGGTGAATCTCTGTGAGTTCGAGGCAAACTGGTGTACAGAGTGAATTCTAGGATAGCCAAAGTTAAACAAAGAAATCCTGTATTAAAAAACAAAAAGAAAGAAAGGAGGGATGGAGGGAGGGAGGGAGAGCGAGAGGAAGGGATGGAGGGAGGGAGGAAAGACAGGATTTCATATTGCAGTGCTTTCTATCCATTCTACCCTGGAATTTACTTTGTAACCCAAGTTGGCACTGAACTCATGTAACCCCTGGGTTGGTTTCCTAAGTTCTATGATTAGTGGCACATACTACCATGCCTGGCTTTTCATCTCAAAATTCTAAAATTAATGATAGCTTTGCAAACAACACCTATCCCCTGATTGTGTTGGAAGGGAATTATATATGTTGAATGAAATCTAACATTTACTTGTACATAGTATGTTATAGAATAATCACAGAGTTTATCCTAAATACACAAGAAACTAAATCAGATTCTTGTTCTGTTAATACATTCTCGTATATCTTTGGTACAATAATTGAATCATTTTGGTTTTAAATACTTAGAACTGACTTACTTACAGAGTTGCTCTAAAGTGAAAGCTTAAAGGCTTTGGTCCGTAAGATGTTCTACTGATGGAAGAAATGAGGTTTCTTATATTTGGGAAAGCAGAAGGTCCCTAGTAGGACTTAATTTTCCCTGAGGTAATGGGTGAAAACCCAGAGTAATACAGAAAACGAATTATGGGGGATTGGAACAATCACCCTCAAGACAATTTTGAAATCAGGAAGAATCACAGTGAGGCTTACACCAAATGACTGACAAGGAAGCCCAGGGTTTTTTAAAATACAATCCCCAATATCATAGACTTAGAATAGAACTGAGAAATGATTACTCACATATAGTAAGATACTGAGACAATATGACTAAAGAAAACTGGAGGTGCAGAAGAAGGAAAATTGGACCATGTTGTTCATGCACGGCTGGGAACGAATGATGCTCTGAGCAGGTCTAAGAGGATAGAAGAATCAGACCTGTAGGATCAGGTTCACAGGGTCATTATTTCTGCAACTGTTTGTGTGTTTACATTATCGTTCTAGGTTCCTTTTGACAATGTTATGACAGATTCTGGCACAAGAAGCTTAATCTAGACTAACCTACCTGTAAGCACTATGGAAACTGTTACAACATGCTCAAAACTCAGTGCTAAAAAAATAAAACAGACACAGTTTCTAGATTCATCACTTTCTGCTTCTTAACTTATCCATACAACACTTAACTGGGAAATAAAGAAATAATGATCATGGTGACATTCTTGAAAGAAAAACTCTAGGGAGTGGAAAGAATGGAGACAAAGCAGTGTGATTCCAGTTACAAAGATGCTGCTTCCTAGATAAAATTATTTCCAAAGTAAGATCATCTCGGCTGTCCTACACAGATCACAGCTGTCTTCTGTACTTCGTATTTATGCAACCAAGTGAAAATCAATATACATTTGAAAGAATTTGGGGAAATGTAGACTCCATAAATGCTAGTTATCAAGTATGTTGACATGTGAGACAGGAAAAATATCTCTGCCTAATAAGAAGCTGAATATCTTAATTGTATAGACCGGAAGCTTGTTGTGGAAGTTAGGAAATGAGAGTAAATAGATGAAGAGTTATTGAAAAATCCACACAGTGACGTCACAACATTTGTCTTTGGGCATATCTTACTGTTAAGAAAATCAGCATAATCTTTGTTGCCTCCTATTTTACATATAGTCTTTATCAATAAGTCTTACACATTCAGATAATTACTATGAATCCTAAAAATACTAGGGTCCTCTAATGTCTACCCTTCTCTCCCCTCAAAGAATCAAAAGAAATGTCCTTTGTTTTGTTTTCATTTCTTTTGGTGTTTTAGTGCCTGGTTGCTATCCACATGAAGAATGATGATTTCAGGTTTCTTCAACAATTTTAAGTCATTATCCAAGATTAGTCCTAAAATTACCAGGAAATGGTTACGATGTTTCCTCAACAGACATAGGATTATATAGCACATAGGAATGGCTATCTTAGACTACTTCTGTCTTTTTCACTGTTTGGGTTGGTGTTTGTTAACTTGACACAAACCTACATGTATCTGGGAAGAGAGAATTTTAATTGAGAAAAACGCCTTCGTAAGACTAGCCTGTGGGTAAATATGTTTGATATTTTCTTGGGTAGTGATTGATGTGGGAAGAGCCACCTCACAGTGGTATGATGTATTTGTGCATTGTGTGGTGTAGTGTGATGTGTGACGTATGTGTACATGTGTTTGACATGTTATATTTTGTATCTGTATACATGTATGGTATGTTGTGTATTGTATGTGTACATGTGTGTGATAAGTTGTGTGTCATATGTATACAGGTGTGGTATGTTGTATGTGTATATATGTGTGGTATGGTGTGTATTGTGTGTAGTGTTTTGGTATGTTGTGTTGCCTGGGTATGAGTGTGTGGTATGTTGACATACCTGTGGGCACATGTGTGTGCATCCATGTTGAGATCTGAAACTGACACTGAGTGTCTTTGTCCATTGCTTTTTTTTTTTAAAGAAGGCTATCTGTCAAATCAAGTGTTTGCCAATTCCAAATGTTCTTACTAGACAGTTGTCCTCATGATCCCCATCTCTGATTCCTGAGTGCTGGAATAACAGACAGACAGTAATGCCTTCACAACCTGCATGCGGGTGCTGGAATCTGAACTCAGGTCCTCATGCCTGTGAGGCAAATGCTTTATTCACTGAGCTATCTCTCCAGGCTCCCACAGTTCACTGCTGAGAGTTTTATCCAAAGGTAGATCCATTAATGTATCTAAGTCTGCTTCTTCTGACCACCAGTAGCAGTATCACATTGTTAATACATGAAATGAATTCTGCAATTTGAAATGTATGTCCTGGCAATGCTGAAGTATGCATGAGCAGCCCATACATGGCAGTTCTCCTGAACCTGTGTTTATTGGGTTTCAAGGTCTAAGTTGATAAGGATGACTGACAAGGCCTTTTCCTCAAGAGGGCACCAAATCTTATTACGGATGGTTATGAGTCACCATGTGGTTTCTGGAAATTGAACACAGGACCTTTAGAAGAGCAGGCAGTGCTCTTAACCACTGAGCTATCTCTACATGACCAGTCAATAAAATCCCCTTTGAGGTAAATTACTCTCCATTTAAGAAAGATAAATATTTTTATTTATGTATCCCACATATTTTTCTCTACTTTTATTAATGTTTATTGTTAGAGAATCTCCATTCATATGTTCAAACAATGATTTGATCAAGTCTCCTATCCCCCTGTGACTACTTTTCCATCCCAACACCTGTCAACTGCCACTAGCTTCTCAGCTTGAGAAGGCACTTCATGAGCACAAACCATGTCCACGCTGGGATTTTTGGTTGGCTTGATCTTGCCAACCTTGTGCTTGCAGTAGCCACTATGAGGTCAAGTCGAGCAAATACTTCTTCTGTTGTTGCACACATCTCCAACCTCCAGCTCTTAAAGGCTTATACCCCGCTCTTCTTCAATGATCCCTGAACCCTCTGGGAAAGCAGTGTGACACAGATGTCTCAATTAGTGCTGCGCATGCCACAGACTCTAAGTCTCTGCATATTGACCAGTCTTTGTATTAACCACAATTTGTGACAGCAAGAAGCTTCTCCTCTGAGGGTTAAGAGATGCACTAAGATTTGGGTATAAAGACTAGAACTTAGGGAGTATAGGCACTTACCATGCCTTCATGCCGGAATTCAATTTTCCCTTATTGTCTATAACTCATCCTGTCAATGAGTTTGGGCCCACTTACTGGTACCAGGCATAAATTTCACCTTGTGAAGCAAGATTTAAATCTCATGACTTATTTATGTGGTGTTTTTAGCAATAAGGTCTTGCCATCAAGTTCTGGATGTTCACCAAGAGCAATGGCGATAGCCTGCAATGTTTTGGAGGTCTCTGTGTTCCCAGGAACCAACGGCTCAAGAGAGATCACCCATACATGGCTTTAGGCTTTTTAATTGATATTCAACCTTCTTTAAGGCCAGAATAAATAAACTTTCTGATGACATAGTAAGTCATAATTAAGATATTGTTGAAGACATAAATGAATGAATAATTAGGAAACCACATCTTCTACATACATGGCTGAGTTTTACTAAACTAAATGGAAAATTGGTTGTATGTTGTAAATCTGATGATTTCTCTTATACACACTGTGCATTTCATTTGAAAATAATAATGAATAAGGAGGATTTAAGTTTTGTCTGTTTCCTTTCTATATTTCAGTAACCAAAGAAATGACAATCAACCAAACAATCCTGAAGGAATTCATTCTTGTAGGCTTCTCTGCTTACCCACATATACAGACCTTCCTCTTTGTGATCTTCTTCTGCCTCTATCTTCTCACTCTTGCGGGCAACCTGACCATCATGGGATTGACGTGGGTGGACAGATCTCTCCACACCCCTATGTACCTCTTCCTCAGTGCACTCTCCTTCTCTGAGACCTGCTACACCCTGACTATCATCCCCAAGATGCTGGCAGACCTCCTGGACAGGAGTAGACGCATTTCAGTCACTGGCTGCGGCTTGCAGATGTGCTTTTTCCTGGGCCTTGGTGGAACAAACTGCATCATTCTCACCTTGATGGGGTATGACCGCTTCCTGGCCATCTGCAACCCCCTCCGATATCCTCTTCTTATGACCAATATTGCATGTGGACAGCTTGTGGCCTCTGCTTGGGCTGGAGGCTTCTTGATTTCTCTAATAGAGACTGCACTGATATTCAGGGTGTCTTTCTGCATACCCAACCTCATCAGACACTTCTTTTGCCACATGAGGGCAGTTGTGCGACTGTCCTGCACAGATAGTGACCTCACAGAATTCATTGTAACACTAATGTCAGTGTCAGGTTTGCTGGGTACATTCTTGCTCATCTCCTTGACTTATGTCTTCATCCTCTCTTCTGTACTCAAGATCCCTTCAGCTGAGGGTAAGCAAAAGGCATTTTCCACCTGTGCCTCACACCTCACTGTGGTCATCATCCACTTTGGTTTTGCATCTATTGTTTATCTGAAGCCAGAAACCTCCAGGGGAGATGATACACTCATAGCAGTTCCTTATACCATCATTACCCCTTTCCTCAGTCCCATCATATTCAGCCTCAGGAATAAGGATATGAAGAATGCTTTTAGAAAGATCATTAGGAAGATAGCAGTACTGAAAAAATAATCTTATTATTGTTAAAATATGCTTGTTCATTAATCCATGGAGCATTTGCTCTGTGTCAGCCATAGAATGGCTTGGATATAGGAGCAAGTGATTGGGACTTTCACCTAAGGTTTCCCAGGTATTTTCTAAGTTTGTTCAGGAAGCTCTCTATCCCTAGCCCTGCTGCTCTAAGTATTCTGCCAATCAATTTCTGGGTATACAGTATCTTTCCCACGTGAGAAAGGAAATGCAGCAACATGCTAAGCAGCAATATGATCACTGCACAAACAGGTGTATTTATTATCTAATGATTAAATCTTAATTTTTTTTCTGGCACAGAAAGACATTTGGTTGGACTTTCCAGTAGAAAAGCTATTTCTGGTAGGAGATATATGTTGTAAAACCCAACAACTGGCCATTTGTGCAAACATAGATATGCATATGGACCCACACATTCTCAAATACACAAACCCACTTGTTGAGTGTCACACCACACTGATCACAGATTGATTAAGAAATACTTTGTTCTTTGGTGTGGAAGGTTCTTCTGTCTAGGTGTTGTTTTTATTGGTTAATGAATAAAGAACTTGTTTGGACTGTAACATGGGAGGAGGAAGGTGGTGTTAGAGAGGATGCCATGGAGCCACCGACAGAATCAGACATGCTGAAACTTTGCCGGTAAGTCACTGCCAAATGGCAATAACAGATTTGTGGAAATGGGTTAAAAAATATAAGAGTTAGCCAATAAGAAGTTAGAACTAATGGGCCAAGCAGTGGTTTAAACAATACAGTTTCTGTGTGATTATTTCAGGGGTCTGGGTGGCCAGGAAACAAACAAGCAGCCAAGTGGCCTCCTCCAACTGTGGCATCACAACTTCCAAATAATAACTTTTAAGTATGGGAGAACTCTTTTAATACATTTAATGTGAATAAATATGATACCAGTACCTGGATATTCTGTCATTTGAAAAATGTTTGATATTTAAATGTATTTTTATTCTCTATTGCCAAAAAAAATAAATGTTCAAATAAAGTTTCTGTGATATTGAGATATTTGATGCCCCCCAAAAATTTTGATAATATCAACAAGGTAATAAATGTAGAAAACTTCTAATATGAGGTAAAGCTAGTCAGAAATAAAAAAGAAACCCTGTACAAATTGTGCAATGGAAGAATAGTGAGACCTCTTACTCACAATTCAGGCCCAAAAATCTACAAAATTCCTTGAAAGCTTTTCTCAGCTTTTCAGTTAATTGACTGTGATGCCTATAAAATATATAGGTTATGTATAAGGACATGGTACATATATGATGTTTTAAGAAGACAAATGAAATAATGAATAAAAATCGTCACACATATAGGGTCATTGAGGTTGCTACTTGCCATGATGACTCTTCCTTTGCTTTGCGTGAACTGGTGTTTAGAACATATCTGCAGCCACAGTCTGTGTTACCATCAAACTGCTAAAAATATTTAAGTATAAGTAATGTTCTTTTAATTTATCTCTACTTTTGAAACTATGTTTTCTCAATTCAAGGAAGGCAGATGTCTTGAAATAAATAGTATTTGCTCACTCATGATGTGGGTAGATGATGTTACATTTAAATATAGAATTGAAGCTGCAGGATTCTATTTTAAGTAAAATAGTATGCAAAAGACCAAAATGTGTATATTTACTCTTGTGTGTGGAAACTAAAAAAGATAATCTGAACCAGGGTCAGTTTTTACTAGAGCTTGAGAAAATTTAGCAAATAAGTAAAAAAAAAAACAATTATATGCTATAATACTTAACTAAGAGGCAAGCTGTACCCACTGGTGCATTCTGCTGTGTGATAACTATGGGGCAACCAAGAACTTTCTAATTGGATTAAATTGGAATAGAGACTCATTGCAAAGGAGATATTTCATTTTTAGTACTTTAAATCTTGCTAAAATGTGTTTTTAAGGAGGAGGTCGTAGGACTTGGAAGGTGAAGGTTTACACTGTTGTTTGGCTAAATGCCCATGTTGCCAAACTGCTTATACCCATAGATAGAGATGCTCACTACCTTAATCAAAGAAGTTCCTTTTTATAGTGAATAGTAGTTAATGTAGTGATTCACAATTGAGCAAATTTCTGAAACTGGAACTACAGCCAGGGAATCTGGTAGGCTAGCTGCAGATCTTCAACTATTCCTTACAACACAATTCCCCAGTGTTATCTCCAGCACTGTAGCAGACCATCTACTATAGCCTCCCTTCCACTCCCTTGCCCCCTTCTTCAGTGAATCATATAGATCTTCTCCCCAAAACTTCCCTTGCCTCATACATCGCTTTAATCCCATCCACTGACTCCAACTGGTATTCCCTGGGAACCCACAGGTTATTCCGGCCAGTAAAGCAGGTAAGCTAACTGCAAATATCCCTCCATCCTCCAAACCCAGTCCCCTAGTCTCATCCCCATCTCTTTAAAAGACCATCTGTTTTGGCCTCTCCCACTCTCTGCCCTCATTTCCAGGGGACTAAGCATATACTGTTCTAAAAATAAGTAAATAAAAAGTCACAATAAAATGACTCCTAATGAGATTCTGCTATACTTATAGATCTGTGCATTGTGCAACTATCAACAGAGAAGCTTCCTCCTGCAGCAGATGGGAACAAATACAGAGACCCACAGCCAGATAATATTCAGAGAATGAGACACCTTGAAACACAAAACTCTAAAAGTGATGTCTCCATTAAATCCCTCCCGTCAGGATCCAGAGAACCCTGCTGAAAAGGAGGCAGAAAGACTGGAAAATCCAGAAGAGATGGAGAATCAAGCAAACAAAAAATCAACATGATCAAAACTTATATGAACTCATGAAGGTTGAGGGAGCATGTACAGTTGCTGGCATGGATCTGTCCCTGGTCCTTGGCTTGTATTTTATGCCTTCCACTTAGTATTTTTATGGGACTCCTGAATGTGAACGTGTGGGTCTCTGTTTCTTGTGCCCTCTCTAGGGCTCTTTTATTTCTGTTTACTAGTTTTGTCCAACCCTTATGTGTTATTTTTGTTTTAACTTATTATATTTTAACTTATTATTATCTCTTAGAAGCCTATTTATTTTCTAATGTGAGACAGAAATAGAGTGGGTCTGGATGAGAAGGAAGATAGGGAAGAGTTGGGAGGAGAAGAGGAAGAGGAAACTGTTTAATCCAAATATATTATGTGAGAAAATGTGTTTTCAATAAAAGGAAGAAACAAACTACAGAAACTATATGGCGCTATTTGTTCAAGTTTAGATGGGTCATCTAACAACCTACCTGGTCCAAGGCTCAGAGTACATTGCAGAAGAAGAAACAAAATTAATTCAGTAGCAAGGATGGGGAGACATGTTGTGAAATGCTACTATCTTGACATGGCATGGATATTGCACAGATGAACTTTTAGGAGCTTGGTTTACCAGCACAAGATCAGAAGGCCTGCTCAAGACCAAGCCAATCAAAATTCCAACACAGATGGGGCAGGGCCTTCCAGGGCCTCACCTTTAACTAAGAAGTTGTCAGCTTATAGCTGCTAAGAGAAGGGTCACATTCCTTTGGGAGTGTCGCCTCTTGTAGCTTGTTCAAGTCCCAGTGGATAGCCCCCACACCCGTGCCTATGTGGGCAGCACTAATTGGACATAATGGGTTATTAATTTAAAAGTGAAGGAAGGCATGATGTTTGGAGGGAAGACATGTTAGGAGGTCCCAGACCGCCTGAAAGGGAGTTAGTGGGAGGTGATATCAACATACATGGAATACATGTATGAAATTTTTAATAACCAATAAAATATCATTCAAAACTTATATAAAAGATATTATAGATAAAGGCAACTATGAAAATTCAAAACACAAATACGGATAGATGCTTTATGTCTTTACTTCCATTTGCTGATTTTAAGGAGTGACTATATTAAAAATGTAAATCCAAAATAAAAAAGACAGAATTAAATGCCCTGATGACACAGTCTCCTATTATTTGGAAAAGACTTAGACCGATAGATTTATGCTCTAAAAGTTTATTCCCCTTTTTCAGTATGTCAGAATTGATATGGAGGGATTTGAAGAGTTGTAACCTAGTGTAAATTAATTTAATCATGGAAGTTCTACTCCCATGAATGGATGAATCCTGTATCTTGCCAGAGTCATGTCCTATTGCAATACAATAGTTCCATAAGCATAGCATAGCAATACCAATAGCAGTATCAGCTTCTCTCTAGTTTCCTATTTCCTGTATGCTCATGTGGCATCTATCTCTCTCTTTCATCCCTCACTTCACATATGTTCCTTCCATAGTGCTAGCCACCTTGGGGCAAATTTGATGGACCCTTCATTGCTGTTGTTATAGCCTCCAAAATGTGATGCTAATACCCTCTTTACTTTATATGGTGATCATATAAAAGGTGGCCCACCTTCCAGAAGTCCAGGCAGCATGGCTAATGGTGAATAGCTGACCACTGCAGTTATGGGAAAGAAAATAAAAATCTACCTTGCTTAAGCTATTGCCTACTGTCTTGTTATTTCAGACTGTAGATACGCTGTGTGGCAAAGGTTTACTTTTTTCTGGCCTCCTCTGGTACCAGGAACACATGTGGTATACACAAACATGCACACAGGCAAAATACCCATGCACATCAAAGAAAATAAAATTAAATGAAAAATAATAAAATAAAGGCAATTAAAATTTAAAAAGAAATTTTCAGGAAAGAGCAGTCAAATAATATACATAGCAATAAATACCTTAAAATACAAATTTAAAACAATTTAGACTGATGACTGCATATTGCTTACATTATGTCAGAATTATAATCTTAGATGATTTTAATCATACAGGAAGGTGAGGAGAGGTCTATGGCAGACCACTAACACTATTTATTATATATAGGATCTAGGTAAGTACACATAGGTAATCTCTGGAAATCCTAGACTGAATCCCACAGTGGGAATCACAGAGCGGCATCATGAATGTCGAGTAAAATGGATCTGTGTGTTTTTTCCACCTCCAGGAAGAAGCTTCAAGTAGTTCTGCTGCTCCATTACTGAAGGCACTTTCTGCAATTTACACACACTCCCACCTCTTGAAACATGTCGTTCCTTAACCTCCAGAGCATTGGACGGTTGTCCCTTCCTGAGTCTTGCGATCCCCCTCTTGGATAAATTCTGATCTTTTAATAATCCTTTGTGTCAGCCAAAATAGCTTTTTCAACATTTTCTTATTCATCCTTCACTGGTCCATTATCCCTCTTTCCTTTGTCCTCCTCATCTCCCTATCCTTTGTCATTGACTCTGTTCCTCTATTAATCATATCAAACACGATCCTTTACATTTATTAAGGGATCAGAATTACATTATGAAATCTAAGACCCAAGTCAACATTTCTAAGCAATGATGGTGTGTATCAACCTCTTCCTCGCACTCATGTCAGTACTGATTTTCTCTTGTGCTTTACCTGTGCCTTCCTGGAGTTATCATCATCTTTTCACATTTCTCAATCTGTGGGTCAAATCTCAATTTGAGGGTCAAATGACCCTTTGACAGGGGTCTTCTAAAGCAATCAGAAATCACAGGTATTTACATTACAGCTCATAGCAGCAGCAATATTGCATTTATAAAGTAGCAACAAAAATAATTTTATGGCTGTAGGGTCACCACAAGACAAAGAACTGTATTAAAGGGCCACGGCATTGGGAAGGTTGAAAACCATTGGGCTATAGGCTCAGATAAAACTCTAAAGCTTTGGTTCTGTATAGTCCCATCTAATCTGTAGAAAAGTATGTAGTTGTGTATGATTTAACAAGGCCTTCATATTCTGATAAACATTCAATTAGGTAACTGTAAGTGTCTATGCAGGCCTAGATGGTATAGATCAATCAAAGACATTGTAAATACAAGCTATCTGGGGCTGCTGCAGATGCAATATACATATTATTTATATAAAACTTGCTTTATTCACAAGTATAAAAAAATCAAAAATAATAATGACTGGGGTGTAGCTTGGTGGTATAATGCAAGCTTAACATGTCTCAGGCCCTGAGTTCAATCTCCAGCATTGAAAATAAAATTGACAAAAAGAACAATATAAAAACCACACAAACTCCACTGGCATGGTTGTTTATTATCATTATTAGCTTTAAAAACATATAAAAGAAATATACTCTAGAGTTACGCTGAAGTAAATAATCCAGTAAGTCATTTATTGCCATTAAGAGTATGCAATGCACACAATTTATGTTTCAGCATTTTATGAAACTAGCAATGCCTTAAGATCATTTACACCAGCATCATAATAAACTCCTGAATAACACTGCTTCACTTCGCTTAACGATAAGAATTTTTCAGTTTCCTTATCATCAATGAGACCAATAGTGTATATGACTGTGTTAGCATCTCTACTGCATCTCTACTGTTCTGAAGTCACAGGAAGATCTCTTTTCTGCAGGGAAGATCAAGAACATGTGTTTATTGCAACTGACTCATCCCTTACTATGGCTTGATAAATGATTTTTACTTTTAGCATGAAAAGAGTTAACCTGTTTCATCTGGGACAGCCTAAACAGACCAAAAAACAAAAACAAAAACAAACAAACAAAAACAAGAATCCACCTGCCTGTGAAGCCATTGAGGAAATCCAGATTGTGAGAGAGAAAGAATTCATAACATTCTTAAACTGCCTTGGCTGGGATCCGGGCATCAGCAGTCTGCAATTGCCCTTCTGCCACCCTCACCACTGTTATTCTGAGGTCCATACCATGTGTCATCCTAGCACCGTTTCCTCTAGAAACAGGTCTGGGGGAAAGAGAAATATAACCAGGAAAGACATCTTTTGTGTGAAGCTTATAACTATGGAAGGAAAAAAACGTGCATCTCCAACCAATAGGCACAAAAATGGTAAAAAAAGACGGATGAGTTTGACAAACGATCATCTCCTAAAAACCCAAACAGAGTTTCTGAGATATCATTCATCCGCAGCTCTGACTTCTTTATTCATTTCCTCAACAGAATTCTAGTCTTGAGTTTTCATATCTATTTGCCTCTCCAATCCCTTTGAGATCAGAGTTTGAAAAGCAATACATTGGAAGGTTGTGCCCTGTTTCACTGCAGTTCTGTCTTCCTTTAGGTCTTACATTATCATCTGTTCCCTAGGAAAACAATTCTCCCTGAGGCATGAGACTTGGACTGTCTTGGAGAAACATGGGTCACCATGACAATATGTCTTACGGGGCCATGTCCCTGATGAGGGACAGTTCTGCTGATAAGAGCTGGCTACTATCGCCCCTGTTGGCTTTGGGGCCCGAACTGCTCACGCTCTGCCCTATCCTGCCACAAACTATTCAAATTTCATCATGAATTGTCAGGTCTGCTGAAGGGGATGTGGAATAGGCCATGCCTGCCAGGAAGCAACAGGAAAACAGACTTAACGGATACCCAAAGATGAAAAGAAAGTGACTGTGGAACAGGGAACTGAAGGTCCAGGTGAGCATTTCAAAGAAGACGTGTCATTATGCAGGCCCCTCTTCATTCCTTACAGTAATCAGACCATTCATAAGGTTGCAAAGCTCTTGACTTTCCCTGGGTGTCCAGGCTGCTTAAGTTCTGGCAAATCTTAATTATTCACCATCTCATAGTGAATGCCCTGCTGTGATTTCTTAGACCTATGCTTTACAATTATGAAAATGGTAAGCAATAAATGTTTTTAAAATGTTTGCTAGTGTAAGTATATTCTCAGGCATAGAAATGCTTTCATCTCTTTTCGTTACAATTGAATACAATGGTGACATACTATGGAATATGGGGTGATACTTTAACCCATGTTTAAATATGTTAAAAATTGACAAAAGAGGGATAATTAGCCTTTCCTTACCATGTCTTTGGGTCTGGAGACTTTGACCTCCTTTCTATAGTCTTTCATTAAATAAGTAATAAGTTGTTGCAAATAATAGTCAGCCAGTTGTTCTGTAGAACATGAGATCCTAGTGCTTCTGTTAAACCACATTGGGTCCTCATCCAAACTCTCTCCTTCCCCCTTTCCCCTATACTTTCTCATCTCCAGCAAACACTATTTCATTCTCTTCTACTTTGCGATCAACATTTTTAGCTCCACATATGAAGAAGCACATACAGTGTCTGTCTTTCAGTGCTAGCTAATTTCTTCCATTTTGCTGAACTGGTAGTTTCCTTCTTTTATATAATTTAACAATATGCCATTGTGTGTGTGTGTGTATAAATGATTACATATATTATATATAGTCATAATTTCTCAGTCAATTATTACTTATATGCGTGTGTGTGTGTACGCTTGTGCTTGTGTGTGTGACTATGAATGTAAGTATGCCAAAGGAAACCTCCTCTCTGATGTTGGTCCTCACCTTCCGCCTTGTTTGAGACAGCATTTGTTTCTCACTGCTGCAAACCCCGAACTAGCTCACCTATGAGCTTCTGGGGTGGTCCCTGTCTACACTTACCTCTCTGAAGACACACCACTGAGATTGCAGAAGCACAGTGCTCTCTCAGCCTTACATGGATCCTAGCGATTTGAACTTAAGTCTTCTTCAAAAGCATGGTGCTCTCTCAGCTCTACATGGATCCTAGAGATTTAACCTCACATCCTTCTACTTGCTCCACATACACTTTACTCAGTGATCCATGTCCCTGTTCCCTAAAGTCCTGTCTTGAAGAACAAAGGAACTGATTAAACACCGCAAATATTGTGTATATTTCAGCAAGAAACAAAAAAGTATGCAAGCATGTCTTTCTGGTGTGAACTTTATTTGCTTTTGAATATCCCCATGTAAGTCAGATAGCTGAATACATGGTGAATCTAGTTTTATCGCAATAGAGATCTCCACACTGTCTACCACAGTGGCTATACTATTTCTCATCCCAAAAACCACAATAAGATTTATTTCTTCCACAGCATTGCCAGCATTTCTGGCTCAATACTGGGTGTTCTAAGTGTAGTCGTATGATACCTTATCATGGTTCCACATTCATTTCATAGAAATATGTTTAAGTAGGAATGTAATAAAACTCTGGAGGTCTGCAAATATATTGGACAGGGCAGAAATTTAAGGAAAAACTTAAAAGCTAAGAAGTGGTAAGAGGTAGGAAATGACCTTGTTATGCTTAAGGGAAAACATTCCTGGGCCTAAAGCCAAAGCTACTATGTCTATATATGAACAGACGAAATTGAATGTGATTTTGAAATATAAACTGATAAACTCTGCCTTTCATCAGCTGTCAACACTTAACTTTTTGTCTCATTTCCCTGGATGATCTACAAGACAGAAGTAAAGTTTGCTCCTACAGCAGGATTATTTGTGTTTAAACCAGGCCCACCGTATCTCAGATGCATGCTCTTTAAAAGAAAATATTATCTTTCTATATTTGCTGTAAATAGAGATAAAGGTACTTTTGATCATTGTGCTGTTGTGAGCACTGTCAGCACTCAACAAATATTCAGAGCCTGCTACAGGCTACCATGTTCCACTGGAATGTCTTCCTTACATGCCAGTGACTTCAGTCGTCCCCACATAAGGAACTACTATATCATTTGCTAGGGAGTTAATGTTCCTTTTATGTTTATCCAAAGAAGAACTGAAGGAAATTGGGAACCAGGTGATCTTAGCTTTCTCTGGAAACTTTCTGTTGGAGGGCTTTGATAGTGTGTCTTCAGATGAAGGCCCTGTTACTTCCTGTGCAACAGCATCCTCACAGTCCCAGACATGGGGTGTGCAAGTTTCCCATCTGTAGCATGCAGGAATTTGGAGCTGATTAGGAATTCAGGCAGGTTTGCTGATGTAAATAGCCAAATTGGATCAAGAGACACTTATATTTTCAGGTCCATATGCCCATGGAATCACAAAGTTATTATAAAATAATAAATTGTTTCACTCTGTGGACAAATTACCTTCAACAAGGAAATGTATTTGGAGGATTTCTCAAGACATACACACACACACACACACACACACACACACACACACACACACACCACTATTCATTTCTACTTAGAATTTAAGTCACCAAGTAAGAAGAGTGCATTTTAAGATATTGTCAACGTGTCGGTTAAAATGTCAGGCTCCTCTGTCCTGTCACATTCTGACAGCATGGTGAAGCCTAGATATCATGAAAGTTCTGGAGTACAAGCAGGAAGAAATAACGGGTTCCCAGAAGCAAGAGCAAACAGATTTGAAAAAACAAAAAAGCACAGCTAAACATGAGGTTAGCACCCATGGGGCCCAAACAGCCTGAAGCAAATGAAGCAAACTGAATCCTGTACTGGGGAGTTCACGTCAGGCAGTCTCTTCACAAAGCAGACTGCAGAGAAGGGAAGAAAACGTGACCCAACTCATATCATGGCTCAGACTTCCTTGGCTGGAGGAAATGTCCTTGACCACGCTGGATAGCAGCAGGATTTTGTTGTCAGCCTCAGGA
This sequence comes from Microtus oregoni, assembly GCF_018167655.1. NCBI lineage: Eukaryota > Metazoa > Chordata > Mammalia > Rodentia > Cricetidae > Microtus > Microtus oregoni. Next base: position 1,075,269 of record NW_024544552.1, on the reverse strand, counting down.
GAGGGTGAGGAGAAGTGACTCCAGGGAGGGGTGGGGAGTTGGGATGATAGCCACCTTTGAGCTCTGGATATGTAGATAATTTCAGTCATGGTGGGCTTCAGGGAGAAAGTGGTGTCAACCCATCTGAAGTGAAGGAGAGAATGGGTTTGCTGTGTCCCTTCCCACTCTCTTTTTAGTTCCAATGTTTCTGTTCCTTTGTGTTTTAAGAATAGCCTTGGACAAGTTGGAATTTTAATTCGGTTTCATATAGTGCCGGCACCAAATGTAATAAAAGTTACATTTGTGTTTGCTTCAGTTTTTTTAATTTTATAAAACATGTATCTGAATGAAGCTGTGTAAGATGATGATAGATCCACACATACAAACAAGACTGAGATCCACTGTACTGATGTGTGGTGGGAGCTTATTGCATCTTAGCCACTGCTATGTACAGTGTCTAACTGTTCACAGGGAACAGTGTACAATGTTACATGGGGATGGGGCAATAAAAGAGTGTTTCTTGGTAAACCTCTCATCACTCCTGCTTCTTCAGCATCTGAGCTTACCCACCTCACTCTGAAGGGTCTGCCAGCCTGCCCTAACTCTTGGGCAAGTATCTAGTTCATTATTTCACTGATTTCCAAATTGAGTTTAATGGATATTTGGGGGTACATTTTACCTCCAAGATCGAGGTAGGAAATAGTATGAACCTCATCATCCAACTTCCTCAGCAGTACTTCCTAAAATCAATCTGATTCAGGAAGAGCCTTTTTTTTCTTTCCAACTTTCCTGTTCAAAATCGATTTCTTCTTCTTGATTAGGACAGGCATAGCTTGAGTATTACGGTCTGAAAGGGCCCCAGAGTGTAAATTAGTGTCAGGGTCAATCAGAATTGAAACAATGAAGGACAGATAAGGAGGTAGCAAATTCTCCTGTGAACTAATCGAGTTGTCAGCTAATAGATCAATTCAAATAGTTCTGATGATAGATTACTGTGTAATTTCTGCATATACCTAATAAAAAGTTGAAACAATTTGGTGCTGTTCCCATAGCAAAGCAAATTTTATTCTCAGAGCCATTGGTGTCACTTTGGGGGATTTAATTTTTCTCAGTGTTTAGAGTTCCACAGTGAGATGCAAGAATAGAATTGTTGCTGGAATCTTTCTCATTTGGGATAATATGTAGCCATGGTTGCATATAAAAATAAAAATATTCAATCTACGTTAAAAGAAGATAGCTTTTCAATAAAATTTTAATATTGTAACAATACAATTTTCCAAACTTTGAAAGATATTATACTGTTAGGGCTAAATGTATACTAATTATGCAATATGTAGAGAAAATCTTTTATGATGCGCTTGTAATTCTAAAAGCTCAGAAACAAACAAAAGAACACATAGACAGATACAGAGAAATCAATAAAAGAATTGCACACACACACACACACACACACATATATATATATAAAATCATGGATTGCAAATCCTGTGATATACTGGGTGTTGATATTACTATTTGCATTAATTTACATAATTTAAAACAGGTATTAATGGATACCATAGCATCAATATTTAGATGCCTCAAATAGATGGAGAGGTGACGTAGTGGTTTCATTTAGATTAGTATTTCCTGTGCGCTAAGATTAGGGTCCTTTAACTATGTAAGTGTCTGGTTAAAATGGTTAGCAACCTGATGTACCACATTTTCAAATTTATTTGAAGAAGAAATGTGACACGCACAAATCCCTCTGATCATGGAAATGATTGTGTCAAGTATATGATGCTAACATAATCCAAATTTGTAACATTTCCAGCAATCTCTTGGAGAAGTCAGGTCTCTGGCAGTGTTGATAGGAGACCAGGGAAGCACAGTAGCATGGTTAACTTGAGTAAAATGAACTCATACCTTGTAGGCTACCATTCTATTACATAGATTTGGTGGCTCAGGATGATATTTATTTCTCAGAGTCCTTCATGTTAGAAGTCTGAAACCTGCACTACTTTTCTAAACACCAAGGTACTAGGAGAGTTGTGATCCTTTCAGAAGCTCTGAGACGATAGTTCCTTTGTCAGGTTTTCCAGCTTCTGGTAGCTGCTGCTGTTCCTTGGTCTGTAAGGCCAGTCACATCTTCAAATCCCTGAGTTCTGTCTTCATGCTATCTTCTCATCTGTAGTTCGGCCTCAGATTTCCTGCTTGTCTTCTTTAAAAGTCTCTTGTGGTTGGATGTTAATTCAGAACAGTCTCTATATCCAGTAATTACTAATTTAAATTATTTACCTCAATCACACTCTCAAAACCTTTGTAACAGTCACAGGGAACAGGGATTAGAACAGGCAAAGCATTTTTGTTTCAGTTTCCTAATAAGCTTAGCTACAGTTGTATTCCAGGCAGTGTGCATTCACGTGTGTGTATGTGTGTGTTCATGTGCCCATGTGGATATAACATGCAGAGTCGAAACATTTTTAACACAAAATCTATGTTTTCTAACACAGTTTCTTGAACTATTGACTTCAAGCTTCCTGCCTCACCCTCTTGCGTAGCTGGGAGAACAGGTATCTCCACTCTGTTTGGCATGGGCATCCAGTCACCCTAGTTCTAGAAATGACAGACGATGATTCTGGCACAGGAAAGACTTTTTTTTTTTTTTTAACTGAAGCTCTTTCCAAAGATGCCTCGTCTGAGAACTGGGTTCTTTTCCCATGTGTAGTGAATACATTTCAAAGCACTACTTCCTGCTTTGCTGTCTTGAAATGCAGCTCCAGCAATCACTGAGTTCTCTCGACCTCCTAGTGACCTTCTCTTCAGTGACAAGCCCCAAGGATTCACCTTGGTGTCCTTTTATTAGTCATTCATCAAACATTGTGAATCATTGTGTAAAGTGCTCCGGGGCTTGAGATCTTGCAATTGTTCCTGGGGAAAGACAGAGAAGAGCATCTCATAGATTTTAAGTATAGTTGAAAACCAATACTCAAAATACAAAAGCTCCTTCTGAAGTCTCTCAGCAAGCCTTCGCTGAATACCTGATGTAGTTGAGGTCATTAGTTACCAACTAGTATCTTCAAGTCTGAGAACTTTTTCCTTAACACACAGGAGTAAAGTAAGGCAAGAAATACATAACAAGAATTGGTGGTATGGGGAATCATTGAATGTCAGTGGGTTTATAACCTTTTTGAGGATGTTCTGGCTTTGACACACCTATGTTTTAGTCTTTTTACTCCTGTTGCCTTTGCAGGCAACCAAGTGGACGGACGCTATGAGAAATTTAAGTGGAAGCCGCGTGGAGGAGTTCGTCTTGGTGGGCTTTCCTACCTCGCCACCCTTCCAGCTACTCCTCTTTGTCTTCTTCTTTGCAATTTATCTGTTGACATTGCTGGAGAATATACTCATTGTTTCTACAATCTGGCTCACCCCGAGCCTTCATCGCCCCATGTACTTCTTCCTTGGTCACCTCTCCTTCCTGGAACTATGGTATATCAATGTTACTATTCCCAGACTCTTGGGAGCCTTTCTTACCCAGGACGGCAGAGTCTCATACATAGGTTGCATGACCCAGCTCTACTTCTTTATTGCTTTAGCCTGCACTGAATGTGTCCTGTTGGCAGTTATGGCCTATGACCGCTACCTGGCCATCTGTGAACCCCTTCGTTATCCCAGCCTCATGCCTCCCAGCCTGTCCACTCGCCTTGCAGCTGCTTCCTGGGGAAGTGGTTTCTTCAGTTCCATGATGAAGCTACTTTTCATTTCTCGACTATCCTACTGTGGGCCCAATGTCATCAACCACTTTTTCTGTGATATTTCCCCACTGCTCAACCTCACCTGCTCAGACAAAGAACAAGCAGAGCTAGTAGACTTCCTGCTAGCACTCGTGATGATTCTGCTACCTCTGGTGGCTGTGGCCTCCTCATATGCTGCCATCATTGTAGCCATTCTGAGGATCCCTACTGCTCAGGGACGCCACAAAGCCTTCTCCACCTGTACCTCCCATCTGACAGTGGTTGTCATCTACTACTCCTCCACTCTCTTCACCTACGCACGGCCTCGAGCCATGTACACCTTCAACTATAACAAGATCATCTCTGTGCTCTACACTGTCATTGTACCATTCCTCAACCCAGCCATCTACTGTTTAAGAAACAAAGAGTTGAAAGATGCCTTCAGGAAGACCATACTGGGAAGATGCCACCATCCTAGGGAAGTTCCAGATTGACGCATGACAGATCCCAACAGAGGGGGAAAGAAGTCTCATTGAGGATTTGACTAGTCATCACAGAATGACCTTATAGGAAAGATCAACATCAATTAGTAAACACTTTAAATACTATCTGGGATTCTCCTAATACATGTGAAAATTAATAAATTAATGATTTTGTTCATCCATTTCCAAACTGTTCGGATTAAATATACAAGAGTTACTTAGATGGAAGGTTTCAAAGGGAGATTTCCTAATACCATGCTTTTCCATTTTGAGTTTTTGTTTGGGTTTTTTTTTTCTCTTACCAGTTTTTGTCTATTTTAATTTTGATTTTGTTTTGTTTTGTTTGGGAGATTTTTTTAGAGAAAGACAGAGAAAAAGAGCATGAAGTTAGATGGGTAGGGAAGTAGTAAGAATCTGAAGGAGGTTGGAGAGGGAAATTCATAATTAAAGCACATTGTATGAAAAATTTTTAACTAGTTCTTTTGTTTTTTATTGATTGTATTGAGCTATACATTTTTCTCTGCTCCCCTCCCTGCCTGTACCCTCCCCTTCAGTTCTTTCCCATGGTTCCCGTGCTCCCAATTTACTCAGGAGATCTTGTCTTTTTCTGCTTTCCATGTAGATTAGATGCATGTATGTCTCTCTTATGTTCCTCATTGTTTTCTAGGTTGTCTGGGATTGTGGACTGTAGGCTGGTTTTCTTTGCTTTATGTCTAAAAGCCACTTATTAGTGAGTATATATGATATTTGTCTTTCTGTGTCTGGCTTACCTCACTCAATATAAAGTATTCTAGATCCACCCATTTGCCTGCAAATTTCAAGACGTCATTATTTTTTCTGCCGTATAGTACTCCATTATGTAAATATACCACATTTTTCTTATCCATTCTTTAGTTGAGGGGCATTTAGGTTGTTGCCAGGTTCTGGCTATGACAAATAATGCTGCTATGAACATAGTTGAGCACATGTCCTTGTTGTACAATTGAGCATCAATGTATATACTCAAAAGTGGCATTGCTGGTTCTTGAGGAAGCTTGTTTCCTAATTATCAGAGAGATTACCATAATGATATCCAAGGGGGCTGTACCATCTTGCATTCCCACCAGCAATGCATGAGTATTCCCTTTATCCCACATCCTCTCCAGCGTAAGTTGGCATCAGTGTCTTTGATCTTGGCCATTCTTACAGGTGTAAGATGGAATCTCAGAGTTGTTTTGATTTGCATTTCTCTGATGACTAAGGATGTTGAGCATTTTCTTAAGTGTCTTTCAGTCATTTTTAGATTCCTCTGTTTAGAGTTCTATGTTTAGGTCTACACGCCATTTTTATTGGATTATTTGTTCTTTTGATGACCAATTTTTAGAGTTCTTTGTATATTTTGGAAATCAGACCTCTGTCTGATGTGGGGCTAGTGAAGACCTTTTCCTATTCTGTAGGCTGTCGTTTTGTCTTGTTGACCATGTCCTTTACTTTACAGAAGCTTTTCAGTTTCAGGAGGTCACATTTATTAATTGTTTCTCTCAGTGTCTGTGCTAATAGGGTTATATTTAGGTAGTTGTATCCTTTACCAATGAGTTCAAGTGTACTTCCCACTTTCTCTTCTATGAGGTTTAGTGTGGCTGACTTTATGTTGAGGTCTTTGATCCATTTGGACCTGAGTTTCATGCATGGTGATAAACATTAATCTATTTTTAATAACATGTTATTTAAAAACTGAAGATTCCCTAAAAATATGTGAAGATCCTGATCAAGTATATCTGAGTCATAATCCTGCCAACAATAATTTTAAGGTTTCCTAGGAATATTTATTTCACAACCAGTCTAAGATTCCTCCTTTAAGCCAGTTCATTATTTCAGAAGTACAAACATCTGAAATAATAGGACATTCAAAGATCTATATTCTCAAATTATAATTCTACACCAACAACAAAATATGTATCAAGAATAAATTTTATGAACTCATATCCTTAATTTCTACAGATCTCAAACCCACTGAAAGTCAAGATCTACAGTGTAATTTTGGTATTCATTTAGTCATTCATATCAAGATGGCTAAACGTCCTTCTTATCTCTCCTTTTGAACTTCATGAGAATATGAAATTGATTTTCTCTGTGAATGCCAATTAAGTAGTAAACAAAATGTGTTAGGAAACCTTTACTTAAGGTCATTTAGTTACCACATGGGACACAATATTTGTCCAACACTCTTAACTTCACCCGTAGACAAAGGATGAAAAAAAAAACAATATAATACAAGGAAATATTTGCTATCCAGAGACTAGATGAAAACGTTTTGGTTCTGAAAGGGCAGCACCTTAAATTGTAGATATTCTACCAAATTCCTTCAAATTTCAGAAAACTGTTTGAACTACTTATAGATAATATCACAACTATCTGCTTCCTATATCTGTTTACTCAAACTTCTGTACATCAAAGCAAATAAGTAACATAAGAAAGTATACTATAAATATGAAAGTGAACAAAGCCCAATAGAAGACAGATTATCCTTATACATTTGCCTATACTAGGCAAGGCTGCGTTTGCTCAGGTAGGGGTAGGGATTGTCATTCATCAACAAAAACTACTTATAGGTTTTCTATTACATAAACTGAAATCAGCAAAGTAATAATAATAATAATAATAATAATAATAATAATAATAAAATGACCTTCCTGAAATAGCAGAATTGTCTCTATTTTATAAAAATTTGAAAGTAGTGTTTAACTCTTTTTTACATGTGACAGTCCCTTTTTCTGTCATAGAGTTACAGAATGTACAGAGTTTATGGTGAAGATTCCAGACCCTCGAAACAACAAATACAAGTTTGATGCTGGAGTTGCAATCCTAAGTAAAGAAATCTAATTCACTGTCCATAGTTTCTCTCCTTCATAATGAAAACAGCACCAACGACCTTTTGTGTTTGTTGTGAAAAAATAAATATATGTGGTATGTCTAAGTAATGTGTAAAAACAAAACTTCTCTGTGGATAGGTTTCTTTATGGATACTAAGGATTAATTTTCTACCTGTGAAGGCTTGAAAACTGAGAAATGTTGCTAGACAACACTCTTCATGGTACAGATCCATAAATGTCCTCCAGCTGGAGATGTGATGATAGTTTGCTTATGCTTTAACGAATAAAGTTTGCCTGAAGATCAGAGTGCAGAGTTAGCCACACTAGTTAGCCATAGAGGCCAGGCAGTGATGGCACACACCTTTAATTCCAAGCTCAGGAAATAGAGGCAGAAGGATATCTGTGATTTTAAGGCCACCCTAGGCTTCACAAGATTGAATCAGCCTAACAGAAAAACAGTCAAGATGGGGTGACTACCACCTTTAATCCCAGCACTAGGGAGGTGGAGACTGGGAGTGATATGGGCTGGGCAGAGACAGGAGTGCAAGGCGGGAGGGGACAGGAGCTCAGGATTCAGTCTGAGGTTTCATAGAGATGGCATTCAGTCTGAGGACTTGTAGAGACAGGATACCCCATTCTGTTTGAGGATTTCATAGAAGTAAGAACTAGTGGATAGCTGCACTGCTTCTCTGATCTTTTGGGTGTCACCCCCTAATATCTGACTCCGACTTCTATTATTAAGACCAATTATATTTGAGCTACAGGGGAGATTAAAACGAAAGAAATCCCAGCTTTTACTCTTGTCACTTTTTCTGTCATTTCTACGGAGGTCTGAAAGCTCTGCCTACACACGGATCTGTTCCTTAGCAGTGTTGGCTACTAAGTGGTTGAGGGTCTCAGGTCAAAGTGGATTCTACACTCCTTTGGACAGATCTTATATTTTCATTGCAAGATTTGAGGAGAAGTTTTGTCTTCTGGCTGCTTTCATTGCTCTTTATCTACAGGACAAACTCTTCCTCCTCCTACTACTAGTACTGTGTTGAGTAGTTTGGTTTATTATTCTCTATGTTTCTCCAGGTATTCTTGATGCCAAGCCCAGGATTGTGTGTATATTGGGATATGTTGCAGATACTAAATAGATTGGAGATTTATCAGAGTTTACAGTAAACACTCACTAGATATTGAAGGTTCATTATTATCACAATTTTATCATTATTAATATCAATATATGTTTTTAACAGATATTCCTGTCTTGTTACCTGTGTACTAAACTCACTCAAACATAAAAAAGTTGGGCTTTTGTAAGAAATTTGGGCACAGAAAAGATCCAGGAATCCTTGTAACTATTTGTAAGGGTAACAAGATAATTAGAAAGTTTAGTATTTCCAGTTATAGAAAATGCCGTTGTGGCAAGGTGTCATTGATTCGAGTAAAGGAGGTTTTCCCTCTTTATTTTTTCTGTTATTGAAAACAGATTTTGTTTTATCCAATATAATTTGTTACTGTTTCCCCTTCTACTCCTGTAAGTTTCTCCTCACCCCCCTCCCATCTGGTTCTACTCCCTTTCTGTCTCTCATTAGGGAATAAAGAGGCATCTAAGGGATAATAACTAATAAGATAAAACAAAAACACACCAGAATAGGATAACACAAACAGGGATTAGAAAACAGTGCATCTAGCTACATCCAAAAAAATACAGCTTAACATCAGTGATAGAAATCACCTCTGCATAAAAGGATAGAAAAATATATTCCAAGTGAATGGGCCTAAGAAGAAAACCGATGTAGCTGTTTTAATATTTGAAAATATCGACTTCAAACTCAAACTAATTGGAAGAGACAGAGAAGGACACTACATACTCATCAAGGAAAAATCCACCATTGCAATTCTTAACATCTATGTACCAAACACAAGGACAACCAAGTTCACAAAACATAAAAAATAAATCATGAGTCTTTGTTAGAATATCAAACACAAAACATGATTCTTTCCTTAGCCATTTTAGCCTAGTTTCCATACTTGCTACTCATATATATTTGCTCTCATTAAACAAGAGGAAGAGCCAGACAATGTGATCTGATATAAAACTGCTCTTCTCGTATGTGTGTGTGTGATTATTCATTCCTATTGTCTGATAAGAATATTCTCATTACTTTGCTTCAGCAATGAGAGGTTTTTACCATGTATTAATTGGTGTTAATAGGCTTCTTACTATTTTTTTCAGGTTTTTTTTCCAAATAGTCTATGTTATTTTACCAATTGTACATTTAACTGAAATGTACCGTGCAAATGGCTTGCTGTTAATTCCCTTTCAATTTATAAAAGAAATAACGAACAGAAATATGGCTCAGGAGAGGACCCAAGTTCAATACCCAGAATGCACACACACGGCTCAATCTTGTCTTTAACTCAGTTGTGAATAGCTTCTGGGCTAGGGGTGGAACCTTGCATGCACTTCTCCTTCTCGATGATGAATTTTTTGTTTTCGTTCTCTGTCTTGTCCAAACCTTGGGCATGCTATCATATCTTCTGTGCATTCATATATGCATTTTCCCTGTTATGGCTGGAAAATGCTGTTTCCTGGAAGTCATATGCCACATCTCTGATTCTTATGAAATTTCCACATGTTCTGCATAGATCTCCGAGCCTTGATGAGAGGAGTGTAATGTAGACACCCCATTTAGAACAGATCACTCAAGTGACCGACTCCTGGTATGGAGGTTTTATTTAACAGTGTACATTGTATAGCTGGGAAAGCACATGCACACTCACACACACACACACACACACACACTATAGGTAAAACCATTTAAACTCCTTTTTTATAAGTACACATTCTAAGAAGCTTCTACAGTAGTAGATTCACATGTAACTTTTTGTTCTTATAAATTAAATGCTTGCCAAGCTCCCAAGAGAAACCTGTGATTTTTGCAAACCTCAGGTCCCGTTTTCCTGGTCACTGTCACAATTCACAAGAGGAGACAGACGCGGGTGTGACTTCCACAGGACACTGTGCTTGCAGCTCCAGTGGCCACTGCTGAGATTATTTGATTTCACTTTGCTTTGCACTTGATGTTGCTCTGTTTCACTCTGAATGTAGGCTGAGGGAGGCTCCCTGACCCCGACTGCTCTGTGAACTGGAGAGGGAGGGGGAGAGGAGTGGGTGGAGGGGGAGAAGGGTGGGAGGAGGGAGAGAAGGGTGGGAGGAGGGGGAGGGAAATGGGGGGGCTGGGAGGAGGTGGAAACTTGTTTTTTTGTTTACGTTTTTTTTCTTCTTTTCTCAATAATAAAAAAAAAGAGAGAGAGAAAGAGAAGTAAAAAGGCAGAGCAGAGGGAAGTAGCACACCCTCCAGGAAGTCTTCTTTAGAACAATGACACTTCTCATCATGACTGACTATAAAAGAACTTACATTAGCAAGAAAAAAATGGATTGTATGATGTTTATTCCTTACAGAAAGAGCAGACATGTTCATCTACTTCAAAAAGAGAAAATAGATAGTATACAATTTTCAAAGAGAGTTATCAAACACAAATACAACGATAGTGATAGGTTTCTAAACATTATTTCATTCATTTAAAAGGTATTCTGCCTTTTCTTGCCAAATCTGAGGGAACATGCAACCAGAATATTTTCTCACAACCAGACTTGTTATACTCTAAAATTCTATAAAGTTACTCACTCAACTCAAATGTATGTTTTACATATTAGTGGCTTAATTTTTTTAGTTTAAGCCTTAATTTACTTTATTTTCTTTCATGGCAGAAAGTAATGAAAGAAAAATGACCATTTTTGTCTGAAAGTACCCAGTTCTAGATCTTCTTTCACAAGAAATTGTCATAAATTTTACCAAAGGAACAGAATGACCATGTGTTGTTGAGATCCATCTTCCATTCTGCATAGTAGCTGACATTTAATAGTCTGAAATAGAAGCTGCAGCTTTTTCACAAGTCCCTGCTCCACGTTGCTGCGACTCAGTTGTGTCTTACTTTTCTCTATATTTAAGTTATACATTAATGAACTCAAACAATATAAACTTCATTTCATTTCAAGAATTTCAGGGCTCCACTGAACATTGTATTAAAACAAGAAATGAACTGTAAAGCCCCTGCCCTTCAGACTCTTAGTCAAAGGGTGTTGGCGAACTGATTTTAGGAAGTTTACTCTTCCTCGTTTCCCCCACAAATAATCAGAAGCTCATTTAAGAATCAAGGTGCCGCATGCTCTGCATAAATGTAAAGGAAGACTGCAGAGGGGAAAACACCTCGAGGGAGAAGCCTCTTAACAAAAGTTGCCTGTCAGAAGTATTTCCACTATGCCATTTCCAGACTTGAGAAATTCCAGAGCTGTCGAGAACTCTCATGGTCAAATGTAGCTATTTTGATATTGGCATGTGAAAGAATGCAAATGGATCCATATCTATCATCCTGTACAAAACTCAAGTTCAAGTGGATCAAAGACCTCAACATAAATCCAGAAATGCAGAACCTGATAGAAGAGAAAGTGGGAAATAGCCTTGAGTGCATAAACACAGGAGATGACTTCCTGAACAGGACACCAATAATGCAGACACTAAGATAAACACTTAATAAATAGGACCTCATGAAACTGAAGTTTCTGTAAGGCAAAAGACACCTACAATAGAACAAAACAGCATCCCTACAGAATGGGAAGAGATCTTCACCAGCCCAACCTCTGACAGAGGGCTAATCTTCAAAATATATAAAGAACTCAAGAAGCTAAACACCAAAATACCAAATAATCCAATTTAAAAATGGGGTACAATCTAAACAGAGAATTCTTTTTCAAGACAGAGCTTTGAGTGTCCTGGAACTTACTCTATAGACCAAGTTGTCTTTGAACTTAGAGCTCTACCTGCCTCTGCCTCCTAAGTACTGGGATTAAAAGCATGCGCCACTGGGCAACTCGAATTGAAATTTTTGAAATATATTATCTTTTACTGATTCTTTGGAAATTTCACATCATGCACCCAATCCCACTCATTTCCCAGTCCATCCATATCTACCCTTGAAGTATTTCCTCCTCCAAAGAAAACTTTAAAGAATAAATGTGCTAAGAAAAAACAATACTTCACTTCTCAGTTTTTCTGCCTCTCCATCACCTCTTCATTTGTCTTAGGGACACTGGGAGCTGTAAACCCTTTTGTCCAAACAGCTTTACTTGCAAATGTTCATTGTAATTAGTTGTTGGTCTGGCTCAAGGTACACCATTCATGCTGGACCGTCACCAGCAATCCTCTTGGATATCCTGCTGTTGCCATGAGTCATAAAGATCCTGCATCTCTAGTTCACAGGGCCAGTCCTTCCATGTGCCCCAGCAGGTCATAGATGGGGTAGATGTTGGGTTGTGCCAACTCACAGCACTGGATGTCAGCCTGGGTGTAGCTCAGTTGGTCAAGCCATGCTTCTAGTTGGAGACTTCCTCTGTCAAATGAGGATCAGGGCCAGCTCTCCTGCACCCCCACCATCACGGTCAGCTGTCCTATGGCTGTGGTGAGGTGTGGGGTCAGCTCTCCTGAATGTTGAGCCAGCGCTCTCAGGGCCGGGTCATCAGGGCCAGTGAGGGGTGAGGCCAGCTCTCTGATGAGGTGTAGGGCCAACACTACAACTGCAGCAGTCAGTGAAGGGCAGAGCCGGATCTCTCAGGGCCAGCAAAGAGCAGGAACCTCTCAGTAGGGCACTTGGATTTCAATACACATGATTCACATGGGCCCCCCGCAGTAAAACAGGCCACAGATATCAGCACAGACCCCAGCTGTAGCGCAACCACAGGCCCAGACATGGCCCTTGGCAGCATCATGGGCTCAGAGGTCGCCATGGACCCAGGTGACAGCACAAGCCACTCAGATAGGTATGTCTCCTGTGGAGGCATGAACTTCAGACACCAGCATCACCTCTGGTGGCAGTCTAGACCCCACAGGTCATACATTTTTAAATGGCTTCCATTATAGTCCTTTGTCCTTGGAAGACTTTATTATTTATAAAATTGTTTTCAGAAAGAGAACCTCACACATGCATACACACACACACACACACACACACACACACACACACACATATTTATTCCCACCTTTTCCCCCAGAGTCTGATTGGAAAGACAAGGCCATGTACTTTCCGCTCTAAGGTCCCTCTTGTGGCCTAAGGTCTCACTTAGCTTTTTCCTTACTATCCCCCCAGGATGTCCTTGAGTTCTGAAAGGGCCAAATATATTTTTTTAAGGCTTTGTCTCTTGAGAGGTCCCCTGTGGGTGGGAGGGAGTTGGTTTCTGTTCCTCCAGTAGCTTGGAGACAGAAAGGTGAACAAATAGCTTCATTCAGTGCCTTCTTCTAGCTCACCAGAAACCAGCCTTGGCCAGCAATTATCTAGGTTGAGGGATGGTATCTTTCTTTCTGACTACATGATTTTGTCTCTTTTCTAGGCACAATCTGGAGATCCCTAACAAGGACAGAAAAAGAGTGACATCTGTAGAAAAATGGTGAGTTAAAGAAACAATACGTGTTTCAAAAAAAAAAACAAGAATTTAATCAGATTTTAGTTGTTTTCTTGAAGAGAACCAGGGAATAATTGGAGACTTCTCTTCATAAACTAAGAATTGATCAGAATTTTTATTTCATATATTTCAAAGGACAGTTTGTCTTTGCTGAGCCCTTGATGAGCATTAAGGAAACATGACAAGGAGGAAACTTTGCACATACATAGAGCAGTTAAACTGAGATTTCTTTAGTCACTGTGTCAAGTCTTATGAAAAACATGAGGAACTAAGAGCTATTAGGTGCTATTGAGTATTCTGTTATGTCAAGGGTCCCCTCTAAGAAACCACCCTAGGTGAAGCTGGCACAAGGCTTAGCAAACTACCCTGCTGCCTGCTCTACTAAAGATCCATTTGTTGTATCTTGTAAAACCACTCACTGACCTGCAAAAAAAAATCCAAGTTTGTAGGTGTGCAGGAGAGAGAAAGGAGGCTGAAACATGTGACACCGCCAGGATGAATACATGTATGAGGAGGACCAGAGATGTGAGCATATACGCATGCTTTTATATTGAATACGGGCATCTGCTATCAAACAAGAAGCCATAGAACTTCTTGTTCACAGCTTCTTGGAAGATAATTACTTGTTGATATTTTTAGTATTGAAGGGCTAGAAGGAAAGCCTGTCTTTTCCACTGTATTGATTATTCAAAAATTCATTATGTGGTTGCATTTATATTTGACTAGAAATCCTAGGATATGCTACCCATTAATGTAGCTCAAAATGAGATCAATAGAATCTGACCATTTTCCCCTAGAGGAAAAAATAATTCTTTCAAATACAGGCTGTGGTGTTGAAAATTTATAAAGGACAGAGAAAAGCACAGGTGTTGGATATGCATATTTTCCCCTATAGTTTTGAAGCCTAACTCAGTAGAAGCCAAGCTATGCAGAGGAGATCACTCTATGACAGCTAATTGCTCTGCCCTGAGACACACTTAGGAACCGCTCTATTATAACCCTGAATCACAGGAGCTGCTAAGAATCCAATGAAAGGGAGCTAGACTGGAATTGCATCCCCTAAAACTGATTTAGAGGAACAGGAATTTTTTTTTCCTGTTGAAAATGTCTGGGCATTTAAATCTAAGATGGACACATCTGCCTCTGACTGTCTTACACATTGTTCTTACTTCCCCACAGGAACTGGAGAAACCCTAGATTGAGCATAGGAGATGATTGGGTCGTGACTCTCACTGGTTCTCTCCACTTTGGAGCTCCCGACCCACAGTTTCATGAATCCCGCCCCCACAGAGTTCACGCAGCAATTTTTAATATAATTGTTTTCTCAAGAACTTTGCCCAAATAAATTCATTCTCCACCCTTTCATCTCCTCACAAACAACAAAAACCAATCTCTTTCCAAGCACATCATGACCTTGGCTTCCTCCTTAATTACCTGTGTGGGAGGACCTTTTGCCACCCTACTGGGAAATCAGAGACAGAACCTCTGCCCTTTATTGGTGGAAGGCTCCAGAGCTGGTGTTAGTTCTTTCCCTGTTTTCAGAATAAAATTAAACCTTAAACCCCACAGGTGCTTTTCAAAACACTCTGGTCTTGGCCCCACGAATGATCACAAACATTAAGAACCTAAAATCCTGACTCTATATGGAGATTGAGGGGTGTTCATATGTTGACCAGGGTAATGGGGCATTTAAGTGTTAGATAGACCTGATACTGATTTCACATGTAAAACCTCCTGCTTTGATGAAGAAACGACAGTTCAGCTCCAGGACTTTGAACATAGACTCAGAAAGTTAGAATCTCTGGGTTTTAAAGAGAAAGCCTATAACCTCAAAACAGAGACTGACTTTTTTTTTACGTGCTGTGATCATTTTAGGTGCCAAATCTTCTATCCATGCTAGGATGGGTGAAAACATTGATCTTGCACTGAGATTCATAAATTAAGAAGAAATTTGAATCTTCTGAGCTAGCAGGTTCCCTGCAGTTCCCAAACCCTGTGTGTGTATATGCCTGTGTGTGTATATGCCTGTGTGTGTATATGCCTGTGTGTGTATATGCCTGTGTGAGTGTGCATACATACACATTTGTCATTATGGAGTAGAATCGCAACTGTAAAAGTTTTTTAAACACATTTTTAAGAAAAAAAATTGTGCTTAAATTATTCATATTAAAATTTTTAATTCTGTTGAAATAAAGATAAAAGTTAAGGTGACTTGTCGATCAAGCTCTCATTGTGGTATACAATTAATTTAATTAAATTAAGTATATAAGATAATCATTATTAAAAATTACTAGGGACTGGCATAAAATCACTAATAAGTAACTATTCTGCCAACATATAGCTGTTTAACCTTAGGAAAAATACTGTAACATAGAAAATCATCTCATTTGATTAAAAAAATTATTTTAAACTAAAATATCATTGATTTTAAAGTACTATTATTTTAGAATATTCCCTAGCTTTTGACTCTCATTTCATCACTTTAATGATTTTACTTCTTAAATTTTTATCTCATATGGAGATATACTAAAACCAAAAGTACAACTTTGGGTTCAGTATCAAAAAATAGAAAGACAGTGAGATGGTCATGAACGCCAAATATAACAGCGCTCAGAAGGCTGAGGTAGAAGGCTGAGGTAGAAGGCTGAGGTAGAAGGCTGAGGTAGAAGGCTGAGGCAGGCAGTTTGAAGCTATCCTGAGTCTCTCTCTCTCTTTATCTCTCTCTCTTCATATATGTTGGCTGTGCTCCGCTCATACAGTATCGTGTGTGTATGTGTGTGTGTGTGTGTGTGTGTGTGTATACATATGATATAATTTTCGATACAGCATCTTTCCTAAAGTTAAATAGCTGTATGTTGGCCGAATAGCTACTTATTAATGATTATATGCAGTCCCTAATAATCTTTAACATTGATTATCTTACATACTTAATTTAATTATGTATATATGAAAAGCAATCACAATAAAAATGGAATTTGATTATTTAATTTCAATTCCATCACTGTAACAAGCAAGCAACTAGTGTGACTGTAAGGTAAAGATTTAATATTCCCTAGATAAAGTGGTCAGCATAGTATTTCTTCCTTCTGAGTCCCTGCTTGTGGAGCTGCTGGGAAGGACCCCAGAGCGCTTTGCGATATGCAGAGTGATGCAGCCCCAGAGTGATGCTGCCATGCACTGGACACACCCTCTGCAGGACTGGGCGGCAGGAGAAGGGCAGCTGTTGAGTATGAAAGCCACACTCTCTCTCACCTGCCGAAAGGGCCGTCTAACCTGTTTTAGAAACTAACAGGATGTGACTCAAACAACCCAGGCCTAGAGATAGGAGCTTAGGCTCCTTAGGCTAGCCACATGTGTGTGTGTTTGGTAAGACACTCTCTCGGTTTATGTATTTATTTTCTTGCTTAGCAAAATACAACAATTAGATATACATTATTTAATATTATAGTTTAATATCCATAGTTTATATCTATATTTACTATCGTAGGTTCGAGTCCCCAATGTGACCATATTGTACTTCTTATTATTTGTTTTACTCAACTACTAAAAATCTCAGAGCTAAGTCACATGATCAGAGGATGAAATGAGCCTAGACAGATGCACTGAATGTACAGTATGATGCTGTCTTTTCTTTAATTTTTCCACTTTTTATGTTAATTTACCCCTGGTTCTGAACACTTGTTTGGACATTTGTTGGATTTCTATTGGATGTTGAGGAGGAAAGAATGGCTAAAACACAGTTCTAATAAAAATATTCCCTTGTGTTTACTAATTGACTCTTCAAATCAATGGAGACGCTTCTGTTTCCATTCTCTTCTATTTTCTTAAAACTTTTAAGTTACATATCCAAAGAACAACTGTATTCATTGCAAAGTTACTGAGACATGTGGAGGCAATCCTGGAGCCGTTCTTAGAGCTGTAGGGTCTGCTAAGATTCTTTAGAGGCCAGAGTAGATGGCAGCAGAGTGTAAGATACCAGGGTATAATTCACTGCCTGTCGTTTTCTGAAATTTAAAAATGCTTGCAGGAGCTGGCACAAGCTCATAGGTCTGGAACATGAAACATACAGCAGAGCAGCACAGACCAAGAAAACAGTAACATAACCCTTGCTAGAAGAGAAGGGATGGAAATGTGGCAGAAAAAGCTGAGTAGCAATTAAGCTAGCTAGGTGGTAGTGGCACATCCCTTTAATCCCAGCAGGTTGAGGTAAGCAGATCTCTGTGAGTTTGAGGCCAGTCTGGTTTACAAAGTGAGTTCTAGGAAAGCCAGAGTTACACAGAGAAACCCCCTGTCTCGGAAAAATATAAATAAAGGAAATAAAAGAAAAAAGAAAGTGAAATAAACTAACCTAAATGATATTGAATTGGTTTGCCTCTCGGATTTGGAAATTAGAAGGAAAGAAGATGAAGGAAAAATCTCAGGAGGATTCTTAAAGCTCCCTTTGTGTATACTCCTCACAGTTCTAGTAGTGACTATTGGGCTGTGGTCATCTAGACCAGTTCCGTGTTTGTGTGTGTGTGCGTGGGGAGGTATTGCATAAGAAACCTTATTCTAGGCCAATGAGACAGTTCTGTGAGTGAAAACGTGTGCCATCAAATCAGATGACCTAAGTTCCATTTCCAGAATCCATGTAGTAAAAGATGGAACCAACTCATGAAAGTCTTCCTGACTTCAACATGCACACACACACACACACACACACACAAGCACACACATAAACAAATGTAAAAATAATTTTAAAAAATTATAATCCAGCAGAAAACAATGGTTAAATTTGCTGTGTTCTATGAGTTTTTTCCTTTTTTTATCACAATCTGTGTTTTCCTCCCTAAGCGTGTATCATTTTGACATAAGCTTCTGTTTCTATCATCCTAAATCTGAAATGTAAATGAAAACAGAGGACTAGATAGAATAAACAGTTTTCTTGCTTTCTCCCTCCCTTTCTCTGTGTGTGTGTGTGTCTCTCTCCCTACCTCCGTCCCCCACCCCTCTCTGCCCATTTCCTTAGCAAATAGCCTTTCGTGAGTCATTCTATATACTTAGACCTCAAAAACAAAGCTGTTGAGAAAGGAGGAACAGGAATCGCTATGGGGAAAAAAAATAATAAAAACACCAATAGGTCATAAAAGGGATGGAAACAAGGAACTGTCTCCAATCCTAGAGGTTCTGGAGCAAGTCTCAGCCCATCCTAGAGAGAGCCTGTGCTTTGTTTAATTACCGGATAAGAAGTGACACTCACAGAAAAGGTTTTCTATAATATTACTGCCAAATGGCTGATGAGTTCTTTATTTTAACAATCATAAAATGTCCAATTTCCTCCTCCTTTTCCATTAATGATAACTGACATTTTCACCATCTTTTTTCCAGAGTTTTGTTATTGGTAGGACGGGGTGTATCATTGGGAATGGAATTAAAAAGTGACAATGTGTGTTGAATGGAGGCTAAGAACAGTAGCTTGGGGAAAAAAACATCAAACAACTTATGGGAACGTAAACTCTAAATCCTATTTGATGTTTACAAAATATGAATCTCTTCCTATGATTCTTACCTGAGAAATAATTTAGCTAGACAAAGATAAGGGTGAAATTTAAACATATTTTTGCCAAATGGCCCATCAAGATGGCTATACAGTGGATTCAGTTGAAGGAAGTGGCCTTCAAATTATTCATTCACCTTTATCCTTTGAAAAGATAGTGAATGTTTTTATCACCTCTACTGCTATTAACCTGGGAATTGCTCAATTTTTGCTCTATTAAAGCTTTGTAATATTTTTTTGGATTAAACAAATATAATTGTCTTTATTTTAAGGATAAGTGGGGTCACAAAATTTGTCTGGCATCATACATTTACACCTAGAGAATAAGTAATTGAGTCTTCTGCCTTCTTTTTCCATGCTATAGATGGGAAAACTTTGCCCATAGTGAATGAGTGGTCTCAAGAGACTTCCCTATGCCCAATGGTGATGTATTGAAAAAGCACAAAGCTTGGCCATGGAAGGTCTGATTTCATTGCTGTGTGGTCTTGGGCAAGTAGGCCTTTTGGACTAATTTTTTAAAGCTTAAAATACAAACTCCCTCAAAGTGAATTGCTATTCAACAGTTTTAGTTTTAGTTCATTATTTGAAAGGAAATAAAGACATGAACGCAGGAAGCCTGTCACTATGATGAATTGCTAGAGGTGGGACATCAGTATAATAGATTTCAGGTTGTTACTTGTGACACAGAAGGAACTGACTTTGCCCACAGCAAGCCATGATCATCAAGGTTCCGGATGCAGACAATCTTACTGCGACAACACATTTTATTCTTCTTGGGTTTCTAACCCGACCTGCCTTCCAGTTACTGCTCTTCTCTGTCTTCCTGGTAACCTACCTGCTGACCCTGGTAGAGAACCTTCTCATCATCCTGGCCATCCGCAGTGATGGGCAACTGCACAAGCCAATGTACTTCTTTCTAAGTCACCTTTCTTTCTTGGAGATGTGGTATGTCACTGTCATCAGTCCCAAGATGCTGGTCAACTTCCTCAGCAAGGACAAAAGCATCTCCTTCAATGGTTGCATGACACAACTTTACTTCTTTGTAACCTTCGTCTGCACCGAGTACATACTCCTCGCTGTCATGGCCTTTGATCGCTATGTAGCCATTTGCAATCCATTACGCTACCCTGTCATTATGACCAACCAGCTTTGTGGCATCTTGGCTGGGGGTTGCTGGTTCTGTGGGCTCATGACTGCCATGATTAAGATGGTGTTCATAGCTCGGTTGCGCTACTGCGGCACGCCACGTATCAATCACTACTTCTGTGATATCTCTCCACTCCTCAATGTCTCCTGTGAAGATTCCTCTCAGGCTGAACTGGTAGACTTCTTCTTGGCCCTCATGGTCATTGCTGTACCTCTTTGTGTGGTAGTGACATCTTATGTCACCAT
Organism: Microtus oregoni; assembly: GCF_018167655.1. Classification (NCBI taxonomy): domain Eukaryota; kingdom Metazoa; phylum Chordata; class Mammalia; order Rodentia; family Cricetidae; genus Microtus; species Microtus oregoni. The sequence goes on along the minus strand of NW_024544552.1, from coordinate 1,054,807 downwards.
CCTCATCGCCATCCTCAAGATCCCATCAGCTCAGGGGCGTCAAAAGGCTTTCTCCACCTGTGCCTCTCACCTGACAGTTGTAACTCTCTTTTACTCCACAACCCTGTTTACATACGCCCGTCCAAAGCTCATGTATGCCTACAATTCCAACAAAGTAGTGTCGGTCCTCTACACCGTCATTGTTCCCCTTCTCAATCCCATCATCTACTGTTTGAGGAACCGTGATGTGAAAATGGCCCTAAAAAAGACTATACTTTGCATTAGAAGTGGACCCGGGGAAGATGGGGGTTTCAGTAGTTAAAAAAGAAAACTTACACCATTACACTGGGAAGATGGCTCAGCAGTTAAGAGCACTAGATGCTCTTTCAGAGGACCTGAGTTGACTTCCCAACACACATAAGGAAACTCACAACCACCTGCTACTCTAGTTCCAGGGAGTGCAATGTCCTCTTCTGGCTTCCACTGGCTTGTTTGTGATCCACAGACATACACATAAAATAAAATACATATAAAACAAATCAGCCATACACATAAAATAAAAATAAAATTAAAAAAATTAAAACTTAGGGAATTCTTTCTGGCATAAATAAGTAGATGACCACCATCCATTTTCATCAGTCTGATTTATATTCATTCATTGACTACATAGTACTACTGTAAGACTTTTTTTAAAATTATAGATAAAATTCAACTCAACATAACAAGGCAGAACATATTTACTTTGTGTACAATAAGTTATTAAAAATCCTTTCAAATAAATTTGTATGGGGGTAATATGATCATGTATGCTTGTGTGTGGTGTTATGATCATGTGTGCTTTGAACGGTGGCATGACCATGTGTGTGCTTGTTGCTATGGTATGATCATTGTGTGGTGATGTATGCACAAGGACATTCATCCATGGAGACCAGAAGTCAGCATCAAATATCTTCCACTATCACTATCTACCTGTTCCTCCTACTGCCCGTCCCCTGCAGAGTCGGGATTAGAGACACCTGTCACTTGCCCCTACAGCTGGCTTTTTACAGGAGTGCTGGGGATCTGAACTCCAGCCCCCATGCTGGCACAAGTATTTTACCCATTGAGCCAATCTGCCCAGACCTTTCAAGTAAATTTTAAAGACTGAGTCTTTAACGGAAAAATAGATGAAGAATGTAAATATAATAAATAAAAATTATTTAGATGGCAGTTATGGGTTGAATAGTGCCCTTCCAAAGAAGATATACTGAAGTTCTAATCCTTGATACCCTAGAATATGACTTTCCTTGGGATTTGGATTTATGTAATGAGCAACTGCAAATTTGGATTTCCATCATCATATCTCAGAGTTAGCAAACAATAAAAGCGCACACATAATTTGAACAGATGAAACTTATTAAGAATTGTAATTGTTTTTTCTGAAAATGTCTTATGAATAACTGGTTTTCCAACATGGATGTTTTTTTCTAGTACAAACGACATCTCTTAATAAATGATCAAGCTAGACTTCTCCATATATTAGTGGATTCTTCGCAGTCCTGAAGACAACAAGGTGAAAACATAAGCGAGGTGTTGGGTTCTTCCTGGATCCTCTACAAAATGCTTTTGCACAAAGCGGCTATTTCTTTACTGAAAAGAGATAAACCACCAAAGAGGCTGGATCTCAAAACACTGACACCGAGGGAGGGGAAATTTATAGAGATCTTTTTAGAAAATGCTGAGATTTTCTGTTAAGAAACTTTTGTTTCTTCTTCATAAATATTTGAAACAAATAAATTGACAGAAAGAGAAATACCCAGAAGCATTTTACCAGAAACAAAGTACTTATCAATAAATTATCACTAAGTACATATTGTAGAATGTCATTATTCTCAAGAGCGCTCTATATTAAAATGGGAGATTGTTCGGAGCAAGCTATCACTCTTCTCAAACAGGAGACAATGCCCACGGTGCAATGTCTGCAGACTCTGCACACATGTCTTCACCTTTTACAACTATGAACCTGTAACCAGCACTACTGTTAAGTGGTGTATACTATATAATAATACACATAAAGTATACATGTGTGGTGCGTGATGTGTGTATATGTGAATGTGGTATGCTGTATGTGTGTGAGAGAGATGTGTGTGTGGTATGTGTGTCTGTGTTGTGTGGTATGTGTGTATGTTGTGTGTATGGCATGGTGTGTGTATACGTGAGTGTGTGATGTGGTGTGTGTGAGGTGTGTGTATATATGTGTGCTGTGGGGTATTGTGTGGTGTGGTATGGGGTATGTGTGTGTGGTGTGTGTGTGTGGTGTGGGGGGGTTATGTTGTATAGGGGTGTATTATGTGGGTGGTGGTGTGTGTGGTGTGTATGTATATGTGGTTAAGTGTGTATGTGTGCGTGGTATGTGTGTGAGGTGGGGGGTTATGTGTGTATAGGGGTGTATTATGTGGGGTGGGTGTGGTGTGGTGTATGTGTGTGTGTGTGGTTAGGTGTGTATGTGTGTGGTGTGTGTATGTAGTGTGAGGTATGTGTGCGTGGTGAGGTGTGCATGTGTGTGCGTGGTGAGGTGTGCATGTGTGTGCGTGGTGAGGTGTGCATGTGTGTGTGTGGTGAGGTGTGCATGTGTGTGGTGTGGGGTGTGTGTGTATGTGAGGTGTGTGTAGGGAGGGTGCACGGGGATGCCTGAGAATGATAACAGCAGGTTTCTCCCTCAGTTACTCCCCCCCTTACGGCCTGAGTCAGGGTTTCTTACTGACCCCAGCCACCTCCCACACTCTGAGATACCAGGTAGGCTCCTACCCGCTTGGCTTCCTGTGGGCTCTGGAGTCTGAAATACAGTTCCCAATCTTGTACAATGAACTCTGCCCGCACCGCGGACCCCCGTCTGCGCTCTATGCGCTAGAATCCAGTTTGCAAGCCTTGGGCAAAGGGCTGGAGGTTGAGGAAACACACGCAGAGACAGACCGACACATGGACCTCCCAACACTGGTACCAAAAAGCCCTTCTTTAATAGCACCATGGAGGCTTAAATAGCCTGCAGTCAATGGCCAACAGGTGAAAATCCCATCCTCCGATCTTCTAGGCAAAGCACAGCTTTTAGTAACTTCAATTAGAAGCAGGGAAGAGCAGCTGAAGGCCAGGACTCAATTGATCCCAACAGAACTCTTAACTCCTTGAGCCATATTCCCAGCACAGAAAGCCTTTTCAGATAATTCAGTATGAATGTTACTATTTTCTACAGAAAAATCCATGTACTTGAATTAAAAACATTGCCTTATGGGACTAGAAAAAGAGATGGCTCAGCGCTTAGGAGCACTGTGTACTTCCAGAAGACCTAGGTTTGATTCCCAGTATCCACAGTGTGGCTCACAACTATCTGTAACTCCGTTCCCAGGGGATCTGATGCCCTTTTTTGACCTCTGTGGGTATCAGGCACACACACGGTGGGCAAACATATATGCAGGCAAAATACCCACACACATAACAAAATTTTAATTGATTCTTGTAAAGAACATTATTTTATGACAAAATTCTACCTTCACTCCCAAAATAATACACATGCATATATAGTTTAGACATTCCAATACTTAATTACTTTCTAAAGTATGCATGCATACAAATATGTTTCACACGTTTTAAACTCTGTTTTGAATACCTTGTAACTCATTGTCCGCTGTGCCTTTTCTGCTCCCTTGTGTGTGCAAAGGTGACTTTCTAGGACCCTGTCTTGTAATATTCTGGCATCTAATTCTCAGGAGAGTTTGTTCTCGTGTTGTTTCATTCCTATGGAACCTGGAGATACATTTCATTAAGTTTTTAGACCAATACCATTGGGAACAAAAGTCTAAAAGCTTAATTAAGAACAGAGTCTTCAAAGGGGCTCTTGGAAAAAAGAAGTCTATTAAATACACAAAGCCTTTTCTCCTTCATGAATTTCTCGACTTTTAATTGAATAAATGGCAGCTAAATTTATCAAAGAACAAAACAGTTCTTCCATACATAGTACTTTGAAACAAAAAAATTCTTTTTTTCATTTTCTTTCATTTTAGACTTCATCTCCCCCATGTAACCAGCTCCTTTTCAGAGCTGAGGCTACATTAAACTATTCTATAAGATATTTAATTAGGCCCACTAATAGTTTTAAAGCTAATCAACATAGCTCTGAAATAACATTTTGTTTTCAACCTACATAGTTGTCATGGAACACATAGCATTTTGATGAAGAATGGACCACATATTCATCAGTATTTGACCGTGATTATATTGCTATGTGATGTGTAGATATTGTTAAGTTTATATGAGAACACTCTTTTTTTTATTTATTTATTAAGGATTTCTGCCTCCTCCCCGCAACCACTTCCCATTTCCCTCCCCCTCCCCCGATCAAGACCCCCTCCCTCATCTGCTCGAAGAGCAATCAGGGTTCCCTGACCTGTGGGAAGCCCAAGGACCGCCCACCTCCATCCAGGTCTCCGTAAGGTGAGCATCCAAACTGCCTAGGCTCATGGGATGTACTCACTCATATTTGGTTTCTAGCCACAAATAAAGGACATTGAGCTTATAATTCATGTTCCTAGAGAAGCTAAATAAGAAGGTGAATCCAAAGACAAACACATAGGCATCCTCAGGAATATTAACCTTCATCAAGCGATGAAAGGAGACAGAGACAGAGACCCACATGGGAGCACCAGACAGAAATCTCAAGGTCCAAATCAGGAGCAGAAGGAGACGGAGCACGAGCAAGGAACTCAGGACCACGAGGGGTGCACCCACACACTGAGACAACGGGAATGTTCTATCGGGAACTCACCAAAGCCAGCTGGCCTAGGTCTGAAAAAGCATGGGATAAATCCGGACTAGCTGAACATAGCGGACAATGAGGACTACTGAGAACTCAAGAACAATTGCAGTGGGTTTTTGATCCTACTGCACGTACTGGCTTTGGGGGAGAACACTCTTATGCCTGGATATGATGGTGCCTGCCTTTCATTTCAGCACTTAGAAGGCAGAAGTAAGCAGATCTCTGTGGGCTACCTGCATAGTGGATCTCTGATTTTTAAGATAATTATGAGTGAGAAAAATGATGTAGAGTTGGGTGGGGGAGGAGTTGTGGAGCATGTGGGAGAAGTTGGGAGAAGGGAAAGCATGATAAGAATATCTTGAATAGAAAAATTATTTTCAATAAAAAATAGTAATTATAACCCAATTTTTTATGTTTTTGTTTTCTACTGTTTTAAGTCAGTTTAAAACATTCATCATATCAGACAATATTTCAGTTAGAAGAAGAACATTGGATCTTTTTCCCTGCATTACTTGTTTTCAGACCCAGAACCTGGTAGGCAGTGAGTTGTAGAAGACCAGCCCCGACAAAAAACATTTCTCCTACCAGAGTGGAGGTGTGAGAATGAAAACACAACTCACGTGACAATATCAGGAAGGAGTTTTCAGGAATCCTTCATGAAATCCTGAATTCACATCCTGAAAATCACCACCATTTACTCTCCAAAACGCTTTTAGATCAAAATGTGAACTGAGGGGGAAGTTCATTAGCATTCTATTTTCTAGGTAGTGGGGAGAATGACTTCGGTCACATCCTCACCTCACACCTGCGCCTTCTCTTTCAAGTAGACTGAAAAACACCTCTTCCTCAGGGGACCTCCTAAATCACAACAGGAGGAGCAGAACGACATTAGCATATCCTGACCATTTGCTTAGGATGACTCCAGGTTGTCTCACTATTAAAAAGCTAGGGGACCACCTTCTGTGTCTTAGGGGTAGACTGTGCCTTGCCAGGTCGCTCAGAATTCTGACTGTCATACAATGTAGGAATATGACCGGTATAATCTGGCCTCTACAGTGAGTCTATCCTTGACCTGTATGTACCTCTAATTCCTGGGAACAAAATTTGACTGGACTGCAGCCACGACCATTAATCGATGATCAATCAAAGACTTCAGAGACCTCATGGGATACATAAAATATTTACCACCGCTCTCTTTTCAGGAAAAGTTTTCTGAAATGCTGAAAGAATGTGAATGTCTATATTCAATCCATTAGCAAGATCCAAATAGATTTGAGTACCCAGTATCTTAGCTCTTGTGCACTGCGAACAAATGCCATAAAATAATGGTTGTTTTTTGTTGGTAAGCAGAGAACGCCACTGCCAGGAAGCTTTGCAGCCCAGCAGTGCAGCAGGCCTTAGCACAGAGTTTATCTAAGGAAAAACTAAGCACTATAGCTTTCCTATAATTGGGAGGTCTCCAGTCTACTATAACTTCACCCCATTGGAAAGTGATTTCATACTATATTTTATGGTTACACTCATTTACTTCCTGAGTATTTAAACTATCTCAACTTAATACAATAATGCTATAATAAGTATGCTTTTGAATTTTTTTATTTTTGAAAGTATAATTTTATTACATTTCTCTCTTCCCTTTCTTCACTCTAAACCCTCTATATATCCCTCCCTACTCCCTTCAAATTCATGGCCTCTTTGTTCACTAATTGTTAATACAGATATCTATGTATGTGTGTATAGACATATGTTCCGAAATATAGCCTGCTAAGTCCATGTAATGTTACTTGTGTGTATGTTTTCAGAGCTAACCATGTGGAACTGGACAACTAACTGATGTGCTCTTCCCTAGTGACAATCACCTGTCACACTGTCCACTTTTTTCAGTCACCTGTAGTTCTTTGTATAGGATGGAGACCCCACGGGTTTTATCCCATCTACTTTGGCATGCTCACTGGTGGCATCCTTGTTCAACTTAAGTTTGGGCTATCATGTGGCTGAGAATAAATATCTATAAAGTTGTGTGTGTGTGTGTGTGTGTGTGTGTGTGTGCGTGCGCGCGCGCGCACGCACGCACGCACGTGCACATGTATCTGTGATGTTTAATATCCATTTACAACTTGGATGGATTTTTGATCACCTGTGGAACAAGCACTAGTCATGACTGTGTGGGCATTCCCTGAGAGGTTTAATTTATAGAAGAAGGCCCGCTGTGAATGGTGGTAGCATCATCCCATACATAGGCTTGGAGCCTTCACTAAATACAAAGGAGAACACCAGTGTTCATCTCTCCCTGCTTCTTGAAGACAGACACAATGTAACCAGTTTCTTAATTTTCCTGTGACCATTCCTTCTCCACCAAGATGAACTATACACACAATATGCCAAAATAAAGTCTTTTTTTCCTGACTCTATTTATTCACATATTTTATTACAGTAGCTAGGAAACAAGTAAGATATGTGACACATTTATATAAATGTCCCTAATATAGATCTTAGTTTGTTAGACATAAGATATATTAAAATATCCTTAACACATGCTTACATGTCTGTGTTTAAAAATGTGTTTTCCTGTCTCAGAAGAAATGTTACGGAAGTTAGATAAAAATAATTATATATTTGCAATTTTGTTGTATGCTACTACTCAGCACCAATAATGTCATGGCCATTGGAGGAGAACCTATGACAACTAATGTACTAAGCCAACATAATCCCTAATAGCAATCTAGAAAGTTTTGCCCATATACCCACAGAAAAGTGTAATCTTCATCATTGAGAAAACTTCTCTTTGCAACAGACAGAGACCACTTCAGAAAAACATAACCAATCAAAATGCAGTTGTGGAGGCCAGTCCCAGTGGATATATCTACAAAACACTCCACTACCTAAGGCTCAGGCAACATCGCGGAATACAGGGAAGAAAGCTTGAAATGGCTCTTCTTTCTTGTCCTCTTTCTACGTCTTTTTTTATTCCTCTAACCTATATGATTTCCCTCATATTTATACTTTGTTCCCTTTTCCCTCCTTACCCACATTTCCCTCTTCTTGTCTCTTAATTATTAACATCCTTAGTTCCAAAATATAAATACTGTAAACCACAAAGGTATGTAAAACATACTTTGAGAAACAGTCAGTATCTTTAGGAACTGGTACTGAAAAAAAGTAGATGTCTGTGTGTTGAAAAATGAACCTAAATCCATGAATCTCACCTTGCAGAAAAAATATCAACGTAAAATGGACCATGAACCTTACTAAAAATCTGAAGCTGATAGAGGAAAAACTCTTCAAGATAGAAGCTTAGGTAGGATTTTTGAAAACAATCTCCAATAGCACAGCAAATAACTCCTAAATTAACAGACAGGATTGCAACAATTTATAAAGCATCTATACAGTAATGGAAATAAGTAATTAAGTAAAGAACAGACTACAGAGACCAGGAAAATCCTTATTAATAATACATTGAGCAGGGGATGAATATCTAGCATCTATAGAAAACTTTAAATATTAAGTAGCTAGCCAGGTGGCTCAGTAGGTAAGAACACTTATTATTATTGAAGAGAACCAGGAGTGAGCACCCACAGGGCAGCTCACAGCTGTCTGTAACTCCAATTCTAGGGGATCCAACACACTCTCTTGCTTCCGTGGGCACCAAGCATGTGCATGTTACACAGACATACATGCAGGCAAATACACACATAAAATAAAAACGGAGAAATCTTTTTTAAAGATGGACTGTTGAATTTAATAGACAGTTCTTAGGGGAAAAAGGTAAAATAGACAATGCAATAAATATTTTAAACTGTTGGAGCACCTGGTAAACACAAAAAGATTGCTCTGAGATCCCATTTCACCCTGTTGAGAAGGGTTGTCATCAAGGAAACAGAGACAAATTCTGGTAAGAAAATGAGAAAGAAACGGTTATACACTGGTGTTGGTACTACTGTATGATTCGTCTCTACTGTGCCTGGATGAATACCTGAGGGAACATAAAACCATGGGTGTCAGCATAGAGTACTTGCGCATCCATGTTTATTGCTGCACTATGGATGAACACCTAGATTTGACATCTGCCTAGAAGGGTCCATTAGCAGAAAATGAATAAAGAAAATGAAAGAAATATGCAGTGATGAGTATTCTTCATGACCAGCTTGTCTAGGTTTGGAACCACCTCTGGGCATGACCTCTGTGAAAGGACTTTCAGAGACATTTAACCAAAGGAGGAGACATGCCTTGGAAGTGCCCAGCACCATCCTGTGGTCTGGCATCCTAAAGCAAATGAAAAGGGATAAAGGGAGAGAGAGAACCAGACACCAGCATTCATCTCTCTCTGCTTCCTGACTATGGGTAGGTACAGAGTAACTAAAGCCATTCCGTGCTGCCACTGCCAAGCCTTATCAACCACAATACGCTGTGCCTGCAAAACATGAGCAAAACACATCCTTTCTTCCTCAAACTGCTTTTGCAACTGAGTAACTCATTTATATACAGTAGAATTGTACTGTTACACAGACTGAAATGATGACATTTTCAGGAAAATGAATGGAACAGAAGAATAAATGTTTACCAGGGTACACCAGACCCCAAAGGATAAAAATATTTTTTTCTCATATTCAGAGGCTAAATTTAAATGTATATAAATGCATATATTCATAAACTTGTGTGTTTATGTGTGTGTACATGTATTGGGCACAGAAGTAGACAGGAGACTAAAGGGGAAAGAAACAAGAAAGAGTGATGGAACATATATGACATGTATACAGAGAAAGAGACTGGGAAGAAAGCAGCTGATCAGCAAGAAAGAGTCCATGGGACCAGCAAAAAAACTGTGGGCAGGACAAGCAAAAACAAATCACAGGACATATGGAGAGGGCTCTTTGATTAAGAGCACTAGTTGCTCAAGCAGAGGACTGGGGTTTGGTTCCCAGCACCCACATGATGGCTTCGAGCGGTCCCTCCTTCCAGTCCCAGGAATTTGACACCATCTTCTGTCTTCTGTGAACTTCAGGCACACACATGGTACACACAAAATAAAAATAAATGTTTAATAAAAGGATGTTGAAAAGAACAAATTATAATGATATGCATGTATGACAATGACATAATGAAATCTAATTCTTAGTATGCTACCTGAAATAAAGTAACACATAATAAAGGAACACACTAGTGGAAGTCTAGTTAGTTCCCCTGTTTTAAAAAAGGAAAAAGTGAGCCTGTTAGTGATGAGGAAACCTAGTGCAGTGGAAACTTCTGGGATCTATGAAAGTGACCCTAGAAAAGACTCCTAGTAGGGAAGGTATGGAACCTGGACTGACTATCTTCTATAACTAAGAAAGACTTCAAAGGTGGGACTGGAGCATCAACCCAGCCACACAACTTTTGACCTACAATCTATCTGGCTTGCAAGACATGCTGGGGCAATGGTGGCACAGAACAGGAGGGAGTAACCAACCAATGACTGGTCCAGCTCTAGGCCATTGCCTGTGATGAGACTGTGCCACCCCCAGCCAGCTCCCAAATAATGACACAGAGAGACTTCTTACCAATTATGAACTCTTGACCTTACCTTAGGCTTGTCCCACGGCCCTTATAACTTAGATGAACCCATTTATTTTAACCTATGTTCTGCCACACGACTCCTTACCTCATCTCTCCAGACTGCTCCTGCTGCTCCTTCGCACCGGGCTGCTGATCCTGCCTTCTTCCCAGATTTCTCTCTCTGCCCTGAAGTCCTACCCATACTTCCTGCCTAGGTATTGGTTGTTCAGATATTTATTACACCAATCACAGCAATACCTTCCCACACAGTGTACAAATATCCCACACCACTTTACATGAGAGTTAGCCCCCTCCTGACACTGCCTGGATGGTCAGAAAGCAGAGACTGGACAGTGTAGAGACCCAGGATAAAACCAAACAAGACTGGTCAAAAAAAAAAAATCAATGAATCCTAATGATATTCTGCTATACTCATTGACTGATGCCTGGTACAATTGTCATCAGAAAGGTATCATCCAGAAACTGGTGGGCGCAGAAGCAGACGCCCACAGTCAAACACTAGGCAGAACTCAGGAGCCCCATAGAAGGGGTAGGGGAGGAGGATTGTAGGCTGGAGGGGTTAAAGATATCACAAGAACACAGCCCACAGCATCAACTAAGCAGGACTCATAGTGGCTCACAGAGACTGAAGAGGTAATCACAGAGCCTGTATGGGCCTGAGCTAGGCCCTCTGCATGCATATTATGTTTGTATAGCTGTGTTCTTGTGGGACTCCTAACAGTGGGAGTGGGGATGTTCTGACTCTTGTGCCTTCTTTTGGGACCTTTTCCCACCTACTGTATTCAAGCCTTGTCCAGCCTTGATGTGAGAGTTTGTGCCTAGTTTTGCTGTGATTTATTATGCCATGTTCAGCCTGGGAGGCCTGCTTTTTCCTAAAGGGAAACAGAAGAGAAGTGGCTATGGGTGAGTGGGGAGGGGGGAGAAGTGGAGGGAGGGGAAACTGTGGTCAGGATGTAATATAAAGAAAAAAGAATGAAAAGAGAAGTGCTTCCCTCTTTCCCGTTTCCCAGCAAACTGCTATGGCCAAAATCAGCTGTAGTGAGTTGAAAAGACTTTAATGTCCGGAAACAAGAGAGTGCCTGATGTGGCACCCGTGCGTGCCTGCAAGAGAGAGAGAGAGAGAGAGAGAGAGAGAGAGAGGTGCCACAGTACACACACATCGCACATATGTTGGAAGACAAAATACAACCTATGTTGTCATTCCTCACCTTCTATTTCATTGGAGGCGATGAACAGCCGTGAATAGACATCCAGGGAGTCTCCAGACTCTGCCTCCCGGCTAGGTGTAAGAGTTCTGGAATTACATATATTTGCTACCACATTAGGCTTCATGTGCATTCTGGGGAATCCGAACTAAGGTCCTCGTGCAAGCATGGCAAGACTTTAATACTGAACTGGCACGTTTTCCATACTGAATCTCTTGTCTGTAACTCTTCCACGCGGAAGTTGTAGGTACTCTTCTGATGGTGCTTTCTTGTCCGCTCCTTTTCTCAACTGTTCCAAATCGAGCTGCTGCTGAGGTTCCTTTGAAGTGCTTACTGGACATCCATAGTAACCCTTACATGTGCATAATTTCTGAAAACTCATGGGTTTAATAAGTTTTCTGACCAAGTTTCCAAAAAGGAAAAATAAATGCATGCACAGCCTAACTACTCAGTTCTTAAGGTAAGTGAGTGCCACCTAGTGTTACACTTCTGAAACTACTAAGCTTATGAATTTTAAATAGTTATTAACTCAGTTTCTTCAAAAATCGGTTACTGGTGGAGAAAGCACATGAACGCAATGTGTATGAGAAAATATGTAGCATAGTAGAGTCATTCACTGGACCACGCATTTTAGCATCACTGATTGCAGAACCCTCGGAAGCTCTGCATAGGCTTCTCAGAAACAAATCAATGTAACGCTTGAACTGGACTGTTTATGCAATCCCCTTCCTTCCCAATATTTCCCATAACACAGCACTCCAAGAAACCATTAACACATCATCGCTCATTGTGGTTCTACTCATAAAACTGTCATTTCACCATGGTCCTCCTCCCAACACCACCAGTTCATCGTGGTCCTCCTCCCAACATCATCAGTTCATCATGGTCCTCCTCCCAACACCATCAGTTCATCATGATCCTCCTCCCAACACCATCAGTTCATTGTGGTCCTCCTCCCAACCCATCAGTTCATCGTGGTCCTCCTCCCAACACCATCAGTTCATCGTGGTCCTCCTCCCAACACCATCAGTTCATCATGGTCCTCCTCCCAACACCATCAGTTCATCGTGGTCCTCCTCCCAACACCATCAGTTCATCATGATCCTCCTCCCAACCCATCAGTTCATCGTGGTCCTCCTCCCAACACCATCAGTTTGTCACATTCCTCCTACCAACACCATCAGTTCCTCTTTCTCTTTCTTTAGACCGATTTTCATTCTAACCCCCGCATTTGATCATATCTATAGTATTATTGAGTATGACAATGACTCCTTTTGGGAGAGTCTGAAAGAATATGAAGACGGTGTATAGTGCATGGGGTTTGCCGCCAGCTGACAATACAGAATGGGCATTGAAGACAGGTAGGGGACCTGAGTCCAGATGAACCATACCAAAAATCTGTCTCCTTTTACCATAGAAAGCACATGCAATTTGTGATGATTGATTTTTAATGTCAATTCACCACAAATCAGAATCACCTGAGTGGCACCTACCTGAAGAATTGTCATGACTTATTTTAATTGATGTAGGAAGACCAACCCCTGGTGTGGGTGACACCTTCCTGTGGCAGCCCAGATTGCAAGGGGCATGGCCAAAGGAAGATCACTGATGTTTTGCTTGTTTGGCCTTTCCTCTGATCTCATTTATTTACTCAGTTGCTGCTAATGACAATTCCTTAGATGATACCAGAGCCAGTATCACCAAGCTTCTGTTTTCCACGAATGACCAGCACTCTTCCAGGAACTTTCCTGGTTTGGGGCACTGAACTGAGACTGCAAAACATCTGACATGAGGGCTGAGCCACTATGAGTTTATCATCCTCTCCACTATAGGACAAGCACACTAAGAATAACCCAAGTCCTGGCACTCCCATCCTTAGGACAAAACAACTATGGGGTCCTCAGCCTCTCAATGGTGAGATAATTATAGTTACTATTTTAACGTGCTACAGTAAGCAGTGTTCCTGCATGCCCTCTGCTTCAGTGCCTGCCTTCACTCTCCGCAGCCCTGCCGCCATGATAAACTATAACTTGTAAACCAGATGAACCCTTTCCTCCACAAAGCTGCTTTTGGTCATAATGTTTATCATAGCAAAGGAAAGCAAACTAGAATACAATGCAATCAACATCTGGTCTGCTCTAGAACAACTGTGAGACTCATCACTAGAACTTGTGTTTATGACTGGAAAAGGACCTTCTGACCTGTGAATGAACCAGCAGTTCCCCAGTTCTCCCTCCACACCAGTTCCTTGGCCTTTCAGTTCTGTTTCCCAGTTCTGCCAAGGGAAGGCCAACCATATCTGTTTTTCTGTGCCCTGTCCTGCCCTTTCACGCAGCCTCACACCCTGAACACTTGTCTAGGAGGTTTGTAGCATACCTCAGACTGTCCATCCCAGGGGCAGGGACATAGTAGAACACCGCTGCAGTGCCAGAATGATTGATGGTTTTAGGCCAAAAAAAAAAAATTTAAAAAGCTAGACTTTGAACAAAACCCCAAAACACCCAAGAGAAAGCTCTGATTCTGTTTCTAGCAGGCAGGCAACGGTCACTACCATCTTTACTTCTCAAAACAAAAACAATAGCAAAATAAGCAGGGGGTGGGAGGAGAATGATAGAAGTCTCTAAAGCATCAGTGGGCATGGTGGATCGCTGATGGGGTTACATCTCAGCGGTGGATGGTTTCTCTCTCTCTTTTTCCCATTCTTTTACTGAATGGAATCATGCGCATTCTCTGAGACTTTCTCTGCCTTTAGCCTTAGTCACTGTTCTCTGCGTTTGCACTCCCCCAGCACATTGCAGAGTCCACCCCACAAGGAATCGGGCTCTCTGCAGCCCCCTCTCTCTCACTCCTTGCAGCCCTTCTAAATTACTCTTCCTTTACTACTGAAACTTCATTGCTTTTCCTTACTCAGAGGAAGACTGCTCTCCAACTGATCCTAGTTCATTCCCAGGGATTCTAGCAGCCAGCTGATGGGCGCCACCTGCTGTTTTCTCAAATCTACAGCAGCCTTTGGTTGTTAATGCAAAAGATCTCTGGGTGTTTAGGGGTTCTGCAGTGTTTTCCTACCCTCACCCTCCACTTTGCTCAAGCTGCCTGTCCTTGGTTTTTAAGGTAGGGTACCACTTAGAACTGGAATAAAGAAAAGGCTTGAGATGTCTGAGCCAACTACCTGGGGCTAGCTCTGAAGCTGTGTGCCCTAGCACTTCAGTTCCCTTTGTGATGGGAGTTTTTAAAAGCTGGGGGGAGGGGGGGACTAGGCATGCAGGCTGTAACAGGAAGCGCTAACAGTTCCAATAAGGGTTTAGTCCTGAACACGGATAGGGATACAAGTTCCATATACAGTACATGAACAGCAACTGCTAATCATCTGTTAAAGGCAGAGACAGATGGGCTCTATCGCTGATCCCATTCAGTAACAATAAAAACTGCTTATCTGATAAAAGGGTGGATCGAGAGGCTTTTGATGAAGCTTTGCTCTGTAGCATCACAGAATCGAACCACAAAAGTGCTATCCACATCCACAGCAATGCAGTGTGCTGTCTCCATGCCTTGTTACGGTCACCGGGAGTGCTGGGCTGGAAGCCATGAAACCTCTCCCAGTAATTAAACCAATAGCTACACGAGACAGAGTGTCGAAAAGGACACTATCCATTTTGTGTCCTGGAACGCTGATAGCACAGTAAGGGCACTAAATAGGGGCAAGCCGCTACAGCCACACAAATAAACACTGTTCCTATGTAGCTGGAGAGAGGCCAGTTGGCCAAGTTGAGAGCAGAGCAATAACTCATGTCCCTTGGTCTATGAGCACGGATGGCTGGACTGAGAAGCCTGACTTTATAGATAACCCAGTGAGAAAGGAGAACTGCTGGGTGCTGACTCGGCCACTATGGGAACAACGGAGGGGAAAGAAAATATATAACATGATTCAGCACAGAGCCCTCAGTACTTGTGGAGGCCTAGCAAGTCCCAGAAATCAGAAAGCATGTCTCCTTTAAAAAAAAAAAAAAATTGTTCTGTCTGGCTGTCATCTCTTGGAGGCCTGCTCTTTTCTGAAGAGGAAATGGGGGGGGGGGTCTGGGGAGAGGGTAAGTGGGGGACCTGGGAGGGGTGGAGGAGGGGAATTGGTTGGGATGCACTGTATGAGAGACGAATCTATTTTCAATTTCTAAAAAAGTTCACAAAAAAAGAGAGATGGAGATAGAGGGGAAAGAAAAAGAAAGCAAGCAAATAAAGACATTTGCACACAGTCACCACTAGAGGGTGCTCACTGCGTTCATATAAAGTCTAGCTAGGCGGGAGAGAAAAGAGGCTGAAAAACAGCTAAAGCCATTGGTATTCTGATGCAATAGTCTGACTTTCTAGCCACTGTCCAGATATGTGATGCTAATTTCCAACTGAAGCTTTGAGAATTCAGTGCCTCATTGGGGTGGAGGGGGGGAGAACGCAAATTGACCTGTCCCATATGAGACTGGCAAGGAAACCACATCGGGCCTCTACTGATTGATGTACCCTTGTTCCTTCTTCTGGGTGGGCACCTCTAAGGGACTCTTCGTGTAATTTTCATGTAACTCAGCAGTGGGTGAAGCCAACATCAAGGGTCTTACCTATCTCAATGTTATTTATGGGTCCTATTCCAAAATTGACAGTGATTTGTTTCACATACAAGCTCAGAACTGGGGTGAGAAAAGCCAAGTACAGTGGACTAGGTTGACTGGTAAAAATCTGGACTGCTGAGGAGTTTAAATGGAGAGGTTTCCCTAAATGGCTAGGGAAAAGAAGACACACCCAGATACCATAGTTTACTGAATAAAAAATTCAGAGGGAGGGATGAGTTTTCTCACTGGAAGTTGTTGGACAAGAAGGCGCCCAGAGTTCCATATACGACACAGACTGCTCCCCCTGCTGTTGGTTACATTGCAAAATAAATGGTAAATCCCCAATCCTGAAGCCATCGCTAGCTCTGCTCTCAGATGATGAGAAATAAAGCTGGGACTGAGCTTGGAACTTCCTCCCTACCAAGAGGCCCTGTGGAAGCTCCTGGGGACTTGTTATCAGCACTTCCTCCTGACTATGGACTTCATGGGTGTTATGCTAACGATGATAAGCCGAATGTGCCTGCTTGGGGAATACCGGCGCTCCTGTTGTGAGGCAGCCAAACACTTCTCGGTTAGTTTTTAGGGTACAGGAGAGAACTCAAGTTTGATGTGATGACCTATGGCTGATCATATTCCCCAGCAGGAAAACTACTGCTATTGTTCTGTTAGAGAGATGTGAGGTGTCTGTGAAACTTCTCTCTACATGTAAGCCTGTAGAACACTGACATTAGCATCTTTAGCTCAAGGGTGAATTACATGAGGGTGGTAATTGCTGAAGAGACTAGTAACCAGTTAAAGTCCTGTGTGTGTGTGTGTGTGTATAACTATATATGTCTATATATGTATATGTGTGTATATATGTATATATATGTGTGTATATGTGTGTATATATGTATATATATGTATATGTGTGTATATATGTATATGTATATATATGTATATGTATATATGTATATGTGTGTATATATGTATATATATGTATATGTGTATATATGTATATATATGTATATGTGTGTATATATGTATATGTATATATGTATACATGTGTATATGTGTATATGTATATGCATATGTGTGTATATATGTATATGTGTGTATATATGTATATGTATATGTGTATATGTGTATATGTGTGTATATATGTATATGTATATATATGAACGAACTGTCCCTCTAAGGTTAAGTGTCCCTGATCTGACTATATTACACTTTTTTCTACCCCCAAAATTAAAGTAAGTTTTTGGGACCACCTGATGTGTAATGGAGTGTCCCACTAGGTAATATGTGTATTAGTATATTCACTTTTAGACTTAATCCTAAAAGGAGGCCCTGGCTGTTTTAAGGAATCATAAAAATAGACCCAGCCTATGCACACCATGGTCCGTTGTGTATTAACAATGTTTAATGCCAGTGTAGCAATAAATATACAACTATGATCCTATGTCTTGAGAGAAAAATGACAACCTCATTTCCTAGGCATATGGGGTAGCTGGCACTGCAGAGCGCTTCCAGTAACAGATGGATGTCAGCCCCTAAATGGACAATGGAACAGAATGTGTGGCTTAGCATGGATATTTCTCTCCTGCAGGTGCTGGATGGCTGTGCTGGGCCCACTGATGGTTACCACATAAATGGATAGAGAGATATACAGTGAGATATTTATTTCTATAAGGTCCTATTTATGATCTTCCCAAAACTTACCTTCTGTCCCACTTTGGTGGGATATTCCCCAAGTATCTCCTCACTTCAGGGTACCACTTTAGATGTCTTTCTGCAAGTGAGTATTTGAGCTAATTTTAATCACTAGAGCATTAGACAACAACCACAGTAGTGTGTTTTTATATTATTTGTTTGCTTGAGTTTCTGTACCCCAGACTGTTCTTGATCTCATTATAGAGACGAAGATGGTCTTGAGCTTAAGGCAATCCACCTGCTTCAGCCTCTCTACATACTAGTATAATCTTGATTAATTGAGAAACTTTCAAATGAGATAAGAGGGACTAGAAAATAGAACGGTCTAGGAAAT
The DNA here is from genome assembly GCF_018167655.1 of Microtus oregoni. NCBI lineage: Eukaryota > Metazoa > Chordata > Mammalia > Rodentia > Cricetidae > Microtus > Microtus oregoni. The sequence continues at coordinate 1,036,660 of NW_024544552.1, read as the reverse complement.
TGTGCCCCTCGTGCTGGACATGTGTGCTCACTAAGAGAGAACTATGTGTGCATACTCATTGATGGGACACACATTACTAGTACACTTGGATGTTCAAAGCAACACATGGAGCATTCTGGTGCCAAGGGTGCCTTTGCCTCAGGTCCCTCCCGCACTATTGGGGTCACCCTTTTAATTAGAGTTCCTCTTGTTCTAAACTAAGTGTCTGTTGCCATGGCATACTGGTCTAAGTCCTAGAAGAGTGGGAGTAAATATATATGACATCCCCTACAAGGCTCAGGGAGCACTACAAAACAGGAGGCAGAATGTAGAAGCAGCAGGGAGGGAAGAGGGGGTGCACTGTCTCATAGCTAGTTGCTGGGGCTTCATATAGCCACTGCCATATCTATGGAGAACAACTGTGGTGACCTACAAGAAACTTTGGGATGCTGTCATGGCAACAAAGTCATCAGAACATTACAGCAGGTAGTTATGTCTATGGCGATAATAATAATGAGGTTGTTGACATTCCCTCTTAGAGAGAAGCAGGGGAAGTACGAGACTCTAAAATCCCTTCTGAGTTGTGAATCATCACTCCCTCCTGCCATCTGCAAATAATGATGAATTGCATGAGGTTTCTAAAAATGACCGCATATAGGACCTTGCATACATACAGCTACCTGTGAGTTCCCGTGATCCTATAAGTAAGCCAGTGCTATCATTCATTTGCTATGCATAATTTGATGGAATCTTCCATTGACCTGCTAGGAAGACATCTCTATTTGACATGAGTAGACTCAATTTCTCTTTTATGTCCTCCTAGTAGTGTCAATCAGCATCAAGAATGACTGTTCTGCTTGGTTTTCCTTCCGTTGAGATTTCTGTGACTTATGTTGCTGTTACTATTCCTGAAGAGGTTTGAAGAAACTTGTTTCTTTGCCTCAATATGTTGAATACATGCTCCTGTCTGATGCTATAAATCATTTAATTTAGTCAGTTATCCCATTCCTTCTGGGGTTTGAATTGTTGAGTTTATAATGCAGAGTACTGTCATTCTTGTTTTGTCCCCAAATGTCAATGGTTTATAAACATTTTACACGTTGAAAATTAGATTGCACTGTATATTAAGGAAGAGCTCAAATTTACTACCAAATGTGAATGGCATGTTTGAGCTGTCTGATCATTCACCCATTCATACCTGTTTCTTATAAATATTCATCCTTTTTTCTTTCCATGTGAGTATCATATTTTCCTGATTATCACTGACATTGACAATTTTCCCATGCCATCTTCTGAAGAAATAGTTTTCAGTCATTTTATCATGTGTATTAATTTATGTCTTTTTCACTTTTTAATATTTTAAGAAATACTTTCACATATTAACTCATTCTCATTTATAAAATTGTAAGTATTTCCTCCCAGGGTGGATTTTCTTTTTTAATATTTCTAATATCCTTTTCAATTATGAAAACTGTTCTAAATTGTTTCATTTGTTATTGATGCTTTCTTTTTTAATGTTGAATGGTGGACACCTAGATACTGAGAGTACCCACTGTTCTAGTGGCTTCTATACTCCCAGCAGAGTGGCCCATTAAACTCTGTTTACAGCATTCTAAGGCTCCTGTTGCTCACAGCTCCACAGATTTTCCAAATGACTCCTACAATTAAGTTCTGAAGACCTGTGGACCACATGGTCAGGTTTATGGCAGCCATAACCCTACTTTTTAGTAACAAATTTCTGAGTTAGTTCTACTTCTTAATGCTATGACTAAGCACTTGACAAGAAGCAATATAAGAGAAGAATTATTTTTAGCTCAAATCTGAGGTTAGAGTCCATTGTGGCAGGAAAAGCATAGTGAACCTTGAGGCTGCCTGCTCAACATCTGGGTGAATAATGAAGCAGAGAAAGGAGAATTCTAGCACTTGGCCTCATTTCTGTTTCCCTCTTTATTCATTCCAGTACTCCAGTCATAGGGTGGTGTCCTGGTTAGTTTGGTTGTTGACTTGATACAACCTAGAGTCACCTGGAAGGAGGAAACCTCAACTGAAAACCTCTCTCCCTCAGGTTGGCCTGTATCAATGCCTGCGAGAGATTGTCTTGACTGATGTTTGATATATAAAGACGGCACTCTCAATGAATGGCACCACATCTAGGCAGGTTGGCCTGGCTATATGTGAAAGATAGTTGATCAAGGCACAAAGCTAGCCAGTAAGCAGTATTCCTCCATGTGTTCTGCTTCAGTTTTGTGCATAAATTCTACCCTTGACTCCCTCAATGATAGATTATGACCAATAAGTATAAGTGTAAAAAACCCTTTCCTCCCCTGAGATAGTTTTGGTCATGGTGTTTACCACAGCAATGATAAAACAAACTAGGCCAGATGCCATTGCCCATATTTAAGACTTATCCACTCAATTAATTTTCTCTAGAAACACTCTACTGAACATACCCAAACTTGTGCCTTGCTAGTATCATAGGCATTTCTTAATCCTATAAAGTCCATAAACAAAATCAAACATGTCACAGAGTGGCTGGAGGAAGGAGCAAAAATGGAGATCCCGAGGCAAAGTGAAGTTAATCCAGTGATGGATGGAAGAGGGCTTTGCTTCAATTTCCCACTGCCCCTCATCATAACATTTCTGTAGAGGTTAAGGCTCCCAAAGGACATTTTATTCTGAAACAGCTTCCTTCTGATCAGAGCTGCTCTAGAAATCTTGAAATGAAAGGCCTTAACAGGTTCAGAAAATATCATTTCTTATGCTTTTTCCAAAGACTGAAACAGGCATTTACATTCTGGTATGAATATGGTAAATTAAGTGGCACCCAAACAGGGGACATAAAAGGAAAACGTCTGCACTAAACATACGTACTGCCATTCAGTAGGAGACTGTCTTTAGTCAGTTACTGAGTGTATCCATTCCTCAGACACATCAATAGCAGCTGTGTGCATGAGTAGTCCTTCACTGATTCAGTTATATCATTTGAGTGATTGGTAATATAAACTCAACACTTCTTAATGTGAACACAAGCTGTCCTGTGGACAGCCGTCAAAATATGGGAGGCCATCTGGTTTGGGAGGAACGTTTAACAAGTTTGTGTTGTCTCATCATTGAAGAGGGTGATAATCTGTTAGGTTTTATTCAAAGTGGCTGCTCTGTGTTTCCTAGAACGTCCACTTATAACTTTAATCCAGTAACAGCTGCTCCTGAAGTGCCAACAACTGTGGAGTAGAACTACCAACAAGTTCTCTCCAAGCCTTGTCTGACTTTCACAGAGTCCTGGTCATGGGGATTATTGACAAATGAGGAGCAATTCAGCTTGGAAATAATGGGGATCCTAGGTATATTTACTGAGCCAATTCAGTGGCCAGCTGGGACACTCACAGCTTCCATAAGCCCATAGCAACCCCTGTGGCACTGAATATGCCTCTATCATACAGGGATTATTTCACAAGCTAAGCAACTTGGATACACTCAGAGTAGGGGTCATACATCACATCCCTTGGAGATGCGGTCCAATCCATGATTCAGAAAGTATTGTGAGTATCATTTAGTTTTTTTCCAACGCATAGGGCTCCTATTTTTTTTTCTAGTTGAACTGTTTTGAAAGCTATTCAAATCTATCAGGAGCCCCACAGCCTATGCTGGGGTTTTCAAACCAAGGTTACCAAGATGTTTTGCTTCAGCTACTGTTAGCAACATTTCAGGGTTCTCTTAATAATGGAAAGGGATCGGGCACTCTCTAACATGAGAAGGGGAAAAGTATTAGCAACATTTCAGGGTTCTCTTAATAATGGAAAGGGATCGGGCACTCTCTAACATGAGAAGGGGAAAAGTATTAGCAACATTTCAGGGTTCTCTTAATAATGGAAAGGGATCGGGCACTCTCTAACATGAGAAGGGGAAAAGTATTAGCAACATTTCAGGGTTCTCTTAATAATGGAAAGGGATCGGGCACTCTCTAACATGAGAAGGGGAAAAGTATTAGCAACATTTCAGGGTTCTCTTAATAATGGAAAGGGATCGGGCACTCTCTAACATGAGAAGGGGAAAAGTATTTTTCCAGATTTCAGATGATTTGAAAAACTCTTTCCCTTTACATTGATTGTCTAATGGGATGCTCCTGGACTAGTTGGTCATGGGTATCAGAGGGAGAACTTTCCCTATACCCAAAATTCAGGTAGGAAACCTCAAAAATTCTAAAATCCCAGTCTGAAAATAGCTTAGACTGATTAATTTGGAGAAAAGGAAAACATACAGAAATCAGAACGTTACCACAATATAATTCTGGATTACCTAAAAGGTATTGCATAAAAGGTATTGCCTACATTTCTGTGTTTTCTTTTTTTTTTTCTTCTCTTGGTTGAGAGTCTTACATAGGACAACCTAGACTTGAACTTCTCCTGTAACATAGAATTATCTTGAATATCTGATCCTCTTGCCTCTCCCTCTAAAGTGTTAGAATTGCAGACATGAGTCATCGTGGCGTCAGCCTGGGCTTCCTGTTTTTCAAGAGGTTGTTTGAGTCTTCCATGGAGGTTCCCCCTAAGGTAGAGGGACCAAGAGGGTAACTTCCTGCATGTTCCTAGTGAGTCCACAGCTGACAGCTGCCACTTTCCAGGAAGCTTGAATGGAGGGAGTACATCATAAGGGCTTATCTGCCTTTCTGTTGATTTGACTCCTAGACCCTGATTTCTCCATGCCTGTCTGTCTTTCTATCTGAGCCAGTGTCTCACTATATAGCCATGGCTAGCCTGGAACTTCCTTATGTAGACCAGGAAGGCCCATAACTCACAGAGCTTTGACTGCATCTGCCTCCCAAGTACTAAGATTAAAGATCAGTGCCACCGCTCCTGATTTTTCCATGTCTTTGTTATAATTTATTTTCCTCATAGATTAGATTGCCCTCAGCATCTGGTTTTATCATAAATGAAGCAAACTTGATAAAGTTATAAACTCTATGCATAAGTCTGCTTCAGCTATTTGTCTTGCTGCCACAGGCTGTGCGTGGTAACCACTCTTTTCACATGAGTCCAGCTTCTGGGAGCTTTCATATCTCCTGATAAGTGCTTTCATCCATAGGATTAAAAATGAGAAACCCTCTCTGTGTGCGCCCCTGGAACAACAATTAAATGGCATACCTTGAGTCAGTTTTAATGTTAGAGTTTTTATCTTGTGATGGTTAAATGTCCATCATTCAAACTTCTGAGCAAATGTACCTGCCAAAAAGAGATTTTAATTAGTAATAGATTTTAGAGTCACTGTCTCATATATTATAGAATTTATCATGATCCATGAAGCTGGATTTTAAACATTTTATTCCATTTCTTAGTGTGTGTGTGTGTGTGTGTGTGTGTGTGTGTGTGTGTGTGTACAAGTAAATTTGGGGGAGTCAGTTCTCTCCTTCCACTATTTGGGTCCCTGGAACTGAACTTGGGTTTTCAGGCTTGGGGCAGGCACCCTACCTTTGTCCCATGAGTCATCTTGTCAACCTGAAGCCATTTTCATTCAGGAGGAGCTTTTAGTCTTTGTGGTCAAATAGCTGGCCTGTCAGCCCTAGATCATGGTGAAAGACAGCATCAAGGATTTCACATGTTCATTGTACAAAGTAAGAGCTCAGTTCCTGTGGGCAGCAGGAAGTAGCTGGGCTTAAAGTTAGTGTTCTTTGAAAGGTCAAATTAAGTGGTTTAACGAGATAGACTGATTTGCCCAGTTCCCTGGTATTAAGTCAGTATCTTCAATTTTGTTCGAATAGGTTTCAAGCTTGATGTGTCATGTACACAGCAATAGGTTGTTCAAGTGGTCGTTTCTTAACTTGCTTTCGCACATCACAAAATAGCTGGTCCTGACTGGATATAAGGAGACCATCCTTTGGCCGCTTGCTTTAATCGATGTCAGAAATAAGTTACAAATTAGGAAACTTCACGCAGCAACCGGAGAACTCCCAGAATAGATCTTTGCCGTTCACATTTATACAGTTTACATGTCTTCAAAATTGCAAGGCAAGCTCAAAGCAAATGATATCAATCAGGGGGACAAGCTTGTAATCCCAGCTGAGAAGAAAGATGATCATGAGATCGAGGCCATGTAGATAGCTGTCTTGTGCTACATATTGAGCCCCAGTCAAGCCCAAGCTGCAAAGCTGTGAGACCTTATCTCAAATATGCAATAATAATAATAATACAATAAAAATGAATTAAAGCAATACAGTGTTCTATTGGGCAAATTGAAGCTTCAAAATCTCCATAAAAGTGGGAGGCAATCACCGTGAGTGAGATGAGAGAGTAGTGAGGGTTGGATGTCATCAACATATACTACACAAGAAAATGTCATGATGAAACCCACTATTATGTGCGACCAATATACACAAATAGGTTTTTTTGTTTGTTTTCAGGAAAAAGGCTGTCTTGTGTAAAGTCTCATGAGGAGCTATTCTTATTTTCCTCAAGTTAAATAGCTGTATCCTGCCATTCCCAGAATGCTGCATAACTGTGAAGATTCCAGAGATCTCAGTGTTGGCAATAGCCTTTTTTATAGTCACTCATTGAGTTTTATTGACTTGACTGTAACTGAAATCCCAAACAACTTGTTCTTTGCAAATCTGTGTGTTTATAGAAGAAGACACCATAGACCCCACATTCAGTAGAGTGACTAACAGTCTGAACGGTGTTTTCTAGTGAAAATTTGCAAATGAGCTAATGATACTGCAGAAGGGCCCTCTGACTTATTTGCTTCCTTCTCAAATATTTAGCCAATATCTCTCTTCAGATCATATGTAAGCATAAGAATCTGTCCAATACTTCCAACCTGTATTAAGATGGAATTTTGACTTCAGAGTCTGTTCATTTGAAGGCAAAAAATAACCATGACTCGCCGTCTAGGGAAATGCAAAAGGAAGCATTTTTCAGAATGAGGACAGTGAACCATTTATGCTCTGCTGGTGAAGAGTTCAGAACAGTATAAGGATGAGGCACTGCAAAGACTGAGTGAAATTGTGCTTCAAAAGTATTAGAACCATGGCTTAGATTTAATTGAGTTCTTACCACTTGGAAGAGTATTGTGTTAAGTAGGGATTGGTTCATCTTCTAAAAGAACTTTAATAGGCTGGACTTGGTTACACTGCTGGCTTGACAATTCAGTGTATTTCACAGTAGTGTTGTGATAATTGGCTTTGGATGTCAGCTTGACTAGACTCAGAGATATCTAGTACTGGGCTGTGAAGATGACTCACGATTAAAGTGCTGGCCATCCAAGCAAGAGGACCAGAGTCTGGAGTCCTAGAACCCACACGAATTCCAAGGGAAGATAGCAGCTTGCCTAAAATTTTAGTCTCAGAAGGAGAATGAATCCCCAGGGCAAGCTGGCTAGTGAAAGTGGCCATATTGGGTTTGATTGAGAGACCCGGCTTCAAGGAATCAAGCATCAAAGGAAAACTTCTGACAACCTTGTACATGCACATGAGCACTCACACTCATACTAACATGCTTACACACGTGCACTTCATATATACAAACACTTGGAAAAGGGAGAGAGACAACCATGACTGATGAAACACACCTGTAGGTTCATAACATTTCCAAAGAGGACTGTCGTGTGAGGATTGGAGGGGAAGATCTGCCTTCAGCATGGGAAGTCATGGGCTTCAGTGGGTGATCCAGATGAATAAGGAATCCAAGGGAAAAGCATCTTAGATATATCTACTTTTTCTTCTAAGTAAAGGCATTTGCTCCTGCTCCTGTGATAGTCTACTGACATCAGAGTTCAACTTCTTTGAGCTTCCCACAAGGCGTCAATATCTGTGTTCTCCAGGGTACTTCCAGCTTTCAGTACTGGACAGTGAAAGGTCCAAGAATAAGAATATAAAAATGTAGATTCCAGAAATAGAAATGTAGAAATAAAGAAATATAAATCGTAAGCCTAGGAGAATGAGAACAGACTGTCAGCAGCTTTCTCAGTAGCTTAGGGATAAACTATTAACAGTGGGTTACTCTGCTTTATAACCCATAGCTCTATTTATAAGGCCAAAGCATCTCTCTGCAAACTGAGAGCTAGCCTATGGATATGAGCTGAGTCAACTTTTAGGAAATAGATATATAACCTCTGGGTTATGCATTATCCCTACTCTGTGAAACTGGCAGCATCAAAGGGGAGAGCACAGGGCTTCAGTAAACACTACCTGAAAGTACCAAGAAAGACAATAGATTAAGTACAAAAACTAGTTTAACTGAGAAACTCTGTCAATAGAAATTGTAAAGTAAGGCAATCTGTATCTGAGTTTTACCTTGAGATTGTAAAAATTCCTCTGTTCAGACCTAGTGCTTGGTGCCCCTACTATAAAAAAGTGGGTTCAAAATTCAGCCTTTGTCACAGCCTTAGAAAATCCATTTCTGGCTGTGGCCTCAGCTAGCTGATAGGCTTTTTGTGCCTTATGGAGATTTTTATTTTTATTTTCCTGGATTCTGGTTTCTGGAATGAAGTTTGCTTCTGGTTTATTAGACTTTCGTGGTCTGCCCCCATTTTTGCGCGACCCCCACCTCAGACCCAACAGACAGTACAAGCGTCCAACTCATTAGCCAGTGTATTAATAAACTAAGCAGCTGAAGGAAAATCCCTTGAAGAATAAAAGCACACATATTCTATCTGTTCTATTGCTGTACAGAAGCCCACCTAATCCTTATTGTTACAGGGATAAGGGGCCTTGAAATTACATCACTTTTACTTGCATTTGCTACCTCTTTGGAAGGGATATGTGAGCATTAAGTTTGTATAATAAGTTTACACCCAAAGGTGAAACTGAACATTCTAGTGTGTGTTAGTTGGAAAGATCCAAATTACATGCTTATCTGCTAGGCTGCACCTCGGGGTTTGTAGAAAAGCCTGCCCAGGGATTATCTGGCACTTGTAGAGATAAGTACAATTCAATTAGCCTATTGGGGTTTGTGTTGACCAAGAGCTTATTGTGTTGTATCCTATTATCAGTTGTTCCAGGTCTTCTATGAAGAAATAATGGGTGGAGCACCTTTAGTCCCTAGTAAAGAAATCATCTGCTCCTGCTATCTACTGTTCTGGCTATTTATCAAGCCTGTGTATTTGTTTGTGCCTGGGGGCAATGACTTTTCCAATGACCTTTTCATTGTAACACACACACACACACACACACACACACACACACACAATGATTTTTCCCTGAGGGCATCACCAATTTCCCAGTAGTTCCGGATCTAGGTCTTGACCAGGAATGAAGGTGATAGCTTGCTCAGCTCAACCTTCTCATCTTCCCGGTCATTAGAAATTTGATAGGCTGTGGTGATGGGCTGGGAAAGTTTCCTGCCTATAGACCACTTGAGAAAAAAAAATTTCAATAAATCCAAAGTCACTCAGGTAGAACAAAAACACAAATATGAGCTGTACTGTTTTTTTCTCCAGCACTACCTTAGCCCCCTACTAGTTCATTGAATGTTCTGTTCAAAAGTGAGAGGAGGGAAGCATTTTAAGTTTCAGGGGCTGGAACTGCCCCTGGTCTGTGCAGTGACCATGACACCGACAGGAAATACAGCTGCAAATCTGGCTCAGGTTCTCTCTACTGCATCTCTCAAAGCCTCTTTATACAAGGATTGGAAGGCACAGAGTACAGTGATGTGGATCTTTGCCAGAAACTCAAGGGATCTCATCTGGCTGGTTAGTGTATGGGCCCACGGACCCAACACAAACTGATAATGTGAATGATTGCTATCCTAACACTTTAGGATTTCCTGTCAGATTCCACCTCAGTGACAATTGCCCTGTTTCCCTAGGGCAAACATCCTATGTTGGATCTCTTGATCGATCTTAAATGGAAAGACTGCTTCAGTCTCACCAACACATCAAAGAGATCATCTCTCTTGATGCTCCAGCATTTCCTTTGACTGAGAAAGCAGCAAAATGAGGGACATCAAAAAAGGATGGAGGACCTACTGAGAGAACAGGAACGGTAGGGTTCAAAGATATTGGCAATAGTTCTTACTCAGTTTCAATATCCCTATTGTCGTTCAGCAGGGATTTTGGCATTGATGTCTGGGATGTTTGTTATGTAAATTTGGCTCCTTCCTTAGAGCAACCTTTATGTGCACAGCTCAAAAAACACTGAACATATAATACCAATGCATACATTTCTGAGTTTTGACAAAAATAATTCTAGCTGTAAAATAATATAGAAACCCTATAAACTATCCAGAGACCACCTCTCCTTTTCATCTGGTGCATACTTAGGCTGTGTAATAGTATTATAATATACTATCTTTTCCTTAGGCTCACAGCTATAATTAGACTAGTCACCTGGAATTCTCCCTAAGGACCTCCTGGCAGTACAGCTAACATTTCCACAGCTACACAAATTGCAAGAGTGACCTCCCAGACACCTTGTCTTCTCAATGTTTATCTCAGCTCTTTTTACATTTGGCCCATACAAATTACCTCAGCCCAACCCTTCCTGAGATAACTGAAACACAAAAGAAATAAGATGGGCTGGAGAGGTAGATAATTCAGTCGTTAAAAGGACTTACTGCTCCTGCAGAGGACCCAAGTTAAGTTTCTGACATTCACATGACAGCTTACAATCATCCATAATAACTCCAGTTGCGGGGGATCTTGATGCTGTCTTCTGACTCCCACGTTTCCTGCATACACATGGTGTGCATGTATGTGCACATACATGCACATAAAATTAAATAAATAAAAATTAAAAAGGAAACCAACCTTAGTTCTAATAAAAATTTGAGTTTCCTCATCAAAAACATATCACCTAAGTCCACACTGACTTCAAAGAGCTCAGACAACAAAGAACCGAAAAACAAGCAACAAATGACAACAAAACCCCCACAATAAAATTTCAAAATTTATTGTTAGTGATAGATGGCATTAACTGAGATCACTCCAGAGTTCATAAACAAGGGACAAAAGCAAGGTTTGCCGTGATTGGTGGAGAAAGCATCTAAGGTGGCCGAACTCTAAAGCAGCGGCTCTCAACCTTCCTAATGCTGTAACCCTTTAAAAAGTTCTTCATGTTGTGATGACCCCCAACCATAAAATTATTCCATTGCTACTGCATAATTGTAATTTTGTTACTGTTATGAATCATAATGTAAATATATGATATGTGCCCCCCCCCCAGATTAGTCGCAACTCGCAACCCATGGGTTGAGAAGCAGTGTTCTAAAGGCTGGTAATTAAAACACTGACTTCTCCCTGTCACTAAATAGAGCAGAAGTCAGCTAGTATTAGCCAACATGCAAAGCTGAGAAAAAGTCCTTGGAATAAAGGTGATTCCCATCAGTACCTGGGACAATTCGCTCATTTTTCTCACTTTGAGGACATATAATTGGAGTGGTTCAACTTCCCCACAGAGTCTTATAAAAGTTTAACTTATAAAAGTTGCTTTTCCCCACAGAGTCTTGGGGCAAAAGCCAGTACTGGGAGGTCCAAAGGACTAGGGCCAGCCACTTACATACATAGATTAAAGAGACAAGTAGTGTGGAAGGGACAGAATGGAGAGTGAGTTAACACACCAAACGGAAGGTGTATAGTTAAAGGCCATGGTGACCCCATATCCACTTGCAGTGTCCTCATGTAAGCATCCGAGTACTGACAGAAGTGTATTGTGCTTGAACTTATTTATTTAATGCTCATGTATATAACTGCTGGGATCCACGGCCCAAGTGTGGAGGTCAGAGAACAGCTACTTGTAGGAGTTGGATTTTCCTTCCACCACATGGAAAACTGAACTCATCAAGCTGGTATCTGCCCGTACCCACAGGACCATCTCAACTGCAATGGACAGAAGTTTAAATGGAGAAAGAATTGAGGCAACAGATAAGGATAATTACGCATTCCTGGTGAAGGTATGGGACTGGTTGACGATTATCTCAGCTCTTGTTCTCTAGGGTACTCCAAACAAGTTATAATTGTTATCACCACTCCAGTGGAATAGTCTGACTTCCAAAAGATAATTGCTTCTACATAGCACTCAGCCTCAACATCATAAATAAACCTCATCATTGGGCAAAGATCTATCCAGAAAGAATTAAGGCTGCTTACCCATTTCATTCCCTCCTCATTAAGGTCTCTGTTGATCAGTGCTGTTACTCCTGGGATTCAAAATGATTACTAGAAAAAAATGAATACAAGAATATGCTAAAGATGGAAACACAGAACCAGAGAGGGATAAAGATAGAACTCAGATGGCAGTCATTTCTCTCCTTCAGCAGGAAGACACCAACTAAATATGATGCACACTTTTTATTTGGGGACTGTAGTATGCATGCTACTTTCACTAGAGAGACACCCTAAGAGTCTAGACAAGAGTCTGTGAGTCTCTGAGGTCCCTGCCTTGAGTCTGTATGTTGCACCATTAGCTGTTCCAATTCATGTATAGCAGTTGTTTCTTCCCAGTTGTTAGCTGAAATCTTACTTTTTTCTTCTGGGCATTTTCTTGCACATATAATCAGATTATCTGCAGCAATGACTGACATAAACCTTATAACATTCATTTCATATGAACAACTGTGTTAGTGGGAATGATACTGTTTGCCTGAGGATCATCTAAAACAATAATGGAATTGAGTCAGTATCTTGTATGCTAAGCATAGACCCTACCTACCACTGAGCTACAGAACCAGCCTCACACCTTAATTTTGGCATCTAAATGTGTGTCCATGAGCGTAAAGATGATAGTTTTAACTGCTTCAGTCCAAGTTCATTCCGACGTATTTCCCAGCTCATCCACCATCTCACTTCTCCCTCCTCATACCACAGATTATCTGCTCCAACGAGTTCTCCCTTGTTTTGATACATTCCTGTTTTCATCCTTTCTCTATGGATCCCCCATGTAAGTTGGATTCTATTGGCAACTACGTACATTTCTGACCCTGTATCCTCCTACATGCGGCTCACTCTCTACTCCGTCCAAGCCTGTCTTCTGACTACTGCCTTTGTCTCTCTCGCCCACTCCCAAACTACAGCTCTTGTTTGTTGTTGACCTTTATGCTCAGGACTGCTTCCCACAAACATTCATAAACTTCCTTATTTCATCGCCTCAGAATCCTATTCCCAGAAGGGCTTTCTAATCCCTAAGGAGGTTGTCTTTGTATCTACATGTTACAACGTCAGCTAGTCAGTTTTTGTATAGATATTTACTATTTTTTGAATGGTTTTATTTTAACCTTATTGTTTTTGAATAATTTCTATTTATTATCAAATTATTTGCAGCAAGGAATGTTGAATTAACATGTACATTTACATTTTATTGTATTTCTGTGTTTGTGTATGTGTGTATCAGCAAACAAAATGCTTATATTTTCTCCTCCCCAATGAATCAGAATGAACTTCACATGTTTGCTGAAGCATAAAAACACCCAAAACTTTAAACAATTTTTTTTCCAATAGGAGTGTCAGGTTGACATTCCAAAAAAACTGTCTTTATTCTAGACATAAGAGCATCTAATTCTTAGAAGTCACTTTATAGGTCTCTAAAACACAGATATAATTGTGTATGCTTAAATAGCTTTGAAATCAAAGACCGTTCTGTCTGTTCAAGTAGGGATACCCAAACTAACTTTCTGGGGAAGTTTTTGTCATCTACTTACAAATGCTGAAATTACATATTTTCTACATTAATTGTAGTTAGATACGAACTAAATGAAAAATAATGGTAATCAATAGAAAACTCCAGCTTTGGATATTTAGAAATGAAGGCTGTGAGGCAATCAGCCAAGCTTCATTGGGAGTGATCACTCCCAATTTTGAAAGACTACTGCTAAATAAACCATTCTCTGCCTTGCCCAGGGGTAGAAATGCCCTTTGTCCTGAACTATAAATACACTGAAGAGGAAATATGGTGCTTCAAAACTTCATTTGGTCTCCTGCATTCATTTCCTGAGGTTCTCTGTGCCTGCTCTCTAAATTTCCCATTTAGTGTCCAAAGTTAACTGTTTTTCTTTTTCTTCACATTTTCTCATTGTCATATTTTTATGTGGAATTGTTAGAGGCATCATAATGTTATCTTTCTTGTGATTTTAATATACTACAAGGAAAATGAAAATGAATGTTTGACAGGTATTTGCTGCCTACGTAAATGATGTGCAAATAACTGACTAAGAATCCTAGAGATACAGTGGTAAACACACACTATAATGTTTTTAGGGAGCTGGGATAAGGTAGGACAGAGAGAAACGGATGGAGATATATCAAGTTCAGATGCAGGACACATGCTTAGCATGTATGAGGTCTTATGTTCAATTGTCAATACTCATGTGTGTGCACACACACACACCACTACACACACACATAACACATTCACACATTACATATACACACATATCATACACATACCATTTACATACACACAAACCATATATAAACACACTAAGTACACAAGTATATAGCACATGAATACACACACCACCTACACACATGTGCAAGACAGGCAAGCAAAGAGACATGCATCATAAAATGAGCATGATATTGAAATCACTGAAATTGAGTCAGGTATGACAGCATATGGCTTTCATTCTTCAGCTTGGTATATAGAATTGGGAGAATCAGTAGTCAATGTTATCCTCAGCTGCACAGTGAAGTTGGTACCAACTTGGGGTACATGGGACTCTATGTCAAAAATAAGCACACACACACACACACACACACACACACACACACGAAATTTTTAAATACAAGGTGAATGGTTCTGAAAGCACTTCTGGAGAAGCCAGAATTATTGTAAAGAATCTAGGCTAAGCTCTTGAATGGAAATGACTTCTAGCTTCAACCAGAAAAGGCATAAAGCTAGCATAGTAGCTAGGATAGTGACAGACAGAGGAGTTGTCCTGAAAGTTCTAAGGCAGCTTTAGAGACGTGGAAAATCAAAGAGCACATTAGAATCACAGGTCCTCCCTTGTGTTGGGTTTATGATGATGTGTACTGGTAGACAGTGAGGAGACACTATGCTGTTCTGAAATGCAGCTACAACGATGAGCAGAGACTGGCTGACACAGAAGTTGATTTCTGTCACTGACAGTGATGTGGAGGTTGAGACAGAGCTCAGTGCCGCTGCCACGAGCAACCTGAATTCTCCCCCAACAGACCTCTGCTCAGATGAAGCCAGGATTCTTGGCTTGAACCCCAGAATATTTCAGGCTCAGTCATACAGAGAAGGATAGGCATTGGTTAGGAAGAGGTGTCAACGTAGATTTAAGCATGAAGCTTAATAAAAAAGGGAAGCCTTCTGAAGCTGTGAGGGGCCATGAGACATAGGATGTGGGCTTGGGCTTCTCAAGAAGAGTGGTTGTAAGCAGAGACTGTGCTTTGATTTCCAAGGAACCTACACCTAAATAATTACACAGAAACTATATTAATTACAACACTGTTTCAACAATGACTTAGGTAAATTCCTAGCTAGCTCTTACATCTTAAATTAATCCATTTCTATTAATTAATGCATCAGCATGGAAGTTGTGAATTACTGGTAATGTTCTGACATGCTTCTCTTTTGGGGGCTATATGGCGTCTCCTCTATCTCTGGCCAGATTTCCTGCCTGGCTTTATTCTGCTAAGCCATTGGTTGAAATAGCTTTATTCATCATCCAATAAAAGAAACACATATACAAATTGACATCTCATAACAAAGCCCCTTTTCTGTCTATTTAAAAAGGAAGGTTTTAAATTTAACTTAGTAAAATTACATATACAAAACAGTTGTCAAGCAATAGTTATAACTACAATATGTAAGCCATTTACATTTGGCAAATTAAGAACAATATTTCATCATCTATTCTATCTTTGTAAGTCTAAATTTTTATATCTAATTTATCTTTTATTATAACTAAAGAAAACTATATTTATTATTATTATGTTGTCTCCAACTTCATCAAAGATCCCAGGAGGATATAATATTACCTAAATAAACAGGAGATGCATTGTGAGCAACTTCTAAAGTTCTAGAATTGACAGAGACATCTTTATGCCTTGTCAGTCACCCAAAGTTCTTTTGTAATGCTGGGACATCCATCTTCAGCCTATCGGCCTGTAATTTCTGGCAGACTTTTCTTTTTTTTTTTTTTAAATATTTATTTATTATGTATACAATATTCTGTCTGTGTGTATCCCTGCAGGCCAGAAGAGGGCACCAGACCCCATTACAGATGGTTGTGAGCCACCATGTGGTTGCTGGGAATTGAACTCAGGACCTTTGGAAGAGCAGGCAGTGCTCTTAACCTCTGAGCCATCTCTCCAGACTTTTCAGTGAAGCAGGAAATTTGAAGATCTCTTATGCCTTGTCCTGGCAAAGTTCATCAGTTGTTTTCTTCTGTGCCCTACAGAATGTCTGGCAATTTCTTCTCTGAAGCAGGAACTCTGGATGATCATCCTGTCTTTTGAAAAGTTCAGGAGTCATTTTTTCTGTGGGTCTTGCATGTCTATTTCATATAGCATACCATCAAGCAGTCCAAGCAAGAGTAATTTCTTGCCCAAATGGCTACTCTTGTCATATTGAAAGAAAATTTCATAACTAATTTCTTCAATTACCATTAATCTTTCTGAAGTAATTGGTGCTATTGAAGTAGACATGTCTTACTGTTGCAAAAAGTCTTAAGTTCTTAGAACTGGTGTGGGAGAACAATTCTATATCCATCAATTATGTTTTAAATAAACACTGATTAGTCAGTAGCTAGGCAGGAAGTATAGGAAGGATAACCAGACAGGAAGTAGAGGCAGGGCAATAAAAACAGGAGAATTTTAGGAAGTAGGAAGCCCATTCCTCTGCAGTCCTGCCTGGAAGAAGCAGAACCCTGCCAAAAAAAGGTACTCAGCCATGTGGCTAACATATACTAGAATAATGGGCTGGTATATGTTATAAGAGCTAATATGAAGCCTGAGCTAATGGGCCAATCAGTTTATATCTAATGTAGACTTCTGGTTGAATCTTTGGGGCTAAACAACTGTGGGAACTGGGCAGGACAGAAACCCCAAAAAGCAAGCCCTCATGTAACATAGAATCTTTTAAATGCCATATTCTATAGGTCTTTGAAATGTTGAAGGTTATCTATCTAACTGAAATATACCTCTGTATAGCTAGAAAAACTAACATGACTAAAAGTTTGATTATTATAGGTGACTATTAATCTGTATTTCTTAATTATATATTACATTTTAAATGAGTTGCATAAACAAAATACTTTAAATTAGAATAGAAATATATACATAGTTACAAAATTGATCATAAATTTGTATCAATAGATCAAAATCCATCCCAATATAATGTATTCGTTTCTATATCATACCCATCACCATTTTTTAGAAAGAGATTAACTGTGATCTTTAATCATTTATACTCAATGCCATCAAGTAACTAGTAGCATACTGCTCACAAGCCACATTTAAGTGCTCCAAAGACCTGGAACTATATGTGTCACCAGTGTGAAACAGGAAGCTGTCTCTTTAAAAAGCTGTGCTTCTGCTTGCCACCAGCAAACAGAACCTATGTGAAAAAAAAATGTAGCTATCAAGAAACTGCAATTGACTCCATT
Source organism: Microtus oregoni (assembly GCF_018167655.1). Classification (NCBI taxonomy): domain Eukaryota; kingdom Metazoa; phylum Chordata; class Mammalia; order Rodentia; family Cricetidae; genus Microtus; species Microtus oregoni. The sequence continues at coordinate 1,019,129 of NW_024544552.1, read as the reverse complement.
TTTGTGGCTCTAGAAGCATGCTTTTAAGTTTTCTTAGGCATTATGTGGAGGTACATCGCTGAGCACTGGGCACCATTATGTAAATGGAGACGGTGCTTTTGTTTCCCAGCCACCATGACCAAAATATTCACACAGAAACTACATTAATTACAACCCTTTTTGGCTTAGGTGTATTCCTAGCTAGCTCTTATATCTTAAATTTACCCATTTCTATTAATCTGTATATTGCCACAAGCCTGCGGCTTACCAGTAATGTTCTGGCATGTTTCTCCTTTGGTGGTCACATGGCATCTCCTTTCTCTATCTCTGTTTGAATCCTGTCTGGCTTTACTCTTCTAAGCCATTGGCTGAAACTGCTTTATTCATCAATCAATAAAAGCAACACATATACAGAAGGACATCATACCTCAGATGGCCTTGAGTGTCCCAGGTGCAGCCTTATAGACAATATTGGTGGCTCTCAAATTACCTCTCAAAGAAATGCTAAAAAATACATTTATTTGTTTTTCACTTTTTCCTCTTTATTTTGAATAAAAGAAATTTTAGAGTAATTCCTAAGGTGCCCTGGTTAGGATTATAATTTAAAAAGGTGAAACTATAGGTTTCAAAGGAAGTTAGAGCATATCTTTTAATTCTAATGTTTTCTTTATTTTCGTTTGTTTTTTGAGAGTCCTAAAAGTTGCTTGCTTACCACTGTGTAAAGAGAAAGGCCATGTTGAAGGTCACATACACTTTGAACTTAAGTGTCAATCATGCTGAATTATCATTCTTTTTTTTTTTCTTTTTGGTTTTTTGAGACAGGGTTTCTCTGTAGCTTTGGTGCCTGTCCTGGAACTAGCTCTTGTAGACCAGGCTGGCCTTGAACTCCCAGAGATCCGCCTGCCTCTGCCTCCCGAGTGCTGGGATTAAAGGCGTGCGCCACCACCGCCCAGCTTGAATTATTATTCTTATTTAAAGTATCCTTCCCAGCAAATGTTATCTGTACTGGAATTCTTGACTCAGTGGCTTAGAGGCTGAACCAAACTTGGGAGTGAGGTGTTGACTGAGGTTTCTTTTCTGTCCAGTTCCCACAGTGATTAAGTCCCAAAGAAATCACACAGAGGTCTACATCAATTATAAACTGATTGGCCCATTAGCTCAGGCTTTGTATTAACTCTTATTACATATATTAGCCCGTTATTCTTGTCTATGTTAGCCACATGACTCAGTACCTTTTTCAGCGAGGCAGTTACATCTTACTTCTTCTGTGGCTGGTCAGGACTGCTGAGGGAACTTTCTTCTTCCCAGAATTCTCCTATTCTCATTGACCCACCTCTACTCCCTGTCTTGTTGTCCTGCCTATATTTCCTGCCTGGCTACTGACCCATCAGCGTTTATTTAAAATATAATTGACAGAATACAATTGTCCCACACCAGTGAGGTGTCCATTTTCTTTCTCACACTCCCATACACTGTCTTTCTATTTTTCCTCAGTGTGCTTGTTCTGACTTTTGTTCCTTTGCTTGCTTGGCTGGAGATCAGACATGTTGCCTTGCCCATGCTGAGCACAGGTTCTTTCTGAGCCATGTCCACAGGCTCTGGACTTGCATCTGAGTGACACTGTACGCCAGCAGGTAAGTGGCATGGCCATAGCTGGGGTTTAGCTGACCTACAGGAGAGGAGGGAACCATGTTAGAGAAATGTCAGAGAGGCCAGTGAAATAGCTGTGCTGGCTTATGGCTTACGATTTGTCCTGCAGAATGAATAGATGGGATTTGGCAGGTGATTCTTCTGTGTGAAGAATGTGAGAGAAGGAGGGGAGTCATGAAGACACTTGTTTCCAGCATAGTAGTCTTGTTCTAAGGTAGTAGTTTTCATTTGCAGACCATCAACAGCACCAACACCTGGGTTCTGGTGAAACTGGAATCCCTCAAGCCCCACTCCTAACTCTGATACTATGCTGAACCTCTGGCCTCAGTGGGAGAGGAGATACTCTGAAGGGAGACATGAGTGCTTCTCCTTTAGGCTACCAGACTACTTCAACAATGAACTTCAGAGAATTCAAATTTCTCCAGGAAGTTCATGCTGAGGTCAGAAGAGCTAATGGCCTGTCACCCTTTCTGGAAGCTTTTCTCACAGTTAAATTAACATGCACGCATCTCCTGGCTTTTTTTTGCCCTGAAATTGTAACACTGCCACAGGAAAAAGACAGAAACGAAAAGTCTTTGCTGACTTTGCCCAATGTAAATACATTCGGTGTTAACAGTTTATATTTCCTAATTAATTGTAAAATCCAGACAAACAATGTGTTTGTCACGGATCAGGACCCTGTCACAGTCCCAGATTAGTAAGGAACTTTGAGGATAGAAACCAGTCATTTGTGGTTTCTGTCCTTTGTGTTGTTTGTTTGGTAAAACTTTATTTGGTTTTTGAGAATTTCATTCATGTATACAACATGTTCTGATCATGCACATTCCCATTCCCTTTCCTCTCACCCTTCCCACATGTCCAGCTATGTTTCCCTTCCAACATTGTCAGTAGCTCCTCCTCCTCCTGCTCTTTTAACATATATCATTTACTCTAATTAGTGTTGTCCTCATGTGCTTCAGTGTAGAGCACTGGGTCACAATCAACCTCCCAAGGCCTGTGACCCTGGAGAGAAGTCACTCTCACCACTCAGGAACTGCCAATAACTCCATAGTTAGAAGTCGGGCCTTGTGAGTCCCTCCCTCAAGTATTCTTAGTTTAATGTGCTAGCTATGTGATTTTTCATGTATACAAGCTTGGAAAATCAATGTTCTAGTACATGGGTTTTCAAATAACTTTGGTTAATACCATAACATATTTTAAACATATATATTGAAGAAGACAAGATAGAATAATGGGGAAAATATAATAAAAACATATGAAATATATTCATGTATACATACATTTTCATGTGTAAATACAAATATGTTTAATATTAAATATTAAGATATACTCCTATGTACACATAGCAGAACTCTCTCTCTATGTACATATATACATCTCTTTTTTAAATTTCAAAACAGGGTTTCTCTGGATAGCCCTAACTGTCCTGAAACTCACTCTGTAGACCAGTCTGGCCTTGGATGTAGAGATCTGTCTGCCTCTGTCTCCGAAGTGCTGGTAATAAAGGTGTGAACCACTACCACCAGGCATGGAAAGAACAAATTTAAAAAAAATGAAGTATATAGCATTGATAAACTTCAAATTAAACATCTAAATGATTTCTTTGTAAGTATTATTAAACCTAAATGATACAACTCCCAATTTTTTGTTTATTCTGGGGATCAAATACAGGATCTTATACCTGATAGAATAGTGCTCAACCACTGAGTCCAGATTCTTTTAAGCACATTCAAATGCTAACAACAGCTTCATGCTGAGGAGAATAGGAGGGAACCTAGCAGGTTGGAAGAGGAATCTGATAAAAGGGAAGAACTTCTGCTCCCCCAAAGGACAGCAAAGAGCAAAGAAAGAAAGGACACTGAAAGCAACAGCTCTGCTAATGTACCGGATGTACCGATTCCAACAGCTCTTCTAAAGCCTTTTCACAGGATCTACCAAATTCTAAAGAGGCCCCTGTGCTCCTCCCTTCAACTCTCAGATGGCTGTGCCTGTTCCAGACTCTGCCATGCTCACCATCATTGTGTTCTCTGCCCCTGCTTCTGAACAATGGGCATCACAGGAGCCTGATCTCCATTCTCAGCAGACCCCCAAAGAAAGGGAACAAATTCTTCTGCCCTATGCCAACCAAAGGAATGTGAGTAGGGCCCAGTAGTTCTGCTAGGCCTAGGAAGCTTTTCCTACTGATATCCCCTCAACCACACCATAGAAAACCCAGAAAGGCTTCTTTAAAAACAAAACAAAAACAAAAAACAAAAAAAAAAAAATTCAAGAGGTCTTCCAGGTGGAATGTCTAACCCAATTTATATTTAAGCACAATCTTAAATATAAATTTCACAGATCTTTGTCTCCTTGTATTAGGAGGTTGCTAACCTCTGAGTTCCACTAACTAAAGAAACAGCAGAGTTAACCCCCTTTCTCACGCATGGTGGAAAAATGAAGTAGATAAAAACCTGATTTACTCTTGAGCTGCATTCCCATCCCCAACATAATTTTTCCTACCCAGAGGAGGTCCCGCTATGATTCCCAGGCATGGCTAGCTAGCTAGCACTCCTAGTCACACTGAGCGATGTTGCCTTAGCCAGCCCAGTATGACAGGTGTGTACTGCCTCAGCCCACTTGCTTGCATGCAGCCCTAGGTTCATTCCTTAATATTACGCGTGCGCGCGCGCGTGCGCGCACACACACACACACACACACACGCACACACTCACACACACATATCATTGGTGTGAAGGTCAGAGAACAACTGTTGTAGCTGGGTTTTTACTTTTCACATTGTCAAGGCAGAATCTTGTTCCAGTGCTATGCCCCCTACTCCCAAATAAGAGATGTAGGACAGATGAACAGGCCAAAAGAGTAGGAGAGATAGCTGGAAATGAAGGGATATAGACAGCCTTCAGAAGCTAGGAAAAATAACAAAAGGGTTCCTAGCAGATGTCTTGGAAGGTATAGGACTGCCTGTATAAGCCTCATGGCCTGAGTTTAATTCCAGGAACTCACAGGAAGAGCCAGATGTGATGAGCCCTACCTGTAACCCTGACACTCCTACAGCAAGAAGAAGCAGAGACAGGAGAAACACCTGGAAGCTCACTGGCCAGCTAGCTTGGATTTGAGTCACTTCTTATTGTCCAAGTTACCTCCAACTACTTTCCATGGGTAATGGTGAGCATAACAGATTTAGCAAAACTGGCCAAATGCTAGCACCAAAAAAGCTTCTGGTTTAGTGAGACTGTTTCAAGAAAATAAAAAATAAAATCAAGGGCAGAGGGATCAAGAAAACACACATGGCATTAACACTGGACCTCCGCATTCACAACCATGTGTACAACCCTAATGCATACATATACACACTAACACCTAATATGTACACACACACACACACACACACACACACACACACACACACACCAGTGTTTAGAGATGAAGACAAAGGAGCAATATGTACAAAGGGAAAGAACCAGCAAGACAGAGAGAGGAGAGATTGAGGAAAGTAATAGGGAGCAAATATAAGCAAGGCACATTGGTATATATGTTAGAAAATGTCATAATTAAATCCATTAGTTTTATGGCTACTAAAATTTAAAGATCACAAGATGTTAAATTGACATGTGAAGTACAGATGCGTTGACTTTCCATTTCTGATAGATACTCTTTCAGTAATACTATGTTCTAATCAGTCATACTGACAATCTTCAAAACAAATGAGGATTTTTTTTTTGGTTTTTTGTTTGTTTTCATCTGTTATCAGCTTAGATGTAGAGATATCCCCACAGGCTAAACAATGTGGTGCTCTTGTTAGAAATCTATGATCAAAATCTGGAGTCTCAAGTCCTGACTCAGCTGCTGCTGTAGGTCAACAAACCCCAGAGCCGCTGGGAACTACTATTTAGTAGTGAGAACTTGCCTACATCGATACCCACATGTGTGTCTCCAATGTGACTTTTCACATCCTAGAGTCGTTTTCTGATTAGTATGTGCTGATTATATTAAGTAATAGCATTCATTGTAATATTTCTCCATATGCATACAAAATGCTTTTGAAACAGGGTAGAAAGATAAGGGAAGTCAAGGAGATGGGAGACAGGGAAGAAACTCTTCATTCTAGGCTTTCATTTACATTTCCTGCTCAGAGAGAATCAAAGCTATCGACACAACCGAGATGACTAAGACTGGAGCTGGGTGTGGCGCCCCATATCTACAATCCCAACACTGGAGCTGGGTGTGGCGCCCCATATCTATAATCCCAACACTGGAGCTGGGTGTGGCGCCCCATATCTATAATCTCAACACTGGAGCTGGGTGTGGCGCCCCATATCTATAATCCCAACACTGGAGCTGGGTGTGGCGCCCCATATCTATAATCCCAACACTGGAGCTGGGTGTGGCGCCCCATATCTATAATCCCAACACTTGAGAGGGCAACTTAGTAGGACCAGAATTCCAGGCCAGCCTTAGCTATGTAGTGAGCCCAAGACCAGCCTGGGCTAGATGGCACCCTGCCTCAAAAAACAAACAAACAATCAAAAAGAAGAAAAAAAGATTGTTTATGGATGGTTTGGAGATGTTATTCAACGGTAGAGAGACACAGCACTATCAGCAAACACACACACACACACAGAGACAGACAGACAGACAGAGACAGAGACAGAGAGATGGCCTACAGAGACAACATTTTCTTTTCTGAGAAATATTTCAAACAAGGATGTTGAGAAAATAAGAACAAAATTATGCTTGCTTGGGAGCCATATTGTTGTGACCTTTGTGTTTAACATTGTCAGGGTTGCTGTCCCACTCTTAAACCTAAACAATACCTCTCATGAAACTATCTTACAACTTTATTTAGAAAAACAGAATTCTTAACCAGACATTGGTGGCACACACTTTTAAGCCTTTAATCCCAGCACTCAGGAGGCAGAGGCCTTAATCCCAGCACTCAGGAGGCAGAGGCAGGTGGATCTCTGAGTTGGAGGCCAGTCTGGTCTACAAAGCAAGTTCCAGGATAGCCAGGGCTACCCAGAGAAACCCTGTCTTGAAAACAAATCAAAAAACCACAATTCTTTAAAAAAAAAAGTCTTTCAACATTATATTTAATGTGTGTTTGTTCTACATTTTAAGATAAGAGAAATACATAATCTTAAGGGGTATATTATATTTATTGCTAAGATATCTATAAAATCTTCTCCCTTAAGCTCCACCACCCACCGTGTCTCCCTGCCCATCTTCCCCTGTCCTTCCTGCTGTGTTGAAGCTTAACTCTAAAGCATCTACTATCCGCTAATAAATTAAATACTTAGCAAATTGGTTAGCTATTTCACTCTGACTTCTCCTGACGTTTTTGTGTGTGTGTGTGTCTGTCTGTCTGTCTTGAGGGTGGGCTTTACCTTCCTGGAGGTCCCAGAGTGGGAAAACTCAGGCTGCAGGAGGCAGCCATGGCTACTCCCAGCTGCTACTGCTGCTGACAATGTGATCCTCTTCATCCCCATTGCTCTCCATTGTCCTCCCTACCTCCCCGTTCCTGCTCTCTAAGTGTCTCCTTCTACTTTTGTGACCCTATAATAGAGCTCTGTCAACTCTGACCTGCCCTTCAACTGCCACTTATTCTCCCACATTCAAAAAATGTGGGGGGAAAAACAGTATTTTCACTGCTTCTTTTCTTTTAGCTCCGCTTTCCCCTCCCCTTGGTCCTCTAAACTTCTTGGGTACATCACAGAAGAAAATAACAAAGAGACAAATAGGTCTAAATCAAAGATGTCCCAATAGAGAAAGAGCAAAAATCAAGATTCAAAGTACTGCAGCATTCAAAGAAGCAAAGAATTCTAGAGGCCCACAGGCAAATTGTGCTCTGTGTTTGGGGGCCGAGGGAGGCGTGTCTAGGAAAGAGGAGAGAGTAGCCTTATGAAAGAGGTGAAATAAAGGCTTTTCAGGCTCTCGGGATCCCTTGGAAACTGGGGTATTACCCTGGCACAGTTATTAAAGCTGTGTTTTTCAACTGTTTACTGAAAAAGGCCACTTAAGTTCAATAATCCACCTGCCCTAATGAACGCTTGTTTCAATGACCATAGTTTGAGAAAGGCTAGGAATCACTCTCTGATTTCCAACAAAGAACATTTTTCATTAATGCTACTTTTATCGTATAAAAAAACCCGCTGTTTTTAAAAATATTAATGATGATTTAAAGCACTTAACAAAACTATAAGTTAATGTCTTTAAAATAAAAACAAAAATTCACAAATAAAAGTGTTTGTGTTCATCTAGGTCTGAAACTTAGGAAGTCCTGGTCTTGGACAAAGTGTGTCTGGATGGATTTCCTTGAGAAAGCGGTTCTCCTTTATAACATAATGTCTAATTTCCTGTGTTTGTACCAAGGGCATTTCTTTTCTTTTTCCTTTTTATATGAGACCACATTGTGACATGTTTAATATTGATGAGTTTGACCTCCTGGGAGTTATAATATATGCACCCTTTTAAATACAAATGTTGTCTAATTTATATGGTAAACACATAGACTTTTGGAGATTAGCATTTTAATCAGCTTTAATCTCAGTATTTTCACTTTTCCGTACCTCTCTTTTCTCTGTCCAGAAAGGTCCCACAAACCCATTTTTGAAATGACAGCTATTTCCTGTTGTTGGAGATGTGTGTGCAACAGGCACAGAGCCTGGGGAAGCAGCACACTCACAAATCTTAGCGTGTGCAAAGCGATGATCAACGTTTTAAGAAACAGAACAGTACAACCATTCAACAAGTATTTGAATTGGGGCCACGCAGAAGTAGGCAGATGTGTGTGTGTGTGTGTGTGTGTGTGTGTGTGTGTGTGTGTTTGTGGTGCTGTATGTGTGGGGTGTGTGTGTGGTGGCTGTGTGTTCCTTCCTGATATTATGACCTGAAATTGGGCTTCAGGTTTTCTCTCGTGTCCATTTTTTTGTCATTGCTGGTCTACGAGCTTTGAAGTTTCGTGTAAATGTTCCAACACGCCAGTTCTTGAAAAGAGGGCAACATTTTTTTTTTTCAAAGTGGGGATTAAGACCCCAGAGATAACCTAATAGGAATATCCTAAATTCCATGCTAGTTTGGGTTACATAGACACAGCTTTCGGGAACCCCCATCTCCTAATTATTAAGTCCTAGAGATAGAAGCGTTTTTTTCTTTCCCTGCTTGGTTGCAGGAGGAGCCAAAGGGGGCACTGAGGGGGCGGCGGCGGTGGGCGGGGAGCCAGGCCAAGGCTTGAGTCCTGTGCAGCCATTGGTGGGGAGTGCGAGCTGAACTGAGCATGTTCGCGCCCGCCAGCCAGGGCCGCAACCACAGCCGCAGGGACGGCAGCCGGGAGAGCCACCACCGCGCATTATGCAAAGGGGCAGCAGATGTGAACGGGGCCAGCTGGGCGCTCCTCGGCCTCCCCTCCCAACGGCCGGCCCAGCTGCCTGAATTGTCCCCGGCACTCCCCTGGCCCTGGCCAGGGCCGACATGGCCTGAGTACCCCCAGGCGCGGCGGCGCAGCAGCGGGGTTGAAACATGGGGAACCAGGATGGGAAGCTGAAGAGGAGCGCAGGTGATGCCTCCCACGAAGGCGGCGGCGGAGGAGCGGAGGATGCCGCGGGGCCCAGGGATGCGGAAACCACAAAGAAGGCAAGCGGGAGCAAAAAGGCGCTCGGCAAGCACGGCAAGGGGGGAGGGGGCGGCGGGGAGAGCAGCAAGAAGAAGAGCAAGTCGGATTCTAGAGCCTCGGTGTTTTCCAACCTGCGAATCAGAAAGAACCTGTCCAAGGGGAAAGGTGCCAGCGACTCGCGGGAGGATGTGCTGGACTCTCAGGCCCTGCCGGTCGGGGAGCTGGACAGCGCTCACTCCATAGTCACCAAGACCCCAGACCTCAGCCTCTCTGCTGAGGAGACGGGCCTATCGGATACCGAATGTGCCGACCCTTTCGAGGTGATCCACCCAGGTGGTCCTAGGCCTGCCGAGGCTGGGGTAGGGATCCAGGCGCCTGCGGAGGATTTGGAAACTGCGGCAGGAGCCCAAGATGGACAAAGGACCAGTTCTGGTTCGGACACGGACATCTATAGCTTCCACTCCGCTACGGAGCAGGAGGATTTGCTCTCAGACATCCAGCAGGCAATTCGCCTGCAGCAACAGCAGCAGCAACAGCAGCAGAAACTGCTGCTCCAGGACTCCGAGGAGCCTGCAGCGCCCCCCACTGCCATTTCCCCTCAACCTGGGGCCTTTCTGGGCCTGGACCAGTTCTTGCTGGGACCTAGTAGCGAGGCTAGAAAGGACGCGGATCAGACACAACCGGTGAGACCCGACTTGCCTGAGACCACCAAGTCCCCTGTGACTGAGCATCCTCCATCCTCTGGAGGCCACTTGGCCTCTGAGACTCCCGGCTACGCGACCGCCCACTCCGCAGGCACAGACTCTTTCTCATCTCCAGCCTTCACATTTCCTGAACCTGAGTCAAGGGAGGGCGCAACCGGAGCCCCAGCGCCCGAAGCTGGGGACACAGATGAGGAGTGCGAGGAGGATGCTTTTGAGGATGCTCCCCGAGGCTCTCCAGAGGAGGAATGGGTTCCAGAGGAGGGAGAATCTTCTCAGAGGCCGGAGGAAGAGCCGGAGGAGGGGATACGAGGGCCCAGTGTCTCTGCAGTAGCTTCTTTGCCTGGCAGCCCTGCGCCCAGCCCACGATGTTTCAGACCTTACCCACTCATCACCCCCTGCTACATCAAGACCACCACTCGGCAGCTCAGCTCGCCCAATCACTCCCCATCCCAGTCCCCCAACCAGAGTCCTAGGATCAAGAAGCGACCGGAGCCTTCTGTGAGTCGGAGCCCCAGAACTGCCTTGGCCTCTGCTGCTGCCCCGGCAAAGAAGCACCGGTTGGAAGGCAGCCTCACCGGCGGCCTTAGCCGCTCAGCCGACTGGACCGAGGAGCTAGGCGTCCGTACGCCTGGGGCAGGAGGCTCTGTGCACCTGCTGGGGCGCGGGGCTACTGCGGATGAGAGTGGTGGCGGGTCCCCTGTGCTGACCGCCAAAGCACCTGGGGCTGCAGCGACAGCGGATGGCTTTCAGAATGTGTTCACAGGTGAGCACGCCTGCCACGTAGCTCTGGTGGCAGGTAGCCTGCCAATCAGGGCCTTCCTTTGCAACCCCGCCCCTCCACGTTCTGAAAGGCCCGACCTGCTATTTGGAGATCCTTTTGCCACCAGACATGTCTCTTGGGTGAAAAACCTTGGGTGTGCTTAGTTTTCTATTCTTTTTCAGAGTAGTAAAAAGAAAAATTAGGCTGTCTGTCCTACATCATCTAAAGAGAGGATTGTTAGGCTCACCCCCTTCCCCCCGCCCAGATTTCCTCTAGGCAATATTAACCCCTTGTGTGCCTTGTTACCTCTGCTGTCCTTCATGTCATTTTTTTCCCATTCCATATTTTCACCGTTTTAGAAGAATAGACCTGTGCATAGACATTCTCAAGGATTTATATTGCAGGCACACAACATTTGTTCAAGAACATTCTAAAAGTTATGTCTGACAACCTCTAACATATAGTTTGTATCCTGTAGTGACCTGGGTACAACTCAAGTACTTTGTGACATTAAGTGATTACCCTGTTTGCTAATGCAAGCAAGTTTGATATATACTCTTAGAAAATGAATAAATAATAGACCATTAGTAATCTGTTATTTATTTATGATTCTATGGATTGAAAATAGGGCCTTTTGCTTACTAGGCAAGTACTGTACTACTGAGCTGTGTCCTCAGACTTTTGAGATAATTTTTGTTTTGGTAAAGAATCTCACTAAGTTGCTGAGGCAGGCCTTGAACTTCCCTTGCTCAGCCTCCCAAGTAGCTAGGATGTATTGATGTCATTCTGTTTTGTCAGCGAGAGCAGGCTGGAATGTGGAAATATTGAAGACAGGGAGCTGAAAGCATAGGAATCTTACTGATGCTGTCTTCCCCTAGCCATGTGGTCAGTGGACTTGTCATCATAGACCACAACCTGGCTTAGCTTCCTGGGCTAAAACTCAAGTAGTAGAAGAGTTCACTGCTAATGTCTGTTGGCTTCCTGTTGACTCAACATACTGATTATTAAAAAAACAATATTCAAATATGAAGACCAGGGGAAAAAAGCAGCATTTTATGCCAGTGTTTGTTGGATTTCAGATAAATACATAGATATTTAAAAATTTTAAATGCAATTTAAAATTTGCTTTATTATGTTATTGTAATAAATAGGCAATCAGTTGGATGTGTAACAAGTGCCTGTCACCTCAGTGTTTGACAGGCAGGGGTAGGAGTATGGAAGTTAGTTGAGTTCTTGTTGGCTAGAGGCTATAGTAGCTACTTTCTTAAACACATTCATTTTATTTTATTACTTTTATGTGTGTGTTTGTTTTGCCTGCATGAATGTCTATGCACCATGTCTGTGCAAGGCCTGCAAAAGCAAAATAGGGCATCAGATACCCAGGGAATGTAGCTCAGGTCCTCTGGAAGAGAAGCCTGTGCTCTTAACCTCTGAGCCAATTTCCTGAACCTTGAGTTCATGTTTAGTTCACTGTTGTGATAGCCTTTATTTTGATTTTGTAGCATTGTAAAGCAGCCCTTGTTCGCTTTAGAGACTATTTCCATTTTCTTTCCTCCATGTTCTTTCCTGTGAAGATTTGCTGATAGCAGAAGTTTGAAGTCATGGATCTGTTTGATGTAATGTAAGATAAAATTAAAACATTGGAAAACTAAAGGTCATATTTTTATGGATGATGATCCAAAGGTTCTTGGATAATGGCCTTGCTGTTTGGATTTCGGTTTTTGAGAGAGGGTCTCATGTATCTCAGCCTGGTTTCTAACTTCCTGTGAGCTGGAGGAGGGCCGTGAATGCCCACTCTCCTGCTTCTGCTTTCCACTGCTGGGAGTTCAAGCTTATACATTCAAACAAGGCTCTTACTTAGTAACTTGTGTGTGAGAGTTTATTTTATTTTGTGTTGATGCTAGTAACCTTCCACTTGTTAGACAAACACTTTAACAGTGAGCTACAGCCTTACACACTGACTACTGAATCATGGCACTGGCTTCCCAAACTTTACTAAGTGGAAGGGAGGTACTAAGATGAGAGCCTGGGGTTCAGCTCTGCGGGAGAAAAGTTGCCTAGGATGTGCAATGGTCCGGGCTTTGGTACCTGTACTGAAAAAACGATCTATCCACCTATCATCTATCTATCTATCTATCTATCTATCTATCTATCTATCTATCAATCTATCCACCTATCATCTATCTATCTATCTATCCACCTATCATCTATCTTTCTATCTATCTATCTATCTATCTATCTATCTATCTATTATCTATCTATCAATCTATCCACCTATCATCTATCTATCTATCTATCTATCTATCTATCTATCTATCTATTATCTATCTATCTATCTATCTATCTACCTATTATCTATCTATCTATCTACCTATCGCCTATCTATCTATCTATCTATCTATCTATCTATCTATCTATCTGTTATCTATATCTATCCACCTATCTATCTATCTATCTATCTATCTATCTATCTATCTATCTACCTATCTAATATCTATCATCTATTCAGCAATCACACAGGTGAAAGACAATTAATTCCCCAGAGTTTATCAAGTCTAAAGCAGAAAGTGAGGTAATAGAACCTGTTAAACGAGCGCTGAACGAATTCCCGACAGATCATGGTACCTTAAATATATTGAAGGTTTATTTCCCTTTTGCCAAAAGTGTTCTTATATCTTGGACATTCCTTAATTTTGCTAGTAATTTTAAATTTAAAATGTGCAACTCTTGAAGGTACGGCTTGGTAACATGAGAGCTTTGTTGGTTTCTTCGAGCACACTTTTGTTATTATGCACAGTAAAAGTACAGCCAGTCACTCTCGTGTGGCAGCCATCAGCCTGGTGTTAGGGGCTCGGGAATGGCTGTCACTGGCTAACCAGTAGATTTTTGTAAAGCCGCTTCTTCATTACATTTCTTTCATTCACTCTGTGTTGCAGAGAAAAAGAACACAGTGAGTAGATTTAACTTAACTCTCTCAAGTGTATACTGTGTGATTTGCTCCAAGGCAAATGGAGAAGAGGACACTGGCCACTGAGTCACCTTTTCTTGTTATTAGTGTTTGTGTGTTTGGCACTAGATGACAGCTTATAGACCAGGAATCTTTGAAAAGTCGTTACCAGATCTAATGTCTTCGCAGACAAGCTATTTCTGGTTTCTGTTAGCAGTGGTTGATGATCTGACTGTCCTTGGGATAAATGGGGGGGGGGGTAAATTTTAAGGGAGAGAAAGCCGGATTTCTCCTCTGAGACAGCTGTCACGGAGACTTGTGCTGTCAGGGGGTCACCAGGTTGACCCTTTTCTTGTCACCTGCCACTTTTTGCCACTTTATAATCCTCTGCAGATCTATCTGCACTTTGAAAATTACCTGGGACTGAGGGAGCACTCAGGGAACACTCCCTAAAGAGTGTTGTCCTTAAAGAACTAGATTTTTTGGTGTTAGTGTGGAGTTATTTAGATGAATTAATTTCCAGCTGCCTTTGAGTCAGGAGAGCCTTGTATCTCTTTGTTTTGCCCAGCATTCCTTAGCTTTCCAGCTCTGGGGAAAGGAGCAGGCATTTCTCTCCTTTATTGCATTGCAGACTAGGGAAAATCGTTCAAGTGAAGAGAGCCCCATGCCCAGGATTGTGTCTCTGGTAGACATGAAAATGCATAGCAATGAGGTGGTCTCATTTTAGCTGTGAAGAAATTGATGGCATTGCAGGGCATTCCATTTCGAGAATTTCATAATTAATTTATTTGAAATGTATCTTTTTTCAGTATTTAGTAGGAAGAATTTGAGAGGTTCTTTTTTGAAAAGTGGCCTTGGTGTCAAACTCAGGGCCTCTTTGATGCTTAGCAATGGCTTTATAACTGAATTAGTTTCCTAACCTAGTAATAGGTGCAGTTAATTAAAGTTTGGACATCTAATATATTGAATTTGTGATGCTAAATCACTTTTGATAGAAATCTTTCCAGTCAATTATGCACTTAATCTGTCTCCCTTTTGAACACATGCAATGAAAGTTCCATCTGTTTTAAAGAGGCTTGCTGTCATCGTCAGGCACATCATTGTCTTGTGAAAGCGCTAGTGCTGGCCTGAGGAGCAGCCTAAATGTGTGGACCAGAGGCCATGGTCTTCTGTAGCTTGAGATTTTGTATCTGTGTAGTTTCTTGACTTCTCCTTGGATATCACTTCTTTTATTCTTTAGCGCTATTTTTATTTGCTTTCCCAGTCTTCCAAATTCCTTAAATTTTTTATAATTGATTCTAAAAATCCTACAATTATGATGCTATCTATATTTCCCATGTTTCCTCTGGGATAGTGCGTTATGTAAGTATATGTAATCTTTGCCATAGTTTATAGGATAGCTATGCCTAGTCACTTGTTCTATGAGCAACCAAGGCTCAGACAAGTCAGAGAAGCTGACTAAGAGCATTGAGCAAGTAATACTCTTCAGGGTATGTCCTTAAAAAACAATCCAGTCATTAGTGTGTAGAGAACAAAGGCAAGCAGACCACTGAGCTTCTGAAGGGCTAATTGACGAAGGACTGATTGGCAAAGGGCTTGAAATCTGTGCCTCCCATTTTGGCTTTTCTAAGGGTTACCTTATTTGCTGTTTTAGTAGAAAGAATGGGCCACTCTGTGAGCGTGTATTTTCTCACAGTACACTATCTCATGCACCTAGCTTTGAATCCACTAGTAAGGGAGGCTAGCCTTGAACTCCTGGTCTTCCTGTTTCCCAAGTGTTGCAAATGCAGACATATGCCACCATACCTGGCTCTACCCTTGCCTTCAATACACAGTTTTTAAAAGAATCATATTGAAAATTTTACAGCCCGAGCAGTCTGGTAGCAGTAGCTCATGATAGAGTACAGTTAGTGGCTGACATAAATGAAGAAGATATTTTGAAAATTACGTTGTTGGGCTGGGTAAGGAAGCACACTGCTTTAATGTCAGCACTTGGGAAGCAAGGGGGAGCAGATCACTCCTAGTCCAATGCCAGTCGATGTAAAAACAAAACCAAAACCACCCCGCACCCCAAGTGAAGAAAGACAATGATGTCATTCCTCTGAACAAGCAAACAGGGGTGATGGATATTGTTGTATCGGGTTCCAAACACTAGAAAGAATTTGACAAGAGAACCTGTGACTAAGAACATTGCTCTTCAGTCATTTTAGCCTTGTCTGGAAGATTCTATAGAACCGTGGCTTGAATCAAAGTTAAATGCCCTAAAGCTTCAGTGGTACATTGAATGACTGACTGCCTTATGCCCTGAATTTTGGCTTGGTTTAAAATCCATTTAAGCACTTGGCTCTTAGCCATGCGCATTTGAGATAGAACAGGTGCCATGAGTGTGCTCCCTTCGGGTTCTATTCAAAAGTTGCTGCAACTGTGTGGGGTGATGGTTTTAGAAACCCTGTTATCCTGCTTATTTGCTTCCTAGCTTTATTCTTTAGCTAAATGACTCTCGAGTGACTGTTCCTCATATATATGAAGGTGCAGACACAGTTCCACACTGAGAATGTTATGAGTCAATGACATAATGTAATACAGCCCTACCACGGTGCCTGGCAAAGAGCAGGTGTTTAATTGGTGTTAATTGATTACCTTAACTGACTTTTTTTTTTTAAAAAAATAAGTTTCATTGTTCAAAGTGGTCAGAGTCAAATGTGTAAAAACAGAACCAAACAGCTCTGATATTATTATGAAGACTTGGCAGGATATAATTTGTTTAGCTACATAATGAAAATATTTCTTAAAAATGGTTTATTTGTGCATCATGTTTTCTATTTCTTTTTTCTTTCTCTCTATTATAAGCATTTTCATCACTTCAGGTTTCTGGAGGCCCAGATAAGGATGATGTTGGTTATGGGGGGGGGGGGGTGTTGTTTACTAAAGGAGGTGTGGGAGCCCAGTCTGGTGGCTTAGACCTGTAATCAGGAAGTGGAATTGGGAAGATTGTCACAAGTTCAAAGCCTGTCTGAGCCATATAATCAGTTCCAGGATAACATGGGCTCTGTGTGAGACAGTATCTATGAAAAACTCCAAAGCAATGACAAGAGCAGGGGAAAGGGGTGGGATCAGGCAGCTGGCACCCTGTTCAGTGTTTCTGTCCTGTGCACCATCAGCCATCAACCCTCTGAGTTTTCAGCCTTCCCCTCTCTTGATTCCCTCATAAAATAGTGACTGAGACAGCTAATATATTTGCAGTTCCATGAACATGAGTTTCCTTTCCCAGACCCCAGAAGCATCTGAAAATGGCCCAGTGGAAGCCACATTTTCTGAGGCCTGTTAGCTCTCCCAGACTTGCTCCAGATCGCAGTCTACACATGATATCTGCATCACATTGCACTCTGGGTTCAGGATTTCTTTTGGTCTTCTTTCTTGCCTTGCCTGCCAGATGCCATCCATCCATCACCTACTTTTGCTTTCTGTCTGTCTACTCATGTCTATTGTGTATCTTGCTGGGTGCCAATCTCATAAACACTGAGTATGTGAGTTCTTGGTAAATTCTTGTCCACAGAGTTTTTCTGGGGGCCAATGCAAGGATGTTGGGAATACTGAGGCTTCCTGCTGTCAGCTACAACCTGTTGAATCTAAACCTGAGAATTGCCAGTCTTTTTGGTCAATTAAAACTAGCTATAGTCACTGAAGGAAAGATAGCATAATAATTGTCAGAACTGGTGAGAACACACACCATCTGTGCTTGATTGCCCTGGTTAAATTTGAGATGGTAACCACAGTACAGAAATTTAGGTGTCCGTATATGTGTATACTAATGTATGTACACACACATTTTAATTTAATAATTTTAATTTAATATTTAGTGTGTGTGTGTGTGTGTGTGTGTGTGTGTGTGTACAAACACTCTCTCTGTGTCACACATGTAGAGGTGAGGACAACTTCCAGAATCTTTTCTTGGATCAAACTCAGGACTTTCGCTTGGCAGCAAGCATCTTTACCTATTGAGCCATCTTGCTAGCTCTATACATATGCTCTTAACGTACATATATTTTTGGATGGGGCTCTGAGAGTCAAATCTAGAGCTTTGTGTATGCTGAGCAGGCGCTCTACCTTCTCTCTCTGAATTCTACCTAATGAAGCTATAGCTTCATCTTTAAGTACGTCCTTAATGAGCAGTGGTTCTCAAACTTGCTAATGCTGTGACCTTTTAATACCTTTTAATACACTATGGTTGTAGTGACCTTTTAGCCATAAAACTATTCTTGTTGCTACTTCATAACTGTAGTTTTGTTACTGTTATGAATCATAATGTAACTATCTGATATAAAGGATATCTGATGTGCAACCCCTGTGAAAGGGTGGTTTGAGGCCCAAAGGGCTCATGACCACTAGTTGAGAACCACTGCTTAATGAAGAATGACTCAAAAAGTTTTGAGGCAAGGGAAATAGATCAGAGGGTAAAGTGCTTGATACGCAAGCACCAGAAGCTGAATTTTACACAAGGAATGGGCATGGAGATCCTTAGGTCAGGGAATCTAGCCTAACTGGGGAGCATTGCACCAGGAAAGCCCCTAGTTCCAAAACATAAGGTGGTCAGTGCTTGTGGAATCACACCAGTTCTGAACAACTCTGGCCTCTGCACATGTGCACACACACACATTCACACCCACACCCATGTGTACTCCATCCCACAAAGTAAAGGAATAGGTAAAATTTTACTTCCCTCCATTCTTATTTTTGTATTAGGAGTGCAATTCAGCACTAAGGATCATTAAGGAGAAATAAAATTTGTCTGTGACTTAATAATTGATGTAATTTTGCCAAATGTACGAACTTTATACTGCGTTTTACTTTTATTTAGTTTTTACTTATGTTTATGTGTGATTCTGCATGTGTGTATCTGTGTGTGTGAAGGCCAGAAGAGAGTGTTGGAGCTCCTGGAGCTGGAGTTATAGGCAGTTATGAGCTGACCAATGTAGATTCTGGGTGAACTTTGGTCCAGAGGAAAAAAAAAATATGTAGAAGACAAAACACTCCTAGGTTTTAAAATTTTTTAATTGATTTTCAAACTGGTGTAGTGTAGTTTAGCCCATTAGAAAACAATGAACTATTACAGGATCCCATATATTTGCAGCTGAGCACAGAGTGCAGAGTTTTGTAAGTAGTAAGTCACTTCATTGCTAAGGTACAAGTTTTCTCTCTAAAAGAATAACAAATGAAGCCACAAAAAGATACTCTTTTGCAACTGATCCATAAATTTAGGAATTCTTCTCTTTCCCACAGACTAATCCTTGCCCAGTTGGAGATGGTAAGTGATGTGAGCTCTCTGTGGGAGGTATTGTATTTTATAGCTGCCAAGATGTTCTAGAAGCCAATTATACCTTCCTGTCTGTGCAGTGTTGCTTTGGTTAAATGGCTGTGAGAGTGGGAGATGGTTGTGAAAGCATCCTGCCTGCTTATTTTTAGATATTGAATTGGATATATTGCTATCCTGTTTTTAGAAATAAATTCAGACTTTTGTTGATTGTGCTGGGACTCGGTATTTTCTGGGGAGGCATAGAAGGTGCGGTAAGAGCTGTTCTCATTTAGAAAGAGACTCATATTGCTAAACTGAAAATGTGGCAAATGTGAAGAAGTTATCCTAGGAGCCTTTAGTCTCTGACTTGGATCATTTCTCTAATGTGGTTCATTTGAGTATGATCAACTTTCACTCTCCTTCGCCTTGTAATAATGAAGGGTAGAGGTATGGCTTTAGGTTTAGCTTCAAGAAACACTACTGTGGTTTGCTTTTGTCTGCCTGTCTGCTCCTATCAAGGCATGTATCACCATGCCCGGCTTTGACATTAAAGTTCTGTAGAGAAAAACAAAATACATAGAAGACACTGTCTTCTGAGTCTCTTCACCAAGGCACCGCTGTCTGGGCTGACCTCATTCCTTCATTCCTTGATTCTTTCATACTCTACCACCAATTAGTCTTCCCATTAAAAATACCTCTTTGAAATGTCTCCTACTTTACACCACTTTGCCTCCATGTCTCCAAGCTCTCATCACTATCACCAGCTTCTCTGCATTCTTCTACTCAAGGTCTGGCTCTTTCCACAAGGTATGAAGACCAGACTATTAAAACACACAGTTGGGGTCTGGAAGTGTAGCTCAATATTAAAGCATGTGTTAGCACCCGTGAATCTCTGCCTTCATAGTACAGTCGAATACACTTCTACATTGGCTAGTCTCAAGCTAAAAACATTTCACTGATGTCACTTTATCCCAAGAATAAAGTCTAAAATCACATAGATATTTTATACATGTAATATGTTCTGTGATATTGTTAAAAAGAAAAATCTTAGATTAAATTTAACAGGCCTTGAGCAGAGAAAGAGAAGGATTCTCAGAGTAACACTCCAGATAAAAAGCAATTTATAACTTGTTGGTAGGGGATAGAGAAATGGCATACAGAAATAGTCCGATGATAACATTTCTGCAGATGCCTTATTTGATCATTTTTGACAATATGTAGCCCATACTCATCTAGACGCTCAGAGGCTAGGTTTCATTTTGTTTGCCTTTTAGGTTAGGCTGTATTTCCCCACATGTGGAAGCTGCTTTAGGATTATTTTAATTTAAAGATTTGTAAATTATTATGTTGTGTATTAAGTATGTGATATGTAATAAGCATCTCATACAGTTTAACATACATTAATGCTTTTTAGCCTGGTCCCCTTGTTGCTTGGTTTTACCCATCTCTGTGTCCCCAGTGCCCTAGACATTTAAAGATGTTCATTCTAGGTGGAATTGACACCATTTCAGGGGAAAAATCTGGTTGCTCATATTTCTTATGTCATGATACACTGGCATTATTTAGTCAGACAAAACCTTCCTTTTTTAAAAAATGGGCTTAATTCACTTGATTTTTCTAATATAAAAACCATGAGGTAGCCACAGCTGGAGCCTGAGTCCTCTGCGTGGAGACAGTGATATGAATTTTCACAAGATAGTAAATTCTCCAATGAACATGGTCTATTGTGAGAGGCTGGCGACTTGAACTTCTTGCTTTTGCCCAGAGAGCTCAGCTTGGTAATGGTTCCTTCATTCTCTCCTGATGCACCAGTATCATCTACCAGTTGGTATTTTTCTGTTTATTTTTTTTTAACATCTATTCACCTCTCTGATACCCTATTGCCACGAGAACTATTTTTATCCTTTTGAAGTCCTTGAAATGTATGTATTAATTTTGTTGAATGTATAGTGTTTCTATGTGTGTTTGGTTTGTACTTCATTATAGACGTCATTCTTCTGAAGGTCAACTGCATTACTACAGACTTTTCCTAGTACGTTTTTAGCTCTTTTCTTGTTCCTTATTGCTGCTCTGCAGTGTCCCAAAGGCTAAAAGCTCTGCGGGTTGGACAGCACCAGGGGGCACTATTCTCTTTTTTCTTGTGCCCTTAATGTTCCTCTGGAGTTATGTGAGGTGACAGCTCTGGTGATTATGTTATCAAACATTTGCACAGTGAGGATCTTGATTCCTCACTTCCTTGGTCCTCACAGAAACACTCTGGTGAGTACGTGAATTGGACCTGGGGGTGTTGTGAGGATTACTCCATTGTGTATAACAGGAAGTGAGACTGCTTGGCCTTGCAGTCAAGGCATATGTAATTTGCCCAGGTATCATCAGATTAGTTTCTGGGATGTTTCCTCTAAACTATACTTATACTTAGCATAACACTTTGCTATTATCTAAGCTTCTGCTCTAGATGTGCAATTATACAACAGTTTTAAAATTAAGATCTTCAATTTTAAACTTTATTGCAAAAACTTTGCAAATAAATAACATTACACAGCACAATTAACCAAAATTTTATTCCTAACATGTGTAATAAGTTTACTTTATTATGATTTTCTTTCTTATCATCATGCCCCAGTGTTCTCCTGGCTCTGCCTTTCCATTGCTGGGATTTGAAGTGGGTGCTGCTGAACTCTGCTTTTTACCTGGATTCTGAGGGTTCCATCTTAGGTCTGCATGCTCGCATGGCAGGTACTTTTCCAACTGAACCATCTCCCCCTCCCACCTTAAGGTCTGAGGTCTTGAATCTGTTTGCATTTGTTTCTACAAGACAAAATGGGGATCTGGTTCCATTCATCCACATGGGATATCCAGTCTTCCCATTGCCATTTGTCAAAGAGTCATCTTCTTTTTCAGTCAAACTTTTAAACACTTTATTGAGAATCAGGTTGCTTTGGCTATGTGTGAGCCCTGGGCTTAGATAGTAAGAGAGTCTGCTGCTTGTTTTATGGCCTGGTCAAACACTGTGGCTTTATGAGTATTTTCTAACAAGGTAATAGAACCTTTTTATCCAGTCCCCCCAAGCGCTTCTAAACCAAGCCCCATCCTATAGACAAACCCTTCCTATTTAGAGGATTCAATGTCGATTAATCTTGAGATACAGAAGCAGGTTTGGGTAGCAAATATATCTTCTCTTTTTCTCCTTCTTTTAAATTTCTGTGTTTCACTTATGCTTTTGCTGTTTTTTTCCGTTTGTGTAAGAAAATCTCTCTTCCTCCAGGCTTGCAAAAACTTCTCATCTGCTAATTTTATCATCCTGCCCTTTAACTTCTTTGATCTTGAGTTCCCTTGAGTGTGTCAGGTGTGAGGTGTAGATTCAGTGTTTTCTTTTCTCCATGTGGAAAGCCAAGTTTTCCAAAATCTCTTGCTAAATAGTCTGTTACTTGCTCTTTGACACCACTTTATATTATTATATATCTTTGTAATCTATATATCTGTTTCTGAGGTTTCTATTCTTTGCTCTTATGTGTTTTCTGTTTTTAACTAGTACCATATGGCTTGTATAAATGTGACTTTGCAAAATGTCTGATTACAAATCCCAGAGAATTATCTTCTTTTTCAGTGTTGACCATCTGTCCATATGAAGCTGCCATGTATACTTCCATGTCAATCTGAACAGGCGATTGCATTTGTAATTTTTAAAATTATGTTTATTGTGTGTGTAAGTGTGTGATCAAGAATCAACTTAGTAAACAGTCATTTTTTACCATATTAATTCTGCCGTTCCACGAGCACAGAAAGTCTTCTCATCGTCTACCGCTTTCTTCAAATGCTGTAGTTTTCATTGTCATGTTTGTTCCGAGATGTTTTATTTTTCAAAGCCAGCATGATATTGTTTTCTCCCGATCCCGAAAGTTTGCAATTGAAAGTTTTTGGTGTTGAATCTGTAGTGTGTTTCATTGCTGAAGTGTTCAACAGACCCAAGAGTGTTTTGCTGGAGTCTCTACAGTATAGGCTCATGTCTTCTGCAAATAGGGATTAATTTGGCCTGTGCCATTTGTCTTTGCACCATATATTTCTTTTTCTTTCCTTATTGCTCTGACTAGCACATCAAGCAAAGTGGTGAGAGCCTGGGCACGCTGTCTGGTTCCTTATCCTCGAGACCTAGCTTTTATTTCCCCCTCATCTAGTCTAGTGCTGTCTGTAAGTACACAGTGTAGTCCTTCAGTTCTCAGCTCTTCCGAGCTTTCTTTTCAGGAGTGGATGTTTTTATCAGAAGTCCTTTCGGTAACTATTGAGATTATCATGTTATTTCTCTCTCAGTCCAGTTATGTGTTTTATTACTTTTACCCACAACATTGAATTGCTCTGGTATTCTTGGAATGAAGCTAATCTGGTGGTAGTCTAAGATATTTGAAATGTTGAATTTGGTTTGTGATATTTTATTAAGTTTTAGCCTTGTTCACATGTTTGTTTCTTTTTATTGGTTGGCTGATTGTTACACATAGTAGCAATCTTTACCTGATTTACTATCAAGGCATCCTGGTTTCCTAAGATGATTTTCTTAGGCTCCTTCTCTTTCTCCTTTATGGACTATATTTGAATTCAGTGATTTTAATTCTTATTTGAACTCTGGAAAAATCTACCTGACCTAAGGTTTTGCTTTTGTCTGTGAAATTCTTTACTAATTTTGGTTTTCTCTCTTTTTAGTTTGCCTTTAACTTTGTGGATTATGTCTTTTTAAAGACCCAACTCTTGGATTCATTTATTCCTCATATTATTTTTGCTTCTTCAATTTATGTGATAATTCTTATTCTTTGTTTTTGTCTATTAGTATCTGGTTTTTCTTTTTTTTTTGTTGTTGTTCTTCTAAGATTTTGAGGTACATATTGATTTATTCCCTTTTAATAACAATGACTTTTTAAACGTAAGTACTCATAACTTTAAACTTTTTCCTTAGAATTGCTTTGTTGTATTTTTAATGTTCTTGTGCTTTCATTTTCACTTGATTCTAAGAATTTTGTAGTTTCCACCCTAATTTATCTTAAACGGTCCTCCAATCACTGAAGAGTCTATTATCCAGGGCCTGTGAGGTAATTCACTTTATGCTAAGCCTGCTGACCTGAGCTGGGTCTCTGAGATCTACATGATAGATGCAGCGAAAAGGCTCCCACAAACTGTCCTCTGACCTCCACACATACACAAAGCAAACAAATATGAAAAGAAGAGTAGACTATTTTTCCAGATGTGGTAGATCACACTTGTGGGTATATCATTTGGGAGGCTGAAACAGAAGGATTGCCCTGAGTTTGAGGCTATCTGGGGATGACGAGTGAGTTCCTGGGCACTGAGTAAGACCCTTTTTGCAATGAAGTGCACTGTTCCATTTCCATGTATTTTTCATGACTATTTTTATTATTTTATGTGCATGTGGATGTTGATGTGAATATGTACATGCATACAAGTGCTCAGAGATGCCAGACGAAGGTGTTGGATACCCCAGAGCTGGAGTTACAGACCGTTGTGAACCATTTAACATGGGTGTTGGTGTTTGAACTCAAGTCCCCTTGGAAGATTAGGAAATGCTCTTAACTGCTGAGCTGTCCTCCAGGCCCTATTTATGGGCCTTAAGGTAGATGTTCTGATGAACTGTTCTTTCCTTTCAATTTAGTTCTACAAAGCAATAGGTTCTGATAGTTGTTAATCCCTTGCTTCTCTAATCTGCCATTTTACTGCGGGAAGCCTTCTCACTCATTCCTTCCCACCCACTTTTAAGCCATCTTTCCTGCCTATGTGAAGAAGGGGTTCTTCTATTGCAGTGGTTCTCAGCCTCACTAATGCTACGACCCTTTAACATAGTTCCTCATGGTGTGGGAACCCCAAAACATTATTTCATTGCTACTTTATAACTGTAATTTTGCTATTGTTAGGAATCATAGTATAAATATCAGATAGGCAGGAAAGGAGTCGTGACCCACAGGTTGAGAACTGATGCTCTGTTGTCCTGTGTTCTGTCAAAACAATAATAGCAACCAAAGTCAAGCAGATGCTTGAAGGCTAACCTGGCATGGTGATGCCCTCCAGCAATCCCAACACTCAGCAGGCTGAACAAAGAGGGCCATGAGTTTGAGTATGGCTTAGGGTGTAAACTGGTTTAACAAGGAAAGAAAGGGAAAGAAGCAAGCATTAACTGCATCACCTAGGCAAATAAACAAGAAACTTCTATTGTCACTCTGTGGGAGGACACAAATGAGGAAAGATCCAGAGACTTTCTGCTGTGAGCTCCAGAGCCCACGCCCTGCATCTTGTCTACAAGTTCAGGGTTCTTGTGTGAGCTCAGTGTGTTTTTACTGGTTAGCACAGGCACCATGCTTCCTCTTGACTATCCTCTGAGGCCTTTCTAGTCTTTCATGGACAGTCGGTTCCTAAGGATTTTCAGCTTCTCCTCCTCCTCAGTTCCTCTAAAGGTATCGAATCCTGTAACTGGTTTTAAACAGACCACTTTAAAATCAGTTCCTGTTTGAGCGAAGGTCATTTGAACTCGGCTGTGCGCCCCTGCAGGGTGCAGACCACATGGTCTGTTTCTTTTCTATTTGATGGCAGAAATTTTGCCAAAAGCTTTCCCCAGAGCTGTTGGCTGACACAGAAGCAGAAGGTCCCTGGAATAAGAATGAGGGTAGCAAAGTTGATACCCAGCTTTGGCATTGCCACTGTCCAGTCTTATGATGCTGGAAGATTCTGGAACCTTCTCATTCCATAGCTAGTTCTTTGAAGTTGTGACGATAATCCCAGCTCTGCCAGGACGAGGGCTGTGGCTCAGTGACTAAGTACTCTGTTTAGCTTGCCCTGTGTTTAGCTTGCCTAACTCCCAGGGTTACCCCTCAGTGGAAAAAAAAAAAAATCCTTGGTCTGCCTGTTTCACAAGATACTGATGGATATTGAATGACTTTTACCCCACATAGGTCTGTCCATAAAAAGGATTTTCCAGGGTTGTGGTGGTGCCTGGCTATAATAACAAATACTTGGGAGGTTGAGGACTTGAGATTACTTGAGTGCATGTATTCAAGACCAGTCTGAGAAACATAGTGATATCTTTTCTCAAGGGTGTGTGTGTGTGTTTCTATACATTTTATATTGCCACTGGACACATGTCGAGTCAAGCTCCAGGGCTAAATGAGAGATTTTGATTCTTGCTAACACAGGAGGATTCCTACATTCAGTGGGATGATACATCTTTCTACTTTTACCCTAGCAGCTCTTGCCATGTTTGTCTGGTTTTTTGGGTTTTGTTCATTGAGGTAAGAGGAACATTTACAACTTGTGCTTGAATGTAAAACTAATTCTATATGCATATAGCTGTGTTTGTTGCAGTGTAAAGAAGCTGTATGCAGAGAGAGAGGGAGGACAGAGGGGTTCATATTCATGGGGAGCATTAATGGATTGTGAGTCCCCAGGCTATTATCAGATGAGTTGTTTTAAGCAGGAGTTTAATAAGCATAGTAAAATAATGTGTAGTAATACAAAGCAGCGGGGCTGCGTCCCCGCCACCCGGCTAGCTTTACCTGAAATAATTACATGAAAACTGTATTCTTTTAAACACTGCTTGGCCCATTATACCTAGCCTCTTCTCAGCTAACTCTCGCACCTGGACTAGCCCATTTTTCATAATGTGTGTAGCACCCCAAGGTGTGCTTACCGGGAAGATTCTAGCCTATGTCCATCCTGGGTCGGAGCCATCGTGTCTGCCGGGAGAGGGGAGTATGGCCTCTGAGCTCACTTCCTCTTCCTCCCAGCATTCTGTTCTGTTTACTCCACCCAGCTATGTTTTAACCTATCAGGGCCAAGCAGTTTCTTTATTACTTAACCAATGAAATCAACAGATTGATATGTGACACTCCCACATCAATAATGTAAGTGTTCTTAAGAAGAAAATAACCCAAAGTTATGGAATCTAATGAGGAGGTCTTGTGGGATCTTTATTGTTTGTTTTTATTTTTGTTTTGTTTTGTTTACTTTTTTAAAGACAGTGTCTTTTTTAGTAGTGCAGGATTGCTTGGAACTCACTATGCATCCTAGGCCAACTTTAAAGTCACAATCCTACTGCCTCAGCCTCCTTGCTCCGGGGAAGATAGGCACGTGTCACCATGTTTCCCATAAACAAGGTCTTAAATATTGCTTTTTAAATTATAGTTTATTAGATGTAAAGTAAATAAAAGTAGGTTAATATGATTTGATCTTTGCTTCCTTTATCTTTTTAAATGGTTTTACAGTAAACTTATAATTTCCTTCAAGTTGAACCAAATTCTTATTGATCACATTTACAAGTATTGAGTATATGATTGGTATCTTTGAAAGAAGTAATTATTTTTTGTGTGTATGAGTGTTTTGCCTGCATGTATATATGTGTGCCATTATGTATGCCAGTGCTTTCTGAGGCCATGATAAGGTGTTAGATAACCTGGAACTGGTGTTACAGATGGTTGTGAGCTGCCATGGGATTCTGGAAACCGAATCCAGGTTTTCTGTAAGAGCTGAGAGTACTCTTAATCGTTGAACCATTTCTCCATCCCTAGCCTTTAAAAATAGTGTGTGTGCATGTGTGTGCCTGTGTATATGCATGTATGTGTGCACTTTGTGTACATGAGTACCTGGGGAACCCAGAAGAGGGCATTAGGGGTCTTTGGAGCTGGGGTTACAGATGGTTTGTGAGCTATCCACTGTAACTGGTATGAACTGAACTCAGGAATTCCAGAACAGCAGAAACTTTCTTAACCACTGACTCCCCCCCGCACTTTAAGAATAATAATAATGAGAATAATACTAAATAATATTTACTTGGTATTGTTTCTAAACCCTTTATTACCAAGATATTAATGAACCATCGGGATTAATGAAGATGACTATTTCAAGCTTGGGGATGGGGAAGCTGGGCTAGGGTTGTAGCATAGGAACAGAAAGAGTGGTAGTCTAGCATTCTGCAGGGTTTTGGCCAGTTCTGTGGGCTTTGCAGTTCCCAGTGACAAAAGTGACCCCCTCCTTTACAGGCTGCTGCTCATTGCAATGCTGTGCGTATTGTCTATTCAACAGGTGTGGCTTTAGCCAGTTGGTACTCTGTACTAAATAAATACAGAATACAGCTTAGTTGGTATGAGATAGAATAAAGATGTCAATAACTGAGCACGTTCAGATGTTCAGGATGACTGTTTATGACTGACAAGCTTTCATCTAATAAGGGGAAGAAATGAAGGAACCAAGAATCCTTTGAAATGTGTCTGTGTCGTTGGAGGTGGAGCAATACAAATGGATCCTGATGGACTACTGGTTCTAGTCTCAGTCATCCAGTTTGTACAGTTAAGAAGTCAGGGACTCTGGACTGACAGGTGGAGAACCTGCGTGGGACCAAATTAAGCCTTCTGAATGTGGATGACAGTTATATGGCTTGATCTGTTGGGTTGGCCCCTGGCAGTGGGACCAGTACTCGTCCTGGCTTTTTGGAGCTCATTCACAATACAGGGATACCTTGCCCAGCCTTGCTACAGGGGGAAGGGGCTTGGTCCTGCCTACTAGACTCTGTTGACTACCCAAGGGAGGCCTTACCCTCTCTAATGAGTAGATAGGGTGTGGGATGAGGGGATGGTGGGGGGGGTGAGAGAAAGGGAGGGAGGGGGAACTGGGGTTGTTACCTAAAATGAAAAAAATTCAAATAAAACAAAAAAGAAGAGGCACGGTTGAAATTAGATGTCATCAGGCCAATCTATTCTCCACTTTTATTATGCAGCCCAGGCTGTCCCATATTCACTACATACCCTAGGTTGGTGTTGAGCTTACACTCTTTCTGCTTCAGCCTCCCAAGCACTGGCATTATGGATGTCCACCATCATGCCCTGCTCTCCAAGGAATCCTGTCCCGTGATAGATTCCTCAGTCCTCAGCTTCTGGAAGAGACACAAAAGTTCATGCCACTGCCCACTTCCTTGACCAGTTAGATTGTTTTCTCTAGACAGAAAAGAGAGTTCTATATATTACAGCTGCAAGTAGCTGGAAAGGACAAAAGCTCTCCAATTCTCCCCACAATGCCTTGCATTTACTCTTTCAAAAACTGGGTTGTCTATTGCAAAATCGTGTGTGTACATTGTTTGATTTTGTTTTTAAAAAATATTTGAGACACAGTTTCTTATATCATCAAACAATATTTAATGTGGTGCTTGGAATTCAACCTGAATCTTGATGCATACTAAACAGCACTTTGTCACTGAGTGGCTTCCGGGACTTGCCCGTCTGTGAAATCTCTGAGACAGTCGCACCATATAACCCAGGCTGGCCAGGACCTTACTGTGTAGACCAGGCTGGCTTCAAACTTGAGATAATCAAACTTCTACTCCTAGAATGCTAACATTAAAGTCTTCAAACAGCAGAGCTGAGATATTTCACTGTGCAAATCTCTGCCCCACTCCCGTAGGTAGAAGTCTAATGAAATCCTAGGAATCTACTTCTCAGCTTCATATGCCATTTATATTACTAGTATTACAGTAGTTTCATCCTCCCTTCCCTAACTCTATTACTGTTTTTTAACAGAATAATATCAAATCAATCGTAGGATTATTATTTTAGCATCAGATACTTTATAATACATCTCCTAAAGGATCCTAAGTGACATTTTATCCTTCGGGGTTCGGTAGCCTTGAAATCAAACAACTGTGGACTGCAGATATTACAAACAAATGGTGTTAGCGTAACAAACACGTGTAGACTCTCCTCCTCATTCGCTGGATAATGTTATCACACCTACTTAAATAATATCCACATTGTATTGGATATTACAATTAATATAGAGATAAGTTAGAGTTTTTAAGAGGAAGTATTTAAGGGGATATGTAAACACGGTATTTTGAGCATCCTTGGACTTTGATGTCTACGGCCCATAGCAGCGACCCTGATGCTAGCCCTCTATGGACACTGAAGGACAGCTATAGGCTATAATGGAACTCTTTGAATATAAATAACTTGACCGTGTGGAGTAACTAATGCCTCTTTAGAACTCTGTGTTAGCTAAGATGGACAGGAAGGTGGCATTCTAATGTATGATTTGATGCATGATCAGTTACTTTCTGTTTCTCAGGGGTTGGTGGTCAGCCTGTGTTCATGACTGGTTTTGAATTTGTGATTCAAAATCTCCAACATCAGTAGGCTGCCCTGCCTAGCTTTCTCGTTCTGTTTCAGCTGTGAGCAGTCCCTGGGTGTGGGCATGGTGGCAGCTTTTCCTTTTTTCTTAGTTGACTTCTTTTCTCCAATGTGTTTTTTGTGTCTTTGATATCCACTAAGTGATCATTATCCTATCAGGGACCTATACCGATGTTCTTCTAATTCTGTTACTTCCTTTGCATCTTTAGGTTGATGTTTTTTCTCTTCTGAATAGTTTTCAATATTCATTAGATATATTTTATCACTCCAGAATACAGTCTCATATAGGGAAAGAATGGATAAATGCTTCATTTTTTAAATTAATTCTTTGATAGCTGTAGATTGCTATCCTAGCATTGCCTAGCAAGAAGAGTTTGATTTTTTCAATATATTCACTATGATTTAAATATACTGAATTCAGTTATTTTCATTTCTTCAATAGAATGATACATAATGGCTATATAACTGCCAATCATGTGCATAAGAGCATCCTTTAAAAAAAACAACTAAAAATTGCCAGGCACAGTGGCATCTGCCTGTAACTCCAGCACTTAAGAGGCTGAAGCAAAATTGATCCCAGCTTAATCTACATACTGAGTTCCAGGCCAGTGATGGCTTCACAGTGAGAATCTGTCTCAGGGAAATGCAAATGACCCCTGTGATGGCTCAGTATGTAAAGGTGTCTGCCACTAAGGCAAACTGATCTTTAGGACCCAGGTGGCTGTCCACACACTGTAGCAATGTACACACACACACACACACACACACACACACACACACGAATAAATGTAATAAAATTTAAAATAGTCATTAAAATAAAACCCAACCCAGTATTTGTTGCTGTTGTTGGACACTTTAGATTTGCTCTGTCCCCAAGAAGTCACTAATCCATTCACTTTTGTGTGGGGTTATGCTTAGTGTTTCACATATATTTTCTCATTTAGTCTTACTAACTCTGTGATATATCACTCTTAGATTAGACTATTTAGGCTGAACTGACCCATTAAATGTTCCCTATCTGTAGTACAGATGACACTCAGGCTCAGGAATAGTAGAGCAAGGAGCTCAGTAAGACATTGATGACATGGTTCTTTGAGCTCTCATCTTCTTCCCAAATACCCCCTCCTACAATTTACCCTTCAGCGTTTTCTATGGCTGTCTTTACCTTCTGTCTAGTTATATTGTCACCTATGCATATGTGATTAGTGTGGCAGTCACCAAGGCTGCACAATTTTATAAAAAGGAGTATGTGTACTACATTCATGATTATAAAAGAGATTTAAAGAGTCGAGTCCTGAACATTTGTCAGGGCATATAAGCATTTTAGTAAGGAAACAAGAAAAGGGAATTTGAGAGAAAGTGGCTAGCAAGGCAGAGAAAACAGAAAGGACTCTCATGAAGATGAGAGGCATAAGTATCTTAATGGACAAGTGTGGGAGAAACAATGTCATTGGCTGTGTTGTAGTTGGAATGTGAAAAGTAGGCTACCTGCTATTTAGTCATGATGGAAACCTTGGTCGAGTCTAGCTGGAGATGGCTTCTTGGGGCTGTCTTGTCCCTGGACCTTATCTCTCTGCTTTCTGCCCACTATCAGATGAGTTGCTTCACCAGATGGTCCCTCTGCTATGGTCTTCTGGTGCATCCAAGTCTGGAATCACCCATGGACTGGGAACTGTAACAGGGAACTAGAACTAACAGGCTTTCATGTAAGTTGTTTTCCACAGGTGTTTGAAGTAAAAATGGAAAACACATATACTACATTGCTCTCCAGTTTCTGCTTTGTTGTTGTTGTTGGTTTCATTTATTTATTTATTTATGTATTTGTTTGTTTGTTTATTAAGCAATGACGAAAGTCAAATTAGAACATGCTGAGCCAGGAGTAAAGGGGAAAGGCAACGACTGTCTATAATTCCTGCTAGTAATTTTCTATGCGAAGGAAGTTCTCCATCTCCAAAAAATGCAACAGTACCTGGGAATGAAGTGTTGTAGATTCAAGGGATATGTATTTATTTATTGGTTGTGGGATCAAGTCCAAAACTTTATACATACGAGGTTAGCCATATGCCAGTGAACTATATCTCCAGGATGGACTTTATCTGGAGGTGGGAGTTGAAGGATATAGTGCTTGTTGAATGTTGGAGCTGAAGAGAGAATGTCAGAGGTTAATGGGCAGTAGAAGGAATCGGAGCAGCTGGTGAACCAGTGCCATGAACTTTCACAGTAGCTTGTGCTTTTGAAGAATATTAAACTATTTGAGAATGTTTGTGGGAACAAAGGATAACCTCTCCCACCTACTTTCTTGTCTCTTAAATATGTCAGAGTTGAAATAAGATGCCTCCTTGTGAGAGGACTTCAGGACAGGGAGGTCCTCAGGGAGCAGCCAAATTACCACTGTTAATACGGACAGAGAAATTCTCTGGGCATGGTTGCAACCTATGGCCGTAGGATATTTGGTTGGAGATGTTTCTCTGATTGTTACAACTGGGAATAGGTGCATGTGCCGCTGTCATCTAGTGATAATGTCGTGGGCTGCTGACCCCTCACCCATAGCACTGAGTTACTGCAAGCTGGGTTTAAATAAGGTGCAAACTGAAGTTCCCAGCAAAAAGGTACACATGTTGAAGATTATACAAGGCTGACTGGCCGATTGTAGTGCCTTAGTAAGCATTAAGTGCTACTTCTGTGCTTCATGTAACATCCCTGTGATAATCACCAGCCCAAAGTGCAAGGATGTCATCAGATGTCATCATGTCATCTGAGGCCTGTAGCAGATTTCCCTGCTTGGCACTGTCACCTGTCTATCTGATTGTCTCACTAATGTAGGGTTTTTTTTTTTTTTTCTTGCTTGGTTTTATTTTTCCTTTTTTGGATACAGGGTCTCACTGTGTACTGGGGTCTAGAACTTGCTATATAGACCAGGCTGGGCTGGAACTCACAGAGATCTACCAGCTTCTTTCTCACAGCTATTAGGATTAAAGGTGTGTGCCTCAACACCCAGTGATACCAATACATTTTTAAAGTGCCTTGATTTGTGACTTTCTTTGTTTCGTTTTTGTTACTGTGAAAACTTCATGAAACTATTACCATGTTGGAACGTGTTATTTGGGGCAACCAGAATCCATGGTTCTGGAACAACCATTCATAACTGGTCCTTGAGTAAACTATCTCTTGGTCTCTTGGTGCTTATGAGGTAAGAGCTGAAGATACGTGTTATAGCTTGGAAACTCTGGAGAAAGAATTTAGGGATACTTTCCCATCACAGAACTGGAATTCATAGGTTTTTAGTGCCTTCCGTTGCACCCTTTTTGACTATTTGTGGCTTTTGTGCACATACTCGTGTATTTTGCTATGTGTGGTAACACACCAAGTCCTGTGCCCTGGCTTTCTTTTGTCATTGTTGTTGTTACATAGCATCTGAGTCCAAAAGAAGTACCATGGTCATGTGAGAGCTGTTTTCATCCTCTTCACATGTGCAATCATTGTGTGGACAGTATATGTTCTTCACATGTGCAGTCATTTTGTGTACAGTGTGTGTGATCTTCACATGTGCAGTCATTGTGTGTACAGTGTGTGTGATCTTCACATGTGCAGTCATTGTGTGTATAGTGTGTATGCTCTTCACATGTGCAGTCATTGTGTGTACAGTGTGTGTGCTCTTCACATGTGCAGTCATTGTGTGTACAGTGTGTATGCTCTTCACATGTGCAGTCATTGTGTGTACAGTGTGTGTGATCTTCACATGTGCAGTCATTGTGTGTACAGTGTGTGTGCTCTTCACATGTGCAGTCATTGTGTGTACAGTGTACTCTTCACATGTGCAGTCATTGTGTGCACAGTGTGTGTGATCTTCACATGTGCAGTCATTGTGTGTATAGTGTGTGTGTTCTTCACATGTGCAGTCATTGTGTGTACAGTGTGTGTGCTCTTCACATGTGCAGTCATTGTGTGTACAGTGTGTATGCTCTTCACATGTGCAGTCATTGTGTGTACAGTGTGTGTGCTCTTCACATGTGCAGTCATTGTGTGTACAGTGTGTGTGCTCTTCACATGTGCAGTCATTGTGTGTACAGTGTACTCTTCACATGTGCAGTCATTGTGTGTACAGTGTGTGTGATCTTCACATGTGCATTGTGTGTACAGTGTGTGTGCTCTTCACATGTGCAGTCATAATGTATACAGTGGGTATGATCTTCACATGTGCATTGTGTGTATAGTGTGTGCTCTTCACATGTGCAGTCATCATGTGTACAGTGTGTGCTCTTCACATGTGCAGTCATCATGTGTACAGTGTGTGTGCTCTTCACATGTGCATTGTGTGTACAGTGTATGTGCTCTTCACATGTGCAGTCATTGTGTGTAGAGTGTGTGTGCTCTTCACATGTGCATTGTGTGTACAGTGTGTGCTCTTCACATGTGCAGTCATTGTGTGTACAGTGTGTGTGCTCTTCACATGTGCAGTCATTGTGTGTACAGTGTACTCTTCACATGTGCAGTCATTGTGTGTACAGTGTGTGTGATCTTCACATGTGCATTGTGTGTACAGTGTGTGTGCTCTTCACATGTGCAGTCATAATGTATACAGTGGGTATGATCTTCACATGTGCATTGTGTGTACAGTGTGTGTGCTCTTCACATGTGCAGTCATCATGTGTACAGTGGGTATGCTCTTCACATGTGCAGTCATTGTGTGTACAGTGTGTGTGCTCTTCACATGTGCATTGTGTGTACAGTGTGTGTGCTCTTCACATGTGCATTGTGTGTACAGTGTGTGTGCTCTTCACATGTGCAGTCATCATGTGTACAGTGGGTGTGCTCTTCACATGTGCAGTCATTGTGTGTACAGTGTGTGTGCTCTTCATATGTGCAGTCATTGTGTGTACAGTGTGTGTGCTCTTCACATGTGCAGTCATCGTGTATAGAGTAGGTATACTCTGGTAATTAACTACTTGACATTTGAGGTGCACTTTCCTCAGTTTTGATTATAGTTAGGGACAGATAAACTTCAGTTCTGTAGAAGAGACATCTTGCACTTCACTTAAATGTGCTGGAAGATCAATGAATGCCCTAATGACCGAGGGGAATGGACAAGATAGGTTCTAGTTTTGCTTACTTTGTTGTACCACATTTTTAAGACACATTTTTGAAACTAGCTATATTTTACGGATAGAAATGGGCACCAGGTGAAGGCGTAAGTTGCAAACCACTCTGTTGTAATAGGAGCGGCGGGGCTGCGTCCCCAGCACCCCGGCTGCCCGCACGGCTAGCTTTATCCGAAATAATTACACGGAAACTGTATTCTTTTAAACACTGCTTGGCCCATTAGCTCTAGCCCTTACTGGCTAATTCTCATATCCTGATCAACCCATCTCTAATAAACTGTGTAGCACCGGTCTCACCGGGAAGAATTCGCATATCTGACCTGGCGGCTTGCTCCATCGCGTAGAGCAGAGCTATCGCGTCTGCCCGGGAGAGGGGAGCATGGTGTCTCTGAGCTCACTTCCTCTTCTTCCCAGCATTCTGTTCTGTTTACTCCACCCACCTATGTTCTAACCAATAAAATGGGCCAAGGCAGTTTCTTTACTTTTTTACCAATGGCCTTCCTCCATCAAGGCATAAGAATTTCATGTCTAGTGTTTTTTTGCAGAATTGTCTACTTATGTTTGAAATTTAGGATGAGGCTCTATGTACTTCAATTTTTAGGGGACTTCTCTAACTTATGGGAGGCCTTGGGTTGACTTACAAAACACACAGCAAATGACATAAACTTACTTCTCATATTCAAATGTAGAATGCCAAGCAATAGAGAGGTGGGGTCTTAAAGGATTATAGTAGGGCAGATGGGCAAAAGAAAGTGTGTGTATATGTGTGTATGTTGGATTCCTTTTTATATTCTGACTAGAATATAAATAAATATGTATTATTGAATAGCATGATAATCTTCTAGACATTCTCCAAGTATTTACCTTCTCCCCCTTCAAGTTAGCAGGTTTACAGGTTATGTGTTGCTCTCATGAAATGTATGACATGGAATAGATATTTTTTAAAAAATATTTCACAATCATTTAAGTAAAATGGTCAATTACATGAATTTATAAAGGATCTTCAATGGTGTGAATTGAGTCACAGAAGGTTTTTTAGAATGATTGAATTTGAGTTAAAGTTGAAAGATGATTTCTTGAGGGACAGGCGACAGGACTCAAGAACTGAGGAGAGCTGTGACTGAGATCTGAAAGAGTTTTCTGTTTCTTTCTGCTATGGTTTGTAGATGTAGACAAATATTACACGAATTTCTAAATTTCTAAGTGTTGGTGTGTTAGCAGTCTTTGTTAGATTTTGACCTGAACCTGGATCCATTTTATTTCCCAGAATTGTGGAATCTGTAACAAGATCAAGTACCCACTGGGCAGCTAGGGAGCCTTTTGCTTTGGGCCACAATTAGAAATGAGAGATAAAGTTGCAAATTAGATTCTCAGCCCTTGGGAGGAAGAGATTTTCTTTAAGGCAGAAAAGAAGTGAGGGGCAGGCATAGGCGAATAAGGAGAGTCATGTCTTCTATGGGTCTTCTCAGAGGTTTCCCAGGAATTTGAGTGACAGTTCTTTTCTCTCCGAATATAATATTTCCAGTTACTGCCATGGCAGTTGTCAACTGTTGTGACCCTAGGTGATGGGTCATTTAGCACACATATGAAAGTATGCTGAAGTTTGAGGTGGTTTGGCAGCGAGTTATGCTGCTGTCTTCTGTCCAGCCAGTTTCTAGTCCACATGAAGAGGAACTTCTTCTTGACCTGCAGCCTGTTCTCAACAATACATAAGATTAGGGCAGGACAGAAATTTAGCCAGCTCACCAGAACTCTAGCTCCAGGTATTAGCTAAAAAAGACTAAGGACTGAATCCTTGACTCTCATGCCTGTCTATCTTTAGAATCAAACAGTGACCAATGGAGTACTGGTGCCCAGGGTGCCCATCACTTTCTTCTTCCAAGGTAATTCTGAGGCACAGGAAAGGTTGAGGCCTGGACCAGAAGGACCCAGTCTTTTAGACTCTGTTGCTAGTATCTTACTGATAGGCATCGGTCAGAGTTTGGTGGGCACACATGGAGATTTTCAGAAATTTGTATTCTGGACGAAAGAGCAGGGCCAAGGGAATATGGAAAGTAACAGAAATAGATGTGGTTTATTAAGGAAGAGAAGGGAAGGCACTCAGGAGAGTAAGTGGGCAAGAAAGCTAGAGAGACTCTGGGACCCAAGGCCCTGAACCAAGAAAATATCCATCCTTTCTAGATCATTTACACAGAACCCACCTTCTCTAGCTTTATTCTGTTAGTGCTGTTTGGTTATATGTAACCTATGGTCTTTGGGGTTTCCAGGCTCTCTCTGCCACTGGTTCCTTCAATTGTCAATCTTTTAATAATTTTTAGTTTTGGCTTTCTTTGAGAATTGATGACCTCATATGAGTATGGAGTGTGGTCAATCTTCCAGGGACTATATCCCTAACGAAAACTAAACCTGTCCCCATCTAGCAGGCATCCATGGATGGCAGCTCCTAGGTAGGGGCTTGTGTGTGTCTCCGTATTCATGCCAGAACATTGACTGGCTTGATGTTATGCAGGCAGCCAGGGCTGCTGGGAGTTTTTGAATACAGCAGGCCTTTACTGTCATGCCTAGGTGACCTGGATCACTCCAGTCCTCTGATGCTCTGACTAAGAGTCTTTCTGCCCATCGTCCTTGACGTTCCCTGAACCTTGCAGGGAGGGCCTATGTTACAGATGTCTACTTTATTTCTCAGCAGTCCACAAACTTTTATTCTGTCTGTCTTGCCATTTGCCTGTCTTGATGCCTCTAGAACCTTCCCATTCTGCTGTATCTCTCCCCCCACCCTCAATGGTACTACTCTTCTCTCAAGAAATAACCCAATATTTAAATGTATACCTTCTATAGAACTTTTTCTTGTTTTAAACATTCTTTAGACTTTTAATTTTATCATTTCATTTATGTATACAGGTGTTTTGCCTGCATGTATGTTTGTGTCACATGTACTCAGTGCCTGCAGAGGCCAGAAGATGATTCCCCGGAAATGGAGCCATGTGTGGTTGTGAGCCACTGTGTGGATTCTGGGAACAGAACCAGGGTCCTCTGTAAGAGCAGCCAGCTCTCCTAACCGCTGACCCCACACGTAGCTGTCTCTAGGGAGCAACTGCAAGCATTTTTCTGTTTCCTCTTCAGGATGACTTGTGTTTCCTGGCCAACTTTCGTGCTTCTTTTATGGACTGATGCCTGTGCCTTCCTTAGTATTGGGTGTGAGACAGTGAATATCAGTCTCTGACACTTCCAGGCCCAAAGGGTGGCAGTTTGGGGTACTCACTTCTTCATATAATCCCCTGGAGGGTCAACAACAACAACAAGAACAAAAGGAGATTTGCTTAATTAAATCCCAGAGGGGTGGAGGTTCCTTTTAGGTGGAGAATGTATAGTAAGTAACAGAGACTATTCTCTTTTGAGGCAAGAGGTGTTTGGGAACCTGGGAGAGCACATCCCTGTGACTTTTTATGTGTGCTGTCTGGCCTCATCCTGCAGCTTTGTTCATTAGGAATCCTCCTTCACACAAGGAGCCTTGGAGACTGTTGCTCACTGGTAATGTTTACTGTCCTCTCTCTGGGGAGTTCTGAGCCAGGTGATCTGCCAGCCCCCCTCTAATAACTGTGTTTCCTACGCAGGGCGGACTCTGTTGGAGAAGCTCTTCAGCCAGCAGGAGAACGGGCCTCCGGAAGAAGCCGAGAAATTCTGCTCGAGGATCATCGCCATGGGCCTTCTGCTCCCTTTTAGTGACTGCTTCAGGGAACCATGTAATCAGAATGCCGGGGCAAGTTCAGCTCCATTTGATGTAAGTGGGAGAAGCCACTTCTGTCTGGGGGGGGGAGACTGCCTTTGGAGGAGCAGCTGTGATGGGTGTCTGCTCAAATTGCCCTGTAATTTAAAAATAACACGTGATGCGAGGCTTCCTCCCCTGGGCCACTCAAGGGCCTAGCTTGTCTACTTCTATGTTTTTCTTTAGACTATGGCATTAGATATAGTTTGCAAACTTCTCTCAAAAAACAACAATAACAAAAATCCAAATAGTCTCTCTTTGTAGTTTTCTAGGCTGATCTAACCAGGACTGATTTGAAAATCTTTTGAAAATTTTCTTTTGGGTGGAGATTAAACATGCATAGGCAAGTGTTTGTCACTGAACTACACCTCATACATCAGTATTTCTGTGCTGGTCACAGACATTCCTTCAGAAGCTGCACCGAAGAGTAAAATACGAGTCCCAATGGGTCACAGTTTCCATGGGCACTAGAGCGCTGTGCATTTTCCCAACTCATTTGTGCAGTAAACGCTGCCAAGAAGAAGCAACAGCCTCTGCCGTTATTCAGGCCTCCACTCAGCAGGACTTAATAGTGTGGAGCTCAGAAGGCATGTTTGTAACTCATCATGAATACCAGCACGGCCCGACTAGCATCTTCAAGCCAGAGTGTTAACTTTCTCAGGTATGCAGTGTGTGTGTGGTGCGGTGCTGGGAAGCACGCACCTAACCGGAGATAGGCAAGAGTTCTCATCTGTGTATCTCTCATGAGAAAGCTGGGAGGGGATCTGGTTGGATCTTTTGTACAGAGCTCAAGAAAGGACTGTTTGAGGACATTGGATTCTGACCACATGGGTAACTACATTACTTCCAGTATTGCCAGACAGACCTCAAAAGGCAGGGAATATGAACAGATGCTAAACCTCAAGAGCTGGTTATAGAGCCAAGTATGGTGCTTTATGCCCATAATCCCAGCACCTGGGAGACTGGTGCAGGAGGATCAAGAGTTTCAGGTCAGCCTGAGCTACACAGTAAGGCTTTGTCCGCAGAACCAAAGAGTATGAAAAGGTGATCCCACATAACTAAGAGTCCATGCTTGCTGCTTTCTTCTTCCTCTGGGTTACCAATCCTAATCTCTATTCTTTTGCCATCTCTCTCTCTCTCTTTAGTATGAGCAGAAGAACCCTCATAAACTATTCTGATATTTCAGTTTTGGTTTGTGAGAAACCTTTCTAGATCATGAAGCTATAATAAACAGAAAAGAACAGGACTTGTTGGGCCTTCTTTAAGATTTCTTTTTATTTTTTATTCAAGACTTAAATGACATGGCAGCTAATCACTGCTAGGTAGACCTTTTTCCTGTGGAACGAATTTGGTAATTTACAAAGTCTCCTCTCTGTGGAAACTGTGTGATTCTGGAGACAGACCCTGAGGACTAGAGTGTGGTGTGCTGTAGAGCTACATTCTGGCAGATACCAAGATGGAACTTTGGAGATATGGTAAATACAATAAAATAGAAACACTAGCAACATCTGTATTGCATGCAACATTATTTATAGCAGCTGTTGCCGTCTTCATCAGAGCAGCTATGACTACTTGCACCTTCAAGATATAACCCATTGATGTTCCCTCACGGAGGAAGGGGTGGCGGCAGGGACAGGTACTCTCACCTGAGACTCCAGCCACTCTTCCCAGCTGTGTGTAACTCTGTCCAAGCTTCTCATGGGCTTGTGGTCTGGGGAGGTGCTAGACTACATGACGTACTCAAAGTTAACTGAAGGAATAGGGAAGTTGTCATCAGGCTACAGTGAAGCTTTTCAGTGATGTAGGTGTTTGGGGAGTCATCCACCCTGCTGAAGCACCCCATCCCTTGATCTGTAAGAACGCACGATAAGGTCACTGATTTGCAATGTTGGACATCCAAGGGATTGCTATTTTGATAACAATGATATGTCACTGTTGCTCTAGTGGGGATGAATAGCTGCAAGAGTGTGAATTTGTTCATATTATCCCAGGAGAACTTCACATAACAGTCTGGCACTTGCTTTTTTATGAAAACTATTATTAAATTAACTTGATTTTCCTAACTAAAGCTCAGAACTTAAAATTCTTTCCACCCAGTAAGTGTGAACTTGGAATAAACTGATAATACAAGATAACCCTATCCCTCCATTTAAAAGTTTGTATTATTTACTTATTATTGTGATACTGGGGGATAAAACTCAGGTCCCCACGCGTATTATCAGAGTTCTAGCAATGAGCTACATCCTTTTGCCTTTCTCTTTTTAAATTCTTACATGTCGCCTTACTCCATCCACCCTGGTGTTGGAGAGACTGAAAACGCTTCTTTAACTATGCTGTCTTGGAAGGTAGCTAAGTGTCGCATGAAGGTAAAAAACAAAAACACAGATTAGGGATTTTATTCCCCAGCTCGAAGTGATTGTTTTCTTCCTGGCAGTATCTTTGGCTGTGTACGACTACCTCTCTAATCCAGGCACCAAATGAACACAAAACAAAGAGGAAATTAAAAGGACTCTCATGGGAAATGTTGTTCCATATTCTAAAATAGCAGATCAGAAACAGAGCCAGGGCTTAATGAATACAGACTCAAGGATTTTTTTTTCTCTCTCAAACTACAAAGGAAGCAAACATACTGGACATTATAGAGACTGGGGTGTCAGGATGGGAGGGGATGTGCTCATCTCCGGGGAGAGATATTTCTGATAATTAGTCTCTCTGCTGATTTCTAGAAGAGGGTTGTTGTGAGCATTTCCAAGG
The DNA here is from genome assembly GCF_018167655.1 of Microtus oregoni. Classification (NCBI taxonomy): domain Eukaryota; kingdom Metazoa; phylum Chordata; class Mammalia; order Rodentia; family Cricetidae; genus Microtus; species Microtus oregoni. Next base: position 977,406 of record NW_024544552.1, on the reverse strand, counting down.
AACTATTCTCCCAGGGACAGTTCTTTACAAGACGGAACTCCGTAGATCTGGGCGTGTACCCGCCACTCTTGCTGTCCCTTGATCTTACAGCAGCATCCCACCCATCTCTGTTTAGACTTGTGCATGTGTTGATATGGGAAATCTTATTGATGCAGTTTAGAAATTGACCTACTTCAGCAAAAGGTTTCTCATGTTAGTCTCTTGTTATCCTGTATCTTTTCAGGGCTGTAGAAAATATAAAAGGAACAGCACATTTCCCCTCATATTACTTGATAAAGGCTTTCTGAACTTTATAAGACACATTTAGTTTTGAGCATCCTTGTTAACTCACTTACAAATGCTAAGGAAATTTATCCTATGTGCCAGGTGTCGATAAAATTCAGTATAAAATTGATTCAAATGGAAAGGAAAGCTTTATTAAGGCAACAGCCCAAGAGGGAGGGGTGAGCTATGAGTATAGGTCAAAGATCTGTGTGCTGTTTTGAATGAGAGTGATCCACATAGGTTCATATACTGAATGCTTGGTCCCCAGATGGTGGAGCTGTTTGGAAAAGATCATGAGAACAGGATGGTCATTGGGAGTTTGGCTTTAAAGTTCAAAAGCCCATGCCATTTCCTATTAATGCTCTCTCCCTCTTCCTCTCTCTCTCTCAGTCTTTCTGCCTCATGATGATTTTCTCAACATGTAAGCTATTAGTTACTGCTCTAGAACCATGCTTGCTGGCCTGCTGCCACACTTCCTGCCATGATAATCAAGGACTCACCCTCTCACACTATAAGCAAGCTCTTAATTAAATGCTTTCTTTCACAACTTGCCTTGGTCTTGGTGTCTTCGTGGGTGTGGGGGCCCACAAAAGTGGGTGTGGGGGCCCACAGAAGTGGGTCCACTCTACCTTGACTGAAGGTCAGAGAGCTTAAGCCTATGCTTGCTCTTTCAAAGTTACTGACAAGAAGTCTGACTTAAGGAGTGGCTACAAACAAGATATCCTAACCTAGGGTGTGGTTCCTTGGTGTTTTGAATATCATGATGCCCATAGAGGTGGATCTGCTCTACCTTGACCAAAAGGTCAGAGAAGTCAAGCCTATTCCTACTTCGTCATTTTAAAATAGGAGGTTTGACCCAAGGAGTGGTTGCCTACAGGATACTTGGTTGAAGGTATATTCACTACATATCCTGCCTAAAACATCACAATGCTTAACTCAAGAAATGTTGGCTTGCTATCTCAAGTACTGAATCAAGTGATTGTTCTGTTTGTCCTTTGTATCATGTTAAAGCAGTCTTTTGCCTCCCCCCCCCCTTTTTTTTTTGATTGGGCTATATAAGCATATAGAAAATAGAGTGGGCACATTCAATATTCAGTATTCACTGGCTAGCCCTCCGGTTCTATCCTATGTCTCTGTATTTCTTTCATATCTCTGTTCCTCCTACCTAATTTTCCTAATCCACACACCTGTACCTTGGAATGTAAAACCCATTGAGACTGGACCCTGACACATGAGAACAGAAAAATAACTAAGACATTTTATAATTCCAGCATTTCAGAGGCTGAGCTAGAGCATTCATGAGTTTAAGGTCAATGTGGGCTATATAGTAAAATCATGTATGAAGAATAATTAAAATTATCGAGGAAAGAAAGCAGAGTGTTATGTTGTGTTATGAGCGGCAGGGCTGCGTCCCTGGCATGCGGCCGCCCGCATGGCTAGCTTTACCCGAAATAATTACACGGAAACTGTATTCTTTTAAACACTGCCTGACCCATTAGTTTTAGTTTCTTATTGGCTAGCTTTTACATATTGATCTAACCCATTTTTATTAATCTGTGTAGCCCACGAGCTGGCTTACCAGGAATGATCTTAACCTGCGTCTGTCTGGAGTGGGAGAATCATGGCGACTCCCTGACTCAGCTTCTTTCTCCCAGCATTCCGTTCTGTTTACTCCGCCTACCTAAGGGTTGGCCTATCAAATGGGTCTAGGCAGTTTCTTTATTAATAAGAAATTACTCCCACATCATTTCCCCTTTTTTTGTTTAAACAAAAAAGAAAGGCTTTAACTTTAACATAGTAAAATTACATATAGCAAAACAGTTATCAAGCAAGAATTACAGTTGTAATATTTATATCTATTTTATCTTTTATCATAACTAAGGAAAACTATAACTATCTATTCATTCTTCAACTCCATCAAAGATTCCAAAAGGATATAATACTACCTAAGTAAACAAGAAATAAGAAAACTCTAGAAATGACAGAGACATCTTGCTGCCTGGACAGTCATCCAAAGTTCTTTTGTATGGTTGGGGCATCCATCTTTAGCCTTCAGGCCCATAGTATCCAGCAGACATTTCCATGAAGCAGGAAATTTTAAAGACAGTTCAGTCATTGTCTGCTGTGTCCTGCAGAGTCACTATCTGCTTGTCCTGAAGAACGTCTTGTAGACTCTTTCATGAGACATGAACCCCAAAAGACCGTCTCACCTTTAGGCAAGTTTAGCAGTCCTCTCTCTGCGGGTTCTCTGTGTCCATTTCATGCAACAGTCCAGGCAAGAGCAGTTTCTTGCCCAAATGTCTATCCAACTCCATAAGGATCCTCTTCGATGCCCATCTTCCTCTCGAAGTAGATTGGTGCCACCAGGAGCAGATATGTCTCATTGTCATATAAAGTCCTAAGTTATTAAAACATTAAATGCCATATTCTGCAGTCTTTGAAAGATATGAAGAATGTCTATCTAACTGAAATGTATCTCTATATATCTAGAAAATCTAACTAACATGACTACAAGATTGACTATTATTGATGATTAACCATTAATCTATATTTCTTAATTATACATTACATTTTTAAATGAACTACACAATCACAATACCTTAATCAAGATCAGAAATACATATACATATAACAAAATTGACCGTAAAATCCACACCAATGCAAATTACTCATACCTATATCATTTCCCCCTTTAAATGTAAAAGAACATTTACAAACAATATTTTGGGAACATGGGCGCAGTTTTTTCTCTCCAAACTGCTTCCTGCTGAATGGGGGCGTCGTTAATTAGGTCTTTCATGGTATAACCTGTGTGCTAGTTTCATCTCAGTTGGCAGTTGAGCGAAGCAATTTTCTGAAGATGTTCACAACAACCTTTCAGGAGGGCGTGGTCTATCATGCCAAATTGTAATAGAAGAAATCCACAGGGTCTGGTCCTCTGTGAAAACAAAAGAAGACCCTCTCCAAAGCATCATATTCTTAAACCCAAATTTTGAAATCGTAATACCTTTATATCCATTCTGGTTTAGCTTGGCAGCCCATGTAATGAAATGTCTGTCTGTACTTAGCTCCTTTATAGTCAAAAATTTTAAAGAAAACACAATGTACATAATCCAGACTCTCTGTGCGCCATTCTGTTGTGTTATGAGCGGCAGGGCTGCGTCCCTGGCATGCGGCCGCCCGCATGGCTAGCTTTACCCGAAATAATTACACGGAAACTGTATTCTTTTAAACACTGCCTGACCCATTAGTTTTAGTTTCTTATTGGCTAGCTTTTACATATTGATCTAACCCATTTTTATTAATCTGTGTAGCCCACGAGCTGGCTTACCAGGAATGATCTTAACCTGCGTCTGTCTGGAGTGGGAGAATCATGGCGACTCCCTGACTCAGCTTCTTTCTCCCAGCATTCCGTTCTGTTTACTCCGCCTACCTAAGGGTTGGCCTATCAAATGGGTCTAGGCAGTTTCTTTATTAATAAGAAATTACTCCCACATCAGTGTTAAAAACTGGGAGAGGTAGCCTGTGGTACGAAAGAATCATGTACTCAGAAAGGACAAAGACACCACCCAAGTTCCCATTCTGGCCTATTTATGTCAATGACATGTACAAGTGTTCTTGGTCCTGACTGGTTAGTTTTATGAACATGAAGGACTTCACTATGCCCATTTTTGCTTGGTTAACATTTACAAGTGTCTACAGGTCATAGTTGATTGATAAGATCCTGGAGACAAAATGAGACTTTCCAGAGGATAGGAAGCTGTTTGTTGGACCGTGATTGTGATTGGGAAGTTTTACATCATTGCATTGGATTGATTTCCTCTGTTTTTATTTTGCTGTACTGGAGATAGGCGTTAGATATATAATATACATGTGAGGCAAGTCTTCAGCCACTGAGTCACAGCCTCAACTCTTGTGTTTCTGAGGGGGCAATTTGTGTATTGGTTGATTTGGCTATCACTTTCACTTTTTAAAAAGATTTATTTATTTTGTATATGAGTGCTCTATTGACCGTAGGTCACAAGAAGGCATCATATCCCACTATAGATGGTTGTGAGCCACCATGTGTTTCCAGGGAATTGAACTTAGGACTTCTGGAAGAGTCCTTAACTACTGAGCTATCCCTCCAGTCCCCACTTTCATTTTTATTTGGGGATCTTCTTAGTGAGCAGCCTACCACTGAGAACTGAATCCCCAGAAACATTGGGAAAGGAATAAGAAAACCACTGAAATAAGAACAACACAAGACTAAACAAAATAGAGAAGTATGGTCACATTGATAGCCAACCAATATAGTACTAATGGCCATGGGGCAGTAAAATATATGGGAGGAGCCTCTGCTGGCCACACTTAATTTGCAGCATGTGGATGAAGCATGTTCTGTCACCCTTCCATCTCCAGCGATTACCAATGTAGCACTGAGATCTGCACAGTAGGATCAGTCTCTGTGATTTCAAACCCCACTCAACGTTAAAGCCCTTGCTGTAGAGATTAGGCTATGGAAGTTAGAGATCCTGCTGGAGTTCCAGAGGTCTGCCCATTAGCCCCCAAAATCATGGAAGACTGTTGGCTTCAGTGTCCAACACTGACCTTATAATGAGCTCAGTGAGACTCCACAGTGATGACTTCAGCTCCTAGCTACCAACAGTAGGGCTAATGAGCATCTACCTTTACTCTTGACAATCACCTACTTCTTCCTGAACGTCTTGGCATCCCTCCCTTAGGGACTCCTCTTCGGTTGTCCCTCACTCTGGAGTTGTGACACCTTGACCCCACTTCTCTGAATTGTGGTTTCTTGTCGGGAGGCTCCTAGGGTAGCTCAGACTTAAGCAATAGGTTCTTAAAGTGTTGCCCAGGCATAACCCTGTGATTCATGGAGAATGACAACATACACCTTCCTCGGATGCTGACTTTTCACACAAGAGAGGCCACGGATCCAAGAAATCCTAAAACTGGACTTAAGGCTTTCAAGAATTTTGGTATTATCCTTTGGGAAGGACTGCCAGCCCTTTCAATGGGCTACCTAGACTTTTTTTGACCTGAGGCTTCTGTCTCCTCCCTGTTGGGGAATATTATCCAGGATCACATTAAAATTTTTTAATGATGACATCTTGACTGAGAATTACCTTAAGAACTAAATGTGTTTAAATTAGAAAGCATTTAACACAGCAATTGGCCCATGCTTTTTACACTATTGTCCTTTAAATTGTTATGGAATCTTGCTGAGCCATTTCACAAGTATGCCTTGCTTTGGGCAGAACAGGGTTGTAAGGAAGGTGACCGAGAACACAAAGAACTAGAGAATGTACTCAGTGAATCATCTTGAGTGATCAAGCATTATTATGTCCAGCAATCGTGAAAACACATGGAGAGATGGAACGCACGATGGAATGCATGATAGACTGTGGACTTGAGCCTTACATGGTCTGAGAATCAGCTTTGTGTTGGGTCTCTCTTTGTCTTTGTACCCTTTCTTAGGGAAGTGAAAGACTAGGAAAAGCTACAAGAGTGACTACAAATTGTGGAGGGGAACACAACCTGCTCGCCTGGTGTTGTGTTCCTGACCATTCCGTAGTCACTCCATTACCCTGTCCTTTTCTGCAGAGGGTCACACTCAAATATGACTGTGCTGTTTAGCTCTCTGTGTATTGTGTGTAAATGTTAGGGATACTCTGTCGACGATGTAACGTGGAGGAATGAAAAGTTCCTTTTGAAAATAATGCTTCACCAAAGAATAAAGATACTTATTTTATCTGGTACTGCTAACACCAGGAAAGGAGCCCCGAATGGTCGAAGATCGGTATGCTACATAACCTTGCTCCTAGCTTTCACAGAGCTCTACTTCGTGCGGGGTAAGATGTCCTTAGATGTGTGACTCTAATGTGGGGAGGGGGAAGGATTGCCGGTGGGAAGGGGTAGTCAGTAAAAGTCCACAAGAAGAAATTTGCTGACTGTTTGCCTCAAGAACCACTTTTCCATCCAACTTTATTTTAACTTATTAAATACATTTATTTCTTCTTTCTTTCATTTTCTTTTTCTTTTTTATGTTTTTTTTGAGACAGAGTTTTTCTGTGTAATAGTCCTAGCTGTTCTGAAACTCCCTTTGTAGACCAGGCTGGCCTTAAACTCACTGAGATCCACCTGTCTCTGCCTCCCAAGTGCTGGGATTAATGGTGTGCGCCACCACTGCCCAGCTAATTTGATATCTTACAATGTATCTTGTGATCCTAAAAAGTTACTAATACAGGCCAATTTTTCCCAAGTCAAATTACGTGTGCTTCAAAGAATGAAGCCAATTTGAGACATCTTGTTATATCCACATTTTTTCCTTAAGTAATAAATGTAGAGAGTCTAGGCCCTGTCAGCCTAGACTAGCCTGGAGTTCACTGTATAGTCCAGTGTCTTAGGGTTTCTATAACTGAGATGAAACTCCATGACCAAAAAGCAAGTTGGAAGAGAAAAGGGTTTATTTGGCTTACACTTCAGCATTGCTATTCATCACTGAAGGAAGCCAGGACAGGAACTCAAACAGGACAGGATCCTGATGGAGAGGCCACGAAGGCATACTGCTTACTGGCTTACTTCCCATGACTTGCTCAGCCCACCTTTGTATAGAACCCAGGACCAACAGCCCATGGTTGCACAACCCACTCTGTGCTGGGCCCTCCCCCATTGATCACTAAATGAAAAAAATTTCTTACAGCTGGATCTCAAGGAGGCATTTCCTCAGCTGAGGCTCCTTCCTCTGAAGATGCTATAGCTTGTGTCAAGTTGACACACAAAACCACCCAGTAGCCAGGTTGTCCTTGAATTTGCAACAGTCTATGCCCGGCAGCCTCCTCTGAATGTTGGAATTATAGGTTTCAACTGCCACACCTACATTTTATTATATGTTGTCATTTTTCTGCTTTCTCTGAGTTTGAGAAACAGTGGTACTTCTTTTTATCCCTTTCATTTGTTCTGTACCACTCAGTAATGCTCATATGACTACATGCTGTAGTCATTAATATATACATTTTACTTTTGAGATTACCATGTGTAAGAATGTTTTAAGCTAGGTATGATTAGACACAGAAGCAGACGGGGGCTCTGTGAGGAGGAAGGGTAACGAGTGGGAAGAAAGGGTCTACCGAGGAAAAGTGATAAGGGATGGGTTTGAGCAAAGTGCAATGATGTGTAGCTCAGTGATGCAGGCCTGTGTCATAATGAAGCTCCTTATTCTGCATGCTAACTAAACATTTCCTTTTTAAAGCAGGATTGGTTCAAAAGACACATTGGGGATACACTTTTTAAGGCAGTGACAGGCTTTCTTTGTGTTTGCTCATTTGAGAGGACCATGCTGCTCAGATACACACTTTGGCTTCCGGAACTTGTACTTTGAATCACCCATTTGGCATACATACAGTGTGTGGTGGTTCCCTACGGTGATTGTGGGTGGTGGACGCTTATTAAAATGGGTGATTCAGCCCAACTCTTCCGTCATGATTTTCTTCTCCTTTCCTTGCTGGCTATGCCTGAGTATCCATCATTACTGTGTAGGAAGTGTCTTCCTCATGCTTTTCTCTCCAGCAGCAGGATGTGCTACCACTGAGCTTCTTCCACTGAAGGGTAGAATCGGGACACAGTGACTAAGAAGCAACCAACCTGTGAGGCGCTCATAGGCATTCCTTCCTAAGCCTTATTGGACTTTGGAAACCTGGAAGGTTTAGTGTATTTTTTTGTTGTTGTCTAGATGAGGGGATGTTGAAAGTTTTATGCTAAGAGTCAGAGAGAGATAGTGTTTGAGAATTTAGGAACTATCTTATAGACTTTGTCAAGTCACAGTCCTGCTTTGACGTGTATTACACAGACAATACACAGTCTGTAAATGTGGCGTTATTGATTAATAAAACTTCCATTTACAGGTGGGGGTGGAGGCAGGTACCACAGATTGGCTTGCAAGCTGCAATTGGTTTACTCCTGGCGTACTATTAAAAAGGTGAATTTATTCAATGAATTTGACTTTTTTCTAATGAGACATTCACAAAATATTTATTGGATCGAAACTTAGGGCAGTTTGTAAGTGGAGAAACTGCTGTGAGCTTTGCCTTTCCCTTAGACAGGAGTGTTCCCAGTGTCTTTAGAAATATATGGAGATGGATGAAGGACAGGGCGATAAGGTGAGGGGTAGAGGGGACCCACTAGGGAATGTAAGGTTAAGGACAGAGGAGATGAACATTAAAGACTGATAGCATTTCTTTTAGTTCTGAAGAGGCAAAAAAAAAAAAAAGGATGAGCTATAAATGCAGGTGTCCTTTTATAAAAAAGGAAGTTGACCTTGAAGGGAATGGGGGAGCACAAAGAAGGGCACAGATGCAGCCCCTTTGATATTCATGGCTGCCAGCCGGGGAAGGGCTCCCTCACTCCATCCCCTGTGAGTTAGGTGTCTGAGCAGGCTTATAAGAGAGTACCATTTCTATGGAAGCCCTTTGCTTTGGACATAATAAACTTCAGAATGAGACCTGAATAGGATTTAGGAAGATGCTTTGGAGAGGCAGGCAGTGACAGAGATGTCGCTGGCCTTGGCTGATTTGTGTCTGGCAAAGAGGAATCATTCAACTGATCCTGAGTTGACCTTCTACTTTTCTTATAGTTGCAATTGCCAGAGACCTGCTTCAGTGTGTGTGTGGGGTTCAGGTTCCAAAGAGGATGTGTGGAGTTTGCGGGGACCCGGGGAGAAAAGGAGGAAATGGACCCGAACTAATGGTGAATTGGGATGGCTGCCAGCAGCATTTTATTTAGAAAAGATTACAGTTTTTATAAGGTATGGTTGCATATAGGATTAAATGGGAGACAAGGGGCACGTGAGCTAAGGTGTGGCTTGAGGAATCCAGCATTGGCCTTGACAGTAGGCATTAGCCAAGTGTTAAGGGGGGGGGGGGGGGGACAAGTCGCTCTTGCTAGAGATAAGAATGATTGGCTTTACCAGGCAGGAACTTTCGTCCAGCTCTCTGCCTGACCTTTGGAAAAGGACTTCTGAGGAGCAGACACTCTACTACAGTTTTCCCAAAAGGAAGGTCCTGATATCTTCCTCCTTTCCCATTACACCATTCTGATTTCTCTTTGTTTGTTAACTGAACTCTTGCCCTTAATGGCCTCAGGCTCTAGATCTAAATTGTAGGCATTTCATCCTTGGGATCAGGTGTGTCTAGTAAATCTCTAGCTTTCCTGTTCTTGGTGTAATTAGGAGGGTATATTGGAATTCCTGGTTTCACAGTGGGAGGGGGATTTTTTTTTTTTTACAAAGAATTATTTTGTTTAGTAAAGCTACCATTGTTCACATTTTAATACTTTCCCAAAGCCCATGAAAATTTTCCAGAAAGGAAAGGCCTAAATAGTGAGGATCATTAAAATTAAAAGTAAATTGGGCAGTGGTAACCTGCGCCTTTAATCACAGCACTCAGAAGGCAGAGGCAGGCGGTTGTCTGTGAGTTCAAGGCCAGCCTAGTCTACAAAGTGAGTTCCTAGATAGCCAGGGCTGTTACACAGAGACACCCTGTCTTGAAAAACTAATAAACAAACAACAAACAAATAAATAAATGTAAAATGGTACTGAATAAGTGTGTTCTGCAAAGTTGAAATGCTGGAACTTTGTCAAGCAGCAGTGGTCACCATGCGGGCCACGCCATGTAACAAAACACCTGACAAGCAGCAACTTACAGGAAGAATGGCTTCTGCTTGGCTCTGTAGCCCTAGTCACAGCGTGAGTGTACATCCTGGTGGAGGTGTGGGAGGGGCATGGATCACAGGATTGCAAGGCTGATCACTCACCAGGAGGTGGATCAGGAAGCAGCGAGGTTGTGTCTACATTCTACCCTCAGAGGGTGTATTAATTTCTAACCTTGACTCATGTTTTATGCTCTACCGAGTGGGCCAAGTCACCGTCCATTTCTTACTAGGCACTTTTCAGTTTTATATCCATGGCTTAACTCCTGCCAATCTTGTGCTGTCCTGAACTTTACCGCTAGCCCCTGTGCAGATCTTCTATCTTTAAAAGCTTATGAAAGCTACCACGCCTGGCTTTCCTGTAAATGTCTTCTAAGTATTCACTTAATCTTCATAATGAGGGGGCAGTATTCTTTACAGAAGCAATTGAAGTCAGGCTCCTGGCTGCTCTTACTAGAAGTCCACTGTCAGCTCAAATGCACTGAAGGTATTTTTGCAGTTCTGGCCATCTCTTGCCATTCATAGACCTAAACCTGTCCCCCCCCCCTCCCCCCCCCCGCCTCTGGGTGCACATTTGACTTCTGGAACTTGTATTTTGAATCACCTGTTTGGCCCACAGTGTGTGTTGGCTTCCAATTCATGGTGATTGTGGGTGATGAGCACTTATGAAAATGGTGATTCAGCCCAGCTCTTCTGTCACGATTTTCTTTTGCTTTCCTTTTGCTGGATATTGCTGAGTATCCATCCAAATGGCTGCTGGTATCGGCTTTATTTGAGAGCAGTGATTTCTCAGTTAGTGTGTTTTGTTTTTCTCGTGGGTGCTGGGGTTTGAACTCGGGGCTTTCCTCATGTTTAGAATCTGTTGTGCCCCAACCACAGTCTCAGTGCTATGCATCTTTCTGATGTTTATAGGATCCTATAGGCAGAACAGGTGATATGTGACAGCTTCCCAGCTGAATGCTTTGGGGACATTTCTCCTCTGTGCTGCATGCTGACATGAGGGTGCTGTGGCAGAGATATTCCTGGATTTATGTTTGCGTCTTTCCACAAAGTCAGGATTTGCTGAGTAACAATAGTTTCTCAAACCCCGTGTGTTTGCTTGCTCTTTACCTTGTAATCCCTATTTACCCGATTGAGTGACTGTTGGCCATCACAGGTCTTTTCAGTTTAATCTTAATTAATTAATGTTAGCTCTCAGATCACATGCTACGCTTCACACAGTAGCAAGTATTTATAGACTGTCTACAAACAGCCTAAAGATGTTGAGGTATTCAGAGATGCCTTAGTGGAGGCAAAGATAGAGAGCCAGTAAGATGTGGTGAGAGCCATGTGGGCATGAGAAGATATTCAGGGAGACACCTGGATACCTGCTGGGAACCTTCAAAGCTGAGCCAGAATGAAGATTGGTGGAAGGTTAAGTTCGGGGAGAGCTCCTAGGTTCCTTCTGCTCCTGAGGGATAGTCATCTGAATGGATCGAGACCATGTGGAGCTGAAGTCCAGGGGAAGATCCGGAGTCTTGTGCCTCTTAACACTTTGAGACAGTGTGATGGGTGGATGACAGGTTCATCAGTGCCTCTGTGCCCAGTGTGGGAGAGGGACCAGCATCTTTCGTGGCTCTAGTGTGCTTGCTAAGTTTATGGGCCTGGTTTTGCTCCTGTAGTTTTGGTGATTCTTGTGCCCATGTGTTCCCCATTCACTTAAATTTGTAGCTGCTACTTCTCAGTTATGTGTGAGTTCTCAGTGGTGTGAGCTCTCAGTGGTGTGAGCTCTCAGTGGTGTGAGCTCTCAGTCCTCTTTGTGCTTTCTGCTGGGTCAGTGTGGATCACTTACTTGCCCAGTGGAAGTGTAGAGTCTGCTTCAGCATGCACACTCAAACTGGAGTCAGGCGCTGCCTTGTGCTATGAAGTCATTGCATGGGTAAGTCTCAGGCTAAAAGCTCCTGTTTTAAAGTGTAGTGAGACAAATGAATGAAAATGTATAGGGAAACCCATTATTTCCTATGCTAACGTAGAGCAGTAACATAGAGGACCTAAGTTCAGATCCCCAGGACTCACATAGAAAGCTGGGTGTGGCAGTTTGCCTAAAAGCTCAGAATTTGGGGGTAAGGGTGGGACAGTAGAGACAGCCATTCCTGATCCCCAAAGCTTACTGGCTGACCTAGCTGAATCACTGAGACCCAGGTTCAGTGAGAAATGCTGCTTCAAAAATAAAGAAACAAACAAATACATAAAGTAAGGTGAAGTGTGATCGAGTAGACTATGGTCCCCACTCCATGCACAAACATACATACACACTGAAACAATTGTATATAAGCCACAATACAAAGATTAATAATAATAATAAAGTTTGGGCAGTGGTGGTGCACACCTTTAATCTCAAAGTATTAAACCTGAAAGGAAAGGCAGGTGGATCTCTGTGAGTGTTAGGCCAGCCTGCTCTACAGACCAGTTCCAGGACAGCCAAGGCTGTTATAGAGAAACGCTGTCTCAATCCCCATAATAATAATTATAATAATAATTTTAATAATAATAAATGCCATTATTCCACACAGCGTGGAGTAAGTTAGAATAGAGTGCAGCCTGATTTATGCACAAAGTTTTTCTTTTCTTTTTCTTCTTGAAAAAAACTTATGTGCATTGGTGTTTTCCCTGCATGAATGTCTATGTGAGGGTGTCTACAAACCCTCACATATGCCCTATGGGTGCTGAGAATTGAACCCAGGTCCTCTGGATGAGCTGTCAGTGCTTTTAACCACTGAGCCATCTCTCTAGCCCCTGCACAAAGGTTTTTAATCTGTGGTATTGCCAAATTCATACCAGCAGACCTCTCAGGGTACTGAAGGAATTTCCTGTTTTAACTATTTAAAGACATTTGTCTATATAGTAAATGGTTAATTTTTAATTGTGTGGTGGAGATCATAAAATATCAAAATTGAAGAGAAGGTTAGCATATATTTTAGCCCAATTCTCCTAAGCTGTCAAATGAGGACACCCAAAGTTTAAAATGTGGAGTGACTTTCTGTGGTTGAGATGGCTTTCTGAGAGCCAGAATTCTCTGCCCCATAATTCCTTCCATTTGAAACAGATTTGAACTTCTCTCTGTTATCCTGGATTTACAGCCCCTGTGCATTCTTCAAGGGATGCTGGGAGATGAGGATTTCTTTCACAAGCTAACTATGTGACATGATGTAGCTGAGTGTGTCATGTTACGAGTGTTAAGGAAGGGGATAGACACTTTCAAGAAAATATTGGATCCAAAGACGAGAAAGGAGCTAAGAAGGGTGGGGGTTGGGTTTAGACCAATACTGTGAGAAACTGTCATGCAGAACACTTTGCTATGATGAAATGATAACTCAGTGACATCATCAAACTGAGTTTGCGGGAGCAGATGTAGTGTCAAGTGAAGGAGCTTGCAGCTTAGTTCTGTATAAATACTGACTCTTAGGGCAGGAAGCATTTTGTTCTGATGGCATATTGAAGAGGTTACTCCTGTGATAGAAATCCTCACAAGTTGTGAGGCCTGGGGATTCAAGTGACCAAAGCCAAACCCTAAATAGAGCCATGAGCTTTAAGGTGATTCTGGGGCCTGTTTTCATGTTGCCCAGAAGGACAGTTTTAGGGCTGAAGAGGTGGACTTTGGGTTCAGGTGACAGAGTAAACTTTAGGTTCAAGTGACAGAATGGATTTTGGATTCAGGTGAAGGATGGACTTGGGTTCAGGTGAAGGGTGGACTTTGGGTTTAGGTGACGGAGTGGACTTTGAGTTTAGATGATGGAGTGGACTTTGGGTTCAGCTGATGGAGTGGACTTTGTGTTCAGCTGATGGAATGGACTTTGGGTTCAGCTGATGGAGTGGACTTTGGGTTTAGCTGATACAGAAAACTTTGGATGTAGGACAGAGATGCAGAAACAGTTTGAGTTGGAGTGCTGGCTTGGAATACTGCAGTTCAATGTGGCCACTGTTTTCTGATACTGCTCATGAAGCCATTGGGTTGTCCTTGGCATTCTGCTGACTCATCCAAGCTGGTGAGCAGAGGGAATTCTTAATTTTGAAAGTTGCGAATTCACAACCAGATTTTCAGAGTTGGTATTACAATGGAATGAACAGTTCTGAATCTGCTAATCTTTACCAAATATATGTAGTGTTTTGATAATATTTACTGACGATTATCAGACAGAGAAACTTCTGAGCAACTCATGGCCTTAGGATGCTGTGGAAGAAATCATTTCTTTTTAGTATTATAGTTTAAATGCTATAATATTACTGTAATATGAAGTGATTTTCAATTCATAGTAGCAGAAGCCATGCTATGTGTTGGAGCAGAAATACTGAGCTGCCAACTTTGTAAATACCACAGCTGCAGCTTATCTCGCTACTGAAAGATGTGCTTCTGGACTGGGATATAGCTCAGTGGTAGAGCCCTTGTTTGTGTCTATGGCCTTGGGCACAATCTTTAGCACTGTCAAAGGGGGAGAAAGAAGAGCTTTGGAAACCCAGGCCCTGTGGGTGTTTGAGGGGCTATTCTCCCTTTCAACTGTGAATTGTGAAAGTGAGGTACAGTGGTCTTCAGGTGTTGCCTTTTAGGTTTGCTTTTGTTTTGCCTAGGATTGGGGTCTAACCTGGGGTTCTATGTGTGCTGACAAGCTCACGGCCACTGACCTAGTTCCTTAGGCCAGGGTAATTTCCAAAGAACATATTATTTGTTATTTAGTAATTAAAATTACTCTCTTTTTTAAAAAAATATTTATTTTTTTTATTATGTATCCAGTGTTCTGCCTGCACACCAGAAAGCACCGCATCCTGTTATAGATGGTTGTGAGCTACCATGTGGTTGCTGGGGATTGAACTCAGGACCTCTGAAAGAGCAACCAGTGCTCTTAACCTCTGAGCCGTCTCTCAGTAGTCCCTAAAACTACTCTTAATTTAAACTGTTTTGACAAATTTATTTATGCACTTCTGAATTGCTGGATACCCATTTGATTTGGCTATGATGCTAATTTCATTGACAAGTCCTGGTGGGTATGCCCTGGAAGAGATTATCTCATAAGAGTGGAGTTTGGAATTCCTTTGCAGATGTCATGGTGGTGGGTGGTACTTACTCGGTGAGGTGGAAGGTGTGTAGTTGGTTTGCGTGGTGAATGCAGATGAATGTGGGTGTGTTCAGTGCAGTTGGCAAACATGAGTGAAACAGTGGAAACACAACTTTTCATTCCTTGTTTCTTTTGGTCATGAACCTTAGCACTTACAGACCACAAATATTTTTACTGCACTTTGATTAGTTGATTGCAACTTAATTTTAACCTAACTTCATCCTTGGGTGTGACAAACTGAGACTTTCCCAGAGTCACATAGTTTTAGAAGTGGCAGACATCTAGTATCAGCCCCAAGGGTGTCACCCTCCACATTTACTCTCTACAACCAGACACGGTTCCCTCCCCTGCCAGTCCTCTTTTGTCTATTACCTCTGTCTTGGGACAGCACCTACACAATAGTCTCTAGTTAGTTTCCAGGCTGCTACTCTTGTTCTCTCCAACTCCTTCATTATAAAATAATATTCTCTCCCTTTCTCTCTCCTCTCCCTCCCCACCTCAGTGGTCCTGTGCCACCGACATGCATCTATACCTCCAAACGATTAATTTTTAAAACAAATAAACCTTGTTGGGTCTTGTTTCCCATGGTGGGGATATTTTAGTTGTAGAATAACAAAGCTTTCTCTGTGACCCCCAATGGCTCTTTAGCTGCCCCTTTGCCCGCACCCCCTCATCCTACTCTCTGTGCTTCTGGGAGCTTTCTCAAGTGCTGATTATTAGGCTCCACTCTCGGAAAACAACAACAACAAACACAAAATCTGGAACAGCTCTGAGAATGGCTCTGAGAGCATGGGTATTTGATCACCTGGGTTTGGGAAAACTGTGCCCCAGAAACAGTGGGTCTGGTAGATACAAGTTGTTATTTAGACCTGTGAGCCATTCTTGGCCTTTTTCCTTTTAACTCAAAGGAGGCCTTTCCTTTGAATTCTCAAGGGTTATGTTCAGATGATGAGAGATGCCGAGCTAGGATTTAGTCTAATGATGGAACATTTCCCCTGAATTGCTCATTAATTTTGGTTAACTTCTTGTGTATAATTGAGAGACTTCTCAGCAGAGTGGATGGGAGTGAAAGAGAGGAAAAAGAAAAAGGGGAGAAAAGGGGGGAGGAGAGGGCAGAGGACAGGGATGAGGGAGAACTCTTGGCGGGGGGGTCAAATCTCAGTGGAATTAATACTACCTTTCATGAATCTTAAGAGCATTCTATTTAATTCTTTCATTTTCCTTTTCTTTTTTAACCCATGTTATTCCTTCTTTGAGACAAGGTCTCATGTAGTCCAGGCTAGCCTGTAACTTGCTATGTATCTAAGGATAACCTTGAACTCCGGATCCTGCTGCCTTTGCCTCCTGAGTGCTGGGATGGCAGGCATGGGCTACCCTGCCTCCTTTATGTGCTGCTAGAGGGCAGACTCAGGGCTTTGAGCACACTCGATAAGCTCTCTCTCCTGAGAGACATTCCATGCCGCTTCCGGTTTTCTTATTTGGGAAACAACAAGCAAAAACAACTTGAAGTATATGAAATGTAGATATTCAAACATGAAACTGTAACTGTTTTTACCCTGTCTGTTTCAAAATAGAAAAGACCAGATTTCACCCTGATCAACATGTACTGTGCATATATGGTAACCATGAACCAGAAAGACCAGATTTCATTCTGGTCAACATGTACTGTGCACATAGGGTAACCATGAACCAGAAAGACCAGATTTCATCCTGCTCAACTTGTACTGTGCACATAGGGTTAACCCATGAATATTCTCTTACTTTTGCTTTCTTTCTATCTGTTTTGGCTGGTCACTTTGAGATGTCCTTTTGAAATACAAAGTATTGCAAAGAATAAATGCTGGGGATATAAAAATGTTAATAAAATAATCATTTGTCTATTAAACATTCAAAAATTCTGGAAAAATATTAAAAACCTTTGCAATAACCTTGTCTATAGGATATATATTCTAGATTAGGAATTTTATGTGAGGCTAGAGAGATGTCTCAGAGGTTAAGAGCACTGACTGCTTTTCCAGAGGTCCTGAGTTCAACCACATGGTTGCTCACAACCTCTGTAATAGGATCTGACTGCCTCTTCTTGTGTACATGAAGATAGACCACACAAAAACATAAATAAATCTTTAAAAAATATTGGGATCTCACCAAGGCCAGCTGGCCTAGGTCTGAAAAAGCATGGGATAAATCCGGACTAGCTGAACATAGCGGACAATGAGGAATACTGAGCATTCAAGAACAATTGCAGTGGGTTTTTGATCCTACTGCACGTACTGGCTTTGTGGGAGCCTAGGCAGTTTGGATGCTCACCTTATGAGACCTGGATAGAGGTGGGCAGTCCTTGGGCTTCCCACAGGTCAGGGAACCCTGATTGCTCTTCGAGCAGATGAGGGAGGGGGACTTGATCGGGGGAGGGGGAGGGAAATGGGAAGCAGTTGCGCTGAAGCAGAAATCCTTAATAAATAATTAAATTTAAACAAAAAAATAAAATAAAATAAAATTTATACAATGCTTATGTATATGTAACTATACATAATCTTTAAAATCTTTTATCATTCATACTAAGCGTGATTTGGTTTGAAATGATTCAATTATACCCGTGAGTATGCATAAAATAAGAAAGAGACTATTAATGTTAATTATTTCATTTCTTTATTCAGTTCATCGTATCAAATCACATTGTTTTATTGCAGTGCTCATTCCTGTATCTCTGATTGTGCTGAAGAAAGTTTTAAATTGAAAGGAGTTTTCTTGGCTGATCTCTGAGCTCTCCAATGTGGCAACGGAGGTGCTAAATTTTAGTCAAAAATAGTGCTGCTTGCTCTTCATTTTGGAGATTTCCTCATCCCTAAATAGGGAGTCAGTGTTTCTAGCCTCAACTCTGCCCTCTACTGGTCATTTTATATTCTGCAAGGGGACTATTAAGTTCATTTCTAAATTACAAAGTTGTTGGAAGACAAATAAAAATTCTTTACCGTGAAATTTACTAGAAAATTATAGTTTTTATTTTTAAATAAAATGCTTAGATACTTTGTAAAATTAGAGAGAGAGGAAATGTTATATATTTCCCGAGCACTTGCTGTTTACCCTGTACAGAAGGAAAAAAAAGCAAGGCTATTGTTAAGGTTACAGCAATGCTAGGAAAAACAATTTGAATGCTTGTAAATGTTGAAAAAGTAGTCTTTGTCCCTTCTGAGGGGGTCACTCTACCAGCATCCCTTCGTTTGTTCATTTAACAACCCCCCCCCACTCAAAGGAGACAAGTTTTTAATCAAGTTGAATTTGCTACAGTATTGACTCAGACTTTGTAACTTTTCCCCTTTAAGGAACTATAGGGTGGTATAACAGGTGATATCAAGACATAAAAGAAAGGTCTCCAATGTTCTCAGAGTAGGCTACCAGGAGAGCTTGGAGGCACATCCCCTAAACGTAGTCAACAGCAGTATACCTGGGCTCTGCGCTGGTCTCTTCCATACCCAGGGATAACAGGAGCACTGAGGAAACCAGACCTCGGCCCCTCCCATACCCTCAGCTGTCACAAAGAAATTATCAACAAGCCTGAGGGTAGTTCGACAAAGTTAAGGTCAAGCAAGATACAAAAGGGAGGCACATCTTGTTTCCAGTCTTGCTGGGTCAGGATTTAACTAGGGTTACACTGACATTTAATGGTAATTTCACAATGAAGTACAGCAAGGGTGTGGGGTTCCATGATAGGATTTTTGTTTGCTTGGGTATTGTTTTCTTGAGTCTTGCTGCTCAGGCTGGCCTGAAACTCAGTACCTTGGTCCCCTGCCTCACCTTCCTGAATGTTGTAGAGCAGAGAGAATTCATCACGGCTCTTTTAAAACTCTTTTGCTAATACCATTATATCACTGGTGAAAGTCAAGCGAACCTTCATCTTAGATGCCTCTTTTAGTGCCTGTAGTAACCATTTCTGGAACTCTTACGCTGAGATGAGATTTACCTATGTCATCGGGCTTTGCAGCACCCTTGGAGGTATTGCTGGGTTTGTTTTAACTGGGAGGAGACTGCTCATAATTATTAGCAGAGAAATGATTGGATCTTGGGCTGTTAAACTCTACAATGCCTGTTTTGCAGGACTCCTTGAGAGTCTTTTAGGATAATTGTTACGGGCTGTGCATACCAATGTGTAAGGGTTTTAGAAGTCTGTCCAAAGGCCCAGGGACAAGTTCTAAGAGGAGCCTATTTTTGTAGCTTTGGAAAGAAGTATAAGGTTAAAAACAAAAACAAAAAAAGAAAAAAAAACATGTTTTCACTAACTATGCACCCCATGGAAGGATATGCATGGATGCTACAACTTGGTACCCTGTTTTCAGTTGTTGATTTAGAAAGAACTTGTTCTTGCATGTTGTGGTGATGGGGGTGTGTGTCTTGTTTTTAATCTGTGGTGATAACAGTAGTCATTCGGTGCTAGGTTTCTCCCAACCTTTGAGATCATCCCTGATCTAAGCGCACTCCCTGGAGTCTGCTCTATAAGTAGCAGAGTTCTCACCCATCCTCATCTAGTTTCAGCCTGCTTCCTGAGCTGTAAATAGTCACTGACAAGCTTTAATGCTAAGTTTTAATTTTAGTTTTGTGGGGTTTTTTTTTTACCCCCTGTGAAGAGACCCAGCAGTTAGCGCTAACGTATGCAGGACTTCTGTTTCCTACATAGTTCAGCTCACACCTTTGAGAAATGTCAGCTCTGGAGTGCCAAGGGCCGGAGTCTCAGAAAACCGTGAATGCAGTTTCCTATGGGGTTTTCTTTTTGTTTAAGGAAACTGTTGCAGGCATTGAGACATCCCTCACTTTTGTAAGGACCTTGAGGACAGAAGGAAGACCGTCTCTGTTAACTGGAGCTTTTAGGGTACAGCTTAGACCATGATGCCATCATACAGGAGATTGAGTCAGTTGCCACATTTCCTGAATGTGGCCCCACTGGGAAAAGGTAAACTAACAGGGACTAGTCACCCCTCACCCCAAATCCGTCTTCATCCTTGATGTACTAGCTTAGGTTTAAATAGAAGGCATTATAGATGCATAAATAACCACCCTAGTCAAGGTATGGTTCAGACTTCATCGGCTTAGCCAGCCTCTCTTGTAAGTTGGTCTAACAATTCAGAAATTTGTGAAATCTCTCATTGGGAGACATCCCCGCCCCCATGGCACCTGGGATTCATGTTTTTTCCTTCTTTCAGCATGAGACTCTTGGGAAAATTCTAGCTCCTTGTTGTTCATTGTTTCTGCAGTCTGGTAACTGGAGGAAGGTTCCAGCTCCATGTGCACATTTCCTGACTTTTGTTTCTTCCCTTCTGCAAACGGTGACATCATTGAGAGCAAGATGGAGACAGACTGAGAATTCATCTCTCCAGTTTGGGCTGAAACAGTTCATAAGTTTATCTTTCCTGTTTCTCTGTGAGCGCCACTCTCTTTTAATGCTGGCAAGAGTTTAGAACCGGAGCCAGATCGTACTGTCCAGGCTCTGGTCATATGACACGATGTCTATGTCATGAGTCATGCTCTCGTTGTGTTACTCAAGATCTCTCAGAACTCCGGGTGCTGATGGGACCTATTGTTTTCACCAAAAAGCTTCTTGGTTTGAGATTCATGTGCTTTCTATTAATTATGACGAAGCTAATAAGTAAAAGACAAAGAGGCTACAGTACAAATGCATTTCTACTGGGCCTGCCCATTTAAGAAAGATGCATAGTTGGGGTCTTGGGAGAGCTTCTGCTCCAGGGACTGAGAGGCGAGAGACAGTTCTCACAGTGGAATAACAGGGCAGGTGTTCTGCAGTGCTGCCTGAGGTGACTGGGAAGGAGTATGATCCTTTGCACCTGCACTTCCTGGTCACGTGGGAGCCTGGAAGAGGATGGTACTTTCCTGGCTACTATGATAAAATAGCAGACAAAGGCAACCCAGGGAGGAGTTAGTTTAGGAGCAGGGTCTGAGTAAACTTGTCATTGTGGGAAAGCCATGGTGACAGGAGCATGAAGTAGCTGGTCACATTGCCCTCAGCTGCTGAGCAGCGAGTGGTGAATACTGGTTCTGGGGTCGCTCTTACCTCTTTTATTCCGCTTACCTTCCTCCCTGTGGCATGATGATGTCAACATTCAGGGCGTGTCTCCACCTTAATTAACTTGATCTAGAAACTCCACTAGTGATTTGCTCAGAGGTGTGTTCCTGTGGAATCCCTTCCCATTGACCCTGACTGTTCGCCTTCACAGCAAGGTCAAAAGGCAAGTTGTCTGGGGAAGGAAAACAAACTTCTATGATTGAAAGTTTCTGTCTATGTGTATTGCCAGTGTCTCTGTGTGCGTATGCCATGTGAGGTGCCTGTAGAGACAAGGGAATTGGAACGCGTGGAGCTGCAGTTACACGTGGTTAGGAGCCACTCAGCATGAATTCTAGGAACCAGACCCATGTCTTCTGGGTGATCAATAAGCACTCTGAAAAGTCAAACCATCTCTCTATCCCTGAGAATATTTATATAGGGGCACTGGGCTCTGGATGATCTTGGTGCCTTCAGGAAATGTTGAAGCATCTTGGTGGCAGATGCAGAGTGACTGCAGAGGGTGGAGGAAAGGAATGGGTAGATGGCACCATAGGGAGGTTCTTCATAGGCACACCAACCATCACAGTTCCATCTCGGAACATTTGGAGAGCTTCAAGCCTTATGGTAGCATCTCGGAACATTTGGAGAGCTTCAAGCCTCATGGTAGCAGATGCAGGTGTACCTATTTTTGCTGTTTGTGAAAACTGCTTCCCATCGGACATAAGGAATGCTCCAGCATTCGGGTGACCGTGGATGAATCTGCACTTGGTGTGAGAGTGTAAAGCCACTGGGATGAATGGGAAGTGAGTTCTAGTGCTATATCTAACATGCAAAACATCGTTCTTGGTGGTGTGCTGAGAATGTGAGGTACTGACCTATCAAAGGTCGTGGTTTCTAGTTTGGAAGACCGGATGGGCAATAGTTTATATGTAAGAATTCTCCATAATTCATATTCTTAATTTGTTGACCTATACTTTGTAATTAATTAGTACATTTAAAAATCCTCAAAGCTGAGCCTAGAAAGGCAGAGGGCAACAGTGGTCAAGAGTTCCTGCTGCTCGTGCAGACAACCCGAGTTCAGCTGGTAGCACAGAAGCCACAGTCAGCTGTAACTCCAGTCCTAAGGGATCTGACTCCTCCCCCTGAACTCTGCAGGCACAACACTTCCATGCACAGACATAAACACACACACATGCAAACACACAAACAAAAGCAAATAAAGTCTTTTCAAAAGATCAGTAGCATAATAAACCTCAAAGCTGGCTGCATGGTTACTGATGTATCAATCCCAATTAGATGCCTTGACTTTAACTAGTGGCTGAAATTGGGCTTCTAAAAGAATGTGTGTGCAGCTGAGAGGAGACTCACACAGAATGAAATATTGAGGCATGTCAAAACTTGCCTTCAAACACTTCTAAATTTGGAAAAAAATTATTTTAGGCTACTTAAAAATAAAAAACGATGACCTGTTCGAAGCTGTGAGCACCTGCAAGGCAGTTTCTCCCAAGTTGCCCATCATGCATTTCCAGAGGATGAGGGAGGAGGTGACGCTGCATCAGGAAGATTTTTCTGCAGTGATGTAGGAGACAGTGATGCTGGTGTTAGTCTCTGAAACAGGCAACATCTTTGCTTCGTGGGAGGGATTTTTAGTTAATTGGGACAAAGCTGCAAGACCAGAGATAGGATGGTAGAGAATGCAAGGGACTCAGTGATGGTCAGTCTTCCTGTAAAGGAAGGCTTGCCTCTCAGGGTTTGTCTGCAGAGAAGATAAAACAATTTATTTTGAGCAGCAATTTGGAGCTTATCCATCTGCTGAGTAGTTGGAATTGTAGAGGCAGTGAGATATACTAGGATAATACATACATTAACTGCCTAAATGACAGGAAAAACATGAGAAAAATGAGGGCTTATGCCTCCTAGGAAAATGTTCTACTAATGAACCACCTATCCAGCCCTTCAAAATTAATTTAGTTTTGGGGCAGGAGAGATGCCTCAATCCTTGAGAGTGCTTATTGTATTACCATAGTTCCTGAATTTGCTTCTTAGCACCCACTTCAGGCTGTGCATACACATACACAGATTTATACACACATATTTAAAAAAAGAAAAGAAAAATTTAAAATTCAGTTTTAGGTAGGTGGCATTTTCCCGTTCTGGGAGCTGCTTCCAAATTACCACCTTGTATTTAATTGTAAATGTTCAACCAATAGCTCAGACTTATTACTAAATAGCTCCTATATTTTAAATTAATCCATATTCCTTATTTATGCTCTGCCACATGGTGGTATCTTTATTAGCATGACACGTCCCTCTTGCTTCTCTGTGACACCTCTTGACCTCCGACTACACCCTTCTTTTCTCCTGTATCTTCACTTAGGTCACCTGCCTATACTTTTTGCCTCCCTATAGGCCAATCCGCTTTTTGTTTTGTTTTTGTTTTTTCGAGACGGGGTTTCTCTGTAGCTTTGGAACCTGTCCTGGAACTCACTCTGTAGACCAGGTTGGCCTCAAATTCACAAAAACCCACCTGCCTCTTCCTAGAGTGCTGGGATTAAAGATGTGCACCACCCCTGCCTGGCTTGGCCAATCAGCTTTTATTAGTAATGAGAGTAAAAATATTCATACTGTATGAAAGGATTGCTCCACAATTATATTACTTAATTGACTAAAGAGCATTTTTATTCTCTACAGTGAAAATGCATTTTTTCTGAAGCAATAGGTATAAGTATAGCCTACAATATCATGCCCCAGTTATACCGTAGAAAAGAGTTGTTTACGTTTGCTTTTCTCCTGAGAACTAACATTGTATGTGGGCTCATAAATCCATTGCAAGGACTTCATGTTCTTAGTAACTGTTATTAGGCAAGTAACTCCTTTGAAATGCCATTCAGAAATCAGCTTTGTCTGTGGCTATATGCCAAATCATGGTGCTTTATTTTCACTTCTCTTCAAAATATTGTAGTGGGAAACTCCCAAACTTCAAATCAGATTGGTGTGAAGGTAAGGTACGAATAATCAGAAAATGAGTATACTTACATCTGTGTTTGGCATTATTTATCAAGCCCGTGCAGTATCAAGGTAGCTTGAGGCACAGACCTTATTTCCGTTTTACAGAGGGCTCAGCCATGAAGGTGTGGACTGCACAAGCAGAAAGGCCTGAATTTGGGTAACAGACAGCTATGTGAAAAGCGAGGGGTGGCAGTGTGAGCCTGTAACCCTAGAGCTACAGTGGCTTCCCAGGGCAATCTAGCCCAGTCAGCATGCTTCAGCTTCAGAGAGAGAGTCTGCCTCAACAGTGTATGAAGAAAGCAGTATATGAAGGCACTTGACATTGACCTCTGATCTCCACATGCATGTGTACACCTGTGGGCATGCACTTACATGCACACACACACACACACACACTATTGTCATCATCATCATCATCATCATCTTCCTTCTCTGCCCCAGTCTGATCCACCTACTCGAACCTTTTTAGGTCCCCGTCAAACCCTACCAGGGGGCATTGTGACCCAGAATACTCATCCTGTGTTCAGTGCCCGTATGAGCAATTCTTACTTTCTACACCCCTAATGTTGCTGTATCCTTTGTCACCTACAACCTCAGGTGACTGGTCACCATTTTGTTCATTCTCTTTGGTCCATATATTTCCTATCTCCACGAGCTGCACTTCTGCGCAGACTCTTATTCCTGGAATATGTAGCATTCTTTTCCATGATGTCCTAATCTGGTTTGGCTGATCCTGGACTTGAGCTAGAAAACATTGCTCTTTGGCTTTTGTTCTCTTGGTAGGAATTAAGGAGAATTTATTGGTTCTTTAAGCATTTGGTAGATTTCAGTAGTGAAGTCATGAGGTCCTGGGCTTTTCTTTGTTGGAATTTATTTATTTTCAGTATCCATCGTTGGCTAGTGAAGGTTATCTACCCCTTTGTGGTCAGTGTTCACAGTTATTTTTGTTTTTTCTCAGCTACAAAATTTCTTGGCCCATTCTCACCAATAACATCCAATGATTCCTTGTAATGCCCATGCTGTTGGGTATAGTTCCTGTTCCAACTCTCATTTTGCTTGTGCATGCAATGTATAGCTCGTGTGCATCCTAAAGGGACTGGCCTTATTCTGAAGTCCTGATGATCAACTCTGAGTTATAGGTCCCCAAGGGAGCCATCTGGTTTGCCTTCTGGCATGAGGTACACCCAGGAACCTTCTAATTTTGTATGCTTTATCTTGACTACAGCTAGCAAAGCATTCCTTTGCCATAAGAGCCCTATATAATCTTGCTCTTGCCAGGTTCATTGACTTCTTCATGCCGTTTCTTTCAACTTCCAATCTAGGTCTCAACATAAGCATCTCTTATTGTCCTTGTGGTGTCCATGTAGAGACTATCCTCTAACTTTCCTGCAAATATTTAAACAAGTTTTTTAAGCTCTACATTTTTAAACAAGTTTTTAATGGGACATCATCCCAGTGTGACCAAACATGCTGGTAGTTCCCACTGATGGGGAAACTGAGAAGAATAATCACTTGAACCCTGGAGTTCAATGCTAGCTTGGTAGATAGTGAGAGAGGACCTCCCTGAGAACCCAAAACCAAAGCAAGCCAAATTCACACCAACAAAGCTAAAGAGACACCATATTTAGATGGGTTAAAGACCCATTTTTAGGAAGTTGTATAACTTTGCATCTGGAGTGTCTCATGGCAGGACCATGTAATATTTCTTCTTCCAAAGAGAGACACTTAGGTTTTACAATAATAATAATAATAATAATAATAATAATAATAATAATGTTGTTGTTGATGATGATGATGATGATAATTGGGGCAGATTGAGAGAAGTGGTGTCTTAATGGTTCTATATTGTACAATGTAATATGCTGTTTGAATGCTTTAGATGTGTCTGCATATCTGCATGTATTTGAGGGTTTTTTACATTTTGTAATGTATTAGCCATTTATTTTTCATGATTGAATTGATTTCCATTTAAATACCTTTTTAAATGCAGCAAGACCAGCTTTACACCTGGGCTGCAGTTAGTCAACCCACACATTCCATGGACTACAACGAAGGGCGGTTTCCCAGGAGAGAACCATCCAGGCTTCCTGATGAAGAACACAGCCCCAAGGATGTTGATTCAGGTAGGATATGGACAGCCAGCTTTACGGAATTATGTGATGGAATGTGTAATTGCAACACTTGCTTGGGAGTGAGTCTCTAGTCTCTTGCAGGTATTTTTTTAAAAACATATCTCCTGCAGGCAACCCATTAAAATCATTGGGAAGGCCGTGTCCAAAGCTGCTGGGCTAGAATATAGAGAAGTAGTAGATGCACTGGGATTTTCCAGTCATTTCTTCTTTTATTGAAGTTTAAGAACCATTGTCAAAAGACACCCACCCACCCACCAGGTTGAAACCCTACATCCTATTTGGGCTAAGAGACCCTCAGGGGATATTTTTCTCTATTATCTCTGGATTTCCTTGCTTAACATTTTCTTTGTATGTCTAAACATTCTTTTCTTTACCTATAAAGAAAACTGGGAAAGGAAAAATAGTGATGTAAATTACTTAAATCTCACTTTAAAATAATCATAGAATATTCCAATGTAACCCATATTTCCCTGAAAAATTATTATTTTTTTCTTTTCCTTTTGTTGTCTTAAACAATTTTGTGTTCTTGGCTGGGAAGATAATATGAGACTAGCCTCAGAGTTATTTGGAGAAATTCAGTAGAATGATGGCTTCTTAATAGATTCCAGACTTGGTAAACTGAGCAGAAGTAAGCACCATCTTCTTGGTATAGAAATGAAGACTAAACGGAACAGCATTGATTCTACCCGCAGATCTTTCCACATCAGGTTTTCATGAGCGATGCCATGGGTTTCAGAGCTTAGGTCTTGACCACCAGCACTGGCTCAGTGAAGGAGAGATGGCCGAAGAAGTTGAATCTCGGCTTGTTGTGAAAGGGCAAAATATAAGACTATGAACCTTGGGCTCTGCGTTACATCAGCTTTGTGACATTAGGCAAATTTCCAAACTGCTGTATGCATTTCCTCATCTATGAAATGTTAATGAGAATAGCATTCGCTGTGCAGCATGATTCGGAGGACTGCATGAGCTCATGTAAAGCATTAGAGTACAGGATCGAGTGCCTGGGCCAATGGAAGTGCTCAGCCTTGTTGCTATAATTATCATTAAAGTTATTTCATGATATTATCTTCCTCATATCTTCCCTTGAAAACCAACAATGACTCTCTCAATGGTTTGCCAGGCTTCTGTCCACATTTTGCACAGCATTCCCACCCTCTTGTTTTTAATCTCAGTTTCTTGGCAAATGTATTTCATCATGTATTCTTTCAGGCAATGAACCAAATGGGAGTCTACACAGTATCCTGCATTTTCCTTTTTAAATGCCCTGTATTTTGGAGAAACTGTTTAGTATTCACTAGATGGCATATAATCCAATAAAATAAAAAAATAAACACAAGTGAGTGAGAGAAAATAGAAAACTATTTCATGTAAGATTCTATTTACTATAACACTCACAGACAATAGTTGATCAAGGGTCCAGGTAGAATTTCACACATTACAATCTTCAGAGAAAAGAGAGTTTTGACAGATAGTAACTGAAAATCCAACATATGAATATTGGCATTGTTGGTTTCTTTTTTGTTTGTTTGTTTTGTTTCTTTTGGAAACAGGGTTCTCTGTGTAGCTTTGGAGCCTGTCCTGGAACTCCTTCTATTGTCCAGGCTGGCCTTGAGCTCACCAAGATCCACTTCCCTCTGCTTCCCAAGTGCTGGGCTTAAAGGTATGTACCACCACCACCCAGCACGTTGTTAGTTTTGAAAAAAGAAAAACTCAGGTAAAGATTTTGACCCCATTATATGTATGATTATCTTTAGGCTAAAATGCTATTGACCGAACTTCATAGGTACAAATGCAATAGTTTAAAGCAATTTCATTCAGAGCTCTTGGAACAATGGTTTCTATCCTTTTCTGCATTTGCAGCATTGGTTGGCATAATATTTTGATGCCCCTACTGTATATTTTTCAACTTTTCTGGCTGAATTAATAACATAATTCTATAATACTTGTGAATAATTTAAAAGAATCTTTAGGTTTCTGGAAGAAGTGTCTGGCTGAGAATGAACTAAAAGTGGATACTTATGGGTAGACTAATGAAACTAGATCCCAGTCTTTCTATACATAAACATCTGTTCTAAAAAGATAGTGACATTAGCATTAGACCTGAGGTTTTGTAACTGTTGTGCCTGTCTTAGAGGCACAGGTTAAGGAATGGTTTTGAAGATAGCTTTCCAATACCTTAGAGAGCAATTTAGAATGAAGGATTGCTTGAAGTTATAATCTGTACATTCAAGGAAAGTTTCAGCAGAGTGAGATGACAACCTTATAATTAGAAAGAAAATCTTTGCTTTCTTTACACCTGATAAGGAGAAATATCTATAATATATAAAAAACTAAACAAAAATGAAAAAAGTTCTTCAGTCAATAAATAGACAAAGGAAAAGAATTTAAAATGGGAGATGTAAATGGTGATTAGAGATACGAAAAAGCCCTTCAGCTATAGGGAAGTATACAGGAAAACTGTGCAAATACTCAGTTTTATCCCAATCATAATTGCTGACTTCATGAAAATATGATTAATACATCATAATGAGACTGTAGGAGGGGGGAAGGAACATTGTTCACTGTGCTGGGGATGAATTAAAGCAATTGTATCGTTCACAGTGTGTGGAGGGGAGTAGAGATATCATTGGTGAGCATAAGTTTTACTCAATACAAGTATTACATGTTTTCCACTCATATATGGAATCTACAGTTAATATATAATAAATGTACATGCAATAGGAGACATGCAAGTGAGTGGAAAGGTTTGTTTAAATGAGATACTGTTGATAGGGGACAATACTGGTTAATTCGGAAGGAAAAGCAAATATAACATTTTTTCTCATGCAGAATGTGTGTGTGCATTCATGCACACTTATGCATACACATGTTCAGTGAACACAGATGGGAGATTATGGTGAGGGAAATCTCTCAGTGGGAACTGTAAAGTAGGATAGGAGAGTAAAACAGTGGCATTTGTGTGTGTGCACATATATGTGCTCAAACGTATCTTAGTGAAACCCACTATTTTGTGTGCTAGCTAAAGAGAAATTAGTAGAAATAATAAAAAAGATACAGATGGTCATATAATTGATTTACACATAGTCAAAGAATTAATTTTACTGAAAGTTTGTCTTCTTAGTGGATGGAAGAGAAATGAGTAGCTGTAAGGAAGGGATTAGGCGTGCTCATTTTACTCAAGTCCCTCACCGTTCCACGACCACGACACCGGCCAACACAACAAATACAAACAGGTTTGTCTTAAAACAAAGCAGTGAAGGTACAGGCAATCCCGGAGGAATAAAAATAAAACCTTGTGTGTGTGTCTGTGTGTGTTTGTGTGACTGTGTGTTTGTTCATGTATAGAGTGAGAAGTTGAACAGAAACTTTCCTGGGAAGATCTTCCAACAATGTCTATTTTCTGGCTGAATCAACCGTATTTGTTTAAGAAAACATTTTAACAGCTTAGGAATATTTAAGATGCACAAAAGGAACACAAAGGGAGATGGATCAAATGAAAAGAATCTAGGATGAAGTAAGAGAGTGAGTCTGGGTAAGGTCAGCTCACTGCAGTGTATCTCAGAAGAATCTGCAATATTTTAAGGTCATCAGAAATGGATTCCTTCATTTCAGAGTGGAAAGGGGAGCATGAGCGATTGTGTGCCATTTCACTCGTCATAAGGTTGAAGCAACAGTTGCTTAGGGAATCATGCATTTTCTAGCCTCTAATATCCAAATGATGTCGCTGATGGTCCCTGTGAAGAAGGGTTGTAGAGGTCTGGAGAGATGACTACGTGGTCAATAGTGCTTGCTGCTCTTCCTGAGTCTAGCTTACAACAGCTCACAACCACCTATAAATGTGAGATCCAGGGTTCTAACACCCTTCTCTATCCTGCACAGACAACCACACACATGAGATTTTCACAAAACCAGATATACGCATGCACACATAAATCAAAACAAAGACAAATCTCAAGAGAGATGTTGTGTGGTGTACTGCAATGTGGTATCACTGGCCCATTTCTGTGTTTTCTCCAAATGTCTTGACACTGTTTAGCTAATGAACTAATGCAGGAGTACCAAGGATGCAGTGCTGTGCTCTGTCTCCCTGTGCTTGTCACACAATCCAGGGACAGAAGGATGGATTGTGTTTCTGAGTATTGGTGTGTGTGTGTGTGTGTGTGTGTGTGTGTAGGGGTGTGTCTTATATTTTCCCTTTTGCCAGCTAGGTTCTTAGTGGGGATATCTTTTGTTGGCAGTGATGAGATAATTCTACTATCAAAGAAACAAATAAGAACATATGGATGAGCCTATTGGAACATGTTAAGCTCTCGCTCCATTTATACCTGTTATTAGAATTAAATCATCAATCCTAAAAAAGACTACAATCAGAATGCATGCACTTTAAATTCTGTTCAGTAAATTATCTGTTTCTTAAATTAACTAGATTTGAATGAAGTTGATGTATTTCAGTAAGAAAAGATCTCCGTTCAAATGGAGATGCCACTAGTGTCAAGTTGAACATGAGGAGAATATGCTTGTTTGATTAGCTCGATGGGGTAGTGCTGTCTGGGGCAATTGTTGCATTGTAATGTCACTTGTTTATATTCTGACACACTCTGACACCTGTTGGCAAGTGACTATTCCATGCTAGTCTCTGACTTTTGTTTCTAAAGATGCAATCTTAGCTGAAGTTCAGGAAATAAGTAGATTTCTTCCTCTTTAGAATTCATTGCTCCCCACAACAAGGCTTCCCAATTCTTTAATGGTAACACAGTTCCTTGACTTGACAACGTCTCATTTGCTTTCATTCCTATATTCACTCTGTAACTGTTTTAAGCACTTGCTGTTAGCGAACACTCTTCCATTTGTACAACAAGGCCAGCAAGGCTGTGCTGAGGCTATAATGTTCATCTGAGTACAAGGAAAGCTTTCACAGCAGCCTCACGGTTCATCGTGTTCTTTAAACACTAACTACACAAGATATCTCGGTAGCACTGTTGTGTACATCCTTTATGACACCATGGACAGTGACTGCTCTACTGTATTTGCAGTGTCTTGTATATAACCCTGCCCCTAATACACAAAAGACTTAGACTCCTGCATTCATCTTGCCAATGAGCGGGCTTCTCATTTCTAAAATGCAGAGGATGGATTTTTTTTATTTTCATACTTACATTTTCACATAGAAAATACTCTATAACTTCAACAACAACAACAATCTCTATTTATCCTAATGTGCTTCCTATGTGATGAATTTGTCATCTTGCAGAATCTCAAATGACGAGAATGGCTGAAGGTAGAAAATCCCTTCAGAATCCCTTCTTACTCGTGCCTCCAGGTGGCAGTATTTATCATACATCACAGAAAGCAGATCACCGAAAGCAGAACCAAATTTGTCAGGACTTCAAAGAGCCTTAAAAATCCCTTGCTTCAAGACTGAGGTGGTCTCATCATGTATGAACTTTCACTAAGTGAATAACACAGTTAACATTCTTAAGCAAGGACTTCTGGGGAAAACAAAAATCAATTAGGAAAAATAATTAAGGCTGGTCTGCAGAGCAGAGCATCGGGCGCCTCCTGTTTGTGAAATATCTAATGACACAGTATGTGTCATCGTGTGTTTATTATACTGAAAAGCAGTCATATTCACATGCTGCGCTAATGGTTTGGAAAAAAGACTGGATATTTTTGGTACTTACTGTAAATAATACATATCTAGTGGAAGTTTTTGCTTTTAACAAAGGAAATGGGAAATTTGATTCTTTAAGGTATTGACTGTCTGCTTCCTTTCCAATCCAGAACCTCAATCCTCTGTTTTGGAAAGCCCGAAAAAATGTCCAAACGGTGTCCAGCAGGTAAGAAAGCCATTAGGATGGTAAATCCCCAATTCCGTTATCCACCTTCACACAGTGATTGATCTGTGATTGGCATTTCCTCTCTGTACCAGAGGCTGGGCTTCCCAAGTGTTAGCTCGCAGGGGGATCCAGCCAGGCGAAAGGAAATGTGCCTCTTAATTTATACTTTGCAATCCTATTCATCCTTCAAGTAGAACCATGTACAAGCTTTATAGATCTGTATGATTCTATAGCCAACCAAAGAGCTGGACACATCATTTGCTGTCTCCAGCAGAAATTTCAGGCCACATCCGAAAATTCTGTGCTGTGACATGTCTAAACACAGTCCCAGGGGTACCCCTTAAAACAATTTTGGCATGACCTTCCTAATATCTAATAAGACACCCTTCACCATGGATAGGAGCAAGGCCTTTGTGCATGGTTGGCAATGACTGTGTCACTGAGCCTCCAAGATTCTTAAATGGCTTTAACGGATGAGACATTCGATGGCATTTTTTTTAGACACTTTTATCTGTTATTATCCATGTCTGTCAGCCCCATTTTGGAGAGGAAGAGATGGGAAGAGCCTAGAATCTCACTGGCATAGTAAAATAGCTTCATTGAGAGACCTTGCAAAGGAGGAGAATGATTAAGGAAGACATTGAATATTGACTTATGGCCTCCACATGCCCGCACAAACATGCTCTGACACATTTGCAACCATGCATACAGATACAGAAATAAATAATTTAGAACATCCAGAAAGGAAACATTTAATAGAACAATGGCTGTGGTTAGCAGTTACTCTTCTGCATGAACAAGGAACTGTGGAGCTTCTCTATAGGTATTCCCAACTGTGCTTTTGACAATGGTTTCATCCTACATTAGAAAATAAGCTAGTCTACACTGTAAGCCAACAGGAAGAAGACTGGTTCTGATCTCTTGATTCTGGTCCATGGAAGATGAGAGGGCTCTCACTTGAACTGCAAACCTACGTTGATTTCTGGTTAATGGATAGTGGTATATGTAGATTATGTAGGACGTGGTGCGCTCCCTCTGAACTGGATAATTGCTGACATTTGAGAACTCCTCAGAGCGAAGAATCAGTTCTGTTTTAAAGAATAAGTTTATTGTTACATTAAAGTGCTCTTCTTGGAAGTGAGGTCAGGCTATGAGGTTTTCTTAGAACTGGACAGGCCCAGGGTTCTCTACCACACACCAGCTAGATGAGCCTTTACTGTTCAGAATACAGCTGCTGTTAGGGACTGGGTCATAATAACGTTCCCAGATTTCGGGATGTCCTTGTTATTTGTGTCAGAGGAGAGACCTGTACTGACTAAGTACACTAGCCATGCCTGGTGGCATCAGCCTGTGGTTATTTAATTAGCTGCAATTGTGAAAATGGAATAGTAAGACCAGCAATGGTAAACAAACAAACAAGAAAAAATTATTGTGTTGGAGCTAGCTAGATGGTTCGGTGGTTAAGAGCATTTGCGGCTCTCTGCAGAGGACTGGGTTCAGTTCTTAGGTACTTATTCTTTAGCCTATGTAACCCTTACAGTAACCCTTTAAAATAGCTACCGTGTTTGCCCTTTTACTAATAAAATGATATTTGGAGGAGCTAAAAGCAACTCTACTAAAACTGCAAAAGCCATAACGGAAAGCTAATATTTGAGCATAGGCATTTATTTCTTATGGATCATATGATGCTAAATTATCCTTTTATGTAGATAATCTCCAGGCGACTGTTTGGTCCAAGATGAAACCCCGGATGAATGAAATGTGATGCTCATTTCAAGAGTTAGATTCTATTATTTTTGAACTATATATTTTGTAAGAGTCAGCTCTCCAGATATATAATAGAGATGTATAAACCTATTAATTCACTTTTGTCTCTTTCTTTTGAAGTTTTACTGCAACTTCTATGCGTTAAATCGTATTAAATTTTGTGTTTAATTGCTTGGCTGGGAGGACTTAATGGTTTCTGCCAATGAAGCCCTTTGCAGTTTGCATCTTGGTCACTAGAGGGCAGCTCTGCACCTTTGTTAATTACCGCTGCTGCTGGGAAAGGAATCCTCCAGGCCAGTTTGTTGTGTGTGGATGGTGATCAGCAGTGGTTTGCTGGCCTCTCAGGCGCTGCCTGTATATATTCTGTGGTGA
Organism: Microtus oregoni; assembly: GCF_018167655.1. Taxonomy (NCBI): domain Eukaryota; kingdom Metazoa; phylum Chordata; class Mammalia; order Rodentia; family Cricetidae; genus Microtus; species Microtus oregoni. The sequence continues at coordinate 943,178 of NW_024544552.1, read as the reverse complement.
GGATAGGAGATGTTCAGGACTGCTTAGCCAGACCTCCAGTGTCTTCCTCACATGTGTGTTTAGACACCTGTTCTCTCCAGTGAAATTCTATGGAATTTGTTGAATGAATTTTGAACATTACTCTGGCCTATATAATAATTCCAAGCTTCCAACATCCCTGGAAACAGCACATGATCACGTGATCGCTGTCTTGTGTGTGTTCAGATGGTCAGGTGCTTAAAGAAAACGCAATGGGTTCTCACAAGCAAAGAGATGAACAGAGCTACGTTCCCAGTGCTTCTGTTGAGAGGCTTACAGAATTCAGGGGTTCTTTTTAAAAATAAAATTACATTCTTCAGCTCTCAATGACTTTTCAAAAGCATTTCTTCACCCTGGTTAGCTTTAAGCCTCGATGCTTGAGCCGTTTTTCCTGCCTCAGCCTCCTAGGTGTGCCGCTTTACCTGTATTTGTAATATGCTCAGAAGACTGTATTGTGCCAAAGGATTAAAATGGAACTTTTTCACCTTTAACAACATCCTGCGGTATTGAAGCTACAGTGTACATGGAAAATCCTTCAGGCCGGACTGGGTTTATGAACATCTTAGCTGCCCAATCAATACTTCCCCAGGATTTAGACAACGGGTCTCAGGAGGTTCAGGTAGTCAGGATTGGGGAGAAGCACGGATATTCAGTGGTAGAGGTGCAAGCACAACCCTGGTAACACTCGAAGGCAGTGTTTACCATGCTGTGCACCAGGGAAGACAGAACTTTCCTGGAAAGAACATTTTTGTTTTCTGGAAACTCGAAGGAGATCAGAGAATAGTGTAGGTATTTTAACATCCAAAAAAAGGAGGAGAGACTCTTTCTTCAGGTCTTTGTTGTTGCTTTGAGGCAAGATCTCACTACGTTCCTCTGTCTAGCCTAGAACTTACTCTGTGAATTAGGTTGGCCTCAAACCCATAAAGATCCACTTGCCACTGCTCGCCCCCCTCTCCAGCCAAGTGCTGGGATCAATGGTGTATGCCATCAGGCCCAGATCTTGTATTGGCTTTAAAAATGAAAAGCAGACAACCTTGGGAAGCAGGAAGGCTGTGTGTTTAGCAGGATGGGAAAGAAGTGGATGCCACATGGTATTTTTGTTTTACTACAGAGTGGTGGGGACATAGAGATGCCATGAAACTAACAGCTTGTTCTATTGAGTTTTAGGTGGTGTAAAAATCAGTTCATGTCACAGCAACACTGTCAAGGGGAGAAAGGCCCTGCCACTCAGGAAGTGAATCTGGTGTAATATTAACAGAAGAGACCCCCTGCTCATTAAAGAGTACTTGCCCATGACCAAGCACCTTCTGGTCTGCTGTGTATAGGAGATAGGAAGAAATGGGAAGACTTGAGACAACAGGGCTCTTTCATGGTAGCATGTCTATTGTGTCTGTCATCCTTGTTCAGGTCTTGTTTAGGCATCCATCTTGGGGAGATGGTGTGGGTGTATCTTCTCTGATATTTTTAGGAGATGCATTCTCACCTAAATGTCCTGATCCCCTGGCTCTTATAACCTTTCTCCCCCCTCTATTTTCTGCTATGACCCTTGAGACTCAGCTGCAGGAGTTATGCTATAGACGTATCAGTTGTTGCTGGGCACCACCGAGTCACTTGTTCTCTGTGTTTGATTGGTTGTGGTTTTCTGTAATGATTTCCATCTGTTGTGAGGGGATGTTTCTTGAATGAGGGGTGAGACCTATACTTATCTGTGGGTATATAAGGACAAATATTTAGAATGTAGTTAGAAATTATGTTGGCTTAATAAAGTAGTGGTTACATTTCAATTTCAAAAAACAAAAGTAATATGTTTTTTAAAAACAAAAAACAAAAATAAAGAAACAACCAGCTTAGTTGTAGGGCTGTGTCTTTTTCATATATCTATAAAGCAACTTACAAGATACAGTGTGACTGCCAAGAAACTTAATGTATATTGTAGAATATTGGAGCGATTAAAGAAATTAAAGCAAAAATAGTTGCAGAGAGACTGTAATGAAGAATAGTTTCTTGGTAAGGTGATTCCTCCAACAACTTAACTTGTACAAGGGTGGAAGGAAAAGCCTTCCACAGTGTGGAAAGAAGAGCCTCACGTGGGAGAAGAAAGTGGAGAACAGGAGAGGGAGTGGACTTGGCATCTGGGGGGCTATGTCCAGTTGACTTGATGGGCAGCTTAGCGCTCTCCTCCTGTGGAAACTTGACCTTTGCTTTTGGCCTCTGGTGCCACTGCATGCAACTGGACGATGATTGAGCCCAGAGCCCATTGTTACCTGGGTTTCAGCCATAGTCTCCTCGTGGATCTCCTTACTTCTAGTCTCGACCCCTTCTAATCTCTTCCTGCACTTCGCCCCAAAGTTATCTTTCTGAAAACACAAATTTGTTTCTCCCTGATATCTGCTTTGACTTGTTCAAGGACTGCTCATTGTGTCTCTAAAAAGTTTCAGGCCCGTGAGTTTGACGTGCAGGGTCTCCCTCCTGCCATTGCTGTCTTGGCCTTATCTCTCACTGTCTCTCCTACAGATTCAGCTTGGTCCAGCAGAAACACATCTCTTGAAGACTCCATTATCTTTCATATCTGCCCTCACACGACCCTTCTATGCCCTCATATACCCTTTTATAGAATGCACTTCCATCTTAGCTTACATTTAGATACTTGGTGTGAAAAGCCTCATTCTCCAGAGCCCATTTGGAGTCTTTACCCTGTAACTACTGTTTGGAATCACTGACTTTATGTACAGGGATTGAGAGCCTTAAGAATAACAGTATTGGTACTTTTCTTTTGTCTCTCTGGTATCTAACCCAGAGCCTGGCAGATAGGGAAAAGCCAGAGAAATGCTTGCTGAATGAATCAACATATGATGACCACACCAATGAGACAGAATGGGGCAGGTCTCAGAAACACTCACTTGGGAACACTCACTCATGGGGTATGGGCTGTGGAGCAGTTTTCCTGAGCACAAATCCCAGCCTCCTGGTATTAGGTGGAGACGAGTGAGAGCGAAACAAAAGCAGGCACTGACTACGATGCTGGGGACAGATTTCCATCAGTGGTTGCTACTGCAGCGGGGAGACACTCTGCTGCGAACTGAAGGCAGCTTTGGATGGCACAGAGGTGAATATTTCAGAGGGACGAAGGAGGAGCAAGGAGGGGGGTGCAAGGCTTGGGAGAGTCAGGGCGTGACCATAACTATGGTTCTTTACTGAGAGTGAGCTTCAGCTCTTCACAGCAGCTAAGGTCAGTTGTGTCTGCTAAGCTGGCAAGGAAAGGAGCAACTGGGATTCTGTCCCATCTCCGAGTTCCAGAGACAGGCCTCATCTTTAGCTGCTGCTTAAACAGATAAAAGATGTTGGCAATCTTTGCATTTTCTCACACAGTAGCATTAAGGGAGAGCACGCAGTCATTCGAAGGATGCGGCCTTGAGACATGTTAGTATTTGTTCAAGTTCTTTTTAAAATAAGGTTGAAGCCACAGAGGAAGCTGGTTACAGTTTGGTCAAGAGAGGATCATGGTTAGACCTTGTTTAGTTTGTTTTCTCTTGCTTCAGAAAACTGAAGGTCAGGGGTTGTGTAATGTGTAAAAGTTGGAGGTTTAGTTAGTTTCCAGGGTTGGAGGCTAGAATGTCCAAGAGGGTAGCACTGACTTGTCTCAAGGGCCTTCTTCTTTGATAGCAGGGGCCGTAGTACATGCTAAGAGAACTAAAGACTGCTCTTCGGACTGGAGAAGGAGGGGGAGGGGAGGGAGATGGGGAGTGGAAGGAGGGAAGGGAAAAGGGAGGCGGGAAGGAGGCAGAAATTTTTAATAAAAAAATAAAATAAAAACAGATAAAAATAAATAAAAAAGAGAACTAAAGGCCTAGCCTAGATCTTTCTTCTTTTCATAAAGTCACTAACTCACTGCACCCAAGTAACATCCAAAAGTCCTATTTACCCCCCAAAGACCCACCTTCAAAGACCATTTCTTAAGGTATTTTGTTTTAACTACTTTAGGGGTAACATTTCCTGCTTGTGACTTGTGTGGGTACAAATTATAACCATAACCAACTTTAAGTCTAACTTGGCACACACTGATAATGAAAGGCTGAAGTGAATATAGCCTTAATTATTCTCCTCAGAGAAAAGTATTTTATTCTGTGCCTTAGTTTCCTCACCTGTAAAATGGGCACGTGGTCTTTCCTACCTGAGGGGCTTTGAGGTTTTTTTGTTATTATTAGTTTATAGCACATTATTTTGTGAAAGATGATTTGCGGAGCTTAAAGCACCCAGTCGACGCTCAGATTGCTAGATGTTATCACATCAGAACAGTCCTCTCTATTGTGTTTTGATCTTCTGTTGATATTGAGGATCTGCCTCGGATCTTTTGTACATGCTAAGAGCAAATGCTGCCCCAATGAGATACACCACTCCTCCGTCTTCACGGGTTGCATATTTGCAAATTACTGGTGAAGACTGATGGTGGTGCTCACGCTCCTGTGCTGCATCTGTGGTCACCTGCAACCTTGCACAGTGTGGCTAAGAATCCCACCCTCTGAAGTATGTGTTTTCCCAGGTAAGTCTGCACAGAGGGAGGTCTGTGAGCAAGCGTGCTTTGTATGGTCTCTTTAGTGCCCCACCTTTCACACATTTGTGGTATTTCCTTGGTGGTTTCACCATAGGAAATGACTTGACACTTAGTGTTAAAACGCTGTTGGTGTTCCCAAGTGTCAGAAGACCCGTTGGAAAACCTTCACCGTGGGCTTCGTTTCAGCATGGGCTAGAGTGTCAGGGGCCATCAGTTCAGTTCAGAATCAATAATAGGTCTTAAATATGACAGCTTTCAACAGGGATACATGTTCCAAAAAAAAAAAATGCACATGGATCATGTGACAAAATGTGACCTGAGGCTTGCTGGAGCCCAACCCTGTGTTTTCCTGGAGAGCAGTGGTTTAGCATTGATTAATTGAGGGTTTTTGGAGGCTTTGTTTCTGACAAGTTTGAAGAACACAGGTTGATTGTGTCTTATTTAATCCTCACGGTACCCCCTGCCATTGGAAGATGGGTAGTGGAGCATTTGTCACAGTTTAAAGGCCTGTATTGTGTTGGCTTGTGGCTTCAGGCTGTAGGCCACAGTCTTTGTTTTGCTTCTAGGCCCTGGCTTGGTAAGACGGAACATCACAGAGAAACAGTCTGCAGTGGAGCCAAGTGGCTCATCTTATGGTGGACAGGAGAAAAAAAGCTACAAACCAGCTAGGTGGGATGTGAGATTGCCTTCAGAAACACACAGCCAGCGATGTTATCCAACCAGACTCAGCTTCCTGCACTGAGGAGTTCGTTAATCAATTAACCCTTTGAACTTGGCACCCGCATAATTCAATCACTCTTCAGTAGCCCTATGAATTAGAGATCACACATTCTCCATAAGATCCTTTCAGGATCAACTATGGCATGGGCTATCTTCATCATAAAGATCATTAAAGACCATATGAGCCTGTGAGAAGTTAACATGTTCTCAGCAAGCAGAGGCCAAACATTACCAACAAGGAAAGAAACTGCCTGGCAAAGGAACCTAGGATTGATCTGAAGAGGAACAGGAGAACCCATCAAGAGTGAAGTTTTGAATTGCTGAGTATCTCAGCTAAGGTGTTATATGATGCAATAGGAATCATAGCCAATGACCAGGGTGTTGGGGGCTTTAACTGTGCAAGGTGAAAATTAATCTGAGTAACCTTGGAATCAACTGGGAACTGATTAGAAATGCAATTGAATTGCTAACCCTAGGGGTGGGGACAGCAGGCTGTGACTTAACAGGTCCCTGGTGATTCTTAGGAACATTCATTGTAAGAGACAGTGGCTCAGCCATTATCAGGTTCACAGCTAATGTTGTTAGAGAATAAGATACAGTTTAGATTTAAGGACAAAGGTGACCAAATAGCAAGCGCTAAGCTTTCCCAAGATGAAAGTGAAGCAGCAATGAGAAGGAAAATAAGCATGATTAATAAAAACTCAGGGTCAGAAATTGGGGTTCAACCTGAACATCTGAAAAGCAAAACAGCCAGCCCCTGGCTCTTATCTCGATCTCAGTCTGAAATGGCGATCCTGTCTCCTAGTAAGAATGATACTGTGTGTCTCAGAGTTCTCTCCCCTGCTCCCTGTCTTATTTTCCTCTCTAGAGCTAGGATTAAAGGCGTGCACCACTGGGATTAAAGGTGCCTGTCATTGTGGCTACTGGGATTAAATGTGTGTGTCTTTTTAGCTACTGGGATTAAAGGTGCATGTTACCATAAGCTGGTCTGTATGACTGACTAGTGGGACTGTTTTACTCTCAGATCTTCAGGCAGTCTTTATTTACTTAAAATATTTATTTATTTAAAATACATTTGAAATGCCACTACAGGAAGAACTAGAAGTAATCACTGAAGAGGAGAGAGACAGGGGGTTTGGGAAATGATTTCGCTGAGTATATGTAGCCAAGTGAGTTGCCCAAAGGTGAAGTCTCCACCCTAGCCCCTACCAAAGGGAAAGAAAATAAACAAAAACAAACAATAAAAAACAAAAAACAAAACCAGAAAAGGAACTAGGGAAAAATGAGAAGGTGGAATTTGAAATTGTATTAGCCGAGAGAGAAGAGGATTTTATGAAGAAAGACATGAGTAGGAGTCTTGAGTACTTGGAACAGGCAGGTTTAAGATCACAGTGTTGACAGCAAGGACATGGGCTGTACCCAGAGTGCAGTTCTATTAGCATGGCTGGATCTGAGAAACACTACACCTCGAACTAGTGATCTGAATTTGTTGAAGGAGGCCGCTTGTTGGTTCCAGGCAGTTTGATAGCTCAGACCTGAAATAGTCACAAAGAAATCATATTATTAAATCACTGTTTGGCCCATTAGCTCTAGCTTTTTATTGGCTAACTCTTATCTCTCAATTTAACCCATCTCCATTAATCTGTGCATCACCACGAGGTTGTGGCCTAGCAGCAAAGTTTCAGCATGTCTATCTCCTGTAGTGGCTCCATAGCTTCTCCCTGACACCACTTTCTTTCTCCCAGAATTCATTTTAGTTTTCCTCACCTGGCTCTGTTCCCCTATAGCTCTGTTATGGGCCCAAAGTTCCTTTATTAACCAATGATATTCACAACATACAGAGGGGAATCCCACATCATGAATCCATTGTATTTGATTTCCCCTAAGCTTTATTTTTATGGCATTGGATAGTAGCTGGGTGTTAGTGCAAGGGAAGTCCTTAGGAGATGGTATTTCCATCCAAAGATAATGAAAGGAAAAGCACGCTATCTACAGTGCATTTTTTCCTGGTACTGACTGGGTAAAGGTAGCCATGTACTCTTCAGAGTATGGTCCAGCAGTCTGCCAGAACATTAACTCAGTAGCTGGCTGGAAATGCCAAAGGCATGAGAACCAAAGCAGCAGATTCCTCTCTTTTGTTGATTTGATTTCTCGTTCCCTTGCCTCTTGGCCAATATATTATTGCTTCTACCAGGGTCCCTTATCAATGATTCCTGTAGCCTTTACATCAATCTATTGATCATCTTTTACGTCAGTATGACATGGTCAGTTAACCAATGATTAATTCTAACTCATCTCCCTCCCATGCATGTCACATGTCTCATTTGTCTACCAGAGACTACAGATTCATTTTGGGTCAAGCACATTATAATTTTTAACAATCCATTATCCATTTTATTATAAAGGGTGATGGGGCCAAGGAGATGCCACAATGGAGGAGCACAGATTGAGGACTCAAGTTTTGAAACTCAGCACCTAGAGAAAAAAGTGTGTGTATCTGGTTGTATGTACCCATAACTCAGTAATACATGGGGTGCAGAGAGAGGTTGATTGCTGGGGCATGAAGGCTACCAGTCTCCTAAAATTTGAAATTATTTGTGTTTTACTTTTATAAGTAATTATACTTGTTTAAAGTCTGGATTTATTTTCTATAGGATTTGGTTATTATAGATCTGGAATGCCATTGGCTTATTCCAAAATCTTAGAGTGTTTTAGAATTCAAAACATGAGAAATAGAATTTATATTATCGCTGAATAGTAGGCTACCTCTTGTGTAGATGTGTGTAGTGTCCTCATTTGTCAGTCAAGGGGCTTAAAATCAACAGAACTTGCAAATCTGAGGGAGGTGGACAGTGAATTACATGAATTACATGTCTCATCGTTTTTCATCATGACTTACATGTCAACATTTACAAAATCAATTTAGTAGTAACCTACCAGTGAGCAGTTTTTATATTCTAGACTCTGAAAGCATCTTGCTTTCATAACATAATAAAGTTTTAAAGATGAGTCCATTAGCTTTTCATCAAGAGCTTGTTTGAGTGTATCTTGGCTTCCTTTTCGACAGTTGTAACCTTAATGTTACTGTAATGAGTTCTTTTCTGGGAATCAGATAATCTTAAACTTGGGAACATGTTTTTGATGAACATTTTATTCTTTCAATGGCACTTTGTATTTTGTGATATTCAAGTGTTCAAACAGTTTACAAGCACTAACCATCACCACCCACGTATAAGATTATACAGGAATAGAAAAATGTTGGCTATGCGATGGCATAGAATTGTCCAGCCAAACAGGAGGGCCTCTTCCACTGCTCTTGATGATTTGGGGACTTGAAACAATATTTTTAAATAGAGATAATCTCAATATTGGTAATATATAAATGAACTGCTTTTTATATGGTTTCAATCAGGTTTATCTTAATCTGTCTATAAGGATATAGTTATTATAGAGATCCTTTATAAAACTGCCACAACTATACTTTGCCCTTCTTTTTAAAGTGTGATGTAATTTTTTATAGTGATTGCTAGGAGTATTGGATAAACTATTACACAATTCTGGAAATGTTGAAAGCATTTTTGTAAAGAAGTTTAAGATAACGAAATACATTTCTCCAATGTCAAGTCCCTTGAGAATCGGATGCATCCTCTAGTTGTACCCTGAGAGAAGAAAGATTAAGTTCCAGGCACTGGACACAGGGGAACAGACTTTTAATTTGAGGGCTTTTCATGGACCACAGAGTGCCTGGCAGTCTCTTAGAGATTAATTGTGGCTTTGTCAGTGGGTGGGCCCTGTAGATGGCCGCTTCATGTAGGTCCCGAGCATAGAATGTTTGCTTACATGGCCAGAAGATAGCCAGTCCTCTTTGTTGATAATGACCTATATTTACCATGTAAATTCCTTTTAAAAAAAAAGATAACCCATAGAGAAATCAACTGTTACTGTTGACAAGCAGTGCGGCCTTCTCTAAGAACACAACAGGAAATGTTGTCATGGATGCTGCAAATACTGAGAAAGCCAGCCAGCCCTTGACTGATAGTCCTGGGTAAGGAATGCCAGATAAGATTCTTTGATGGCTCTTAGCTAAGTTGAGATCAGAAAATCTTATATACATTTGGCTACTCTATAACAGTGCCTGGGTGGCTGGTCTTTCTTAAGTAGTCAGTTAAGGTTTGAGAGACAATTACTCTGCTTCCTAGATGAAAAATGAAGGTTGTTAACTCCCAATATTCCATGGAGCAAGTCAAAGATTGTCAAAAAGGGAATGTAAATTCTTCATAATAAATGGAGTTACCCAATTTTTTATTTCCATGAGGCAGAAATAGTGTAAGAAATAGGCAATTCTCTCATCTCAACTTTTCTTCCATTGTCTTTGTCTATAAACTTATCTGTATGAGAAAAAAGTTCTCTGTAGAAACATTCCATCTCTTGTCTATTAAGACCTGCAAGAATTCCTTAACCCTGTACCTGCTGGCACCATACAGCTTACTACCATGTTTGTTATAGATTTAGTTTGGGGATTTTATTCTCCTATCACTTTTCACTGCCATATCTTAGCTCTACTTCTTTGTTATACACTTGAAAATCTTTGAAGCTTGGAGAATGTGTGTCTTAGTTATCTTTTTATTTAAAAAAGTGAACGAAAGACATAAAAATATGCTATATATTATTAAATAAAAATATGGATAGGTAGGCCCAGTATTATAAACCTGTAATCCCAGCTGTAATTCAGCTCAAAGGTTGAAGCAGGAGGATCACTAATTCATAGACTGTCTGGATTACAGAGGAAATTCGAAGCTGTCCGAGGGGCATAGTGAGACTCTTCCTCAATATGGAAGACAAACCAATTGAGCAAGGGCTACTTGTATAACTCAGTGGCTTAACATGTATGAGGCCCTAGGTTCAGTGCCTAGAATCACCAAATAAATAAAATAGATGAGTAAATTCAATACAATATTTGGCTCAGCCTCAAATTCTCCTCGTTTCTCATAAAGCACCGCTCACTATCCTCTGTGCTTTAAACGGTAATTATAACTAGAATCTGACCTCTGCCAAAGTTAGTTTAGCAAAGATCTCATGATGTTTTAAGCCACACAGTACAAATGCCCCAGGAGGGGAAATTATCCATCTTTCAGAAGCTGTAGTGTATCTTAACATCAGGGAAGGTGAAGATAGAACATTTGAATCATGTCTCATAGGATCATTTATTTACTCAAAAGTTTTAACTAAAAAATAATTTTAAATATGAAATTTATATAGCTCCCTGTTATGATAAAACTTTTTAAAATCCTCTTTCCTTCCCTTCATTACTTGATTCACAACTAAGGCTTTATGTACACTTGGCAAGTAGTCTCCTACTGAGCCCTAGCCTTGAACAAGTAAATGATGAGGTCCCTTTGCTTTTAAATATTGTTCTTTTGGACACACTCACAACTAAATCTGAAACAGTGGTATATTTTCTATCAGTTAGGCTTTGTTGCTGAATGAGATGAACACAAGAGATATCACTGCTTAATAATAAGATGTTTTAATGGAGCAATGGGAATGAGAAAGTTCGAAGAATGTTCATGTAAGATGAAAATTTCAGCTTTTAATTCTATTTTTTGATTGTTTCTTTGTTTTTATTCATTTATTTACTTTTAGTTTTTGTGAGACATGGTTTCTCTCTGTGTGTAACTTTGACTGTCCTGAAGCTCACCCTCTAGACCTGGCTGGCCCTAACTCACAGAGATCCACCTGTCTCTGCCTCACAAGTGCTGGGATTAAACGTGTGCACCACCATGCCTGGCTTCAGCTTTTGATTCTTAATTGACCTAGAGATCTGAACCCCTTGGAGTGATAGTCACAAATTCGAGTACAAATTGTAATCGTGTTCCACAGAAGCTTCAAGTTTTCGAATCCTTACTGTCTTACTCAGTGTGGCCCTCAGTATTTTTGACTTCCTAGCCTCTCTGTGCCTTCATCTTCTAGGTTCTGTAAATGTCACATTCTTCCTATTTCTATAAACAGAAGAAGGAAGCTTTTGGTTCTTTTGGTTGGGTGAGCCAATAGTTAAAACATTGTGTAGAATGGATTTCGTGCAAGAGATTGTTCTGAGCAGTCCAGTCCCAGTATGAGAACTGGCCCCAGCATGCTGTGGCACTGAAGAAGGGAGACAGCTTGAGGATCACAATTTATTAGATACTTACTCAGAAGTGTGGGCCTGGGCAGCAGAGAGAGCAACAAATCCCCCCGATTACAGTCACAAGTAAAGTTGTATATGTTGGTGAAGTCAAAAGGGGCTTCATCCAAGTCAGAGTACACCTGGTTTATTTCACACTAATATCAATGTCAGGGACATTCCTGGCACTAGGGCCCAGCCATAAAGCTCCACATACCACTCCAGTGTTCCTGTCTGTTTAGAGTGTGCTGGGAAACTATTGAGGGAAGGCTGATGGAGGCGATTTAGGAGTAATCATTGTGTCAGGACACAAGATGGCTGCAGTCAGATCAAGGGGAGCCCTTACAACAGTCTGGTACCAGTTATCATGTGCAATATGTTTGTTCTTGTTTGTTTGTTTATCTTTTGCTGGCTGATGTTGTAATTGAGAATTTTAAAATTAGCAAATATTCTCTGTGGCTGTTACTGTAATTTCTGCTGTCAGTAGCTTTTGGTGAGTGTTTTGAGTAGCTGGTCTTTGAATGTGAGAATGTGAATCTTTGTTGGAAGGACTGTAATAGCTGCTCCAGAGTGAGGTCATTATAACACAATCATTTTTCTTTTTATACTTTATTTTTCTAGATGTCTATGATTTTATAATAGTTTATTATATTTAAATTGGTGATGAATTAGCGTAGTTCATATGATTTAAGAATTGGGTTTGGAAAATTTCTCTTATAATTTATTTCCTGCATTTCATTCATCAATGAACTTAGACTTTCAGTTTCTCGTTTCTTTGTTTATTTTATGTGTGTGGGCACATGCAAGTCCAGGCATGCTTGTGGAGGGCAGAGAGCAACTGTCTGGAGTAGCTTCCCGCCTTCTAGCATGTGGGTTCTGGGGATCAAACTCTGCTTGTTAGATAAGGGCCTTTCTTTGCTGAGCCATCTTAAAGGGACCTGTTTTGTAGTCACAGACAGAAAAAATAAGAACTCTAGTTATATACCAAGATAACATGAGAAATACTCTTCATTATTTCAAAGTCACTTGTGCCAGTTTTCCAGGAAAATGAGGATAATCTACACACTTAAGCAATCCAGTGACACAAGAAAAGGCTGCATGATAAAGTCTTGTTAAGATGAGCTTGCATGGGAGAGTTTTGTGTTTTGGTTAATTGTGTTTATTAGCATCATAATTATAGTATGGGGGTTGGTGTATTGATCAAATGGGAAACAAAAGTGTATATAATAGAGATTTCTTTTTACCACAGACTGTTTTAAAAACATATGACACCATTTTCAAATATTAATACTTTGGTCTCTTGTGGGAATGTTGTTGACAACTGAAGATGTGAGGGTTTATGTGTGTGCATAAGTTTACATAAAATGTGTGCAGCCCATTTAAAGTGTCCATCTTCATAGCTTCTGGAAGGCCATTAGTAGAAACTTACTGAAACGCTTTGAGTAAAATATTAAATTGTAGTGAACGTGATATCAGAATTATGACATACTTTACAGTCTATATTTCCATGATTTTATTTTCTCAGTGGTTCTTCCCTTATTTTTCTTGGAGACTTTGACCACACTGAAAAGTTAGTGATTGCCTTTAAAATTCAGAATTACTGCAGAGTCTCTAGAAAACATCCCAATAACATCAACTCATAGTGAGGGAGGTAAAAATATGTCTTGTAGAATGTTCTTCCCTGGTCTAACTTTATTTCTGTCATAGTGATAGAACACCCTGACCAAAAAGCAAGTCATCAGAAGAAAGGATATATGTGTCTTCTAATTCTGGGTTATAGTCCATTACTGAGGGGAAGTCAAGGCAGTAACTCAAAGCAACTAGTCAGGGCATATCCCCAGTGAAGAGAGAACTGAATGGAGGCACGCCTGCTGCCTGCTTTCTTCTGCTCAGCCAGCTGTCTTCACTTACATACAGTTCAGAGCCCAGTCAGGGTGGGTATTTGCATCCCACCCTCAGTGAAGGTAATCAAGACAGCCCCCCACCCCCACGCCCTATCACAGACAGACTTGATATATAGACACTTTCTCTGTAACAGTCTCTTCCCAGGTGATTCTAGTGTTTGACAAGCTGACATTGAAAGCTAAGTGCCACAGTTGCCTATCCTCAATGGCACTGTATGAAGATGAGACATACAAGGATCCTAGGATCCCATTGGAGGATGTGGGAGCCACCTTTAAAATTGGAGGGTGGGAAAGAGGATCGACATAGAAATTTCAGTAGACGCCTTCTTTGACAGGATCTTTCTGGAGAGGCAGTCCCACTGTGTTGAATTGCCCATTCTTCTTTAGATGTTCGGATTTTTTCGCTCTCTTACTAACAACGGTGCCTGTCCTTGTCTCTCAGGAACTTTACGATGTGAAGTCTGAAGGACAGGCAACTGTAATTCAACAACTGGAACAAACCATCGAGGATCTGCGGACAAAAATAGCAGAGCTAGAAAAACAGTATCCAGCCCTGGACTTGGAGGGCCCCAGAGGCCTTCCTGGACTGGAGAATGGATTCCCAGCCTCTGCAGAAGTTGGTCTGGATGCTCTCAGATTGCATGGGAAGGTGGCACAGCTTCCAAGAACTCTTCAGGCCAAATCAATACAAACTTCCCCTACAGAAGAGGGTGGGATCCTGACTCTGGCACCTTTAATGTCACGGTCGGAAGGTCTACCATGCCCACCTGCAGCTGAAATTGGAGAATCAGTTGTTCTGCCCTCAGCCTCTGGACCTCAGACAAAATTCTGTTCCGAGATTTCCTTGATTGTGTCTCCAAGGAGAATATCAGTACAGCTTGAGGCCCAACCAGCCATGCAGAATACATCACAGCTCCATCCTCTTCCTCCCTCTCTCTCTGGGTCTGATGGTCAAGGACTGCCCCTCCACCCTTCTCTGCATACTGCATTGGAAAACAGCCATGAACATTCTGTTTTGTCCTCCTTGGAAAACAGCTGTAATATCCCCCCCGCACCACCTCTGCCTTGTACAGAGTCCTCCAGCTTCATGCCTGGCCTGGGCATGGCGATTCCCCCTCCTCCTTGTCTCTCTGACATAACAGTGCCTGCTCTGCCCAGTACAACAGCCCCACAATCTACCAGTCTACAGGGAACAGAAATGCTGCCAGCCCCTCCCCCACCTCCTCCACTCCCAGGACTTGGAATACCCGCTCCCTGTCCTCTCCCTGGAGTGGAAATACCCCCTCCCCCTTCTCTCCCTGGAGTGGAAATACCCCCTCCCCCTCCTCTCCCTGGTGTAGGAATACCTCCTCCCCCTCCTCTCCCTGGAATGGGAATACCCCCTCCCCCTCCTCTCCCTGGAATGGGAATACCTCCTCCCCCTCCTCTCCCTGGAGTGGGAATACCTCCTCCCCCTCCTCTCCCTGGAATGGGAATACCTCCTCCCCCTCCTCTCCCTGGAGTGGGAATACCTCCTCCCCCTCCTCTCCCTGGAATGGGAATACCTCCTCCCCCTCCTCTTCCTGGAATGGAAATACCTCCCCCTCCTCCTCTCCCTGGAATGGGAATACCCCCTCCTCCTCCTCTTCCTGGAGTGGGAATACCCCCTCCCCCTCCTCTACCTGGAGTGGGAATACCCCCACCTCCCCCACTTCCTGGAGTGGGCATACCTCCTCCCCCTTCTCTACCTGGAGTTGCTATTCCTCCACCTCCTCCTCTCCCAGGTATGGGGGTTCCTCCAGCCCCACCTCCCCCTGGGGCAGGCATCCCTCCACCCCCTCTGTTGCCTGGTTCAGGTCCTTCCCTCTCCTCACAGGTTGGGAGTAGCTCTTTACCAGCACCACAAGTATGTGGGTTTCTTTTTCCTCCATTGCCAACTGGCTTATTTGGATTGGGGATGAATCAGGACAGAGGCGCTAGGAAGCAGCCAATTGAACCTTGCCGGCCAATGAAGCCTCTCTATTGGACAAGAATTCAACTCCATAGTAAAAGGTAACTCCAAAGTAAGCTTATCCCTTACTGTAGAACTATGTGGAGGAGGTGGAATTTAAGGTATACTAAGTCCACCTATAAAAGTTTCTATTTCTGACTAAAGGCTTAAAAAATATAAATTGAATCCATGGGCAAACCAACTCTCCAGGATGAGTTCTGCAGCTTTAAAATTACACACTTGCATTATGATTCTTGTTATTCATAAGAAGTCTTTCTGGAGAAAAATCATACATCAAAACTTACCCCAACTATGTGTGTAAAATAACTTTGAGAATGCCGTGGCACTTCTAGAGAAACAAGGCCATGTCACATGGCCATGGTTGGCAATGACCATGACAAGCTAATACTTTTTCACCTAGTGTTCAGGTCACATACTATTTGTTCACACGTAATCTGATTCTTGGAGACAGTGCTGAGCGGCTTGGTCATTAAATACAGGGGAGAAGGTGGGAAACACACTTTAAATGCCATGAGCCCTTTTTATTCTAATTGATCATAATTCCTTGATGTATTTGAATGAAGTGGCATGCACTTAGAAAAAGCATCCCTTTCCATTTCTTGCATTGATTTTTTTCCTTTTCACTAAATCCCCACAGCAGAAGATATGCTGAGTCTCCTGACTCCCGTTTCCAGTCCATTCTCTGCACAAGTGTCTTATCACTTTGTACATTGATGAATCATTTTAAATTGTAGTCAAACTCACATTCTCCAGGTCCAGAACATGATGTTATGTTTTATTATTTTGCTTTTTATAAATAACTTTTACTCTTTCTTAGTGGCACTGCATGAACATGGAGGTGTTAAGAAGAAAAATGACTGTGGGCAAGAGGGTGGCAATGTATATATAGAGAGAGCATTTTCTTAGAAATATATATACCTTATAAAGATTGATTTTTTTATTTTTTCTTTATTTACATGTATGTGTGTTTGGCACCCATGTACAGGTATACTTGGAGGCTACAAGAGGTATTAGGTCTGCGTGAGCTAGAGATCCAGATGGTTGTTAGTTGCCTCATGAGGGTGCTGAAAACTGAGCTCAGATTATCTGGGAGAACAGTAAGAGTGCTCAACTTCTGAGCCATCTCTCCAGCTCCAGAAATATACACACATGTGTACATATGTTCATACTTACATTCATAAATACATACATATATGCATGCAGGCATGCACACATATATACCTTATTTATGCATCAATTAATCAACAAATTAATTAATTTTGAGATAAGATATCAAAATGCAGTCCTGGCTAGGCTTAGAATTTGCTATATGGCCCAAGATGGTCTTGAATTCACAGATATTCACGTGCCTCTGACTCTTGAGTTGGGATTAAAGGTGTATGTTGCCTTACCTAGCTTGTAGATACATTTTTTTTTTGTTTGGTTTTGGTTTATTTTGTCTTAACCCTCAAATAATCTAGTAGGTTAAATGAAATTTGGATGTAAAAAATCAAGCATTCCTTGCTTGTCTAGCCCATTCTGACAGAGACTTTGTTTTGATGTTGTCATGGAATGACTTGATAATGAAGAATGTCAAAAAAATCATCCCTGGAGAAATGCCTTATTCATAAATGACATAACTTTTTCATTCATTTGGTAAAAAATTTCTTCCTTATCTTCCTTTTGCTTTCTCTCCCCATTTGTTTTCTTAATCCTCTTTGTTTTGGTTCATCATTATATAGGACTTGGGTAGCTCTTTTATTATTCTTTTGCTTAATTTTAGAGACTCCAGTCCTTCACTTATTTGGGAGAAAATTGAAGAGCCTTCCATAGATTGTCATGAATTTGAAGAATTATTTTCTAAAACTGCGGTTAAGGAAAGAAAGAAACCCATTTCTGATACAATCTCAAAGACAAAGGCAAAACAAGTGAGTATCCCTGTACTTTCAAACTGGAGGGGCCCTCTTCTAAACTCTGAATTTTCGTTAGCAGCCAAGTTTTGAAGTGGTTTATGGACTGGGTGTGTCTCCTTGGACCCTTCTACAGATAGCAAGGAAGGGATGGGATTTTAGAATGTGTTGTTAAGTAAAATTCATTTAGGAAGAAGCGCTAAAACTGTCCAGAAAGAGTACCCTGATTATTTTATTCACGGGCACCTATTTCCAGAACCTTCACCATTGCTTCTTTGTTGGCGATATTTTTTCTTGATTTAAGTTCACCCAGGTATTAATATGCATGGAAAGAGGCAAACAAGGAATAAGTCTAGCTCTTGGCATTATAGGTTAAGTAGATGCATTTAAAACCCAGTTACACCATACTTGAAATATAGAAGAAAATCGTGTCCCCTTCAAACATTTCTATCTCATGGTAGCTCCTGTAGTCTAACTTGTGACATGAATCAGAAGAAGTAAACAGGGATCTGAAGAAACGCATCTGAACATTTTGAATGGGTAGACCCCACTGGTCTTGCTCAGCAAATGATGCTCTGAACTTAGTCTCCAGGATGTCATTTATCAAGATATGGGAAAACTCCATGATAGTGAGCTGTAGATATTTGCTATTGGTGCCAATCGTTCCCCATGGAATAGGGGAAAAATCTAATTTGGTAACTTTGCAGTGGCATGGGAAAAGAGACTAGGGAGTAGGTCAGCCTCAGTGGGAAGGCCAATGTCCCGGTGTTCTTCTGGCCCAGTTCCAATATCAGTGACAGCCAAGGGTCAACCTTGTCTTTCTGCATCTGACAGAGAAGTTGCAGCCAAGTGTATGGCACTGCATTACTTCTATGATATTTTAGAGCAGACAGCACTTGCACATTGGACACTGCCGAAAGAACGGGACAGCCAAACTCCTGGAATCCAGCTGACTGAGTGGCCAGGCTAACCCTAGCCATTCTGTAAGGATGCAAATCTAGACAATATGTTGAATGTTTACTGAAATTTTCGGGACTATTTATTGTCTTCTAGAAGCTTCTGGTAGCCGTAGGTCAATCTCTAGTAAATAAGACACAACATAAATATTTACCAAATGTCAAAAAGAATTTATTAAATTAACAGATTAGCTGATTGAGGGAGAAAGGCTTATAAATATCCCTAGATATTCTTAAACAGAGACTAAACCACAAGAAATGTATTTGTCACAATAATCAGTCCAAGACTATTACTACAACTAGGGTAAAGGAAGGATCCCCATTTTCTCAGATATGCATTTTTTCTTTTTTTATTGTTTTTATTGAGCTATATATTTTTCTTTGATCCCCTCCCTTTCTCCCCCTTCCTAGTCTGCCTTCTCCCATGATCCCCACACTCTCAATATACTAAGGAGATCTTGTCTTTTCCTACTGCCCATGCAGATTAGATCCATGTATGTCTCTTTTATCAGATATATATTTTTAAAGACTCTTCCCACATTTGTATAGAACATTATGAGGCTAGGTCATCTTATCTATTCTCATGGACTATGCCAAAGATGGAAAGTGGTCCATGCAAAATTGGAGCAGAGAAGGCAGAATATGGAAGAGAGCTGGGTAGTCAAAAAGGTGCTTGACTATAACATGGGAAATCTTTTGCAGAGACTAGATACTCAGCTAAATGAATCAATCCCTCTGAATCTCCCAATACCTGAAGCTTCCTTAAACGGATTTGGATAAGAAAGACAGCTCATGTGTTGTTGGGCATTGTAGAACTTCTGTGTTTTATATAATATTCCATTTCTGGCTTACTGAATTATGATTTATGTAGCATCAAAGCTTCAAACTAAAATCGTTGGCATGAGATGGCCTCTTTGCATGTAAACACTACACCTGTGTTGAGTACCACTCCAACAGAATTACCTCACTCTATCACCAAGACATTTTGTAAACCTTAGGGAAGGAGCTTTGCTGGTATCCTAATTCACATGCTCTGTGAGTGGCCTTACTGTTGATCTTCAGGTTCAGACATTATGAAAGCGTCTCCCCATCCTGACCCCCTCATAAACTTTGCAATGCCAGTTTGGCCTGAAATTAGAACTGAAATCAAATTTATTTTTAAAAAGATTAAAAATTAGTTTTGTTTTGTGTGTAAGGGTGCTGGGTGGGAGGGAATCTGCTCCAAAGTGATATATTATAGAGAAAAAAACTATACTAGTTTTATTTAGTATGAATGCCTTTGGAAGAAAACTGTCTCCATCCCATTTCCTTGAGAAATTTTGAATTATGTTTAAAGAAAGTATATTCTCAGGGTGTGTGCGCAGAGACATTCTCTTTTATGGGCAATGTTTTCTAGTGGTATGTGAAGACATTTTCTGTCTCGTGATTCATTCCCAGTAAAATTAATAGCTTTTAATACCAAGGCCTACATTTATGGAGGTATTTCAAGAAATAATTCTTATATACAATGGAAAGTAGAAGTTCTGCTTTTCTTTAAATATTTAAAAATCACAAAATGATTTTCCAGGGACCTGTCTTCTTGCAATGAAGGTTTTGTTGAAAAGAACAAGTGTTTAACAGAGTCCCTGGGATGTTTCCATTGTCATTGTGGGGACATTACTTGTGTGATGATAGTAAGAGGCTCTCTGCTGGAAGCACTGCCCTTTGGCATTGCGAAAGAGAGTGATTCTGCAGATGTCAAGTCAAACAGTGATTCTTAGGTTGCATTTCTACATCGTCTTTGCAAAAAAAATAAAGAATAAAACAAACCAAAACCCTTAAACACAGCATTTGGTATTTCACTCACGAGACACATATTCATCTTTATTCTGGCTATGTTCTTTACTTCTCTTTATTTTGAAGTAATGCGCATCAGGAAGTTGACTGAGAAGGTGAAAGGAGTCGATCAGATGATAGCCTGACAGAATTGCTGATAAACAAATGAGTGCAATGTGACATCAAAACTGTACACGAATCTAATTCCAAATAATCACAGCCTTATCGTCTATGAAATAGAAGCGAAACTAGAAACAACTCGTCTGGTGCCTGTGTTTGAGCATCTTAGACTCTGGCCCAATTTTAAAGACTGTTTCAGAGCCAGAGAATGTTTAGCCTTCCCTCTTCCCCACTGTGAGAGTGGCCAGTGATGTATGCCTTCAACAGATTGCATCTAATCGTGCTCAGGAGGAGTGGAAGCTAAATGCTGCCCACAGTGTAAATGTGCACATGGGGGGAACCCGTGGATTAGAAGAAGCTGTGTGATTTCCTACATATTTGGCTGATACCTGTATACATACTTATTTTGCTAAATCTTATCATGGATTTCTCTTTATCAGATTAAATGTTCTTCCCAAATAGTTAAGGAGAAAAACTATTTATGAAGGTTAAATACATCCTGGGTTTCAGCCTTTGGACATGTTAGAAAAATGGAAAAGTCTCGATTTGTTAAAGTTCACATTTAGTACAATTGTGATAAGGGATTGGATAATTGGTCTTCAATATTGTCTTGCCATTGTACATTAGCACTTAAACTCTGAAACTTCCATGTTAGAAACACTCAGCAATGATGGACAAAAAAGTACCTACCTCCCATCACCTAAGACCTAGGTGACCTCTAAGTGACTCTAGAGACCTCTGAGTGATGCTGTCCAAAATGGCAATGCCTTTAAAATATTGCTTCCTGCTGTGCTGAGGAGTTTGGCAGATGTGTGGCCTTGTTTTCAAACTGAAAGTATAAAAGGGTGTCTCGTTTATCTTTGAGTCTTAGTAAGCATCATCTATAGATTTTCAAATCACGTTTCACTGTAATTGGTGATTGATAAGTTCCAGTGCTTCAAGGGTTGCAGTTCAATGATCACCTGCGTATTAGCAGGTTGGTGTTTTTCACTGCATTTGCCTTAAAGACTGAAAACCTAAAATAGTTTTGGAAACACCAAATATCCTTAAGATTTGCTTTGGAGACCCATAATAAATACTTGGTACCTAGTGACTTTTGAGATTTATTTTTCTTTATGTGTATGTGTGTGGTTGTGTAGTATATGTGGTGTGTGTGTGTGTGTGTGTGTGTGTGTGTGTGTGTGTGTGTGTGTGTAGTATTCATGGAGGCCAGAAGAAGGTGTCAGATACCTTGGAGCAATTGTGAGCTACCCAGAAAGGGTGCCGAGAACTGATCTCAGGCCCTTCACAGAAGGAGCAAGCACTCTTAACTGCTGAGCCATTTCTCCAGCCTGTGGTACTTTATAACTTTTAACATGTGTCTTTAATATAATACATTCCAGCTGCAGGCCTTAGAATGTATTTACATAGGAAACCACATCAAAACACAAAGCTATAATTAGACAAGCGTAGGTTTTGTGGAATCTGGATTTGTTTTACATGTTGAAAGATTTATTATTTTTTTGAATATGCTGTTCCTATAACTGTGTGTACAGCATACCCAATCAATTCAATGAATTAAACAATAATAGCCTCTAGTTTTTGTTTTCGTTAGGCCAAAAATGTTTATATACTCCTAAGCAAATGTCTAAAATGAAAAACCAGCAGTGTAATAAAAAGAGAGTACAATTAGCTAATGATCCTTAACCTTGCTACATTTTACATTGGATAAATTATCTTTGATAAAGTGCACCTTGCTTGTATAACCTTTAATCATGCACATGGGCAACTCTTTTGGATTTATAACTGTAATATACTGTGATGGTATTACTATTATGGCAGACAAGATGAATAACTAAAGGGCACTGGATTTTTAATGGTTAATATATCTGTTTATACTTATGGAGCAGCTGTAAGAATTGAAAGAGTGCAGAATAGAACATCAGTGCTATGCTTTGGGGCCAGGTGATGAGAAATTTCTTTTTCACCACCAGTTTAGAGCAGAATAACTGTTGTACAAAGCCCTAGTAAACATGGGTAGGGTCTGCGGAGGCTCCATGGTGAACCTTGATGATAGCAATGACAGTACAACTTTTACAATTGCATCTTCTTTCCCCTTGGACCCGAAAGCAGCAGAGTCTCTCCATTTTAGTAGGAAGTATAGCGGAAAAAAGAAACCAAGTATACCAGAGAGGTTGAATGTGGTGGCTTACCTCTATGATCCCAATACTTGGAGACAGGCGCTGAGGCACCTGGAGTTTAAGGGCAGCCTTAAACTTTAGTTTACGTAGCAAGTTTGAGGGCAGCCTGGGCCGTAGGAGGCACTGTCTTGGAAATAACAAATAATGCATGAAACAGTTAAGCCCCTCGAAATGCTAGAGAGGGCACAGAGGTTTCTAGAGACAGTTCCTAAGTAGTTCAAGTCCCTACCCTGAGTCTTTCAGGTTATGTGGTGTATACTGAAGCTGGTAAGCACTGTGGGTAGTCAGAAGTTGAACAGAGTATATGTCTAACTGAAATAAGGGCTGCATAGATGAGGTATAACCTGAAGAGGGCCTTGAAGAACTGATTTAGTTTAGATAAGCAAAGAGGATTAAGGAATGGCTTTTGCAAATTGAACAGGGACTAAAGACTTAGTTGAAGCTCATTTTATGGGTGGGGGGAGAAGGAAGGGCAGAAGGGGAGGAGAAGGAGGAAAAGGGATGGGGAGGAGAACTTGAGGAAACTGGAGAGTCATGGGGGAAGGAGAGAGAGGGAGAGCAAGGAACGAGATATCTTTATTGAGGGAGCCATTATGGGGGTAGCAAGAAACATGGCACTAGAGAAATTTCCAGGAATCCACAAGGATGATCCCAGCTAAGAAGCAGTAGTGGACAGGGTGCCTGAACTGGCCTTGCCCTGTAGTCAGATTGATGACTATCTTTAATGTCATCACAGAACCTTCATCCAGAAACTGATAAAAGCAGATGCAGAGGTTCACAGTGGAGCACTGGACTGACTTCCAAAGTCCAGTCAAAGAGAGGGAGGAGCGATAATATTTGTTTATTTTTAAAGATTTATTTATTTATTTATTATGTATAATATTCTGCCTGCATGTATATCTGCATGCCAGAAGACAACATGAAATTTCATTACAGACAGTTGTTATTCACCATGGGAGTGCTGGGAATTGAACTCAGAACTTCTAGAAGAGTAGCCAGTGCTCCCAATCTCTGAGCCATCACTCCGGTCCCTTGAAAATCATTTTAAAATACAGTACATCAATCAACTCTGAAGCAGGTCCCTCCTGTGTTCTGCTGCTGAGACTTTTAGGGAGATGAATATAGGCCATGCTGACGCACTTCCCCTAGCCCCACAAACTTCCTGCTCATCACTTTCATGTTCAGGATTGTCTTTTTAGATGGGAGTGTGGGGACTGAATTTTGAGAACTTGGACCTGGAGTTCGCATTAGTGCCAAGTTAGAATATCAGAGTACCTTTCTTTACCATGGAGAACAATGGGATTTTGAACAATTGCAGAGAAATTGAGGACTTTATTTCCTCTTTGACTCATTTAATCAGTTTTGATGGTCCCTACCTTTTGCCTGTGAGAAAGGATGCGGATAACAATGGGCAGATTGTTATAAACTCTAAATTATTTTGATGTAAATTAAAAAAATGATTGAGTATCTGCAACAATTTAAAGATACAACTCTATTTTAAAACACTTACTGTTAGGGTTTTTCAACACACCCACCTTATCTTTAAGCCCTGGCATTCTGTCTTTTACCTGGTCTACTAAACTGGTGACATTTACTACTGGGTTTTGGGGGGTTTTGTTGTTTTGTTTGAGTTTTTCATTTTCAAAATTTGATTTGATTTTTTTTATAGTACTCCTTTTTAATGGATTATTTTTTCATATTCCAAATTGCCTTCTTTCTTATTAAGCAGCTTGTATTTTCTTTTAATTAATCCAGTTTATTCATGTCCTCTTTGATTTCATTGAGCACTGTTACAATCTTTTTGAATTCTTTGTCTATGATTTTACTTATATCATTCTTACTAAATCCATTACTATGAGTTTATTTACTTCTGGAAGACCATGCTTCACTGATAATCATGTTTCTGAGACTTGCTCATTAGTTGATATTTTTCAGGCATCCGTATTGTTTCCTTTAAATTTTATAGTGTCCAAGAGGAACTAAGTTTTGACAAAGATGAAGTATAGCTTCTTCCCAGTAGACTATGGATGTCACTCAGTAGCTTGACATATCCTGAATATGTCATACTCAACCCAGGGGCTTAGCAATGGCCGGCACCACTCTCAGGGTAGAAGACTAACCATAGATTATTATGGAAGAAGCAGCCACACATGATGAGTAAGGCCAGTACAAAGACAGAATATTAGCCACTGCAAAACAAACACCCCTTGACTCTATTAACTTCAAAGCAGAATAAGAATAAAGACAGTGCACTGTAGAATACAACTTACCTTAGGTAGATGTGGAAAGCAAGCAAGCAGAGTAAACTAGCAAATAGTACCAAAGCAACAGAAAAAAGGAAGGAGACCTAGTTAAACACGGCAGAGAACAACAAAGGAAAGAAAATGCTGACAACCTAGCACAGTGAAAAAATTATATTACATGGTATAAGATAATAAAGGAAAGAAGAGCAAGGTGGAGTGAAGGACATCAATTTGAAGACCGTAATGGAGTGAAATGGAGGAAGGGAGAGAGAAAATGGGGAAGGAGGAAAATGGGAAGGTTAAAAAACAAACAAAACTACTAAATTCTGGGTAAGAAGTTTATGTCTACAGTGCCCACATTTGAGAGGCTTTGAACTGGGTATCAGGAGTCTCAGATGGCCTATGGCCTGTGCTAGGGCTAGGAGAGAAGAAGGGGGACAGGGAGAAAGAGAGAACCAAGGGTCCTGGGTGGGGAATAGCGGAATCAGGACCAAAAAGCTAGAAGTGAAATAAGAGAAGAAGAAAAGCTAACATGGGTTAAATAGCATAAACAAAACATGGAAAAACGAAACATGATGGCCCCATCACCCAGGGGTGTCATTCCCTGGTGAGGGTAGATATCTGAGTTTTTGAGTAGTCTCCTTGTGGTGAAATGGAACCTTTGTGTTACTTGGCCTCCTCTGCTGATTTTTGTTTTGTCTACAGCAACAAGGCTGTGTGGTTTTGAGTCTAGGTCAAAGCTTCATTGCCTTCTTGACTAACTCTTGACCACTCTCTTCTTGTCTGAGATATTTTCTTTTTAATGTGTCCCTAGATACATAGGTTTATAAAGTACATATACAAATCTAGCATTTACTGATAATACTGATAATAAATAATAAAGTTTATTGAAGCAATATTTGATCTATGCCAATTTTTACCACTAAGCAATAAAGTAAATTGGTATACTAATGAGATGATGATCTTTGTTTATTTTATAGAAAGGATTAAATTCTGGTTAAATATTTAATACAGCAAGAACATCTTCAATCTTTTTTAGAACTGACTAGTATTTGCTTTTATAATCAGTGTTGAGAGTGCTGCTTTATATAGTATAAAATGAAAGGAGGTTACTTAGGGCCATTTCAAAAATTGTTAGAACTCCTATCTTAGCCTTGAGCCAAAGCTTCTGGAATGATTTTTTATGAAACGCATCAGCAATTCAAATAGCAACTTAAATGTTAAATGTTTTAACATAATTCAGTCTAAAAATACATTAATTTCATACACTCTTGCTAAAGAATGGTAGTAGAAAATGTGTTTCATGGTGAAACATCATTTTGGATACAAGAAAAAAAGTCACATGCTTTGTAAAAATAAAGTAGTCTCAAATCTGACCTGAGGCAGCATCGTCAGCACTGTCTGTTAAAGTGCATGTGTGCTCAGAACTGAGGCTGCAGCAATGTCACCTTACTCAGCATGGGCACCCACTGCCTGCTGCCACCACCTCAGGTTCATCTTATCATTGGTTTTTCATTCACTTTTGATCAGCACACATTCAGACGTCTTCTATGGTTGTTAGTTCTTTTTTCTTTTTAAGAACTTCTTGACAGTTTTAGACATGTGTATAAATTTTACTATACCTCCCCAGTTCACTTCCTCTGGTTTCTTTCCTCTTGTCTCCACCCCTCCTCTCTCCTTCCTTTCCTCCTATCCTCATCCTCCATTGGCCTGTCTCATCCCTACTCCTCACAATGAAACCCTTCTCCCTAACTCTTCTTTCTTTCATGTCTTTTATGCGTGTGACCCACTGTGTTTAAATAGGATTAGCCAACTGTGCATGGGTGGGTTATTATTGTTTTCTGCAGCCCTGATATGAGGTTGTGACTGATAGTTTGAGAAGCCAGGGTTGGTGTGTCTCTAGTGACTGGGAAAAGCTACTGTTAATCTTCCGTGCTATGGGCACTAGTGTTTGGCTCCTTTGAGGTCTGAACATATGGTAGGCTGCCTTGTTCCCACACATCTGTCCTAAGTGCATTCACTCATTCCCTTGCCTCTGCTCATGCCTTCTCTGCAAGTTGATTATCACGCTTGGCTTCAGGAGGAGGAAGTGAGCCTCATCCTAGCCTATAGCTTGGGAAAGAGTCCTGCTACTTGGAGCTCTCCGCGGTTCTGACTCAGTTTTTCTGCTCTAACCTAAGACTTGCTCTCCCTGGATACTTCCCTGGGTTTCTCAGAGCACACCATGCATGGTGAAATCCTGGGACCCAAAGCCATCCAGCTGGCTCCTGGCTTGGTGGAATCTTCCCAAAATGCTTTCAAGTCACTGCTCTGGTCCAGTGTCCAGGAGGGGGGATTTTCTTCTTTTTTTTTATTATTACAAATTTTCACCTCTTCCCCTCCTCCCATTTCCCCCCTCCCCCATCCTCCCTCCCCCTTTCTCTCCAGTCCAAAGAGCAGTCAGGGTTCCCTGCCCTGTGGTAAGACCAAGGACCTCCCCCCTCCATCCAGGTCTAGGAAGGTCCAACAAACTAGGTTCCGACAAAGCCAGTACATGGAATAGAATCGAAACCCAGTGCCATTGTCCGTGGCTTCTCAGTCAGCCCTCATTGTCAGCCACGTTCAAAGAGTCCGGTTTGATCACATGCTCCATCAGTCCCAGTCCAGCTGGCCTTGGTGAGTTCCCATTAGATCAGCTCCACCATCAGTCCTGACTTCCTTGCTCATGTTCTCTGTCCTTCTGCTCCTCATTTGGACCTTGGGAGCTCAGAAGGAGAGGTGATTTTCCCAGTGAGATTGAGGTATATAGATACTAGGACCCTTGCCTAGTTTGACTGCCCATCTGCTCAGTGATGGGGTCCAGTATGGTTTGCCCTGGCTGTCTTCTGTTTGATTCTGTGGTGGTTCCCCTTCCCATCACTGGCATGCAGCTTTTGTTCCTCATTAGTTGTGCCATGCCATGTCTCTAATTCTTTTTCTCTCACTCTCTCTGATGTCTGAATTTTCTAGCATTGATAGAGCAGCATGTATTTTCTTTTGCTCATTCTTCTGATTAGGATAAGCATTTCCCATGTGGACTCTCAGTCTGTTCTGCCTTCAAAAATTGGCTTGCCCTCTTTTCTTTCTTTTCTATTTTTCCTTCCCTGATTCCCCCACTCTCTTCTCATCTGACTCTTTTTCTGTTATTTTTCTACTGAAATTTAGTGACTTGAGTTGTTCCCCACTTTGGAGGATAGCTGCTTTTTGTATTCCTGAAGATTCTAATAGTCTCTGCATGAGTGCTGGTCAGCAACATCAGCCTCTTCCTTTGACCTGTGTAGCTTATGCAAATTGAACAAACATACATGGCTCATTTACACTGTTGAACCTAAATTTTAGTGGACTAATTAAAACTTCTGATTGTGGCAATTCAGTTCCTTTGCAGCAGTAGACTATTTTCCTTTGTTCGTGACTCTCAGCCATTCCTTCCCCCATCTCCTCTTCAATCTGTTGTTTTCTCTCTTGTCTCCCCACTTCAGTTTCTCCATTCTTTTTTCCCTTTCTGCCTCCCTTTTTCTTCTCCATCTTTTCCTCCCTGCTATATGAAATGATAAATGGTCTGGTGCTTCTGTGGAAGCCAGGGTCCCTTGCCCTTTATTTACACACACCACTTTCTCGGTAACCCTTTTCTGCACCTTCGTAGATGATTCAGACTCAACTGCTTCTTTCTAGTTATAGTACGAAGGTATTCTTTATACACATTTAAAATAGAAGAGGAAGAAGTTGAAGAAAAAAGACTTAGCCTGGCAGTTGTGTTGAATCATTCATCAGGAAATAAAATGCAGATTTTAACTGGAGTAAGAAAGTGTATGGAAAATAGTACACTTTCAGTATGTCATTTTAATGGATTCCCAGCAGAAGGTTCACTACCCAGAATTCGTGCTAAGTGGAAGCACAAGTGGAATGAATGGAATTGAAGGGAGAACAGGAAAGAATTGAAGTCATCCAGGCCTCTGCAGAATATTCAGGGGTTTTTTTTCTCCTCATTTTTTTCCAAGATAGCCATCAACTCATTGTCTTGGGATGTATTCATATGGAAATGAAGGCAAGGTTTCCCCTAATTGATCAATATGACTATATGTATACTTCCCTATTGTTCTTAGAGCTGGCATAATTTTCCATATGTCATTAAGTTTTCTGCAAACCAGAAGGAGGTAACAACTCTTGGTGGCATCTTCCCCCTCCTCAAATCGGGACAGACTTTCTCTTGAGACTTAACGCTACGTTGCCATCTTTCCCCCTCGCAAGGCTTTTTACTGATGTCTGTGTAGTTAAGCCTAGCAATGTATAGGTAATCCATCTCACTCTTCTCGTGACTGGGACAGAATCTCTCCTACTGCTTTTCTCTTGCTAGTAACAGCCAGCATGTTTCTCAGACCACACTGGATGCCAGAATTTCAGGTTAGAGTCACCTGGAGCTGGTGTCCCTTACATGATCAGCCAAAAGGAAAAATAGCTTCGATTGTCAGGGGCCTATGTAAACACTGGCTTTGAGTGAGGCCCTAGTCTTTGAACTGGCAGAGAAAGGAAGAGTGGCTTGTTTTAAAAGTTGTGTTATGGTATTCTGGACATGAAAGACCAGCTGCTGGGTTTGTTGTTGTTGCTTATATGTTTCAGAGGATTTTGTTTTGTTTTAAGTAAAAATTTTTCTATTTCAGTAATGCCAGCTTCTTCAAGCTGCCACACACAAAGAAGGTACACATGGAAGGTTGTATGTAGCCAACCAGACAATAAGACTGACTCCCTCGATTGTTTCCTTTAATCTCATATTGAATCTCCAAAAAGAATACAATACTGTTACATAGGAAATCAAAACAATTTTTTGCTTTTTAAAACAGAATTATATTTTTCTAAGTTTCTGTTAAATGTGAATGAAACTTGGGTCTATTTTAAAATATGATCATTATAGAATGTGAAGACAATAATCAAATGGTGGATGCTTTGGTTTAGAGTATTTGGTGATATAATGTGAAAAAAGAAGGAAACAAAGGCTAGGGTCAAGAGGTTAGAGGGAATTATATGATTGGCTACTTAAGAGGGAACATGGTCTCTACATAGAGACTTTAAGGCACAGGAGCTCAGGACGCTGGAAAGTCTCAACCAGGCTCCTGATGGTCTTGAAATCATTGACGTAATGGGCATAAGTGATCGTCAACTTTGAGTTCGTTCCGTGGTGTTGGTATTTTGAAATTTAAGCTTGATTTTAGTGGCAGATTGTCCACCTAAACAGAGTTAAATCATGTACGTGAAGCAATCTTCTTTGTTATATGATTGAGTGAAAGTTTCCATGGACCAGAAAATGTGATGGGGAGTGAGTCCTCCTGGGCCTCTATCTGGTCTTTATCATTTTTCCAAGTTTGGTTCTATTCTAGAAAACTCCCCTGTTTGAAGCATTCTGAGGTATTCTGAGCTCAAGTCTCTTCATCACTGTTTGCTCCGTGGACCCTTGTTGAATAGGACTTCAACTTTGCAGGGATTAGTTTTTATTATGTTCTCCTATTATGGTGCATAGCTGTGTCTTTTGTTTGCTCATTCATCTTTCTTATTTGAAATCACAACACTTGAATTAAAAACCTACTTAAAGTATTATTTTAAATTATGCTCACGAACCTTTTCACCCAAACCAGTATTTCTAAGGGGAATGAGTGTAGCTGTCTTACCTAGGCTTAAAAGTTCTGATTGCTTGAGTATCTTGATTGCTTCTGTTACTGTTTCATATTGAGACATAATTAGCATTTCATGTAGCACAACCTATAGTGCATGGACAATTCTAGAAGGAATAGCTGGTATATGACTCTTTGCAAATAGCAAGGAGTTTGTTTTGTAATATATCCACCTTCTTTCTTGGTCCGTCTTGTTGGCCATTCTTGAGGTTGCTCATCTGGCTTCACAGACACCCTTGTCCTGTCTGAATCACCTGACCATTCCTCCCTCCTCAAAGTCTGCTGTGTTTTTCTCCACTAGACCACCCACAATGGTACTGAGTCTGTCGCTGTGGTCATTATCTTTCCTACTCATCTTGCCCTGCTCTTGATGTTTTGCTCATGTATTTGCTTTCTCCAGTGTATCTTCATCAGCATTATGTTTTCACAGTGTAGCCTGCTTCCCATTCCCAATGCTTTACCGCTTGCTCACACTTTTTATCCACTCCTCAATTTTGTAAGATACCTCATGAACTGACATTATGAGAAACCATTCCTCTAGCTACTCTTTAGCCTCCTTTGTGGGAGCATATCTCTCCCTAAGATTATTTATTATCATCATTGTTTATTATTATTATGATTTATAACAGAAGTCACTTGATAGGAGTGACATTACTAGCATGACACATGCTAAGGTTCAGAGTAAAGGTGATATTTGAAAAAAGTCCTCGAAACAGTTTTACCATAAGCAGGATTAACTCTCACTACTAATTAGAGAGACAGCCAGACCAATGTTTCCTTCCTTTTTATATTCTTATTAAAAAAAAACAACAACAAAAAACCCCCCCAAAAAACAGAAGCCAGGTGGTGGTGGCGAACGCCTTTAATCCCAGCACTTTCAAGGCAGAGGCAGGCAGTTCTCTGTGAGTTTGAGACCAGCCTGGTCTACAGAATGAGTTCCAGGACAGCTAGAACTGTTATATAGAGAAACCCTGTTTTGGAAAACAACACAAAATGGTATATATATATATATATATATACATATATGTAGGTAGATAGATAGATAGATAGATAGATAGATAGATAGATAGATAGATGAAAAATAAAATAAAAAGAAAAGCAAGAGGCAGATCTCGGACACTATACATTAACCTTACCTTGGACTCTGTCAGTGTTCTCTTTGGAAAGGGATTCTGTCCTAACTGTTGGTGATACCCACTGGAGACTACAGCCTATATATTTCAGAGCTACTTTACAATCTGGGGCACACCTTTCATCTGGAGAAAGGGATATGAGTAGAATTATTACATGCCCTGAGTTTTTTTTTTTTATCACCCAAGTTCTTTGGCTAATAATCTTTTTAAACTCAACTTCGTTCCCTTTTTCCATTCTAATCAGGGTTCCCTTTGGCACAGGGCATCAGGTATTTTGTGTAGGGAAGAAGAAAAACAGAAAAAAAAATGGCAGAAGAAATCAAACCAACTATTGAAATTTTTGCATTAACAACCTCCTCAGGTGATTCTGACCCCCCTACCCTCGCCATGATTCTTCCCTTCTTCCCGATGACCTCTGAAATGAGGAGAAAAGGGGGGCCAAGGAAATGGGCCACACTGGGCAGAACTTCAGTTGGAGAAGATATCAAGGGGGTAGAGATCTTCCAGAAAAGGGGAAATCCATTGTAGAAGAAAGGGAAGCGGGCTCTGGAAGGGTGAGTGCCCCCAGCCTTGTCTGTGCAGGTGCTGGTTTGCATCCCTTTAAGCCCAAATCCACTTTCAGCTGCATGTCTTTTTTTTTTTTTTTCTGTCACAAAGAGATAATTGTCCTGCTTGTGATAACTGTTCTGCTCAACAATAGTCATGTGGTGTCTGCTTTACATGATGCATAAGATGCTTTTGTAGTCACTGGAATATAAAATATGTGTGTGTCAACATTCCCACTGATTAGTTACAGTTAGGAGAGCACATCCAATGTGATGAGGACAGGTTCCTTGCCCTTTACTGTCTCTCTGGGGACAGGGAGGATTATCCTGTCCCCAAGCTCATTGTTTATTTCTTCAGTTTTGGTGTTAGCCATTCAGAGACACAGACTTAAGTTCTTTTCTTCCCTACTTCTGCTTTAGACTAGATTTTGGATTGTTCAAAAGCAGAAAATAATGGAAGTGGAGGAAAGGTTAGGGGGTGATTCAGTCATGAAAGCCCCTGCCTCAAAAGCACATGGACCTGCACTTCATTCCCAACACCCATATAACAAACTGAGTATGGTAATATGGACTGGTAGCCGTGAGCTGGAAACACGTAGACAGGCAGATCTAGGGTAGACTGGCCAGCCAGCCTCACATGCTTGGCAAGATGAAGGCAAATGAGAGACCCTGTTGACAAATAAAAAGGATGGACATCTCCTGAAAAACTATACCCATGTTTTCTCTGGCTTCCACACATAGGTTCACTAACATGCATGCATCGCACACACACACACACACACACACACACACACAAACACATACACAGAGAGAGAGAGAGAGAGAGAGAGAGAGAGAGAGAGAGAAAGAGAGAGAGAGAAAGAGCGAAATAAAAGAGAAAAGAAAAAGGAAGAAGTTTGATATAGCGCAATAAATCATAAACAAATATTTGTACCCTCACATACAAGCTAAAGATCGATCAGAGTTATGTCCAGGAAAAAGCAGTGACCAAGGATAAAGTTGAAGTTTCAACAGTGGTCATTCATTTGTCATTTCACAAGGCACCTTCATGTATGTCAACTTTTGTTTTTGTTTTGTATTTTGCATCTATGATTGACTTAAACCTTAGTGTGGCCTTGGTTCGGGAGTATTTTCTTCCTCTTGCTGGCTACTTTTGGGCTAAGTGTCCATGGAAATGTGTGTCCATGGCTCTAACGAGTCCTCTATGGTGTTTGCTACCAGTACCTGAGGACAAAAAGGAATATATATATATATATATATATATATATATATATATTGACCTATTAGCTCAGGATTCTCTTTTTTTTCTTTTTTATTGAAAAAAAAATTCTGCTTCCTCCCAGCCTCCCATTTCCCTCCCCCTCCTCCCCCTTCTCTCCCCCTCCTCCCACTCCTCTCCCACTCATCTCCCCCTCCCCCCACTCCTCTCCCCCTCCCTCTCCAGTCTGAAGAGCAGTCAGGGTTCCCTGCTCTGTTTAAGGTCCAAAGTCCTCCCCTCTCCATCCAGGTCTAGGAAGGTAAGCATCCAAACTAACTAGGCTCCCACAAAGCCAGAACATGAAGTAGGTTCAAAACCCAGTACCATTGTCCTTGGCTTCTCATCAGCCCTCATTGTCCACCATGTTCAGAGAGTCCAGTTTTATCCCATGCTTTTTCAGTCCCAGTCCAGCTGGCCTTGGTGAGCTCCCAATAGATCAGCCCCACTGTCTCAGTGGGTGGGTGCACCGGAATGAGCTCCCAAGGTCCGAATGAGGAGCAGAAGGAGGGAGAACATGAGCAAGGAAGTCTATCTCTTATCTTAAGAAATAAAACAAAGGAGTTGAAAGATGGCTAACAATTGTGTCTTCATAAAGATTTGGGTCCTGTATGACTTTGTTGACTGTTCATCAGTGAATACCTAGCAAGTGTAATCAGAGCAACTGTTACTGATTAAAAAATGGTATGTGTTTAAAAAATAGCAGCTAATAAATATATAAGATAATAGATTTTGTTATATTTTTATACATTTCATAAAGAGAAACATAGAAAATGAACAGAAAAATGAGAAAAGGGAGATAAGAAGAGATAAGTGACCCAAAGACTCAACTAATAATGAGAAGAAGACAACACAACAGAGGCTTCCGATGCTGGAAGATTTGAGGCCAGCCTGCTCTACAAAGTGAGTTCCAGGACAGCCAGGACCGTTACACAGAGAAACCCTGTCTTGATTAAAAAAGAAAAAATATGAGAAAGATAAAAATATAAGATAAGGCTGATTAATTAAAAAGAGCAAAGAGATAAGATAGAGAGGAGTGGGAGGTAAGGATTGAAACTTCCAATTTGAGAGTGGGGTGTGGTGTTCATACAATCATAGTACTTGGAACACTGAGGTGAGATCCAAAGCCAGAGCCCTGCCTGGACCTCTTTATGAGTTGGGAAAATAAATCAAAACTAAACTAGAACAGAATGAGAAAAAAAACAAAGAAATTAGATGTGAATAAGAGAAGACAGAAGAGGAAGTCATGAAGGAAAAGGAGGGCTACGAGTGTAGCT
The DNA here is from genome assembly GCF_018167655.1 of Microtus oregoni. Classification (NCBI taxonomy): domain Eukaryota; kingdom Metazoa; phylum Chordata; class Mammalia; order Rodentia; family Cricetidae; genus Microtus; species Microtus oregoni. The sequence goes on along the minus strand of NW_024544552.1, from coordinate 908,740 downwards.
TGGTGCAGTGCTTGCTAGTCCTGTGCATGCCCTTGGTTTAAACCCCCAGAACCACCGAAAACCAAAGCAGGGTTGGGGTGGATGCAATAGAATAGAAATGTATGAATCAGCTAACTATAAAAATGAGATAAGATTTACAATGTAAGGAAGTAACGAGAGAAGTCACACAGCAGTTGGCCAGCCCTCTGAGAGGTAATATACACAGTAGTGGGCTAAGTCTGAATCTATTAGCTTTTCTTTCAGAACTCTCTTCAGTTCAGTCCCTGGTGGGAACCTAGTCTGAACTCTTTGACTTCTTTGGCTTTCAGTTGAGGTGCTTGTCTAGCAGCCAGGGGGTGGGGTTTATAGGCTGAGCCAACACTGATTGCCTCTCTACTGGTCAGGACCCCTTGGGGCAGGCTCCAAGCTTTCTACCAGCTGATCCAAATCTCCAGTGTTTTAGAATGTCTGCTTGTGGGTGGAGAAATGTTGAGGCAGGTGTGCCAGCCCTAAGGTGTCAGGGACTAAAGGTTGGTGGACTTCACCATTCTAGTGTCCCACTTCTCACTTCTTAGCTCCTTTGCATAATCACTCCCCCACCATCTGAATGCCCTGCTATCCTGGAGCTCATAGCTCTCCTTGGTAACTTCCCTAATGGAATATCCCGACCAGCAAGGGACTTAAGTAGGAACAAGCACACATAACCCATCCTTGTGACTTCTGATTCCTACAGTATTCTGAAATCTGACTTCCAACTCCCCAGGTAGCCAAGGATGACCTTGAACTTCTGATTCTCTTACCTCTACCTCCCAAGTGCTGAGATCACAGGTCTACAACAGACAACACATTCTGTCTGTGTGGCTGGGAGTCAGATCTAGGGCTCCGAGTGTAGTAGGCAAGCATGATAATAGCTGAGCTATATCCCTAGCCCCTGAAATTCTGATTCAGTGTCTTCCCCTATTGGCTAGACCTGAGTTCCAAGCCAGGACTCCTTGCATCAATGCGTTAGCACTTGACACTTGCTATATATTCCCGGAGCTAGGATAATGCAAGGACTCTTGATTTCCAGTGCCTCAGAACAAGGTAGGAACCTGGTCAAATAGATTGGGTTTTGTATCCTAAGTCCCAGGAAGAGGAGAGAACTGGCTCGGTGGCAATGTGCTGTGCACGCTCCAGGGCCCACTTCTTGTCAGGTCACACTTCTGCTCAGTGCTGTGGACTGTGCTTCATTTTCCGTACCTTCTTCTGTGTAGCATCTTAAAAGTGGACTATGTAAGCACCCCAGCTGGACTTGTGTCCTGGGATGGAATCACTTAGAGAAGGAGACACATGTCTTCCACTGAAATTTAGTCACGGTGTAGTGACATAAGGAAATTTCATAGGAGCAGGAAGATAACCAAAGATCCCATGTGGCATTAATCTTCCCTGTGCCTGTTGAGTGAGTACTAACCTTGTGCCAAGCACTGAGTTGCGTGCTCCAGTTTTTCAAGGCAAGGAGAAGAACTAAAGAATAAGCCTAGAGTTTGAGAAGTTAGAATTGAGTTGTACATATGACATTCTTGAGTTTGGTTTGAGTTTCTCTGTTGCCCTAAACTTAATGACCCTGAGCTAGGAGGGAGTGGTTTACATAATCCCACATTAGCTTTCTCTTCTCAAGCTTGTGTTCTAAGACTTCTGAATGAATTTTGCAAAGGACTTTGATATGACTCCACTTGTGTTCTATACATTTCTTCCAGAATCTAGGAGTAAAGTAAAATGTATTGCTTAAGCAATTGCAACTCAGAAAGCAACATTACCAGTAGAGCCTTCCAAGGATGCTTGTATACTCAGAGACAAGTCAAAGTCAATATTCACCAAACACTTTTGTGCGGCTATGTATAGTGAGTGTTCTGGAAGTGGGGAAGTGTATTGCTCAAATGAAAATGACCGAGAAGCAAGAACTAAGCTGAAGAAAGCTTATGGGTTAGAATTTATATGATATAGGTACCCACCCAATCTTCACTGAATAATTTATAGACTATTTATATTTATAGACTATATTTATATTTATATTTATAGTCTATATTTATATACATGAAAATATATTAATGTTGTGTATATCCTTATCCCCACTGCTCCAGAGTACTTAGCCAGTGATAATGGATAGAGTCTATAAAATATGACGGATGAATTAGCATCTAACCCTTATCTACATATTTCTGTAGATATAATATTGGAAGCCACTGGAAACATCTCCAAAACATTTGATAAGCTGATGGGTTTCCTAGGTGATTTTGCTACCCTTGTGTCTTAGTTAGGGTTTCTATTGCTGTGAAGAGACACCATGGCCACAGCAACTCTTATAAAGAAAACACATTTAATGGAGTTTACAGTTTCAGATGTTTGGTCTGTTATCATGGTGGATGGCATGCAGGCAGACATTTGCTGGATAAGGAGCTTAGAGTTCTACATCTTGATCCACAGGCAGAAGGGACAACCATGTGTCACACTGAGCATAGTTTGGGCATATACGAGACCTCAAAGCCTGCCACCATAGTGACAAAAATTTCCTCCAACAAGGCCACATCTACTCCAACAAAGCCACACCTCCTAATAGTGCCACTATGAGATGCCAGGATGGGGGCCATTTTCTTTCCAAACTGCCACACCTCGTATCTTTGTTTTTAAGATTTTAAACAATTTTGCCATCACATTGTAAATTGATGCCTTATTTGTTCATTCTACCAAATTAAAAAAAATAGAAATACTTTGGACAATCACTTGGTAGTAAATGATTATGTTAAGTATATATAACCCGTGACATAGTCATAAAGTTGCTTTGCTGATATTTGTCTATTTCTGAAAGAAATGAGTTCATATGGATATACAAATCTGTGTAACAAAATTCTTGTAGCACTATTTATAAAACCTTTAGTATCTATCAGCACTGAGTTGAACAATAATTTGGTGGCTTAGTGAGATGACTTGGTAGTTAAAATTACTTGCTGTTCCTGTTGAGAACATGTTAGGTTCCTAGCACCCACGTGGCAAGTCTAACTGTCTATAAGTCCAATCCCCAGGAGATCTGGTGGCTTCTTTTGCTTTCTATGAGTACCAGGCATGTAGGCAGTACACATACATACACATATATCTGCAGGCAAATATTCATATACATAGAAATAAAAGTACACAAGTATTTTTAAAGGAATAAACTGTGATACAATATGGGATAGTACTCTGCAATAAAATTAAGATTTAAATTTTATAATTGACAATACTGATCTATTTCTTCTATAAAACCTAATATAAACAGTATTTTTTCATTTATATGGAGTTCAAGAATAGGAGAAGGTAATTTGTAACAATAGGAGTCACATTGAAACTTTGGAGAGGAAGCAGTGATGGGAAGGAGGTATTGATGATGATTTAATTGGTACAAGTACTGTTCTACATGGTGATTTGAGATAGATAAACAGACGGTAAATACAAAGATAGCTAAGTTTCAAATAAACTTGAAGAATTTTGATCATTTTTACAATAGTTAACCTTTAATTCCAGTATTTTGAAAACTAAAATTTCTAAACAGTAGACACTTTGCCTATTCTGCTCATTAAATAACAAAATATTGAGCCATTTGAGGCATTGGAACAGTAGAACTGAAGATGTCTTCAGTAATAAAAACAATGAATGACTTGGTTATTGTTGGACACAGATGTGATGGCATTGTTTGATCCAATATGGAATTTAAATAGAATTGTTGAAGGCTGAGTACAGTTTCTGGAAACAACGCCAAAAGAAAGAAAACCTTTGCTTTGTAAAAGCATGGTCACATATTGAAACTTAGATTCCTTAAAAGTGGGCATCATAGATTTGTCCACCAACCAGACGCTGTTTATATCACCTTTACTTCAGACTTCTGGTGAAGGTCTTTGGAAAATCAGTCACTTGCTTAAGTAGTAAGTATATATATCATTTCCAAAAAGAAAAAACAATGAAAAATTAAAAAAAAAGTACTAAATTGGAAACACCTTCCTTCACAGGGTGTGATCCATCTTGACAGGGCTAAAACCATCAGGAAACTGTGAATGAGGCCAGAAAACAAGCCCTGTCCCTCTCAAAGTGTCCAAAAATTAATACCGTGCTAAGGTCTGGAGAGCTTGGGGAAAGCAGAGTGCTCATGACTGCTCCCAGAGTCCTAACATTTATTCAGTAAATGGATGCTAGCTGAGTCATTCATTTTTTTTTTGAACATTTTACTTTTCCTTATTAAAACAAGAAACTAGTCATCAGATTTATCACTGGCTTTTCCTTGTTTGTTATTCATCTGATCACTAGCAAAAGAGGAAACTATTTTCTTTTTAAAAAATCCCTTTTTCTGAAACGGAATAATACCTACAGCAGGATATTCAGTGACTGTTATTGTCTGAGCTTTTGCTTTTGCTAACAAGTTGAAAACAAAACTTTCTCTGTGGTGTTTTCTGTGTCCATATTAATGATATATAACAACGCAGGACACTAAGACTCTGAGGGAGTGAGGCACAGTGTGCCCAATCACGTGGTAGATGTGTCATCAGTATTCTACAGCTTATAGTGGGTCCAGGGCCTTGATGTGACGCTGACATGATGCTGGAGCCAGACCTTCTGGGTTCGGCTCATTGCCTGCCTTGATTCTTAATGGATGTCTGACCCTGATCCTGCCAGAGCTACTGTTAAATGCACAGGTAACAGCACCGGGTCCTTAGGGGTTTTGATGATAAGAATGATTGAGAGAAAGTGCTTTATGTGTAAAATAATACTTTCTCAAAGCACAGTCACTGTAACTAATAGCAAAAGCCTCCCCCAAAGGATCTTGTATTCTTACCATACTAATAGCTTATTTTGTCATTTATAAATATTTAATAACTCCTACTGAGAGAATGCTGAATTCTCCAATGAGGTGATTAAGACATTTAATATATTCACTTACTATTTAATATTTTCACTTAACAGCTATTTTTAAAGAAGTTTATTGTTCTTATGTATGAATATTGCTCCTGCCTACATATTTGTGCACCACATGCATACCTGATGCTACTGGTGGACAGCAGAGGGTATTGTACCCCTTGGAACTAGAGTTACAGACATTTATGAGCTGCTCTGTGAGCGCTGATAAATGAACTTTAGTCTCCTGGAGAAGTAGCCAGTGCTCTTAGTTGATGAGCCATCTCACCCACCCCTAACTCCTTATCCTTATTATTTATACCTTTGAAGTGTTTCCTCTTTAGTGCTAGCCAGCTAATTCAATACCCTGCACGTACAAGGCACGCGCTTGATCACTGAGCACATACTGTCAGGCCCAATAACTAGGTACTTTTAGCCAGGTCATAAAACATTAAGATCTTGTACCCACAATAAGAGTGTTTTCTGATACTTTAATCTTAGCCTAGATTGTTCTCACTGAGTTGGAAAAAACCTGTATAGAAACTTTAAGAAGGACACATTTGTAAAACCAGAGTTTTAGAAGGAATTCTTGAGGGACAAGTGCAGTTCATCAGGCTTGCATGCAATCAGAGAGATGAAGCAGAGTTTTCTAATTACTGGGATATTTGAGCTGGTAAAGGGCCAAATTATATCTTGCATATATTGTGCATGATGAAGCAGACTAGTCTGGCAAAAGGATATAAAAGCGAAGATTGTGTATTGTTTTAAATTGGAGGAGTTTAAACATTTTTGCATGTTCCCTCCATGCTTTAAAAAGTGGAGATGGATGGGGATTTGTGGTAGTTGGTTTTAATTACAAAAGCATTTTATTCTAGAAGCCTGGTGATATTTATTTAAGTTCACCATTACATTTCTATGCTGGTTTTTTTTAATGTAAAGACAAGTTTGAAAATGCAGCCAATTAGAATAAATGTTTTATTAGAATACATATCTCATACTACTTTCCTTCATTAGCTTAAAAATCACTTTGAGCTCTTAGTTTTTTTAATCCGTAGATTTTATTATTTTTTTTTCTTTTTTGCTCGTCAAATGGTTTAGATCATCAAATAGTCTAGTTTGGTCTAAGAAAGAGACTTTCATAAAGAAGAAATTGAATTTGTTATTTTAAACTTACCTGTTTAAAGAAAAGAATAAAAATCCCTAATATATCCCCTTGTTTTTTTTTTTTGATGGAAAAATCCCTAATATATTCCCTTGTTTTTTTTGATGGTGAATTCTTCTGCTGGGTTTGGTGTATGCAGGGTGTTGGGAAAGTGTGCGAACAGGTAGACAAAGGGATTCCGAAGGAGCTGACGGAGTAACTAACCTGATAAGTCATACTTGGCTGAGTAGGACAAATCCTGACCTGCCTCTCACTGTCCTGAGCCTTGCTCACTATCCAGTATTCCATATTAGCTCCTGTAAAACAATACATGCTAGCTATTATTTTGCAGATGTATTTTAAGTATGCTACACGTGACACATGGCATGCTCCGAGGTTGTGTAATTAAATCAAGTTGACTTTATTCAGAACAGGTCTATGACTCAGCTCCTTTTTAATAAGCTTGGCTTAATTAGCCAACTATTGGCTTATTGTCCTGTGCTGTGAACCTGAGGTTCACATACTTAACAAGCTGCTCATCACCGCTAATGCCGGCCTCCTAAGAATCGAATTAAACTAACCTCAAAGGGTTATTGATTGTTCATCATCTCTACTTGAGTGCGTGTTTCTTAGGATCCTAGAGGTCACATGTGCCTCTGAATCATATTTGTAAATTTTGGGGATTTTGTTTTGTTTTATTTGCTGAGACTGGATTTCTCTGGGTAACTTCAGCAATCCCAGAATCTGCTCTATAGCCCTGGCTGGCCTGAAACTCATAGAGATCTGCCTACCTCTGCCTCTCCAGTGCTGGGATTAAGGGTGTGTACCACCACCTTCCAGTGCATTATTTTTTATTGTCTTTTATTTCTCTCTATAACTGAATCTCAGAAGATGGTAAAACATGTTTTTGTTACGAAGAAGCAAAAGAGAACAGGATAGATGAATTTTATTTGGTCAGGAGTCCTCTTATAACTCAGTGGTTCTCAACCTTCCTATTGCTGTGACCCTTTAATATAATTCCTTGTGTTGCAGTGATACCCAAACAGAAAATTATTCTGCTGCTAGTTTATAATTATAATTTTGCTATTATTATAAATTGTAATATAAATATCTGATATGTAACTCCAAAAAGATTGTGGCAAACAGATTTAGAACCACAATTATAGATGCTTGCACGTACTTGAAGTTCTTTCCTTAGTTTGCATAGCTAAGGATATGGAACCCGAGCATGAGGGTTTGAATTATGAACCAAATGAGAGTAAAAGCAGGAATCACAAAGTTGATGCTAACACAAGTCAGAAAATTTAAACTATCCCATTAATGAATAGCATTTAGTGTTTATTGAAATCCAAGGACACAGGTCTCTACACTGAAGTTTTGACACCCAGAATTGGCAGTCTGTGAGAACGTAGAGAAGTTCTTTGTCGCTACTCACCAAACTCTTGCTTCTGAGAGTCTTTCAGTCTTTCAGTTCTGAGGCCTGCTCAGACTCCAAGGCAAGTCAGGTTAAGCCAGATGCCATAGCTTCACCCCTGTGCCCAAAGGCACCTTGGAGACTGAATTAAATACCAGCTATATTATGGTCCTGTTGACCATGTTTTTTAAAAGGATGCCTTCTAGATTGGCTTTAAGGAGAGGTATCAAATATCATGTCACCAAGTGCCCAGCTGTGCCCAATGTGATGTGTTTGGGAAACCATTGCCTCTATTCCATCCCCCATTGTGTGCACCTTTCATTCCGGCAGCCTAGTTTGGCCTTGGAATGCTGCTGTTGCCCTGAGCTGGCCACCTTGCCCTAAGGCCTAATGCTAATCTTAGGAAGAGGCTCCCTGAATAAGATTACATTCCTCTTATGTTGGTTGTGGGGAATGAATTAAAGAAACTCCAATAACCTCAGTCTGCAAAATCCAACTCAAGTATTTTTCCTTTTTCAGGGTAGACAGTTAAGATTAAAGATGTCTATTCTTTTACGAAGTAGTGTGAAATAGCTCAAAGAAGGCTTTTTATTGGTTATTAATTCCCTCTGGGCCAGAAATTGAGAGATCAGTTTGTATTTTCAAAGTAAGAAACCTGAATCCAAATGATAATTGCAGGATGGTCATATCCTGGCTAAATATTCCTTAGGGAAATATTTTAAAGTTCCTAGGAAAGCATGGCCTAGCCAATGTCTGTGTTAGTCTCTCTTTATTGTAGGTGCTTAGTACCCCCAACTTATTATTAACTGTGGCATTCCTCCTGTTGGAATTACTCATATGTTTCTACAGTGTTATGAAGAATAACTGGTAGTTGTTAGATTACTAAATGCAGAGCCAACACACTTGCGATTTGCATGATGTTCTATGCCTTAAGGATATTAGTGTGCTATCTTGTTGATCTTAAATTATGGGAATGTTGCATATGGGTTACTGGCTGTCTTTCACAAGAAAACAAACTGGAATATATGGACCAAAGACATATGTCCAGAGTTCCATAGTTAATCATCTAGATAAAGGCCTGTCTCAAAATCCTGATATCTCCCTCTAAATAGATGAACTCACTAAAGATCCTGAGATTGAGAACTGGTTACTGCATTTTAAATACCTAAAGATCGCTTGTTCAGTTGGGTGTTACTATTTGCAATTTGCTCCTGTTCTTCTTTGAGGCTTGTCATTAGCATGCCTATCGATGCTCTCATGTGCTGTATACCGCTGGCACACTATGCCGTGCTCAAATGTCTATGTGAAGAACAGTGGTCTTCATGCTCTGTAATTTTGCTCTGGAATTCAGCTTTACCTCATCTCTGTGGTTGACTGTTTTTATCTTACCCCACTCTCTGAAGTATTTGCCTTATTGGATCTGTCTACTTATCCCCTAATCTAATACCCAGTTTCCAGAGAGGCTATCATGTGCCGTCTCAGAAGAAAGAAGCATTCTCCCTTAGCTAGTTTTGGAGAACAAAACTCTTGTTTGGGCTTTACATTTAAATTATAAACAAATTATTTAGTTTCTGCTTAAAATTTCTGATCTCAGTAGTTATAAGAAACTGCATAAAACTTTAAATTATCTGGATATTTCATGTTGAGATCATTGTAATTATCTTTGTTTCATGTAATACACACAAATAAATCATTTTTAAAAAGTATTCTGAGTGAACAGCATACATAATTGTAGGTATAATCAAGTAATTATTTAAATATGGTTTAAGTTAGTTAATATAGTTCATATCATATTTCCATCACATATTAGGAAGGTTGCAAAATGACAGAGGTGATTTGTAGTTCATGACTTGAGTTTAGTGGTAGGATAGCTGCCTATATATACCCAAAGGATGCTCAGTCATCCCACAAGAACATTTGCTCAACCATGTTCATGGCATTATTTGCAATAGCCAGAATATTGAAGCAACATAGATGCCCCTCAACTAAAGAATGGATGAGGAAAATGTGATACATTTATACAGTGGAGTACTACACAGGAGAAAAAAATAATGACATCTTAAAATTTGAAGGCAATGTAGTAATAAGGGCGAGGGGCTGCGTCCCCAGCACCCCGGCTGCCTGGCTAGCTTATGCCCGAAATAACAACACACAAACTGTATTCATTTAATCACTGCTTGGCCCATTTCTATCTAGCCTCTTCTAGGCTAACTCTCGCACCTGGACTAGCCCATTTCTAATATTCTATGTAGCACAGCTAGGTGCGCTTACCGGGAAGATTCTAGCCTATGTCCATCCTGGGTCAGAGCTTCATCGCGTGCATCTGCCTGGGAGCTGGGAGCATGGCGTCTCTCTGAGGCGTCTGCTCCCGAGAGGAGAGCCATGGAGTCTGAGCTCACTTCCTTTTCCTCCCAGCATTCTGTTCTGTTTACTCCTCCCACCTATCTTCTAACCAATGAGGGCCAAGCAGTTTCTTTTTATTTAACCAATGACCTTCCTCCATCAAGGCAAGTGGATGGAACTAGAAAAAAACCATACGGACTGAGATTACCCAGACCCAGAAAGACAAATATGGGCTTACTCATAAGTCGATTTTAGACATAAAACCAAGAATAACTCACCCACAGTTCACAACCCTAGAGAATCTAGACAATAAAGAGGAGCCCAAGATGGACATACATGGATCTGCCTAGGAAGGAGAAAAAGACAAGATCTCCTGAGTAAATTGGAAGTGTGGGGGGCAGTCGTGGAGGGTGGAGGGGAAAGGGAAGGAATAAACAGGAGTGGGGAAAAATGTATTGCTCAATTAAAAACAATAAAATATTAAAAAAGAATAGCTGCCTACCATTCATTAACTATTGACTTTTCAATAGTTAAAAATTCTGTATTAGCACCATATATGGAATTTTTAGAAAACTGCATATTCTATGAGAAAGTGACTCGACATCAGAAATGGGAAACTTTTTTTTTTTAACTTAAAGGATCAGTAATATATAGCTCAGTGCTAGAACATTTGCTTAACAAGGATTAAATCCCTGGGGCATGAAATAAAAAACAAAAACAAAAAATGGTACATAGGTATGGTTTGATGTCTAACAAAAACCAGAAACCATTTTTTCTAAGGTTTTGGGAGGACTTCTAGCATGGGTATACTATTTAAGACAAGATCACCTGCTTCCCTATTCCTTAATGCCTATAATTTATCAGTCATCTTTCTGAGTATTGAAGTGAATAATATGGCATAGTTTTCCTATCTGGCAGTATATACATTTATGGAGAACGCCCCAGAAATTACTGTGGCATGTGCATGTTCTAGTGGGAGAATATAAGATCCTATGAGAGAAAAGAAGTTCTTAAGTCAGCCCTTACGAGTGGTTTGAGAGGCTGGGAATGTGTAGTAAAAGAATCTTAGATGAATAAAGCTTCATCTTTCCTACCCAGTGAGTATTTCATTTGTCCATTATCCCGATGTAAAATAAAGCAGAGGCACAAGGGAGCACAGAAGACCTCGCACAGGGTACTTACAGGGTGAAGGCAGTGCAAGGTCTTCATCTGGGCTCAGAACTGGGATCCTTGGGGCTGCACATCTGGGGGCCATGAGGTGGAGACTCTAGTGACAGACTAGAGGGATGGAGAAGGATTCATCAGTGGAGTCCGATGTATGGCTGGCTGTGACCCATGAGGAAGAATGAGTCAAATGCCCCCACTGGGATGACTGGGGATGTCGGATGGCTGACTGATATGTGTGGATGGTGAGAAAGAGCTGATTTGGCAAAGGACGTTTGTTTTTACTTCCTGTTGACATCTGTTAATTCACCCCAGTGTAGGCATTGCCTGTTGCACAATGTCTGGTCTGGTGTTTAGTAGATAATATTGCCTTGGGTCCTTTGTGATAGAGGAGAAGTCTGGGCAGCAAATATCTCAGCCATTTCATTACTTCAGCCTCGCAATGGAGTGTGATGGAGAAGATGGCCAACTCTCAGTTTTGTTTTTGAGCCTGAGAGAATAGCCCCGAAACTGAGAGCAACACACTACTCTCTTCAGAAGCTGCAATTTCTTATAGAGTCATCCAGTTTGGATGTTAAATGTTTCCTAAAGGTACCAGTGTTGGTTTGGTACACCAGGAAGTGCTGTTGAGAGGTTAGGGGAACTTTAACAGGTGGGAGGGCACAGTGGGATTTCTTCAAGTCATGTGGGACATGCTTTTGACGGGAATGCTTCTCTCCATTTCTTTTGTCTTCTTATCGTGAAAGAAGTGGTTCTCCAGAGCTAAAAGTGATAAAACTAGTCAGCTACGGTTGGAAATCTATGAAGCAGTATAGCATAATAAATCTTTTCTAAGTTTATCACCTTGGGTATTTGTTATAGGGAGTCAAAGCTAACTCATACTCCTTGCAATCTATTGTCCAAAATGTATTCTCGGGGCTATACCATGTTGTCAAATAGGCTATGAATAATGTAATGTTAGCTGGGCAGCCATGATGTCCAGTTTAAATGTCAAAGTTGTATGGCTGTAAGATAAAAGTTTTATAAGATAGTCTTAAATTTGACAACTGCCTTATAGTCCTTTATTCTGTAAAATGAACCTACTTAAAATTTGGTCATGTTGAATTGAAAGAAGAAAGACATCTAAATAGAAGGTTCTAGAAGATATTGACCAAGAATATTTTGCTAGGTAGAAGATTACATATAGTTGGCATCATTAAAAAGGCCTTAAACTGGAGGAAAAAAACTCAACAATAACAACAGAGCAGGAGACAATTGGTTATCAAGATCACAACTTGTATGGGAGCAACTATAGAAGAAAGAATCAGTACAGTGCAGTAACTAGCAAAAGAATCTCAGAAGTGTGTATGGGTTTGCAGCTCAGTGGTAGAGCCTTGTATGTACAAGGTCCTGGGTTCAATTCCATAGTACAGCAAAAAGGAAACAAACCCTCAAGGAACTACTTATGAAGGCAGGATGAAAATGGGTAGGATAGTGTTTGAGAAATGGGTAAAATTTAAGAGCAAAAAATGAAAGGTGACTGGGATCAGGGAGAGCAAGACCAGGAAAGACTGTGGAACACAACAAAAAGTTTTAGCCAACATCAATATCATGCCCTTATTAGGCTTCCCCCAGAGCATCCACTGAGGAATGTGTTCTGTTACAGAAGAAAAATGTAGGGGAGGTTTTATTGAAATTGAGGACATACACTCTGGGTCATGGTTACGTCTGAGGGTGGCTTTATACACTCTACTATTTCTGTGCTAAAACTGACACTAAAATACCAGGGTGTGATGGCTATACACAGCGAAAGAAATTATGTTAATTTCTGTAAATAGGTTGCTTGTGTGGGTTTTATAGTTGGCGAGTAATGCTACCCTCATTTAATTAATGCAAGTACACAAACCGAATAAAAGGCCAAAGGATTTGAATATGGGGTGTTTGTATTCTCTGGGGCATTGTGGTGAATCTGAAAGTAGAAGTTTTTAAAACTGAATGATGAGCTGGGATTCTGGCTTCTTGGCGCACCGTCTCTCTAAGTATGTTTCTGACTTGGGAATGACTGTGCTGTCTAACAGGACAGAGGTGTAACATGTAGTTCCTTTATGGATCCAGCGCTGAGAACTGCTCAGTGGCAGGACCTTAGGCTTTACACTTAATATGTTTGTTGAATATCTGATCCTTATGCCCCCACCTTGCAAGTCCTGCTTTATCTTACATTTTTTTAATTCAATTGGAGACAGAGACAGAAAGAGAAGAAGGAGGAGGAGGGAGAGTGGGAGGGAGGGATAGACAGATGGACGAAGGAGAGGAGATGGAGATACTGATGAGATAACTAGGTTCTGGTTAAGAGTAAATGTGTCTAATCATTTTTATGAACTTGTTAGGTCTTCTTAAACCAGTACTGCCATATATATATATAGAATTCAAGCCATGTATGTAATTTGGAATTTTCTAGCAGGCACACTTTAAAATTTATCAGAAAGACATGAAATTAAGTTGAAGGTATTATATAGGATTCAGGGTTAAAATCTTGTCTTTTGAACATGCAGTCCACATAAAATCACCGAGATCATTGATATTTCCCTTAAAAGAGAAACAAAGCTCAGGATCTTTTAGGTCTGTGCATATTTCCCGTGCCTGGCCAGCCACATGTGGCTCATTGTTCTGTATTAGTTACTGTGGTTTTAGAGACTTGGAGCCTGTTGCTCTCTTTCTGCTAGTGCTGGTTGCAGTTTGTTGCATGCAGGTCTCCCATTAGGGTATTGTATTAAGGATTTCTCTTTTGTTTTGATGGCAAGAGACACTGGGCACTGGCCTTAATAGGCACACATAGTATATTAATATCATGCTGTTTTAAAGTCTCAAGCACTGTTTGGAGCTAAAGCAAGTAAGTAGGGAGTAAATATTTTTTCCCTTGTGTTTTTAACAGAGTACTAGGCTTTCAAAGCCTCTTCCTACTTATATTTAAAATGACTTGGCTTGGCATGCACTAGGCTCTAGGTATGATTCTAAGACAATAGAAATGAAATAGAACTGGTGGGCAGAGACATGAAGGGTAATGTTCAGGCATAATCACCCTATGTCAGACTGCCCTGGCCACTTTATAGACTGCCGGGTGGAGTGAATGAAATATTCACCACCCAAAACGTCTCATTTTGGCTTTTGTCTTGTGCAAATGTGTGCTTAAATTTAACGGGATACCTATTGATTTAATTAGTGTATAATTCCCTCAAATTCTTCTTAATAGAAATTTCTATATCTAAGTATTCAGCTAGGTGATGAGGATTTGACAAAACAGTAAAATCAATTTTTAATGATCTTCATGAAAATTTGTGAACATTTTTTCCATTAGCTTGACTACTCTATTATCATATATAAGAAAACTGTATATAGGTAGTGGAAACAGACCACCATTATCTGCTGAATTAACAAGGGTTGAGAAATACCAGGCTAACTACAAGACAAACCAATTATATTTTTCTTTTTTATATGGGTCAAACTCACGAAACAGGAATGAGAAGTCTAAGCTCAACTGTATAGTGTGGGAACCACAGAGAGAGAGAGCAAACCCTGGGCTACCTGGTGTTCTCTGGGTACCCAAAAGGTCACGCCCTAACTTGGTCCCACCTCTTACAGTTCATTGGCTGACAGAGATTTTCCATCAGTTATCTACTTGATGCCACAGACATTCAGACCAACATTACTTAATGCTTTTTTTAAACCCATTTCTAGCCATGCAGCCTAGTTTGGCTATAGTAGGGTCCCACAATTATTGTCTGGAGCCATGTTGTGGGGAGCTTTGGTTATGTTCTCTTCCATGGCCGGATATTGTACCTAGACAACGCGTGCTCATTACTGCTATTATAAAATGCCAGAGAAATAATGTAAGTAGGAAAAAAAAGGAAACATTTACAACTCCCAGAAGACTTCTCCCAGTTCATATGTATCTAATTTTTGTTTTATTTGTTTGTTACAAGAGCAGAAGGGAAGAACAATAAATTTTTTTGCAAAATTAAATGCAATCGTGAATGTGTCTGTTTTCTCCCTAATTACAGTATTTAAATTAATACCTCAGTTGATTGAGTGAACCCATTTAAGATAAAAGATGCCAAAATTTCTTTGTGTTGTATGTTCAGCTTCTCACAATTGTCCCTTACTGTAATATGTGAAGCTCCTTGTGAGACACATTGCTGAGTGTAGCCGCCGGGTCCACCACAGATTTCTGAAGCTTCTCCTGCTGCTCCTATTGTTTTTCTGGGTGAAATGTTGGCTCTAAAGAACTGCAGTTGTTGTCTAGATTGTATAGGGTGGAAACAAGAGAACTTCTCAACATCATCTTCTGTGCTTCACAGCATTGGCGTCCCCTAGCAGCTTGCGTAGACTCAGGAATCAGCTTGTTTTCCAGAATCCAGATAATTCAGTGCAATTAAAGGGTGGGGCACACTGCTTTCTTTCGTAGAGTCCGTGCTGATGATCCCTACAGCCTCCTGTCTACCAGGGAAGTCTTTAAGAAACCTGTTGCTGTAAGTGAATTAACTAGATCTAATATGACTAGGAAACCAAGACAATCCTTTTAAAACTCTGATTATGTGTCCAAATACTGTGGATTTCAAATGTGTTAATTCTGTGCTTTTGACTTTTTGCCTATGAGTCCTTGGGTCATCTGACTGTGTTGTCTCTCCACTGTAACTTTGGTTACAGCATTCTGGGAATATGCTAGTTTGAGAACGTTGGGTTCTTGTTACCCAGGGTGTCGGCTAAAGAAGGATAGAAGAATTGATTTATAATACAGAAGTTGACTTTAAAATACGGATGGTCTGCAGCCTTTATCCTTTGAGAGTTCTGTCTTCTTTTGAATGTGTTTCCTACTGGATGGTGTTAAATCCTTCTTTATATTGTCTTATGTATAGGAATATAAATTACAACGTGGAATTGAGTGTTTCTGAAATAAACTAGGAAGGCCAAGTTGCAGGAAAGAACTGTGGAGCTTCCAGTATGACCTTTATAGAGACCGTCACCTAAACACGCGCCACTCAGGTTCAAAAAGTAAAGGTGAAAGGTCAAGAAACAACAAACAGATTTCAACCATTGTAGAAGGGTTCTTAGACATAGGGAAGGAGGGTGAATGAGAAGGATGAGACTTTTCAGTGATGCTAAAGTCTTTTAGGGGATGTTCAAAATGGTGATGATGTTCCTACTTTCCTTGAAAGCGGGTTTTTGTTATAGCTCAGGAGCTTGTTTGTAAACTTTGTGGTGGTAATCATAACCACTGTGTAAGGAAGATGGTTGAGAAACACTGAACCAGACCTGAGGAGTCAATCACAGACTTTTTGCTTTAGTTTATGTACCTAAAATGCCCTTCTCCTATAACCATATTGATGACTACCTTAATTGTCATCATAGAACCTTCATCCAGTATTTGATGAAAGCAGATACAGAGATCCACAGCTAAGCACTGGAACAAACTACTCCTGGAGTCCAGCCATAGAGAGGAAGGAGCAATGTTACAAGCAAAGAGGGCAAGATTGTGACTTGGGAAACCCACAATTCAGCTGACCTGAGCTAGTGGGACTGGCAGCCGGGGAATCTGCATAAGACCAAACTAGACCTTCTTGATGTAGGATGTCCTTCTGTATATATATTGCTTTTATTGGTTAAAGAATAAAGCTGCTTTGACCTATGGCAGGGCAGAATATAGCCAGGCTGGAAGAGATATATATATAGAGAGAGAGTAGGCAGAGTCAAGGAGATGCCATGTAGCTGCTGAAGGAGGCAGACACCATGTAGCTGCCCAAGAAGCGAGAAGTAACAAACCATGAAACCTCATGGTAAAATACAAAATAGTAGAAATAGGTTAACTTAAGAAATAAGAGCTAGCTAGAAAGATGCCTAAGCCATTGGAGAAACAGTGATGAGATACCTTGCTCAGCCTAGATACAATTGGAGGGGGCGGGGCTGGTCCTGTCTCAAGTAATATGACAGACTTTGTTGACGCCCCATGGAGCCCTCACCCTCTCTGAGAAGTGAATGGGAGTGGGGTGCGGAGAAGATGGGAAAGAAGGAAGGCAGGAGGGAGAGGGAACTGGGATTGGTATGTAAATTAAGATTGTTTTAAAAATAAAAAAAGAAGTAAACACTGGCACTAAGATGGAGGGCACAACTTCAGAAGACACAGGATTGCCCTTGACTGACTTGATTCCTGCCCATTATGTTGTACAAGCAGAAGCGAGGGAAAGGTCTAAATTGATACCTAGCTTTTACCTTTGGTAGATGGATGATGGATGGTGGGACACTTATTCCAAGATCCAAAGAAAAGAAGGAGATATTGGCTGGACATTTGGGATCTGAATCCTAGGAGTCTGGTTAGACATGTCAGATAGACACCTATGTGGGTAACGTTATAGGAGATAACGTTTAGGAAAGTAGGAAACTGCTGAATGAATGAGGGGTAGATGCCATGGGAGAGAAATTGCAGATTGGAAAGAATGAAGCACAGAGAACAGAACTGAGGCTCATGTTGAAATTTAAGGCAAAATCGTAATTATCTGACTTCAAAAGGAAGAATTGTCAGAACCATGATGAGGAGAGGAGCTAAGGACATGAGCAACATGTTAACACCCCTGGGAAGTAAAATGACACACAAATTCAAGTGTCCCGTTGCACCCATTGCAAGAAAGTGGTAGGAAATTTAACAGAAGTAGCATAAGTAAGGCCAGATTCCCTGCCCCTGATCTTAGAGATTGCTGTTCATCAGAATATAACCTACTTCCAGACACTGCATTTTTAACTTCTTAGTTCTGAAGGAGACAATGTTACTGAGTCTACTGAAGTAATTAATAATCATTTGAAACCAGTTTTTTGTATGTTCAATCTAATAAACTATTATAAGAATGAAGTCAATAATAAACTCCTATGCCATTGTTCTTCCCCAGAGACCACAGTATCTCTTGTGGGGGGTATCATCCCCCATATTGGAAGCTTTTCATAAGGTTGGGTTTTCTGGCATTATGCTATTTTAATGCCCATCCCCATTCCTGCCAGGAGGCCAAGAGTGCTGCTTTTGCTTTGATGAATATTATTTATGCAGTAGACTTGTAATAATCAGATCAGTTGTCTCTGATTTTTTTATTAGTTTCTTGACTGACCCAACTTAAACCAAAAGAAAGACAAGGTCACAAGATATAAGAGCTTAGGAGGCAGCAACTGATTCTGGTATTTTAACTGTAATCACTTTTCTTTCCCCTCACTATTTCCCTTAACAGATTTAAAAGAGAACAGGAGAGTTAAATAGACTTTGCGGCAATAAAAATTTCCTAAGCAGGAAATATTGGTAGTATGGTTTGCTGGAGAATGTGGCTCAAGCATGGCTACACTCTAATAGTTTGCCCGCCTCTATTGTGGGAGACTTGACTGGTGTCTGCACACGGATTCTCTCAGACTTTCTAAACAGCCAGACTCGGGGCCAGGCCAATGTGTTCCTTCCAATATGATACTCGTTGTCTTCTATTAATTAGTTGGAAAATCGTCCAACAAATGCTGATCAAATGTAGAGTGAAAGAAACTATCAGCAAAATAAGGACCACCCACAAGACCCTACTACCTAATGGAGCACATTTTCTATGTTATAGAAGAGATCTGATCTGCAGACTTTCTGTATATAGTTTTATTTTGCCCTTGTAAACCAGTCTTCCAAAGTTTCATCTTGAAAACTTCTCAGGTAGTATATGATGAAAGGTGTAATGTTATTCTTCAGGAAACTAGACTAATATCCTAGAACCCCAGCAGTTTGACTTCGAGGCTGATGGTGAATTTTCAGAAGAAAATGGCGGATTTTATTGGTTTGGTCTAGAAGAACCCCAAAGCAGTAACAAATGGTGTTAAGCGTTGCTCTTTAGTGGCTCTTCGTGTAGGGTTTTAAAATGTGGCTAAACATATTAGGGTTTAAATTAATGTTTCTCCTTTTCCTTTTCCTTGAGCAGGTTGTCAAGTTGCTTAGCAACAAACGATCACAAGCAGTAGGAATTCTAATGTCTAGTCTTCATTTAGATATGAAAGACATACAACATGGTAAGTATAAAAAATTTAAATGAAGTTACTTAATACTCACATTTGGGCTAAATTTTGTGATGTTTGCTAGAAAGTTCTACTCATGCTGTTAGTATATTTCCTTTAGCACTATATATAACATGTTTTTTTTTATCCTGCTAGGTTTCTATTAATATCATTTCCTGCCTGTTCTATACCGTGTTTAAGCTCCAATTTTCACATGATGTTTCTATTCTGTTTTTTTGTGATAATATAAAAGCATAGACAGGTTAGCTTTTAAACTAAAGAATGTGTTCCTTATGGTTCTAGAAGTTGCAGGGTGAAGATCAGGACCCCAGCACAGTTAGGCTTTGGTGAGGGCCCTTTCTGGGGCTTCAGAGAGTCATTTTCTGCTTGTGTCTTGCTTGTGGTAGAAAGAAGCCAGTGCACTCTCATTTGAGTTTTGTTCATGAAGAAACAAATCTCATTCCTGAGGGCTCCACTCTTAAGGTCTTATTAAGCTCAAAGACCCTTACTCCTAATTCCGAGACATGTCCAGGGCCGGGGGTGGGGATTGGGATTGCAACACCCAAAGAGTGGGGTTTCAGTTTGCTGCAATTCAACTCACTTCATTGCTATAAAAATGTACATTTTGGATCATACAAGGTGCGAGTCCTGTTAGCGCTGTAACTACTTAGATCGTATCTGAATGCCACCATGCAAAAGCTACTAGCAAATACAAATGTGAGCCAGATAGTGGGTCTCCTAACCATTAAAACTATCCAGAGAAGAAGGGCCCCCGAGAGAAGCTTTAGTTGAGTCTTGACTCTTGGGTGCTTGATGGATAAGTCCAAAATTCTAAACCAGACCAGTGCCTCCCAGTATGAGAGTCACAGATGTGCTTGTTGCATTTGCCCTTCTGAGGATGTTCTTGGGATTAGGAATGGCAATTAGGAGATAAATTGCTGTGTTTGGTGATGAACTGAAAACAGGTGTTTCATAAAGACTGAATGGCCATTTGCTCACTGAGATGTATTTAAAACATTTGATGGAATACAGGGCTTGTTCTTTTAGGTCCTCATGGTCCAAGATTCCAAGATGCTGAAAGAGTAAAGCAACTTAATTATGCATATGACTTTATGACTTTCTGGTAGAAAACTGGTCATTCTTTTCCTGGGCATTTGAAGCAACTATAGCATAAACCCCAGGGTCTTCTACCATAGAGAGATAGAATTGCTTTGTTTATTTATGTACATGTTTATTTTATTATTTGTGTGTGTGTGTGTGTGTGTGTGTACATGCACATCTGCCTGTGGAGGCCAGAAGAGGGCATCAAATCCTTTGAAGTTAGAGTTAAAGACACATATGAGCCACCTGACCTAGGTTATGGGATCCAAACTCAGGTTTTAATGATAGAGCAGTGAGCATGCTCAACCACTGAATTCCCTTTTCTAATGATCAACAGAGGGGATTTCAAATTATGTTTGCAGATTTGCATTGTGGATTGTGATGTCCAGAAATGTAGAAGAAACTACTTCTTTTATGTTGTTTTAGCATACATTTTATTGGGCTTATGAAATAATTTGGAATTTGGGTGATTTGTAACGTTTTCTAAATGGCTTTGGTGTCAGTATTGTAACACATTTTGCCTTATACTTTACAAGTATCCCTATGCCATCGCTTCCTATCATATATAAGCTGAGAGATGGTCCAGAGATGACTAGGAGAATTAAAGAGAAGTATTCTGAATCTCCCTTGTGCTGCCCAGAGCCTTTGAATAGATTTAAAGCAGATTGAGTTATTCAAAGGAATGCCAATTTACCTATTAAAAAAATATGGTTTCAAGTATAACACAGAGCTTATAAATCTTGAAAATGGTTAGTGGCTTTCTAGTTTCCCCATTTGTGAATGCGGATTCTGTTTGTTAGTCCTAAAATATCATGGGGCATAAGTCATAAATAGCACTAGCGTGGCATGCCCTGTCAATTGATGAGTAACTCTTAATCAGAATTTTAGTTTTTATTAAATTGTTTTGATGGAGAGGAGGCTTCCTTGGGCTGAGACATTTGGGGTAATAGTCACAGAAAAGAATGCTAAGGCTGGCGCCAGCAGCACTTGGTGTTTCTGAAGCTGGCAGATGTAGCCCAGTTAAGTCATAGAATGAAATCTGAAAATAATGATATGGTCTTTTCCTTCAGTCAAATATTCAGCTCGGGTTGAGCTAATAATGAGAACCTTATGAACAAAGGAGTCTGCCTGACATCTGTGTCTGTGGTACAGCCAGCGAGAGTTCATTGAAAATTTGCTTGCTTAACATGCAATTCGAACAATAACATGGCGTGAACGTCAGTAGTTGACGGGTCACACAGAATTATGCATAAGCTTTATCCTATTAGGTTGTGAAGGGAGTGTTTGAGTCCCGTCGGAACCCTGCATACACATTCTCTGAAATCTTGGCTGCCTTCACATCTGGACAGGGAAGAAAACATACCTGTTTGTCTGCTTCGCTGGGCTCTAGCTAGGGTGGGATCTCTCAAGGTCCTGCACTATACTTCGCTTCTAGGATATACCTCCACTACAGAAATCTATGGAAATGTAATCATGACTGATTTTGGATATGAAAGTGACTACAAAATTTATCCGGATCTTCAGTCTAATATTATAGAAAAAAAAAAAGACATCTTTGCAGGCTTGTTTTGGTGCTCGTTGTTTTTCATGTTATGTGACTTATTAGTGGAGCAGATTGGACTTGATCTCAAGTCTCTTCATCAGGCAGGGCTGCACTTTTCCATCAGATTTGTCGCTACCCCAGATTGGATTTTTCCTGCTGTCAACGCTAGTATCTCTAAGGTGAAGTGCACAGTACTGTTTTCAAGGTTATCCTAAACTGTCAGAATGGACATTTTCTGGGATGGCATGCTACGGAGCCACCTTGCCCATTCAGATTCTACTTTCACCTACAGACCAAGTTAGAAGTTGTGGGATAGACTCACCACTACAAAAAGCATCTTATAACTTTTATATACAGAATAATATCCGGGCCTGCCTCATCTCACTTATATTGACTAGAACTGTCCCCCCCCCCCATTTCAAAACATTAGAAAATCTAGAGTTGATTTTGCTTTGCTTGTGATTCTAATTTCAATGCCTTGTTAAAGTGACAAGAGTAAGGTTGGTGTCTAGAAGTCAAGGTTTAATTATAATCATAAAACACACACACATGCATACACAAATACGTGTGAAAAATAATAACCTTAGATACAAATATAAAATGGGAATAAAATGGAAACATCATTCTGCTACCAGATCCAACTAAATCAGGCTTCAGAGCTAATTTTCTTCCCATAATGCTGATAAATATTTAATAAATGTTTATTGAACAAGAATAAAACCATTTAAATGCACTTTGTAAACAATGGGGTTGCCTAACTTGTCCTTCTGACCTTTGATGAAAGATTTATCCTCCACAGATACAAGACTCACAGAGGGAGAGTCTTTGACCTTTTAATCTGCACCAGACATTTAGAAATCAAACCCAGGCTATATCTGGATCCTAAAGCCAGGCAACATCCTTAAATACCCAGGTTATAGCACTTAGGAGATTCTAGACTCTAGAAGCAAGGAGTATAGGTAGAATATTCTAAGAGATTTTGGCTAATCAATGTATTTTGAAAAACTATTTTTTTCAAAAATATATTTTTCTTACCAGTAAAAACCAATTGTAGAAATTAGCATGCTAATTTTTGTGAAACATTTTGTGTGGGCTCTGTGCTTTGGTATTTTGAAGTGTTAATCTAGATGGAACTAGCTGAGCTTGTGTTAGCTGGGACCAGGGGTGCACTTTTCTTACATTGTGCTGTGCAACCAACCATTCCCTAAGACATGGACTTTTAATGTAGGACAATGACTGTTCCTAGAATTGAAGCTTGAACTGACTCAAAATATTTTCATATTCCCTCTGCAAAGTTTGGATAGATGTAGATATTAGAGCAGGGAAACCCAAATATATACTTATTGGCTCTAACCATAGAAATAACGTCAGTATCCTGCAGGGATGATGAACCCAAGGTATTAATAGTCTTGGTTCCTTCTGACATTGAATGTGTGCCATTTTAAGTGAACTGAGTAGACCTGTCAGCAATAAATTTTAGATTATGTCCTTTCTGAATGAGATTTCTATCTTGTTTAAACCTGAGTAATAAAAAGCATTAAATAATAATGATGTAAACTACCAAGCCTTCTTTAACAACAGAAATAATATTGATTGAGACTGTTTATTTTTTCATGGACATTTTTAAGTGCATACCTGTGCTTGTATGTGTGCATATGAGTTCAGGTATCTTTAGATGAGAGAATATTTTATATTCCCTGGAACTGGAATTACAAATGGTTGTGAGCCACCCAGTGTGAGTGCTAAGTTCTTTGTTGAGCCATCTGTTTTGTTTTGGTTTTAATCTTAGGGCCTAAGATTTATTGAATACTTTGATACAGTGTGTGAGATATATTGTGTATATAGTGGTATATTATTTGTATTTTGATAAATAAATCTTGCCTGAAGATCAGAAGCAAAGCTAAAGCCACTAGAGGTCAGGCAATGCTGACACACATCTTTAATTCCAGAATTTGGGAGACAGAGGCAGATGGATCTCTGTGAGTTCAAGGCTACCCTGGGCTACAATGAACAATGCAGAAACAAATCCAGGTGGTGGTGGCTTACAACTTTGATTCCAGTACTGGGGTGTCACATGACTGTAATCCCAGAATTATAAATACAAAATGGGAGGGGTGAGAGGCTTAGTTTGCTTAGTTTTAAGCCACCCAGCCTTGGTAGACAGAAAACTTCTCTAGTAACTTGACCACTTTGCATTTCTGGCTTTCGAGTTGAACCCCAATTTCTGTTTCTGGGTTTTTAATTATTCATGCTACAAGGGTATATACGTATATATGTGTATGTTCATGTTCACACACACATATTGTAGAGAGAAATATTATTGATAAGAAGGTTAGATATACACTTTACTTACATAAAATAATATATTTTACTACATAGTTAAGACTGGCCTTCAGCTTCTCATCCTTCTTCCTCAACCTGCAGTGTTAGGATTGCACAGGTGTGTCACTATACCTGATAGTTGTGTGTGTGTGTTTGTGTGCATACACATGTACGTGGGAGTACAGGCATGAATATATCGTGGAATACATGTAGACGTCAGGAGACACCTTTCATAATTTGATTCAGTTATGATGATCTAACCCAGGTTATCAAGACTGTGTGGCTTGTACTGTTACGTCCTGAGGCATTTTGCTGGCCTCAGTTGTGTTTATGTTCTAAGAGTGTTGCTGGTCACCCAATTTTCCTAGTTATTGATTTTAAGAAAATAAAATTATGATTTTTCACATTTGTGAATTACATGAGGAAAAATTTGAAAAAAAAGGAAGAAAAAAGAAGTTTTCTTGTCTTGCGTGGATCCAAGTGTAGATAATTCAAATACTTACTGAAAGAGCCATCGTGGGTGGTGCGTTTTAAGGTTAAATATCTCCCAGCGGCTCACATATTTGAACACTTACTCTCCAGCTACCTTAGCTGTTTGGGGTGGTTACAGGCTCTTTAAGAGGAGGAGCCTCAGTGGACTGGGTGGGGAGGTGTAAGACTGGGTAGTTAGCTACCACTTCCTGTTCCCTGTCTGCTTCCTGAGTGCAGATGCAATATGAGCAACCATCCCCCTTCTTCGGCTGCCTTGCTTCTCCTACCACACCCGCTTCCCTGGATTTTCTGCAGTGATGGACTAGACCCCTCTGAAACTATAAACCCTTTTTCCTTTACTTGCTATGGTCAGGTAAGCCAGTGAATGAACTTACTAGTGAGGGAAAGCAAACTCTAAGTACTGATACTGAGTATAGCACGTACCAGTGGCTCTTCCCCAAGTTTCTAATTGCTCAGGGATCATAGAAGAATTAAATGGCTGACCGGTGTCTAGTCCTTGTATCTTTCAGTTTTCCCATTTTAAAGTTCATAGAGTACCTTTTTCACTTCTCAGCACCACTACTTCCATGGATTTTTTTAATACCCTTTCAGGTGTCAGGTAACAGTGACTAGAGAACAGGTTGTGGGGCCCAGAGCCTAAATTTTGTTATAGACGCCTTGTTTTTGCCAGATTCATATGTTGAAGCCCAATCTCATTGTGATGGTGCTCAGAGGTCATGACCTTTATTAGTTCATGAAGATGAGACCCCTGTTACAAAACCCCCGCCCTTCAAAAGAGTAGAGAGAGCAATGCGCATTTCATCTTCCTCCCTCCCTCTTGCCTCCTCCCCCAACCCCTTCTCTATGACACAGCAAGTGAATACAAATAAACAGCTGTCTATTGGCTACAAGCTGTAAATGAGTCCATACCTTTAACACCATTGGTGCCTTATAGCATGGTTAGTCTTGAACTCGGCGTATACTGTCTTGACCTCCCTTCTGAGTGATGGGATTACAGCTGTGCTGCCCCATGCTGATGCATGTGGTGCTGGGAACTGAACCCAGGGCTTCCCCGAAACAGGATTTTGTCAATTGAGTTACTTATTCCACCTCTCTCAGGACCTAGGTGTTGGACTTCCCATCCTGTAGAAGGGTGACAAAATAATTTTCTTCGATGTAAGCCACTGAGTCACAGGCAATGACAGCCTAAGCTGACTGAAATGGATTTGAATTCTAGTTCTCCCACTATCTGGCAAGTAGAGTAAACCTGGGAAAAACCATGTCATATTCTGATGCTCAGTTTACTCTTTATTATAAACCGCCCCAGATTTTTTATTTATCAACACATAGCACTTCCCATGTTAAACACTGAATTCCATTCCATCCTTCTGCCCGTCTTAAGAAATGACATACATTTGTAGATCTTGAATGTGTTTGAAACAGAGACACCCCTCTCCCCAAATCACCAATAGGAGACAAAGTGTAGGCTTTTCTTTCTTGATTATGCCCAGTAATTTTTCCTGCAAACTTTTGCTGTGGACCTGAGGCAGGAGTAACACACAAAAGCTGTTCCTTCTCACAGAGTTTGGGAGTAAGAGGAGCAAGAGGGAGGAACTGGAAATTGCAATTCCAGGGGATCATGTCTGAGTCCTGTTATTTGTAGCCAGGGTTAGAGAAATGCTGAATTTAGCATGTGGTCATCCCCATTTGTGTTTTCTGAATGAAGATAAATATGAGAATTATTTACATCAGTGGCTTTTAGGAGTTGAGCACAGCTGTATCTTTGGATGGTGTTTTATCTCTAAGGAGAGCAGTTTGTTTTGGAAACTTGAAAGGCCGAAGGCTCCCATAATTGTGTGGTTTCTTAAACATTGTCTCCATGCTGTGTGAGTCAGCCGCACTTCACATGCCTAGTTCTTGGCTCTGGGTGGCACGTGAAGGGAGCAGTCACTGGCTTTGTTGGGCAGTGAATTCTAGGGTGGGCTGAGAGACTAGACTCTCTAAGTAGTGACACAGACAGACACTTTTGTTCATTCCTGTGACGTTTGATTTTTCCTGGTAGTCACTGTGACTTCAAGTTATGAGTAAAATACACCAGAACGCTTTCTTTAAAAACACAAAAAAATTCTGGAAGGGCCCTTTCTGAACCCCTGGAGCTCAGAAGGTTGTCATTATGGTGACATTCACGTGTGTTTAGGTAACCCACACATGGAGCCATTCCTGTACCCTGCTGGGCAGCCACTGAATCATGTTCTTCATGCAGAACTTTCTATAAACAAGTTGTAGATTATAAACTCCAGGTCTTTTTTTCATGCAGATTGTAGTTTCATTCTCAGAAACAAGGGTTATTTTTTTTCACTTGCCTATTAATTACCAAAAGAAAGTTCATCCATAATCATTTGTTTATTTTTGTATGTAATGCTCTCAAAAAATTAGAGTCAGTGTGGGTAATGTTGTATTTTCCCACCATGTTTTCCAGTGTTTGGCTGCTTTATGAAACTGAAGTTTACAAGGCTTTGCTTAGGCATTGCTTCATGCCTCCTCCCCTTCTTTTTCTAACCTTGAAGTGTTTTGCTCATATGGGATATAGGATTTTAAGACCTGCTTATTATATTTATCAAGACATTAAAATCATAGTAAATGTGGACGGATAGTGGAGTGAAGGTTTTCACTGAAACACGAGACTGTTAGAAATAGAAATTTGAGAAGAGGTGGGCTGCACGGAGCCCCGAGGATCTTTTTTTTTTTTTTTAATCAATTGTAACCGTGTCGTGAATGGAGAAAAAGACACGTGAGATAGTATACTTTCATTAAAACCAACTTTCAGAAATTCAATATCAGAATATGCCTTAATTTAAAATAAAGTTCATTACTAAGAGTTATTTTTTACAAAAAGAAAGGCCTCGTATATCATATTAAGTTACACATAGATCATTATGTCCAGGGAAAATAGTTATTGTTACGTCTTTTCTTACAAGCTCAGCAAAATCCCTGAGATGAATTTTTTACATTTTTTATGGCACTCTGAGATTTGGACTTGATTATGCTTTTATGGACAGAAGCAACATAAAACTTGGGATTTGCTAAGCTGCGAACCTGTATTCTTTCTCTTCGCTTCACTTCCTATATGACTTATGTATCATGTATTTGCTTGCTTGTTTTTTCTGTACCATAGACTTTTTGTATGTGAACCTGAGCTCAGAGCCTTATGGCAGGTTAGGACACTGACGTCCCTATAATGCTTCATTGGTCGCTAAAATCATGGGGTGATGGCAGAATGCACTGGACCGGGAAGGGCATGTGTGGAGGGAAAGCTCAGATCTGAGTGCCGAGCGGAGTGAGAACATGGGATTCATATTCGCTTGACTCCTGAGCCACTGTTTATGAAGGAGTGCTTGTCACAGAAACAATCCTTTTGAATAATCCTTGAGGAAAGGTGGGGTTTGGATCGTTATTTTGTGTAACTCCGTGTTTGAGAGCATTACAAAAATAAATGTGACTGGAGACTCAGGTCGCCTTTGTATGTGGAAACTGGCTTCTTCGATGTTCTCTGTACAAGTACTTCTTCAAAGTGAACAGGCTTGCAGGGCGTCTTGACTCTCCCACCCCATAATCGATATCGCTAGAGGTGAGGGACAATAGAGTGATATTGTGTTCTACCTTTTCTCTACCAAGCCAACCATGTCCTAGTCTTACAAGGTGAATTCTAGAAATACAACCACAGTGCTTCCCTGACACTCAGGGAGCAGACACCAGATTAAATTGGGAAGACGTCACAGTGATGTAATGGCATGTTACCTTGTAGCAGGACTGTGGTGATAGTATGTATGGCTTATGCTGATAATGGCCTTGCATCTTCTTCTCCATGATATATGATCTTTACTTTCCCAGCGGTGTTTTTAAACCAAATACAGAGTATGCATTCCAATATTAATTAATTAAGGTGATGGGCTGCTTGCAAGCATTCTACAGAGTTTAGGTTTTAATTAGACTATTGTAGGCACACAACTAAAAAGATAAATTATGTAGAAAGACCCACCATAACCATGATTCTGAGGTCCCTTTATGACTTTTGTCACTTTTGTGATGGACAGCAGAAGAATCGTGTGCCCCCATGCTTGAACTACTGGAGCACAATAATAGAATAATATTCCTCTAAAAGGAAATGGGAGTATCTAAGAGTATATTTTGATAGCTTTGTTAGTGACAATATGAAATCTTTATGAATTAGAATTTATGAATGGGGAGAAATGCTGAAAGAGGCTCTCTCTCTCTCTCTCTCTCTCTCTGTTACGGTTTCAAATGTAAAGATAACCAGTTTCTGATAATAATTGTCAATATCCACCATTACTGTGTAGGCTAGCAACTGCTCTGTGATGTAGGTAATTTATTTCTCTTCCTAAAAGTCTAGGCAGATGTGCACAGGGTCCCAAATCAGCAAGCAGTGGAGCTGGACTCTAGGCTGGAGAAATTCTAGATCCTGTCCTGGGCTCTGAGCTTAGGCTGTCTTTCTGAGAATTCTCAACTTAGTGATTGTATCAAAGGCTTAAGCTGGAAAAAATGGTGCATGGTTGTTGTCCCTCCATCGTTCTTAATTGGAAAGCCATGGTATTCTGCTAAAGGCAACTGCAGTAGCTGATTGTAGAACCCCAGTGTTGGACTTGAGTGAGCATTTACAGTGTGGGTGTGAGAGGAACTGGGGGGATAAGGAGACAGGGCAGAGATTAAGACAGAGAAAGAAAGGCGCTAATGTGCACATTGTATATATAATGGTCACTTGATAGACCGCTCGAAAGACTGACTAAACATTGCTTTATTAACACAGACTACCAGGTCATCTGTCTACAGTTTCATGACTGTAGTTACACTCCAGTGTGATTTTCCCTATGCTGAAGCTGCAGAGAAGAAAGTTTTTGAGCATGGCAGACATGTGTACCAATTCCTAGGATGAGGCAGAAAGATTATACAAGCCAGAGGTTAGGGAGGACTTCTGCGACACTGTCTTCTGGGTATATCAAGTCTATTGTACTTATGAACTCTCCATGACTGTGCTTAGCTATACAAGACCTACAGAAGATCTAGCCATGCTGAAACCCTCCCTAAATGGGGACAGGCTCACAAAATACCAAGGTTAAGGAACCTTGGCAGATAAACATTGCTGAGGTAGGGAGAGTCAGTTTTCTTCACAGAGGTAGCCCTGTTATATTGCTTACACTCTGGTGGATTGTTCTACACTCATGCACATAAGGATAGCACTGATTAGACTCAGTGGACTATGAAGACAAAATGTCAATTTGGTAGAGGCTCTGGGCAGGAGGAATCTGGAAGGAGATGGAAAGGAATTTCAGACACTGATGGTATCAAGATACATTGTATATAGGTGTGAATTATCTAGGAGAGATGTTTTTTAAAATGTGTAACAGACTTTTATTACTTTAGTGAATATTAAGGTGCTTTATTATTTTTGGACTGGATAGATTTTCTCTTATAACAAAAGAAGATATAGGCATTGGGGACCAATAGTTTATTCGTTCCTACTTCTTTTTTTCCTTCACTCTAGTATTCCATCACTTCCACTCCTTTCTCCTTACTATACACCACACAACCAAGACTCACCTAATGCATGGTGCTACCATTGTGATGTTCTTCGCAAGAGCATGGGATCAGCAAGGTTGAATTGACCCTCAGAGGCCACGAAATAAAGAGATCCTTCCTCTGCTGCTCCATTGAGTATTTTGTTAACTTCTGTGCAAAGCAGCTAATCACTATTAGGCAGCTCTTAAGATTATCATAGTCTTATGTGTTTTGGAAAAGCAGCCAAAGAGTACAAGTTAGGTGGATTCACCTCTAGTAGACAGCGAAAAAATTACCACACATGTCTGGTTTTAGCCCTGCACGTCTTAGTTTCATATTGACAATTCTCAGCTGTTTCCTTTGCTTTCTTATGTTTTGCTATGTGTCTTAAAATTTGCAATGACTGTATTCCTTAATTCCTTTTCTTCCCTCAATGTATCTGCCAAACTAAAATATAAATGCTAAAACTTACTTACACCACTCCTTAGGGGACAATTTGGGTGAATTATGTTGAAATTTTTGTCTCTAAAACTTTAATTATTGTGTCCCTAATGCAAGTTTTCTGCTTATAACTTCCTTCAAAGTTAGATGACTTTATATAGAATTGGACTGAAATATATGGATATTAACAGTGTATAGTTATTTGGGTATAACACATATCATATATTTCTTGGGCAATATAGATATTTACTTTTGAAAGAAAATTTAATACTTTTACTTCATAAAAGCCTATGTCAGAAAACGGGAGCAAAAATGTGATCCGAGAGGTGGGGTCCTATTTTCAGGGGAACTCACTGAGCCTACTTTTACAAGAGTGTAAATGTTTACCTAAGCAAGAAGGTGAAGCCTGTTATGCCCAATAAAGGACATTGTGCAGTGCTCCTTTACAGAAAACATTCAGCAGACAGTGGGTATTTTACACAAAGTCCAGTGCGTTGTCTGAAGCAATTTACTCATCTATACACTATGCTTAAAATAAACACTACCTGGGAACTTGCCAGCCTGTTTTTTTCTACCTCTTATTCCACACCCTAGATTTTGTCACCTGCCAAAGTCAAATATGTCTTATCTAAACAGTTGAGATAAGCATGGAGTCAAAGCCACTATGGTCAAATCAACAAACCTCTCCAAAAACAGGAATGAAATACAATATCACCAAATTAAACAGTCTACAATGGCAATCATGTTTGCGTTTGGAGATTTTATTCGGAAAGGATTACAGCCTTAGTATCCATTTTTTTCCCCCAGCCTAGACAAGAAGGCGGCATTCTGACTCAAACAAAATGCGTTTGTTCTCCAGTAGTTTAACTTGTACAGTGCTTAGGAGCAGGGCCTACAGATATATACAGCCTACCGACTTAATCAGAAATGCACATCCTTACCCGCATGTAAGCAAATCTGCTTGGCACATACCAGTCTTGAGTTGTGTATCACATTAATTTCTTTCTTTCTAATCACAAAGTCTGTAGCTTTAGACTTTAGACTAAAACATTTAGAATTCCAGCCCTACCATAATAAAATTCCCTAGGAAGAAAAGATAGGTTAAATGAAGGTGAATTTCAAAAATTTTAAACTCACAAAAATGTACTTCCTTTTAAGGAGCATGCCATTTTAATTGTTAAGAAGTTCTGAAGTCTGCAAGGGGTAGGACTACATGAATTCTGCAAAGAGAGTGACTACATGAAGTCTGCAAGGGGTGGGGTTGTGCCTGGCACCTTCGCCACTCTATCTTCAGGGTTAGGAAGACTCTCCAGCTCAGATTTTGGACTCTGAACATTTGTAGCATATATGAATGGTTGGTGTTTTCAGAAAGCTGTACCATCTTTGTGGGCGAATGCAGCTGCTTTGTAATAATTGCATCCTTTGCTGATCTGGAAAGGATGCTTCTGGAATGACCATCATTCTTTAGGGAAATGATCCTTTTAACATCCTACTGTTTCAGCTACAGTTCTGTTTTCATAGTGACGCAAGGGCATGGGGCGTTGCAGCATCATCATTGTGTGGAGGAGCTTTTCAGGTGTTACCAGTGATGATGCATTTCTGACCGTGGATATTTTTGTATACATCCGGCTAACTTCAAATCGGTTCATTTCCCCATAGTTCTCCATGTGCAAAACAGTTGGTTAGCTTGGATGGATGTGTGTGCTTGATTCTAGCATGCTGTCATTCTAAATGGAAATGTGAAATACACACTCCTATTTTTTTTTAACATATATTTTGTTTCACAGGAACAAGTATATTTTTGGTTTTATTTTTTGAGACAGGATTTCTCTGTGAAATAGTCCTGGCTGTCCTAGAACTCTCTTTGTAGATGAAGCTGGCCTCTAACTCACTGAGGTCTGCCTGCCTCTGCCTCCTGAGTGCTGGGACTAAAGGCATGCATCACCACCACCCAGCTCTACCACTGCCTAGGTGATACATAGATATTTTAAGGAGATTTATTTATTTATTTATTTATTTATTTATTTATTTATTTATTAAAGATTTCTGTCTCCTCTCCGTCACCGCCTCCCATTTTCCTCCCCCTATCAACTCCCCCTCTCTCATCAGCTTTTAAGGAGTTTTTAAACTGACCATATGAAGTAATGAGTCTCATATTGACATTTTTATGAAGTCTTTTTGTCAGTCCTCTGCTTTGTCACCTTCCCACTCTTTCTGGCCCAGTCTTCCCTCCAGTAGTCCACTTCTACTTTCCCATCAAACTTTTGATGTTTGAGGACTGATTATGGAAAACTGCTCCTCACAATAGAGCTGTTATCTTTACTCTTAATGACAACGTGGCCACCTATGAACCCATTTCCCTTACGAAACAGCTGAGGCCCAAAGAGCCCACAAATCCCTGCAGGGAACACGGAGCTAGTTAATTGCAGACTCGTGTTTTCCATCCAGGTCTGTGTGGGTTTCAGAGCATAGATATAAGTCTCAGATAATTTGGAGGAGGCGGTAACATTTGATTGATTTTAGTATATTGAAACATTGTATTGAGCATAATTGTGGACTTGAATGAGAAGAACACTATTAAGAGATAGGACCTTACAGATATCAGGGACAGAGTGCTTTTATGTGAAATCCAAAATCAAGGGCCTTGGTTGATCCTCCATTTCTCAGAGATAGGCTTTACACATTTCAAGATGACGTGAACCATTCAAGAGCGTGTATATGTGAGTATGTAAGGAATGCCAAGCCAAATGTCTGGTAAGATGCCAGTAGGGTGGCTGAGGAATAATGTTTCCCAGGGGTAGATGGAGAATTTACCTCAAAGTTACATCTGCATATTTCCTTCATTTGCTGCAGCCTTTATTTTTCTCTGCACACTCGTATGTGTATGTGACTGTGTGTGTGAGTGTGCACACACGCATGTGAGCATTCACGTGTGTCGATGTGTGTGTGTGTGGAGGTCACAGGTCAACATCGGGAATATTCCTCAGTTACTGTGACCCAGCTACCATGTGTCAGAGATAACCTGTATGTCAATGTCTATTACAGCATTCTCCACAGTAGCCAAGTAATAGAACTCATATAGGTCTCTAAAACCAAGGAATAGATAAAAAGTAAGTCTATAGCCAATTATGTGTAATTTCAGGAAAATGGGTATAACTGGAAGCAATCCTCTTGAGTGATTATGTGACAAACATATGTTTTCCCTCATTTGTTGCTCTTCAACTGCAAATAGCTATATAAAACCATGGATGTTTATATAAGGAAACTCTAGAGAAACGAAAGTAGAACGAAGATAGGAGGGACAAGAAAGGGCACAAAGGAGGAGAAGAGGGAAAAATATGTTCAACATACAATATACACAGAGATGAAAATTTTTTTTAATTAAATTGACAATTACATAGAGACATATCCCTGTGTCCCTAGTCTCTCCAGGACTTTTGTCAGGAAGGAATGTTGAATTTTTTTCAAAGCCTTTCTCTGCATCTCATGAGATAGATGATCATGTGGTTTCTGATTTTTCTTCTATTTATGTGGTGGATTATGTATGTCAAACCATTTCTGCATCTCTGGGATAAAACCAATCATCATGATGGAAAGCCTTTTGATGACTGAATTTATTTGCAAGTATTTCACTGACTAGTTCTGCATCTGTATTCATCAGAGATATTGGCCTGTCTCTGAGTATTTGTGTGGTTTTGGTATTGGTGTATTATTACCATTTTTAAAGAATTTGAAAAATTACTGCTTCTATATCACTAGATGTTATAAGTCTATTTAAATTACTTGCTTCATTAGTTTAATTTCAGTGGGTCATGCGTATTTAGACATTCATTCCTTTCTTTTAGGATTTCCAGGTTGTTGGAATGCAGAATTGTAAAATGTGACCTGCTTCTCCGAATTTCCTGTGCTCTTTGTACTATCTCCCCTTCCATCT
Organism: Microtus oregoni; assembly: GCF_018167655.1. Lineage (NCBI taxonomy): Eukaryota > Metazoa > Chordata > Mammalia > Rodentia > Cricetidae > Microtus > Microtus oregoni. Next base: position 874,380 of record NW_024544552.1, on the reverse strand, counting down.
CTGATTTTGTTAATTTGGATCACTTCTTCTTCTTGCTCGTTGGCAAAAGATTTATCAATCTTCATAATTTTAAAATTAATAATTACAGAAAATGATGAATATTTTAAAAGGACAAATGTGTCCTTGCGTTGTACTTGAATATGAATGACTTTGTTATGTTTTCAGCTTGAAATCTTATACTAAATTTAATATTAATATTTCCTTTGTAGTTTCCCATAAATCTCTCACTATGTCACCAAAGAAATACAAAAGTTTCTAGCATATTACTCACTGATAAATTACAAAATTACTGAGGTTAGATTCTCTTAGATTATCCTTAGACTAAACTATAAAACTGAAGGATAAAACTCTATACATGAATTAGCCATTTTTATTGCTTTATGTGTTTTGTTATATATTACCTCAACAAATAGTATGAATTAATATCTTGATTTTAGTAATTTGTGCTGTTTGGTGTAATTTAATAATAAGGAAACATGGCTGAAAATCTTACTCTCAATTTTATATAGGAACACTAATTTTTAAATTGAGACAGGGGATTAATATTAGAGTGGAAATATCATATTCTACTTGGTGCAACATTTGTTGGTGAATTTGGGCTCTGTTCCCAGAACTGTTATATTACCTTGGTTAGATTTTTCATCCATCCTGTGCTTCAATTTCCACTTTTCTTTCTTAATTCTTTCTTGGGACTTTTGCCAGTATCAACTAGTAGATGTGTACTTTATGTTCTAAGGGGGAGAGACATAGTAAATTGCCTCAGTTATCAAAATAAATATATCAAAATTGTGATTATCCACGCTGTGATTTTCTCCTGGAAATCTTTAATCCCCTGAGTGCCTCTGCAGTGGCTCTTTGGCACAAATGCCTGTGTCAATTTTGCCTCGTTTCAGTCTAAAAAGTTTGTGGGAAGCAGAGTGGATTTAATGAATTTATAATGAATACACCCAACTCAAACTATACTACAACATTCTGCATCCCTTACCCATGCACCAAATCAATCAGGGAACACATTCTTGAGTAATGATGACCTATTCTGTCTACGATCGTCTCTATAAACACCTAACCAAACCTTCACCAGATAGTTTGGTTAAGCTTGCATGCATGAATAGTTATTGACATGAAGCTAGGACACAGTGATTCAAGGAATCATCTGCTGACCTTTCTAGCAGTACACAGGAAAAAAAATCAAATTTATTTAGTTGAACTGTGAAAGACCCATTTATACTTTTCTCTGACATTTGAACAGCCTCATGGGATGTAGTATCTGTAATGACTTATTGAGGGTTACTATTGCTGTGGTAAAAAGACCATGAACAATAATAAGTTGAGGAAGTAAGGGTTTCTTTGACTTAGGCTTGTATACCATAGTCAAACACTGAAGGAAGTCAGGACAGGATCTCAGGTAGGGCTGGAACCTGGAGGCAGGAACTGATGCAGAGGCCATGGAGGGATGATGCTTACCGATGTGCTCTCTATTGCTTACTCAACCTGCTTTCTTACAGTTCAGGGGTGGCACCCCATACCATGGACTGAGCCCTCCAGCATCAATCACTAAGAAAATAACCTATAGGCTTCCTTACAGTCTGATCATATGGATGCATTTTCTCCCCTGAGGATCCCTCCACCCCAAAATCTCTAGATCATGTCAAATTGACAAAAAAAAAAAAATGCCCACACATTGAACAAGTGAAATATTGTAAAATTTGGCACCTGAGCCATTGAAATTCCTAGACCATGGTCTTTGGAGTGGGCAAGTGTACACACTGAGTTTGTGTGTACTCCAACTGGCGGTCATGAATACTTTGCCTGGCAGAATTAAACATTTCACAGCTGCCGTATGGTAATTTACATTCTTTTCTGTGCCCTTTTTTCCACAGCTGTTGTGAACTTGGACAATTCGGTGGTTGACCTGGAGACCCTTCAAGCTCTCTATGAGAATGTAAGTAGAAGTCGTTCCTGTGTGATCTGCTGAGTACCTGTGTGTGCTCACATGTCTGGCTGTTCAATGTCCTCTGAGGAAACGCAATCTTCATGTAGTTCTATGTGTTCAAAACACTTTCTAGGGACATATTGAGCAAATGTGTGGTCCCAGGGTTTTCAGAGCTGACTCTAAATTGCTGCTTTTAACATTATGCATGCTTCCTCTTCTGAAATAACAGCAATGATGGTGTGGGCACTAACTTCAGCCAAACATTGTTCTCTGCCCTTCACAGATTTAGAATTTTTTCTCAGTTCTCACTCTTTCAAAGAGAACGAATTTACAATATGATAATATTTGGTGCAGGACAAATTTGGGCCTGGTGTCTTTTTTTAAATGTTCTGTACAAATTTATAGTTTTAATCTTCCATTAGAAACAAAATTTATACATATTCATGACATACAAAATGATATCATGGTTTACCAATGTGGAATAAGTCTAATTAATATATCCATTAAGTCAGATACTTAGCTTTTGTGGTAAGAATATGGGACAATTAGTCTATTAGGAAGTTTGTGATGTAGTGAAGAGTGTTTACCTGTGATGATTCGAAAGAGAATGGCCCCAAAGGAGTGCCAGTTTAAGATGTATGGCATTGTTAGAGTCGGTGTGGGCTTGTCGAAGGAAGTGTGTCACTGTGGGGTATAGGCTTTGAGAGTCTTCTATGCTCAAGCTATGACCATTGTCACATTTCACTTCCTGTTGACTATGGATCAAGATGTAGGACTCTCAGCTCCTTCTCCAACACCGTGTCTGCCTGCATGCAACCATGTCCTACCATGATGATTTAAAGGATTAATCCTCTAAAACTATAAGCCACCCAATTAAATGTTTTTCTTTGTAAGAGTTGCTCATGGTGTCTCTTCACAGCAATAGAAATTCTAATTAATATGTCACCATACTATGAAATGCATCTCCAAAGCCTTCACTCCCCCATATTAATTGAGGGATTGTATATATATATCACCAAATGTACACACACACACACACACACACACACACACACACACACACAGACACACACGGCTTATTTTATTTAGCAAAATGCTTTCAAACTCTGTCTTTATTGCATCATGTTTGTTTCTTTTTCAGGCTGAAAAATATTGACTATATGTGTGTGTGTATGTTTGTGTGTGAGTGTGGGTTACAGTTTATTCATTCATCTGTAAGATACAGCATAAAGCTTTATTTGGAGCATTTTGCACAGTGGTTCAGTGATCAAGGGAGGGCAGATACCTGCCTCCTAAACATATTGGTGTTAAATCTTTTGAGTCAGTATCTAGAAGCAAGATTGCCACCATTCACACAGTATTCAGTATTCACAGACTTTCTTCTTTTTACATGTTGCTGTTCTGGGAGATGTGAAGTGCCATCCCATTGTAAAGTCAGTTTATGTTTCTCTGATGATTTGTCATGCTGAACACATACCTGTTGGATAATTCCATGTCTTGAGTGTCGAGTGTCAAACTCAGGTCATCACACATGGGAGCAGTTGCCTTTGCCCACTGAACCATCTCACCATCCTGGTGTGTGTTTCTAATTTTTCAATAGTCTAAGATTTTTTTCCCCGTGACTTTGCTTTTAGTCTGATTTTCTTGTACTTAGTGGTGTTCTCTTTGACTTGGATTTGGTTGTAGAACTCTGATCTTCTTCTACTTGGATATTGATTTCTTTGCCCAGATCAGTCATTATTTCAGTCATTATAAATATGCTTTATTTTTCTTTTTATTTTTTCTGCCCTTAAATTCTTACCTTACACTGGTTAGGACTGTTGATGGTGTCCTTTAACTCATGTGGGCTTTCTTAATTCTTTATCTCTCCCTTTGCTTCCTAATTGAAACCATTGCCTCTCAACTGATTCTTCAGCAAGGACCTTGATCTTGGAGTGGCCTATGGCAGTCTTCCTCTCCAAAATTTACTTCAAGAATACTATTTTTAGTTCTGTGTTAAAATTTAGTTTTATTTGTATATTGTTTATTTGTATATTTTTGTAGTTTATTTGACTTTACGGAAAGTTTTCTAAATATTTTTTTTTGTCATTTCATAGATCTCCTTTTCTTTGTGAGTCCATTGTTAAAAATTTTTAATTGCTTTTAAAGGTGTTTTGTGTTCATGCGTTCTGGTTTTTACACATTTTCTGGCGTGAGTGTTTAGCTCATGATTGTGGACAGTCTACCCAGAAATGAGCCTGGGCAGGCTCAGCTCGACTGATTACCGTGGTCCTCATCTTTTCTGGCTAGACAGCTTCTCAGTTCCATAACGCTGCAGTCACCTGTGTTTTCGCCAGGACATAGGGGATACACCCTGACCAGATGGTTCCGTTGTTTGAGTGTAGCAGTTGGTAGCATTACTTAATAGGTCTGGTTTAAAGGAATTTGTGTGTGTAATTAAATGGCAGTGTGATGCCCTGGTTGTCAGATTTGGACATCTCTGTCCACAAACAGTTCACATCATGTTCACTGTGATATAGTCACAATAAAATACCCCAAGCATATCTAAGGGGTGTATACATTTACTACCGTTTCCCCATTTGAAAGCTCTTTCTTCACTCTGAGATTCCCGCAGCATCTTCCTCATTTTCAGACATAGATTCTTTTCTCATTTGTCTTTATCTGTTCGAACCATCCATGGAAATGGGGTAACCTCTATTTTATCATTTTACATTTTATCATTTTTATTTTTCTCAAAAATTAATGTTTTTTTAAATTTTTTTAATCAACATTTTTCACTTATTTTGCATACAGACCATAGTTTCCCCTCCTTCAACTCCTCCCATTTCCGACCCCTGACTCTTATCTACCCCCATCCCCATCCACTCCTCCTCCTTTTGCATTCAGAATGGAGCAGGCCTCCCATGTGCTTGAACAAAACATTGCATATTAAGTTGAGGTAAGACCAAGCTCCTCCCCAGATTGGGGGGATGGGAAAAATTCAAGTTTTAAAAATCAAATGTTTATCAAATTTAATAATTTTTTCTTCAAATTTAGTAATTTATCTTTAAGCAAAAATATTGGCACATAGACACTTTTAAAAGATAACACAATGGCCCATCAAAATATTTCTAATGCTTCATAGTGAGACTCTTGTCTTCATAATAGGGAAAGAAAAAAAGGTTAGGAGCTGGAACATATAAAAATGTTTACATTTTTGAAACATCTCCTCAGGGAATTTGGTAGACAATATAGAGGCAGTTCAAAGAGAAATAAACGTGTCTGTCTAATAAACATTTGAAAAAGTTTGTATTCTTAATAGTCAACAGGCATAATAAAATAAGACATCAATGAGATAAGTTTTCTTAACTCTCCAATCAAAGAGTATGATGGCGTTTCAAAACTAAGCAAAACAACGGTGGAGTCAAAAGAAAGTCCGTTTTATGTATCTGATGGTACAATCCCCATGAAAACAATTTGGCAGAATCTCCTAGACGAAGATGCACTGAACATGCAGTCCAGGAATTCTACCCTTCATGCTGCATTCTCAGCAGGCTGCCAACCACTAAACATGTTTATAGGTTCAGCACATGGATCCACTCATACGTGTCTACTATCTGAATGCAACTCCAAGACAAATTGACCTAGACCAGAAAAATTAAGAGAATTTTAAAATACAGTTTCAAGCTATTAAGCTTTAGAACAATTTGTTTCACATGAGAAAAGCCTACCCCCCTTCATACTTCCCTTTGCTGTATGTGAATCTAAATATAAATACAGTGAACATAAAACCAAGATCATATTATCATTATGCAACTAATGTGGAATAATATTTTCCATATGAAGCAATGTGTTTGCTCTTGTTATTTTTTCTATGACTTGAGAAAACCAGAAAAACAAGTGAAAGGGGGAAAATATTTTTCTTGCCATTCCTGGAAAGTTGCTGAGACTTTTGTGTGCTATAGCTGTGCTATCCACCCTCACGTGATCTTTGGGGAGCTGATATTTTATGGTAACAAAGAAACTTTGCTTGGCTGTATTCATCTGAGAAAAGCTGGTTATGGAGTTGATATGGCTGAGGTGCTCATGTTTGTCACATTTTTATTTTTTTTCATAGTTTTCATGTCTGCTACTCCTCTGTCTCCTCCTGTGTCATTCTCTTTGAATTAAACAGTTTTACAGGAGAGTTTCCTACTAGTGAATTCCCATAGTTTTTATCTGATAGTATCTTCTTTCTCATTTTGGAGGGACAGTCTTGCTGTGCATAAAATTCTTGACTGATTAGTAAGGGTTTGTTATATGGTAAATGGATTGGCCCACTGACCCCTAACCTCTCAGTTATATGGCGTGAAATATGCCAATGAATATGGGTCTTTGTATGTTACGTGTTGCTTCTCTTACCCACTGGAGAGATTATCTGTGCCAAATCTTGGTTAGAATATTTCTTGGTGTAAATCTCTGTTGTATCAATTTACCATGATACCCAGTCTCATGAAAGGTTGAAGAATCTTGATAATCAACTTGCTTAGACTTAGGTTCACCATGGCAACAACTTCTGGGTGTGTATTTAAGGGAGTTCCTCTGTTGGATTGCCCGAGGTGAGATGACCCATCCTAAAAAGGAGGAAATGATCTGAGCACCAACATTCAACCCTGACTGTGGATCCAATGTAACCATCACCTCAAGCTTCTACTGCCTTGACTTCCCCATCATGGTGAATTCTGCATGAAGTCCAAATAAACATTTTCTTTCTTTTGTCCCAAATACAAGTAAATAACTAATACATGTGGTATTGAGACAGAACAAACTCTCAGGTTTTATATATGTATGCATATTAGAAAAATATATATGAAAGAAGTGGATTTGAGGACAAGTAGGTCTGTATTGATTTTTCAGAAAACTGAACCTGCCTACGGGCCGAGAAAAGAAGAGATATGGGATTGAGTTTTTAAAGAAGTTTGTTAAGCATGAAGATGTCACTTTAAAAAGGGAGAGAATAAAGGGAAAAAAATCTCATCATTGCTTAAAGTGATTTTTCCAAGTGATCTGGAGATATGGATCAATGTCCAGAGTGTCCCTGAAGACAGTCCAGCATCATCCTGTCCCCAGTGGCTGTCTCTTCTGTTATAGACTAAGGGCGTGTCAGGCAGGCATGTGGCATAGATTGATTATAGGGTGGACAGAGTAGGCAGACAGCTCAAAGTAGTTAGCTTTGAGACCATGTCCTCTCTTGTCTCTGCAAATGTCACTATTACTATTTTAACCTTACATGGAGTTGAACTTCTTGGATGTTTATATTCTAGGTATTCATCAAATTTGGCAAAGCTTCAGCCACTAGTTTTTCATTTCCGTTCTCTATTCCTTTCTTCCTGGGTTCCAGTGTTGAGTGCTCATGTTCCTTGTGTCCCACAGTTTCCAAAGGGCCCTTATGATGTTCTTCAGTCTTTTTTCTGTTCCTCAAACCGGTTATCTTCTCTAGTCCTAAGCCCAAGTTTGTGGATCTTTCTTCTGCCTACTCAAGCCTATCTGCATTTGTGCAACCCAGGCGGAAGGCTCCTCTATGTCACTATACTTTTATACCTCTCAGCACCAGACTTTCGTTTCCATTCCTTATTTATGTATTTATTTATATTTTTAGATTTTCTGTCTTTTTATTGATGCTGTCATTTTGGCTGCCCATTGTTTTTCTTGCTATTTCCATCTCTTCTTTGAGGTGTATAAAAATTCTCTTCATGCATATTATCTCATGACGTCTCTTTCAATAGGCCCCAGTTTCTTGAAAATTTGATTAATTTTATTTAGAATCTGATAATGTGGTGATGCAGCTCATTCTCTGGGATTCACTGCTTTATTGTTGCTATTGTTTACTCTGACTAAGGTGAGTTGTCTTGGGGCTGATAATTAGATTGTGGTATAAATTTAAGCTTTTTATCCTGAACTCACAGTCTTATTATGGGAATGTGAGGTCACTTTCTGATCTAACCCTATGTCCATACTTGTTCTTAAAAGCTCATTCCCAAAAGGTAAGAAAAAAAAAAAAAACGGGATTATGGAAACAAACTCTGACCCTTTGAACACTTGGGATTTATTTCAGCCAGTCAGGGAGAAGATTCTACAAGTGAGGTGTAATGATGGCTTGCCCTGTCTATCCACCTGTATGATCAATACTAGATTGCATTATCAAACCACAGAGCACTGGTGTTTGGAACACCGAGTCTTTTCCTCCCTCCCTCCCTCCCTCCCTCCCTCCCTCCCTCCCTCTCTCCCTCCCTCCTTCCTTCCCTCCTCCCTTCCCTCCTCCTTCCCTCCTCCTTCCCTTTCTTCCTTCCTCCTCCTTCCCTCCCTCTCTCTCCTTCCCTCCTTCCTGTCTGTCTGTTTGTCTATCTGTCATAAGTACCGGTTCCTATAATCCATGCCAGTTTGATCTAGGAACATGTAGGCGGCTGGGTGCCATAGAGGTGGGATGGAAGATGGGTAGCTGCTAATAGGATAAGAGCTAAATTGGGTGCCTCAGATTCACCCAACTTAAAGCCCAATTCCTCTCCTGTAAGTGGCAAACTTGAAACAGACTCCAGAGTCCCTAAGAGGTTGCATCAAGAAGATTCTGCTATTACTAGTTTTTGTCAAGTGAGAAATCTGTTTTCTGTGTTTCATACTATGTTGTATTTCCAGGACCCTCCCTTAAAATGTTGAGAAGTAAAATTTAAATATTTAACTCAGATATTTATTAACACATTCCCCTTTACATCAAGAAGCATACTTCTAATCAGTATCTCAAATTTTTTATATATTATTTGAGCACCTGTATGTCATCTTGTGGTTGGCATCCGCTGGCTGTGTTTTCCCCTAAGAGTATATCTCATTTTTCTGTGCTTTGGTTTATTTGATAACTATATGTTAGACAATACTTATCCATGTATTTAATTATTAATTGCACAAAATACAACAATTAAATGAAATCAGTACTCTTTCTGTTGTATATAAATGTGCTTTTTTTTCAGAAAAAGGGAATCTGATTTGTTTTTAAATACCTATTATCTAGGATTAATTTTCAGCAGCAGCCACAGTGAAACACTATTGTTTTGTAGCCCATATTGAAAACACATTGCACAATTTAGAAACAAAAGTAAAAATAAAATATGAAGGTAGAGGAGATAGCTGAGTGGATAAATGTATTTGCTGAATAAATGTGAGGACCAGAGTTCCCCAGAACCTGTGGAAATGCAGGGTGGGCATCACAACCACCTGCAATTTCAGTGCTCAGAAGGCAGAGAAGTAGATTGCCAGAACAAAGAGCCAGGTGACTAGCTAGATTAGTCATATCAGAGAACTCTGGCTTCAGTTAATGGAATTGGCCTCAAGGAATAGGGTGGAGACTGATCAAAGAACACTCCTGCCGCTGAGTTTGGGTCTCCTCATGCATCATCACCCATCTGTATGTGAACCTACATGCACACATGCATATACGTACTTGCATGAACACATGTGAACAAACATGCAGCCATATATACACACTAAACAGGCTTTTCCTTTTTTAAAAATACAACTACTCAGTCTTTAGATATGTCTAATTAAATGATAGTCTTCAGTTGGAGGACATCTTTAGTTAATTAATCTAGTAAAGACACTTGTACACCATTTAAATAATGCTACAATAGGACATTGCAATAAATCCAGATTTGCAGAAACATGTATTATAAAGCATCATGGCTATGCATATCATGCGGTTTTAGCATCATAATATAGTCAGTGTGTGTGTATGTGTGTGTGTGTCTATGTGTGTCCCTGTGTTCATTCGCGTATCAAAGCCAAAAGTTAGTGTTGGAATATCCTCTTCAATTGATTTATAACCTACCAGTACAGGTTCAAACAAGAAACAGAAGCCAGAAAATATTACAAACAGGAAAATTTATTATAATGAATAATTGTCATGTGATAGGAGAATTCAGAGTTAAAGTGACATCTCTCATCATAACTTGGGGCTAAACAAGCATATCTAGGGAAGGACAAATTTTGAAGGGGTCCTTCAAGACTGGTGAGCAGATCTCACTGGGGAATGTGTGCTTGTAGCCCATTAGTTCATCTGGACCACTACTAATAGGTAATCAGGAAAGAAGCTTTCTGTGGCCGGTGGATAGACTCGTGTCGTTCCTATAACCGTCAGCATTGCTGTAATTGTTAAGATGCTTGGAATATAGGGTGGATTTCCAAAGTCCAGGAAACAAACCTCAGGGGCCAGATGGTCCATGGCAAGTTTAGTACAAGTGTTAAGTGGTCAGAGAGCCTAGGCAATGGTTGCACAGCTTCCAAACAGGCCTTGCACAATGTGAGCTGCTTGGGTAGTGTCAGGGTGCCCTCAGCTGTCCTCTGATGCCTCTGCTGTGGGTCAGGACTGCAACAGCAGACAGAAAAGGCTGCTTTTCAGTGGGAAGATGAACCCTTTTTCTGATGTAGCTCCTCTAGTGCCTCCTACAGGCTAAACCTAATTCTCTGTAAAGAAGGAAATGCCAAGTGCTCCCCTACTCTTTTATCTTGGCGTAGGTTCCAGAAAGTAAATTGCGAGATGAGCAGCAGTAAAGGGGCATAGATGATAACAGAAAAGACCCAGGATTGTAGACACATAGTCTTATCTGGCATGTAAGTCATATGTTGTTTGTGACTCCATGTGACATTATTTCTATGAAGGGTGTCTGGAGGGGTTCAGCATGCATACGCTTAGTTTTGGCATAGATTTTCTATGGAAAATTTTAAAACTTTATTGTATTGACATATTTATAATAATTTAAATAAAGCTACCTGAATAGGTCTTTCTTTGTGTATGATCTCTGAATAGGCTTAATTTTGCCTTACAAATAAAGACATTTGAGGGGGCGTGCAAACTTTATTTAGAAAAAAATGTTTTAATTCCATTTTTTACAAATTTACGAGAGGTAATCTTTCATGGCATTCCACTACTTACCCTTGGGGACAAAGGATACAGCTAATGTGAATGCCTTCTCATAAATACACTTTCTTTTTGCCAGATGCTTAAATGCCAATGGACTGTTTTAAAGTAGTTGTATTTGATCTCCCTGAAACAGATGGAAGTATTTGTTATACAAACCTTATTTAGAATGTAATCTTTTTTTCCCCCTCTCTCTCTGATTGCATATGTTTGGCAGTGAGCTTTCCCTTCTAGATGTGAATGAATTTTGGGCAGTCTCCAAATCTAAACACACCCTAATTTCAAAAACCACAATCCTGAGGGCCTGATTCCTGTTTATCAAGGAATTAAGACTTCGTGAAAACCACATAGTTACTATATGCAGTCCACTGTAATGAGGATTTAAAAACAAAAACCTTTATAGTTTGTTTAGGGTTATTGACTATCATTAAGTTCATAGAGCCAAGTCTCGGCAGTGTATAGTTAGTTAAATATATTGCTTCTGATTCTTAAAATAGACTCATATTATGGCATGGTGAGTTTATTGAGTGAATAGAGAAAGATTCTGGGGTAGCAAGAGGGTGAGTTATTGAGGTGCATTTTCCTTTCTTTTCTTTAGTGTATGGAGTGATTAACATTACATCTAAATGCATCTGAGATATCCATGGACAAGTGTGAGCTGATTTTTTTTTTTGCTTTTCATTTTATTTCATATTGAGAAAAAGGAACAAAAGCATCCCAAGTTGTTTGTAAAAAGAGTATTAAAACGAAGCTAGCCCTTGGAAGTCAATCCTATTAGAAGTTGAAATGAAGGAAAATGTGAGTAAAGATAGGAAGGGGGAAGAATCCTACACCCCTGTGTAATTAACCAGCTCTAATCCAATTTAAAGGAGGGGGAAGGCAGGTAGGGCAGAAAGAATGAGAAGTCTAAATTTACACTTCTCAGGATTGAATTTCACAGGCATACTTCATAGTTTTAGTAATCTTCACTTAGGGTGGTACTTGACATACCAGCACACGCTAATCTGGAAGAAGGCCGCAGCGTGTCACATGATACAGCATCCTGAAAAGCGTATACGGTGTTGCATTAGTGGAAATGAATTGGATTAACCATCTGTGTTCCTCTTGTGTCCGAGAGGAATTGAATTGATTCTTGTTGTAAGCAACATTTAGCCATCAGGTTCTTCAAACAGACATGTATTGGCTTAACAAGCTCGCTGTTTTAAAGCTCCTTGCCTCTTGCATTTCACTGTTCCATTAAGCTGGTTCGTGGAATCTCTGTAAAGCATGTTCGCTTTTACCTGCAAGTACGTTGAAGGTAAATTTCAGAATTAAAAACAAAAAGCTGTAGATGTTGAGTCATTTACAGATTGGTTCCATAGGCTTAAAAAAAATAAAAACCAAAACTCCAGATCCTAAAATGACTGTGCCTGTTTGTGAATAACCAACTGTGTTGCATGAATTCCTAGAAAATGAGTTAAGCCGATTAGCATTGCTGCAGTAGTAACTGGAGAATGGAGTTGGTTGCTATACCCGCTTTCCCCCTTCTCTTACTCTTATGTTGGAGTTGGATAGCTGGTTTCCCAAAGGTTTCTTTGCTGGCCTCCCATGCAGTTGCTATTCACTGGGAGTGGCCCTTGCTAATGGCTATTTGCAGATAGGCATGCCCTGCAGTTTTCTTTCAAGGTTTGTAGCTGACAAGCTGGCTAATTTGAGTTTTGGCTGTTTTCATATGTTTGCTTTTAGTTCTATATAGTTCTGGCTACTTCACCATCTTTCAGCTCTCTGTCCTCCAACCACCTGACTGCGCTCAGTTCCTCCAGGTGGCTTTGACTCACACCAGAGAAGCAGTGAGCAGAGCGCTTCCGGAAGTCCTTCTCTAGAGGAAAGGCCATCAGACCTTTTGTTCCATTTCCATCCTGTTTTCAGAACTTGTTCCTTGTGTCAGATGTCTTATGGGCTTACATCGTGGCTCCTCCTCCTCATTATTCACTGCTCGCTGTTAGCCGCTTGTCCGGCCTGTGTACTGTGCTCAAATTCTCTTGATCATGTTCATCCTCAGCTTCTCCAAGCTCACGAATCCCCCCCGCCCCCAGTATTATCTGTGTTTGACGTGCAGTGAGTGCAACAAAACCATTCACCAAGTGGAGATCCACGAGCATTTATGGTATGCGTTTAACATACCAGCCTGAACGAATTCCCTTGCATGTTATTTGTTTTTGAATACCAGGCTTTGGAGCTGAGGAGATGGCTGTCAGTCTATTGCAGGCATATCTCTCTTTTCTTTTTTTTATATTTTTTTTATTAAAAAAATTTCCACCTCCTCCCCGCCTCCCATTTTTCTCCCCCTCTCTCCACTTCTCTCCCCCTCCCTCTCCAGTCCAAAGTCAGGGTTTCCTCCCCTGTGGGAAGTCCAAGGTCCTTCCCCTCCATCCAGGTCTAGGAAGGTGAGCATCCAAAATAGGCTAGGCTCCCACAAAGCCAGTACATGCAATAGGATCAAAACCCAGTGCCAGTGTCCTTGGCTTCTCTCTTTTCTTTTATGGAGATTTGGGTAAGATTTCCAAACCACCATCTTAACTAGAAGTTGAACATTGCTTGTTACTTTAGAAAATGGTCTATGGCTTCATTGTTAGTGTCCCAGAAAGCAGAATCTAAGAGCATGGTGCAAAATCTGTTAGCCTAAGGGAGATACACTTGAGTTCCTTAGATTCTTGCCTCATAATTTTATTTCTTTTCTTTGTTTTGTTTTCTGAGACAGGGATTCTTTTGTATCCCTTGTTATCCTAGAACTTGCTACATATGGAGAACAAGTTGGTCTCCAACTCCCAGAAATCTGTCTGCCTCTGCCTAAGCGTATACCAACAAACTTTCCTTCTCATATTTTTAATCAGTGCTTACTTTATTGCATTCAAAGATCAGCATCTTCCTTGCATGTCAAGGAAGCCAATTAAAAGAGTACTTGTTACCCCTATGACTTTTCTCCTCCATATCCACCCACTCAGCCTCCGTGTTTGAGGTCAGCCTTGTCTACAGAGCAAGTTCCAGGATAGCAAAGGCTGCACACAAAGAAACATTGTCTTGAAAAACATAAATGTGAAGACCCTAGAGAAATTAATCACTTAATCACTTACCTCATTGCATTCCTTGAGGTAAGTGTTATTATTTTTTTTTGTATGAATGCACCACCACATGAGCTGTGTGCAGTGACCCTGGGTATGTATATACTCTTTATGTCCAGGTGTCAGTTTTCAATCCCACAAATCCAGTACAGAGCTTGCTCTTGCAGCGATACTTATAATGTCTCTCATCTGATCTTTAAAGTAATGTACTAAAAGTACTTTCTATTCACGTACAAATAGAAATCTTCTGATATCTGCAGGTAGTACAAACTAGAAATTAAATAATTTCTAGTGTTATGTGACTCATTTAATAATGTAAATGCTTAGATATGATTGAACCAGACTTTATGTCCCCTCTCCAAAAAAAAAAAAAAAGAAGGTTTAATGGTTTAAGGAGGAGATGCATGACATCCAGCTACAGCTGTGAGCCCAGACATCAGTTGACTAGAAAGAGGAGGGGGGCTATGACTGTCTATACAAAAGTCACATTCTGTTGAAAAACACTAGCTACTGACCTTTTTTTTATTTTTGGTCCATACTGACCAAATCAAGAGATATTTCATGTTTCCATTACTTAAGGAGAGAGAAAAAATGGAAGAAGAAAGAGACATCACTGTGATCATCTTCATTCCTTAGAGAAGTAGACAGAGATGTGGTTCTCAGTAAATATGTCTGCAATCCTTCAGTGCTGCCTTAATCCCAGCTTTGATCCTTGCTTCTATTTCTTCTCATGTTTGAGTTCTAAATGTAAACCTTGCTCAATAATAGGAATACTTGTTTGTGTCTCTTTTTATTACACAGTCCTTTGGTGCTTTCGTGGCATCCCCTCCTGCCCGTGAACATGAATTTTACATCTTTGTGTGTGGTGGTGAATTGTTTATATGTTCTCATCAACCAGCCGTCATTTTCATATAAGTTCTCTTTCTCTGTGGTCACCTTCTTGCTTCTCGCTTTGACAGCATTAACAAACCTTTCAGCTCAAGAGGATGCAGAAAGTGTCTCTAGCACATACACGCTCAACCGTTCAGCAATCTGAGGAGGACAGACTCTCTGACACACACATTAAACATTCCCCAGTAATTTTCCATGACGGTAGGCAAGCATTAGCGAAATGGTACAGTTGGCTAGCAGATATAATAAATTTTTTCAACCTGATGCCATAAATGTCTGCTAGACCACCCTTACATTCTTTTATTCTGCTGATGTTAAATGAATGTACTTAAATCTAGGAACATTGTGGTCTATGTAGAAAACTTCCAGGTTTGGCTTGAGTATTGTTATATAAAAAGAGGATTTTTTTTTTTTAAATTTCATTTCTTTCCTTATTTTATTTTATTTTTGTAGTGGTAGCAGAGCGTGTGGGAAGCACTGTCAATGGAATTCAGGTTTCTACACAGGCTAGGAAAGCGTTCTTTTTCTGAATTACGACCTCTGCTCTGATGGTTTTTTAAAATACCTCCTATGAACCTTGCTTATCACTGAAGCTAGATCCTGAGTTGAAATTACATTACGCATGAAGAGAAGAAACAGTGGATGCCTTTGACGTATGATGCCTGATACGGTCATCAACTTTCCTTGCTTGTTGCTCATGATTACAACAGCTGAAATTTAATTGGGCAATAAATTTATTAAAGGAGTAAATAATTAGCTCTCTTAATCAGATATAGAACTCCTCGGATGTTTTCCGTCACCGGACTGACATAGGAACTTGAGCGGTTCCAGATGGTATCTCATGTATGTTTGTTTCTGAATTATTTTCTGTTCTTTCATGTTTACACATAGAGTTAAATGTTCAAAATTTGGAGGTTCCCTCAAATATTCTAGCTATTGGATATGTAATGTTCAGTTTTTATAGTACAAGAAAGCCATTTTTGAATTCACTCAGCTGTTAAGTGGTTTTGTGTATTCCAAGAACCAGATCCGCAGGAAGCAGTATGAGGATCTGAAGGACGCTATACTGGTTACTTTTCTATTGCTTTGATAAAGAAGCTTACTGACTCTGGCCTGACAGCAAGGGAACCAGCATAAGACCAAACTAGGCCCTATACTTGTGGGTGACAGTTGTATGACTGGAGCAAACTGTGGGGCCACCGGCAGTGACACCAGGATTTATCTCTACTGCTTGTTCTGACTTTTTGAATCCTATTCTCTCTGGAGGGATACCTTGCTCAGCCTAGTTAGAGTGGGGAGGGCCTTGGTCCTACCTCAAAGCAATCAATGTGCTAGACTTTACTGACTCCCCATGGGAAGCCTTATCCTCTGTGAAGAGTGTATAGGGGGTGGGATGGGGAAGAAAGATGGAGGAAGCAGGAGAAGGGGAGAAAGTGGGAACTGGATTTGACATGTAAAATTAGAAGAAAAATGTGTTGTTTTTTTTTTTAATGAGTTAAAAAAAGAAAAAGAAACCTGGCAAAAGTTAGTTGAGATGGAGTTTATTTGGGTTTAAGGCATTGTCCATCATGTTTGGGAAGGTACAGTAGCCAGCCTGTGAGGCAGCCAGTCACATTATCTCCACAGTCAGGAAGCCCAGCTGTTGGCATTCCACTCATTGTCTCCTTTCTTTTCAATCCCCAACCATGGCCCATTGAATTCCACCTACATTCAAGATGAGTCCTCCCTTCTCAGTTAAACACTCCGGATACTTCATCCTCACACACAGCCCTGAAGGCTCATCTCTAATGTGATTCTACATCCTGGCAAACTGACAGACAGGATTAATCATTATTACCAGGAAACAATCCTGAAAGATTTGAGGATTAGAAGAGGTGTGAGCTGGCACAATAACCCAGTAGATAAAGCTACCTTCGACCTGACCACCTGAGTTTTATCTCTGGAACCCCTGTGGTGGAGAGAACTGATTCCTACTAATTGTCCTTTGACTTCCTCTCACCCCACACCAAAATAAGTGGGAGAAAAGGACAATTAAAAAGGTTTAAGTCAGCAAACGTTAACATCCTTACCACATTCTCTTGACTTTGCAGTGTACAAGAGGATAATTTAAGTGGCCCTTTAATAATGTATGTTTTCCTTTCAAAGTCCCAAGACCAAAAAAGCTGTTTAAAGATGCAAAGATGACATAATTTACATATTTATATTTCAATATTCACAAAATGAGAGATGCCATCAAATCTCATGTATTTCACAGGACCTACATGGCTCTGTACCAGGTTGTATTTGCCTTTTTTGTGAATGGTGACTGAAACCGAATGATCTTGGCCTACTGTGGTCAGTGTAAGAGAGTTCCATTGAGGAAGGGAGGGAGTCAGTGAAGCAGCATCAAGTTCTAAAGCTGTTGGAGCTGTGGAGGTGCTCATGGTGAACTGGCGAGTGGGGTGACATTTAGATATTGAAAAGTATTGTGATGGAGAGAAGAACTATGGGAGTTCCTAGATTAAATGGGTAGAAGTGTATAAAGAAACTGGTTTGAGGATGAGTAAGGATAGATATGGTCAGGCTGCTCTGGGGTAGCAGAGCGTCCCACATGGAAAGGACAAAACCATTTCTGAGTTATCGGTGGAACTGGACTTAACCAGAAAAGTTGCCACAGTGATGTGGGATGAAAAAGACCTGGATGAATAAAAATACACTTCTGTGTTTCATAGTTCTCTAGGGCAATAAAACCAATATAATGAATGTATATTGAAGGAAGGTTTATTTAATTGATATACTCTATGGTGTGGGTGGTCCATCGATGGCTGCCTGACACTGAGAGGCTGAGAATCAGACAGTTGCATAATCATAAGATTTAGGACAGATTTTTCCTAAGCAGTCCAACTCAGGTACTGAAGCATTGGAAACTTCCAGGAGAGCTGCTGGTCTTCAGTCTACATCAGAAGCCGAAATGAGCTGGTTTTGATACCAGTGGAGGAAGCGGCAGAGGCAGCAATAGGAAAGATGCACTTGTAGCAAGAGTGAAGACATTCAGGCAAAGAGCAGTTCTCCTTCCCATCTCCTTCTTCTTTGGGATCCCACTAGAAAGGTCATCCACACTTACCGTGGGTTTGCTCACTTCAGATAATCTGATCAAGAAAAGTTTCACAGTAATGTCTGGTAATATTCAGTTGATTCACTATCCACTCAAACCAGCAACAAAGCTCATCCATCACAACAGTATTGAGCTTTCCAAACAGAACAGACTTTGGAAACCAGATAAAATGAACACTCCGGCCTTTTTGATCTTTAAGTTTTGCTTAATTTTTTAATCATTATAGATGCATAGTAAATTGCAAAATAGTACACCAATATCTTAATCTCTTATTTAGTTTCCCCAAGATAGTATCTTAACAAGAGTAAAGTTGCAATGGAAATTGCACTGGTGCATTCAGTGGACTGATTTGGATTCTGCCCAGTTTCCATGCACCCCTGCTCTGGGGTGAAGGAAATGGCATATGTACTTGTCTGGGTAGAAGGTTATTATCCTTTTCGTTACGTCTATTTCTTTATTGCCACAATCATACACAATTCTTCCATCCTTAAAAATGTCCCTTATGATGCCCTTTTAATTATACCCCTGCCTCTCTTTCTCTTCTCTTCACCCATGGCAGCCAGGCTATACAATACACAGCAAACACTTGATGTCTTTCCTAGAATTTCAGCAATCTTGTGTTCTAATTCTTGCCTGGGTCTATTCATGCTTATGTCTAAAGGAGGTAAGAAATATTCACTGAGAAGTGCCTCCTATGTAAAAGAAGAAATCGGCGGCTGATCTGCACCCATCCTCATGTTGCCGGACAATCTCTAGAATTGTCTTTTTTTCCCATTCAGTACAGTGTGAGTCTTACAAGATCCACCCAGGTTTCAAGTCAGAGACAGATTAGGGGTTCTGCCTACTCCTGGGACAGTATTGGGCATTATTAAAGCATCATGAAAAGCTGATAAATTAAGCCAACATTTATGATCAGTTCCTGAGGTGTTGATGACAGAGATGGTGATAAGGAGGCAGAATGGCATAGCTAGCTTCCAAACCCATCACGGGTGACTCAGTAGGGAACTCTGAGTATTACCCTATTGTCACAAGGTAGAGGATGGTGCAAAGCAGGCAGTTCTCTCCACAGAGAATATCTGTGGCCATATGACTAGGTTGCATGAGGCTAATGCATGGCATATTGCTGGTAGTCCTTGGTAGTAAGTCCTAAGCCGACCAGGATGCCGGCAGTCTCCTGTTTCATGGAAGATTTGCTTGAAGACTTGTTTCTGGTATTTATAGTTGATTCTCTTTTTTTTGGAACCTTATAATTTTATTTATTTATTGTTGTTTTTCATGTTTTTCCTGTTTCATGGAAGAATCTGCTTGAAGACTTGTTCCTGGTATTTATAGTTGATTCTCTTAAATGATAAAGTTTGGGAATCAAAATGGAATCCTTCTACAAAGTTCTTAATCAGTTGTATAGGGCAGCGCTCCTTGGAGCCTCACCTGGAAATGAGAGATATAATATGATTACATCTTGCACCTCAACTCAACCCTTTCAGATCCCATTTGTTCTCCTTCCTGTTCCTTCAAATGTTCAAATGTTGATGGTGCATGAAGGCAGGGAGAATTACCCTCTGTCAAGGTGGCCGCCTTTCCTGAAGTAGCCATGCGGACAAAGAGACACACACAAGTGAGCAGCGCTCAAGAGAGGAAGCTCCTTCAATCACACAAGTGAGCAGCGCTCAAGAGGGAAGTTCCTTCAATCAGCCACAACTGATGTGATAATAAGCAATGCATTGTCTCTTGAAGCAGAGACACGGGCACAGGATAAATGCAGAGATGCAGCTGCATACATTTACAGCCAGCTGAAGTTTATTCTAAACCAAACTGCGTGTTTCAAACTCCAGATAAGTTTTGTCTCACACTGCTCCAAAGGGCCTGACAATGCTTCTCTAGTTCCTGTTGCAAGAAAAGATAACATCAAATAATTCTTGAATTGATTCCTGCCAAATGAGGTGGGGAATCTTTCTGCATACTCAATGATGAAATAATACATTGCCTCCAAACTCTTGGTTGTGATTTAATAGAAAAAATAAAAGATTTTTAAAGGTGTATGTTCATAGAATTTTGAAAAGACCTGGGACCCATCTAAAACAAGTACTTGCTATATTTCTTGGAATTGTCCTGATGACTCATAGCCTCCCGAATTTATCAATAATCTTGTGTTGTAGATGCTCTTGTCTGGGCCCATTCATGCTCGTGTCTAAAGGGAGTTGATTATATCCATTATGAAGAGCCTTTTTTTGTAAAGTGGTGAAAAAAATCTATGGCTGATTTGCAACTGTCTTGATGTTGCCAGACCATCGTGCAGACAGGGACACATTTGCTGTCTAGGATATCAGTTTTGCATACTGTATCTCTGGAGTCATTGAAAACACTGTTCAAGAAAGCCTTCCTGTGTTGGATCTGAAGTTCACCCTGGATGTCTATATAAGTGCTGGTCTAGCCCATGTGATCATGATTGGAGCAGTAGATTTAATTACAGTAGAATTCTTACAAGTCAGACTTCAAAACTGTCAGGAGATGAATTGAAAGCCCTCTCTTTAACCATAGAGTCCATGTGCAGCTGTCCGGGACCTTTCAGATCAGGGCAAGGGCATGCTGGAGGCTGTTAAAGCACCCCTGGACATTTACTTACAGTTCTAAAGAGAATGGGAAGCTATCAAAAATTTCCATCCCCTCCAAAAACATCTTCAACATTCTTAGTCATCAGAGAAATGAAAATCAAAACAACTCTGAGATTCCATCTTGCACCTGTAAGAGTAGGCAAGATCAAAAATCACTGATGAAAACTTATGCTAGAGAGGTTGTGGGGAAAAGGGAACACTTCTGCATTGCTAGTGGGAAAGAAAACTTGCACAACTCCTTTGGAAGTTATTGTGGTGATTTTTTTGTAAATTAGGAACAACCTTTCTCAAGACCCAGCAATACCACTTTTGGGTATATATCCAAAGGATGCTCAATTGTGCCACAGGGAGATGTGCTCAACTATGTTCATAGCAGTATTGTTTGTCATAGCCAGAACCTGGAAACAACCTAAATGCCCTTTGATTGAAGAATGGATAAGGAAAATGTGGCACATTTACACAATGGAGTACTACACAGCAGAAAAAAATGACATCTTGAATTTCTCAAAAAAATAGATGGATCTAGAAAACATTATTTTGAGTGAGATAACTTAGACACAGAAAGACAATTATCACATGTACTCACTCATAAGTGGTTTTTAAACATAAAGCAAAGAAAACCAGCCTACAAATCACAATCTCAGAGAACTTAGACAACAATGAGGATACTAAGAGAGACTTACATAGGTCTAATCTACATGGGAAATAGAAAAAGACAAGATCTCCTGAGTAAATTGGGAGCATGGAAACCTTGGAGGGAGGATTGTAGGGGAGAGGCAGGGAGAAGAGCAGAGAAAAATGTAGAGCTCAATAAAAAAGTAATCAGGAAAAAAATACCATGATCTATTGTATATACAAAAATGACTATAGTTTTTACTGTGTTTCTTATTCTGTTAAAATACAAAATTTGAGTACTGTTCTTTCAAGGTCTTTGAAGAATTTTGCTGAGTTTTTGATTGGCATTGCTTTGAATCTGTAAATTGCTTTTTGGTAAGATTGCCATTTTTACTATGTTAATTCTACCTACTCAAGAGCATGGGAGATCTTTCCACTTTCTGGCGTCTTCTTCAATTTCTTTCTTCAAAGATTTAAAGTTCTTGCCATACAATCTTCCACTTGTTTGGTTAGAGTTACTCCAAGATATTTTATGCTATTTGTGGCTATTGTGAAAGGTAATGTTTCTCTGATTTCTTTCCCAGCCTTTTTATCATCTGAGTACAGGAGGGCTACTGAGTTTTTTTGAGTTAATCTTGTATTCTGCTACATTACTGAAAGTGTTTATGAGTTGTAGAAGTTCCTTTGTAGGATTTTTGGGGCCACTTATGTAAACTATCATATCATCAACAAATAGTGAGAGTTTGACTTCTTCTTTTCCAATTTGTATCCCCTTGATCTACTTTTGGTGTCATATTGTTCTAGCTAAGACCTCAAGACCTATATTAAATAGATATAGAGAGAGCGAACAACCTTGTCTTGTTCCTGATTTCAGTGGGATCGCTGGGAGTTTCTCTCCACTTAGTTTGATGTTGGTTCTTGGCTTGCTGTACATTGCTCTTATTATGTTTAGGTATGTTCCTTGTATCCCTGCTCTCTCCAAGACATTTATCATGAATGCAATGACTGGTAAACAGCATACCTTTGCATAAATGAATCCTCCAAATTCCTGTGTTTTTTTCCTATTTGATTTTTTTTTTTTGAAAACCCAGCATCTGTGGTTACCACAAACTAGTGGGCTAGAGAAAGAAGAGTCTTTGGGTTCCAACAAACCTAAACCATCCAGTTAATGTCTGGGTTGCGGTACAAATTTCAGTCATAGTTTGAGATAATTTGTATGGTTGAAGATAAGGGTAAGAATTTGAGACCTCAGTAGGTATAAAAACACCAGACGTTTACTTGATCGTTCATGTTTTGCAAGAAGAAATCCAGGATGATGGGTTAGGAACAGTTAGACATAAAAAGAGCACAGTCAGCTTATTAGAGTAACATTGTCTATCAAATCTAGTATTTTAGACCTCATTCTTGTACTTTCATGCTCATTTCTATGAGTTATAAGAAAACATTCTCAAATGTTATAGGAAACATTTTCTTTACACTAGGTGAAGGTATAGAGGACTTAATTCACACATACTTTGGATGGGTATCGTCCTCTTTTTGTATCTACTTTTTTGTGTGCTTTCATAAGCAGAACTGATTCCACCATCTATGTTAGAGATTATTTGACCTCATAGGGCCCTTCAGCTTACTACTAGGATGATAAATAATTGCTATAATTTTCCCATCATGCCTTCAGTGTTTATGCTCACCCTTGTGTTTCCTGCCTTCTCTCTCCATGTGCTGGCTAGATTTATATCAACTTGTTATAAACTATTGCCATCTGAAAAGAGGAAACTCCCTTTGAGAGAATACCTCTATGAGATCAGACCGAGAGATCAGCTTATAGAGCATTTTTTAAAATTAGTGACTGGTCAGGGTCAGCCCAGCCCATGAAAAGTAGTGCCATCATGATTCTGGGATCTATAAGAGAGCAGGCTGAGCAAGCCATGTGGAGCAAGCCAAGTAAACAGCACCTCTCCATGACTTCCACATGACTTCCCTGCCTCCAGGTTCCTGCTCTGTTTGATTTCCTGTCCTGATTTTCTTTGATTATTGTAGTAATAGGAGGAGCAGCGGGGCTGCATTCCTGGCACCCCAGCCGCCTGGATAGCTTATGCCCCGAAATAACAACACACAAACTGTATTCATTTAAACACTGCTTGGCCCTTTAGCTCTAGCCCTTACTGGCTAATTCTGATATCCCGATCAACCCATCTCTAATAATCTGTGAGAACCGGTCTTACCGGGAAGATTCTAGCCTAGTCCATCCTGGGTCGGAGCTTCATGGCGTGTGTCTGCCCGGGAGTGGGGCATGGCGTCTCTCTCAGGCGTCTGCTCCTGAGAGGAGAGCTGTGGAGTCTGAGCTCACTTCCTCTTCCTCCCAGCGTTCTGTTCTGTTTACTCCTCCCACCTATCTTCTAACCAATGAGGGCCAAGCAGTCTCTTTTTATTTAACCAATGACCTTCCTCCATCAGATTA
Organism: Microtus oregoni; assembly: GCF_018167655.1. Lineage (NCBI taxonomy): Eukaryota > Metazoa > Chordata > Mammalia > Rodentia > Cricetidae > Microtus > Microtus oregoni. The sequence goes on along the minus strand of NW_024544552.1, from coordinate 850,753 downwards.
TGAACTGTGATATGGAAGTATAAACCAAATAATCTCTTTCCTTGTCAACTTGCTTTTTGTTCATGGCGTTTTGCCATAGCAATAGAAATTCTAAGTTACTCCCTAATCAGAAATCTACCTTCTGTTGGTGTTTATTGCTTGTTTATTTCTTTCCCCATTCAATCCTTGCCTAAATTTCTATTCTTTGTTGTTTTTTTAAAGTTACCAATTGATAAATATATGCTACAAACCATATTAGTTAACGGGATGTAAGGACACATAAGACAGGATATTCTTCTCAGAAAATTTACATTTCAATCTAGAAACTCATGTATGTGTTTGTGTGTTTAGCTATCATCATCGTCATCATCACCATCATCATCTAGATACCATGGTAAGCGCAGGAATGGCACAAAGCAAATAGAAACCTCATTTGCTTAGTCATCTCGGAAGAATATTCATTAAAATGAAAATAAGGGGGTCAGGACAAGCTTTCCCAAGATGATACTGAGGCAAAACAAAGTATACTAAATCAAGGTACATGAAGCACATTCCAAGCAGAAGAAACTCTGGGTCACTGAAGCTGCTGGGTAGATGACTGTGCCCCCAATAGTCCCTAGGAATGAAAGAAATAGGGCCACCCAGCAGCAGTATTGAGCCACTGACATCTCAGGCTGACCTAGCCCAATGTGATTTTCCCCCAGTAGAATGGCATGATCAGGGTATTGAGCCACTGAAACCTTGGACATGTTCATTAGATATGAGAAGTGATATCAAAATGATAATGAGCCTCATCCCAGGAGAACCTTTGGGATTGATAGTGAATGGGAGAAGAAGCAGAGTCTGAAAATATTTAAAAATAAATTATTCAGAGAACTTACTTTTTCTACTTATAAATCCACAGAGGTGGGGTCCTCTTGAAAATTCCCTTATTTCAGGCTACATTTATAGAAGCAATCTTCTAGAAGCTGAATTGAGATTTAGAGCCCACATGAGAGAATTTTCTCCCTCTATGGGAAGGATACTGTATTGTATGTACATTCTATTTCAGTCACCAAAAACCTATTTGAAAAGCCATTAGATTTGCAAGAAGACTGACCTTCATGCCATAAAAATGCAAAGACTTTACTAGAAGTCAAAGAGGTTAAAAAATCTGATTCTAATATAGTTGAAGGAAATGTGTAAGTGTTGAAATTGACCCCAGAAGACAAACCAATGTTTGAATTTAGAGAAAGCACTTTGCTTAATATAGAACTGTTTTTCATTTTGTTTTTGAAGTGGTCTTTAAAGGCATAAACTAGTTTGAAAAAACTGTTTACTTTTGTCACTGGAAGTGCTTGCTTCAGTATGGATGCAGCTAAAAAAGGATTTAGTCACCAACTATGGAGGGAAAGTCTACACCATAAACGTTCAGGAATTCCTACAGTCTACCCAAGAGGCTCTTCAAAGTAAAGCCATTTTCACCATTACAATAAGATGGTGTTTGTCATTTTGACAGTGGGAGACATATCTGATCTGCTGATATTGTGAAAATACATTGTATTCTACAAAGTTTACATCCAAGAACCATACAATTGAGTTGCAAAAAGATTGCGGTACTTTCAGGTAGTGATTCTTCTAGCTATATGCTCTCTCCCGAATAGTGCAGAAGACCTCTCAAGTTATGGAGGACAAGAAAGCTCCAGTACACCTACCCATGACATACACTATCAGGCACACTTATCCCAAATGTGAGTAGGTAATAGTATTGATGCTGTGGGCTGTTGAAGTTTAGCACCAGAGACTCAATAATATAAAATCGAAAGATACTTATTTTTCTAACCTACTGGTGCTATAATTTGGATAGAGTTTGAATGTCCCTTACAAGGGGCCAAATGTTGGACACTTATGACATTGTGGGAGGTGCTGGAACTTTCAAAAGGTGGGGACTAGTAGGAGGGCCTTATGTCATAGAGGGAGCTGCCCTCAGAAGGGTATTAACAGAGCTCTTATGAAGCTATAGAGCTTGGAAAAACCTGGAGATTTTCAGTGAGTTTTAAGACTTAGCCCACATTCCTCTTTGACTTTTATTTGGCAATATGGCATCTCACTTCCTCCCACACTCCCACCTCTTGTCATGGGGCTCTCTGCAGATCTGTACTTTTCCTTTTGGACTGTGACTCAGTAAAGCTAAGAACTAAATGAACAACTATTCTTTATGAATGTAGCCTGTGTCGGGATTCTATCAGTGTCAGTGAAAGCAAGGATTAGTCTGAGAATTTCGCCTTGTGACCATGATTGGACTGTATATATGTGTGTGGTATGTGTAGAAGTGTGTATGAAAAAAGACATGACCTGAGGTGGCTCTAAGTGAGCCCCATAGAGGAAAGGCAAGACCAGAATGGACACCATCATACACATGCATCTGTGAAGAAGAACAGCATGTGGGAGGCCTGGGCAAAGTGAAAGTTCCTCTCTGCTCTCCCCTAACTGTACCTTCTGAGCAAGGTGGCTTTGTTTATTCTAAAATGAGCAGGAATGGTTTGGCCACAAATGGGATCACAGAATACTTAGCAGTAGTTAAATGTATATGAATGCACAACAACCAAAAATTCATTCAAAATCAAAATGTAATGATGCTTAGGTTCGGTGGTTCTAGAAGCCTTGCTCACATTGCCTTGCAAAACTTCTGGTCTTGCTTCTGAACACTTATGTGTACTTTGTCCTGCATATGCACCAACATACAGTTGCAAGAAACATTGCCTGAGCATGTTGACTCGGGTTTGACATGATTTGGTGTTATAGACTATACTGTTTGACTATGTATACAGTGTTTTATACATAGTTTTCCTACTTGCCTTCCTCAATATGTATCAAGCCATTCTATCTTTGTATTCACTGTATTAGGATGTTTGATTATAAAGTGATTATTTGAGGAGCTATGCAGATCTGAGTGGCCTGGCCATGGCGACATCCAGGCCTGGCTGCTTGCCAAGAGTCATGTCTGGATCGTTGGTTTGCAGCCTGTGTCTGTGTTAAAGTCCATGGTCTGTGTTGTCACCAAAGGTCACATGAATGCCAAGGTTCTGGCTCTAAACCTGTGGCCATGTTGGTGTCTGAGAGCCATGCTGTCATTCGGGCTATAGTGACCTGGATGGCCTGAGCTGCCACAGGGACCTCGGTGACTTCTGATCTGAACTGCTGCCAAGGACTCTGTCTGTGTCCATGGTCCTGCTGTAACTGGAGTCTCTGTTGATGTCTGTAGCCTGTGTTACCACACAGGGTTACAAGAATATACATTTTTGAAATGTGAGGGCCAACCTGAGCTGGCTCTGCCTTTCGCTGGTCCTAAGAAAGCTGTCCCTGCCTGTTGCCTGTCAATGGGAGCAAGAGAGCTGGCCCTGACCCTCACAGGAAAACTGGGCTTAATGACCTGGGCATGGGACGCCTGACCCTCTGCACTCAAGAGAGATGGCCCAATCACCAACCAGGAGCTTGGTAGAGCTGACCCTCATGGCCTGAGTGTAGGAGAGCCCTCTCTACCCCTCACCTAAGTGTGTATGTGTGTATGTGGGGGGTAGCCCCTGCTACCCAGGCTGACCATCTTAACTACCACTCAGGCCCACATCTAGGGCCTTGGGTTGGCCCGTCCTAATATCTACCCCATCTGTGACCCACTGGAAGATGTGAAGGGTCTGCTCCTGCAGAATGATACCCTTTTGATCTCCATGGGTTGGAGCAACCACAGGATATCCAAGAGGAATTTTGAAGAGGGTCCAGTGATGATGATGTACTAGAAAACAAAGGAACCAGAGCAATATCTCATTGGAATAAAGATTTGCAAGCGAAGCACAGAGGACAAAAGCCTGTACTATGTGACACAACATGGCTCCCATTGCCACTAAGAAGAATGAAGAAGAGTTGGAGAGCTGGAAAAGATGGAGGAGCAAAATGATCTTTTGTTTGTTTGTTTGTTTGTTTTGGTGGAGAATACTGCAAGGGTGAAAGGGAAATGAGTGGAATTGGGGTGTGTGATGTAAAACCCCAAGGAATCAATAAAGAAATTACGTTAAAAAACAGAAACAAAAGAATGATTGAATTGCTGACTTCAGTTTCTTAATAACACATAAAATGAATTTTGACCTTTGATTAGGGAAGAATTTCTGGCAAAATTTGAAATGGCTCTGCTGCACACTTTTGCCATTATGCACCAAGCATTCGTGTGAAGTGGTATTTTCTGCACTGAAGGTTATAAATTGCCAGTCAGCTCTGAAAAACGCATAAGTTGCCCCACATCTGACTGCACAAATGCTCACAGAGCATTTCATTTCCTATATAAAACAAAACAAGCACATCCATCTCACTACATGGAAATGCACAGTCGTGTTTAGTGAAGTGGTAAATGTGTATATAGATATCAAAGGTGTTTTAAAATGTCTTCATGATTTATTACCACCAAATTAATTTTATATCTTTTTTACATATCTGTCCACTCAGACTCACAAAAAAAATTTTCTTGGGCAAAATGGAGATAGAGATAAAAGTTTAAGAAGCCCCTTTACATATAATATAGTATATGAAGGATTTTACATTTAGTAATTCCCAATAATCCCTGGTTTAGGAAGCGACTGTGACACTGCCAGATAGCCATGGCATTGTTTTAAAGATTTAGGGGAACTTGTATCGTTTGATGTGTTTCATAGTGTGATTGAGTGTTTCATAGTCATGCCTGCGCGCGCATGTGCGCGCGCGCGCGCACACACACACACACACACACACACACAGGCATTTAGGTAAGTCCTCTGCCAAGATGTATGAACAACAGCATTTTGTTCAAGATATAGCATCAAAGCAGCATATATAGTTACATGTTTTAGCTAGTTGAGCTTTTTTCTTTCTCGTGTGGCTTAATGTATAGAATGAATGTGGGCTAATAAATAGCAGATAGCTTTCATGAATTTTTTTTAATGAAGAGATAATGAGAACTAGAAGACTATATCTAAGTTTATCTACTCATAGTCTTTGCCTTGTCAGTATTTACAGGCTTAATATTCTTAAATTATTTTGGTCTCTCAGGCCAGTAAAATAGATACTATCTTTTTTAAAGGATATTTTATAATATGGCTTCAAGAGACATTATGATGATAGCTATGAGACTGATTCTTTACACAATTGAGTAATAAATGATTTTTGAAACTTATTTTTAACTATGTGTGAGTGTGTCTATAAGCATGTATGTATGTGCGTGCATGTGTGCACATGTGAATGCAAAGGCCTACAGTGGCTAAAGTGTATGATGCCCTTGGAGTTGGAGTCACAAGCAGTTATATGGAAGATACAGTATGAGCTCATTGGACACATCTTTGTGAGGTGTAAAATTATGTCTGGATACAAATCAAGCTAATATTACTCATCTGTAAGAAGAAATAAGTGTGCATTCATGGAATTTCTAAGCCCTTCACTTGTATTAAAAATGAAGATGATTCTCTCCGAGGATGAGGAAACAGAATGACAAATCTGTAGCTTACAATTAGAAGGAGTAGAAGGAGACAAAAGCAAAATATGGCTGGAGCTATTTTCCTATCAAAAAATCATGTTCAACAAAAGCATGAAAACCTTTCATTTTTGTTTCCTGTTCTGATACCTTAATTACACTTTTCTTTTCTCCAAGTACAACAAAAGCAATACACAGGCCCTGCAATAGTTATTTCTTAAGACATTTAACATCGAATTACTTCCAAATTTAACTTGTTTGAGATTTGAATGTGAACTATTAAGTTAAAATTATGGCCTTCTAGAATATAATATAAATAGACAAATTAATGAAAAATACTATTTTATGTTTTAATAATATCTTTCCGATCACTAATAGTCAATAGCATTATGTGGGGAATTTAGGCATGATCTGGATTTTATTACACATATCTACACTTTAAAATGCCTCACAAATTGCCAAGTTTTAATGCAAACAGATGCTAAGAAATTAAAATATAGAGAATTTTACTGTATTGCGATCATCATTATCTAAAGAAAACCCTTGAAGAGATTTTTTTTTAAAAAGACACTTGCTTTGTTTTTTCAGAGAGCACAGTCAGATGAACTGGAAAAAATTGAAAAGCACAGTCGATCATCCAAGGACAAGGAAAATGCCAAGTCTCTTGACAAACCTGAACAGTAAGTGTGTCGTGTTCAGGGACCTGGGAGGGCAATGATCGGCTTCTCAGCAATGGGAAGTGATGGTTCCTGAGTGCATGTTTGTTATAAAGGCAGTGCCACTGTTAGGGTAGCTTAAGCTTTCCCTCCCTTCTTGCCTTTATCTTTTTAGGTTCCTGTATGAGCTGTCTCTAATCCCCAACTTCTCAGAGCGAGTCTTCTGCATCCTGTTCCAGTCAACGTTTTCAGAGAGCATTTGTTCAATTCGTCGTAAACTGGAATTGCTACAGAAACTGTGTGAGGTGGGTTCTGGACCAGAAAACTGAACACAAATTCTAATCTTTAATTGTGTTCAGTCATGTTCTTATTTATTTTTGTGATTCTTGTTTACTTGAAGTATTTGTAAGTTCGAAGGATAGTAATCCCACATGAAAGAATATTTGGGGACGAGGCTTCCGTAATAAAGTATGTGTTTAGACATATTCACAGGGCAGTGGAACCACACTGAGATTCTGGCCATTTTGTATCAGTCTCCTGGAATCTCAGATACCAATGGTTTTAACGAAACCAAAGCGCCATTTTCCATATTCTCTTAGATATCACACTTCCAAATGGAAGAGGTCTTTGGGTTGTTTGTTTGAATTGGCCCCTCAGTAAAGTGTTAATATTTATTGTACCCAAATGATTTTTTTGAATAGTCATTTGACTCTCTGGAATATAAATACTCTTCTGAATACAACAAATAAATTTTGGACTGGGGGGGGGAACCAAAATTAGCATTTAAAGCACTTTATCAAAAAATAAACAGAAGTGTTTCTTCTTATTGGGGTAAATCATCTCCCAGAACAGAGAGAAACTATCAGGAACATCTTCAGAAAAAGTGGCACAAAAACCTGAAAACAGACAGGTCTGGGAGTGGAGAGCATGAACTTATGGGTAACAAACCTAACTCTGGAATTCAATTTTTATAACTGCTTTTTGGGATTCTACAGTTGTGCCAGAAATCTGTGTTGTTCCAGACATTGAGACAGTTAAGGATGATAGAGATGATGTTGTTTTCTGGAAATTCTCATTGTATGTGGGCTAGAATGGCATCTCTTGGCCACCACACTCATGCTTGTTGGTTGCATGCCATTGAGACACTGTTTTTAAAGTATACAAAATAATCTGGAAGGGAATGGTTTAACTGTCACTCAAAACTGTGAGTATAATATAATTAGCTTGATATTGATTTTAGCTGATTCAAATAAAATGGCATGTAAGAGAAAAATCTTTGCCATCCTATCTTACAGACATTAAAAAATGGACCAGGGGTCATGCAAGTTCTGGGTTTGGTTCTAGCCTTTGGGAACTACATGAATGCTGGAAACAAGACGCGAGGACAGGCAGATGGTTTTGGACTAGACATTCTGCCAAAGCTAAAGGATGTCAAAAGCAGCGTAAGTATTTTGTGTTAATGGGCACACCAGATTGAGGCCATTTTATTTTTAAATAGGTTTGGGTTTAAACTTTCTGTTCTGAGGTCAAAAGTTTTACACACACATGCATGCACACATGCAACACATGAACATATATTTATGCAACTTTTGAAGTAGTATCTCATATAGTCCAGAATAACCTCAAACTTGCTGTGTTAGGAAGGATGATATGGAACTCTGCATCCTTAGGTGTGAGCCTCTATTTCTGGCAAAAGTTCTGTTATATTCTGCACTAGGTAAAAGTTGATCATCTGGGTATCTGTAGTTTAAAGGAGTGATAATTTTCCTACCAGAATTGTGAATCCTCTGTGTAATGAGTTATTATATATATGTATTTTGCTTCTTATCCCAGTATTTTTAATTTTAAGTTATTTTGTGATTATTGAAACTAAAAAATACAATTTAATAGAGGGAGGAATATATGTGTATATATATAATATATATTATATATATGTATTATATGTATATTATATATACATATATAATATATATTATATATGCATATATATGTATACATATATATATTACTAAAACTAAGTATTTCTTCTTTTATCAAGCTGTTTTGGTGTGTTTGGTTTGGAGCTGAGGACTAATCATTTTTAGTGAATTCGAGACTCTGCCTATTGTCTTTTCTTCTCTAGGCAGTATAGAAAATAAAACAAGCATGAATGAAAGTAGTTCATAAATAAAGTATAAAAGATGCTCCCACTTTCCTGTACACTGTTCTTTCTACTGGTAGGTATGGCAGTGTCTAAGTCTGATTGTAGGTGTAGGTTTTTTGTGGGGGTTTTTTTGTTGTTTGTTTTTTATTTTTCTTTCTATTGTCATCATTGTTTTTTATTTTGTTTTATTTTGTCTTGTTTTTGGTATAGGGTTTCTCTATGTAGTCCTAGTTGTCCTGGAACTAGCTCTGTAGTTCAGGCTGGCCTCAAGAGTTCTACCTGCTTCTCCCTTCCACATGCTGGGATTAAACACATGCATCACTACTACCTGGCTGACCTAGTTATTTTTAACCCTACTTCTCTGAGGTGGTTTTGCTGCTGTTGTTTAGAATAAATACTGAGGAGACTTTTGGGGGTGGAAATGGAAGGGTAAAGTCAGACATAACAATCACAGATGAAAGTCTGAAATGGTAAACCTAGAAGGTAAGAGTTGTGCTTCCCTCCATGAGAATTTCTGCACAGGAAGAACACCAGGGTGGGAGGAAATATGAGAGGACTTTTAAGTACTGAGTTTGAGTAAGTGATTGTACAAGTGAAATTGTCATCTGGAGAGAATACAGTCATCCGAGAAGCAGCATTCAGTTATTACCCTCATGAGCTATAACATGCAATCTTCATCTTTATGAGAGACATGCAGTATACAGTCATTGTCTTCAGGGGAGAGATGTAACATGAGGCCATTGTCCTCATAAGCAAGGTGCAGCATGCACTCATCATCTTTGCGAGAGAGATGCATCATGCAGTTGTCCTCCTGAGAGACATGCAGCATACAGTTATCATCCTTATGAGAGAGATGCAGCATGCAGTCATTGTCCTTGTGTGAGAGATGCAGCATGCAGTATCATCCTTGTTAAAGAGATGCAGCATGCAGTATCATCCTTGTTAAAGAGATGCAGCATGCAGTATCATCCTTGTTAAAGAGATGCAGCATGCAGTCATTGTCCTTATGAGAGAGTTGCTTCTTCAGGTGTCTAATTAGTCAGGACTCTTGACTGTTTATTTTTTCTCCACATATGCACAAATAATTCAGCATCATTTTTCTCAGGAACTGCTATGCCAGATACTGCACTTCTGAAACTGAATAAAAGTCTTTTTGTTAGTCCAGTTTGGGGTTTTTTGTTTGTTGTTTGTTTGGTTTTGAGTCAAGGTCTCAGTAGTTTAGACTGACCTCAAACTCCAGGCAGTCCCGCCTCAGCTTCCCTAGTACTAGGACTGCAGTCTCAGCTAGCTTTCTCTTGTACATGCACATCAGTTAATTTTTATGCCTTTCATGTGTGCTCAAATAAACATGTGCATTCAAGTGCTATTGTATTTATATTATAAACATTTCATAGAAGCAAACTTCTGATTTATAGACATAATAAATCATATGTGCTAAAACAGATCTACTTTCCAAATGGATATTTGCTGAGACAACTTTTGCAAATAACATTTGAGTATGAAAAGGGCAATATAATGTTAAGCTTATAAAAATTGATCTAAAATATATTCTGATAAACAAAATTGTTTAAAATTACTTATGAAGATGGATTGTGTTTTCTATCTTGCTTCATATCTCTTCCTCCCTCTATTAAATTGTATTTTTTAGTTTGAATAATCACAAAATAATTTAAAATTAAAAATACTGGGGCAAGAAGCAAAATATTTAATAATTAGGCTTCCATTGTTCTCTCATAATATCTATGCAAGATATTTTGAATTGGAATTTTCTTTAGGATGCTAATGTAAATGTATTTACTCCTCACTAATATTTATAGAATAGACACTACACTTTCAGATCAACCAGATTGTCCTTTCACTGGCAAGCCTTTAAAAGATGTTTTACTGAGTCATGTGCTTCTGTTTCATAAAATGACAATGTAGGACTAAGAATTGACCTCAAGTTGTCTGAGCCACAAGCAAATCCTACTGATGGGGAAATCTTCAATGGCCATATTACAATACCCCATGAAACTGGATTCTTGGGTGGCATTATTCTTTTCATAAATACAGGAAAACTCATGCCTAGATCTAGTAACGGAAGCCCCGAGGACAGTTAAGTTTAACAGGATTTATTTGCACAAGAGAAAGCCCTAGGGCAGGTAATATTACAGACCAAAGATGATTCTGAGTGCCCTGTCCCCATCCAAATGAGGCCAGGTTATATTTACAACCAGATGAGAAAGAGAGAGAGAGAGAGAGAGAGAGAGAGAGAGAGCCCATATCACAGCAGTTGACATTTGTGTTACCTGGACATGGTTTGAAAGACTCTCTGTTGTAATTAGCCAAGTCTCAGTGGCTTGGTTATCGATGTGTACTTTTAGAGTAGCGTCAAACTGGATTGCAATTCACTGTGTAAGGAGGCCGTTCTGAACCAACTTTACCACCAGTGTGTAGAGACCAAATTAAGTCAAATCTCTTGTAATTTAACAGAGGAAACATTTCAGAGAATTTATATTGTGCACTAGGTTTTCTCTAACTTAAGTTATCTGTTGATTAATTGGATCATGACAAAAAACAATTAAAAGTTAATACTTCTAGATGTGTCAGGAAGGGAGCAAAATATTGTGTTTTGGAAGCTGTAAATATTATTGGATATAAAATAATTTTACATTTTCAAATGATATGTACATTATCTTAATAGCATAAGTGTTTATTCCTCAATCTCAGTTGTTAATATGACAAATTGTAATGTGCTTTGCATTTTAGAAGTTTCCACTTACCTGAAATACTTTTCCATTTCTCTGGTCTAAGCACTAAAGAATTTCTGTCAGTTCCAAAAATTATTTATTATGGCAACACTGGCTAGATCCTTTATATGGGATTACAAGCAATTATCTAATTATGATGATATTTGAAAACCTAAGTGCTGGGCTGGAGACATTACTCCTCAACTAAGATCTCATGCTATTCCTTGGAGGAGTCAAGTTCTGTTCCCAGCATTTACACGGAGGCTCACAAAGACCTGTAACTCCTGTTCCTGGGAATCCAGTGCCCTTTTCTGGTTTCCACAGGCACCGAACACACACATGGTGCACACACATACATGCAGGCAAAACACATAAGCAACATTTAAAAGAACAAAAGTACTAATCAAGTTCAAAATAAATGCATTAAATAAAACACATAAACATTGAGTTAAATTTCTGATGGAGGGAAATAAAAACAGCACACTATTTACGTTTGAACTCCTCTCTTAAACAGGGAAGCTTCCTCTTGGCACCTACACTGGAAGAAACAAATCTTCCATCCCTTTAGATACAATCATCAAGGCCGTGTAGAATATAAAACCACTCAGAATATTCCCAAGTTTATATGTGTACTCCCTGTAATTTACTTTACTCTGTAAACTTAATAATACTTGATAATTGTTAAGGATGTGTTACTTACTTTGATCTTTCTGCCTAGGACAACAGCAGAAGCCTTTTGTCGTATATTGTCTCATATTATCTTCGAAATTTTGATGAGGTAGGACCGACTTTGCATACAGCTCTATTTTGATTTTCTTTCCTTGCACCTGTGTGTGTGTACGGTGCATGATATGAGTGTGATGGTGTGTTTGTGCTAACTTGCAGATGCAGAGGCTGGAGCAAGACTTGGGGCCCCTCCCTCTGCGCTCTCCATCTTGTTTCCTTGATGCAGTCCCTCAGTAGCCAGGAAGCTTGTCATTTCAGCTAGGCTGATTAGCTGTCTAGTCCGAGGTTTCAGATCATCTTATTTCTGCCCCCTCCCCCACCATGGTGAGGTTAAAGGCTCACATAGCCATGATTGGCTCTTTCCATGGGTGCCATAGATTTGAACTCAGGTCCTAGAGGATGGCAGAGTAAGCACTCTGGCTGATTGAGCCATCCCAGTGGCACATGCCTCCTCTCTGTAGGATGATTCCATTGTGTTTTTTCAGTTGTCTTGTTGGGGTTGCTGCCATTCCTGTTGTCTCTTTTTCACACTGTTTTGTTTTAAATTGTGTTTGCTAATTAGGATGCTGGCAAGGAACAGTGTGTCTTCCCTCTGGCAGAGCCCCAGGAGCTGTTCCAGGCCTCACAGATGAAATTCGAAGACTTCCAGAAAGATCTCAGAAAACTAAAGAAAGACCTGAAAGGTAACATATGACCCTGAAGTTACATTTTTAAAAATATATAATCATAATGATAGATGATAAACTTTTAAGGATTTTTAAAATAAGTTAGGCAGAAACTTCACTTAGTGTTTTTTTTTTATCTCTTTATGTATAGCAAAAGAACAATTTGCCCATACTTTTGTTTTTCGTCGCTTCTGAAAGTTGGGCATCGGAAATTCAGTTATCCAATCATATCTGCCATTTGAGTCACAGTCCATTCCCCTGGGAACAAGTTCACATTTTGTTTTTATTTTGTAGCCAAGAACCTTTGGATAGCCTCCATATCTTGGTTGGACACAAATCCTGTCATTGTTGAAAGATTAATAGTTCCGGTCTGTTCTCCTTTGATATACTTGCCCAAAATTCTGTGACTCGTGAACACTTGTGAAAACAAAGCGTGTTCTGTGTATACGAGGTTAAATGACACATGTGTTTACTGTTGTATGGTGGGCAACAAAGCCTAACATCATGTAGTTTTGATTAGTGATTATCTGAAATTCCGCAAATTTCTTTAATCAGTAACATTTACATGCAAGAAAATAGTCTTCCAAAATTTACTTCTTCCCTCCTTTTTGTGCCATTTATTGTTGTTATAGTGTTGGGAATCTATTTCCACTTCTTTTTGAGTTATATTAAGTTTAGACAAAGAGAAAATAAGGTGACATGGAATTTTCATTTGATATAGTGTTAGTAAATGATATAAAGATTTAGTCACTTCTGCACAGAATTTTAAATAAAAAGATCTATTTTTATGAGACCCAGTCTCAAAATAGGAAATGCATTTACCTGAGTTGGTCCTGATCTGTCACCAGATTTATGGCTGTTATATTCAGGACACAGATAAATTTAAATGGATTTCAATAAATATCACAATTTTTAAAGTTCCTATATATTCACATGGTATACATTAGGTGTTAGTGAGATGTGGTCAGTTTCCCAAACACAGTAACTGGTGTTAGAAGAGCTGCAGTTCTGTCCCTTATCTGTGTTCCTTTCCAATTGTATGTATAGGTACCTATTGATTTTTTGTTTGTTTGTTTGTTTGTTTGTTTTTTGAGACAGGGTTTCTCTTTAGCTTTGGAACCTGTCCTGGAACTCCCTTGGTAGACCAGGCTGGTCTCGAACTCACAGAGATCCGCCTATCTCTGCCTCCCAAGTGCTGGGATTACAGGCGTGCGCCACCACCGCCCTGCTAGGTACTTATTGATTAAGGATAAGAAATGGTAGCTTTGCCTTATCTGAATTTAACAAGTATGTGAGAACTGTTTTCTTCTTATTGGAAGTTATGGCAACATATATTTAAGTTGTTGGAAGGGAGATATGATGAGGGGTTCTGGGAAGAGTTGCAAGTGGTGGACTGTGATGGTTGGATATGTTCAAGATATATTGCATACATGTATAAACTTTCCAATAAATACTTTTTAAAAAGATGATTGAAAACTAATTAATTCTTAAAGCATTACATAAGAATTCCTGTTATAGAGTTTGTGACAATTTAAAAATTATGTCTTTGTTTAGTTAGACTTTACATACGCAGTGGTGTGGTGCCAGAAGCATTTTGGAGAGGCTGGAAAAAACTTCATATTTCCATCAGCACTCCATTCTTGAAAATTAAGATTTCATCCTTTACAGATGATTAATAAGGGGAATGATGTTATTAGTAAATATGAAGTTACACAAACAAGCACATAGTCACTTAAATGTGAGCACTCAGATAAACACATATTCAAACATTCATAATCACACACAGACATGTACATACATGCACACAGATGTACAGTTCCCACATATATATACCTTCACATACACAGAAATGTTCACATATGTACTTACACACATAACTGAAAACATATGATACATGAACATGCAGTTCCTCTTTAGAACCCATTGGTGTTAAATGTATATGAAGCCATGAAAATATGAGATTTAATTGTGAGAGATATCTGGGAGCCCAAGAGGACAAATGTTATGTCATGGACTGAATGAAGGATGAGGAGTCAGTGCCTCCACTATGTCTCTTGAGCGGTTGTTTTCTAGAGCAATGCATTAGCTATAGAAAACTACATAATGGAGGATCATCTTAGTATATGTAAAAACCACAAGAGGTTAAACAAGAGTTAGCAGCCATGAAGGCTTGTGGTTTACAGAGAGGAAAGATGAATGTATTTGAAGACCGGTACCATTGGTAAGCAACTGTAACATTTTCCTAGCAACTCCCTTCTTTGTGGGGTGTGTCAATTCAGTGTCATAGAATGGGAAGTGTGTGAGCTTCCCAAGAACTCTTTAGTTCATGGCAGGCAGAAGCACAGAAGAAGGAAGATGATTCTGGGGACAAGGGACACATTCCATAATCCACTTCCTTCAAAGACTTTCAACCTGTCCGTAGCCCATTAAGCCAGGAGCTCATCAATACCTGAAAATACTGTGGAGGACAATGCCCTCAAGACACTGCTGCCTGGAAACCAAGCCTCCCATACACGCATCTCTGGGGGCCATGCCATATCCAAACCATAACGGGGGGGGGGAGGGTTCATGAGCAAATAAATCCAGAAACTGCAGCATTAAGTTTAATTGTGAGAGGAAATCACAGTATTGTACGGTGGAGGGATGCGCAGTAGTCCTTTGGTTTATTTTATACAGAGCACCCATTGTTTTTTTTCCCACAGAATGTGTGGTGGGCTCTTTGGCTAGGGGAGCACACCTAACACATTCTGAGGAACGCAGGCTTGGTACTGTGTTAGGGGCGCAAGCATGACGTGCCTCTGAGCTCACAAGGAAACAAGTTCATGAAACACTTTCACCGTTTGTTGTTGTTGCTGCTGTTGTTTGGACAAATCAGGTTAGTTTGAAGTGGTGTCAAATTCTGAGAATTAAAAAAATATCTTTTACTTTTCAAAATCTGATTGCTTTCATAGTGGAGATGATTTGGGCACAAGGAAGGAAATTTTATGAATCAAAATTTATTTCCAACTTTTGAGAAATAAAGTACCATCAGAAATATAGTTTTTGTATCAGCGATGCATGAAGTTACTTCTTTCTGTTAGGTGTGGTTTGGTTATGCATAGACATATTCATATAATTAAATTGAGGTCAAATTGGAGGTTATTTTATATGAAGTTATAGTACTTAAAAATAGTATCTACCTTAATCTGTGTAGTCCTTTAAAACCATTGTTTAATTTGCTTTACGTTTAGATTTATTTATTTTTTTATTATATGTGGGTGGATGTTTTGCCTGAATGTGTGTCTGTATACCACATAAATGCCCAGTGCTCATGGAAAGCAGAAGAGGTTATCAGATCCTCTGGAGCTGGAGTTACATGGGGTAGTTAGTTACCATGTGGGTGCTGGGAATCAAGCCTGGGTCCTCTGGAAAATCGGCCCATGTACTTAACTGCTGATTCATTGCTCCAACCACTAAAATAATTAACTTTTCATAATCAAATTTAGGGAATGCTTTAAGAAGTTTCAAACAGACTTTCTGCACATTTTTAGAGGCAGTTGTTTTAATCAGATATAGAAAAATGGTTAAGCATATAAACAAGCCATTATAATACTCTGTGGTAAACATTCAGTAGCATTTGCTATTCATGAGATAAAATTGAATTAATAGTATGATTATTTTTTAATGACAAATGTGCCGTCTCCACAAAGTTGCTCATTTACCATCTGGCCCTCTTGTTTCCACATACTGTCTTCATTTTTATTTCTGAGGAAACTAAGGGACAATGTGTTAGGGCTTGGACATCTTAGGGAAACACCTGAGCCTCATCTTAGGACTCCTGCGAAGACATCCATTGAGTTAGGTCTTTCTTCTTACCTGAAGATTCCCATGTCTGCCCCTCAGGATGAGAATCAGGCTTCCTAGCTCAGTGAAATGCCTTTTGTTCAGCACTCTTGATTTCTTCTGGATATCTGTAGCTTCTTTTTGATACAGTTGCTCCAAATGGACCCAGTGTCTTGGTCAGGTAATGCAGTCTATGGTGAAACTATGTCACAATCTCCATAAGTCTCTGTGCCAGCGACCTGGCTCACAGATAGATTCTGCTGGACATGAACAAACGTTATTCAATGCTGCCCTTAATGTCTGTGCTGCAGGGGTTATACATAGGAAGCGATCTCCTGTGCCCATCTGTTGTAGGGTACTTCCCACTTTCTCTTCTATCAGGTTCAGTGTGTTCGGACTGATATTGAGGTCTTTAATCCATTTGGACTTGAGTTTTGTGCATGGTGATAGATATGGATCTATTTTCATTCTTCTACAGATTGACATCCAGTTTTGCCAGCACAATTTGTTGAAGATGCTCTCTTTTTTCCATTGTATACTTTATTGATATCACAACAGAGCAACAAAGTCTTATGTGCCTTTCAAAAAGATAGCAGCTAAACCAAATCTGGAGTTTTCTTTCAAAGAACATTCTACTGACTAAGGAAGCTTACTGAACTGTGTTTGTTATATTACTAACACTTAAGCCATTTATCAATCTTAAGAAAATCCAAGGCATAAGAAAAATAAAAACAAGCCCACTTATTTGAGCTTGTAAGTTCAACAATATAAGCAACAATTAATTCTTTAGGGCGAGGAGTCAGAGGAGGGGAATAAGCAACAGAATTCACTGAGCCTAAGCAGTGGGTCATTAAGGAGTACACTGTCCTCTTTCAAAATATTGGTTATGTTCTATTTCTTCAGTTGTAAATTGAATATATGGATATTCATTTAATTATTCTTAATATTTTATGTGCATGTTATATGTGTTCCTTTATGTGTATGGCGAGGTTAATAATCTTATTTGAGAAGAAAGGAAACTGGGCAACCATCCAGGAATGTTTGATTTAGAGTTGAAACTGAGTAATCTAGGCTCCACTAATTTAAACTGTGTGATCGTTCAGTCTTTTCTGTTCTTTATGAAGAAATTATATAACTTGCCAAATTCAAAAGCAAACATAGCTAAGGAACATAAGAAATTTAATTAAAAGAATAAACTATATTAAAGAAGAAGAATATAATACTCTACTTGGAGGTAAAAGATTAATATGAAAGAGAAGCACTATTTTGGTTACACAGTTCAAACATATATTATTTAGAAGGAAATTGTAAAAATAAAATTAACTGCTAATGTCAGAAAGCTGTTGGCATTTTACAGAAACATAATCCATTATTTTGGTTATTGCTTTTACTATTTCAGAGTAAACTAAGGAAAACCAAAGCCATACTACTATAATAGAAGTAATTTAATATAGAGAAGTTAACACATATTGAAAGGTCAAAACAGTACCAAAAATGACCAAGTAATATAGGAAGCTGCCATCAACCATGGAACTCAGGAAATAGGAGACATTGAAGTTAGTGTAGAACAGACACCTTTAGCAGGAGTGCCCCAAGGGGCTGGACCAAAGCCTCAGAGAGAGGGTCCTTCTGCTGCAAATGCTGCCCTGAGGGCTTGGGGGAGCAGACCCTGGGGAGATGGGAAGGGAAGCATGAGAACAATATCTCCTCATGGATGAGACTGAGATCCTGAGAGCTGAGTTTGAGAATCTGGCTGACAGTCTCTGCCTGGCTACACTGTTACAAGGAGTGGGGCCCCTTTTCCTGTCCAGGTCGCCCAGCTAGCTTACACCTAAAATAATCACACAGAAACTGTATTCATTTAAACACTGCCTGGCCCGTTAGTTCTAACTTCTTATTGGCTAGCTCTTATGTCTTGATTTA
Organism: Microtus oregoni; assembly: GCF_018167655.1. Classification (NCBI taxonomy): domain Eukaryota; kingdom Metazoa; phylum Chordata; class Mammalia; order Rodentia; family Cricetidae; genus Microtus; species Microtus oregoni. Next base: position 832,637 of record NW_024544552.1, on the reverse strand, counting down.
ACCCATTTCTATTAAATCTGTGTATTGCCTCATGACTGTGGCTTACCGGCAAGATTCTAACCAGTGTCCATCTCAGGCAGGACTCCACGGCGTCTCTCTCTGACTCTGCTTTCTTCCTCCCAGAATTCAGTTCTTTCTGTTTTCTCCATGCCTACCTAAGTTCTGCCCTATCTAAAGGCCAAAGCAGTTTCTTTATTCAACCAATTAAACAACACATAAACAGAAGGATCTCCTAAAGAACTATACAGATACTTCGGAGGGATGTGGTGGTGCTGGGTAGAAGGTCTGGAAACACACTAGACACTGGGCTCACCAATGTCTGACTGTGAAGACGAGCAGCCTGAGGGAGGCTAGTTCCTCCAGCACTCTCCATGCTCCTCCATCCTACCTTTTCCCCTTTTACCATGGAAACTTATCAACAAGACTTGTAAAGAAGAAAGATATATTGCAGAATCTAACACCATTGTCCAAGAGTCAGATATAGAAAGGTAGTTTGGAAGCAGGCAAATAAACAGACAAACACAAAACCAGTATTTTTTATCTTTTTAACTGCCATTCATTTAATTGCTTGTTTTTATTATTTGAACATGATCCTTCCCGCCTTCAAGTTTATAGTAAGTGAAGGGATATATAACTTTTGGAGACTGATCAGTCATAATATGTGTGCGTGTGTGCATGCGTGTGTGTGTGTTTTGCCTGTCTGCCTTTCTGTCTGTCTGTGGCCATGTACCTACATATGGTATATGTTAGACCAGAGGAAAACTTGCAGAAACTGATTTTTTTCTTCTACCATGTCTATTTGGGGAATTGAACTTTGGTCACTGGGCTTGGTGCCTAGCACTTTACCCATCTTTAATACAGACAGACTTTCTGTTATGTTGTCTTCCCACCTTCAAAGCCATCTAAACAGCCTCACCAATGGGGTTGTCTTTTTCTAAAATACTGAGAAGGAGCTAATCAAGACATAAATTATTGGAGAGGCTGAACAGTGTCCAGGACAATAAAAAGGTGTCTGCAGTTAGTCAGTCCTCACATCTGATTTGGTTCTGATGACAGATGGCATTTTGTCAACTTGATGGTCTCCGTACTTCTTTAGCCCTTCTCAGCCATTTGTCACTCAACTATGCTGAATGTATCTCCGGTGTCACATGGTGTACAACTTGGAACATTCAAAGATGGGGACTGAGTTTGATTCCCAGAACCCATACGTGCCTAGAATCCCAGCACTGAGGCATCAGGTGATCTCTGAGACTTCTCAGCCACCCAGCCTAGCCATAAGGATGAGTTCCAGGTCGGGTTGAGAGACCAGGTCTCTAAAAATAGGGTAGATGGCTCCTGAGGAACACGTAAGATTGCTCTGTGGCTTGACACCTGTGCACACACTATGTTCAAACATATTTATAAATGCACACACACCAAGAAATTTTGTGTATGTGTGTTATACATACTTTATGGCTTCTGTTCATTCCACAATTTATCAAGAACATCTAAAATACTTCTGCTATTTTCCAAAAGTTGGAAGTTCACAGAAGTTAGTGTCACATGTAATCAGTGCAAGAAAAGTAGGATTTCAGCACACATTAAGGCAGTGCCAAAATCACAGGACACCTCCCATACATTACCTTGTGCTGAGAAACTCTTGGGCAAAACAGTTGCTGTTTCCATGCTGTAGATGAGGGAAATGGGGTTCGCAAGACTTAGAAATATGTCCAAATATCCTCGTGAGTAATAAAGGGTAGTTAAAATCCAGATACTGTGGCAAGCTGTTTCATCATTGGCTGTTATAAAATGATTCTTATTTATTTGTCTGAGTTCACAGAACATTAAAAGAAGCCTAGAGACACCAGCTACAAATCCAGAAATGGCATTCAATCATTTCTCATATAGTTTTCTTCATACCAGACATGAATACATTAGAAATCAATACCAGTGCGCTAGTAAAATGCTTTAAACTCATAAAAAAGCTTCCAAGTTCCTTAAAGTTCCTATTATTTTTTGAGGTGTTTAATAGACTTTGAACTTACCCCAAATTAAAAGCTGTAAATGCCCTACCAAGTCCTTGACTTCATTCCATTTCTTTCTGTATCTTCTGTTCCCTTCAAAAGCATGTGAATTTCAGATACCTGGACTTTCTTTTTCCTTCTTCTTGTCTCCTATCCAGTGTATCCCCCCCCCATTCTTTTATGTGTTTCTTTCTATAACTCTGCTTTCAATTTGTCTTCTGAACTTGAAAAATTCAAACTTGTGGACAAGAGTTTCAAACCCCAACACTTTGCTTTAAATGGATCTTTTGTTAACTCTCTGTTCATGGTCTGAACTGGAAAGCACCTTTCTCTGGAGGTAGTCTCTGTTGCATTTTGATGTGTAAAATCATAGACAAAATATTTCTGTATATAAAAGTTTTACTTCTAGGGGAAAATATGCTTTATTCTGAAGTATTTGCTGTACTAATTTTGTACCACAATGGAAACCACTAGTGAGACAGCATTCCTAAAGCACAGTCGTTGTGGTGTCTAATTGAGTGGCTGGACTTCCTTGGACTTCCCTTTATGGGGCACTTTGCCAGACTCCTTGACGCGGATGAGTGTCTGCTGTGGGAGGGAATTTTTCCAGTTTCATCACTGATGTGCAGCATGGCTGGGTGATAGTAAGAACTGAAAGGGAATAGTACTACTCCAAAGAAGTTCAGTGAACTGCTGAGGTCTTTAGGATAACCATAAATAAAACAGTTTGAACTATACATCAGTACTTAAGGAAGTAAATGAAGCTAGGCACCTGGCCAGTAGTCTTAAGATCCAGAATAGCCTGGCATAATGGCACATGCCTTTAGCACTGAGAATGCATAGATAGACAGATCTCTGTGAGTTTGAGGCCAGCCTGGTCAATAGCACTACATAGTGAGACCCTGTCTCAATAAATAAATCTAAGCAACAGTGTAAGTCATATAAGGCATTTGTACCCTTGATGAACATTCATGGCTAGTCCTAAAGTCATGCAACCTCCTGAGAAAGTGTCACAGGTTAGCCGGGCGGTGGTGGCGCACGCCTTTAATCCCAGCACTCGGGAGGCAGAGGCAGGCGGATCTCTTTGAGTTCGAGACCAGCCTGGTCTACAGAGCTAGTTCCAGGACAAGCTCCAAAAAAACCACAGAGAAACCCTGTCTCGAAAAACCAACAAAAAAAAAAAAGTGTCACAGGTTTTGATTTTCTTTGAATAAATTTCTATAATATATTAGGATACATTTGAGAGTGTTTAAAGATTTATGGAAATATCTATAGACTCCAGGTGAGGGAATACCCCATGATATTCATAAAATTTAATCGGATGCCATTGTTAAAAATCCTAAGTATCTTGGTGCTTGGGTACCCAAGGCTTTGAACATCCCAGGGAAGTACTGTGCATTGAGCTACATCCTGTCTTTGATCAATCTTTCAAATTGTTGCAAATATTATGGTTATGATGGTGTCATCATACTAGTAATAAAAGGTCATATTTGAATATTCTTAAAAACCTTGGTAAGTGATAATAAAGAGATTTGTTTGGAGTATAGTGCTTTTATTCTAGTGTAAATTTCCCTGTCTGTCATCTTAGGTAATTGTTGAAATACGGAGCTGCGGGCTGTGTCCCGCCACCCGGCTAGCTTTACCCAAAATAATTACACGGAAACTGTATTCTTTTAAACACTGCCTGACCCATTAGTTTCAGTTTCTTATTGGCTAGCTTTTACATATTGATCTAACCCATTTCTATTAATCTGTGTAGCCCACGAGCTGGCTTACCAGGAATGATCTTAACCTGCGTCTGTCTGGAGTGGGAGAATCATGGCGACTCCCTGACTCAGCTTCTTTCTCCCAGCATTCCGTTCTGTTTACTCCGCCTACCTAAGGGTTGGCCTATCAAATGGGTCTAGGCAGTTTCTTTATTAATAAGAAATCACTCCCACATCATTTCCCCTTTTTCTGTTTAAACAAAAAAGAAAGGCTTTAACTTTAACATAGTAAAATTACATATAGCAAAACAGTTATCAAGCAAGAATTACAGTTACAATATTTATATCTATTTTATCTTTTATCATAACTAAGGAAAACTATAACTATCTATTCATTCTTCAACTCCATCAAAGACTCCAGAAGGATATAATACTACCTAAGTAAACAAGAAATAAGAAAACTCTAGAAATGACAGAGACATCTTGCTGCCTGGACAGTCACCCAAAGTTCTTTTGTATGGTTGGGGCATCCATCTTCAGCCTTCAGACCCATAGTATCCAGCAGACATTTCCATGAAGCAGGAAATTTCAAAGACAGTTCAGTCACTATCTGCTGTGTCCTGCAGAATGTCTCGCAGACTCTTTCATGAGTCATGAACCCCAAAAGACCGTCTCACCTTTAGGCAAGTTCAGCAGTCCTCTCTCTGCGGGTTCTCTTTGTCCATTTTATGCAACAGTCCAGGCAAGAGCAGTTTCTTGCCCAAATGGCTATCCAACTCCATAAGGATCCTCTTCGATGCCCATCTTCCTCTCAAAGTAGATTGGTGCCACCAGGAACAGATATGTCTCATTGTCATGAAAAGTCCTAAGTTATTAAAATATTTTAAATGCCATATTCTGTAGCCTTTGAGAGATATGAAGAATGCCTATCTGAAATATATCTCTATATATCTAGAAAATCTAAGTAACATGACTACAAACTTTACTATCATCGATGATTATCCATTAGCAACCTATATTTCCTATTATACATTACATTTTAAAAGAACTACACAATCACAATACCTTAATCAATATCAGAAATACATATACATATAACAAAATTGACCTTAAAATCCACACCAATTCAAATTATTCATACCTATATCATTTCCCCCTTTAAATGTAAAAGAACATTTATAAACAATATTTTGGAAACATGGGCACAGTTTTTTCTCTCCAAACTGCTTCCTGCTGAATGGGGGCGTCGTTAATGAGGTCTTTCATGGTATAACCTGTGTGCTAGTTTCATCTCAGTTGGCAGTTGAGCGAAGTAATTTTTTGAAGATGTTCACAACAACCTTTCAGGAGGGCGTGGTCTGTCATACCAAATTGTAATAGAAGAAATCCACAGGGTTTGGTCCTCTGTGAAAACAAAAGAAGACCCTCTCCAAAGCATCATATTCTTAAACCCAAATTTTGAAATCGTAATACCCTTATATCCATTCTGGTTTATCTTAGCAGCCCATGTAATGAAATGTCTCTCTGTACTTAGCTCCTTTACAGTCAAAAATTTTAAAGAAAGCACAATGTACATAATCCAGACTCTCTGTGAATTTTCCATTTTTACGTGGCTTATTTTTCTTTATTTCTTTTAATCTCTTAACTATCTGTACTCTGTCTCTTTAAAGACTTTACCTTTTTTTTTAAACCATTAACTTTATTCTCTATATTCTTTTTCTTCTCTCTCTCAAGCCTACGTACATTTATCCAACAGTGTGGTATTTTATGTCTGAATCTGTTTTATTGTGAATCTCTAACATTTTTTTACTATCCAGGAGCATTTCTTAAAATGTTAAGCAGTTCTTAAAAACTTAAGTTGCACCATGTACAGGTAATACGGTACCGCCTGTGTCCTTCCCAGTTGAAACCTTAAATGCTCTGTTTTTATGGTAATTACGGTAGTTTCTGCCTGAGACCAGCACAGTTCAGCATGGCAGAGCTGAGCCAAGCCGCTCCTGCCTCAGAGCCATTTGGTGCCCCTGAGCCACACACAGTTCCAGGCACACAGCAGTCCACATTGCCATCAAGCAAGCCGTAGAGCTTTACTCCAAATGCTCCATTCAAAAGCTCTGTCTCCCACAGGAGCCAGACAGAGATCGCAATGGCGGCACAGCCCAGAAAGCCGGCATTTTAAAACAGCCAGTTTTTCCTGCTGCTGAGTCAGGACAATTTCTTTGCGGCACGCAACCCACAAACAGCAAAAAGCTGTCTTAAATTCTCTCTCTCTCCTTTTTAAGTCCTCTCAGGTTTTACGTGGAGTTCATTAGCACGTTGGATACCACTCTGTTGAAATACGGAGCGGCGGGCTGTGTCCCGCCACCCGGCTAGCTTTACCCAAAATAATTACACGGAAACTGTATTCTTTTAAACACTGCCTGACCCATTAGTTTCAGTTTCTTATTGGCTAGCTTTTACATATTGATCTAACCCATTTCTATTAATCTGTGTAGCCCACGAGCTGGCTTACCAGGAATGATCTTAACCTGCGTCTGTCTGGAGTGGGAGAATCATGGCGACTCCCTGACTCAGCTTCTTTCTCCCAGCATTCCGTTCTGTTTACTCCACCTACCTAAGGGTTGGCCTATCAAATGGGTCTAGGCAGTTTCTTTATTAATAAGAAATCACTCCCACATCAGGTAATGAAATAATAACCTTCTGTAATTGTTTTGGAGAATTACCATTTTCTCTCATTCAGAAGAGTAAAACTTAACAAATAATTTTTTTGCATTCTGTGGTAATTATTACTCTTCAGTCTTTTTATCACCCTGAAATGTCAATCAAACCACAAACTAGAGATAAACATACAAGCCTGGCGTGGTTGTTCGTATCTATAATTCCCATACGGGGGAGGCAAAGATAGGAGGATTACCACAGATTTGAAGTCAGCCTGAACTACATAACATGTTCCAGGTCAGCAAGGGCTACACGCAAAAATAAAATAAAATAAGCAAACATAAAACCCAAACATTCAGGATTTCGGCTCTGTAAGACCCTTTCCCCACGCTTGCTGGAATATTGACTAGCCTGACCTTGTACAGATGTTGTACAGCCCAGCACAGCTGATAAAAGTTCCCAAGTATAGCTACATGTCATGTCCAATGGTTGAGGACAGTCCCATCTAACTTTTGGTTCTTGCAAACTTTCTACCCCCACTTCAGACATGGCATTCTCTAAGCCTCGAGAGGTCATGGAGAAAGGAACCTAGGAGGAGTTGGAGAGAGGTAGTGAAGGATGGACTTGATCAAAGTAAAATGGATTAATGTGTGAAATGAAAGTAACTTAAAGATTTCAAAAAAAACACACTTATGCAATTATAGAATGCTAAGACACTTACACCATGATTCTGCAGGCTCCAGCCAGTGTCATTCACTGTTCTCCCCCACCTTCTCTCTCTCTCTCTGTCTCTCTCTCTCTCTCTCTCTCTCTCTCTGTGTCTGTCTCTCCACGTGCATGTACGCGCACGCACACACACACACACACACTCCCAGTCTAGGTTGTTCATTGTCCCTGTATAGATGCCATTATTGCTCGTAATATGGAGCATGGACTTCAGTGTTTATGAGATTTAGAGACTAGCCCTCAGTTTCCCAATTGTATGTCTGTTCCCACATGAATAATCTTGTGTAGCAGTGCCAACTGTATGGCACAATAACTAGCTCATGCTTATATTCCTCTTAGTGGACACTGCACTGTGTGCTTAGCATGGTTTTCTTTCTTTCCAAAGCTCTGTACATGAGGCACCATTACTTTCTCCATTTTATAAGATACTGAGTCACAGAGGGCATATATCTAGTCAGTTTTAGACCATAGCAAGTGAAAGAGCTGATGTGCAGATCCCCTGTCCCGGGCCAGGTAAGTTAGATTCTTTTCTGACTGCTGATGTCTCTCTCTGGCAATAAGAGATAACAATGATGATAATTAAACTTGCACAGACCTTCTGTGTTCTGGGCCACCTCTGAGTACTTTGCATGCATTTACTTATTTAATCCTCTATAGAGCTGAAGAATGCCTTGCCCTTCATCACTTGGATCCACACACTCAAGTACCCAGTGTGCATCCATTGTCATATTGTTAGGAGTGAATACTTGGCAGGAAGTGCGTTGATTGAATGTCTTTATTTTTTCACAGTGTGTCTACAGTCAGGAGGCAGAAAATAAATAAGAAATCAAGCCAGGCTATAAAACCTCAATTCTTCCCCCAAGGCAATGTGCCTTACCCTCTCTGAGGATAAAGGGTGGGGGGTGGAGGAGATGAGAGGAGGGGAGAGTATGTAAAATAAAAAAAGAGAGTTGGTTTTCCTTTTTAAAATAATAATAAAAATAAACACCTCAATTCTTACCTCTACTTCCTCCAGAAAAGCTCTACTTCCCTTCCTGAAGCTCCATAATTTCCCCAAACAGCAACCATCATCTAAGGACAATGCTCAAACACATGAACCCAACGGTCACATTTCACATTTAGACATATATTTATATATACATATGTGTGTATACGTATATATATATGTGTGTGTGTGTGTGTGTGTATACATGTATATATGTGTGTGTAAAACCTGTCAGAAAATCAGAAAAATAAATGATAAATGACATCTTGCCTTTCTACACCCTTCAAATTCAAATTTCCCTTCTTCCCTCTGAGAGTCACTTGGCTTGTATGTCTGTCCCCATGATGACTCCAAGCTTTAGACCTCACTGGCATCCTTTCCTGTCTACTTTATTGCTACACACATAATAGTCGCTGTGAGGATTTTTGTGTCTTTAACCTTGGAGATCATTTGCAAAATGACTTGGATGTAACTCTCACAGGTATGCTCCAAAGAGCCTACCCAGTACATTCTAAAATCTGTTTCTTCAGGAAAAATCACTTACTTATATACTTACATGCTAACTCTGATAATTTCAACTCTTAAATATTTATTAAATGTATGCCTTCCTGTCTCTGTTTATGATATAAAAAAAATAAATATTATTATAATTATATAATATACAATATATTTATAATTAATATAGATAAAATATATTATTTTTTGTTATTGTTCTTGGAAAAAGGAGAGTAGTGTGCATCTCACTGCTTATAGGTCTCTGGAGGTGGAATTTGCTTTCTCTCTCTCTCTCTCTCTCTCTCTCTCACCCATAATGATATACAGATGAGCCTCGTCTGTGGGAAAGGGGACAATTTTCTTCTGAAAGGTTAGAGTTTCTAGGACTTTTCTTCTAATCGACATGTTTGTTCTCTTTTATGTTCATTGTAGATATTAATGTACCTTTCTCAAAGTTCACACAAAAACTGGACTTTTAGGTTATGATTAACATTGATTGAACTTGGAGACTTGAGTATATTAGGGCTGGAATATACCAACTCCCTAAAACAGCAACCACACTTCTCCTGATCTAGGCCTGCATGTGAAATTGTTATGTTGCAGTCTATTTTATAATGGAATAGCTGAGGTTTTTATTTCTCCTTCCCTCTGGCTGTATTTTCCTTTGTTGAGAAACCTAATGCGTACTTCCCAATATCAATCCTTTAACATCACACAAAATCTCTTTGGCTCAGCAAAGTCTTTAAATTAAACAAAAGTTAACACGATTGGAATGATTCAGTTATGCCAACGGCCTACTGACTAATGTTTTTTAATATTTGGATTTGACTGTAATTAAGTTTTCCAAGAACTCTATCTTTGTTCTGATTTTAATAATGTTTCTAAATGACCCTTCATGTTTATATTGCAGTGTTTTGTGTTCTTAAAAAGAATTGCAGTCACATACCAATTTTCAAAATGATAAGTACTAGCCAGAATGGTATGTTGTAAAATATGGTATACTACAGCTAAGAATAGAATGGGAGACAACGTTTTAAAGAAATATTCTAACGCCTTATGTGTTTGCTGCCTTAAAATTATTCTTTTCTGTGTTGAGTGTTAGAATATGTATGAGGACTGTACATGAACAGAGATTTTTAAACTAAGCCACACCACGGTGGGTTGTACCAGCAGTTCCTTCCATCTTGACAAAATATCAAAAAATATTACAATATATTTTATTTCACAAGGTTGAGCATTGAGAGCTAGAATCTGGGCTTTGATGTCCTTTGTGGTATTATGCCATCTTCCACTGCAGTATGTCCATATTACAGAAATCCATAATCACGGTGTAGCTGATAACACTTTCTTTTGTGTGAGTTTCTGGTTCTTCTGTACCTCAAGCACTGTGTATGCAAGTGAGTAGGATACTCTTGGCCTGAGGGAATAGGAATTATGTTCAGAGACGATGATGCACAGCTAAATCAATGTGAGGCATGTTAGAGTTACCTGCCGTCCTTTTCAGGCTGCCTGACAGGCGTCTCAACTTAGCTCTTCAGGTTCAACTCTTAGGACTCAGATAGCTTAAGGCTGTGGTTTTCAACCTGAGGGGTGTGACTCCTTTGGGATATCCTGTATATTATTTACATCATTATTTATAACAGTCACAGAATTAATTATGAAGTAGCAAGAAAATAATTTTATGGTTGGGTGTCACCACAATATGAGGAATTATATTAAAGGGTTGCATATTAAGAAGGTTGAGAACCACTGACTTAATTTTCATATCTGGTAGTTAAACTAGACTTGAATATTCATTTATTTCATCTAAGTCCTTCCTTTTATCCCGTGTCATGAATATGTTCTATAGAGAAGGGACATGTGAAGAAGAGGGAAAGATTGGCCCACTTGCTTCAGAGTGACAATGGATCCCCCAAACTCGATATGTTTAGGTAGGAACAAGTACCAACAACTGATCATAAGGGCCAAGAATATGGTAGGGGAATATGGAATATGCAGACTGAATAACTAGGACATTTTGCAGACTAACAAGAAGTCAACTTTGATCAGAAGATAGATATTAATGATCTACACACGTGGATTAATTATAATTAATAATCCACACATGTGCATTCAAGCGATATAGCACATTAAGTAAACAGGGAATGGTAGGTAGAAGTAGAAAATACAGCTGCCTTTGGCGACTAGAATTCCAGTACCCATTAAAGACCTAGGCTGCCACATTACAGTTTGTTTTTTAATTGCACAAGTTTTTCTGAACACTTGCAATATTTAAAAGCAACATCCAGGCATATTCCACCAAGGTTTGATTATATAGAGAGATCCGCTTAATATCTAGATGTAAATCCTGATGGCTATCACAGTTTCACACTGGCAGAGGTGTGAGTGGACCACGCTAGGAACTCCAAGACTCTGGCCAAACATTATTCGTGTGTTTCCTGGATCTCAAATTGTGCTTCATTCTCATTGTGTACAGGGAATTAATTCTATTCTGACTTAAGGTAAAAACTACATTAGACAGAGAAAATATGATTTTGTTTACCTTAGACTAAGAATATAGTTCATAAGAGTATGGTGAGACTACTTGCAAAATTAAATGAAAAAAATTTACAAAAATCTAAAGCCAAAGTATTACAATGTTTTATTTTCTTGTATGTGCACAGTCTATGCGTGTGTATGAGGGGGTGTGTGTATGTTTGCATATGGGAATGGAGGTATACACATGTCTTGGTATACTTGTAGAGGTCAGAGAATACCTTGGGGTTTGGCTAGAAGCAGGTCCTTCTTGTCATTAGCTGTCATGACCTATAAAACAGCTCAGCTTGCATTTGGGCTTTGTGGGTTTACTGCTCTCTGTTTCCCACCTCAATGTAGGAATACCATGGTCATTGCAATCGCCCTATGCTGTATGAAGGTTTTGACTCAGGTCATCCTGCTTGTGTGGATGCTTTACATGCTGAGCCATCTCCCTAACCCCCAATTTTTATTTTCTTATTTGTTAAATGTTCTTGTATCGGTGTAAATAAATGCAAGGCAGATATTAAAGAATATATACAGCTTTAATGTTTAAATAAACTTACAGAACCGGGGTTCCTGCGCAGCCGTTTCACAGGAGGCAGGAAAAGGGACGAGCTGCCTCCTGCAGCGCCCGATTTATCCATACGTATTCGCCCGAGGCAAACCCGCCCCCTAAAGGGGCTGGCTTAACCCTACATGTTCTATTCTGTCAAACCTGCTGAGTGGAAACATTCGAAGACTTTGCCAGTCAGCCCATGATCTGGGCAAAACTATAATGGGGATACCCACTGAAACAGTTTACCTGAGTTAATGGGAACTCACTAACTCTAGCTGAACAGGGAAAGAGCCAGCATAGGACCAAACTAGATCCTCAGAATGTGGTGACAGTTGTATGACTAGGGAGGACTGTGGAGCTACTGGCTGTGGCACCAGGATTTATCCCTATTGTTTGTATTGGCTTTTTGGAAACCCATTCTCTTTGGATGGATACCTTGCTCAGCCTAGATATAGTAAGGAAGGCCTTGGATCTTCCTCAAAGCAATATGCCTTATCATCTCTGAGGAGTGAATGAGGGTGAGGTGGGGGTAAGACAGAAGGAATGGGAGGAGGAGAGGGAGTGGGAATAGGGGTTAGTATGTAAAATGAAAAAAAGATAATTTGTTTTCTTCTTTTAAAAAAATAAAATAAAATAAATCAGATTTAAAAAAACAAATAAAAATGTTTCTACCTTTGTGGGCTGTCATCAATGATACAATCCAAGGCAGATGGCTGCAGTCTCTCTTCATTATCTGACCCATTCATTCCCTTCACCAAGTAGGTTCTGAGTAGTCCTGACAGTGAAGCACCCACACATAACACACACACACACACACACACACACACACTCACACACTTACACACACACAAACTCACACTGCTAATTGACTTCACTGAAGGGAAACATGGTTTTATAGGAACAACCTCATCTTAAGAGAGTAATGGCCCATTTTCCAGAGGCCAGCATTGATCTGGACAGTATTTATATTCAAGGGTATAGTTTTCAGCTTTAGATCCCTTACTTAGTTAGAGCCCTCCTTCCCACAGTGACAGGCATGACTTCAGAGAATTGCGTAGAAATGATTCTCAATTCCAGCTGCAACTGTCCTGAGGGATTTATGATGCCGTAGAATGGAAAGGGAAGACAAACATCAGTGTCTGCTCAGACTCACTTATGAGTCTGCTCTTTCTTCCGGGTGCCATATTTAAACCCTAATTGCCTCGGCTGGCCTTGTCGTATCCTCTCTCTTCTTGCCTTCCTTTAAAGATTTGATTAAATTATTGGCAAAAAGTACTTGATGCTGGCAAGTAAGTGCATTGTAATACTGGCTGCCCTGCTAAGGTCACCTCCTCTTTGTGTTATGTTTCAGAAATTTTGACTGTAATTAGAGATAAACTAGCAGTAGAAGTCTGTTGATAGTTATGATAGTAGAAATGCTTAGCTACTTCTGTCCTGGGCTCCACTGCAACAGCTCACAGCTCTTAGAAGATTTTGGCCCCAGAACTGCACTAGGATATAGACTCTTGGATCCTTACCATTTTGCACATGAAGGAACTGAGGTCCTAAGGTCTAAAACACTAGTTCAGCAGATCATTTAAGAAGTGGTAGCTCTGGGTGCATACATTCTTGGCAATGTCGTGTTGGTGACTCATTGAAGGGGTATATAATATATATCCATGAAGATAGCTCCAGTGTGGCTACACAACACATGTCAGTGACAGTGGTAGAAGGGTTTTTTGACACTGGCTCTTATGTTTTCGGGAAAAAAAAAATTATAAATGTAATGTTCTCTCTGACAACGTGGTGCTCTACAAATGGTCTTGCTTTCTTCCTTTCAGCCTGTGAGGTGGAAGCCGGGAAAGTGTACCAGGTCTCCTCAGAAGAGCACATGCAGCCGTTCAAGGAGAATATGGAGCAGTTCATCAGTCAAGGTAAACCGCAGTGATGTGTCTGCCTGCTTTAGATGATGTGTAGGCATCTGGTTCAATGAGTGTTTAAACACGACAATCTTGGCATTGTTGAGAAAGCAACAACTCCCCAAATATCCAAACAAACAAGACTTGGGTTAATCATCTCGCAGGCATAAGAGGCTAGTATTTGCTAACTATGCTAGTCTTCGTTGTTACTGGTGGGTGTTCTGTGAACAAAACACTCTTGGTTTAAATAGTCTGTTTTATGAAGGCATTGTAACTTTGTGCTTTTATGTTAAAGATTAGATATTTTGTGAAGTGTTTTTCTTTCTTTGTAATTGTTTTCTGCTGATGTTTTCAGTGATGCAGAATGAACTGAGGCCCTTGCAGACATGTTAGACAAATGCTCTACCACTGAGCGACATCACCAACATTTAACTCTGCATATGACCTCAGTTCAATCTGGTATTTATTTTCTTTGTCAAAACATTGTACCCAAAGAACAAAGTCCATTGGTGTCTTTTAAATCTTTAGGACACCATCTGCTATTTTTGTGGGGTGAATTAATATCTCTAGATAATTGATAAGTTTTTTTTCAGAGAGCTTTTTAACTATAAATATTATCTCAATAATACTTCCTACGTTCTGGAGACATAAGCAGGATGGAAAAATTCAAAAGATACTAAATAAACTTGTTTTTTTTTTTAATTTGGTCTCACTGTTTGAAGTCATTGAAACTTACAATTATATCAAAGCATTTACTATTCAAAACATTTCAGGCCTGGAATGCAACATCTCTTCTGAAGATCAGATTTATATCATGCCATTCTCTGGGAAGGATTTTGCTCCTTAAGGAATTCTCCTAGAGGCAAACGTGGCATGAGAAAGAGGCCAAATAACACTTGGAAGCCTGGGTCTGTTCTCTCTGTACTCTACTGTGGCTTTCATAGTTTGGTCAATGGAGATGACTTCTAAGGGATGAGTCATGACACCTTTTAATCGACATAAGCACAAACTTTGTTAGATGGAAAAATACTACCTTTAACATAACCAGGGAGAATGAGAAAACTGTTGAGAATCTTGAATCAAAGTGATTATCATTCTCAGAGTCAACTCTATATAAACGTAGGCAGAAATCTTCATTCCGAATGTGTTCCTCTACCAAAAATCATAGCCTTGTGGTTAGATATCAGAGAACCCTGGTATCTCATTCCCTTAGTGATGAAAAGGCTGAGTCCTGGTTTTTCCACCTGGTAGAATTTCAAGATCAAGAATGTGTCACTTAAAAAGATGATACCTGACTGTAGAAGATTATATAGGTAAAAGTGTCTAGCAGTCCTTTGTGGCTTAGTAAGAAGTAGGAAGTTCTAGGATTTTTTTCTTTGTTTTTTGTTTTTCAAGACAGGGTTTCTCAGTGTGGCCCTGACTATCTTGGAACTCACTCTTTAGACTATGTTGGTCTCAAACTCGGAGATCCACCATCCTCTGCCTCCCAAGTGTTGAGATTAAAAACATGCACCACCACTGTCCAAGAAGTAAGACTCGTTATTCCTAGAACTTATCTAAAACAAAGGCACACCTTTTGACAGATTTCATATGTAAAATGTTGGCAAGAGCACACATTGTACATGATTTCTTACACATAGTATAAATTTGTTATAAATTATGCCTGATTTATTGTATATAATGTTATCACATTATAGATGATTTATTATATAATATTGTTAATTCTATTTAATAGGCAGAAATTGATTTTTTTTATGACTGAACTTTCCTTAGTCATTAAAAAACATGAATTAAAAAAAAAACAAGCTACTGAAAATTTAGGAATTGGGTTCCCAAAACACAAAAGAACACCATAAATATTTTTCTTTGGTAATCATCTATGATTCAAGGCATAGACAAAGCCTACAGGATTTGTTTAGTAGTTTATACATGGGGAAGTCAGGATTTCCTAGTCAGGCAAAGTGAATATCTCTACACTTTAATGACAATTCAAGAAGATCTTTTAACTTGTTTCTTATGAGTTGAAGTTATTAGAAGTCATACACTTCTAGGTTAAATAAAAGCCTTTTTATAATGATAATAAAATATTTAGACTTTGGCAGGCATCACCTTCTGTCATTAGGTTAAACAGGTTAAACCTTTTATTTTTCTTTGTGGTATTTTATATTGTCTTTTTTACTTATCTCTGACCCTGTTCAAATGTTATAAGATTATCTGTTCATTATAAAAATGAAGGGATCAGAGGATATTGTTTAGTGGTTGAGCACATGCTAAATATGTTTGAGCTTCTGAGTTCAATCCCTACCACAAAATTTCAATGTGTCCAGCACATCCAGCTATTTATTATGGTAGTGAACGTGAAAGGTGTGGTCTAAGTGGGTCCTACATCACACGGTCATAAAGGCAAATGATGGGATAGACAGCAGTGGAGATGCCTGGGAAAATGCACTTTGATCAAATGTGTGAAAAGTATAAAAAAAGAATGGTCATCTTTATTCATTCAGTCTCTTGAGCCTGTATTTAGTGACTCATAGCAAGAATGATGGATGCCAAAGTATTTCTCTTAAGATAATTTTTATAAGGCAGAATTTGGAGGCTCTTGATATTTTCTAGGTACTAAGGGCAAATTTTAAAATAAAATTTATCGCTAACTATAGAGAATGCTACCTTGATAGCATCTGTCAAATCTTGGCTTGTAATTGGGTTTTTATCAATAATAGCACAGCTTTGTCATTCACGCCCGTGCCCAGGTGAGCCACGGGAGAATGTTCATATTTTATGTATTCAGAGTATATTTAAATGTGCCTAACTCTTTTTTGTAAAAATCTCTTGAACAGTTCAAAAGACAGACCGTGTCTAATGCTGGCCAAACGTTTTATTACATTAGCTCCAGAGTCTAAGAGAAACATCTCTTATCCTTATAATCCAGCTATTGTGTGGTCTGTGGATCACATTCTAACAGTCTTTGTGGATTTCATCTCATCCCAGAACCCACTTATTCATCCAAATTTTTCCCTCCCTGCCTTCCTACTTCTACTCAAGCCAAGATTTCATGGTCTCCATTTCAACATCTCTTTTCTTGGAAATGTCTCTCACGTCTACTTTGCAGTGGGCAGCTGGAGAGGACTGGTGTCTGCTGCTTTGAGGCATTCATAGTTTGCGAAGGTGGTAGCTCCTCTGGGATCATCGAATGGAGATTCCCTCTAATCTTATTCTGACCTCTGCCCAACACTGCTTGTTCCTTCCTCAAACCTATAAGTGCCACTGAGAGCAGCTTCACTTGGCTTCTCCCTATACTCCTAGAGAATGACCCCAGCCAGTTACTTGTCTTTCTCACCAGTTCAGAGATCAATAGTCTTCCTCAAGACCATTTTGTTTTGCTATTATTTTATTATTTAAGGAATGATGGTAGATGGGAGAATTGAAGACAAAGAAGAGGAAGTGCAAAATGGGAGGAGCAGGACTCAGGAGCATATTAAGAGTCATATCATGTGGAAGGGAGCAGTGGATAAATGGCCGAGAAAGCTTCAAGGATCCAACTTTCTGAGTCCACGTATCTCTAAATGAGAAACTTAGACTATATGCTGATATCCCTTTAGCAACATGGAAAAACTTAACTGGAGGCAGATCGGTCTTTGAAGAAAGAGGCTCCCTATACTATGTCTGGTGTAGGAGGTCCCCTTCTTACAACATATGTCATAGTACATGATCAGAGAAATGGGGAACCGTGTACTGATGAAGTGATGGTGTTGGAGACAGAATAGACTTCCCTGGTTCTCATAAGAGAGAAGCACATGGACATAAATGATAGATATATCACAAGAGGTGTTCCAGTTTTTTCCATTTGTTAGATTTGAAATATTGGGATTTTATCTAGTGTCTGATTTCAAAAGTCTACACTCTGAAATGATCCAAAAATCTGACTTTCTTGAGCAACGGTATCATGCATTGAAATGTTTGGGCTTGCACATCTTTGGGGATGGATCGTCCATGGGGGTGTGAGCACCACGTGTATGTAAGTAAACAAGTGTGCATGCTCAATGAGCAGATGGGTATGGGTTGGCCTCAGAATAGAGCTCTGTAATTGAAAAGTATGCATCAAGAGCAAGGAGATCCTTGAGTAGTTGTGCTCACCTAAGACAAGAGCAAAACAGATTCATGAGTGGTACTCTAAGAGAATGGTGTTCTTAGAGGAAGGGCAGCTCCCATAGCTGTTAGTCTTCAGATAGGATAGAAAAATAACAGTCTCTTGTAATTAAAGCTTAGTTGGGAAGAATACCAAGATGTGAATGATTCCTTGTCCATGTGCAATTGTATTGAATGGCATCTAGACTGTAAATATGAAGTTTTACCAAAGTCACTGGATGGATTCTATTTTGTGGATTCATAGGAGCAGAAATCAAATTTGCAAGCTTTCACATTTAAAACAAGTGAGAAAGTAATAATTTGAAATAGTATTGTGGGGCAGACATAATGATACAAGTTAATTGTTTGACTCAACTTTTTAAATGAAGTTAGAATAATTTAAGTTATCTAAATTTTATGTCGTCTATAATGACTTTCCTTTGGGCACACGTGACTGGGAAAGTTAATTCTTAATATCTATATATCTGACCAAGATTATTTGTTAGTTTTTAAAAAAATTTTTGTGAAATATTTTTTTGGTTATGGCATAAAAATGTAAGATAATTGAATTTGCTGGAAAATCTTAAAACTTTTTATAATTTCCTCAGAACTCAACACTCTTCTTCTTCTCACCACCCCACCCTCTTTATTTGGGGGATCTAAGATATACTTTACACAAACTGTCCACAAAATAATTGTAATATTGCCCAACTATGGTGGACCTCAGATGTATTATATTGCCTGTATGTATATATATTATCTGCATGTGTTGCGACCTTTGGGAATCAAATCAGAGCTTGGTTTCCATTGTTGGCCTTCACTGTTTTTTATTCATATTTTGATTCATGTGTACTTTAAAATTTAATAAAAAAGAGTGTAGGGTTCTACCCATGCTAGTAATTGAAGTAAAGTCTCTACTGTCCTTTCATAAAGACAAAATAGCAAATGGGATTTTTCACAAGCTGTCTGTATCTCCTAGTGTTTCACAGACACTTCTGCCCTTAACCAAAGCATAGCAAATTGAAGCTGAACAATTCCTGTGAGTTGAATCAAGATGAAAACGCATAAATCTGTAATCACATGCTTATAATTAGAAGGGTGTTGAAACCACAAGTCTTAAATATACAATCCCTGGTATTGGAAATATTATACATGAGAATGAAGAGATGCTGAAAGCAGGGTTATTAACTGTGCCAGGTCCTGGGCAGTCCACCAGCTCTAAGGCTTTTCTGTCAGAAATGGTACTGTCTAGCTTAGAAGCAGGGTTCCATGGTCAGAAAGAGGGCCGCGGGTTACTTTTATTCCTTTCTTCCTTTTAAGCATAAGATGGGAATTCTTTTCAGTAACAAAAAAGAAATGGATGACCATGTGAAGAAGAAGCATAATATCTTTTAATCTATTTGTTTTAATTAGTATGACAATAAATAACCATAATGGAATTTTTAAATACCATTTATTTTAGCTTATTTTATATTAAAACTTTATTTTAGTAATTGAAGTCTTAGTAAGCATGCTGGTCTCCAGTTTATAATACTGAAATGAAAATTCAGAGGGCCTCATTATTATTACTTCAGATTTTGTTGTTTATTTTTTATTTGTTTTTTGTTTTGTTTTGGGTTTTGGTTTTTGGGTTTTTTTTTTAGACAATGTCTCACTCTAGCCTAGGCTGCTCCAAAGCTTATGATATAGTCCAAGTTGATCCTGACTTCTCCTGCTTCAACCTCCTGACTACTGGGAGTACAGATCTGAGCCGCCATGCTGGGTTCAAAAAGCTTGCTGGTGATTGAAATTACACAATAATTAGCAGGTGGAAATGGTGGAGCCAAGCCCTGGCAGAGAATGAAGCTATTTTATTTTAATTTAAAACTTGTAATAATAATAAAGGAATTGAGAGAAATGGTAGAGAAAGCTGCTGGAGAGTGTTGGCGCAGGATGGTTACACTCAGGAACTCACCATTAACAGAGCTAAAAGGGGCCTGCTTTGCTGTGAGTGAGAGTACACACAGATAGACAAAGCTGATGGAGGAAGGTCATTGGTTAAAAATTAAAGAAACTGCTTGGCTGGCCCTCATAGGTTAAAACATAGGTGGGAGGTGTAAACAGAACAGAATGCTGGGAGGAAGAGGAAGTGAGCTCAGAGATGCCATGCTCCTCTCTCCGGGGCAGGCACACACGATGAAGCTCCGACCCAGGATGGACGTAGGCTAGAATCTTCCCGGTAAACGTACCTAGCGGTGTTACACAGATGATTAGAAATGGGCTAAATTAATATGTGAGAATTAGCCTAGAAGAGGCTAGATAGAAATGGGCCAAGCAGTGTTTAAATGAATACAGTTTGTGTGTTGTTATTTCGGGCATAAGCTAGCAGGCGGCCAGGGTGCTGGGAACACAGCCTCGCCGCTCCTATTATTACAGAATGGCGCCCAATGTGGGTGGAGTAAACAGAACAGAATGCTGGGAGGAAGAGGAAGTGATCTGAGAGAGACGCCATGCTCCCCTTTCCGGGAGGATGCGAGAGCTCTGCTCTCTGAGGCACATGCGATGAAGCTCCGACCCAGGATGTACGTAGGCTAGAATCATCCCGGTAAGTGCACCTAGCGGTGCTACACAGATGATTAGAAATGGGCTAAATTAATATGTGAGAATTAGCATAGAAGAGGCTAGATAGAAATGGGCCAAGCAGTGTTTAAAAGAATATAGTGTCCGTGTAATTATTTCGGGGTATAAGCTAGCCAGGCGGCCAGGGTGCTGGGGACGCAGCCCCGCCACTCATATTACTTCACAAAGCCATTTGCCTGTAGTGATATTTGTTTATGTTTTAGCAAATAAAGCTTGCCTGAAGATCAGAGTGCAGAGCTAAGCCTCTAGAGCCCAGGGAGTGGTAGCACACACCTTTAATCCCAGGATTTGGGAGACAGAGGCAGAGGGATTTCTGTTAGTTCAAGGCCACCCTGGGATACACAAGATTGAATCTGTCTAAAAGACAAACAGAGCTCACACAAAAGTGATCCCAGCACTTGGGATCCCATGCTTTTCTTCCCTGTACTTGGGAGGTGGATGCAGGAGTGATGTGGCTGGGCAGAGAGAGGAATAGAAGGTGGAAAGAGAGTTCATTGCAGTCTGAGACTTGGTAGAGAGAGTTGCAGTCTGAAGTTTGGAGTAAACAGATGGAGTCTGGAGATGCAGTCTGAGGACAGAATCTCCCCTTTAGTCTGAGCATTAGTAGAGGTAAAAGAACTCTCCAGTGGCTGGCCCCTCTGCTTCTCTGATCTTCAGCATTAACCCCTATATCTGACTCTGGGTGTTTATTATTAAGACCAACTAGAATACGTGCTACATTTCCCATAATATATTGATACATGATTATTCTATTTTAGATTTCCATGTGCCTTTCTGATAATGCTTTACGTAACAGAAGCACAAATTGGAGGCAACTCCTGTGGAAACCATAGCTCATCTCTCCACATCTCTCTGAGGGGTTATATTTCCAACCAGCCACAATCACTCCTCCTGCAGCTGTGAATGAGAATTAATCAGAGTCTAGGAGGACTGAGAGGGAATTCATCCCATCCGAGGGCTTCTCACAAGTACCTCTTACCTTTTTCTATTGGGGTGTTCCAGCCAGCACATCACAGTACACATCTCTCACATCTGTACAGTTCCCAAGCTGTACCCTCAGCACCTAATACATAACAATCAGCCAATAAAGACCTCGTTCCCAGGTAGAGGAATGGCTGTATTTCCAATGCCAGCTCCTGAGTTTGGCCCTATTCATGTGCCTTAGGATTGTGTGGATTGTATGTCTGCCTAAGTGATTTTCCAAGAGGGGAATCTTTTCCTATGCTTTGTTTCACGGTAAATGAGTGTTGCAGCTACTTAAGTAAGAATGCATCCAGTGTAAAACTCAGATATCTCCTGGAATTCAAATCTATTACCATTCCCTATTCAAAATCATACATACATTATACTTATCTTTTCAAATCTTTCCCAACACTTGGTTCTTAGCTTCATTTCTTAAATCCTAATCTGTCCTGTAAAATGATGTTCTAGTCATTTCAAGTTTGAGTTGTCCTGGTTGTGTGTTTAATATATTTATAGATGCTGTCTCCTGGATGATATGGCTCTCTAAATCTTTTAACTGTTTTTCTATTGATATGTCTTTCATTTTACTACCATGCTATTGGAAAATCTTCGTATAATTAGGGTATAAAACCTAATCAGTTACATTGTTGAAAATGCGCATTGAAGTTTGTCTTGTCAAATTTCTGTTCTTGACTAGTAAATCAAATTGTTGGATTCTCCGTTGGAACATGTACTAACCTGTTCCTTGATAATATATAATTTTCCCCTAAAAATATACTTGCTGGGGGCTGGGGAAGTAGCTTGTTAGGTAAAGTACTTGCTGGTCATCATGAGAAGTTGAGTTTGAAACTCAAGGACTAACACAAAAATCAGGGTGTGAGTGTGCAATGTCAATACTGGGAGCTAGTAGAGACAGGAAGATCCCTGGAGCTCATCGGCCTTTCAGGTTAAACAGTCTGCAAACCCTAGGCTAAGTGAAGATTTTAATGTAGTCACCAGACATCTGCCTGGAGTATCATGAATGCCTATAGAGGCAAATGTACCTACACACACACACACACACACACACACAGAGAGAGAGAGAGAGAGAGAGAGAGAGAGGGGGGGGGAGGGAGAGGAGAGGAGAGACTTACTACACATTTGGACATAGGCTTTTATTTTGATGGTTTTGCTTTCATGTTCAATCTGTCAATTTATCTAAATTTATTTTCGTCTGTGGTCTGCGATACAAATCTGATTTTGTGTCTTATGATGTTAGTTGTTTGGTACAACATGAGGTACATGCCATCTCTTCTCTATTAATATGCAGTTTTGTCTCTGCCAAGCAGGCTGTTCTCATGGCTTTCTCAACACTATCAGGTTTATTGCCATCTTTTTCTTTTTCTCAATTCAAAGCTTCTTGGTGCCTTATTTACTGGAGTCTCCAAGAAATTGTGGAACAAGGAGAGGCTTAGCGTGCATATCCATCTTAGTAATTTAGCTTTCCATAAAACTTTAGAGTTGCAATCTCAAGTTCCTTATTAGGATCTGGACACAGTTGCATAAATTTCTATAGATTATTCTAGGTAGGACCGACATCCCTATGGTATCTATGCTTTCATCCTGTGAACACAGACCAGAGCCCATTTGTTTAGGACTCTGAGCAGATGAACATGTGTTCATGTCTGTCTAAAAGGTCTTACCATCTTGTTAAGAGCTTTACTTTTTGGAAGATGTATTCCTATTGACCTTATTTGGGGCTGTATTTTATGAATTATATTTATGGTCTTTGAATGTACATAGTATTCAAAAACTAATGTGTTTCTGCCATTTATTATAGACTACAACTTACTAAACTTTCTTAGTCATGTACCGAGTGGGGATTTTTTTAATTAAATAGTATTTTTTCGTTCATTTTGCATAGCAATCAGTTTCCCTTCCCTCCTCTCCTCCTATTTCCTGCCCTTTCCTTCCTACCTTTTTCCCATCCACTCCTTCTCCATCTCCATTCAGAAAGGGGCAGGCCTCCCATGGTTGCAGAAAGCATGGCACATCAAATTGAGGCAGGACCAAGCTCCACTCCTTCTGTCAAGGCAGGGCCAGGTAATCCAGCATGGGGAACAGGTGACCAAAAACCAGCTAGGCATCAGGGAGAGATCCTGCTTCTACTGTTTTCTATCTAAGAGACCAAATTACACAATTGTCACAGAAATGCAGAGGGCCTAGGTGGGTCCCATGTAGGTTCCCTAAATGTTGGTCCAGCATCTGTGAGATCTTGTGAACTTGTCTTTGTGGGTTTCCCCATCATGATCCCCCTGACTGGTAAAATCCCTCCTCCCTTCCTTCCACAAGACTCTCAGAGTTCATCACAGTGCTTGTCTGTGGATCGCTGCCTCTGCTTCCATCAGTTACTGGTTAGAGTATCTCTAATGGCAAATAGAAAAGTCAGCAATCTGCTTACAGTTGGTGGCCCATTCAGGAACTCTCTCTACCATTGCTAGCAGTCTTAGGCGGGGTAATCTTTGTGGGTTCCTGTGGTTTTCACTGGCACCAGGTTTCTCCTTAACTCCCAAATGTTCCCACCATCAAGATCTCTCTTTTATTACTCTCCCTCTTCATCCTGCCTCCAAGCCACCACCTGCACCTAGCCTTCCAAGCCTGCTTCCTCTAGTTCCCATTCCTCCATCCACCCCCCCCCCCAAACGCTGCCCTAGGGTATCTTTTCTACTTCCCTTTCCCAGGGAAATCCATGCATCCCTCTTTGGGCTCTCCTTGTTATCTAGCCTCTCTGGGGCTATTTATTATGGGTTGATTATCCTATCCTTTATTCCTAATAACCACCTATGAGTGAGCACATATTATGTTTTATCCTGTTTGTCTTTCTGGGTCCGGGTTACCTCACTCAGAATGATTTTATTTTGTAATTTCATTTGCCTGTAAGTTTCATTAGGTCACTTTCTTTTCTTTTCGTTTTTTTTTCTTTTCTTTTTTTTTTTTTACAGCTGAGTAGTACTTCATTGTGTAAATGTGCCACATTTTCCTTACCCATTCTTCCATTGAGAGGCATCTAAGTTGTCTCTAGTTTCTAGCTGTTATAAATAATGCTGCTATAAACATAGTTGAACAAGTGTCCTTTTGATATGATTGTGTATCCTTTGGATATATGTCCAAAATTCATATAGCTGAGTCTTGTGATAGATTGATAGCAGAAGGATGGATCCCATTTTTGTATTCATTCTGTTAGCTGATGTCTTTATAGAGGCAAATTGAGTTCATTCCTATTAAGAGATATAAATGACCAGTGATTGTTAGCTCCTGTTATTCTCTCTCTCTCTCTCTCTCTCTCTCTCTCTCCTCTCTCTCTCTCTCTCTCTTTGGTTTTGTTGGTTGCACTGGTAGTGTGTGTGTTTCCCTTCTTTGGGATTTGCTGATGTGGGGTTCTCTATTGCCTGTGTTTTCGTGAATGAAGCTAACTTCCTTGCATTGGTGTTTCCCTTCTAGTACATTCTCTAGGACTGGATTTGTGGATAGGTATTGTTTACATCTGGTTTTTGGTGATTGAAAGCTTTTTTTGGTATAATTGTCTGGGCTAGCATCCATGGTCTCTTAGTGTCTGCAAAATGCCTGTCCAGGACCTTCTGGCTTTCATGGCTCCAGTGAGAAGTTGGGTGTAATTCTGATAGGTCTGCTTTTGTATGTTACTTGGCCTTTTTCCTTTGCAGCTCTTAGTATTCTTTATTCTGTATTTTTGGTGTTTTGATTATTATGCAGTGAGGGGCCTTTTTGTTTTTTGATCCAGCCTATTTGGTATTCTGTATGCTTCTTAAATCTTTCCTTAGGTTGGGAAAGATTTTGTCTATAATTTTGTTGAATATATTTTCTTTGTTTTTGAGCTTGAATTTTCCTTCTTTTATCCCTGTTACTCATAAGTTCTTTTCATGGTGTTACAAATTTCCTGGATGTTTTCTGTTAAAAATTTGTTGGATTTAACGTTTTCTTTGACTGATGAATCTATTTCCTCTATCATATCTTCAACATCTGAGAATCTCTCTTCCATCTTTTGTATTCTGCTGTTTATGCTTGTATCTATAGTTCCTGTTTGTTTATCCAAATTTTCCATTTTCAGAATTCCCTCAGTTTGTGTTTTCTTTATTGGCTTTATTTCATTTTTCAAGTCTTGAACTGTTTCCTTCACCCATTTGATCATTTTTTTTCTGAACTTTCCTTAAGGGATTTATTGATATCTTCTAATTTTTGTTTGTCTTTTCCTTGATTTCTGTAAGAGAATTTCTCATTACTTCTTTAATGACCTCTATCATCTGCATAAAGCTATTTTAAAGGTTTCATTTCTTCTGCTTCATCTACATTGGGATACTCAGATGTTGCTATTGTAGAAGGACTAGGTTCTGGTGATGCCTTATTTGTCTTGATGTTGTTGAATATATTCTTATGCTGCCAGCTACATGTCCGCAGTCACTTCACCAACTGAGTCGTCCTCCTGTTCCCTTGTGTCTTTACTTTTTAAAGTGTGGCTTTGGTATTTTAACACAATTTTTTCATTGTATTTTGCTATATTATATATTTGAATATATTTGCAGTGGAACAATTATCATAGTCCAGCAAACTGATATATCTGTTATTTCATAGTTACCTTTTTATGTATTTATGGCACACAAATCTAAAGTTCACTCTTCTAGCAGGTTTCCAATGTATCATGTGATAATTGCTTATACTCCTCATTGCATTGGTTAGTTATCTGAGCTTAGTCATTCTTTGTAACTACAGCTTTGGACCATTTGACTTGCATCTCCTTATATACTACTTGCCCTTTCTAGTCTTCTGTTTCAGTATATTTGAGGGCTTGAGGGTATTTGGCTTTGCTTTTTTTAGATTCCACATGTTCGTGACATCATACAATATTTTTCTTTCTGTTAACACAATTCTTTAACAAAGTCGGATGTTGCTATTTTTACTTCTCTTTAAGCACTACAGATCTGCAGCCTCTTGCTGTTAATCTGACTTATTTATATGTCACTCTTTTGCCCAGTTTTAGCCTTAGTCTACACTATTTTGTGATTCCTAAAATAGAGAATTATCATTGTTTTAAGTATTTGGTTTTGAGTTTCAGTTTAACAGTCATGTTTTCTTCGCTGACCATTTCTTCATCTTACACCTACCTTTTGGGACTTTTTTCTCCTGTCAAATGTCTATCCCTTAAAAACCACTTTGCATTGAACTCAGGGGTGTAAATTGTTCTTATCTGTGTAAAAATTTATTTATATCACATTTGCTTTTTGAGACATAGATGTGCTAATCATAAAACATTGGCCCTAAGGGTAATAATTACTTTTAGTGGTCTGGATGCCCAGATTCATCTGTTCCCTGATGCATTGACAGCGACTTGGGTTCAGTTTAAGTCTCTGTTTTTAGTCTGAATTTGCTCTAGGGCCTTGTTCATGTTTTCTCTTCTCTTTATATTTGTTTTGGATAATCATCAGGAGGCTCTACCAAACAAGATTTATTTTAAAATAAATTCTTTCCTTACACATTAATACAGCACTTTGTGTGCTAGAGCCCAATGCACTGCAAAGGTTCAACTATTTGTTACATGAGAGGATTCCCCTTGCATTCACAGCTCCTAGGGAGTGAGCATGTTTCCTCAAGGTCTAACCCATGGGGTCGTCCTTCGCACTTTCTACCTTTAAGCTACCTCCAGACACACTGGAGGATTTGAGGCCTGTTCAGAATTTTTTGCTGTTTGTTCATGCAAGGAAAAGCTCTAAGTGTCAATGATTGCCTTGGGGATGCTGCCTTACACTCTTTGAATTCCTCCTCCTCTTTGTTTCAATGGCCTGAGAGAATTTCCCTTATTTTCTGTCAAGTTTCTTCATGTATTGGCTTTTATTTTATTTCAGTTTGTGTGCGTAGGGGTGTGCATATGTGCATACACACATACATGCACATGTGAAATTCTGTATATCTTGTATATAACAAGTCCATAATACTGTTGAAAATAAAGGTCTACCTTGTTTTTGTGAATACTGGAGCATATTTACAATATTTTGTGTCAGTGTGTCCTTCCAAATGATTTTATTTCATTGTCAAGGTGTTGCTAAACTTATTTGCTAGTTTCTGTACTTGCTAGTGTTTAGCCCCACTATATAACTATATATATATTTCTCTGCATGTATACTTAGCTGTGCATAGTGCATGTATCAGTATAACCATACACTTCCTCATCCCACTCATTTCCCTGTTGGTTACAAACCCCTGAATCCACTCCACTCTAGTCCTAAGGCATCAACTCTCCCAGCCCCAATAATCTCTTACCTTTAAGTCACCAGCCATATAATCTGGGTCTTTTCCTTGTCACCAGATACTGACTGACATTATGTTATTGCATGAGCACCAACAACCTTCATCTAATCTACAGTCTTCTGCAAAAGGTTAGGGTGTCTCACAGTCATTATTACTGAAGTGTGTGAATGTCCATTGTAATGCATCTAAACTATATGCTTAGAATGTTGTTCAAGTGTCCTCCATGTGATGTAATTAATACATAAATAATTGAATGTTTTTAGAATTAAGTTTACATAAGGCTAAGTCTACCATGAATTTCTGAACAAAATGCCTTGATCTTATAGCAGAAAGCTAAACACTTTAAAACGTTTTACTGTTTTCTTTTTATATTTGTTTATTTCATTTCATGTCTATGTATATACACTACATACATGGAAGAGATTGAAATGTTAGAAGGTCTGCAGTGGGTCCCCTAAAATTGGAGTTTAGGCAGTTGTGAGCCATCATATAGATGCTGGGAACTGAACTCAAGTCTTCTGTAAAAACAGTTACGTGCTCTTAACTCTTAACTGCGGAGCCATCTCTCCCACCTTAACTATCTCACTTTCTTTACCTTCTTTTTCCCACCTGACTCTTCTGCATCATGACCAAACTTCTCAGCTGATGAAATGCCCTTAACCAGCTGTTCCTAGCCATTCATTGATTTTACCCCCACAAAAGCTAACCTTACAAGGTTGTGTGAAGAGTCTCCATTCATTGTTAGCATTGTGCTGATCTTTATGCTTAACTCTTGAGATTGTGTCATCAATCTATCAACCACTAAGAGAAGAGGATTCGAATCACTGCTCACTGGTACTTCCTCTTATCCATCTTTCCCCTTCAGTTTTATCTCGTGTTCTTTTCCTTTTGGATATAACAGTTTTTGCTTCATGTAATTTGAAGCTTTGATTCTGGGTAGAACCATAATTAGAATTCGTTTATCTTGCTGTTGAATTACCTCTTCATTATTGCACTTGACTTTTTTCCCAAACAAAATTTCTCTTTCTAAAGTCTAAGTCATCTAATTTTAAATCAGCCATGTCAGCTTCATTGTGATTAGTGTTTGCACAATGTCATTTTTATCCTTTGACTTTCAATCTAATCTAAGTTCATTTCATGTCTCTATTTTTAAGTGGGATTTCCACTAGATAGCACGGAGCTGAAACTTTTCAGTCTAACAACCCTGCTCTGCCTTTCAGTTGGAGTGTTTGGACCATTAGTTTGATTAAAAATATTATTGGTTTTAATCTATCATCTTTACATCTGTCTACATTTATCCTGTATGATGTTTTATTCCTTCCTTTTATGGATTGGGTTTTGGTAGTATTCTATATTTCCGCTATCAGCTAATATACTATACATCATTGTTTTGTATTTTCACGATTGCTGTCATGTTCTGTCCTATTTAATTCATCACTATCTTCAGACAGAGCCACACCAATCTTCACTGGTACAAAAACCTTATACGACAGTCTTATATTTCTCCTGTAATTTTTGCTATTTTCATTTATTTTAGTCCTAGATATATTATCACAAAATAATATTTTATTCCTAATTTTTTGTCAGTTATTTAGAGAAGGCATGCTTTACATTCATTCTCATAAATAGCACGTCCCAGTTCTTTTTATTTGTTTATATAGATCTAATGTTTCATTTCCTTTAACACTTCCCAGTGTGTACATTTCCAAGTGCAAAATTGTTCTAGCATCTGAATGCTTGTAAAATTTTATTTAGATTCTATTTTTGAGCAGTTGTGCTGGGCAGCTTTCTATCAGTGTGACAAAAGACCTGCGGTGACCCACTTAAACAGAGGGTTGGTTTATTTTGATTAATGGCTTCTGAGGTTTCATTTCAAGGTCACGTTGGCCCTGTTCTTTAGGAATGTTTGGCAGAAGAAGCTGCTGTGTCTCCTTCATTTGAGAGGTAAAATGAGGAGGAGGAAAGATTTTTGTCCCAATATTTGATACCTCCTTCATGACCAAAGGCCAATGACCCCATCTTCCTCCAGTAGCCCACCTCCCAAAAGTGCTACTGTCTGTCAGTAGAAAGACAGCTTGAGAACCAAGCCTTTAAGAAATACTTAGAAAGTCATAATTACTTTGTGTGTGTGTATGTGTGTGTGTGAGAGAGAGATCCTACACCCAATTTAATAAATGATTCTTCTCTGCTTTCCGTTTTCTGTTGTTGCTGTGACAAATGACCACAAATCTGACAATTTAACAGAATCTTCAGAAACACAAAATAGGGTGGTGGTATTTTTAGGACTGTATTTTTGCTAGAGACTATAAAATACAATCCACTTTTTCTCTTATGCAAATTCTAATAATAGTTGGCTTTGTTTTGGGCATATCATTGAAATATGATGTGTGATTCAGTCTGGTGCCCTTTTCAGGCCTCTTTTTCAGCTTGCTTAGGCAAATCAAGAGTCAACACCACTGTGCTCTCCTAATGAGGTCTTACCTGCTGGAGGCTCTCCTAACTACTCTATACCTGTTTTCTGATGGGCTATTCAGACTTCAGACTCCCACTTTGACCTTAAAGGATCTTAGTGGGATCCTTAGTGGGTCTTTGCTTGGATTTGTGGTATTTTCCTGTAGGCATGTGTCACTTAATACTGTTAAAACTTAGAGAGACCCTGAAGATGATTTCTTTCTCTGTTTTTATGAGTGGTTTATTTCCTATCTGGACCTTTACCCTTGAATTTCAGCCACATCACCTTCCATTTCTTAAATTCTCCCATGATAATTAGCTTCTGTGAGCTGCCCTTTCCAGGACCAGTAGTCTGGAAATTGACTTTTTTTTAACAAAAGCAATGTAGAGAGATGGAGGACTGAGGAGCTCCCAACCCTATGTTCCCAGTGCTCCCTATGCTCCTTGTGCTCCCCGTGCTCCCTGTGCTTTTCATGATCCCCATGCTCCAAGGGATGAAAACTGCTATCTCATGAGTTCTATCCACTTTCCCAAATCATTAGAACCAGACAAACTGGCCCCAGTGAAGTCTGGAAGTACAGGGCTCCTTTAAAAGTGCATTTCCCTTCTTTAGACTGAGCACAAATCTCTGTTCTTCACCCTGTTCTTGTGCTATCACACAGCAGTCCATATTCCCGGACAAGGCCTTTTGGCCAACTATTCCATACCTTGCTTCCCAGCTTCTCTCCTTAGGCCTTCCTTCTTAACACCTTGAGTGTTTGCTTCAGGACCTTGCGTTTCTTACCATTTTCTGTATACTCTCTCCAGTCTCTATGTGTTATTATGCCTGGGACTTGCTCCTCATTCTACTCCAAACTCAGATGCCTTTGTTTCCTGCTCATTGGCCTGTATCTCAGAAGAAAAATGAGAGTCTCATTGGGCTGTGCTCATGAGATATTTGACAGGGTTACAAATTTGGATTCGATTGCCACGAATTTGAACCCTGCCTTTTCATGTCTTATTTTTTTCTAATATTTTATGTGACATTTTCACCCTTAATTCAAGGCTGTAAACTGTGATACAGTTCCTTTCTTATCGGGGTTTATTATTGTGGATTATTACATATAAAATTAGCCAGGTAATATACATGTGGCCTGTAATACTCCAGCATAGATATTATTGTCCCTTATGTGGCCATAATTTCTTTCCCCATTGATCATTTCCTTGATATGAAAGACAACACAAATATACCACATGAGCCCCAACAAATGATCCCCCAACATACAATAGATGCTCAGATATTTGTTGAAATATTGGAATGTTCATTTATATGGCTTTGATTTCTAGAATTGAAATGCCCTCATCTTCAAACATTGTTTTGGCAAGTAATATTAGGATGAAAAGAAAACACATTGAAGGAGTTTTTATGGTTTTCAGATTTTTATTTCCAGCTGTTTTATATTTCCATGTTTCAGATTCAGCAGTCAGTGGATATTGCTTTTAATATTGAAATCTCAGTCTTAAGATACATATGTTTGTAGTTTTATCACATGGCTTATCATGATTTGGGTTCCACCTGAAGGGTACTAATTTGGAGTCAGCCTGGTATCAGTGCATATTCGTGACTGCTCTGGTAGAAGAGCTATTTCTCAGCAAAGGAAGAGAAAAGAGTAATCTTGAGTGTGTCTTCATTTTTAGACAACATTAGTGGAAGTTGACCAGAGATCTCCAAAGTCCATAGATGGAGTAACATATAGCTTCCAGGTAAAATTTGTTTTAAAAAATAGATGATACTGAGAATTATTCTAGTTGGAAGTAGATAACTCTTAACAACAGTATCAACAGAGTGTTCCACATGTGTGTGCATTGAATGTTTTCACAAATCTCTTCCACTTTGAGTTTTTTGATTAATATTTGGAAAGGAATCTTATCTCAAAGGAGCATTCAAATGAATATATATATATATATATATATATATATATATATATATCAGACTAGGTGATAGCAGTGCATGGCTTTATTAGTTTAGGTTTTGCTAAAATGCTACATATATCAAAATTTTTAAGTACATACAGTTTTCAATTGTATGTTTTTGAGATTTTAATAACAAACATTAATATATTATGTTTGTGTGTGTATATATATATATATTTATACATATATACATATGGACAAAATGGTGCATATTTTTACATGCAAAGTTGAAATGCCCTCACTACTAACAGGTAACTATGGATATTATAAAGGCCAGGTTTAATGCAGTATTTCCCAGATACGGGCTTTCCTCCTCCCGAGCTATTCTACAGCGATTGTTTTATTGTCCTAAAAGCTTTAGCAGCATTGGAGCAGAGAACGCAGTGAAGCGAAGCTTGGCTTTTTTCTGCTGTCGGAGCAAAGATACTCAGAATCATCCTGTCGGACATGTCTACCCTTCCAAAATTGACTTGACTTTTAGTACATTGTCAAAAGGAGGAGTGTCTTAAAAGTCACAAAACTAAAAGCAATATATTTGCGGTTAAATGACAACCTCGGATGACTCAGAGGAAAGGCAGCCCATCTGTCTAAAGGAATAAGCCATACTGGCTGCACTTAAAAGGACCCAAATGCACATTCATAGCTAATTATAAACAAAAACTAGTTAACACTTTAAATAAAAGGAAAAATAGCACAAAGATTTAGAGCCTAGACAAGTAGATGAAAGGGCCCTGAGTTGTCCTCCATCTGATATTACTCAGAGGCAACTCTGTCTCCAATTACCTGGGAATATGTGGTATTCCCTCATGAAAGCTGGGGATCACAGAGGGCGTCCGCCCAGTGCCTCTGCTTACTCAGTCGTTTGGAACAAGGTCAGCAGAAATATCTCACAGTGCCAAAGAGTCTGGAGCCAGACAGAGACTAGAGACACCAATCAGTGGGTCAGATGACTAACTTAGTAGGGCAGCAACCACCAGGAATAATTTGTGGGGCCAGAAGTTCAGGGTAAGACGCCTCAGTGCTGCCTGAGAAGACATCATCAGGACTGCTGGCTTTAACTACTCATGTGCTCCGTGGTTCAGAACCATTCCACCATTTCTTTGGTGGAATCAGAGTAAGAGGCTAGATAATCTTATACCGTAATACTAAAATAAATGAGCACGAATGAAAGGAAATGGTAAAAGCTGCCTCCTAAGAAGTTTAGTGGTATTTTTATTTTGTTTTGTTTTGTTTGTTTGTTGTGGTCCCAACTCTGGGCTTTCTCTGCCACTAATTACAGATCTTTACCCGTTGAATTTAAAGGCTAAGGAGTAACAGCTGTGATGTTAGGTTTAATACTATTGAACCCTTCCCCTCTGAGGATCAGCAGTTGACTGACCAACTTTCCTAGCATGATTTCTCCATATAGGTTTAGGTCTATCAAAATAATACTTGCTGATATTGACTGGAGATTACCTAATGCAAACTCTTTTCTTCTTTGCTGTTGTTCTTATCCAGTCTGTTTCTTCCTCCCAGGTCAGTAGAGAATTCACTGATTTCTTTCACTCTTGCTTATCCCTCTATGTCCAAGCCTGTATTGCATATGCACCTTCCCCAGACATTTTCTTGCTGGTGGCTCTCAAGCACCAGGACCTGCATGGCTTTGCCCATGCTATACTCCGAATAACATACCTGCTTTGGAGAAGCATTGAAAGTTTTATTTGTTTTTAAAGACAAGTTCTTACTATGGAACTCTAACTGCCTTGGAACTCACTATGTAAACCAGACTGGCCTTGAACTCACAGCGATCCACCTTCCTCTGCCTCCAAAGTGCTGGGCTTGGAAGTGTTTGCCACCACACACAGACACATTGCACAATTTAAAGAAATTATTCTATCTTTGAGATTTTGGCATGTTCTCCCTAAATTCACCAAAAGCACTGTTCTTGGGGCAATTTTATTTACTGTTATGCCTTTTCAAAAATAATAAAAACAAATTTAGGAAGATATTAGGCCCAGCCTATATTATGAAAATTGAGAATTCTCTAGGTATGTCAAATTCACTATGGAGTTGGATACAATGAGAGCTGATAGTCCAGCAACTAAGGAAGCAACAGAGGGAGATCCCCTGAGGTCAGCAGAAAGGAAAAGAAGGGAAGAAAGAGGAAGGGAATCCTGACTCAAGATAAGTAGGTAATAAAAGAAATGTACCTTAAAATATTTTAGGGTCATTCCAAGATTCCGTAAAGGTCTTGGGACATTATTTCTCCACATTGCTGGAAAGGTATTTTTATTTTAGTTAAGTATGGATTTAATTCTTCATCTTATTTTATGTAGAAAAATAAAAAAAATCTTGTGTATTTTTGACAATCTGGAAATAATACATCCCATCCTTTTGAATTAATAATGATATAAAAATAGAAGAACACCATTGTTATTACCTCAAGCACCAGGTGATCAATACACTATCTTACTGACTTATTAACCAACTCAATAAAAAAGAAAATGTCACTCCAGTCTCATGAAGAAAGACTGTGCCATGAAAGTGAAAGTCAGTTATTAAAATCTATTATAATCTAATAAACAAGCTAGAATTCAAACCAGGTTTGTAAATGATGTTCAAGACCCAAACACTGGTACTAGAATAAGGACACTGGACAGGGTGTGTACAACTTTTTTGATAGCAAATGTGCAGGTAGCTTGTTGCAGGAGGCTGCTTGTTTGTTCATGGCTGCTCAGCCCTGAAATAACCACACAGAAACCGTATTAATTAAATCACTGCTTGGTCTATTAACTCTAGCTTCTTCTTGGCTAGCTCTTGGTATCTTAATTTAACCCATTTCTATTAATCTGTATATCCCCACATGGCTGTGGCTTACCATCTGGT
This sequence comes from Microtus oregoni, assembly GCF_018167655.1. Taxonomy (NCBI): domain Eukaryota; kingdom Metazoa; phylum Chordata; class Mammalia; order Rodentia; family Cricetidae; genus Microtus; species Microtus oregoni. The sequence continues at coordinate 797,823 of NW_024544552.1, read as the reverse complement.
GCCTGTCATGGGCAGGGCTACAAGGCTTCTCCCAAATCCACCTTCTTTCTTCCAGCATTCAGTTTAGTCTTCCTCACCTAGCTCTGTTCTGCCCTGCAATAGGCCCAAAGCAGTTTCTTTATTAATCAATGGTAATCACAACGTATAGAGCAGAACCTCACATTAGTAGCTTCTCTTGGAGATGTGAGCTGGGAGTGAGGGTTGGGAGATGCTCCACAGTGATTGTGTCCTTTAAGGGTTATTCTACCACTCCTGTCCAAAGTACCCAAGGACACTGGGGGATAGGCTGTGGCAGAGGACAACCGGTAATTTGTTGACATGCTAAAGCTCATTGCACACCCACGCAACCCAGTCCTGCACCCGTTTGTCCATTTTAAGTGTTCCCTTGGCATTCCTCTACAAACTTGGCTTAGGATCATGGTAAGTTTTGTTTGTGGTGCTAGTTATCGAAACCATGGTTTTGTGATTCTAGGCAAGTGCTTTACCACAGAGATATTGTCCCCCAACCAGTAATCGTGTGTCGAGCTGGCTAGAAGGCTGCCACATCATTACGCGTGTCGAACAAGAAATGAGCTATTTCTTCTGAAGAGTGGGGGATGGACTCTTACATGAATTCTGAAATGTAAATATTTTCCCTCCTTTCTTTTATATGATGACTTGAGCATACGTTAATCATAATCTTTGTTAATAGTTGATTGTATATACATAGGAAATTACTGCCCCGAAGAACCCAAGCTTTCAAAACTCTCTACAGAGTCATGTGCACCATTAGAGATTAACTATAAGTAATTTGTTTTCTTTACTTACATGTGGCCTGGGGGGAGTAGGGGCATGTGTGTGCATGTGTGTGTGTGTGTGTGTGTGTGTGTGTGTGTGTGTGTGTGTGTCAGGCTCAAGGAAGAATTTAGAAGATTCAGTTCTTTCCTTTCATCTTTATATATCTCCTGGGGCTAAATCTCAAGTCACCAGGCTTGTACAGTAAAGTGTGTCCAGCGACTGAGCCATCTCACCAATCTGCTACAAGCGATTTTTATATCTCAGAAAAAAAATGCTTCAAGAGATTTAAATATTCATAAAACATGTTTGTGGTACATGTAGAAAGTTGTCTTAATTTCTATGTCACCTTTAGCAAAGTCATAATGAGCATTACCAGATGCAGCTGTGCCGAGAGTTTGATCACTGTGCATAAATAGCTTGTGCCCCCCTTGGTGAAGGCAGATTTTTACTGCTTATATGACATTTGATTTCAGTTTTCTGGGTTCATCTTCAGTACCCCAAATAACCATAGCTTGCGTGTGACTGAGTGAGTTAGCATCAAAATCTATGTTCATATCACAGTGAAACCTGTTATTTTGTGCAACTAGAATACTCTTTTTTTTTTATAAATGACCCCAAGAGGGGACTTTGACAGTAAATTATTGTTTGGGTTTTTGTGCAAAGCATCATGCTAAATGATGTGTGCACCCCAACTTTTAAGGCATTTTGTTGTGTTGAACAAAGACCTGGCAGATACTGGGCAAATGCCCTACCACTCAGCTCCATGCCCAGCCATTGGGTTTGAGACAAGGTTTCACTGTATAGGTCAGATGGCCCGGAAGTTTGATCACCCAACTCCCAGTCTACGTCTCTATTCTACCAGATCTAGCCACCATGCCTCTCTCTCAGAATGTATTTTTTCCTTCAAATTACAATACAAAAGGAAATCTGCCCTGCTCCTTAAATGGTTGACTCTACATTAAGAGTTAAAATTTGTCCTTTAATGTGTTTTCTTTGATCTCTAATTTGACTGTTTATCAAAGCTGATTACAATTTCAATATACAAATTCCTGTAGCTTGAAAATCAGGCAAAAATGGCGGATAGTAGTGAAGTCACAAGCATCGCCTGTTATTCTAATTTGATTTTATTATTGTAGCATGGTTATTAGGTTTGGTAAGGAGATCTGTTTTTATGTTTTATTTCTTTGGTATGGATCAATCTCCTGCCACATTGCATTAAAATGGTTTGGGTTTTAAATTTTTAAGCCAACTTTCTCAGGCACTGAAACAAGAGCTGTGTTAATACACATCAAAAGGAGTTATTACTGTGAACTAGCAAGACTCACTTTCTTCCCTTTTACCATGATTTAAGAGCATACATTTTTTTGAAAAGCTGCAAGAATATATTTTCTGTATCTTGATATGATGTCAAAACATTATAAAACAGTGGTTGGTTTACTTCAACATTTTAAAGATCTTCAATTCCAAAACTTAAGAAAGACATTTTCTTCACATATAATGTTCCTTGTAGACATTGTGCTAAATAATATGCATATGTTGAAAGGTGAATTTAATTGCCAAAAGTCAGGTGGCTAACACTAATCTCATGGGAATTGAAGATAGCTCTTGGGAGTATCAGTTTCATGGACTTTTAGTTTCATAAATCGTTTACTTGGATCTTCTAAAGTCCAGAAATTATTTCCATCAATTCTTTTAGTCTGTATATTTTTCAAGAAAACAAGGAAATGAAAAATGCCCTTTGTTAAAGTAGTGTTCATTCAGGCGGCCTTTGTTATTTCCCCGGGAAAGAACTCTCTATGACTCTAGAATTGTTTCCGGAAGCTAGCCTTGTCTTCCTGAGGTACCTCAGACTGGTGTTTTTGAGTCTGTTCGTACTAGAGCCTTTTAAATAGAGTCTCTAACGTGCACCTCAGTCTTTCCTGTGGCTAGTGACAGACCTGTAAGCTCATGTAAACAGTCTAAAGTACAAAAAGGGAAGGGAAAGAAGGAAAAAATATCCCGCTGCCAGCTCAAATGATCCCTGTTAAGTTTTGACATCCACTGCAGAGACTGTCAGCCTGACACTGTGTCAGGACAATAGAGATGCTGTACAGACCTTCATTCAGAGCAGTTGTGAAAATTGTAAAACTTTAATGAACCCAAGCTGCGCTATTGTGTTTCAAGTAGTGAGAGAGACGCTTTAACAATCCCCACAGGATCATGGGTTTTATTTGGTCAACACTGCCAATTTTTTATAATTGTAGAGTGATTAACTTACCCTCCTCCATTTTGCCTTCTGATTTCTTCAAATGGCCCCAAATATTACCCAAAGAATTATAAATAGACAACTTCTTTGTTTACTATTTAATGTATTTTTTTAATCTTATAGACATTTGTTTGTTGTGGGAGAGGCATTATGAAGTCTATGTAGGTGTGGTAATGATGTTTTTCTGTGCTGCTCTATAGAGAAACTGTGGTGGCTTTCTAGCTGTGGCTGGGGAATGACCATAAAATTATTAACTTCTGAAGTTATCACTAATCTTTTACAGTCTTTCAGATAGACTGAAAATATTGAGCACATTGCTTAATAGTGCCTCTGAAACATTTATGCAAATATATATGCACGAAGAGGAAGATAGGAGTGTTGTAGAATATCATAACTTCCTGGAATGCTTGCTTCTCAATGACGGTGAAAGGTGCCGTCATATGTTTTAGTTAATGGAGTTACTCTCTGATGTTTAAGTAATTTGGAATCCTCTATCCTGTCCTAAATCTGATATGTGAGTTCCTGTCAGGTGTCTTTATTTTAGGGGGAAATGAGTAGCACACATGAGGCTGAGTTTGAAGCTCAGTGACAGAGCACTGGTCTAGCACAGGAGAGGTCCTGGATTTGATCCCCAGCTCTGACCGAAGAATTACAGCAGAGAAGTGTGTGCATATTGATGTCCCCTTTTAGAGCAAGTCACAATCAGTCACTTGAGAGCTGTCCCAAAGAGCATGGCTACAAAGAGTTTAAAGTGTGTTTCACCCTCATTTGTTTTGGTTCCAACTTGGTATTTGTTCCTGTGCTCAAGAGAATTATTTTCAACTAATCTGTGGTATTTAGGTCCTGGCATATTCAGTGTAACTGTGAAAATAGTATTTCCATTCCTTAGGTCACTGTGCCAGAGCCAAATAAACTCATAACCTAAAAATTTTGGTTAGTTATATAAAAATCTTATATGCCCATATACTAGTGTTGTTTTAATTCCATTTAATAGTATTTCTAGCATATTGGTGACATTAATAGGGTTAAATCTACTCCATGTTATTCAGATTGTGTAGTCTCTGAGATGGTAGAGCTCCACACCTATCTCACTTCTTTTTCTTGCATTTTCAGCTAAAATTGACCAAGAATCACAAGAGACTGCTCTGACAGAGACTCATAAATGGTAAGGTATTACTTTCCTTTAATACAATATTTCTTCCCGGGATAGCCGTATGAAAGATCTTAGTTTTTTTTTGACCCTAGGAACCAGATTGTGGGGTTCTTTGGTTTTTGTTTTGTTGACTTACTTTCTAGCATAAAGATTCCATACGTTGAAATCTAATGTAACAGTGTACTTTGGGTCCACAGTGAATTGTGAAGTCACTCTGACACATACTTCTATTATGTGCCACATTGTAACACAGCTTCGCCTCTTTCCAGTGGGATCTAGAAATAAGGAAATGCAGGATTATGCAAGATGTGGAAAAAAATGCATTTGTATTGTTTGTCCTTATTTTTTGTTAACATAAAATAATGGGTCTTCTTATGCCATATTCATAAGTAGGTATCATTGCACTTTGTTCATATTTGCTCCTCACTATCCTCTCCATCCCCTGCATTTTACTTTGCTGTATGTAACAATTTTGGTTGGAAATACTTTGGCTTTCTAAGCTTCAAATACACCATTCCATGATTTCCTGGCATTTAGGAATTGTGTCAAACAGTATGAAACTATTCCCATGTGTTTGTCTTTCTGAGTTGACACTTTTCTAGTACGGGTCTTCTTTTCTTTCTTTTGTGCTTTGCGCATCTTGATTGTAATATGTCATAGAGAAGTTCTGTCATCACGTTCATTTAGGATTCTAAAACCTTCTTGTGGTTGGATTCCCATTTCTTTCCCAAAATTTGGGCGATTTTCGGCTCTAATGTCACTGACTAGATTCTCAATGACCTTAGTTTTCATCTCTGCTCTTGCTTTTATCCCATTGTAAATTTGGAGTCTTAATCATATCCCAAGATTCTTGAAGGTGTGATCATGATCATTGACTTTTTTTTTCCATGATGTTTGATGTCACATTTCCTCAACCTTGTCTTCCTTCCTTGATGTTCTTTTTTCCAATTGGTTGAGTCTATTGTAATGATGATTTTTCACTGTTTCTTAGTTTTATTTAATCATACAGTTTTTCATTTCCAGCATTTCTTTATTATTATTATTATTATTATTATTATTATTAATCTCAGTTTTCTCGATGATTTTCTTTTGGACATTGTAAACTTTTCATCCATACTGCCAGCTTTTGGTTTTGACTTTTCTCTCCAGATCTTTGATTGATCACATTCTCTTTATCCACCCATTTACTTGTGATTTCTTTGAGATCATAGGTCAGTTTTACACACATAATTTTTAGATAATTTTATTCACTTCATATTTTTAGCTCAGTAGCTAAGGAGTTACAATATTCTAGTCACGCTTGTTTCTTCTTTATATTTGTGTTACATTTTGTGCCTTTCTTGCTCACATATCTGCTCTAGTTTTATTTGAGGCATCTTTTTTATTGACCAGCCTTCTCTCTGGGGCTCAGTTTCTAGCAGAGGTAAAGAGAGAATACAATCCCTTTAGATGAGGCTTCTGTTTCCCTTCTCCTGATTTAAGGCACAGGCCTGGAAACATCGCTTATCTCTTCTCTTCTTGTTCTTGTTCTTCTATCCCTAAGAATTTTTCTGTTCTCCTGTATCTTCCTTTTTTGATATCCAAAATATCTTTTCTCTCTCTCTCTCTCTCTCTCTCTCTCTCTCTCTCTCTCTCTCTCTCTTTCTCTCTCTCCTTGTCTTTGAATATAGTATTTTCTCCATATCCTGATTTTTCTTCTTTGTTCCAAATCATGGATGCAGCTTCTAATTTGTCATCTTATTCAGAAGACCTCAGGAATTTGCTTCAAGAGTAAAAATTAGAAGGGTTAGTGATAGAAAACTTTCGTTTCAATATACAAAATAATTCCACAGAGGAATCCATGAACTTCCTTAGGTGAGCTGCAATTCGAGAATGAGGGTTCGTAATTAGGGACATGATTAGAAAATACCTCAGGAATCTCCATCTCAGCCCTCACTGCTCCTTCCTTTCAGACATTAGTCATTCTCTAGAGAAAATCTTTTTTTTTTTTTGCAAAACATTAATAACAAAGAGAAAGACAAAGAAAATGGATATACAGAAAGAGAAGGGAGGGAAAAAGGGAGGAAGATCAGATAGGGGTAGGGGCGTCATGAAATTAAGGAAGAACAGAGAAGAAGTTGAATTAGTAAACCAGATCACATGCTTGTTGAAGCTTGCAAGTCTAAAGTTAACCAAGCTAACCCGGAGGGGCCGATGTTGCAATCTTGATTCTGAAAGCTGTCTGGAGACAGCTTTCCTTCCTACTTGAGCTCCTCAGCATAAGGACTTCAACTGACAGGATGGGGCCAGCTATGTTGTAAAAGAAATCCGTCATCCTTAAAGCCTACCGATCAGAGTGTTAACCACATCTCAAAGCTGCCTTCACAACAACCAGACTGGCGTCTCAACCCCGACTAGACATCGTAACCCACCCAAGGAAACCAGCTAACCATCACACTCAAAAGGGACTCTGACTGCTCCTGAGGAAATACTCTTATTAAATGCATTCCTTTATTAGGCAACTTCCTAATAGTCTCTTCTCGGATACCACCCATTTAGCAGCTCTTGAGTTGATTTCAAATACTGCGCTAGGCAAACTGATAAAAGAATTGGCAAGTTCTAAGGAAATAAGAGCTGAAGGCCAGACATAGATCATAACAAAACACAAAGTCATTGAGTTGAAAACACTAATGATAAAATGTTTAGTACAACATCCATTTTAATGTTTAGAAATGAAAATAAGTAATGGGTTCTCTGAAACATTTGACAGTACTCCAAAAATGAATCTTTATACAATTTCCCCAGGTAGACTATGTAGCAATCAATAGTAGCTCTGTGAAGAAAGGGAGCATAACCCCTCCCAGGGCCTTTACTTTAGAGCCACCAGGCCTCTCAGATGCTACGGCTCTATACCTTATATTAGTATTAAAACTATCCGCTGACTAGTATTAACTGTGCTAAAGAGGATTAAATAACATGATCTCTGGTCCTTGGTAAGTGATTCATAGATGTTAGCTGCTGTGTTATTGTTGCACAATTATTGTCATCAGTGATTAAGATAATATATGACGGTGGGGTTGCAGAGATGGGTCAGTGAGTGAGCTGCCTGCTTTGCAGTCCTGTCTGAGTTCAGCCTGTTAGCTCCCATGTCAAAAATTGATCATGGCTGTGTATATCTATAACCCCAGTGCTGGGAGTGCATAGGCAGCAGGACCCCTAGGGCTTGTAGACCAGCTTGTCTTGTAAAATGGGTGATTGACAGGTTCAGCAGGAGACCCTGCTGAGGTGGAAAGTTATAGAGAAAGATACCCCAATGTTAACTTCTAGTTTTCAAATAAATGCACAGATACACACACACATACCTGGTGGTAGAAATAGACCACAGACAGGAAGCCATGAGGGCAAGAGGCTGTGCACCTCGGGTTCTGCTTGCAAGTGTCATTCTGAAAGAAGTTAGCCACTGTCTTCTTCCTGCTGCTCTGCCTAAGAGAACTGGCTGTATCCAGAATAGAATGGGAAATATTCCAAATCTAAAGACTATGTCAATAAAGGAACAAAAATGGAGGTTTTGGCAGAGAAAAATCAAAGAGCATTCTTGTACTCCATGATACAGCATAGCAGATAGCCAAGTTTGGCCAAACTATCAGAAATTTAACAGAAAGAGTGAGGGATGGAGACATCCAAGAAGGACCCTCCTGGAATCAGTTGATAGTAGAAGTTTAGGAGTCTGTTTGTGCTCTCCTGTAAACCTCAGACCCAGAAAGAACATACAGAAACCTTTTCAATCTGTACTGGGATCCCTTGCTTCATGTTTCAGCCATATAACCTCTGACCAACCTCTGTCTGAACAATCCTGACTCTGAGAACTCCCAGGATGCTAGAGTTAAAAATAAAATTTCACAATATTTACTCTTCATGACCCATGTTTGCCAGCATCAAGTAAATTTCTGCTTCTGGAAGAACTGAATCTAAGCCAGGAGAAATGTTTCTGCCTGGTGTGCTGAGAATGGCACTCAATCAGGTTGTCTGGCTCGTCTCAGACTTATGGGGGAATGGGGAACGGTCAGTTTTCACTAGATACTACCATTTCAGGTCGCCTTTATAGCTGTGCAGCCTTAGCTTTGTTCTGTACCCTACCACCTGCCACACCCATCAGTGGGTCACCTTATAACTCAAAGCCTTGGTCTTTTATGACACTTCTTTGTGTTCCTGACTTGGCTCCCTACAGTCGAATAAAACGAGATAAAAGATACATAAAATCACTACATGTGGGCTCTAGGTATGTCAGTTCACTCAACAAGGCCACTGAAAAGGAAAGACAAGAATTTGTCTTCATTTAGACCTACAGTGTCTCAGCTTCTTTCTATTTTTTCATCTTTATTCTTGCTATTTTCTATGTATCCTGTTATCACAAGCCAAATGAAATCCATCCTGGGGATAAGATTGGGAACAAACAAACATGGTCAGTTTGTGTAAGTCTGTGCTCCCAAACTTGCTCTTCATTCCCCAGCCTTCCATTAGCCCCTTCTGACCTTGGGATAGAAAATACACTGGAGGATTCCATTTCTGTGAATGCACTGACAAACTCTCAAAGGAATTTTCTGCTTAATTCCTGCATGGTTGGTTGGTTGGTTTTTATTTAAATCTGGGTGATATGGTAAATGCTTGAAAGACTTAGTTTGTGTTCTGTGAGTGATCCAGTGAAAGCCTGGGGACAGGTTTGATGTTAGAAATGACTGTCATGTATAAGTAGTAAGAATTGCTAAGTCAGGCTTCCAATGTTTGAAGGCTAAAGTAAGACCATGCTCCTTCACTGAATACTCTTCCTCTGTCAAAAGAGAAGTGTATCAAAAGTTTTGAAGCACCACACCATACCATATGCTCACAGAGGCTCCTGAGAGAGAAGGTAGGATTGTGTGATATGATAGGCAGAGACTTGCTGGGACCTTGGAGCCTATTCAGAAATGTAGCAGATAAACCGCCTGTTGTGTCTGGGACTCTTCTTCCTCTGCCCCTGAAGCCTCAGCAATGGAGTGTTTTGTTCTTTGCAATGCACAAAGTTTCTTTGGGTATGGCTGGTGAGAGGATTTCCTAGAGAAACTTAGTTATGTGAAATGCTTGTTAAACTACATGAATGTATGCACATCACATGCATATACAAACCTACAGACGACAAGCACACATAATTTCATACACGTACACCATACACACACGGAGGGAGAGAGAGATGCAGGTGGGGACACACATATAGAAATGAAGTACAAAATGCACACACACACACACACACACACACACACACACACACACATACAGGTGGGCATACTCGCAGACAGGCAGATATGTATGTATACACTACACAGAAATATACACTATCACATATACACATACATACAAGTATATACATGTAACCATACAAGTGTACACACACATACACACATTGGTACATGCCCACAGGATCACAGCGTGAGCTTGCTTTGAAAGAAATTACATCCACAGGCCTTTGTGTTACATCTTTTTTATAAAATATCATCTAAAATGAAGAAGCTATGATCAAAAAAAGCTTAATTATTGTCTAAGTAAGATACACTGATATTTTCCATTTTATTATTTCGTAACTAAATAAAGTATGTAAGAGAAATTTTAGTATATATTTTAAAGTTTTTTCTTATATTCCACTTACTACCATGATAGCATCATATATTAATTTGTTTATTCACACATTTTTCTATTCTACAAGTGGCCCTTGAGTTCTTACTTATCTGAATAAAGTATGCTCCTCCTAAATACTCAGAATATCCCCTAGACATCTGCAGATGAGACGTGAGCCATCTCCCAAACTCAGATATAAAATGAAGTGGATTCGGCATGTGGTCGTATTTCAGTAAGCAGGGTGTTGTAAAGAGCGGCTGTATCCCGGCCATGTTTTCATTTCAGTCTCCACTTTATTGATTTGTAATTATCACAGCCACTTTCTTCAATTGTGGAAATGTACCAGCAAGCAGAATACATATTTCTTTTCCCACAGAAGGGCGTGGCATTGGAGTCAGCTCCCAGGCAGTGAAGATAGAAATTTGGAGATTCCTGATAAATTTTCTTTTATTTAAGTTTAAAAAGTGAGGAAACAGAGGCCGTAAAATCAGTCGATCCACACTCTGACATCCTTAGTGCTTTAAAAATGATGGCCAATTTCAACTTGTTTTCTTTGGATTTATTCTATTTCTTCGAATTCATAGTCAAGAACCATATCCGGGATGCATCTAACTCTGAACGAGAAAAAGAATGGCTCATAGAAACGCTCTTCATGCCAGCAGCCAGAAGCGTTAGTGACACTGAATCCATTTCTAGATTCATCAAAACTGATAGAAGAGATTACAAAGCAAAATTAAAATTATATTTAAACTATTCTGTTCAGTGGCTTATTTTCCTGTGTGCAATATTCTGGGTATCATTCTGGGTAAAGGACATCAAAGAGAGAAAGGTCTAATGCCTGATACCCATGCACACAGCCAACAGTTGGGGCAGCCCAGACTTTAAAGAACACATTCCTCTGGCTTTTGTGTACATTTTACACATTTCAGTTGAAGATGCTTGTATTTTATATTCATAAAATGTATGTATGTGTGTGTATATATATATACATGTGTGTATACATTTATACATGCGTTACTGAAATTTTGACATCTACTGTTTCTAACACCTTAAAATTGTTTTCTCTACATTTATTTGTGTGTGAGAGAGGAAAGAGAGAAAGAAAACATGTCTAGAGTATGTCTGTGGGTGTACAAGTGTCACGTACACATGTAGAAGTCAGAGGACAATTTGTGTAAGGTGGTTGTCTCCTTCTGCCATGTGGGTCCCAGAACACCAACTCAAGTTAGCCAGCTCAGCTGTCTTGCCAAACTCCTCTAACTGTTTTTATAATATTTCAGAATAGACGTCGCTTTCCTCAGGGAGCTAAAAATAAAGACTAACTGTAAGCAATCAGTGTTTCTTCCTCCCTTCCTTGTGTTCAGGGTTGACTCTGATCTTAAGCACATTAGCCCTGTGTTCTGCACTAGTCACACCCTTAGCCCCTGTAGCTGATCTCACCGTAAGACAATAAAGCATTTTTAAAGTAAAGAAACAGTTAAGGTTTGGGTGTGGGGTGGTGTGCTAGTACATGCTGTTTTCTGGATCTGACATGGCCTGGCCATTGCCGTCATGGTCACAGAAGCTGTGTCTACCTGTGTGAAGTCTGCACACAGAAAATAGTATCAAGGTAGGAGGGGGACTAGCTGTGAAGTGGGGTGAAGGGTGATGAGCAGGAGTGAGGGGTGATAGGGGTGTATGAATTATATATATTATATACATGTCTGAAATTGTCAAGGAATGTAAAAGGGGAAAAGATCAATTATCACAATGCTATTAAAGTAATAAATTAATGTTTTCTAGCATTATTCCTTGATGAATCTTGTTCTCCATAGCTTATAATTTACTTAAACTATCTCATTAGTCTTTTAAGATTAATTTTAGGAATTAGGGGACAGGATTTTGCTATTTAGTCCAGACTAGTCTTAAAGTCCTGAGACTTCTGCCTTATAGTTCTAAGAACTGGGATTGCAGGTGTGTGCCGCCATGACCCAACCTAAGCCCCCTTAAAGAAAAATATAGTAGATACTCCCTCCATTAATATTTTATTCAACTATAATTAGATATTGGAAGCAACCAGTGATCAAAAATAAGAGATAGTAAAAAAAAGGAAAGCAAATTTTTAGAAGAATTTTAATTCACAAATTTTAAAACTTAATACTATTTCTGCATGCAATATCGCTGGAGTGATATTTTACCATAGCCAAGATTGCATAACAAATGAGTTGACATGGAAAAATGTTCTTCCATGCAAAATAAAGACAAAACAGAAAAGGCGGGAGAAGGGGGGTAGCTGTTCGTTCCAAAGGTTTCATATAGTATATAACTGTTCATTCATCATGGGAGGGAGAATATTTAATCAGTCGTGACTGATGCACACATACTTTATCATGTTTAGTGACGTTTGGAGTGTCAGTTTGTAAAGTGTTTATCCAAGGAATGGATTTCTGGCACAAGGATGAAATGAAAAGTGAAATGTTTAGTTCCTAATAGGCATATTTTCCAGAATCTTTCCGAGTAACTATCCAGAGATGAATAGAAAGACCACAGGTCTTGTTTATCTGCTGATGCTGGCAGACCATGCAGGCTCCAGCCTGGTGTTAAAACTGAAGTGACATGGAATGTCTTTGCAGAACCCCCAAACAATGACATCATTCCCCTCACAATATTGATAAAGTCAAGCAAAGTTGGAGTTTCTGACTTCCCAATTTGGATTTTTGACTTAACTACTTCAGATCCTGCTGGAGGAACCTCCTAGAGAGATGGTAGAAATCTGTAAACCTGCTTTTTACCTTCGGGTCATGTGGTATCATTTAGACCAAGCACTTTGTAGAAGTGGGTTTGCTTCTGAGGCAGCATCATTTAATCTTTTATAGAAATCGATTGTCCTTTTATCATTGTGAGAACCGTGGCTCCCTCTGCAGGTTTCGTGGTTTTTGAGGGAAGGTGATGACTGTGAAATGGTCTTACTTTCAGCTTTTATGCATTCTGAATAGGAAATAAGAATGTTAGTGTGCTCCCCCCAAGTTAGAGATAACAATTGTAAGGGAACATCCTTTAAAGCTTTTCTGCTCTTTTATGCATTTATAATAAGAAATGGCAGTTACATGGAGTCAAGTTCTTCCATACTTCAATATTTAAAAATAATTGGAGGTCTACACTAAACAAAACTATCTCTAGAAGCCCCCACAATGATAAAGCTTAGAACTCTCAGACTCTTTCCTCCTAGAAACAAAAAAAAATAGTCATCAAAGCACTATGATTTTAGTGGAGTTTCTAATCATGATTCTTTAGACATATATGTGATTCATGCTAGAACAAGAGGGAATAAGGCAAAAAAGAAGTTGTAGTTTCATTCTTTAACAAATAGAGAGCAGAAGTAGGATAGAGGTTAATAATTGAAGTTGTCAAGTGTATTTAAGCATAATACAAAATTCATTAGGATGTCCAGCTTGAGAAGTCATGCCTCCAGCATGGTTGAACAGAAGAACAAAGGAAGCTGGTGAGTAAGAGCTATCCAAAAAAATAGTCTGACATTAATCTAGGTTTTCTTTTCAGCAAGAGAAGCACAAAAAAAGTGGAACAGTTATAGATGATTTATTCTAGACAGGCATTTCACCAGGGAGATTAGAATATTCTTTAAAGAATTGTAATTCAATCAGGTGTGGTGGTACACATCTTTAGTCCCAGCACTTGGAGGCAGAGCCAAGCAAATCTCTGTAAGTTCTAGGACAGCATTGTCTACAAAGTGAGTTCCAGGACAGCTATGGCTACACAGAGAAACCCTATCTCAAAAAACAAAGCAAAAAAAACAAACAAACAAAAATTATAATTCAAGCGAGTCTGCCATTGGTTTTATATATATATATATATATATATATATATATATATATATATATATATATAAAAGAACTGTTAAATTAAATGACAGCCACAAGACAGTACTGGAGGCTTACAGAACCCAAGGCAAAGACCTATATCCCCACCATGACAAGGTGTATATTGCTGTAGTTAAGGTCAAACTCTGGGATGTATTTCTGGAAGTCAAATTCTAATTTTTCCTTTAAAATGGCTTCCTTCAGGGGGTGCTATTGAAATCTCATGCCTTCTCCATCTTTCCCCTTCTAAACCAGAGCCAGTAAACTGCTGCTCTGCAGAGAGTGACAATGAGTTATCACAAATAACTGAATTCTATGTCTTCTCTGTGGTTATTATTGTAAAATCCTGAGCTCCTAAAGGATTGTGGCTACCCTAGCCTGGGTAATGTGAGGCAATGTGACAATAAGAGAGAAGGAAAAAGATGACATTCCAACCCTTCTGAAGAGGGATGGAACAGAAAGGAGAGTTCATACAACAGGAAGACCAATGGCATACTCTCTTGCAAAGAGATCATTTGCTGACAATAATGCATGAATTTTCACAACCTGAACTCTGTTACACCATAAAACTCTACGTCATCTGATTTCCGCCTCTCATGGTTTGAAAGTTAATTCAACGTTTGAATTAACATGTTTGAAGACATGAGCTGATTTGCTCACTGTTTGAAAGGCAGTATAGTTGTAGTATTTGCCCAGTGGAAGTTATGGCTAATTTCACCTTGCAGACTTGAAGTAAGGGTGAGAAGAGAGAAATTACCAGATACTCCACCAACTCTGAGAGTAAAACACCCAACAAGACGATAGCCATGACTCCTGGCTCACTCATCTCTCATTGCTCAGTTTCCTTCATTTGTTCTGAGATCTCACTATGATCTAGTAGATACTGTATTTAACACAATAACAACATGCAATAAGTGTCCTATCAACACAGGCTTTACTTCCCTCCCGAACACCATGCATTTTTCTGCATTTCAAACAGCAATTTCCGGTGTGAGACTGAGGTCAGCTTCCCATGCTTGGTCACACAGTCTCCTAAGGAGAAACATTAACATATTTGCAGGGAAAATGTGTTTTAAGTCCTCTGGTAATACTGTGGCGCAGAAATTTTCATCTGTACTGAGTTTTGAAAGTGAAGGGTTATTACTGACACAGGAAACCCTAGATTAGTGTGAATGGATGCGAATTTTGCATGCTCCATCCAGAAGATTGCCAAACCCTGTTGTATATTATTTAACTCACCAAAGCAGTTCCCAAAGTGAGTGGGAGTTCTTTTACAGTGTTATGAAAATCTAACCTTGCAAAATAATCTATAAAGTCCTTTTTGTTTGTCTCTTGGCTCTTGTCCCCAACATTGCTTGCAGAATTGGGGGAAGGAGAACATGAGTTGATCAGAATCATTTGTTGTGATGGTACTCTAAGTGAAAGACCTTTGTAATATTTGACATGGTGTTCAGAATTGGTCTAAGAAACACTCGAGAAGCTTGGCCAGGAGACCATGACTTACTCTTACTCCAAGTCAAGGCCCTCCATAAGAGCATGGAATAAGCGAGGCTGAAGTAATAAGAGTGGCGGGGCTGCATTCCCAGAACCCCAGCCGCCTGCCCGGCTAGCTTATGCCCCGAAATAATTACACAGACACTGTATTCTTTCAAGCACTGCTTGGCCCTTTAGCTCCAGCACTTACAGGCTAATTCTCACATCCCGATCAACCCATCTCTAACAATCTGTGAGAACCGGTCTTACCGGGAAGATTCTAGCCTAGTCCATCCTGGGTTGGAGCTTCATGCCGGGAGCGGGGCATGGCGTCTCTCTCAGGCGTCTTCTAGCCTATGTCCATACTGGGTCGGAGCTTCATCCCGGGAGCAGGGCATGGCGTCTCTCTCAGGCGTCTGCTCCCGAGAGGAGAGCTGTGTAGTCTCTGACCTCACTTCCTCTTCCTCCCAGCATTTTGATCTGTTTACTCCTCCCACCTATCCTCTAACCAATAAAATGGGCCAGGGCAGTTCCTTTATTAGCCAATGACCTTCCTCCATCATTTCCCCTTTTTCGGTTTAAACAAAAAAAAAAGGCTTTAACTTTAACATAGCAAAATTACATATAACAAAACAGTTATCAAGTAAAAGTTACAATAATCTTTATCATAACTAAGAAAAACTATAACTATAACTAACTATTCTTAACTCCATCAAAGACTCCAGAAAGATATATTACCTAAGTAAACAAGAACTAAGAAACTTCAAACTCTAGAAACGACAAAGAAATCTCGCTGCCTGGACAGTCACCCAAAGTTCTTTTGTACCGTTGGGGCATCCATCTTCAAGCCTTCAGGCCCATGGTATCCAGCAGACATTTCCATAAAGCAGGAAAATTCAAAGTCAGTTCAGTCACTATCTGTTGTGTCCTGCAGAATGTCTCGCAGACTCTTTCATGAATCAGGAACCCCGAAAGATCATCTCACCTTAGGCAAGTTCAGTAGTCCTCTCTCTGCGGGTTCTCTGTGTCCAGTTTATGCAATAGTCCAGGCAAGAGCAGTTTCTTGCCCAAATGGCTATCAAACTCCATAAGGTGCTCTTCGATGCCCATCTTCCTCTTGAAGTACATTGGTGCTGCCAGGAGCAGAGTGTCTCATTGTCATGAAAAGTCCTCAGTTATTAAAACATTAAATGTCCTATTCTGTAATCTTTGAAAGACATGAAAAATGTCTATCTAAAATATATCTACGCACATCTAGAAAATATTAACTAACATGACTACAAGCTTTACTATTATCGATGATTATCTATTAACAACCTATATTTCTTAATTATACAGTACATATTTAAATGAACTACACAATCACAATACCTTAATCAAAATCAGAAACACTTATACATATAACAAAATTGACCTTAAATCTCTATCAATAAAGCAAAATCTATACTAATGCAAATTATTCATACCTATATCATATCCCCCTTTAAATGTAAAAGAACATTTATAAACATTTTTTGGGAATATGGGCGCAGTTATTTCTCTCCAAACTGCTTCCTGCTGAATGGGGGCGTCGTTAATTAGGTCTTTCATGGTATAACCTGTGTGCTAGTTTCATCTCAGTTGGCAGTTGAGCAAAGCAATTTTTTGAAGGCGTTCACACCAACCCTTCAGGAGGGCGTGGTCCATCATACCAAATCGGAATAGAAGAAATGAACAGCGTCTCATCCTCTGTGAAAACAAAATAAGAAACTCCTTTCCAAAGTATCATGTCTTTAGATCCAAATTTCAAATTTAAGGCATTTTCAAAGTATCTATGTTGGATTAGTTCAGCAGCATTTATAAACAAATATCTTTTAGCAGTTGTTTGTCCTTCCTCAGCATTCAAACAATTCAAAGAGAGCATAATAGCATACAGTATCAAAATTCTCTGTTTATTTTTCATCTTATTACACCTTTGTTTTAACCTCTATTTCATTTATTTTTACTTTTAACTTTTTGCTTTTTGAGACAGGTTCTCTGTATCTTTGACCTGAAGTAACTCTGTAGACCAGGCTGTCTTTGAACTCTCAGAGATCCGCCTGTCTCTGCCTCCCAGGCATTCGGGATTAAAGGTGTACACTGCTACACCTTGAACTCACAGAGATCTGTTTGTCTCTGCCTTCTAGGCACTGGGATTAAAGGCGTGTGCTACCACACACAACAACTCTCTTCCTTTTTTTTGTTTTTTTTTACTTTAAGAACTTTAACTTTTAGTCTGCATATATTTTTAACACACTTTAAACCATTCAGAAATTTTTTCTGTCTTTGAATCTCTCTTTACTGTATATCTCTCTTTTTCTGACCACATGAATCTTTAATTTACCAAGCGATCTCAGTAGGATTAAAGGCGTGGCTTTGCCAGCTAGATCCAGTCCATTCCTTAGCTTTCCAGCCTCATGGCGGATATACAGGCTGTAGCCATGTTTACTGCAACAACTGTATGGCATTTCAAGGTCCCTGCCAGCAAGTGAGCTACAACAGACAACACTCAAGTCCTCTCTCAGTAGCCGGCCCTCCTGCCTCAAACAGTCAGAGTTTGCCCTGGCAGGACAGCCCAGAAAGCCGGCATTTTTAAACGGCGCAGCTTTTTTCCTGCTACGGCTGAAAATCGAAAAGCATGCGTTCAGCTTTTCGTCAACACCATTTAAGTGTTTCGTGGCAGGACCTCTTAATGAGCTGCAGGCTTTGCAGCTAAAGCTGAGTCAGGAAGCCTCTCTTAGATGAAGCCCTTGCTTGCCTCTAGCAAGCAGAGTAGAACCGAGAAATTGCTGCTACCAAGAAACCAGGCACAATGCTTTCATTTTGTTCTAGAATTACTTCCCAAGCTGCCTCAGGCTTTATGTGGAAGCAGTTGTCCACGTGGGCGCCATATGAAGTAATAAGAGTGGCGGGGCTGCATTCCCAGAACCCCAGCCGCCTGCCCGGCTAGCTTATGCCCCGAAATAATTACACAGACACTGTATTCTTTCAAGCACTGCTTGGCCCTTTAGCTCCAGCACTTACAGGCTAATTCTCACATCCCGATCAACCCATCTCTAACAATCTGTGAGAACCGGTCTTACCGGGAAGATTCTAGCCTAGTCCATCCTGGGTTGGAGCTTCATGCCGGGAGCAGGGCATGGCGTCTCTCTCAGGCGTCTGCTCCCGAGAGGAGAGCTGTGTAGTCTCTGACCTCACTTCCTCTTCCTCCCAGCATTTTGATCTGTTTACTCCTCCCACCTATCCTCTAACCAATAAAATGGGCCAGGGCAGTTCCTTTATTAGCCAATGACCTTCCTCCATCACGAGGCAGTGTGAATAACTGAAATAAGAAAATAATTTCAATAAATCAGGGAAGAAAGGAAGAGATATGGTGAATAATTTACAAGTATTATTTCCCCATGTTTTAGCAAGTGCTGTAGGTGAGCATGGAGCCCATTGTTTACCCCATGCTCTGTTTTATTACCTGGAATTAGTTGCCAATATTTTGATAATGATTTTCCTTTTGATTATTAAGTGACAACTGAGTGTGAATGAATTAATATTGGGAATATAGGTTCTTTGTAGTGATGATGTTGAGAGCTTCAAATATCGATCCAGGGAAAATGAGAATTGAGAGCCTGTGAGACATCTCATCCAATGAAAAACCTTGTTGTGACACCTGATAACCTGCTTATAAGCTCATATGACTTATCTGTAATGGTTCTCTGGAACATGCTATGGGTTGGTAGCAGGATGAATTAATATTCTAACTAAAATCTCTTCGTTTTATTTCAAATATGAAGCCAGGCTTGGTAGTACATCTGTACGTAATCCCAGAACTTGAGAGCTAGAGGCAGGAGGATTGGGAACTCAAGGTCATCCCTGCCTACGTAATGCAGTTGAGGCCAATTTGAGCTCCACGAGGCTCAGTCTTTAGAAACAAGAGCAGGAGGGGGAGGAAACACATATGAGTTTCTGCAAGCTGGTCTATTTAAGTAGCTAACTCAGATATAAGATCACGGAATCTCAGCCTCATTTAAAAAACTACCTGTAAAATACGTATTGATAGGTCACATTATACACTTTCATATGTGTTTAAAATGTATGTGTGGGGCATGAGGCTGAGCACCTGGTATCCCAGCACTTGAGGAGGGTGCAAAGAGAGCTGAGATCAGGACCAGCCGAGGCTACAGAGCAACAGCCTGTCTCCATGTGCGTCACAGTGTTTTCCTTTCACACTGTTATAAGAAATGTGAAATTCTTGGTTGTTTCCCTTGGGTCAGTCAAACCCAAGTCTACGAAAATGCTAGGCAAGCTCTCCTCCACTGAACTGCATCCCCAGGCCTAGTGTTCTGTCTTTGTGCCTCACGAGCTTACACTGCTAATGGGAATCCCTTGCTAGTTCACCGAGCAGCATGCACAGATATGCACAGTCATTCAGTGTTGTAGCATTTATGTAAGCCCATGATGTATTTTACATTGTATGTTATCAACAGACGTACCAGGTAATAAAGGAAACAAGTAACGGCGTTCAGTAGTTAACAGCATCTACTGGCTTCCTAAGTCTGCAGCAGGTAAATATCACATTGCTTCAATGGCAGCATGTTTGCATAAGTTATGATTGAGTAGGCATCACAATGCATTAGAGCATGAGGGACTATAGATGTACAAAACTTTTATATTAAAATGTCTAAAAAAAGCCGGGCGGTGGTGGTGCATGCCTTTAATCCCAGCACTCGGCAGGCAGAGGCAGGCAGATCTCTGTGAGTTCGAGGCCAGCCTCGCCTACAAGAGCTAGTTCCAGGACAGGAACCAAAAGCTACGGAGAAACCCTGTCTCGAAAAATATATATATAAATAAATGAATAAGTAAATAAATAAAATGTCTAAAAAATAAATATCCATAAATAATTATCTACTTTAACGCCACTCTGACCCTCTGAAAAACCATTAATTTATGGGAAAATTAGCAAATTTGATAGCTAAAATAAGGAATAAAGCTAATTGTAGAGTGCAGATTTAGTTTAGTCATTAAAGAATGGATATTGGGCCTGAAAGACGGTTCAGTGAGCACTTGACACATAAATATGGGGACTAACGTTCAGATTCCTAGAATTATACACACATGTGTATACAAACATAGACATGCATAGTATTGCACACACCAACACATACAAAAATAAATTTAAAAATATTATAGAAATCTTGTCTCCCAAGTAATAGCACATAAATCAGGGCATGGGTATTTATTGTTAGCTATTACTGAAAAATAGATGTAAAAAGATAATGCCATTTTTTCCTTGATATGTCCTAACTTCATCCTAAAACAAAGGTACCCATGTCCAACATCAGAAGCAAAAGTACTCCTGGTAATGTTACTTCTTATTCCTCTTTGAATAAACCTAAAAGCCTGGAAAACATTAACAAACAATGACAGCAGGAAACCAAGATATTTTGAAATAATTGGAGAAGGGTTTTTAGACCCTAAAGGCAAAATTAATGTTAGTAGAATAAGGTAATTCGAAATGTTCAAATGAGTTTCTGGATTTTTACCTCAGTTCACCAGCCTCATACACCCCCGAACTATGAAGGAAATAAACGTTGAAATTAAAAGTAACTGAGCGGATCTATTGGGAAATATTGGTCATATTTAGAACGGGGCCAAACCTTGCCAGCATCCTAGCCACAGACTGTTGCTGCTCATTTCTATTTTGGTAGTTTATTTTTAAGTGATTCATTGTCTTTGGTCTTCTGAGTAACAGTGCAGAGGAAACAATCATCAAATCAGTTTAAGCTTTCCCAGGCTTGTTAGCCACTTATTTCCTCATACGAATTCTTCCTTTCTAATTCATTTCACTTTTTATTATCTTGTATTAAAGAATCCCCCACCCTTACTTGAGCAAGAAGCTCTAATGAAACTCAGGGGGCCCCACATAAAAGGGAGACTTGAAAGAAGACTTGCTGAGAAGTGAACTCCAGCGGGGAGGAAGAAGGACGGTGGAGAGGCACGGGGGTGGAAATGGGTAAAATTCATAATATGATATAATAATATAAATGCATAAAATTGTCAAACAAGAATTTTGTGTGTGTGTAGATGTTTCTGTAATGCCAGTTCCCTCTTATCCCTTCAGGCACCGTCTGGCGCGCCTTAGGAAGATGGGAGATGTGATCCTAGCTTTCTCTCTCTTTGCTCCCATGCACTCCCACTTGCCCTTGGTTGTGATTCTAACATCTTTACATTACAGCTCTGAGTTAAGAGGGATGTCTAGGAGCCATGTGATAGATCACATACAGTAATTTCAGAGTGGAAATCCACAATTGACTCTTTTCTGACAGTGGACAGTTTGTCCTGACCAAATCCTGCATGAACTGATTTTCCCTCAGAACACGGAGAGCATGGCTCCACGGTCTTCTCCTTGCCGGGGCTATTTCTAAGCCTGCTAGCATTCTTATTCTTGAGCCCGTGTCACATGAATTTTGTTTCTTTTTCTCTCCTAGAAGCACTTAGGTTCCTCTTTGCCTCTGGTGTGAAAGTACATCCTGGGGCCCGGCGGGGGGCGGGGGGTGCTCACCCTTCTGTAAACTTCATTTCGTTTCTCTTTTGGGAACCCCATCCCCCCACCCTCCTTCTAGAAGTGGTTTAGAATTATCCTCAGATTTCTGATACTTGTAGCTGAGGTTGTCGATGTGAAAGAAATTTGGAGGGAGGTAAAATAAGGTGCTTGAGATGTGTATAAACCAAACAAGTAGGAATGCTGTGTGCTTGGTTCCGGGGTGGAGGGTGGTACAGCATCGTTAGACATGAGCAGCACAGTAGCTAAGGGGGTGCTGGAAATCACTCATCAGTGGCCTAACACCTAAATTTTCAAAATGCCTCATTTGCACTGCTAGTAGAAGACGGGTGATACGGAACAGGTAGGGAAGCCTGTTAAAAGTGAAAAGAATACACTGGTAGGCGGCCCATTCCGGGAGTCTAGCTAACAAGAGTAACAGAACAGTTCATCAGCACCTTAATTGTGTACCCAAAGATACAGTCATTGGTTTTAGTACAAGAAGACAATGCGGACTCATATCAAAATTTATTTTATCTGTGTTTTGGCCTACTTTGAGTCATTGAGTCAGAAGCTGCATTGTAGTAGACCAAAGAAAACAATTAGAAATTCTGAGGCTAAGCTACTTTTTATAGGAAGATTTGTGGAGGACAAAGGTGACAGAATAGTCTGGGTTTTTTTTTTAATTTTTTTATTTAAAAAAACCTACCTTTTCTTATTTTACATACCAATCCCAGTTTCCACCCCCCTCCCTTCTTCCTGTTCCCTTCACCTTCCCCTTACCCATCCCCTGATGGAGGAAGGTCATTGGTTAAATAAAAAGAAACTGCTTGGCCCTCATTGGTTAGAAGATAGGTGGGAGGAGTAAACAGAACAGAACGCTGGGAGGAAGAGGAAGTGAGCTCAGACTCCACAGCTCTCCTCTCGGGAGCAGATGCCTGAGAGAGACGCCATGCTCCTGGCTCCTGGGCAGACACATGCGATGAAGCTCCGACCCAGGATGGACATAGGCTAGAATCTTCCCTGTAAGCGCACCTAGGGGCGCTACACAGATGATTAGAAATGGTCTAAATTAATATGTGAGAATTAGCCTAGAAGAGGCTAGATAGAAATGGGCCAAGCAGTGATTAAATGAATACAGTTTGTGTGTTGTTATTTCGGGCATAAGCTAGCCAGGCAGCCGGGGTGCTGGGGACGCAGCCCCGCCGCTCCTATTACTACAATCCCCCCCATCCACTCCTTAGAGAGGGTAAGGCTTCCCTTGGGGAGTCAGCAAAGTCTAGCACATTGCTTTGAGGCAGGGCCAAGGCCCTTCTCACTATATCTAGGCTGAGCAAGGTATCCCTCCAAAGAGAATGGGTTCCAAAAAGCCAGTACAAGCAGTGGGAATAAATCCTGGTCTCACTGCCAGTGGTCTCACAGTCTGCCCCAGCCATACAACTGTCACCCACATTCAGAGGATCTAGTTTAGTCCTTTGCTGGTTCCTTCGCTCTCAGGTCAGATTTGATGGGCTACCATTAGTTCAGGTAAGCTGTTCTTTTTTTTAAATCACAAGTACATCTGGGAGCAATTAGATTAGGTGAGTCTCTGGCCAGGCTTGTGAAGGGTTACCTTCTTTTGCTGGAGGTGGACAGAGATCTACCCTAAAGGAAAGCAGCCCTGCTCCCTGCTTGCATCCTGAGCTGTGTAGAAAGGAGTCCACTAACTGAGCATAAGAATCACTCATTGTCTGCTTCCTGAGCTCAAGTATGAACAGACCTGTTGAAACACCCCTGCCACTAGGACTTCCATCCCATGAGAAACTAGACCCTTGAACTGGAATCCAGAATCAGAATAACTCTTTCTTCCTTAACCCTTTTCTTTAAAAAAAAAAATCAAAACATGTTAACATGTGATCAACACAACAGGAAAATTAACTCAAACCTATCTCATGTATTTTCATCACATTCCCTTCCCATTCCCTTCTCTTGTCCCCTCCACACCTGATGACTTCTTCCCCCTTAGTTAACATTTTCTAATGGGAGGAGGACATGTTTTCCCAGGTGGAAAAGAATAGGAAAGCAGATGGTTAGAGAAGAGAAAGCTGAAGGGTGCCCGGGCAGCAGGTTATAAACCATTGGAGTTACAGGTTGGTGACATCTTGGTGACTGGACTTTTTATATGTGGAACTTGTAGGAAATAGTCTTAGAGACATGAAGTAGGAGGAGAATAACTTCCCCTGTTGTTACAAACTGTTTTTCTCTCTTCAAAAATGTTAGGGTGTTAAAGAATCCAGTTAGCCTGCAAACAGTTCTGTTGAGTGCTTGCTTTTCGCCTTAACAGCTGTTGGGAGATGCCTTGCTCGCTCTTAAGAAGAAGGTATTTTCTCAGTATGACAGAGCTGTGTAGCTTTCAGCATGCCAGGAATATCTTACAAATACTGTTGGGCTAGTGAAGCAGAGATTTATCCAAGCACTGAAAGTACATTTGGAAATGCCAAGTCTTATTGGAGTGTTGTTATTTCCCTTTCCTGGCCTTGCAGCTCTGAGCTGGCGTCAGAAAGGAATTTGAGTTCTGGTGGGCACAGTCCTGATGAGTCCTGTTATCTGTGAAGGGAGTTCTGTCACGTCACGTGTTTCCAATTGTTAATGCACCCTCTGTCCTAATTGTACTGATCCAAAATGAGGGCTGGGAGGGTTTTAAAGTCCTGATTCAACTAGGTCTCCCAACTTCTCATGAAGATGTTGGGTCAGTTTTTAGTGCCCATGTTGCAGGTGAGAAAATGGAGAAAGAGAATTTCACTCCTGACAAAATGACTTCTCCAGTATTGGGGAGTGAAGTGGTGCCTGCCAAGAAATGAATCCTGGCCTTCTTAAAAGTTGAATGTGAAATGAGCAATAGTCTATTGCCCAATTCTAGGAGTTGTTTATGAAATTTTAAGCCCTAATGAGAGATGGATATTTGTTGAGATGTTTTACTATTCTTTTTGGCAAGTAATGTGTCCCTTCTTATGACTTTGTATGCCTCCCATAACAATGTGACAATAAAATTAGCAATATATGTTAAACGCCTTTGTAATATGTGATAACATATAGATAGGCAATATTTATGTTGACCCTATTTGCAAGTATCGTCATTACCTTTGTACCCATGAATATCCAAGAGACAAAAGGAACAGGAGACAACTTGATAAGCTCACCGAAGTCTATTGCTTGCAACTATATGTCTTGGGATCTAAAACTGGAGATTATCTGTTGTAATAAATGTTTTTCTGGGCTGGTTATAAGCAGGATCTTGTGCATTTTGAATACTAATGCTAAAATACATAAAAGCTTCCCTATCTTAAGCCCAGTGGCAGTGAAGATTTTTATGACTAAAGGGAAATCTGTTGTGTATTAGAATGTGACTGTTTCTCTATATTCTATGGTCATTACGCCATAAAATGAAAGTATAATGTTAGAAGTGTCACGTATCTCCCTAAGAAACAGGCTTCACTAATGCAGCTTAATTGTACATACAGAGTCACGTCTAGAAAGTCCCTTGTTCTGAAAAAGTGGTGACCAGATGGTTGTTTTTTAATATTGAAGTTGCTTACTGACCTGAGACATCTGCCTTCCTTGTATTATGATGGAAGCAATACCACATTAACGTAACCTCAGCTCTGTGTTAATGAAGTAGATGCTGGGAATAATTTAAGCACTTTAGTATCTAGGGCAAGCACTGAGAATGATGCTCCTGATCCACAAGATGCTGGTCCAGTAATCTGGACCCCTGCAGAGCATTGAAGTAGTCAGTGAGGAATTAGTGTGGACTTGATGGCTACCATAAGAGTACAGCCAGCTTCGACGTGCCATGAGACCTTGTTGTAGACACACCTCTCCCCAAACTCTTCTTGACAGCTCCTCCAGACTCCATATCTGCTTTAGACCCTGTTTCTTCTCAGCCTCAAATTCAAACATTAAGTCTATGAGAGGAAAGCCCTGCTGCCCTCTGCCTCACCGCACATACACGTTTCTTCTCCTTTGCTCATTTTTGTATGGATACTCTGCCTGTCTTAGTTTCAATTCATGTTAAGATAAAAATGCCCCAACTATAGCAGCTTAGATGAGACTGGGTTTATTTTAACACGGGATTCTAGTCTATAGTCCATCTTGGAAACAAAGTATCAGTGACAGGACCTTGAAAGAACTGCCATGCTGCATCTAGAGTCAAGATCAGAAAGCAATGAATTAATGCACACGTCCATGGTCATGGCCAGCTATTCTCCACTCACATATAGCTCAGAATCCGCTGCCTGGTCATAGCATGCCCCTCTGTGGGCAAATCTTCCCACCTCAATGAAGTAATAAAGAGTGTTTTCCACAGCTCTGTCCATATGTCCACCTGATCTAGATAATCCCTCTTAGACACTGCCTTCCCCAGGTGGTTCTACATTGTCAAGTTGACAATTATAACTCCACTGATATAAGTTACCTCCGTTGGGTCCCTTTGCCTCCTGGTTTTTTTTTTTTTTTTTTTTTTTTAGAAAGGGTTTTTCTGTGTAACAGCTCTGGCTGTCCTGGAACTCACTTTGCAGACCTGGCTGCCCTTATATTTCTTATATTATACCATACAATAGGTACTTAACAAGCAAAGGACAGAACGCAGCTTCTTGTCTAATACATTTTCATGCTACTCTTTAAAACTATCCTTGTACAGCCTCTCTTTGGCATTAATGCATATCTGTGTCTACTCTATTTTTTCAGCAAATTTGTCTTCTTTATTGATCATGTCAAATGATCAGATATTTTGGGTCATGAGCCATCTCCCTATTTTTTTATAATTAAATTGACTTGTTTGCTTTTCAATTCACATATTTCTACACTCTAATATTCCTATTTTGTGACCTGTCCAGGTATTTTGCAATTTTTACCAGTTGCATGAAAAAATATGTTTATTTTCGATGTTTGTTAATAGTTTTACATCTATTACGTTGTTTTAAGTTCTCCTTTCGATGATTGATGAGCTTTCTCAGAATGTAAAGACACCTATTACCAAGCCTGACAATCTGAGTCCAGCCTCTGCGACCCACAAGGTGAAAGGAGAGAATCAACTCCCAGTAGTTATTCTCTGGCATCTATATACCCAACGTGGCATCCAGGCATCCAACACTAATTCACATTCAGTGTTGTTTAACACTGTCCTCTGAGGCCAAACAGCTGATGTATTCATAAGATTAGCTGTGCTTGCTTGTAAGGGTCCATTATGACTGATTCTGTGAACTGCTGACCGTTTCTTCTTCTAGGTGGGAAGGTCATTAGACCATTACCTGAGGATGACTCTCAGTCATTTCTATGGAATTTTTTTTCTAGTTGCCTTTGCCCTCGAGGTCTCAGGGAGAGGCTAAAATATGTAAGTAGTGTTAGGGGAGAGAACCCATACTCTATAGAGCCATGGTGCATCTACTTTAGGGTCACTCATGTTCCTTCCTGTAACCCCTCAACCATGTTCTTTAAGAAAGCCCAGTAAATACTTTGATTTCCCTGGGTGAGCCTTCTCATTAGAAATGAACTTCGGTTTGTCATTTGGACCTTATGTGAAGGGGTAAGACATTGTCCACATCTCTTCCAGGAATAAAATTCTAATTCTTTCCAAACACACACACACACACACACACACACACACACACACACACCACTTTTAGTTAAATTTTACTTTCAATCACACAAGTTTTGAAATGCAAAGTATATTTTATCACTGTTTAGTTTTAACTTACTTGTTATTACTTCTTTAAGAAATGCGTTATTTGTGTGTATATTCATTTTAATTGTTTCAAGTATGTCAATTTCCTTTGTTTTTGGTTGCAATCTGATCTGTACATTTGCAGTTAATTGCTTTCTAGGCAAAAATCCTTGTCTGCATGAATCCGACTTCCTACAAGCCATTGCAACTTCCCTTATCATCTAGCACACAGTCTAATGATACAGTTTATATTTTGTTGAGAAGAAACAATTTGCCCTGCATATGAATCTATGATCTTTCAATTCTGAGTTACATATTTTGCTACACTTCACATCTCTGAAAATGAGGCATGCTTTATAATGTCTTAGCTTTAGTTAGTGCCGGAGATATTTACATTTTTTGCTCCATTCAAGTGAAGGCAGTGTAACCACTGTAACTTAAACCCTCTGTTTTTGGTAGAGTTTGTTTATCTTCTTGGGCTGTGTGTGGGGCTGATGTTTGTTTTGTTTTGTTGTTATGTTTTACTTGCAACGCTGGGATCTGTTTTTTTGTTTTGTTTTGCTCTCGTTTTGTTTTTGTTTTTTTGTTTTTGTTTTTAAAGAAATCTGGTAATGAAGTTCAGATGGAAGACCTGCAGGGTTTTCTCTCTGGTTTATGAGTCAGATCTTAAGGGAGAATTTCTTAAGTTTTCATCTGTGTACTCAGAGCCAGAGCTGAGATAAGTAAATTTCCTTACTTTCTCTTTCAGCCTGGGCTTGTTTTCTCATTTATTTTTACACCAATCCTTGAAATCCTGATATGTGTGTGTTTGGTACGGGGGAATGTCTTTTATAAAGATTCTTCATCTTAAACCATTTTTCCTACTGGTACATAAAAAGTCATTTTTAAAGTTTCATAGTGCGTTGGATTAGTGAAAAGATGACATTTTATAAGTAAAATCTCACAAACAGATGGAAAAGAGTCCAAGAGAAGGCACAAGACGCAGAGTGTGAGTTTGCACACTCAGGAATAACACAAAAATACTAAACTGGAAGCTATAATATAAACACACAGGACCTGGTGCAGACCCATGCCGGCCCACTGTTTGCTGCTTCAGTCTTTGTGAGTTCCCATGAGCTTTGCTCACGTTGATTTAGAGGGCCTTGTTTTCTTGGTGTCCTCCGTCCCCTTTAGCTCTTACATTCTTCCCTATGAATTTCCCTGATCCCTGAGGGGAGGGATTCAATAGAGACCCTCAATTAGGTGAGTGTTCCAAGGTCTCTCGCTCTCTGCATATTGTCTGGCTGTGAGTCTCTGTATTTGTTCCCATCTGCTGAAGAAGGAAGTTTCTCTGGTGATGGTCAAGCAAGGCACTGAGCTGTGAATGTAGGAGAATGTCATTAGGAGTCTATTGCTATGTTTTATCTTAATCAGTAATGTTTGGTCTTATCCTAGTTTCTGGTTCTCTGTCACCCAAGCAGTTTTGGGTCTGGTTTTCATCTCGTGGACTTGGCCTTAAGTCAAATCAGATAATAAAAGTAAAAATCTCAAGCTTCAAATCTTTGTCAGTGCTGGTTTGTAGAAGATTTTATTATAAATCCTAAAGATAATTGCAGAATTTTCAATTTTGTCCTTTAATTCCACAAATGTTTTTAACTACAACTTCAGAACTCTCTCTTAAAATTATTGTTATTATCATTGTTTGTATTATTATTAGTGGGGCACATACATACACAGCTTTGTAGAATCAGGTTCTCTTCTTCTACCATGACATCTAGGGATTAAACTCAGTTCACCAAGCTTTTATGGCAATCACTTTACCCCTCAGCCATCTTAGTACTCCCAACTATCTCTTCTTTTTATTTTCACTCTGCTTTTTATAAAATCATTTATCTCAATTTTTAATTTTAAGATCTACTCTAATATATATATGCCTTAATATATCACTGTTTCTTTTATACTTATTAGATTATTGGTATATTTTATTTATTTCTGATAAACCAGTATATGCTTAAGTGTTTCTGTTTTGTATTTATAATTTTATTTTCCTGTTTGTACCTTGAAAGAAAACCTCTTTTTCTCAGTTTTTGTTGAGTTGTACTTTACAAAATTTTAATTTGTTAAATTTTAGTTTTTGTCCTTAAAGCAGAGGTTTCCTAACACAGTATGTGGCCATATTGTTTTTCTT
The DNA here is from genome assembly GCF_018167655.1 of Microtus oregoni. Classification (NCBI taxonomy): domain Eukaryota; kingdom Metazoa; phylum Chordata; class Mammalia; order Rodentia; family Cricetidae; genus Microtus; species Microtus oregoni. Next base: position 768,272 of record NW_024544552.1, on the reverse strand, counting down.
TTTCCTTCTAAACACTACATGAGGATATGACTTTTGCAATCATCTTGAGCATAAAATCAATAATAATCTAAAATTAAAGTTTTATTGAACTACTAATGATGCTAAATGAATTTCTCTTTCCACTGCCATTTGAACCTTTCTTCCAGATTAACTTATGTTCTGGCTAAGAAACATTGTTTAGTCTCTCTTCACCAAACTCTATGAGGAATGTGAGAAATGATTTCTGTTTTTATTTTGTTTTATTGTCTGGATTTGTTTTGTGTTTTGTTCTGAGACAGGCTCCTGTGGCCTAGGCTAGTCTGAAACTCACTATGCCACAGAGGCTGAATTCAGCCTGCAATCCTCCTGCCTCCGTCTCCCAAGTGCTGGAATTACAGGTGCATCCCCCCACACTGAGCTACACAGGATTCCTGTAAACATGTGCTTTAAAATTTCCAAATGTAAAGCTTTTCAAAGGTGCTCTTTTTCATTATTAATTGAATATAAACTAAATAAAGGAGATCATTGAAAAGAGTAATTCTGTTTAATTTTAAGACTTGTGTTCCTGAAAATTGTTGTGTATGTCATTTATATCAGTTTGACTGAAACACTGTGTTCCTGTTTTAGGTGTGGTATTCTGTATTTGTTTGCTTTGTGTGTTTGGTGTTTTTTCTTGAGACAGTCTCACTATCAGTCTAGACTGGCTATAATCTTATGGTGATCCTCCTGCATCAGCCTGGAATTGCAGGCCCATGCCACAACACCCAGCTTAACTATTTTTGAGAGTCTTGATAAACTTGTTTAAATATTTTCTATCTTTCATGATTTATTATGTCTTGGTGTCCTGCCAGATAAAGGAGCATAAAAACATCAGAAGACCAGCAGGATAAACATGTCACTGTCTTCTAAAAGTCATGACATTTTTGCTCTGTTTATTTTTCCAGTTTTTGTGTTTGTTTTTGTTTTATATACCCACATTTAAAGTTATTCCAACTTTTTGAGCTAGTGCTTGGTTTTAGTGCTATGTCATTTTGGGTACTTGTCTAATTTTTACTTTGCCTGATGTCCCTGGAAGTATCTAGGAGCTCTTTAAGGGCAGTGTTTGTTGTAACACTTTGCCAGTTTTACTGTCATCTTTGCTCTGTCCCTGTGAAAGCCATTCCTACTGCCGACATGCACTGTGTCAGGATTCTGTCAGCGCCTCAGCCTGTAGGTTTCCATAAGTGGTAAGAATGAAGCTCTCTGTCTCTGGGTACCCTCGTCTATTGAGATCCTGTGTTTCAGGAACCCCAGTATATCTGAGTATCTCCTACTGTCCAATGTGTGGGAACAATAGTCACTGCAGGATCTCTTCAGAGGAAGACTGGGAGAATAATTATAGTGTATTCTTTTAAAATTGTGTGTGTGTGTGTGTGTATGAGTATGTGTGTGTGTAAGTGATATGTGAGTGTGTGTGTGAGTGATGTGTGTGTGTGTGTGTGTCTGTGTAGGCCAGAGCACAGATCAACTTCAGCTGCTTTATCCAATCGCTGTCTACCTTATTTTCTGTAGCAGAACAGAGCTGACCCTGAAACTTGTCCCTTTGGCTAGACTGACTGGCCAGTGAACTCCAGAATTCTGGCTGAACTATACCATAGCTGAGACAGGCCACTGTGCCTGGCTTTTACATGAGTGCTGAGGATTGAACTCGGGTCCTCATGCTTGTGCGGTAAGGATTTTACCTACTGAAACATCTCCACCGATCCATTGCATTTGGTTCTTCCTGCAGCATTTTGTGCCTTTCCTTCCAGGGACTCAGTCCCTTTGGTCAGTGGATTCTGCATCGAAAATTAGCATAGTTCTGAGAACTGATAGATGAATCATGGATTTTCTAGCAGAATCACCCTGCTTTGTCGCCTGACCCTCTATTCTTGCCTTTTTCCTAAGTTGCAGGAATTGAGCAATGCATTTGTTTGCCTCTAAGGGTGTCATGCTCTATTAACCATGTCCACAGCTCCCCGACCTTCTCGGTGATTATGGTGATTGTGGTTCCCAAGCTCTAGTCATTGAGCATTGCCTCTTGACTCCCATTCTTTAGAGTGCTATATCTCCGTGGCTTTCACTGAGCCCAACTCTCAGCCACACTCTTGGCCTACCAGGAAGAATCCAGCTGCTCTGCTCAGCTCGACAGATGCCCTCTGACCACTGTGTTCTCGGTGGCCTTACTAAATCTTAGGGGCTCTGGGCTCCCCTGAGGAATAATCCTTTGTTCAGTTTTCTGGGCTCACATAAAAATCATGAGCCTGGCTTATTCTAGGACATTCCTTTATCCCTTCCTCTTCCATATGCCTGTCTCTGAATTGGCCATTATTTATTCTAGGCCTGTAATAAAAGAACCATATGGTTTCTTCCTTTCCTTGTAAAACTTAGAACTTTCTTACTTGACTTTTGCTTAAATATCACTTTAATTGTTGTATTGACAGCTGAGCAAAAGTCTAGGGCAATGTCTGGGGTGGCGGTGCTTACTACAGTATCTTTTCAGACAGGACATGCACTAGTTCTTCTTGGAGAACAGTGAATGGCCCCTATAAACTCAAGCGTTTTGAACATCTGTACAAGTTACTATGTAGATATTTCTACCCTCTGTAGAATTTTAAACCCATCTGAAAGATCTCTATCTTTAGCAAGCCTAATGTGAACATTTAAATGTCCCTGATGTTCTGTAATACTAACTATTGGATATTGTCTCTATTGCTTGGCATTTCTGTCTTACCAATAGGGAAGATAATAGTTTCTTTCCAAGCCACAGCCTGCACCTGTTTCTAAATGTTCAGAGCATTTTACTGTCCCTCTCTAGGGCATCTGTGCAACCTAGCAATAATGAGCCAACTCCATTTCCTATTGGCTTTGTTCAGTCCTATTTTCAGTAGTCTGCAAGGACATTCCTAAAATAGGATGTTGTGTTATGTTAGCTCTGATAGCTTTAGCAATTATTTGGTCACTGTATATCTGTGACAATGCATAATTGCCGCTTAGTATGGGTTTTTCATGAAGCAATGTCACGAATAGTAGATGCACTATGCAAAACAGGAAGGAAGCTGGAAGAGTTATAGGTCTGATCTCTAGAAAATGAGGGGAGGGGAGGGGAAGAGAGGGGAGAGGAGAGGAGAGAAAGGAAGGGAAGGGAAAGGAAGAGGAGGGGAGGGAAGGGAAGGGAGGGGAGGGGAGGGAAGGGAAGGGAAAGGAAGGGAAGGAAAGGGAAGTTATAGTAATTTTTCAGCAATAGCAGTCAAAAATCCTTAGCCAGGCACCTTAGGAAAGACTGTCTTCTAGGATACCAGATGCATTTTGTCCCTCCTGTGTTCACTCATTGGCCCTAGGGAGTGATGAGTTTCAGAACACAGAGTCTGAGGCCTGTGGTCAATTTTGTTTTTCCTGAAGCTGCCATGTGGGAGCTGTGGAAATGTGAGAGATGTATATTCATGGCTCCTGCAGAAACGATGCCTTTTTATTATAATTGTAAAGGCCATCTTTAATAACATTAATTTTTATTATTATCTTTGTGCCTTTTCCCAAATAATAGAGCACTTCAAATTTTTTGTTTCCTCACCGTTCCACAATTTATTAACCAGTTGTCCTTTTTATTCATGAAAATTGGGAGCCTGATATCTCTTTAGCTTCTTTTAATTTCTTTTAACATACATATGCAAGTGTTTCATCATCAGTTTTTGGAAGACTTTAATTTTTCCATTGGTTTGACTTAGTTGCTGTTTCACAAATCAGCTGATAATTTTTGAATGTTTCTACTTCCTGACAGTCAATTCTGTCTTATTGCTCTGTGCCTATTCCTTGCCCATTACTATCTTGCTCCTTGTAGGTCTGTAGTAGGTTTGGCAGCCAGACACTGCCAGTTCTCTAGCATCATTGTTCTGCAGTAAGGTGCTGTCTACTAGAGCATTTGTGTTTCCATACAAACTTAGGGTATGTTTGTTTGTCATATGGTTTATCAAAAACTTGTCAAAAATATGATTGGTTTTCATTAAACGGGGTAGTAACTATGACTGTGACAATACTCAGTGTTTTAAATCATACAGATTTTATACATGTTTATAAGCTTTATGTCCTGGTATTTCACTATAAATTTTACATATATAAAATAAATACTACATATTTAAAATACATATTATGTTTGATATAAATGTTGACTCCATCCTGTATAAATGGGACACATTTTAGTGATCATACTATATAACCTTTGTTCATGCTGGATTCCATTTGCTAATATTTTGTGAAATTTTTATCTCTATCTAAAAAAAAATTGGCCCATAGTTTTTCTTGATATCATGGCTTTGTCTTGACATTTGAGTAAAAGCAACTATATAACTCAAGTTAGAAACTGTTTCATATCCATTTTCTGGAAGAATTTGTTCTGAGTAGATTTTATTATTTCAAAGTGTTGGTAGAATTCACAAGTGAAACCAACTAGGCCCTCTGTTTTCTATTTTGGAAGATCATTAACTGTTGACTTAATTTTATTAGTTGATTGTGATAGCTTCAGTCTCTTTATGAGAGATTTGGTACCTTACGCCTTCTAGGAAATCAGTAGGTTTCTTCTGAAATGTCAAATGTGTGGACAGATATTGCTTTATTAGGTGTCTGTGAAAACCCTTCATACATATTTCTGTGTTAGCATTTGGCATCTTTTCTGCTAAGAAGTTTACAGGTTTAATTTATCTTTTTGAAGAGCTGGTATTATAATTCTATTTTTTAAATTTGTGTTACCATTTTTAATTTCATTTGTTTATCCTCTAGCACTAAGTAATAAAATGAAATAATTACTATTTATTCTGCAAATTTTAGGCTTGAATTGCACTTTTTATAGTATAAAATATTCTCTGAGATAGAATGTTGCTTATTTTAGGGATCTTTTCTAATATAAATATTTGATGCTTTGATAATATTCAGGTTTGCCCTAGGAACATTGCTTAAATTGTTGTAATTTTTTTGGTTTAGAATCTCTTCTATTTTTTTCTTGAGACAGTCTGTCTGACCTGTGCATTGTTTAGGAGATATTTCAATTGTACTTCTATTGTCTTTATTTTATTGCTTTCTTTTTGACATAATTTGTTTTATTGATTCTTTGGAAATGTCACATCATGTACCCCAACCCCACTCACTTCCCAGTCCTTCGATGTCTGCCCAAAGAAATAAAAAAAAAAGTTTTTAAAAAAGGAAAAAGAAGAAAAGAAACAAAATCAGTCCCACCGTATTTGTCCCACTCTGCTTCTCCATCTTTCCCACATCCCCATCACACATTTCTTTGTCATGGTGGTGTCCACCATCTGGCCACCCTAGGCTGTGGGACTTGGGTGTCTTCCGACTGCCCCCAAATGATTCTAGTATAGTTAGAGAACATACATTGTTTCATTTCCTTTCCTTTTCTTCATGTCCCCTTATAATTATGAGACAACACCTCATGTTTACATAAATCATCTTAAATTTTATATAAATATGTCATCTATGAGGAGATAGCCCTCAAGTGCCAGAAAGGGCACACATCCATCCCAATTTCTCTATGCTCTTTACTTGAGTCAGAAGTTTGAAATGCTTTCTGAAGGTTCGTTTTCCTATTGACAAATATAATAGTTATGTGAGATGCTAATATTAGGGGGAAGTGGGGGAAGATGCTGTAAGAACCATCTTTGCTGACTTCATAGATTTTCTGTTAGGCTATCATTGACTGGAAGTGATACACGAGATGGTTAACCCAGACCTCTCAGTAATGAGAATATGAAAATAATGTCTCTAACTCTATTTACATAGGTTCAATCTTAAAGGAGAGAAGAGATGAACTGAACTAATGGTAATTTATTTCCAAATTCAAGTGTGAACAATGATGGTTCTAAAACTTGGCGATGAGGTGAGAGCTGGGGAAAACGTAGAATGTCACCAGAGAGCCCTGACAGAGACTCGAGGGAAGCAAGACCACGAAGCCAAGCTCAAACTTTGAGTCCATAACTGCATTTAATCACAAAGAACCATCCCTAAATTGTGATTCATCCAGAGGGTTCATGTGTTAGGGAGAAATCTGTTTTAATGTGAGAAGTCATTATGTTAACATCAGAGCATGGAAGCAATACAGAAAAAATGTGTTAGACTGGAAACAGGAGACAATAAATGGGTGTCATCCTTATAGAAACGGTGACTAGGATAACGGCTGCCAAGCATAAGAATTCGGTTTGGATTGAGACTTGGTATGAGCCAAAGGTACATTATGAGAGCCGAAGGTACATTATGGCGAGCAAGAACGATCAGAGTGGTGAAAATCATGTGTGAACAAAATAAGATCTTTAGGAGAGGTTTCCTTGTTTTGCTACTCGTAAAATTCAGAACATACAAAGACAGAAGATCAATCTAAAAAAATCTCCATCTTTGAGAATATGTAAGAAGCAGGTAAGACAAGTTACCCTGGTGCTGTCAACCACAGTTGCCATCTTGTTCCCGGCTTCAGTAGCTTCCAGCTGTCTGTTCTTAGGACCTAAGAATCAGAACAGAGGCACCTTAATTGTCAGCCTGGGAAAATCAGCATTGAAAATTCATTTGGATTTTTCTCTCCACCCTTTTGTATGATCTGATTCTTGTTCCTGCAGGGACCCCATCTTTTTTCTAAGAGCAATTTACTGGTTTGCAACTACAGTGACCCTGAAGGCATAAATACTACAATTTTTCATCCTAAGAGGAAAAGAAATATCAGTTTATCCTCTTATCGTTGTAAATTTCTCTAACTTTTCCATTGCCTGAGGCAAAATAGTTGGCATAGAAAACAGGGACCATCCCTCAAAGTCCTTTGTTTTCCCACTTTGAAGTAATGAAATATAACCCTTCATGTAACTTCTTATGGGGTATGGGGGACTAAGTAGAGATGTGGGTGGTACCTTTAGGGTTCCGGAAACTGAAACTGATTGTGGAGGGTTTTAACTGAAAATAGATGTCCCTCTCGAGATTTTAGTTTGTTCCAAAGAATAATATTACAAAATCCGGCATTACACAATAAGAGAAAGAAGTTCAACCAATGGAAGATTTATACGACAGATCCTCGGCAGTCCTTTAAACAATCCATTCCTTTGTTAATATCTACAAGTCTTGTGTTCTTGGTTCTGCCAGGATGAACTGAATTGAATTGTACAAGCAATTCCCATTATGGGTATAAGCTCTGTTTATAGAATCTGGCCTTTTTGATCTCCTCCAAAAGGAGAATGATAGTAAGAGGAAATTGTAAAAGGAAAGGCCAGAATGGCACCAAAATCGAAGGCTGACCCCGATCTGCTGAGTCTCAACCAGAACACAGTTGCTGACTCATTTTAAGGCTAGCCTCACCATACGCATCATTACACCTCCAAGACAAACAGGACCGTCCCAACATATCCTGAAATGCCTCATTGGTATTCAGGCCAGGGACAGAGAACTTTGGTCTCAAGTCTTGTTGGCACTGACGTTAGAAGCAGAAGAAATTAATAAACCGCCTGATCCTTACTGTGAAATGCTTGGAGACCCAAGAGGGCATGAGGAACTTGAATCTGAATTGAGATGTTAGTTTTATTGTAACTATCACTTTGTGTTGTGATGAAGGTAGGGTTGAATTAAACAAATGTGTGCCTTTTAGCAGACTTCATTGCTCGCCTGATGACTGTGATGCCTGTGAGACTGAAAACAGGTGTCCCCCATGTGTACATATATATGAATAAGAACCTAGAAATATGAAATCAACACATGCAATACAATCAAAGCTTTATTATATATATATTATATAATCTTTTATAAGATAACAGAATAAAGTAATTTTTCTACATAAAGTGAGAAATTTTCTTGAAAGGCTATACTACAAAATTTCTTCTGAACCAAGTATAATGTATAGATGAGTAAAAGGAATGGGGAAGGATTGTCTTCCAACTTGCACCAGAGCACTAGAGAACCATCCCCTCTCTATTTGTATGCAAATGACATGTGTGTCCTCATAATTATGGAGGGTATAATAACGCAAAAGATTCTTTCCCCTAAACGTCTCAATGTGAAAGACAGATCAAACTCTTACCCCCTCTGAACACACCAAGAAGGTAGAAGCCCCTTCTCATGCTGAGTGTGGTGGTACACACCTTTAATCCCATTACTCGGAAGACAGAGACAGGTAGATCTCTGTGACTTCAAGTCAAGCCTGTCTTTAGTGGAAAAAAAAATAAAGCCTTCTGTGATTGCTGTTACAGCTAAAACATTGGTAGAGTTTAACATGCATGTAGCAACATTATGAAGCCCTTCACACCCTTGAACTCACATGATCCTCACAGAATGTGGATTCATATGAAATGTTGCCATTCTCTTTCTGTAAATGAGGTGACAAAGCTTTGAGGAAGGACCTTTCTAGACCAACAAAAACATAGTCAATCAAATCCATGGGCCATGGTTTTAATTGTGAAATATAATAGACAATACCTCACAGATATTTTGCACAAAATTCTTACAAAATCCAAGATTTGTTTCTCCCAAAAGCATGTAGGCCATTTGTTCAGCAGACAGTGATTGTTTAAACAATTGTTGAATCAATTCATCCTTATTTTACCAGACATTCTCTAGATGCCCTTATTGGACTCATTGCCAGTTGAGTGCTGTGGAAAGAACCGATGCCCAGATTATTTTAGAGGAGTCCAATGGTGCCCATTGACTTCTCATGAAGATCTCACTGCTAAGTAATCCCTCAATAAAGACCGGAAAGGTGAAGGAGACAATCTCATGAACACCTACCAGAGAAATGAAAAACAACAGTACCATCAGAATGTGAGGCTAGGTGGCTGGGCACAAGGAACCAGCAGATAAGGAAATTTGATGTTATTTCAACTGCAGTAGGAGGTTATCTGATATCACCCAGCAAAGTATAAAGTCAAGACAAAGACACTCATGATTCTGAGACCAGTTTTAGGTTAGTGACTATTGATTGTTTGGGGGCACTTTTTAATTCTATATCAGATTCATTTTAGGAACAGCCTCACATACACCAAAAGTTCTGTCCTTTGTTGTTTTAGAGTACTGAAGAAAACATATTGGGAGCTGCTTATTTTCCATATATAGTCAAACAATGTTTTTCCCTTCTCGATGAATTTGTTCATTCTATAGTGAAAGAGCTATAGAGAGAGTAGGCCAGGTCTAGGCAAACAATGTGTGTCTGACATCCTGAAAACCATGCCCTGCTAGCCAAGTGGAATATTTCTCAAAAAAGTCTTAAAATAGAGATCTTTTTCTTATTTTTTGCCCTGCCATGCAGAAAGCCTAGAGTATAATTCTAACTTGCATTAACAGGAGTTAAATGAAAGCAGTGGTATCCTCTCTGATGACTGTGACAGACTAGAGACCATAAAAGCTAGGGTTCTGATCAAGGTTTTAATACTCTACTGGGAGTGAATCATGGCACAGATGGGAGATAATTGATATTCATAACTGAGAATATAATATTGAAAGTATTATATTTGCAAAGAACATTGTCCCCCATAAAGATCAGACGTGTGGTAGAAAATGCTATTTTAAGGTAATTATTAGCACCTCTAGGTTATAATAAAAACAAAGTTTTGAGACATTTTCATCTTTATACTTCCCAGGCAGACAATATACATGAGAAGACTGTAAAATAATTTTGTGATATGAGAGCCTTTCAAGTAAAGTGTTGTCCAAGGTCTTCTGTCCTACCCAGTTCCCGCAATTGTTAAGTCCCAAAGAAATCACACAGAGTTCTAATTAGTTATAAACTGATTTGCCTAGTATCTCAGGCTTTTTATTAACTCTTATAACTTATATTGCCCATCATAGCCCATTATTCTTGTCTATGTTAGCCATGTGACTCAGTACCTTATTCACCGGGGCAGTCACATGTTCCATGTTCTGTGGTCAGGTCAGGACTGCAGAGGAATGGACTTCCTCCTTCCCAGAATTCTCCTGTTCCCATTGACCCGCCTCTACTTCCTGTCTTGTTGTCCCACCTATACTTCCTTCCTGGCTACTGGCCAATCAGTGTTTATTTAAAATATAATTGATATAATACAAACCATTCTCCCACACAACTTCCCCCTCTTTCTTTTTAAACAAAAAGAAAATACCCATAGTCCATTTTGGGGAATGTGAGTGTAGTTTTCCAGGCTACTTCCTGCTGGTTGGGGGCTTGACAATCTTATGGGGACCTAAAGAAAATTTAGAATTATCATCAAGTCCTGTCTGGAGTATCCTGTGAGGCTTGATCATCCAGGGAGCATCTTGAATTTGTTCTGGATGTAGAACTCTGACATCTGGGCCATCTGTTCCAAACAGAGATTTCTCAGGTGGTCTTCCTTGATCAAACCTGATTTTTCTTAACTCAGAATAAATTCACAGCCCCTCATTTCCTGTGGAAACAAAAGCAAATCCTCTTTTCCAAAGTAACATACCTTTTGACTTCAATTTTGAAGTCAAGGTATTTTCAAACTATCTATCTTGGATGAATTCAGCAGCATATGTAAACAAATATCTTTTAGTAGCTGTTGCTCCTTCCTCAGCATTCAAACAATTATTGATATTCTGTCAATTATATTTTAAATAAATGCTGATTGGTCAGTAGCCAGGCAGGAGGTATAGGTGGAAGAACCAGACAGGAAATAGAGGCAGGTCAATGAGAACAGGTGAATTCTGGAAAGGAGGAACTCCATTCCTCTGCAGTCCTGACCCCTCCACAGAAGAAGCAAGGTGTGACTGCCCTGTTCACACAGGCTAACAGAGATAAAAATAATGGGCTATATACGTTATGAGTTAATAAGAAGCCTGAGCTAATGGACCAATCAGTTTATAGTTAATGTAAACATCTGTGCGATTTCTTTGGGACTAATGACTGTGGGAATCGGGCAGGACAGAAACCCCGACAACAGTAAAGAAGTCAAAGCTCTTTATTCTAATTATCTTTGGAGTGTAGCTAATATTCAATATCTTTTAAAACTTTTCAATTGGTACATATCAATGTATACAATAAAAGAGTGTCAATGATATTTTTATCAAGTCTATCATGTGCATTAACTATATTTGCTATCTGTTGCCCTCTCTGTTCCTTCTTCTTTTAAGAAGTCCCTTTTGATGATCATGTGTGTGTATGTGTGTGCGTGTTTACGTGTATATGTCTTTTAGGTTCTAACTATGAGAGAAAGAATAATATAATATGTCTTTCTGATAATATCTGATTCTGTATATTTCACCTAATATGATGATCTCAGTTTGATTCATTTTTCTTGCAAAGGACAATAATTCCATTCTTTATAAGAATAAAACTCTTCTCGATTTATATATTTTCTTTATTCATCTCTTGATGGATATCCATATCTTGGATATTGTGAAGAGTATCACAATAAATATGAATTAACAGATGTCTCTGTCATATGCTAACTTATACTTTGGGAACTATTCCTAGGCATGGTTTAGTTGGATCATATGGCAGTTTTGTGTTACTTTTTAGAGGCACTTTCTAGTTACTTTTCATAGTGACCTCATTAGCATACCCTCCCACCAATAGTATATGCTGCTCCTCATACCTGACTCCCTCATCAGCATTTCTTCTTGTTTTCATTGTTGTTTTGTGTGTTTCTTTATTTCAGTAGTAGCCATTTTGATTGAGACGAGATGGAATTTTAATGTAGTTTTAATCTGTATTCCCCTGGTTGATTAAAAATGTTGAACCTTTTTTTTTATTGTATCTATAAGTCAGACCTACTTCATCTTTTGAGAAATGTCTGTTCGCATCATTTAGTTACTGACTAGATTATTGGATTTTCTGGTGTTTAATATTTGAAAATCTCTATATGGTCTAGATATATATTAACTACAAAAGGCCACACCCTTAAAGGAAAGGAATGCTTTTGTGGAAGCCATCAGTTCTCAATAGCTCCTCAGCTAAAAATCAGGCCTCACGAGCTCCTTTCCCCTCCAAGCTGGAACACTGACTGGTTTAATCTTGTTCAGGCAAAGGAAGCTGCTATGCGTTCACTAATGCATCAGTCCTACCAAGTCCAGAAACACTGCCTCACTCCAGTTCTCCATGGCCTCTGGCTCTCATATGCTTTCTAGTACTTCTTTCCAGATCCTTTCTGAAACTTCTGAAAAGGGGGTATGATAAAGAGATTTCATTTGTGGCTGAGCACTCCACAGGCATGCTAATTCTTTTGCTTGGCTCTTATCTTTTGCATTTACCACTGTCCATTACACACACACAAAAAGTTCTGCAATGAGGGCTGAGAGCTACAGTAGTCTATGTCTAAAGAGATAGAATTTAGAGAGTATTTTATACTACATCTCTTTGGAAAAAATGATAATAGACTTTCACACCTGGGGCCTGTGAGCTACCAATCATGGTTTCTGGACCAGATTTCGGGTACAAATCATACTCCTTCTGTGGGAAATGTATTAAGCACAATCAGGGAAGTCCAGGTTGCTAGTCTTTTACAGTACCTTCCGGTACTCAGAAAGCTGACCAGCGGTGAAGAAGCTACCTGGTTGTTACCAACTTCATTTCTTCATGTCCTGTAAACTATTCCTATACCTTGAAGTATTTTCCTCATATATTCCTCCAATAGTTTCAGATCTTACATGAAGACTTTTCTTTTAAATTGATATTTATTTGGAATGACAGATAGGGATCTAGTTTCATTCTTTTTTTATCTGAATATCCAGCTTCCCCAGCATGATGTTCAAGAGACTGTCTCTTTGCCAGTGTATGGTTTTCACATGTTCTCAAAACTTAGATGACTATGACTATATGACCTTGCTCCTGAGGTCTCTTCTCTACCCCATTGGTCTACATGTTTCTTGTATCAATGGCATGCTGTTTATGTTATTATCAACATATTACAAGAGCAGTGGGTGCTTGAAGAAATCAGGGAGGAAATTTAAGAAATACTAGAATCAAATGAAGAAATGAAAGCAATCCTCTGGGGTTCAGCAAAGGCAACTCTGTGGGGGAACATATTATCTATGAGTGCCTGTGGAGCAGAGTCTCAGATTAATCTTAGAAATTATAAACAACCTAATAATATACCCAACATACAAAATCCCCAAAAAAAAACTGTAGGCAGAAAGAATTAATAATGGATAATGGTAGTTAATTAATGAAGTGGTGATTGAAGAAAGTAATTCAAAGTTTTGACAAAATGAAGTATTGGCCCTTCAAAAAGACAAGCAAGATTGATAAATCCTTATCCAAGCAAATGAAGAACAGGGGAGAAGACTCAAATTAATACAGTTAGATATCAAAAAATGAGAAACTAGACAGATACTAATAAAAGTCAGAGGATCATCATGGGATGCTTTTAAAACATATATCCCAGTAAGTTGAGACCTAGATAATAATATGTTTCCAGACACATAAAACTTGCCCATGATGTTATAAACAACTTATAGTATAACAAGCTATGAGGTCAAAGCAATGATAAAGGACACTGTCTTTAAAAATACCAGAACCAGAAAATCTTGTTGCTGAATCCCACTAGGTGTTTAAAGTTGAATTGCCACCAAGCCACTAGGTGTTTAAAGTTTAATTGTCACCAAATATATTTTAAATATATTGAACATACTGTGACCTGTCTCCTTTCTGAAGCAAACTTGGAGTTTCTTACATGATGCTAATATACATTTAAATCCAGGGGTTATTAGAAGAAGAGGCACTTAGGGGAAAGAGAGTACATAAGCAAGAATGTAGGTAAAGCTTCTCAGAGATGCTCACCTATGAGAGACATTATGTTCACCACACAAGATATAACTCCATAAGGACCTAAAATTTCAAATTTTAAAAATTAAAAGAGGTACTCCTACAATTTTAAAACATAGTTAATAATCATTGTTTTGTGATTTGTGCCTGTATGTGAAAGTATGAATTTTAAAAATATCTCTTCATTATAGAAAGGTAAAAATATATGCAAAGGTAAAATAACAATGTAATCATCCTCTACTCACCTTCCTGCTTACTTAAATAATAATCAATCCAGAATCAATTTGGCTTCATCTGTACTATATCCTGACCCATTTACTCACTTCCCCCACCCCTGTACTTTTAAAAAAAATTACCTAAAGGCATAAGTTCATTGATTCATTTTCATGTGTATATTTGACAACTTGTGACTTCACAGAGGTGAGATGTGATAAATCAATGCTATATGGGCATGTACTGTGTCATCACTATATTTGGTGCCCTCAAATCCTGCAGTGTGATGTCACAGTGGTCCTGTGGCATTCCAGTTCTCCATTTTGGCATTCCAGATCTCCATGGTGATATCACAGTGCTCTTTTTTGACATCACAGTGTCATGTTATAGCATTACAGAACCCCATGTGTCATTACGGTGTTTCCCTTTGTAATCAAAGTGTCTCATTATGACATTACACTACTTAATTATAACTCTACAATGGTCCTTTGTGATATCACAGCGTTCTATTATAGCATCTCTGTAGTGTAAGTCACTCAATAGGATATCACATTAATCCTCAGTGACATGACAGTGACCAATTGTAACATCAAAGTGTTGCATGATCACATCATAAAAGTGAATTATAATAATTCATATGAATTGTGCCATCAAAGTGCTATATTGTGACATTATAATGACACATCTTGAGCCAACAATACCCACTATGAGCTCAAATGCTTCACTGTGACATCACAACATCACATGGTTTCATCACAATACTCTAATTTTCCATCACAGTGCTGCATCTTGACTTTGAATTCAGAATCATTCTGACATTGGTCCTACTTTGCCATCAAAATTCTCCATTGTGAAAACACAGTACTTCAGTGTGTCATTACAGTGTCCTGCTATAATAACATAATCATCTATTGTGACATCACATGTTCCATGGTGACATCAAGATGCCTTACTGTTTTATCACAAAGATTAATTTTGAATACCTCAAGGTTCCTAAAATAGATTTCTGACACTTCTCTTTGGAACTTAATTGTTGAAGGAATTGGATTATCTAATCTGCAGTTTCTGCTTAGGATGTGTTTTCCTTGTCCTATATCAATGATGTACTTTATTTTGCCCTGCATTCCCTATATATTGGCAGGTTATTCTAAGTGCTTGAACATATTTGAGCATGCTCAAACATTTTAGTGAGATGATTAGTTGAGTGGTGTGGTGACTTCAAGAAAGAAGAATGCCATTTGTTTCTGTGACACTTCTAGTGTTTGGAAATTGGTGTTCAGATGTGTTAATTCTTTATAATATTTAAAACAGGTGACTTTGGACTTTTTTCCCCCTCATTAAGTGAAACACTTTTTTGGTAAAGAAAAATTTACCTTTCTTGGGCATAGTGTTGCTCAGTGGCATGGTACAGAAAGAAAGACAAGATTTATTAGTTCATAAATATTGAAAACAAGAGGATGAGTCTCTAGCATATGCTCATAGCTGGTGACAAGTTCACATACTTAAATATGGTTGATATGAGCAAGTCCTTCGTAGGTAATATTTTCACTCTTGTACACAATGTCAATGGAGTGCCTTATCACAGAAAACAGGAGGGGAGACAACCCTAAAAGGAAAAGTGAACTTGCCTATCAGACCTTCTGATGTGAAATGACTTTCTGTATTTTGTGAATATGCCTTATTACCATTGCCTAATAAAGAAGCTGATTTGGCCAATAGTCAGGTAAGAAGTCCAAGCAGAGAAACAGGGGGAATAAAGGTGGAGTCAGGGAAATACCAGCAGCCACTGGGGAAGCAAGATGTGAAGTAACAAGCCATGAGTCTCATGGTAAAATATCGACCAATAGAAGTGTGTTAATTTAAATTGTAAGACCTAGTTACTAATAAGCCTGAGCTAATAGGTCAAATGATTTGTAATTAACATTAAGCCTCTGAGTGATAATTTTAAAGTGGTTTTGGGACCAGGTAGAATGAGAAACCTCCAGTTACAACCTTCCTTGGCTGTTCTGTAGTAAAGTACTTTAGAACTCAAAGTATTTCTCCAAGCTTTCCCAGTTCTGAGGGTTTTGTTTTGTTTTGTTTTTGAAAACCATCTATTCTCTACTACTGATTTAATAATGAATTTCCATTATGCCTATACTATTATGTGGACAACATGGAATTAATGTACCAAATACTGCCAGTATTTGCAGTGAAAGCCATAGTTCTTAGCTTTCTTGCCAAAAAAATAGTATTTTGCCTGCCATTTTGTTGGTGTGGAGTCCATTTCCTGCAAATTTCTCAGGAATTGGTCATGAACTAGTATCCCTTGAAAACTTTGATACTCAAAACAATTTTCCCATTCTCTTAAATTTTGGGTGGGTATTAAATGTTTGTCTCATAAATTTTGTGTTTGGGACCTTAAATATGTGTTTCATGGAACGTGCCCTTTTCATCTCATTGAACTCTGAGTCATGTTTTTATGTTTATTTGTTATGAGTGTGTTAAGGGGGATGAGAGAGATGGGGGCAGGTCAGAGCATAACCTCATAGAGACCGATCTCTCCTTCCACCTTCACATGAATTCCAAGTATTGAACTCGGGCCTTCAGGTTTGTGTGGGCAAGTTCCTCTACATACGGTGCCACCCTGCTGAACCTTGGCTCATATTTTCAATACTTGTTTTCTTCATGACGTTGGATGTCTTCTCTTCAAGTTTTTACCTTTTAAAGTTTTGTTTTAGTTGATTCATAACTTCATATTGATGGGGTATAATCAGATACTTATCTATATTTCTAGACATTGTTTAGTGATTAGATTATAAAATGATTGGCATATACTTCTCCTCTGACACATTCTTTGTGATAAGAATGAACAGATTCCTGTTGTTTAACAGTTTTAAAATACACAGATTCACTACAGTCACTTTAAAGTGCATTTAACACACAAGAACTTATTTCTCCTATCTAACTTGCACTTAGTCCTCACTGACCAACCTGCCTCCACTCTGTGTTTCTGTTTCCCTTGTCTGGGGTCCATTGTTTTGTTCTCTGCTTGTGATGGGATCAATTTTTAAGATTTGAGGGCTATTATTCACATGCAAGCATTTTTTTTGTCTTCTCTGCTTCAGGTTATTTCTCAGTTATTCAAGGTTTTTTCAAGTTATTTCTCATTTTTTCTTCATTTCTCTGATTTTTAAAATACTCTTTGTATTTTTTCCCATTAACATCGGCATGTCATGTCACGTTTATGAACCATTGTTTTTCCTCTAGCCTGGTCTTTGTATGTTAAGTGGTCAGTGTTGATTTCATGTTCCTTACTAACTTCTCTTGCTTCCTCTTCACCGAGTCTTTCCTATTTTGAATTCATTTTTATTGCTCTGTTGTTTTATAAACATGCTTCAACATGTCCCAGGCAACTGTTTTCATTTGTTTCATGGGCGTATGTTCCCGGCAGGTTCTTATTGGTCTGTGAACCCATAGTTTTCTTCCAGGCTTCTTGTTTCTTTTAATAGATTAGCTCAGGAATAAGCCTCAGTCTTTCTTCCTTTCTTCCACGGTCTCATTCTTTCTTTCCGACAGCTTCTTTTCTGTTTTCTTACTATATCTTCCCTATTACTTACATATTTATTTGACCACCACAAAGAATCTACTGCAGAATGAAAGACTATAGTATCTATTTAAATTGTTTTCCTAGTTTCCATTATTAGAATAGAAAAAAAAATGTACTTTTCAGCTCTAGTTTTTGATACAAGTTTTCACTTTTCAACACAGAGTGGCCTAGAAGTCACTTGATAGCCCAGCCTAACTTCAAACTGGCAGCAATACTCTCACCTCAGCTCTAGATGCTGGATGCCAGGAATGAGCCATCATACACAACTCAATGCTTACTTATATTTCATTCTTTTTTATACTTTCTTTGTTAAATCAGACATAATTGGTACATCATATGCAATAGAACCTGCATGTTCTCTTCAGTAAGTAATTACCAAGATGTATATTACAGCAATTTCTTGTGTATGGTGACACTTGCCTATAATCTCAGTACTGGAGGCAGAAGCAAGAGGGTCCTCGGGTCCAAGGCCAGCCTTAGACACACAGTGAGATTCGTTCTCACCACTCTCACTCGGCCATGTCCTGCCACAAACTATTCTATGACCTCGACCTATTTACTCCATCGCATTAAAGAGAGGATCAAAGTTCTGATTTCTGCCAATCTAGATTAACTTTATATATAAACCACCTCAATATGACATATATAATTTTCACTTCAGTCTATTCTACATGCATTTGTGAGATTCATTGAAGTGTACATATTACTAGTGTCTTTTATATTACTAAGCAATATTTAATCATACTCATTGATAACTGTTTTAACATTTTCTCATTGATGCACATCACGGTATCCAGTTTGGGGTTATTGTGTGGGGTTATTTTCATTCTTCTTGGAAATAATACATGGGGTTATATTTTTGGGGTCATCTAAAGCATTCATTTAGCTTCCTAAACAGTCAAACTGCAAAGCTGCCTAACATTTTACACTTTCACAAGCAGCAAGCTGTGTTTAAACTATTATCATTAACTTCTGTCATTGTCAGGGATTTTATTTAACAAGTTCCTATGGTTTTGAAATGGCACCATTTTGTTGTCCTAACTCATGTTTCCTTAAGCAAATGTGATATTAGACATATTCATGAGCTTGTGATTTGTTAATACTCTCTGCTCAAGTTTTTTTTTAGCTCCTTATGTATGATTTGTGCGCATTCTCTACAGATTCCCAGAGTCTTTTGCAAGATGCATGGATGGAGAATATCTTCTCCTGTGATTTTTGTGGTTATTTCTTTGAGTATATTCTTATGAATAAAATTTATTTTTGTAAAGTCCAATTCATCAACAACTTTTTAAAACTGGTATTGGATCTTTTCAAATTTCTTTTAAAATTATGATACAATTTTTGTTATTCTGTTAATGTAATGGTTGCTTTTTGAATGTTAGCAGCATTTTGTCTCTATAGGATGAACTTTGACTTTCCATGATATATTATCCAATTTAGAAATTACTGTATTATACTGAGTAGTGTCTTATCATGGATGATTTCTCTTCTATTCATAAAGACTCACTTAGCTAATGTGTCTTCCTTTTTTATGATGTCTGCTTTGGCTTTTAATATCTTCCCTTTGTTTTTTGAAAGTGTTCATCTAAAGTTGATTTTGTTTCCTTATCCAATGTTTGGTAACCCCTCTCTGAAGCAATTTTTACCAGAAGTATTTTGAAAATGGTAATGATTTTGAATTAAAGTTTATAAAATGTTACCTCTTTGTTAAAAAGTAATTCGCTGAAAACAATTACAATTTCTTAAATATAAAACTATTTATCATCTCTATCTCATTTTTCAGTTTTAGTTATTTTTTAAAGGATTTTTCATTTTTATCTGTGGCATCTAGTCTATAGTTATAGAACATTTAAAATATTTTGTCATTTTAATTTTAAGTAATTGACAATAGTGACTAAACTTTGATCATTGGTATTAGAAATTTATATCTTATCTATTTTCTAAAATCACTTTTAGTAGAGATTTATCAATTTTAATATATTTTTCAGCAAAGTAAATTTTGACATTCTTTTTCTGTAAAGTTTAGTTTTTGTTAGGTATTGTTTTAAACAGTGCATTTTTAAAATATACCTGTGCATCTTACTTGTTCTTCTGTAGGTCCTTGAGATGGAGGCTCCATTTTTACCTTTCTTCTGTAATCTAGGCATTTTAAAGCAGTGAAGTTTTCTCTGCTGTGCTACCAGCATCGTTCACATTTCAATATTGATTTTATTTACCTTTAAGTAATTCCAGTTGCTGTTAACTTTCTGTTTTCACGATAGCTTTGTTAATTATCAAATAATAGATTTCTTATATATTCCATTTGTATTTTGCATTATTCATGAACATTGTAGTTGGATACTACTCTTGATGATTTCAGTCCCTTTAGATTTACTGAGACTTAGACCCAGCATGGTCTGTATTTGGGACTGTTTTGTGTGCTCTTATAAATGTCACCATTAGCTGCAGTATTCACTTGCCAGTTAGGTCTGTGTATTGATGAGTATACTCAAACATGCTATACATTGAGTAATATTTTTGTGTAATTCTGTCAATTCTTCAACCAAAAAGAAAATGTCCAAGTATCTAACTCATTATTTGGTTATCTTTTATTTTTAGTTCCGCTGGGCTTTAGTTTGGAGATGTTTGTGAAGACTATGCATCTTTCTGGTTGTGGTTGCGCTTTCACATTTTGAATCTTTTCTTATTGGTCACATATCTATTTATGTTGGTTACATCTCCCTGGTGCCTTTTTTATCATAATGACAGATATGCTATGTAATGTTTGTCTTGAAGTTCCCCCTCTCTCAGATATTAAGTGAAATGAGACTGGTTCCTCTTCATTTAATGTTTGAATAGCATCCCTTTCTCGTGGCAGTCATATTCTCTTGTCTGCTTCTATATGAAAGCGATTTTACTGAGTTCAAAAGGAAGACATGCCCCAATGGCTTTCTAGTTTCACCTGTCTGTATCAGGGATTCTTGAACTATTTATACTCAAGCTGCATTTTGCCCAAGAAACTGTTGTATGACTTCAGATATACTAACATGTAAAATGGGTGCTTAAATTAAAAAATTACTGATAGCAAATTATAAAGAAATTCTTTAAACCTTCAGTATATTTCTTAGTTCGGGTTACTATTGCTGTAATGGTACACCGTGACCAAAAGCAATTTGGGGTGGAAACTATTTACTTTTCTTACCCTTTCTTACAGTTTGTCGTCAAAGGTAACTAAGGCAGGAACCCGGAGGCAGGTGCTGATGCAGAGGCCATGGAGGGGTGCTGCTTACTGGCTTGATCCTCATGGTTGCTCAACCTGCTTTCTCACTGCACCCAGTACCACAAGCCCAGGATAACTCCAACCACATTGGGCTGGGACTTCTTACATCAATAACAAATATGACCAGTTTCTCAGTCCACCATCATCAGAGAAGCATTCTCTTCTAGGAGACGGGAACTAACACAGAGACTGACAACTGACAGTGTGCAAAGAGTGAGGGACTAACTGAGAGGCCTACATCAAGTCCTTCCGCTCAGGACTCGGGGAACTATGCAGAGGGAGGCAGAAAGGTTGGGGAAATCAGAGGAGACAGAGAGTGCCAAGAAAACAGTGCCTTTCCCACACAGCAGGACTGACACACACATCCACTCATGGAGACTGCAGCAGCATGCACCAAACCTGCTCAGGTCCAAGCCAGCGAGAGTTGCAGCACTGAGAAGAGGAAGTGAACATGAGCCTCCACCCCTAACCCAAATTCTTACAAAGAAAAAGTCAGTTTTCTCCACTGGAATCTCACTGAGTATGCAGACAATACTTAAGGCAGGCCCCATGCTCAGCAGTTCATGGCCTGCACAAAATGAACTCAGTGATGCGTTGGGAGATCTTTTGTCTCACATTGCTTACTTTGGGCATTTTTTCACCTTTTTTTTGCTTGTGTATTATGATTCTAATTTTGTTTTTCTGTGGTGTGTGCGTGTGTGTGTGTGTGTGTGTTCTACCATTTGTTAAACCCAGGTCAGAAACTCAACCACAGTTTTAAAAATCAGCCATTCTCCCACATTACAATCAGAGGTACATCGATTTGGTACTTCCATGTTGAGGAGTGACAAATGATAAAATATTAAATGATAAATAATTAAACAATTATGTTCTATTTGTAATAGCAGAAAATATCAGGACTGTAGATACCCAGCATCCATTAAAAAGGATGTAGCAGCATCTATCTGGTGACCTGGAGATGGGTAAGGTTTGGGAGTACAAAGGGAAGCAGATCTCCATGGCTTGCTAGATGGTAAGTTGAGTTCAGTGAGAAGCTGTCTCAGAAGGTAAAGGGCAGCGTGATAGCATAAAATACTAAAAATCTTCAAACTCTGGTCTTCACCTGTGGGCATAACCTCTACCAGAAAATATAACTTCATACATCAACATATACACATGATCACATGCATAAAACACATCAGTATATACACACTCAAATTATAATTTTAAAATAAAATAAATAATCCAATATTAGAATTAGTTTTAATGTTTATATTTAATATGTAGTATAAATTCATAATATGAAGATATAAAAGGAATTTGTGTAAAAATATTCAAAAGACAAGTTGGTGTTTTATTTTCCCTATGACATGACAAAATTCTTAAAATCTCTCTGTTGCTGATGGGAAAGTTAAGAATAATGTCATTAAATGGTTTGCCCATGTAGCAAGTTAAGAGTTGGAATTCACTTTTCCACATCTTTTCACTCAAATCCTTATATCCCTACCTTTATACCATGTTGCTATGATAAAACATTCAAAATATTGCAAGCTGGCTGAGTGGGTGGATGAGTTATTATAGCTTCACCAACTGGACTCCTCTGTAACAACAGAATAATTGAACAGTCCAATAATTTGACAGAGGCCTGATACATTGTAGATAGTCTCCAGGGGCAAAGGCAAGTGAGCAGCTCTCCCTGCGAGCGTATCTGTATTCACTTCATTAGCTTTCAGAAGAACTAGTTCTGTCTTACACCGTTTGTGCTCTCTGACATCTACACACTACAACTGTGCCGGTGGCAGCCCATTCTGTAGACACATTCCCATGCCATCACTGTGGCAAGGAACATGTGAACTCTCGCAATCAAATGCACTTCATATCATCACCTCGCAGGATTTGTAGACTACACCGTGTCATCTCCCAGCTAGGCTACGAAGGGAGGACAACCGGAGCCACACATACAATCAACACAGTATTGCCTTCTCTTCCTGGAAGTCAAACACTGGTATTCCTAAGCATCTTGCTGCTCAGGGACAGTCATGTTATAAATTTAAAGGAAGAACAGATTCACTACACCTTAGTTAACCCATAGTCACAGGTGGCTATGAACTTGTGTTTGATTTTGTTTGTTTGCTGGTGATGAAACCAAGGACTTTGAGCATGGTAGGGAGGATCTCTATCGTGGAATTATTTTTTTACTGAGCTATCAACCACCAACTTTTGGGGTGTGTGTTTGTGTGTGTGTGTGTGTGTGTGTGTGTGTGATGTCTGTGTCTGTATGTCTTTGTGTTTGTGAGCATGTATGAGCCAGAGGTCAATGTTAAATATTTTCTTCAATTGCTCTCCATCCTATTTTTTGAGACAGAATCTCTTACAGCGCTGGGACTCATCAGGATATCTAGGTTGCTGACAGGAGAGCCTCAAGGATTCTCCTGTCAGCATCTTCTTGATGTTAGCATTACAGGTGTGAGCCACAACCACAGCTTTTTTACATAGACGGTGGGTCCTCATGCTAACAAAGCGGGCACATACCAACAGAGCTATTTTCCCAATCTCTCCACTACCAACTGTTAAAACAACACTGTTCAGTCTCTGGGGAGACTGCCAAAGCTGGCAATGCTGGCTCCATTTCCAGTTATGATGGCTGGGTATTGGAAAAAGTTTTCAACTAATGTTAATCTAGGTTCTGGTGAGCTTTATTGACTACAATACCACTGTGGTTCTATATTTTATTTTTGTGTTTGCTATTCACATAAACCTTCTGAGTAAGCTCATCATAATCACCTCATCTTTTAATTTTTCACATTATTTTATAGCAAAACTTCTAAATCTGCTGCATGATAAGTTTAACATATTTTCATGTATATTCATGCCTATATTTATTTGTTCACTTTTTTAATTATTAAGTAAAATTAAGTTGCCTTCCAAGTTTTTCTTTCAGTCCTGGCCATCAGACAAAGGGAAAGCAAAGATACGCTTTATTTGCACACCACTCCTTGGGTTGCTCTTCTGACCCTCTGTGACATGCGGTGACCTGCTGCCTAGCTTCCCTCAACGTTCTTGACATAATAAACTCTTGTCCAGGCTCCTGTTTAGGGAACTGTTTTCATGACATGAGAGGCTTTTGTCAAGTTTTAAGCCTATTGTTTACTAATTGCATGCTCTTTGTCGAATAGACCTTTTGAAACTTGAGCATTTATGTAGCCATAATACAATAAACCTTCTGAGTCACACAAGCTGAAAACTAGACCTGATCAGTCCACTATTGCTGTGTCCACTGTGTGCAAAATGCTGCCGTGTTGTCTAGATAGTAGACTTCACTTGTGTCTCCTAGGTCTTCTCTTCCCCTCCTGCACTCACCAACGTAAGAATGTGAATAAAATACACATGGAATTATATAGACATAGAATGCATATTAAATTAGTAAAAAAAATGATACGTCATTTGTTTAGAATTTAAAAAGTGGGCTTAGGGTCATCATTTCTCAATGCAACCCCATGTTGACCACAGTTCATCCCCGAAATTTATCAGCTGCATTGTGACTCATTGGAAATGGAATTTGCCAGTGGTCGTTTTCAATATTGAGACAGTTTTTGTTCACCACTCTTATCTTTAACTAAAACTCTACTGTGAAAGCACAAAGAACAAATGTTGGTACATTCATCAGATATACCATATTGGAAATATCCCATATTAGAAATACCCCATGTTAGAAATTACCGTCGGTACATGGAGAGTTAGAATCTTTCTGGTAATAACAATTGTGCATGAGTGAAATCAGCATTTGGATGGAGAAGGAATATCCCATATTGGAAAGTCATCATAGCTTTTATGTTCATGTGTTCGTATGCTTTGACAGCTTTTTGGAGACCACAGCCTACTACTTCATGAAACCAAAACTTGGAGAGAAGGAGGTGTCCCCAAATGTTTTCTTCAGTGTCTGGCATGAATTCAGCTCTGACTTTAAAGACTCTTGGAAAAAGGAGAACAAACTGATTCTGCAAGAGAGGTAGGTATTTTCATTTTCACAATGGCATTTAAAACTGGTATTTTATTAAGTGTGACTCCACTGGGGGTTGCCAATTTTTATAGCATGAATGAAAACTTTGATGGCCCTCACCCTGGGATAGCAAGTTGAAGAGGTGCTGATGCTTGGCAGGACTTGGAGTTTGACTAAGAGGAGTGTGGGCGAGGCTGTGATGCTTCAGAGAATAGTGGAGGGTCGGGGCAGTGCCATTGTCTATTAAAATAAGTTCTATTGTGAAGAAACCACAAAAAGGAAAGCCATATGAAAGACTGAATAACCCTATAGGGAGAAACCTTCTCCTCTCTAAAGACTGCTAGCAAAGGCTGGTGAGGTCAGAGGAATCGATTCTGCTTCCTTTTGCTCCTCTCATGGTATAGTGTCAGTTTCATCAATTCATCCCCAAATTTTACCCAGATGTCTCCCCAAACCATAGAGGATCATGCCTTTTGAAAAGATCCCTCAAGATTCTTGTGGAATTACGACACATTTCCTAAAATAAATCTGTTCAAGAATGAAGAGAAATTTTTCCCTCTTGAGTATATGGGAAATAACATCTCAGGGATTATGAAATTCCACAAAGGCATATTAAATATTAACTCATGAAGAAAGCTAGCCTTCCCAGGGCAGCCTCCCCAAATAGCTTGGTCTAGTGGGAACATGAAAGAGAAACATAATCCACCCAGAAAGCAAATCCTAACACAGAACCAATTAGTACACTTCCTCACATCCCTGCACTACCAATGGCTTTTCTATAGTTCTTTAGAGGGCTTACATCCTGAGGGACCTGGTTCATCTCTGCTATAATACTCCATAGTTTTCTGCTTAGTGTCTGCAGGCTGGTCTGTTTGCACATGCACCTAGTTTTCATCTATGGGTAGACTTCCCCCATCTCCTTAAGTAAACAGAGTTAATTACTAGCATTTAATGTGCATATAAATGATGCAGACATGGGCTCTCAACCCCAATTAAAGCTGTACATCTCATCTTGTAGCTCACTGTCCTTTCAAATCTAGCCTAATCAGTCAGTTCCAGGTTCAATGAGAGACTCTATGTCAAAAAAAAAAATAGGATGGAGAAACAATTGTGGAAGTCACCCGAAGTCAACCTCCAGCCCCCACATACGTTCATGTGTACCTGTACCCACATATCTACATACAAACACACACAGGTATATCATACACCAAAGACAGTTGTATTCCAATCAGTGTTCTGCCATGTGTTCATTTGCATTCTCCCTTCGTGCATATATTAAATGGTATTTTTATTTTCTACCCACCAGAATGCTTGCTCAGTTTACATGGTTATAAAGGAGAGACGTTTGTCATCCCCAACACATTAATGTATGTCCTTTCTTGAATCTCTCAATTTAATTTTTTTGCGTAGAAAAGCATCTGAAACCCACTCACTTTGTTGCTGGAAGTGGTACGCATAACATTTCAGATAGAACAGTTATTGGTAGCCTTTCTTGGACTTGGGACCTAGATGAAGACAGAATTGGTCTGATTTGGGCATCAACAAGGCAGGAATAAGTACAAGAGTAGCTGTCCTAAAATATATCAGGTGAGTAAGCATGTCACAGATGCTGTGGGCAAGGTGAACTCAATTATCATTTTTTCCCTACATCACCAGACAAGATATAAATGCTGGTAAGAAGATGCTGTCTGGTGGAAAATGTTGAGGCTCACACATTCAGAAACACTATTCCCTAAAGTCACTTCTAATCTTTGTTCAACACTCCTGAGAAATTCCGTTTCTAGGTGGCATTAACAACCCCAGTCTTACCATATTGAGTTGTTGAGTTTGATACATTCAGACAAGATCAGCTTTACTTTGTAACTCCTTTAACCAACCAGACTTTGTTCTGATGTCCTGTACTTGTTCCTAGGGGCCTTTAGATACACAGTTGATGACTGTATATCATTGCTGCTGTATTGTAAATAGGTTGAATCTGAGTGCTCCTAAGTATCTACTTGCACGTCTACTACATTTGTTTGTGATAAAGGGCTACCGCAGAACACGCATCCAGCCAGGAGGGACTGACCTTGGTCTGCCTCTCAGTAAATGATGACCAAGCTGCCACGAAGGGCAGAGCCATTGATCAGAAGAGTGTTTGCACAGGGTTGCCCCTTTGCTGAAACCCATATACACTGCATAAGTAAAACAAAAATGAGAGGTCCCTGTTTGAAAATGAACAATTTCAAAACAACTAAGTATTAAGGCAGACCAGAGTCATTCTAAGAGCTGTGTGCCAGACAACTGATTAAATTCTCTACCTGCCTGACATCACCTTAACGTTGTGATTTCTGTGGTAATAGAAACGCTGTGCCTGGGACTTGACAGATAATGAGGAAAGGATGAGTTCAAAGTTTGAAACTCTGACTCACTCACATCATATGAGTGGAAACTCCAAAAAATTTAGACATTAATTTAAGCTGTTCCCCTGATAGTTTATTCATTCTTCTTTGCTCCTGAATTATTTGCTATCACCAGCATATTTTATTTAAAACCAATTCTTTATTATATAACAGCTTATTTCCAGTGTTTTATTCCATGCTATAAATTGTCTTGCCTGCATCATAGTATTTATTTCACAGCCAGAAGGTTATTGTTCATATTTCTGTGAGAGCATTTACCTGTGACTTACCCATGATGTTTTCCTTGGTGCATCTGATATCTTTACTGACTGTACCTGTTACATCACTGTCAGGGATGTGGGCATGAGAGTAAAACCTAGCTCACTAGAGTAATGAATATGTTTTTTTCCAGCATAATTATAAGTTGATCATTGTGGGACACAAAATCCTTCTCCAAGTATCTTGAGCAAATGAGAGCTCTTGTTCAGACAGTTGGGCCACAGAAGGGTTGGGGAGGAACTTGCTCTGTGAAATGCCCAGATGCAGAACTCTCCTGGCACTCAGTGCATTGGGCATGCATCTCTGGACCACTCTTTCTCTGCTTTTATTTTCCTTTCAAAACAACAACAATAGCAAAAGCTATTTCATTATGTGAATAGATATTTTGCCTGCATGTCTGTGAACCAGGTGGCTACACTGCCCACAGAAACAAGAAACCAGAAGAGGACATTGAATTCTCTATAACCAGACTTACAGATGGTTATTAGCTGCCATGTGGATGCTGGGATTCAAACCCGATTCCTCTGGAAAGGCATTCCTTTTTGTTTCTTTTTAAATGTCTTCTCTCTGTCTTTCTCTTTTTTCCTTCTTCCCTCACTTCCTGTCATCTCTTTCTGTCTTCCCCTCTCCCTTCCTTCTCCTTTTCACTCCCTTTCCCTGACCACAGTCTACTCCCTCTATCTTCAGAGGGGTCCTTTAAGTTTCAAGCCAAGCTTTTTCTTTAGCACTTGGAATTCATGTCCTGTGGCATGAATAGCCATGACTAACATTTTCATAACTCAGACATAGGAAGCACTATCCAGCACCCTCTAGAAGAATTCCAGGGCAAACTCCAAAGGAACACTGACCAGCTTTGACTCTACTACTTTGGTCAGCCAGGAGCTATCACAAACAGCTCAGCTCCACTTCAACCCATTCCTCTAGCCATGATTGGCAGGTTCCTTCATAACAGTTTCTTTTGGAGGGGGGGAGGGAGAAACGAGGGAAAAACAGTTGAAAGAAAGAAAGAGAGAGAGAGAGAGAAAGAAAGAGAGAGAGAGAGAGAAAGAGTGAACTGCTACCTCAGTTTATTGAACCTGTAAAAGGTATCCATCTAATTGCTAAAATGGTTTAGCATGTGCTTTGTGAAGGGAAGATGTGAACAAATGTCTCTTTTCCCCAGCTAGAGCACCAATGGCAGACCAAAGAAAAGGTTTCATTCAAGTCTAGCTCAGCAAGGAAGTGAGTTAGGGGATTTATTGTAGTATGACGTGATACTTACTGGAGCACAGCTAGCATAAAGACAGCTGTATTCTCAAGATGCCCATCCTAAATCAGCAATGACTCACAAAAGCTGCATCCCTGAAGCTTCCTCTTGTCCAGCTCACCAGCAGCTCAGATGATTGGAGAGTCACGTATCCCCAGCAAGTGTTGATGCTATATAAATTATATATAACTTTATACGCACAATATACATATATATGTATATATATATATATATATATATATATACATACTATAGGGAGTTGCCTTGTGATTCCTCTAACTTCCTGAGCCTAGTAGGTTTCAGTTACTCCCTGAGTTTTAAGAGACTGCCTTCAAGAAGGAAATGTTTTGGTTTAGTGTTTATAAATAACCTGAACAATGATATTAGTTATACCATTGAACTCGTTATCTGGATAAAATTTCCATCATCTCATTTGGTATTTATAAATAAATGATTCCTTAAGGTTTTAGGTCATGTATGAATGCTCCTCACCATTTTATTTCTGACTGATATCTCATTATAGAGTAGAAGAACTCCGCTTTTCTGGCATTGTCTAGATAATTTGTGAGATTTCACTGATATGTTTCCTGATATAGTGAGGTCCCCCGCATTCATGTGGAGTAGATTGGCCCTCTTTCTAGTGGATGGGGTTTTAGTTACCTGCCAGTTATTAGCTCTGGGATTGTCTTGAAGGTCATTTATCCATCAAGAATTATACTTTCCTCACCTGTAAAATGGAGCTGATTACACCTCTCTTGCAGCATCAATGAGCAGACAGAGTGAAATGATGTGTATATATTCCAGAATCTACATGTTTAGAGGTTCGTATACTGTTTCTCAATCATCGAATATAAGTGGTATCCACACTTTATCTCCAATAAGATGATTTAGTGTATTAATAAGGGATGGCATCATTCTAAGTAAAGAGGGTATAAATGCAGGATATTACTATGACACAGCTGCCTTTTTACTTAGGTCAAATGTGTCTGTTCTGCATGTGAGGATGAACTTTTGTTTATAGTTATTGTAGTGAGCGTTATGCTTCTATATGAATGTTGTCTGATATGATAGACTATCATTTCTATATGGACCACTAACCCACTGGCTTTGTTAAAAGTCAACAACAGAGATGGAACAACAGAAAAATGATTAAGCACACGTTTATATCTTGGTCCCTGATTAACTGTGAGTTAGATCCTGGAAGAAGAGGGTAGGCCGCTCCAGAGCAACTTCGCTTCTCATCTCTGCTTTATTGTGATTGGAAATTAGTATTCACCCAGAACTGTCAGCTGCAACACTCTGTTGGGTTAGGTTTTTCTTATTCACTCAGTACTCCACGAGCTTCACTAGGCACTGAAGGGTTCAAGTCCTCCATAGGCAGTCTCATCTTCCTTGATTACCGTCTAGCACTGAGCAGTGTAACATTCAGCAGAGAATGAGGAGGGCTCTGGATAGAGAGCTCAGAGCCCTTGCAGGACTTTTTAAAGACAGGTTAAAGCACTAAAATGATTTTAGACAACAAAATCTGTCTGCCTCCCGAAAACTGGTGCCCAAGCTCCATGAAGTGTGGTATACCCAACCATGATTTCATTTTTAATCAGTAAGACATTTTAATTCAATAAATCAATTGAGACATTAGTATGAGTTATGTTTAAAATGTTGTCTAACTTAATTTACTGGTTTATTTTACTTCAAGGCAGGTAGTCTTTGATGAACCAAGAGAAGGGCTAGTTACCCCTTTAATTGCACAAGCCTGTGGCAATCAGTCTGTGTTCAGCCCAGCTGAGGTCTGTAATTAGAGAGAAATGATTTGGATGTTTGTTCTTACAAAGTCATATATTTTATTGGATATATCTCTTGCCATGCTAAAATTCTTTCCAAAATTTGTACTTAAATGTGCTGTATGTTCAGATTCAGATTTAGATACGATGCTAGCAGAGGTAAGTTTGAGAAAGATGAAACCACCTTCATGGCAATTGAAAATAAGTACCCATGGATATAGATAAGTGAAATTCCCATCACCCATCTTTTCTAAACAGGATCTCATAGAGCCCAGTCTGGCCTCAAACTCACTAGATAGTCCTTAAACCCCTGACGTTGGTGGAATCATGGGTATTTACCAATGTAGTTGCCGTGGACTGAACTGAGGGCTTTGTCCTGCTAGGCTGCTTTACCAGCCCATTGACATCCCAGCTGCGGAAAGGCCCTCCACCTCTGTGCTGGTGTATGGTAGTAATAATGCGCTGGCTGATATTTGCTCGAGAAATGACTAATAGAGCTATATTCTTCCTATTGCCAACTCTCTAGCACTTGAGCTTTGGCAAGACAGTTGACAAACAAGATTGCCAAACAGTAAAAGGAAACTAAGTATGTGTGGGAAGTCTGGATCCTTGGCTGGTCCTAATTTACATACGTTAAGGTTGTACCGGGCAGGGAAGTTTGTTTTATGATTATTTATGCTCATCCATATGTCAGGCAATATGTCTAGCTATATAGATCTTGCCCTCTGATTAGAAAAATAGACAATAAATGAAAGCACATATCTAAGCTATGGGTTTAGAAACTAAAGAAGGATCAGAAGTTGAAGATCATGTTGTAAAAGGAATAGCCAGGAGACCTTTCTGGAAAGGCAAGGTTTTGGAGTACTTATGAGTTTAAGATTCTGGTCATGTGTGGAGATGGACAGAGAGATGGCACTATGAAATGTGAGCATTCCAGGCAGAGGGGAGAGACAGTCAAAATACCCAGGCAGAAGCGGCTGTGTGTTTTCCAAGAAAGATGAGCAATAAAAAGAAACTGATGAAGTGTGTTGGGACTTCGCAGTCCAGAGCATGATAGATTCCTCATGAGTGATAAACTTTTATTAGCCATCAAGTAGAAGATCAGCAGCTTGGCTGGAGGGGGCTCTGATAGGATGTGTGTGATGTGATCATTGACTGTAATATGGGCAGTGCGTCAGGGAGCCGCTATGAGAAAGACGTTAGGAAATCACCGTGGTGTAGTGAAAGATGTGGCGCTCTAGGCTGAGGTCACGGAAGCTGAAGGAATTGAGGATGCAAGGTACAGTGTTGTTTGGAGGAAGCATCTACACAGGCTTGGTGGCCCCTCTTTGGAGGGGTATGATTCAAAGTGTCTGCTCAGGCACAACAAAGCTAATGTCAGTTGAGTTATGAGAGATTCAGGAAATAAGGCTGCCTGTCCTGTCTTCTCATAAACTGTTTTCTTCAACTCTGGATAGTAGCACATTCTTTTTGTAAATCTTAGTTCTCCTAGAAGTTTGTACACATCCGGGGGTGGGGGTGGGAGGCACCTACCTAAAAAAAAAAAAAAAAAAAAAAAACCTGAATGGCTTCTTTGTCTTGTCATGCCTTGGGGAAATTTTTCTCAAATTTTCTCAAATGCTTCTTGAGTTCTATAAGAATAAAAAAGAATATAAGAAAGAAAGAAAGAAAGAAAGAAAGAAAGAAAGAAAGAAAGATGGATGGATATGAGCTAAAGATATCAGTTAGTAGTAGTATGCCTCGCATGCACAAGGCCCTAGAGGGAAAGAGGGGGTGGGAAAATAGGAGGGAGGGATGGGGACAAGAAGAGACAGAAAGAGGGAGGTTTGGAGGTAAAGCTTCCCATTCAAAAGCTGAAGCAGCTCTCAAGAGTTGTAGTTAACACTCCCAAGTAGAAAATTAACACCCAAGCAAGAAAACAGCTCGTTCAGAAGTATATCTGCTCACGGGGTATTTAAATGCTGTCCTTTTCTGAGTGAGTTTGTGGAGCTTGGGAGGTACCCGGGCCATTCGCTGTTTCCCATCAGCATTCGTTGAAAATATTTTTTGATGATTTAGCCAAGTTTATAGTAGAAATATCTTAGATCAAAATATACTTCCTGGAAAATATGAGTCAAAATTATCCCTAAAAATAGTATCTTTTAACTTCCATGGGTTGAAAACTGCCCCCTGGAAAAGCAAGATTTTTCAGGAAGGTAATTCCAACTTCCTTTAAGGTACATAATTTCAAGTAATTTCACAGTTATATTCTGTTGCAAGAAGACAAGCAGATCTGTCAGGTTCTTGTAATGGAAAATTAGCAAATATTTGGGTTTGTGAGGGCTTCTGCTGGAGCCTGAACTTTTAAGATAACTAAAGCCTCTGGAATCAAAGTGCTCTCCACATGCCTCCCTGCCATGACATTGCTTGCTGCTGCCTCTGACTCTTTGGGGTGGAAGAATTCCAAGGCAGAAGCCGCTCCTCCATCTGCCTCAGGGATTTCCTCTCAAACGCTACTGCTTTCCCACTGCTGAAAGGAAGATGTTTGAGAAGTCGAAGGTGATTCTTCTGTACTTAAAAATTGAGATTTTAGAATAAATAATGTCCGATGAGAAACTAGGCTTGAAACAGGTCCGAAGTTGCCGCAGCCATGTCGTAGATATTAATCTCTGTATGAAGCCAGTGACAGAGCAGGGCCAAGACATTTGTTCGTCCTTTGTTTGGTTTGGGGTCTTCTGGGAGGGAGGGGGAGGGAGACAGTAATAGAGAAGGACCTTTTTTTCTTGTGCTTACTAGCAAGCAGACATTCCATGGAAGTTAACCTTGCTGATGTTGAAAGACTAGCTATAAAATTACTGTGCAGTCTTGGTTGTTGACATTTGCAGTCAAGTCAAATGTCCATCAATTGAACTGTAGCCCTCAGGACAAATTAGTGTTACATAAATAGCTTGTGTTTTTTGGTTTATGGAAAAGCTGTTGCTTACAGTTTGCTCCTGCTTGCAAGCGAACTTCAAATTTTAAATCATCATTGTTTAAGTTTTTATAGACAGAATATTTTTTGGCTTTATTCAGGTACACTTGACAGATATGGTTTGCTCCTGCTTGAAAGCAAACTTTAAATTTTAAATCATCATTGTTTAAGTTTTTATAGACCGAATATTCTTTGGCTTTATTCAGGTACTTGACAGATTGGATACATGCATACATACAATACATACACATATGACTGGTTATCTGTATACATCCTAAAATAACTGTCATAATCTAGCCAATTGGCATATCCATTATCTCACAGGGTTACACTGATTTTTTTCCTTTTGTAACAATGATCCTTGAATTGTGTAGTTTTATTTTTACATTTTAAGAGTTATAATGCAAAGTCAAATAAATGAATATACTGTTGTAGCTGATAGAATCCCTGAATTGATATGAAAGCATTTTTACTTTGTAGCCTTTCTAATTTATGTTCAGATAAGCATAAAAACTCGCCAGAGACCCTTTCCCTCAATATATTTTAACATCTTTTTATTTTAACCCCATGAGCATTTATATTTTATTGCTTCTATTTTGACTCATTTGTACCTCTACTTCCTGGATAAGGTCTGTAATAACGCACCTAGAATCCCTGAGTCCTCAAACTTTGCAAAGTTTGGAAAGTTTATCCTAACCAGCCTTGACTGACATTGTATCTTGGTGCTGTTAAGCACTCTCTAAATAATCTATCAGCTCTGTCTCCATCCTCTCCACTTTGCCCTGGCCATGTTCCACCTCTGATTGATTCCCCCAGCCACCCCTTTCCTTTAGGACTCACAATCCAATTGGCACCAAGTATCACACACCCAGTCTCCATGAAAGGCAGTGTCCCTGGCCAGTGTGTCTCCAAAGCTCATTGATCTCCCTCTAGCGAAAGACAGCACAGTCTCCTTGCTTAGCCATTCCCTGAATGATTTAACATCGGATGGAAGGCCATTCAAAGTACCTATTAGGGGAGCTATGCCTACAGAGGGAGGCTCATCTCAAGAGGGGTCACCTCCACATTTGTATAAGGGCACAGACAACTCCTGGTATGATCATCATCTGGGAGGAGATGGCTCCAAGTTCTACCTGGCAAAGGGAAGCTTAAGGTGAAGAAGGGAGTCAAGGCATGTTGGTGCCAGAGCAATGTCAGCCAGCAAACCCATTTATCCCTGGGGTATTTATTTCTTGGCTTTTATAATTAAATACTATTTTTGCTAACAGGTATTCTTTTTAATTTAACTTTATTTTATGCATATTTGTGTTTTGCTTTCATGTATGTCTCTTCACACCTTTTGAGCCTTATAATCAAAGACAAAAGAGGACATCAGATCTCCTGGAAATAGGGTTACAGATGGTTTTGAGCCACCATTTGGGGGCAAAAACTGAGCCTCTGTCTTCTGGAAAGCACCCAATACTCTTAAAGGCTGAGCTGTTGCTCCAGCTCCAGGTAGCAGGTAGTCTTAACAGACATAGAATTCTGGCTGTGTTGGTTGTGAACCTACAGCTGTTTTTTCAGAGGTGGAAAGGACATGGTACCATGAGGTCTCGTCCATCCCTTCTTAGGCTTCAGAAATGTCTTTCTGTCCCTGGAGTGATTCCAAGAGAGAGCATGATTAGAGCATGCCCTAGAGGAGAAACGAGCAGCCCACATTAAATTGACCTGCTGGCTCCTGAGACTATATGGACCCCTTGAGTTTCATTAACCCCAAAATGACCTTTGTCTCCAACAAATTATGAATCAGGAGGGAGTAAAAGTACTGAGCTACAGAAAGCATGCTTATTTAACATCACCTGAATAACACTGAGGTGTAGGACAAGAATATTGCATTGTTTAATAAGGAGATGTGATACATACAGCTGCTTTTAAAAATACAGAAAATATGCAGTTATATCAATGATTTAGCATTATACTCTATGCAATTTGGTTCTATTTATGTTATTATTAATCCATTCTACAGTATTGGTACCTGAGGTGAGCTGTATTGGCTACCATGTTGAAAATAAAAATTCAAAATTTCATAATATAAGCATTCATTTTCTATCAGATAAACAATGAATATTCACAGAAAACAGGATGGATTCATTTTCTTCATTTAAAATAGTCAGAGCTTAAAGATTATGTATGGGAATACCTTTTCCTCAGA
The DNA here is from genome assembly GCF_018167655.1 of Microtus oregoni. Taxonomy (NCBI): domain Eukaryota; kingdom Metazoa; phylum Chordata; class Mammalia; order Rodentia; family Cricetidae; genus Microtus; species Microtus oregoni. The sequence goes on along the minus strand of NW_024544552.1, from coordinate 732,687 downwards.
ATTTTACTTTGTCAAAAAAAATGTGTTGGACATGAGTCTCTAAACCTTGTTAGGTGAGGAAAAAGAAAGAGCCAGTGGGTAAGTGCTCTATCGTGAGCTACATCCCTGACTCTCAGGTTTGTGAGACAGAGTCTCCCAGGACAACCCAGGCTGACTTTGGTACTTGCAATCCTCTGGCATCTCGAGGACTGTGATTAATAAACATGCACACCATGTCTAGCAGTCTAATCCTCAAATCGTCACAATTATAATCACAGATCTAGACAGCATGTATCTTGCAGAAGTAAAGCACATCAGAGTGTATTCATAATAGAGCTTAATTTTATTAGATGGGATCATTTTTAAAGTTAACCTTTAGGGTTCAAATTCTTAGGCCTAGGGTGAACATTTTTGGAAAGAACATTTAAATTAAATTTGGCCACTTTAAAGTTTTCCAAGTGTGTGGGGGAGATAAATAAGATGAGACATGGGAGGTGGTTATATTTCATCAGTTAAGAGAATTTTTGATGCTCACAGATAGCACGAGGTTTCATTTTAAAAGTCAGACTTCATGTGGGTATTAACCCATCCTCAAGTTTTAACACTGATGGGTTGGTTTCCTACAGCCTCTCATTCTTCCAGAACTTTCATTCTTACAAAGGCTAAATGTAATAGGTGGTAGGAACACGGGATTACACTGTAGGAAACTTGGATTTAACCTGTGACTTTCGTAGGATATGCACAGCCTTTGACATTGACTTAGTGGTAACTCTAAGTCTCAGATAGTTCCTGATTTATAAATGGAGGTACAGATAGTATCTAGATTCTGGAGGGGGTTAAATAACCACCAAATATAAAACTTTTAGCTCACACTCTCTCTCATCCCCAAACATCTCAGATAGCATTATCATTAGCAAATTCATATCCTAAAGGCAAGAAATTATCTTAGAAAGACTTAACATTGGAACTTAAAGAAGAACAGCCCTATTCTACCTACTGTTCTTTCTAAAGTATGTATTTCCAAGTCATAAATGTGCATGCTGATAATTATAAAATGGTAAAACAGAGAAATTAACTAAACTTACTTGGCATTGCTTTCTAGTTTGTAGAACTGAATTAGTGATCTCACAAAGATATGATATTGAAGCAACTCATGCTATTAGCGGCAAATTTCCAACACAATGAGTGGCTCGTTGTAGGCACTAATAGTACCATGGGTCCTTAGAAATTACTACTACTGGGGCAGGCTTGATGGCATTAGCATATAATCCCAGCACCAGGAGTGTTTGAGGCTAGCCTGATATCCATGGTGAGCCTCAGGCCACTCAAGGCTACATGTTGGAACCCTGTCTCAAAAATTATTCTGGCTATTATTGTGTATGAACACAGTGTTTTCCTCCCCAAACAGTGAAGAACTAGACAGAGTGAGGTAGAATTTGGAAAAGCAAAAGAGTGGGGGCGAGGCATAGATATTAGAATGAGATTAGTGAAAAGCAATAAATTAAGATAGACAATAGTGCTTAAAACATAAGGCAGAGAACACAGAGAAACTAGAAATCACTTCTCTGCAGAAACCCCATATTGTCTTTTTAGAAGCAGCAATATCCTATATAACTGGTACAACTAAGGCAGAGGTGTGTTTCCATGGTACCCAGTTCTACGGAATGAACCGAGTGAGCATTCTTTTGTGTGAACCCATAGCAATTATGCAGGTTTGTTCTTTCATTTTTTCTTTATCAGCCCATGGCACTCCAGCTAGTTATGATTGTTCATATGGATTTCAGTCTATCATATTATTGATTCCCATGTAGTGCAGAGCTATATTTAGACCTTTAGAGAGGGAAGATTGAGCCCCTGGCTCTCTTTGCACATTGCAAAGCTCTCATTTAAAAATTAAGCTAGAGCATGAACAGAACTAGAAACATAGGATTTGGAGTTTAACATAAAAGTGAAGCTGGGTCTGTTTAAAGCAAAAGTTAGACAAGAGCTGGAGGCTAGATAACACTGATGGTGAGTTAGATATGATGGAGAAGAGGGAATTGTTGGTTTTGCAAGGATGGGTACATGCATGAATGCATGGATAGACGGATACATAGTTGCGTGGACGAACGGATGCATGGATGGTTGGATGAATGCGTGGTCGGATAGATGCACGGATGGACAGATACTGGAAATCACACAACCATTTAAGAAGAATGCTAACCTGTCTGAGAAGACTGCAGCACTACTCATAAAGTCTTGACTACTGCAACCTTGCTAATTTTCTACTTAATCTTTTATCAGTCAATATAAAAGCTCCCCAGTCCACTCTGCCACTGAGTAAAATCCTGTTGTAATAGGGGCGGTGGGCTACGTTCCTTCACCTGGCTAGCTTTACCCCAAAATAATTACATGGAAACTGTATTCTTTTAAACACTGCCTGGCCCATTAGTTCCAGCCTCTTATTGGCTAGCTCTTACATATTAATCTAACCCATTTTTAATAATTTGTGTAGCCCACGAGGTGGCTTACTAGGGAAGATCTTAACCTGCGTCTGTCTGGAGTGGGAGAATCATGGCCACTCTCTCATTCAGCTTCTTTCTCCCAGCATTCTGTTCTGTTTTCTCCGCCTACCTAAGGGTTGGCCTATCAAATGGGCCTAGGCAGTTTCTTTATTAATAAGAAATCACTCCCACATCAAAATCCAGCAGGCTGTTCCACATTCAGATGAAAAAGATGAGGACCAAGCACAATACACAATATCTCAGCTGATATTGAGATTGAGAATCAGGAATGTAACTATCAGAAAACTGATGGATCATCACAGAATGACAATAAGCTGGTTTCCATAAAGTGTATAGTCACTCACCATGAAAAGTTGTTAGAAGCAAGTTGTTTTATCATTCTGATTTCATAAAAGCTAAGAATTAAGTTCTTATATCCAAAAGTTTGATTCCTAGAGACCATTTCCATTCTCTTCTTGCTTATTTAATGGCTTCTCTGATATAAACAAGGGAGTTCACAGACTTTTTTGTTAAACTATTCTTTTTTATTTATTTGTGTTTTAATTTTATTCTTCATTCATACATTACATCCCAACCACAGTTCCCCTCCCTCCACTCCTCTTAGTCCCTGCCCCACCTCCCTTCTCCCCCAGAGCCACTCCTCCTCTGTTTCCCTTTAAAAAAAAAATAAAGAGCAGGCCTCCCAGGGATAGCCACTGAACATGGCCTAACAAGATACAGTGAGACTGCACACAAGCCCTACAAACTTTTAAGCATAATAATTATGACTGATAAAGCTTCACTCTTCATCTAGCAGTCTGGAGTCATGATCTCTTATCTACAATTTGAAGACACATACAACCTATGAAACAAAAATATTATTTATTCACAAATTAGCAGCAAGCTTACCTGTCTGAAAAACTCAATTTTTCTGGGGGTATTTTTAATCTCTAAATTTCCAACTTAGCATAAATGTTCATAAGCTTACTATAGAAATATTGTGATTTATTATTTCGTGATATCTGATCTATCTGGTAGTGCGGTATGCCATACACCTGTACAAAATGGAGAAATGTCTCCATTCTGTAAGTTATCTGGCAACAAAGTTTTGGGGTAAAGGATTGTAGAATTAATCCTTATTGGACCGAGAGAACTACGCAGGTACTGGCCCCACTGTTCTATATGGAAGCATGGGGGTATATCAGTCTCTTAATGAAATTCCTGGTGTGTAAGGTTAACTATGGAGAACCATTCAGATTCTCTCCTGTTCTGATGTGACATCCTCACTTCAGTAATTATGGCAGAGTTTCCTCGCTGCAACTTATTCACTTAGCTTCCTGTTCAGGTCAAGCTTTGTCACCTCATATTGCCAGCTCTGCCTTTGCTGTCTGTGTCCAGGCTTCCATCATCAAATTGCATATCTTCACTGTTCTCTGCTTCTCAGCATCTCTAAGAGGCACTGTTTTCAAGCCAGCAGGGCAAGCATAAGCTTATTTCCTAAGGAGCACAAGACATAGCTTGGAAGGCAGGGGAGAAATGGAAACTAGAGGATGCTTTTATTCAAATTCCATTTCCATGTATGGCCATTAACCACAGGGGTGTTCCTCTGTCTTCTCTCTCCTGAACATCGTATCTCCATCATTCCCTCTCAGTTTAGAATTTGCCAACACACTTTGCTTAGATCGTTCATAGAGTGATTGAAGTTGCAAACAAAAACAAAAAAATCTCTACCCTGATGGAGTTTCCGATCTAGTTAAAGAGAAGTCATTACTGGGTCAAGGAAAGACAAGGTTAGAGGATGTTAGTTTGCTGTAAGGTAGCCAGATGGTGTCTGCGAAGTGGTGTGTAAGCAGGGACTTGAAGGTAATTAAAGAATATACTAGTTGAAATCTCGAGAAGGCACATCCCAGATACTGGGAATAGCAAGAGGAGACGGTGAGGAAAAGCATATTGAGAAGTCCAGAGTGGCTGCATCAGAGCCACCCAGGAAGAGAGAACAGTGTACTTGGGGAAGGAATACTGGGATCAGAAGTATAGTCTAATGCAACAAGTTCAGGCAAGGTTTGAGAAGAGTGGACTATACAATATGAGCCTGTGTGACCTTGCTATGCAAACCAGAGAGAGAGAGAGGGATGCTAACAATTGGCCTTTGTACTCAGCATCTATATAGGCAGACTCTGAGAGTGCTTAGGGATGAAGATGACAGAAGCGGAGGAAGTAGAGGCAGACCAGAGACAACAAATTCAAGGAACTTGTACATGCAAAGGGCCATAGTGAAAGGAACAGCTGGGTGGCGGAAGGTAGATTGAGTTTTGTTTTCTGAGGTTTTATGAATTTTCAGATGGTGGGATAAAAAACATATTTGTAGCCAGATAGGACTATTCCGGTAAAGGAGAAATTGAGACAGTAATTCTCCCATAGTGAATGTGCTTCCTTCGTTTGTCCCTGCCTCGTATCTCCCGCATCTTAATTAAGCCACTCTTCCTCTTGTGCAATTCCAAGCCATTATGATATAAATAGCTTTTTTGTGCTCTTTTATGAGTTTTACATGGAGGAAATTGGATAAACTCACTATAATCTAATTCCTGTGTCTAATAGCCCTTGTGTTTCTTCGCATCCCCACCAAGTCCTTCAGCAAGTAAGATGCGAATGATTAAATGATTTGTACACATCATTCTTGAGAGACAAGTGTCAAAATGAGCATCACAGAATAAATGCTAAGAGACTTTAACTTTCTGTCTCACTAACTATGGTCAAACCTTTTCTGGACCACTTAAAAAAAAAACATGAGATTGAGAAAACTATCTTTGAATAGCATGCATGAAGCCTTGAGTTCAGCTCCTATCCCATATTCTCATGCACACACACACACACACACACACACACACACACACGGCACACACATCACATCACAGATAGAAATAATAAAAGGAAGTTTGCATGAAGACTATCAGATGTATTGGATAATCAATTGGTGTGTGCTTCCCCAGAGAAGACTATTTCTTCCACTCTTGTAATCTCCTGTAGTTCTTGGTCTAGAGTGAAGTATATGTACATGTGTATGAGAGAAGTGACATTGTATGGACTGAACAGGTCTTCACTTATTTATGTATTCATGTTATGTACATACTTGTGTGTTTGCACGGGTAGCAACAACAAAATAAAAAGAGGCAATGAACTTGAAAGAGAGCAAATGTGCGGACATATGAGAGGGTTTGGAGGGAAGAAAAGGAAGGGGAAATATAGTGATCTTATAATCTTTAAAAATAAAAGAAGTATCCAGGTTCTGGCTATTACAAACAATGCTGCCATGAACATAGTTGAGCATATACTTTTGTTGTATGATAGGGCCTCTCTTGGGTATATTCCCAAGAGTGGTATTGCTGGATCCAGGGGTAGGTTGATCCCGAATTTCCTGAGAAACCGAAACACTGCTTTCCAGAGTGGTTGCACAAGTTTGCAATCCCACCAGCAATGGGTGAGTGTACCCCTTTCTCCACAACCTCTCCAGCAAAGGCTATCATTGGTGTTTTTGATTTTAGCCATTCTGACAGGTGTAAGGTGGTATCTTAAAGTTGTCTTGATTTGCATTTCCCTGATCGCTAAGGAAGCACCAAGGCCAGCCGGCCTAGGTCTGAAAAAGCATGGGATAAATCCAGACTAGCTGAACATAGCGGACAATGAGGAATACTGAGAACTCAAGAACAATTGCAGTGGGTTTTTGATCCTACTGCACGTACTGGCTTTGTGGGAGCCTAGGCAGTTTGAATGCTCACCTTAGGAGACCTGGATAGAGGTGGGCAGTCCTTGGGCTTCCCACAGGTCAGGGAACCCTGATTGCTCTTCGAGCAGATGAGGGGGGGGGGGGCGACTTGATCGGGGGAGGGGGAGGGAAATGGGAAGCGGTTGTGGGGACGAGGCAGAAATTCTTAATAAATAAATAAATTAAAATAAAAAAAAAAAAAAAAAAATAAAAGAAGTATCAGATGTAGTAAACAGCATTATTTTCCTGTAACAAAAGATGAACTTTGATGTCAAATATAATTTCTTACTATTTGGGACTATCGTGTGTGACAGGATCTGTTTTATTTACTCTTGTATGCCTCTGCTAACAGTATTGTTTTTAGATTTTAAAGAAACCTAAAATTTCTTCAATGTGCATAGAACGATACATGGCCTTTTTATATTACTATTAAACTTATATTTTTTAAACAATCTTTTCTCATTTTACATACCTATCCCAGTTCTCACTCCTTCTCCTCCTCCCACTTCCCCACTTTCCCCCATCCTCTCCTTAGAGAGGGTAAGGCTTCCCAAGGGGAGTCAACAAAGTTTGACACATCACTTTGAAGTAGAATCGAGGCCCTTCCCCCAATATATAGACTGAGCAAGGTATTGTTCCAAAAAGAATGAGCTCCAAAACACCAGTTCAGGCATTAGGGATAAATCCTGGTTTCACCGCCGGTGACCCCACAGACTGCCCAAGCCATAAAACTGTCACCCACATTCAGTGGGCCTAGGGTGGTCCTATGCATGTTCCCCTGCCATCAGATCAGGGTCAGTGAGCCCTCACTAGCTCAGGTCAGCTGTTTCTATGGGTATCCTCGTTATGGTCATGACCCCTTTGCTTATATTATGGCTCCTTCCTCACTTGGACTGATCTCTGGAAGCTTGGCCAAGTGCTTAGCTGTGGATCTCTGCATTTGCTTCCATTAGTTGCTGGTGAAGGCTCTATGATGACAATTAAGGTAGTCACCAATCTGATTACAGGAGAAGGCCAGTTCAGGAACCCTCTCTCCTATTGCTTAGGTACTTAGCTGGGGTCATTCTTTTGAGAATTTACCTAATGCCAGGTTTCTCACTAGCCCTATAATGGCTCCCTCAATCAAGATATCTCTTTCCTTGCTCTCCCTCTCTGTCCTTCCCCCATTTCAATCATCCTATTTCCTCATGTTCTCCTCTTTCCTCCCATTTCTCCCTCCTCCTCTCCTTCTGCCCTCCTTTCTCCCATCCCTCTTCCAATTTTCTTAGGTTATCTTGTCTAATTCCCCTTCCCAGGGGGATCAGCACATGGCCTTTCTTGCATACATAAGGAAAGAGCAGTTGGACTGTGCTCTCATGTACATCCAAATGGCATGAAGTTAAAAGATATGGGAGAGCAAACCAATTTTTATATCTCCTCTATCAGAGATTAAAATATGAATGGTGTATAATGTGATGATATGCTTAAATGTCTTATTATACATGCATACACAAATTTTGGATTTTTCAGGCTCAGTTAAGTTGTCACAGAATAGGATTTAACTAGGTGTGGGTAACCCACCTCTAATTCCTGATACTTAAGAGGCCAATAGCACAAGTGTGATTCCAGAAAGCTTAATAAGAACATGTCTCAAAATTTAGTTTGAAAACAAGAAGAAAAATGGCTGAAGACACTAGACAGATGGCTTGATAGTTAATAGCACTGGACATTCTTCCAAAGGACCTGGGTTCAATTCCCAGCATTCCCATAGTAGCTCACAACCATCTGTAGTTGTCATCCCAAAGGCTCTAGCCTGCACCCTTTACTGGCCTGATCCACTGACATATATTCAGACAATCACTCAGACACGTGACATAAAATGGTTTTAGAAGTAATATTTTTTAGTGACTAAGGATGTCCATGCCTATTGCAGGAGACATAGGTTTCAATTCTTAGAGCTGCATTTAAAAGGGAAGTTACATACACATTATGACAGAGTAGCTTGGTGTTCTTGTGGGACTCCTAGCAGTGGGATTGGAGGGGTGCTGACTCTGTTGCCTACTCATGGGACCCTTTTCCTCCTTCATGTGATGGAGTGTGCCTGGTTGTAGTCGGAGGCTGTTTGTTCATTCCCAACTACTCAGACCCAAAATAATTACACAGAAACTATGTTATTTAAAACACTGCTTGGCCAATAGCATAAATGTTTTACTAGCTTGCTCTTATATCTTAAATTAACCCATTTCCATTATTTTATGTTTTACCACGAAGCTCATGGTATACCAGTAAAGTTCCCAGGCGTCGGTCTCCTTGGGCAGCAGCTACTTGACTTCTCTCTGACTCTGTTACTGTCTCCCCCTCTATTTGCTTGAAATTCCTGCCTTGCTCTATACTGTGCTACAATAGGCCCAAAGCAGCTTTATTAATTAACCAATGGTATTCACAGCTAACAGTGGGGAATCCCACATCACCTGGTCTTATTGTTTTGGTTATGCAGTGCTTGGTTGATGTCCCAGGAAGCCTACTCTTTTTTGAGGGGTGATAGAAGGGGTATGGATCTGGAGAAAAGGGCAGGTGGTGGGGAGAGATTGGGGAGAGAGGAGGGAGGGGAACTGTGGTCACTATGGAAGTTATGAGAGAAGAATAAAACTTAAAGAAAAATGAAGTTATGGAAACATTTGAAATAGTATCCTTCAGATTTATCAATAGGCTTTTTTTCATGTTCAATAACATTAAATGGTGCTCTAGCTTGACATTACAGAATCAAGGGCCTTCATTTACACACAGATGCCCCTGAGTTTGACATTTATCCATTGATTCCCTAGACCAATGGTGTTTCTCTTCTTCACAGCATGGATAGTTGACATTGCCAGGGCTGTCTGAGGCCCAGCCCTCTCTGGACAGTTTTTAGTCCAGAAGGTTTCCATTGTGCACTTGGTAGATTTTTCAGTGTTCTAACCTGTCTCCAGTTTGACTCCTTCCAAAACAATATAACATACTTAAAGGGTTTTGAATGTGTCAATTGAAATAGAAGTATTTCACTTTGCCTCTTCCTTTACCCTTTCTATCCCTTCCCAGATACAACCCCTCTACCCACTCCCATGAGCATGCCTCTCAAGTAATGTATATGTGTGTGGGCTATGAATGTGTACATGTATATACATGTATACATAAGGTTTTTATTGTGTATACTTAAGGTTGTTATTGGTCATTGTCTACTCAAAAATACCTTCCCTAGGTTCAACTTTAAAATTTTGTGTCAGTTGAGATTGAATAATTGTTTTTTAAAAAGCTTATTCATTAAATTTTTTCTCTAAGTTGTAGTTTTGCATTTTTCCAAACTACAGTTCATACCTTTGCTTAGAAAAGAACTACGTTGAAAATGCCTCCTAGAAAGTAGAGTCAGGAATATGTAGTGATCATTTTTATTTTCTCCAGTCATATCTTACACCTTTCTCATTCTCAAAGATAACTGCCTGTAGACAGTTGTTTCTGTTGCTATGTTTGCTATGTGTCCAATTACGGAACCTCTCTTAGATCTGAAAGACAATTAAAACTTTTAGATTTTGACAACAAATTTTGTTAAGAGTTGTAAAATACAGTTGTATATAAAAGGGACATAACCAAGTATGAAGCTACCCTGTTGTCTTTACTATAAATTAATTCAAGTATCTTCTCAGGAAACCATCTTTTCTGTAATTAGCTCACTAACATCCCATGAGAGATTTGTCAAATGTTTTGTGGAACTGAGGCCACATTATAGCCCAGGAGTTACTGAGGTCATTTGGCTTGAATCTTTCCGGTCCTATCATTCTAGGCAGAACACAAAGTTAGTCCCTCTGCAGTGAAAAATACTTTTGGCTATCTTATGACTTTGAATTTTGTATACATCCATTAAAAATAAGTTATTTAAAGATAGAATAATAGCAGTAAATCAGTAAATTCAAAGGTCAAGTCATATCCAGAAGAGATGCAAAACCAAGAGGCAAAAGTCAAAGCCCTAATTAGAACTTATGTTGTTTATCATGGGTAGCTCATCAAATTAGCTGTTTCTGGGTGTCTAGGGAATAATGACCTGTGTAAGGGCTCAGATTGTGCTCTGGGAACTTAAAAATGACTCTGTTATTATTAAACTCAAGCCATTTAATATTCAGCAAGCAAAAAAGAGATAAATAGCTATAGTTGTTGCTTTGTCGTAGAAGCTGCATAAAATAACAAGAAATGGCATCCTGCTTCTGTAAACACACCTGGAGTCAAACTTGAGAAGCCGAGTTCAGGTCTCCAGCACCCATGTTAGAAGCTAAACTTGATAATATGTTTCTGTAACCCCTAATAATGGGCAAATTGGGGGTGGGGGCTCAAGAGGATTGAGGCCAATCTAGTTGAAGTGGTGGGACTCCATGTTCAGTGTGAGACCCATCCCCAGAAATAAGGAAGAGAACAACAGAGGAAGACACATGAAGTCAGTGTCCAGCCTCCACTTGCGCACACACACACACACACACACACACACACACAAACACACGTATGCACACACACATCACACATGTATGTACATTTATGCATAAATGCACACAATTAAAAGTAAAGTAAGCAAATGACCCTTTTATCTCTTTTCACCTGTATATGCCCCACAGAAATACTTCCAGAAAATGCTGGCAATAATCATTTCTGTTAATTTTCTTCGTGTTTATAAAAATTCATGGGTCATTTTATGACAAGTCTCATAGAGCCCACCTGGCCAACTGTCATGAGGTAGGGTTGGAGTTAGGAGGTTTCCTCAGAAAATAGGAGACTAGCTTTGGGTGCAGGTAGACAGAGTATGAGGTGCGGCTTCTGTGTGAACCCAGCTCCCTTGTTTTTGGGTCAGGCCCCTGGGTACCTGAAGCACGGTGCCCTACTGAACTCCTTGTCCCTTACTGTGTCACATCCCTGCTACCCAAACTCTGGCTTCCATCAGTACAAGAGTGTATTGAAAACCTGGTTTTCTTTCTCCAGAACTGTCTTGAACTCATTCTTACTGTTTTCTGTAAGCACTGGAGGGGCTAATGCATTCTTTTCTCTGAAAAGCTGAAAACCATCTTCATGCTCTTCAGGAATGGAGGCTACAAGGAGCGGACACCCTTTCTCCTGGTGGTCATGATCAGTGACTGTGGGATGCTTATTTTATTATTTTCCCAGATCTCTGTGGTTCTGTGTGGGTGAGTTTGAGATCATTTGGGTCGCAAAGGAGATTCGACAGAATAAACTTTCTTAAATCACCTTTAATTCCATACGACATCTGATACTTTTCTGTCTCTACCTGGAAAGATCCTAGAAGTCTTAAGCCATTACCACCCACCAACCGTAGTCTAAGATCTCTGCCTCTCACTTGCCCCTCTTTGAAAAAATTCATTTGTAGGCAGACCTGATGTTGATTTTCTTTCTTTTCTTTTTTTCTTCCTTTCCTTTCTTTTTTTTTTTTTGTGGTAAAGCATTCTGAAATAGCAGGAATAACACTTTCATGTGCTGTGGGCCTCCTGCTACGTCTAGGTCTGTTTCTTCATAATGGGGATCTCAGACCGGAGAAGTGACTGCCCCAGACTCAATGTCAACCTCTCCCCCTGCCAAACAACCCGGCTCCCAGAGTGAAGGCAGCAGCAACTCAGAAAGCAGAGCTGGAGCCAGTGGGATGTGACTGTCTGCCACAGATACTTGTGTAGGGCAAATTATCCATCCTTAGCAGTGGGAAAGTAGCTGCCTTTCCGGTCGGATTGAATGATGACAGTGTATCTGTTCTTGATAACTCTGTGGCCAGAGTGGCGTTTGGTCTAGGCGGTGGATAGAGGTTGTTCCATCTACGGGCTACAGGGATGTCTGGCTTCTCTTTTCTGTCTGTAGCTGAGTCTGTCTCCCTGTTCATCTCACACACTGTTTTTAAACTTAACTGCACTGACCGTTTTGTATATATTTGCCTCACAATAAATGGGTCCGGAATTAGAGAAGGTTCAGGGGTGGGAAATGCATCTTTATTAGAACAGAAATGAAAAACCATTCCCTTTGTTTAAAAAACACTTAATGCAAATGAATCCAGTTTTAGTACAGACACAGCTTAAGAGTTTTCATTTGTATAAAAAAGTGATGAAGATTTAAAACTGATGTTAACAAATCCTATAAGAACTAAGTCCATATTCTCTTACTTATATCTGTCTTCTTTATGATATTGTAAACCTTAACGTTGTCCCCGTCTCCTGCTTTCTGATCTTATTTATGCCATAACTTTTAAGCTGGATACACTAAGCCCAAAGGAAGCAGCAGCCACCCACATGCTCTGTGAGAAAAGAAACAAATTCCATTTACATGTGGAGAAAGTTTGTAGCTTCATTTCAGATATTATTCACAATTTTATTTTTGAGAAAATAAACTTTGTAGGGGAGTTTTTTAGGTAAATTCCAGCTACAACTTGGTAATTAGTGATCTTTGTATAATGTTCCTTTGTATAATTTCTTTCTGTTTATAGGTTTTGGTTATAGTAGTGGTAGTAGGTTTTTATATGACCTCAAAAATCATTGGCTCTGCACCTAGGATAATTTACTCCTCACCTAAACCGCTGTTGCCTCTTTTTTGTCACTAAACATTAATAGTGGGGGGTGGGGAGAAGTAGAGACATGCAAGTAGCTGAAGCCTGTTAGTCAGCTCTGGCTAAACCAGTAAGCTTCGCTTTCAATGAAGAACTGTCTCAACAAGATCAAACTCTGGCCTTCAGACGCATGCGTACATGAGCACACAATGCATGAGCATCAGCATTCATACATGCACATGGCCACACAAGTACATACATATACCACAAATACACATGCATGCAGACACAAACTTGAATGTGGGAGACAGAGATGAGGAGGAGCTCGGAAGGCTTCCTGTAGGTCCAGTAATAACATTCTTTTACATGGTGCTAAACTCAGACGCATGATTATAATCGGTATTGCCATTTGAACTAGCTTAGCTATCTGGCTGTCTCCGCTAAAGAGGATAGACATAGTAAAGCCCGCGGCAGGCTTTCTGGCTCTAGTGAGGAGAGTTTGGAGTTGCTATCTTGGGAAGAAACAGAAAATATGCAATTTATACACAGTTAGGCACAGTAGAGAAATCCTGAGTACCTTGTATATCTTAGGAGGGCTCTGGAGAGTGGCTCCCTATTGGGCCATCACAGCAGTGATGTGGCTAGTGCTGAATGTTGGATGCCACCAGGTATAGCTCGCTCAGTCTCACTCTGTCTCTGTCCATCTGTCTTTGCCTCTGTCTCTGTGTGTGTTCCCTTTCTCCCCTTCCCTCTCCTTATCTCTTCAGCTTTAAGCAAAAAAAAAAAAAAATAGCAAAACTCATTTTACTCATTGGTTACCACCTACTCAGCCAAACATGATTCTGTATGTCTTTTGATCACCAGCTGTAATCAACTATTCTCTTAAAAGATAGAGATCACCCCCTTCTGTGACAACTTCTGGCTCTCCCATTAAGGAATAAGTATGGACTTTGAGCATTTATGCAGAGATGCATAGTTTCCTTTGTTTCTGAAGCTTCATGGACAGCGGTTACAGGAAAATATTAACATTAAATTTTACAGCCATTATCTACCATCTAATATCCCTTCTTCCTCTTAAAAGATAATGCCCCATTTCCTGTTTTCTGATGTCTGCTTCCTCTGCTATTTTTTGCTTTTTTCTGAAATCGCTAAAAATGATGAATGAAGACTTTCTTTTTATTATCCTGCGATTAGATCTACATGCATTTTCTTTCTACTGTCTGCATTGATGATGGAATGTCACGACGGTTAAAATTAGCCTGTCACTCGTGAATTCCATCCTAACATCCTTACCTCCCTTTTTAGTTCATTAAGAGAGTGAAATCTCAATTAACAAATGTCCTGGCAGTTCATGTTCCCATCTCTATGACTGTAACCATGTTTAAAAGAGCAGATCTTCATTAATCGTGCACAGAGCTGTCTGTGCTTCTCCAGAATATTATCCCATTTCAACAAAGAGGTAGCTAAAGGTTGAACTCCATTGTAGACTATGTTTGGAAGCAGTGGACCACTGCCTTCCCCCAACCATTGTTTCCTCTCGACATACCTTCTCTGTTCTTAGTGACTGCCTTCTGTAAACGAAATGCTGTCTCTTCTTTTATTTTGTTCCCCCTTCCCAATTAGTACAATGTTGAAGTTGGTGTTTTTAATGTATTGCTTGAAATGTTTCTTCTTAGCATCTTTTTTTCCCCAATCACTTTGGAAATGTTTGGCTTCACTGAGTGAGGGGAGAGAGCCAGGGAGAGGGAGGAGATGAAAGGCCCCCAGCAATTACTCCCTAGACCTAAAATGACAGGTAACAAAACCTGCCATGATAGCTGAGCTGGGAAGATCCTGACCTAGAGAGCTGACTTGGGCTGTTCCTCACCAGCTTTGCCTTTCCTGTCTTTATTTCTGTCTCACTTTCTTTGCTTTGCTTTTTCTCTTTTGTTTTCTCTCCCGTCTTGCATTTCTTTTGTTTTTAATTTCTTAGAAGACAGCTGTCATGTATCACTAGTTGACTAAATAAATATGCAGGCTAGAATGACCTGGACTTTTGATCCTTCTGCCTTTACCTCCCGAATGCTGAGATTATAGATGTGCACCACTGTGCCTGGTGAGGATGAGACCCTGTGCTTGGTGCATGCCAGGCAAGCACACTACCAACTCAGGTACATCCAATTCATCCTTCCTTGGCTTCTTCCTTTCCTCCTTTCTTGGGTTCTTCCTCTCTTTTTTCATTCCTTCCTTCCTGCCTTCCTTTCTTCCTTCATCCTTTTCTTTTTTCTTTACTTCCAATCCTGCAGTAAACCTGAACTCCAGGGCCATATTCCTTTTTCCAGTCTCAAGTGTAACAGGAAAGTCTTGGTATGGGAGTTATACTGAAATGCGGTTGGTGCTCAGAAGGAGCAGCAGTTACTCAGAATGGAGGGGAGCATGTTCAGTGGTGCTCTGTTGGAGGAGAGGGCTGAGAAGGCATTGCCGTCCTGTGAAAAGAGGCTAGGCATAGGTTTCAGACCCTAGTTAGAGAATGCTGTTTCTCACAGGGGTACTCATTGGCTGCCTGTGATTTATTTCCCCAGATGGACTTAGTCCAAATATATAGGTGGACCTGAGGACTTACATTAAAGCAGATTCTCCATGGAACAAGTACAAAGTAGAACAACAGTCTATTTATCCTGGTGCTCAGTTCTCCAGCTCCCTAATTTTCTCACATACACGTTTCTCACGGTGCCTAAGAGGAGATGACTGACGCACAGGCACTAAGGCATAGCTCAGAAAGCACTTGGGGCATTTGCCTTGTAGGGACCCTGTGGCAGGAGAAGAACAAACTACTCTTTTTTTTTTTTTTTGAAGTGCAGCATGGTCTTTCTTGGCTCTTTCTCCACTATTGTATGTGTGACTTTATATATCATATTTATTTTCTTCCACCCTCGGTAACAGTTTCTCTTTCTAAAAATATGGACAAGTGAGCTCTCTTGGTTGTTTGAAAATCAGATTCAACCCTCAAGATGCTCATGGGTGGTTTTTTATAAACCCTGAATACTAATTGCAGAAGCCCCCTCTGGGATTTTTATACAGACGCAGGGAGCCTCCCGTAGCGCACCCTGTCATTGCTTGCTTCTGCTCCTGGATGCCTCTGGCCTAGAGATGTAGAGCTGAATTGTCCATGTAAACCCGAGCTGTACCAGGACCTGACCTGGAGTTTCTGTTCCACTAATGATTGTCAAATGAATAAATGAGCTGGAAGATCCCGTGACGCCACCTTGACGCACGCTCTCTCCAGTCTTCATGGGTCCTACCGTAAGGAATGACTGGACTTTCTTTCATGTAAAATTAAATATGTTTGTATTAAAATCAGCTTCCTGTGATCCTAACCAAGATATGTCCCGAGACTGCTGCAAATAGAGCAGAGCGAACACCAGGATGCTTTGGGGATCTAAATACTTGTGAAGTACATTTTTTTTCATGTTATGAAATGTTTTAAAGAACTCCAAGCAAATTTAAAAGAGGATCTACTGGATTTTGACTAAGTGCTAAAAAAAAAGGAGAAGGAAAAAAAAGTTTCCTTAATTCCCTATCCAAATACTTCAAGCTTAAATTTACTGGCAGCTATTTCAGAGGAAGATGGTGACTCTGAAATCCTTAGTTTGTTATAGAGAGAATGTTTTTGTCTTCAGATGTTTAGGGAGGGATTAAAGGGAATTTATGGCTTGGTAGGGAAGTAATAAACGTGGTAACAATGCAGTGTCTAAACTGTCCCCAGTTTCTGGAATTACTGTCTACCCAACCAGCCGCATTTGTATCCGAAAGGAATTACTTTTACAAAAGGTTTGAGACGCCTGCCTGGATCAGTGGGTCATTCTATCGTTTAAGGAAGGCTGAATCAATTACACAGGAAATAAATTCTGTCATTGGAACGTTTGCCACAGGGCCCAAGAAACATATTCAAGATTTGTTTCAAGAAATTTAATCAACATAAGGTATATTTCCTTAAGATCAAACGACGGCCTGTTCAGTTTCTCCTGACATACTTGTTTTAGTTAATTTTATTCTTAAGGAAAAAAAATCACAGGAATAAGAAATAAATGACTCTGATAGATCATGTTATTTCTTGTTGTGCCCCTTTTTTATTAATGGAGCTCTACCTTCCAGGCTTGCGGTGATTCTTTTAGTGAAAGCAGTCACGACTTTTTTAATAATATATTGCAATTTATAAAGAAATGATTTAGCAAAATAGTCTTTGGCACTGGAAGAAACTTTTCTGTTATCACCTGTAATACTTTGGTGACCGAGTCCTTTTGTTAATTAAGAGGGTCCCTAGATGAGAGGTGATAGGACAATGGCAGTGTTCTATAGCAAGGTCGAAATAATTAATTTCATCTCTAAACAGTGCCACCTTGCCTTCTAGGTAGTGCTTCTCAAGGCCACAGTGCATTTTTCCTTGGAATGTTATCCACAAATGCACAAAAAAAATCATAAATATTTTAACAATGTTACTTAGAATGGTTGTGCATCCTTGTAATCTGAGAACTTAGGAGGTTGCAGCAACCTAAGGTCCATGTGAGACCCTATCTCGTAAAACAATGAGAGGGTTGAACATGGTGCAGTTGGTTTTTTTTTGTTGTTGTTGCATCAATTAAATGATAATTGCTTCCATGCTTGATGAAGTTAAATTATTGAAACTGCCCAGAAGTTTATTCTAAATGTCTTTTATATGTAGGTGAGTTTGGTAGAAAGAAAATGAACCTGTCATCTTAAATCTTCATGTAAATAGTTGCATGATCATTCTTAATTATGCAAATGTCTCTGAGTTATACAGTAATTGATCCCTTTTGTATTTATGTAACATATCCCATCTTAGGATGCTCAGCCCCACATGAGTGATCTGCTCTACCTCTAACAGTTTCTATTTTAAAATTAAATCTGAGGAGGCATTCCTGTGTGTGTTTTACAATAATTCAATTCTTTAATGAGTTGAAGCTTGCCCCTTGTTATAAAGTAAGTTTCTGTGGTCATTGTGGACTCCTGTTTAAATAAACTCTCTTCTTTCCCACTTAGAGTTAAAGAAGCTGAGGAAGTGTGTAGGCAGAAGAAAGGAAAAGCACTCTACAAAGTAAAACCGAGACACGACTCTGGGATTGTAAGTATTGACTATTCTTGTTTTTGGCTTGTGATGTCATTGCTATTGAACCCTGTCTTTACAATATACACAAATTTACACAATAATATCTCAGTCATTTTATCCTATGTTTGGATAAACAATGAGCTTTTAATTCCAACAGTCTCTTTTCTTTATGTCTTTAATCAGGCCTTTGTAGTTGAGTGAGTCTCAAAGTTGGATATTTGAAATTTGATAATTAAGATAAATGCAAGTATGAACATATATGAGGCCTTTTGTTCACTGCTGGGGCAGGAGATAGCCTGTACTTTTTCATAGCACATGAGTCACAGGCTATCTATGCACTTTAACCCTGAGTGACTAATATGAGATTTGCTGCATGAAGCTCAATAGGAAATGATATATACTCTCAAGAAGGCTGTTTGCAGTCTGTGGTCCAGAGACTTATCTAGAAGGTTAAGCTAAGATTCCTCTCTGGCCAAGTCCTCCATTACAAGAAAACACCAAGTTGTGTATCCTCTGAGAGAAATGTTGGGTACAGTGGCAAATTCTCCCTTCTGATACTGTAGAAGTTTTGAAGGATTTGAAGGTGTCCTACAACCACTGTTGGCAGGGTAAGTAAATAATGTCAGTTTAAATAAAATTTTAGGGCATCAAATAGAATCATTTTGACATTTATTTTTATTTTTAGTTATTTATGGTATTGATGGTATTTAATTATTATGGTTTTAATGGGTATATGCGTGTGAATGCAAGACCCTGAGGCAGTGAGAGAAGGACTTTAGAGCCTCTAGACCTGGAGTATCATAACTGTGAGCCACTTGACAACAGTTCTGGGAACTGAACTCTGGGCCTCTACAAAAGCAGTGAAGGTCTTAACTGCTGATCTATCTCTCCAGCCCAAATCAAAACATTTTGAATTAGATTAATAGTCTAAATGGAATGGACAGTCAAGATAACTCAAACTGCCTAGGATAAAATAGCCCTCTTTGGAAAAGAGTTCTATCTTCAGATAAAATTTATTTTTCTGTCAGTTTTTCTGTATCAAAATTAGTCTTATTTAGTGATAAAATTGTCTTTGCTGTTTTCTGACCAAAGCTCAGTACATCTATACAGAATAAGAGGAATGGTTATTAGCTACCCCTGGTCATGCTGTAGATGGAAGAGACCTGAAACCTGTCAACCATGAACCAATCCACTGAATCTGCTTCCGTATTCATGCCTTTGCATGTAGGATCTGGAATGACAGGGTTGGGCCAACCCCACTTCACATACATTACAAGTTAAACTTTAAAGACTTATTTTCTTTAAAGCATTTGGTAATTTGTTTCAATGAAAACTATTTTAAGATGGAACAGATGTAATGTGTGTAGTTTCTTGAATTAATTGATCTTTCACCTTTATCCAGAGAATGTAATCAAAATAAAAACCTTGTTTGGGCTGCTCTAAACTCCTTTCTTTTTCTATTTTTTAACCCTACCTGGTATATTTGTTTTCAGAAAGCAAAGATAAGCATGAAAACCTGAGCTGTGAACAGCAGAACAAAGCAAGTCATCGAAACAACGTTCACAGCATCCACGTGACCTGAGCAGGGAACGAAGCTACACCATTCTGATCACTTTTCCATGGAGACTCTTGCATAATCTTCCGTGTTTTCTAGAAAGTTTACTGATTGTTGAATTTTTCTGTATGTTCCTTTAAAATTGCAAAACCAGTAGACCTGTGGAGAATTGGAACCCTTTTCTTTTTGTAAATGTTCTGGTGTTATCCCAAGAGACCGAAAGAGCACGTCTAAGAAGCACTAACTCTGAACACACTAAACCTTAACCTATGGTTCCCTTTTGTGAGGTTCTCTCCCTTGTCACAACAAAAGCATCTTCCCTTCTACTGACAAGCAGAACTCCATGTCTTGTGATTAGACTTGTGGGTGAATGTTATTCCTACTGAAGTCTTGTACCCACTTCACTTCTCCTTACACAGTTTGTATTGTGAGAAGTAAGTAGTATCTGTGTGTCATGACCAACGCTGTCCCCACTCTGAAGCTGCTCTCTGTGTCCCTTAAGACCCTCTGAAAAACTGGTCTGCAGCAGAGGTAAATGAAATCAAAAGACATTCCTTTGTATTTTACACTATGATACTTCACACATACATACATACATACACACACACACGCACACACACACACACACACACACACACACATACGCACACAAGAACTTTAAGTAAGTGAAGCTCATGAAATTGTAAGATTTATTTTTTGCTAACTATCATAAATAATAGATGAATCAGATCTATCTGGATCTTGTTAAGTGAAATGCCTGCCTGAGTATTTTGACATGATTGCTGTGACCGTGTGTTACAGCCAGTGATTTACAGCTGGGAGGTAAGGATGCATTCATCCTGCATCCAAAGGGTTCCAGGGAAGGATTCTACTCACTCTGCTGTCAGGGAAAACAGGTGAGTTTCCCATCCTTTCTGAGCATATTTTGAAGTACACTCATAATACATTAAGAGGGTTTTGTATAACAGTGATAGTTGTTCTTTTCAATTGCTGCTAATAATATTGGTTGAAAGTTATGGATGTAGAAAGGGTGAAAATTTATTGCTACTGCAAACCAGTTATGAACAGCAACTTAAAGAGATAAATAATGTTCTAAATCATAGCTATACTTGTATTTATGTAAAGTACGACCTATTTCCTTTTACTTTGTATTTGAAGTGCAGAGGAACAGTAGTGTTTTATTTTCTTCTGTTGTTGTTTTGTAATTCTCCTATCCCTCAGTCCTTCCCATGTGTATATTACCACTCTTCAATGAAGTCATAGGGCATTTAACAAAGATCGCTATGTGCAATACTGTATTTTAGTGTTTCTATTTCAATTTTTTAGAATGTTAATTTATATGAAAATAAAATAAATAATGGAATATTTCTGCGTCACTTGTGTGCATATCCTGTATGTCTACTTAGAAAATGGGGATCATGGTCAACTTTTTTAGGGAACGGGTGGGAAATAAGTTAGTCTAAGCATATGCAAAAAGCATGAACATCCTTCATTGTGGGATTCTGAAACTTAAGTCTATCATGAGAAAGTGAGAAATATTGATAAAATGTTGACTCTTTAACCCAGTTGTTTTATTTCCTTAGCTTCAGTAAGTAGTCTAGTGTTCTAGTATCCAATTTTAATTGGATGCTATACCGTAAAATGTATTATTAAGACCAGATACAGCTTGTCAACTTGTCCCGCCAAACTCCTTATTCTTCTGTGTTATCCATCTCAGGGAACAGAGCCTCTAGCTTCAGAAACAGGAGGCATTCTTTCTATCTCACTCTCCCTTGAGTCTCTCATTGACTCAACTGCCAACACTACTAATAGTGCCTGGTTTGAAGATGTAGCCATTTTCCTCCCTCCTTTCCAGGGTTCTTTGTTCAAAAACTGGTGGGAATTACCTTGATAGCTGTATTAGTTAATTTTTTCTCTTTGCCTTGATATAAATACCCAAGAAAAGCAACTTATAGAGTGTTGATTTGGCTCACAGATCAAGGGGATACGGTCATGGGTAGCATAAGCATAATAAGGCAACTGGTCACATTGCTTCTACATTCATGAATGAAAAGAAAAGAAGACAGCGGCTTGCTCTGAGCTCATTTTCTTCTTATTATTCAGTCTAGAACTTCAGCCACTGGGTGTTGTCCAAATTGAGGGTGGCTGTTCTCATCCCAGTTAACCCAGTCTAAAAGCTCCCTAACAGGCATGCTCAGAGGTTTGTTGAAGTGATCTTAAAACCTGCCAAGTTTGCAATCAATGTTAATATCACAATATCTATTAGTTGCTGTCATAAAGATTTGCTTGATGCCAGTTATTGCCTATACATCAAACCCATTTTTGTTCAAAACTAGTCATATACATCAAAGTAAGTCATCTGACATTATCCAAAATCTTGACTGTGGCTGACAGAGCATCAGGTACCTGTTTCTGCCTTGTGTTGTAACTCTCTGCTCTGAGCATTTGAATTCCAGCCTTCAGTCAGACTAAGCTTCCTTCAGTCCCTTCATGCAGTGTTCTTTCTCACCTCCTGTAGTATACTTATGTTCTTTAAATTCAAATATTGGAATCTTAATACCCAAATCGTCAATTTCAGGGGAGCATAAGGGGTGTGTTTGGGTTATAAGGGAATTAATGTCATTACTGAGGAAGTGGATTCTCACTGGGGAGAAAAACACCCTATTTCATACTCTGTTACCATGCAAGGCATTCTGCAGTGGTCAGATGAAGCAGGTAGGCCCTCACCAGAGGCACTCCATTGATCCTGGAAGGCTCTAGAGCTCCAGTGATACAAATTTCTACTTTATATATTACATAGTCTATGGTATTATGTTATAGCAGCAGAAAATAAACTAACCCATCCACTGTAAATCTTTCTCCATGTTTTCCTTCACCTTGAACCATTATCCTATTATTTATCCTAGTATTTCTCTAACTCACTAGTAATCATATATGAACTTAATAGCCACTTGGTAGAGGACATTCCTTACCACTGGTCTCTCTGGCTTCTAGAATGTTACACATGTTAATAAAGATTTATTAAATAAAGGAAGAGTGTTAACTATGCCACAAACTTCGGGATACAAACAAATTGAGGACTGAAAGAAGTCTTCTGTGGAGGGGCAGAGACTGAGGGTTATATTAGTGCATATTATATTAGTCAGGGTTCTCTAGAGAAACATAACTTATAGAATTAATATTCTATGTCAGGATTCCCTGACACTGATGATTTGAATATTAAGATTCCAATATCTGAACTTTGGGTCTTCAGATCATAGGAAGTAAGAAAGAGCACTGCAGGAATTATAGAATAAATAATGATCATTTATTCTATAAATAGCCCGGCTAGTCCGACAACAGCTGTCTACCAATGGGAGATCCAAGAATTCAGCAGTTGTTCAGTCCATGAGGCTGTATGTTTGAGCTGGCCTTCAGCATATGTCAAAGATAGGGTCTAATGCTAGTGAAGGGGTGGCCTTGCAAGTGAGAGGAGAGCAATCAGGCAAAGAAAGAGTTACAGCTTCCTTCTTCCACATCCATTATATAGGCTGCCATCAGAAGGTGTAGCCCATACTAAAAGTGGATCGTCCCACCTCAAAAGATCTGGACTAAAGGTATGTCTTCCCACATCAAAAAAATGCCATTTAAAGTGGGTCTTTCCACTTCAAATGATTTAATTAAGAAAAAAATCCTACACAGTTGCACCCAGCCACTTGGATTTCACTTAATGCCAAGATGTATTCAAGCTGAAAACAAAGAATAGCTATGATATGTCCCCACCTTGTCAATTTGACACAATCATATCTCCTTATGCTAGGCTTCATTTTAAAGTGAAAACAATAGTAAGGTCATAATTACACCTAACATGATGTAATAACTATCTCTTGAACAACCACAAATACAATATAAATTTTAGAATTGGTGACAATACAGAAAGGAGAGGCCCAAAGCTGATTCCTAAAAATTAAGGCAGTAAAACAGGTGCAAATATGGAATTTTCTATAGTTTAAGAAAACACAATGATGTTTTGAATCTCTAAATACTTCTAAAAAAATTAAGTGTGTTTTGAAAAGTATAGACATAGATGGTGGAGGGGAGGGGAACAGGGCAGCCAGGGCTGGTGCAAGAAGAGATGAATCTCTATAAAAGGTACCAGAAAAAGTCATGCCGCATTGGGGCAGTAGGACCAAGTCAATGCCCAGGACCACTGATGCAGACTTCTCTGTAAATAGCTACCCTGAATGCCCTAGGATATTGTCGATATCACATGTTTGATGGCCAGAGAAAGCAGACCAAACTGGGCAACATCAACAACAAAATATCTTCAGTGTTGCCACTACAAAGAAACTCCATGGTACCAAGAAAGGCTATCTATGGATCAGAATGACCGGACGTGATATCAATAACTACACATAAAGAAGGAGAGGAAACAGTATCATCAGACAAGCCACACCCCCTAAGCACACAAATTTGGTCTTGGAAACCCACCACTTACAACAGTTTTCCTAAAAGCGAGGAATAAAATGGTTAAGAGGTATCTTGAAAATAGCAAATCAAAACTGTCAGCAAAGGAGATAATTGTTTTCAGAATTTGAAAACCAAGAGTTTACTATCCAAAAACCTCACAGGAAAGTCGGTTCAAGGGCAAGTGCCAGAGAGGAAAGCAGAGAACTTGGACGTCAGAAGTCACCGAGGGCACAGGAATTCGTGCAGTAAATCAATTCCAGACTGTAAACACTAGCGAGTCATTTTGGGGTTTATAAAAGATTAATAATAAGATGGCTAGGAAATTTTAAGAAACAAATTCAAACACGCTAAAAATTTTTGCCTTATTCTTTTTGTGTAATTCAATAAATTCCAGGCTGTTAATATGCACCAGAAACTGTTGTCTGCCTTAGGAGTAAAAGACACATAGAAAGTGTCTTATCCTCATAAAACCTACATCCTGGGATAGAGAAGAATAAATGAAATCTAGTGTAAAATAATTGCAGGTTCTAGGGTACTTAACAGGAATGAACACCCTTCCTAGTAGAAATGGATATTCCTACAACGGGAAAATTCCCTTGAACCAACACTATCTCCAGATAAACACATGCATGCTACATAAGCTCTCAAACAAAAAACAGAGAGCACACAGGAATGCTGAATGTGTTCAGAATTTGTTGCAAACATGCATAAGTATATATAATATTTTGGGGATATTCCTCATAAAAATAGAATTACTAAAAGGAGGGAAAGGCTTATTAAGCTGAAATTCAGAAAGTTTATTTTAAGAAATATCAAAATATTGTTTATTAAATGTGTAGATAATAGATGGAGGAGTGCATACCTTGCCTAAGTTACTCCTCTTGTCTTTATTTCTTCCGCTTCCCAGCCAGCCAGTGCACTTTAACATTGGGGGTGGGGCTGTGCTTTTCTTTTTCTCTTTCATGAAATGCATCTTTGCTTACACAGTGCAAGCAAAATAAGAAAGAACTATAACGATTTAAAATGCTGTGGAGGTGAATCCTGTACCTTTTCTTCTCTCAAAAATCATCCCAAAGCAACACAGAGCAAAAATGCAAACTTTATCTTTGATTCTAATTGGAGGTATCAAAAACCCAAACCAGAAAATGCATGGGAAGACTTCTGGTGTGTGGCTAGGAGGAGACAGACGGAGAAAGGATGCCCTTGGAGACCTTCTTTTTCAGAGGGAAGCTATATTTTTCAATGCTATCCAAGTTCTTCTGCGTGAAGCAATCAAAGGTGCATGGTACACAGATCAGGGTGAGTATTAAGAATCCTTGAGTTCTCCCTCTCTCTTCCTTTTTCCCTCTCCCTCTCACCCTTTCTCTTCTCTCTCTCCCTCTCCCTCCTTTTCTACCTCCCTCTCCCTCTTTACACAATGTCTGGCTGTGGATCTCTGTATTTCTTCCCATCTGCTGCAAAAGGAAGTTCCTCTGGTGGCAGACGAACAAGGTACTGATCTGTGGGTATAGCAGAATGTCATTAGGAGTCATTTTATCACTATGTTTTGTTGTTGTTGTTTAAAAACGCATAGCATTCGCTTTTACCCTGTATCCCTGGGCTATCTAGTCTCTGGTTCTTAGTCACCCAAGCAGTATTGGATATGGGTGCCAGCTTATAGAGTGGCCTTAAATCAAATCACACTAAGAGGCAATGGAAGAATCTCAGTAATTAGGGAGGGAATACTATATGAGTATTAGTATATCAGTATATTTGAGCTCTGGCTTCATAAGCAGGATTTGCTAGCAAAGCATGGCGGGAAGAAAGCTTGTCTACCTTAGGAACGTGCTTGTCTAACATACTTGAAGGACTGGGCTCCATCCTCAGCAGTTCAGCAACCTGTGTGGTAGGCTGTGTCCCAGTTCTTGGGAGGTAGAAGCAGAATAATGCATTCAAGGTCTTCCTTTACTACATAGAAAGGTTAAGGTCTGTCTGGTATACATCAGACATGTCTTAGAAGAGAAGAAATGTATACACACACACACACTCACACACACACACATGCACAGCTCTCTCCACAATCTACACCACCAACAAACAACCAATGTATGCAAACATCTGCTCCAAACCAACCAGTATTTTCCAAAAAGTATACTGTAGACTAACTCATTGATGAATAATAATAAATATACTACAATGTGAGCAAATATTAGGAAGAATTTGAAGTTGGGGGGATTATTCTAGGAGATTTAGATGATATTATGGAGGCTTGCATATTATAATACACGTATATGAAAATGTGCATATATGTGAAAATTATGGGAACTAAAAAAATCAAGCAAACAACATCACTTTTGAAGAAAATGTTTGAATACTATGACTATGTCCTTAAATGATGGAATCCCTGAAGGTAAAGTCAGCCTGGGTATAACACAAAAGCATTAACAATGCTATCCCTAGGACTATGAAAGTCAATGAGAGTCCTCACCTAGATGAGTAAGGCCCTAGGCCAGGCACTATGAGAAGCAAATGGAAAGGTCCCAGCAGGCATACAGAGCAAGACCAGTATGCTACCTTTCTGATGCTGTTTGTCACTGTTCTGGTAATGGGGGAAAATTTAAAGGAGTATGATTGTAAGGGGTGGGGTAATTTCTATTTGTTATCCAGCAGAGTACATTCTCAGGAAGCAGGAAGTAACCATTAAGCTATTAAAGACAATAATAGCGTGTCATAAACTCACTAGGCCCCAATCTAACCACAGAGATCAAGAGCACCATTTAATAAGAAGATACAATGAGAGGAGCCCTCCACTCACTAAGGCAACCAGAAGCTGGGGGGGGGGGGCAGCTCAGTGGCAAGGTATGTGCCTACTGCACCATGGGGCCCTGTGTGCTAGCTTGACACCACTAAATGAAGCAACCAAGAAACAAGAAAACTATAAGAACTGTATAAAAACAATTGAGAGAGCCACCAAAAAAAAAATGTTTAAATGATCAGACAATCTCAGTGCTCCTTAAAAAATATCTGTAGATTCCATGAGACCCAAATAAAATACCACCAGTAAAATACCAACAGAGTAATTTGTATTCAGCTATGTAGAGTTTCTGAAGGCAACACTGGCTGTTCCTGCTAGGTCAAAGCTGATACTTAAGAAAAGAGAAAACAAAAAGGTTTTTGTTTTCCTTTGTTTTCAGTTATTCCTTTGATTCTTTTGGATTTGGCACAATTTGAAGAATAAATGAATATTGATGTGTTTTATAATTAATTTTTTGGACTTTATCTCATTTCCAATATCAAGCACGTCCATCTTTTCCATTATGTTTACCCAAGGGGAAATACATTGGAGGTCCATGTCACTTAGCAACCCTGTCAGATGTCCTGCCCAAGGGAGATTAAGAAAATTCTTTTGGACCTGTGAAATGACTCAGTAGATAAGGGTGCACGCTACCAAGCGGGATAACCAAATTCTCATCCCCAGACTCCAAGAGGCAGAAGGAGAGAACCAACTCCCAAAAGTTTCCCTCTGTTGACTGAGGTTTCTGTCCTGCCCAGTTCCCACAGTTGTTAAGTACCAAAGAAATCACATAGAGGTCTACATTAATTATAAAATGATTGGTCTAGTATCTCAGGCTTCTTATTAACTCATAATTCTTGTCTGTGTTAGCCACATGGCTTGGTACCTTTTTCCATGAGGCAGTCACATCAAGCGTCCTATGCATCTGGGTCATGACTGCAGACTGAGCTTCCCTCTTCTCAGAATTCTCCTGTTCTCATTGCCCCGCCTCTACTTCCTGCCTGATCACCCCACCAATACTTCCGATCTGGCTACTGGCCAATCAGCATTTTATTAAAAATAATACAAGTGGCAGGGTACAGACCATTGTCCCACAGCATCTGCCCTACACAGGTGAGCCAGGGTAGACACATTCCTGTGTACTCAAGAGTGCACACTCAGGCATGCACACACACGTACACACATACACTCAGCATATCCGCATGCATACGCACGCATGTGTGAGCATGCGCACGAAGGGACATTAGGGAGAAGAAAAGACAGTCGCCGCTAGAAAGAAGAAGAGCTGGAATTTTCTGTGGCCTCAGTTCAGAGGTGAACTGCTGAGGTGAAGGGTCACTGTTTCCATCAGGCCCAGCGTAAGCAGCCCTTCCTGAGGAATGCTACTCATTTCCTCCGAGTTCTTCTTCCTCGTCATTAAAAGAAGCAATTTCCATGGTTACTCTCCCGCTCCCAGGTCTTCTGAGCTCTGCTAGGAGTCTTAACTAGTTTGTGGACTTGGTCATGACCTTTCCCCATATCTCTCCCCATATCTGACTTTTAGTTCAAATCCCAGTTATATTTCTTCAAATGGGGGAGGAAATTCCTATATGTCATTTTATCTTCATTGTAGAGCCAACAAGCCTAGAAGCCCACATCATCACCTCCAAATACTGGGGCCTCGGGGCTCCCATCTCCCGTATTTTCAGTCTTCCCTTGCCACCAGATGCACCAAGTATTCTCCACTGCTGCTTCTTTCTTTCAGATTCAATTCTTTAATCAAGTCAGGTTCCAAATTATCAGTTCTATGTTTTTACAAACACCTTTACACTGGTCAGTCTGGATCAAGGTTCCAGGCCCTCAAATTGTCCTGCATATTATGACTGAAACCCAGGTCAAATCTGTCAGAAATCTATTTCCTGTAAGAGCAAGAGAATTTTCCCACTCGTCTCTCTCAATGGCTTCTATGATTCCTTTACCTTCTGTCCCTATGCTCCTCCCCATGCCTTGCCTTAACACTATCTAGAGTACCATGATGGTACACTCTGCCCAGATTCTTCAGGGATAAAAGACCATCTCATCTCATCTAAACCCAACCTCAGTGAAAATATCACTGCCCAACAGTCAGTAGCCAAATCCCCCCTCCTCTGGGGTTTCCAGAGTCTAAGGTAAGGTCTGCCTCCTTCTAGGGATGCCCTGTGGGCAGTAATTGGGCAATATAGTCTGCAAAGGCCTTTCTTCAATTTACGACAACACTAAAATACCATCCCACCCCCCAGAACTCTCCATAGCATCAGACAAAGCCTCAGTGTGAGTTGGAACCAGGTAGCTTTTTCCATTTTTCCCATGATCTAATTTTTCCTACTGCTACATAGGACCATGTGCTCTGAGAATCCCTAACGAAGCGATTCAGAACTCTTTATCCCAAAGTTGGGGGAAGCAACTAAGATAATCAACGGCAGAAGTGAGTGGCCGGAGGAGGGACAGAACAAAGGATTGGGGAATGGATCAATAGTCAGTCAGTCGGCAAGATCGCGGTAGGCATGCATTAGTGCGCACTACTGAGAGGTCCCTTGGGTAAACTAGCACTGATAGCTGGTGGAGGGCCTCACTGGCTGCTCTTAAAAGTTATGAGGAACAGAGTGGACACGGGGACTCTGGGACTGGATACCTATTTCAAATGACATTTATTTGTTGAGATAATAAAAGATTCAGAATGATTAGTCACTGATTTTATGCAAAAAGTGATGACCGTAAATAGGGTCTCTTTGGCAACAATTTATTAACCCCTAGTTTACTACACTCAAAAGGAGGTCTTGGTTGTATGAGAAATACATACTCAGAGAAATTTGCTTCCTCAGCCCTTGGAAGGATCTTATGCCTGTGTGAAGACCCTCATATGTCTCATAAACTGGGGAGGAGTCTGTGAGTCTATCCAATGGAGAATCTTATACTATCAGATTCCACTAAATCAGGTAGACCTGTTTGTTGGTTTGTTTCCATCCCTGCTGTTAGTTGTCTGACTAGCTAGATAGTCCTGTGTCCATTTCCTATGGACTGAAACATTACCTCCTAGAGAGAAGAAAGTTTATGATGAAAGGTTTATGGTTGTCAGTGGAGACCACCACCTATCTCCAACTGGGTGCTTGTCATGTCCTCCCTTCAAGAATGAAGTGGGCAAACAGAGGAACGTTCTAATGCGAGCCACTATATGCCTCACTCAGATTAACAATCTAAAACTGGTTAGAAAATTTTGAACAGATTGCCATGCAGATTGGACAATTTCAGCAGAACAAGTTTGAACTCAGTAACAGCAGGATGCTAGCTAAGGGCTGTCACAGCTCTGAGAAGATGTCATCTGAGGGCAAGTCTGCAGAACACAGCAAGGGGGAAGGACGGGTCACTTGTCCTGGGCAGCTCTCAAAGGCCAGAAACAGCTGGAGAAGCATGGAGTTGTGTGGTACTGAGGCAGGACAAATTTACGTGCAGGTATTGATCAAGTTCTGAAGTCTTGCAGCAAGTATTGATTAAGTCCTGAAGGCTGGCTCAATCAAACCCCTGACTGGGAGAAGACTCAGGTGGGGGAGCCTTGTCCATCTCTGGCAAGTCTTGAAAGCCATCTCCCTTCTCTTCCTCCTCTGTCGGCTTTCAGTGCTTCCTTCACACTGAAGGATGTTCAAATTTATTCAGAACCAGGTGGGTGCTTATTGGTTGAGTTTGGGTGTGCAAATACGGTGGAAAAAACAGGACCAACTAAGGAAGAGCTGTCAAAAAAGTTAGTCTATCCCAGGTACTACTGTGATTTTTGCAGGCTATTACCTGATGCTTCCTACATTCAAGGATCTGGTTGTCAATTTTAGACAGTGGGGCTTTCATTCAACAAGGAATATTTGTTCTTTTGGTTTGTTTGTTTGTTTGTTTTTGTTGCTCTCTGGCCTTGAGTTTGGAGCTGGAATTCTCTTCCTTTCAGAGCCCTGCCTCAAGTGGACAGCAACATCAGGAAGGCAAGGGCTCATACCTCTATCAACAAAACTTGGAGTCTATAACATAGGACCCCTGGGAAGCTCAGATAGATACAAAACCCATGAGGAACCTCTCCAAGATTATATCGACAGAAAACACTTTCTGGGGACTAGGAGATTCTTCAGTGGAGCTGTGTGAGCACTGAGCAGGCAGCTCCAGAAATACCGTTTTCCTTACTCATCACCTATATTGAAGTGTGCTGTTCAGTGATGTAGTTACACAAGAGTCACCCATTCTCTTATAATAACTCCCTGTCCATGTCCCTGTACGTAACCCAAAATAAACTCATCAGTTTACCAGGCTAGAAAGGAATAGAATAGTTTTTTTTTGGTGTGTAATTAGCACTCGGGGTGAGGTGAACAGACATTTGTTCATGTCTCTTGAGGAAAAATCACATATCACAGGAGAATAGGAGGAGAACACAGAGAAAATGTGGTGACACCCAGGGATAAAAAGCACAGGAATGATGGGGTCCTGCTGGGTCAAAGAACAGGAGTTGAATATTAAGATAAAACCAGGCGATGGTGGGGCAAGCCTTTAATCCCAGCAGAGGCAGAGACAGGTGGATCTCTGTGAGTTCAAGGCCAGCACGGTCTACAAGACCTAGTTCTGGGACAGGATTCAAAGCTACAGAGAAACCATGCCTAGAATAAAAAACGATAAAAAAAAAAGATAAGGGGTATTTTTCCAACAGAAAAGCAGTGTCTTGGTTTGGTTCTAGGGCAAATGCCTCAGGGATGGTGATAACCTGCTAGGATAATTCTAGGAGAGCATGAAAGCTACAATCCAGATTAATGAAATAGAAATAGAGACTTCCATTCTGTGTAATGGTGTAATGCAGAAAAGGATTTGAAGACCCAGTGAATTAAGCATGCTAACATGGATCCAAAAACAAGGAAATAAATTTTAAAATTGAAGAAGCAAAACCATCATTAACAACAACCAAATTCAGCTGACTACGTTCTTAGGAAGGCCTCAGAGTCTGTGCTGTTGTAACTAGACGCCAGCAGACACAAGATTAGCAAAATTCCGAAAGAACACAACCCAGGCATTAATGCTTAGCTTTTAGATGTAATGTAAACATAGTTTTTTGCAAACGCATAGTAGAATCATAGTGGCTCTCAGAGTAATCCAATCCTAATCTGGGAGTGATTGAAAGAATCTGATGTTTCTGGAGGCAAATTGCTAGTGTTTCTAGATGGGCTACTATGACGAGTATTGCTAATAAAAACATCAGTGATGGTAAGACGTGGAAGGATAAAGCTGCAAGCCTTTCCCAGTTTCCAGGTCAGACTTGGAATGAATGTATTAGCTGAAGGAGTGGTGACTCCCTCTGAATTAAGATCCTACATTACCAGGGCGACTCTATGCGTTTATTCTCTCGCCTCTCCTTAACCTAAGAACATTGCACCACACATGCTTCAGAGAAAAGGGAGAACACTTGATGCTTTTGAGAATTTTTTTTTTCACCACTGGATTGTAATTGACACTAACTCCTAAAGACTGAATGAACCATCCTGGCCACCTATTAATATGGAATCTGTAGCAGCTACACTAATCAAAGCTAAAGACTAGTTTTTGGTGGCCCACTGCTGGGAGAGCCAGTCCTTGGAGAAACCTATTGATCCATTATCTCCTCTCCAAATATAAAATGAGAAAGGATACCCTTGGAGGTTTGAAGACACCTCATATTGGTTCTTTGACCTCAGGTAAGTACTCTTATCATGGTGAGTGGCAAGCAGAAACTCTGAAACTGTCCCATCCCAGCAAAAAGAGAAGTGGAGGGGCCGGGGGTGAACAAAATGCTGAAATGTTTTAAATCTCCTTGGCCCCTATGCAACCGTATGTATTTCACATGTTGCCCCCTGCAAAGACAGCAGATGCTGGGAGATTGCAGTACAACACTAGAAGTGCTCACTGTCATAGTAGTAAGTAGGATTTTTGCCATACCTATCAGCAAGAGAACAAGGTGAAATCTACTCCCCTATGGGATGGATACCCATTTTGTTTATTCTGTTGCCAGTTGTCAGAATACAGCCCAGGAAACCTGGATTTTAGTAACATTCTGTCTTACACAATAATATCTTATGACAGTGCTAGCTGAGAAATATGGGTCAAATATGCATATACAGGAAATCTTGATAAGTACTTACACAATGTAGTTTACAGTCTGACTGGTTGTGCTTATGAGGATTCCGGACAGCTTTGTTACTAGACAGAATGAAATAGATATACTTTCCCTCTCCCATCCGGTAAATTCTCTTGATACCACACATATGCATTCAATCCAAGACAGCCCTACAGGGTGGCTGAAAGAAGATGGACTGACTGGGGAATCTCAGGATTTAAAGAATGATAAAGCCTTGGAATTGCTGGGGTTTTGTTTGCTTGTCTACATTCTAGATTGAAATGTAGAAAAACCCACAGAGGCTCTGGGGGCTCACACAGTTCATCATTGGTCACATGACTGGGTTGCCTGCTGTCTTTGAGAAGCTGTAGCCAAGGAGCTGGTAAGGGAGATTAGGGGTGGGTTTAAGTAAGATTCAGAGGATAGCCTGAAGATCAACAAGCATTTATGATCAGATCTTATCATTATCTCCCAGGCAAACAATAGTCAATGGTAGTAGCTCAGTTGTTCATTAAGTAAACTTTCTAGAAGTACTTACATCCCTGAGTTGTTCACTCCGTAGCAACAGTTCCTTTTCTTTGACTGTGCAACCTAAGAATCAGCCAGCCAACTACAGAAACAAGTCACTTGGAATGACATTGATCAAAGTAGACTCTTCTTATTTAAAAAAACTAAGATGAATTAGTATCATCTTATTAATAATTGTCATCAATTATTGTCACATTGAATTTGATTCAGTAAAAGTCTATACAGGGAAGCACACACATGCAATTTTATTAAGATTTTTACGTTTTATTGATCATTGCATTTCTTAAATGGCAGATAATTCAACTTGCAGGAAAATGACAACACTGTGAAACTGAGACGTGTTTAAATTAGAAATGTTGAATTCTGTGGAAAGTCAACGGAAAATTAAGCAAAACTCAGCACAGTTTCTGGCTTATGTAAGACACGAGTGTGGCGCACTGGCTACAAGAGAGACGACGAGACTTACAGTGGACTTCTGCTGCATCAGTCTCTCAAAGCTTCCTCATTTCTCATTCCAGGAGCACTGTGAGTACATTCTATGTTCAGCTGGTGGGTGATTTGGAAGAGGCTAGGTGCTCCTGTAGACTGGGACGGAGAGCCATCCCCACCAATTCTGTTTGCTCAATGCTTCTTTCCAATTCTCCTAGAAGATCCCAAACCCCCAAGGACAGTTTGTGACATGGGCCAGTGGTGAACTCCCAGAGGCTGGAACATTCTGAGTGCACCAAGATCCCTTGCTACCCAAGGACACAAGTGCAGAATTCAGCTTTTATGGCACATGACACCAGGATCACATATAATCCCAAAGTACCTTTACTGGTTCTATAACTTAATAGTATACCTATAAAATAATTACATTATACTTATAGCTTTTCTTCATTTATAAACAAGACAAAATTTAAATACAATTTGAGCCACTCGAAGGTAAACATTATACATACAATAACCCCAGAAGTAGCCTCAGACCACAGCATGTCATATAGCTTTCATGGGTACAACCATGACTAAGATCAAAAAGAGTGCTAACATGTGTACTTTGTGGGTTGCTAGCTCAACTCTTCCTCTACTTGTGTGGGTCCTGTTAATAAAATGATATGGGCTGGCTTTGCAGCTGGGTGTGAGACTCTTCTTCTCTCCCTTCTTGTTCTACTTCATCATCCTCCATTAAGGAAACTCGGATGTCCTTCACAGCTTTCCTGCTGCATGTTCTGCTCTGGCTCTAGCTTGAGGTTTTCTACTCAAAGTGAAAACTGCAGCTCTGACCTTGGGCGCCCTTTTCTCTTTTTGCCTTCATCCCAGGGGTCCCAGCCCTCTACAATTTCTCCATTCTCATCTCTCTCTCCAGATTTCAGGCTATGAGCTCTCATTTCTGAAGTTAACATTCCCATCAAAACCACACCGGCTGGGCTTAGGGTTTACTGGGTTGCAGAAGTAAATAAACTCAAAAACATGCATTCTGACTCAGGTAAGAGAGTACCTGAAACACCCTACCCCACTCGCCCCAGTCCTTTGCTCTGGGTGGCCAACTAGAGAGCCAGCATCATTATTGAGTGTCCAGAAGCCTGAATCTCAGAGCAGCTAACGGATGGTCTCTCTCACACATGAGGAAACCCACTCTTGTGCAAGAGCTTGCACTGAGAATTGGCCAACCAAAGGAGGTTAACATATTCTGAGCCCCAGCAATGGCTTCTCCTTCACATTTGTCAGATTCCATACACGTCATTCACAGGGACAATTGCACAAAGAGATTGAACGTGAGTGTAATGTTGGAGGAAAATAGATTATTTCAATGTCCTCTCATCAAAGGCCACACTACAGAGACTTCCACAACTCATCACAAAGTCGAAGGGTGACCTAAGGTATTCGTAGAAGTCTAGTCTTTGGAAAGGAAGCTATTTTCTGAGCGACAGTTCAGCTACATTACTACCCTCTATGTGTACTTTTTATGTCTGCCTGTGCCACCAAGTGTCTCAATCCCATATATCCTTAAATGAATTTTAATAGAAAATATTTTTTGCTTAGTGCTATGGCAGTGAAGACAGTACCAGGTCTCATTTCACGTGTGTGCCTCAAGCGTTACCACTTCCCAATGACTCGCCTGGATACACCATCTGTCCTAGCCCAGTTTCTACACTATGCTGCAATGCTTTAGTGTCTCAGTGATGTCCTACTCATGTGTGTAAATGGTGACATGTCCCTCCTCCCCGCTCAATCTGATAAAAGGTGTGTGGCAGTGAATTGCTGACCTGGCAGTATTTC
Source organism: Microtus oregoni (assembly GCF_018167655.1). Lineage (NCBI taxonomy): Eukaryota > Metazoa > Chordata > Mammalia > Rodentia > Cricetidae > Microtus > Microtus oregoni. Next base: position 697,123 of record NW_024544552.1, on the reverse strand, counting down.
TCGGTAAAATACCTTTTCTACAGCTCACTCCCTGTGATACTGTCTATTCAAGAATGGTGCTGCAAAGCCAGAGTCCAAACATGTGAGTCGATACAGGGATAGGTCGATAATACTTTTAACAGCTTTTTACACAATAGATCAATTATAGAACTGACATTAACACAGAGACCTTTTGCGTGGGGACAGGCTAATGGAAGAGCATGTGCACCAGAGTTCATCTTGAGTCCACAGGTGAGGGCTAGAAGGAACAAGAAAAGAGGTGGTGGTGTCTAGAGGTGCAGAGGGTCTGGCCTGCTGAGCACAGTTCCTAGGGAAGTCATTTCCTGATCCACTAAGCTTGCCTTGTCCTTGTGGGTATCAGGTTTGTTTGGAGACCCCTTGAGGGTGAGCTTGTGGATGCTGCCCATATTGACTTCACAGCAACCTCAGAGCCCGGAAGCTCCCAGCTCAGAAGAGTGAATGCCCACACCACAGAGGTCTGGTGGCCAACGGAAGTCGAAGTTTGCGACAGAGTAGTGGTGCGTTCTTCACCAAGGGAGGGTAGAGCTGGAGTGTAGGATGTGGCCAGGGAAAGGCTGGCTTTTCCACATGGTGGAAACGTCAATCCCCGATTGACAGTGCATCGCCTAAAAAGTCCTGTCTAGTTTCTGAGAGTGTTTTCCAACATCTTCTGTGCCCGATCCACAGCCTGGATTTGGAGACACGAGTATAGCCCGGGGTGGATCTGGAACATATCGACTTGCGGTCCACATTTGTGACAAGGGCACTGTTAGCCCTAAGAGATGCATTTGCTGCTGATAGGGACACCGGGCATAGTGTGAGTGAGCTCGACAGAAGTGGCGGTGGCGAGACCCAGGGGCAAGGGCTCTCAGGGTGGAGCTGCATCTTGCCCTGGTGACTTCACTGCTTGTCAGAGTCACTCAGGTTCACGGACATACACCGGCAATGCTTCACCTTCTGGATTTTTTTGATTCGGAAAGGTGGGTCGAGCCCGGGGCATTCGAGCTCCACGATGACGGAGGTGACGCGCTGGGGCTTGCAGAAGGCGCAGGACTGGAAGGAGTCCTCCTCCTTCTTCACGTGCCGCGGGATGTAGAAGGAGTTGCACTGGCCATAGCAGAAGCGGTTGAGGATGGTGCGGCTGCGGCAGCCCTCCTCGCTCACGGTCTGCCGCAGTGGCTGCGTCTTGCACCAGTCACTCTTAAGGTACTTGCGCTCAGTGACCACGAGGGCCTCCTGGCTGGAGGCCAGCACCTCCTTGATCTGGTGATGCCATCTCTCTGAGTTGTTGCTGCTGCCATCCTTGTACGGTGAAGGGATGGCGCCCGCAGGCCGGTTCTTCCGGGCTTCAGCAACCTTTACCAGCACAGCCACGAGGAGCAAGGTCAGCGAGAGCTTCCAGAACATCCTGCCAAGAGAAAACAGTTGGTTGACAAGGGTTATCTAAAGACCATCCATCTTTTTCTCTCAGTGTTTATGGTTGGATACCCAGAGACATAGAAGTCTGACATGATTAAACAGTACCATGGGAGGCAGCTGTGACTCTCATACACGGTACCCAACAGCAAGCACGCGACAGCACTATTAGGAGAAGGCAGTGTTGTGGTTTGAATGGGAAGCATCCTTCATAGCTCACGTTGTTTGAACACTTCCGTCCCAGCTGGTAAGACCTCGCTGGTGGAAGTGAGTCACTGAAGGACAGCCGGTGCTACTTCCTGGCTGCTCTTTCCTTCCTCACTGCTCAAGAACCCTCCTTATGTTCCTGATACCATACCTTCCCCGTAGAGGCAGGCCCTATCCCTTCTTACACTGTAAGGCAAAACTAATCATTCCTCCCTTAACAGATGGCTAAGTCAGGTATTTTTGTCGCAGCAACAAGAAAAATATCAGTGATACAGTAGTATCAGTTGAATGATTTCAGAAAAATTAGAGCCAAGAAAAAGATGGATGGTCTTTAGATAACCCTTGTTAATGATACAGTAGATACAGTTGAATGATTTCAGAAAAATTAGAGCCAGTAGTGTTGATGTAGCCCAAAGCCAAGGTGCAGTAGTAGCAATAACAGCACCCAGCATTGACCCTACAGGTGTGCACAGTGTGGGTTATTGCTGGCTTAACTGCTTGGCATTTGAGCCTCTTCCCAGCTCATTTGAGCCCTGAAACAGCCTTAGACTCTACCTACTGTCGATCCCCAACTGAGGCCGTCAGAAGTTGAGTCCTTTGGTCCCAGAATGCATTTTTCAAATTCTAAGCTCATACAGGCATTTACTATAATTTATTGGTACTCAAGATATAGCCGGTTTTCTTTTTCCTTTTATATGTAAATGTAACTAGTAATCAGAGTTGCATTAAGTAGGTATGACTGCTTTTCCAATTTCATGGATGAGGAAATAGGCGGGAAAAACCTATACAACTTGCCAAAATCACAAGGCCTATATATGAAATAATTGAATCTAGGCATCCCAGCTCTGTACCCTTGGCTTCCATGAATGTAGCTATCTCTCTCTTATCAAGTAATGTTAAAATGCCTGTGCTAAATTCCCGTGTATATCGTTGTTACTAGTCCAGGTCTAAGTGACAAGTGGCTTTGTACATCATCCCAGAGATGATTCTTTCTGTCATCAAGTATTTCTGGAGACTGGATCCTAGCATAAACACTATCACAAGCTTTGTCAATACCAGTATTTTACTCTTACAGTTGTGTGGCCAAATATCCCCCAAGTTCCAGTGCCCCGGAGTTTGCATATGGAGGATCCTTTAAGAGGTAAAACCTGCTAGGAAGCCTTTACGTCATTGTGAATATATCCTTGAGAGAGTGTGGGACCAGTGCCTCTTCTCCTTTTTTCCTTTCTCCTTCTTCTTCTCCCCCTCTCTCTAACTGATTTTTTTGACATCCTAACTGCAGTTTCCCCTCCTTCCTCTCTTCCCAGTACCCCGTCCCCTCTGCATCCCCCCATCCTATCCACTCCTTCTCCATTTCTATTCAGAAAAGTGCAGGTCTCCCATGGATATTGACAAAACATGGCATATCAAGTTGTAGTAAGACTAAGCACCTGACCTTGTATTAAGGCTGGACAAGGCAGCCCAGTATGAGGAATGCGTTCCAAAAATCCAGCAAAAGTCAAAGACAGCCCCTGCTACCACTGTTAGGAGTTCCCAAGAAGACAAAGCTACACAACTGTCAGATATATGCAGAGGGGCTAGGTTGGTCCCGTGCAGGCTCCAGAGGAGCATCTGAACCCCAGAGGACCCCTAGCCAGATCAGAGGCCATGCCCATACATAGCCAGAACTTCAGTCCTAAACTTGTGCATCAACCCCCCTGTGGACCAGAGTCCATCCAGGACATCAGAAGTCCACCCCCACCCCAACATGGACAGAGACCCTGTCTCTACTCAACCACAGGCCATGAGATCCAGAAGACCAGAGAGGAAACAGAAACTAAGGAGGAAAACACCCACCCAACAAAAACAAATCCAGAAACTGGCACCTAGACCTACAATTACTCCAAATCCAGAGGCCTAAACCTAAGTATAAAAACACAAACAACAACAGCCAGGGCAGAACTCGGTCCTCCCACTACAACAAGCCAGCTTCTCTCTTCTGTTTCTGGGCTGCAATGGAGTGAGCAGCATTCTCTGCCACAAACTCAACCCTCCCTGGATCTGGCACTTTTCACGGATCTGTGTACGAACTAAAACCTTTAAAACTATGAGCTTTCATCTTTTTCCGTTATCTCACGTGCTTTCTTTCAGTAAAGGAAAACTGGCTAATGAGGAAACTCATGGCCACAGGGGATGTGACCGTATAAAGAACATGTATCTATTGTGCTAGGTCATTTGAAGTCTGGAAAGGATGAGCTGAGGAGATGGATTAATAAGTAAGGTGCTCCCTGTGAAAGCATGAAGACCTAAGGCTAGATTCCCCAGAAGTCCTGTGAAGAAAAGCCTGGCGTGGAAACACACCTGTGATTCCAGGTTGGGAGGCAGAGAGAGAGAGAGAGAGAGAGAGAGAGAGAGAGAGAGAGAGAGCGAGCAGGAACCGGGGCTTGCTGTCTAGCCAATCTAGCTAATCACTCAGTCCCAGGTTCAGAGAGATCCATTGTCCTGGTGGTGGCGTTACCAGAAACACTGACTAACGTTAGAGAATGCAGGTGACGTTGACCAACAGGAAGAAACACTGAAGAACTGAGAGGGGGGAAGGGATTTGCTTTTTCCGGTTATAAAAACATTCGTACAGCACAATTTTCAACTTCGAAGTCCAAGCTTCTTTTAAGGGCTCTTCTCACGCCTCTTTGGTTCCGCACATGAGGTGTCATATGAAAATGGCCACACTTCCAGCAGACCCATGGCAAGAGTTGAGACTTGGATCCGCTCAGCTCTTGTATCTGTGGAGTGATTTGCGATCTCAATGGCCTCTTAAAAGGCGAGTCTTTTGGTTCTACTTTAATAATTTCCAAAATTATTAACATTCTAAGTAAACTAAAACCAAAAGTTTTCAAGTCTCAGCCAGGAAAGATTTATGGCCGGCCTAGTCCTCCCCTGCTAGCTCCAACAACAGCTTATGGTGGACTCTTGGTAGGCTCAAACTACAAGCTCTCTCCTTCAGCAGCTTCTAACTGTTGTCAAGGAGAAGAGAGCTGAAACATGCTCAGATCAATCTGGGGCAGAAACTCTTCGTGTGAACAATATTCGATGTGGTGATTAGTAACAGGCGCTCTTTGAACACTTTAAAAGGGCATGCAAACATCTGGCATCCATCCCTGGAAGCTGTGTCTCCCAAGAACTAAGGAAGTAAAGCGAACTTCCAATTTTGAGGAAAGGCAAAGATACTGATGAAATCTACCCAACTGGGGCCAAGTCTGCCTCTCCTCTCCAGCCCAGCTCCCCGCCCCCTGCTATATACCTCATTTCTCCTTTATATGTAGCGAAAAGAATCTGGCCAAGGACCTGGCATCTCAGTGCCAGAACAGGTAAGCCAGTTGTGAACCCGTTTGGCTAAAAAGACAACTAGGAGTTATCCTTATTACTTTAGGGGCAGTTGAGCCAGCTGCTGCTAATGACAGCTATTGTGCCGGCCCTGGTGACCCTTTAAGGGTCACAGTTGGAGAGAAGGTACACATCTCTATCCTCAGTTTATCATCCCACACATGTCAGGGTGCCAACCAGGACCTACATTTAGCACTTCAGGGCTGCCTGGACCCCTTTTCTACTCAGAGAGATGGCTGGCATACAACCACCTCTCGGGAATGCTGCTGCCACCGCGTGAGGATACTTCATTGAACTCTCACATCTTGTGTTTGGCTTGTATCAGAAGAAACTCATAAATAACTCCTGTTGGTTTTATTAACCATCTTTCTGGCCTAACAATGTTGTCAATTTGCAAAGTGTGCCAGGACTATAAATGCTAATGGCCTGAGCAGACTAGGTTGGCCAAAGTAGATTGTATAAAAGGAGAGCTGGTTGTGGAAGTATTTCCCCTAAGTGAACGCCCTTGGGCCTGACCTTTGAAGCCAGAGCAGCCTACCACCTAGGCAGCCAAAATAACAAGTCCCTTCTATCAGTTCTTCGGAGAAAGGTACAGCAGTGCCGAGTCACCAGGGGCATGCGGGTGGATGACAGACAAAGATGCAGTGACACTGGGGACCTCATCCTCAGAGTGACCTTGCTGGAGTTTAGACATCAGGGCAAGATGGAGATGGGCTGTGTAGGTATTGAGAATAGAAGGGGGGCAGAACATTTCCCACATCCTAAGAATTCCAGAACACCAGGGAAGGATGAAGGAAAGCATCTGAGATAGACTTCTCCTCTACCCAAAGAGGTAGACCCTAACCAAGCAAAACAAACCCAAACCCCCAGCCATGTTAATCACCGGGGACTGTTGTTTATAGGTTTCCTACAGCCACAGGCTCACCAAACAAAGGTACTTCATCTGTAATTTTGAGTCTTTTACTGGGAAGGTAATATTTAGTTCCTTGTCTAACTTTCTAGAGACACATTCGGATTTCCTTGGCTCTCCAAGATTACCCTTTGCTTGGGGTTGCTTGTTGCCGAAACAGCCAATCTCCCCCTCGCAACTATAAACTGAGGCAAACTATGACCCCTGGGGCCAAACCAAACCTGATGCTCAGTTGTGTAAATATGCTTGTGTTGGAATGTGGCCACACCCGCTCATTTATCTTTGACTTTGGCTGCATTTGCACCATAAGGGCAGAATGAGTAGGGGAGCCAGTGACCATGATGCCCACAAAGTCAAAGAATATTCATTATGTGGCCTCTTACAGAAAAGATTACCCAACATCTGCCTCAAACCCCACCTATCCAATTTAGTTGTTGCCTTCTTCGTGTTAATTTTTTTTTTTTGGCCACACAAAGTGAGTTTCTTTCAAAATTTCTATTCACTGTTTCATGGAGTGAGATAGAAAATACCATAAATCCTATGGGCTAATCGCCAAGATGAAAACAATCTTGACATTTCTCATCTTTATTGTACAGTCTCAATTTAAAAAAAATATGAATCTATAGAGAGACGACCTACAGGTCCCTCCTGTAGCTCTTTCTGAATGTCCTCACTGAGATGACCAGCATCCTGCTCTCTGTACGCATTGTACCATTCACTGCTTATGTTTTAGGTTATGATTTATGCATGAGTGTTTTTTGAGAGGGTGTCATAATTCTTCACGTAAATAACATCACCCTCAGCTTTCCATTTCAGAATTGCATGCTTGAGATTCTACACCTGTGGGTACTTGCAGACATCTGTTCGCCCCTCTGCTGACTATTAAAATGAATCCTATCTATTCATCTTAGTAAGAGACTGCAGGGCACTTCTGCTTGTCCTCTGTAGCCAACAGCGTTACACCGGACACTTCTAATATCTGTTTATTTATGTCTGCCGGTTTCAGATTTTTAAAGGAGACATGGGGCAAATGCTGGGTCACAGGCTACGCTCAGCTTGAACTGGAATAGCTTCCACAGGTTGCTTTCCAAGTGCTGATGCCAGCATTCTTTCCCTGGGGTAAAATGTAGGTCCTTGTTGCTGCATATACTTGCAAACACTTGGTGTAACCACACATAACTTTTGCCTATCTGAAAAAGAAACATGTGAAAAGACATCTTATTATTAATTTGCGTGTCTCTGATGATAATGTCGCACCGAGTTCAAATGCAGGGGTGCTCTGACTACAAAGGAGTAGTTGCCGTTCATTCGAAGCCAGAGAAGTTGAAATATTGTGAGAGGCAAACTCAGAAGTCCTAACTTCAAATCTCTGAAGTGTCCTGAGAAGACTGGGAAGTGGCTAGCAATTTCAAAGCAGAAATATTAAGGCATCCCACATGATACAGGAGTTTGAAATCCAATCAGATTAATTTACTTTTCCAAGGGACGTTGTTTGGGCCGAACTGACCACCTTCTCATCCCAGGGACAATTCCATTTCATCTGAAAAAAAATTATATCATGCTTTGAAGAAGATTTTTTCAACCAAAGAAAATATGATTTTGGGTTAGGTGTTTTGTTTTATGGATAGCAAAGGCATCAGAGTAATCAAAGCTCTTAGTCTGAGGAAAGAACTGGGGTACATTCAGGATAGGCAATCCAATCCCAAGGCAATATGGCAGCAGGCTGTAATCTTCCATAAGGGAATGGATGAGGGAGCTCTGTGACACTGGGACGTATATGGGCAGGAGTGGCTTCTGTTTAGGACCCATGCATCAGAATGGAAAGATAGTCGATTTCTGGGAATTGAGCTACCAGTATAGGACCCAGCATGGCCCACTGCTGGCTTCTTCCAGATTTCCTTAGATACAATTGTGTTATCACCCACTAGACCATGTTACTGTGAAGTCATCAAGCCACTATCCACAAAGTCTCCACGAGTTTTGCTTGAAAGGAAGAGTACTGCCTTCCATGAAGGGTTTTGTAGCCAGCGCCATTGTTCTCCCAGCTATCAGACGGTCCATTACTTCTTTTCAGATAAGGAGTTGAAGCTAATGCCCAAGAAGCTGGCCATGGCATACTGACTACACTCGGCAGAGTCTTTCCCACCCTGCCAGGATAGTACTGTGTTCCCAGATCACTTTTCCCTGGGCACAAAGGAGAGATTTTTCCAGTGTACCCATCCATAAAAGTCAGAGAGTACTGCTCAAGATACTTTGAGCCAAGCACAGCTTTCCTGCTCAGTCTTACTTCCAACTGCTTGATTTTGCTACATCACAGTTTTTAGGAATGACAGCAACTCATGGTTACATTTGATAAAGCCAAATCCCATTGCCCCTTCCTCTGGGTTTCATCAGCGTATGCATCTACTTTCTCTTGGCATTTTTTTGTTTGTTTGTTTTCCCCATTTCTTTCTATGCTTTCCTCAACAGACTGGAATTCCTCCGTAAGGACTTATTTTCATAATCTTATCTTATTCTTCATCCATGATTTTGACTTCAGTCATTAGCCCTCTGCTCAAGACTCATAGGTACTATGCCCAACTGCCCACCAAACATTCCCCATGTTTTCTCCAGTCCTAGGTTCCATACATCCTGTGGCTCTTTAATCATTTCCCATGAGTCTGCTGTTCTCCTGATGGTTCAGATCTCAGGGACCAACTTAGCATTTTCCTTTACACCGGAAGCTGAGACTGTCATTTGCTACTTCATGTATAGCCCTATTTGCCCTCACTAGAAGAACCACATTCAGGCATTGGATTCTAAGTTCACCATGGACCTAACACATACCATGTTGTGGAAAGTTGGTCCAAGCCAATGAATTTGCCCCATCTCCTTTCAATTAATTGGTTTTGACATGGGTAGTTGTATACCTCTGGGATTTTTGTTCCCTGATGTAAATAGACCTGCCAGGAGAAATTAATAGTGCTGATTTTTTTTTTAATGCAAGAATTCGATGCCTGCCCTAGTATTAACTGTCAACTTGATCCGACATAGACTCAGTTGAAAAGGAGATCCTAATTGACTAATATTTATCAGGTTGGCCTGTGGGCATGTCTGTGAGACGTTGTCTCGATTGCTAATTGGTATAAGAGGGTACCATTCCCTGTGTACAGACATGGACTGGGACTAAATGTCAAACCCTTTCCTCCCCTTCATTGCTTTGGTACAGTCGCTTGTCATAGCAGCAGAATGCAAGCAGAACAACGTCCCAGGTTGTGGAATCCCTGCCGAGGGTGTGCGTGTAAGACAGTATAGACTTTTACGTTACAGAACTCAACAGTAGTATTTCTGGTTGTATAGGCTCATGAATCCTGCTGGCTTCTGTGTTTGATAATTCCAAGATCAAACTTCAACTTCTAAACCACATGGGTTTGCTCGAAATGTGAACCCCTCTTCTCCCACATGAAATCCATTGGCAACACGTTTCACCTCTATCTTTTTGATCCAGGTTCTTATCTCCTGACCTTGGACATAGTCTCCCCACTGGCCTCCCTACTTCCCATTCTCAGACTGAGCTCCCAGATACCTATCAGAACAAAAATTCTAACATTTTGAAAGTTTCCCATCGCAAATTCAACTTCTTCAGCAGCTGGCATAGGCCTTCAGAGACCTTTGTCTTTTTCATTTGCATCCCATAGCGTCTCTTTCCCATCTGCTTTATATGTGAAACTCACAGAACTGCATGTTCAACCCTATGCAGGGGAGCTTTCAACTTCTAAACATCTCTAAAGCTATTGCTCTTTACTATTTTTATGCCTGACGTATTTCCTAGGATCACTGTTAATCACTGCTGTTATTTAAATATTATTTCCATTGTGAAATCATTTGTGTTTCTTAAATCATCTTTGTTTCCAGCGTTCTTTTTTTATATAATTGCTTAGTTACAGCTAATAGACCCAGCATAGTCACTATATGAAAATTTTCTCCTCTATTTGAAAGAAAATAATTGAAAAACAAGGGTATTTAATCTTTGTTTCCACAGTCATTTATGATGGCTCTAAAGAAATGTTTGAAACATTTATGTCTGATGAAAGACTGACTGAGTGAATGACCTTTACTTCTATTTTATCAATGTAGTTTGTTTATTGGTTTTGGAGACAGGGTCTCATGTACCTCACTCAGACTGGCCTCAGGTACTGCTATGTCATTCAGTTCAGCCCAACACTTCTGATCCTCTTGCCTTCCAAGTACAAAGATTACAGGCATGTGGACCACACCCAGGGAGATGTGGCTTTTTAACATTATTTAAAAACCATAAGCAGGTGATGGAGGTTGGGTTGAGTTTTCAGTAGAAACAGTACTTGTTATACAGTCTTCTACAGGTACGTCAGAACATATCTGGCCCCTAAACATAGAACAAACACTTGAAAATCCCTTCAAGCAGTTGCCTGAGTTTCAGTACACATTGTTTTGCAGCTTCCTCTTTCCTTCCATTTTAGGCTGCCATCCTTCCCTCCTTGTTCCTCTGACCTCAGCAATCTCTCCTCTAGCAGTTACAGCAGCTCTGCTTGCCACCCCATCTCTGAACGGGCATATGGTAAGGATGGTGTCTATTCACAGTGAGGTAAAGAGCAATCACTCTGCAAATCCCCAAGCTCCACTTGTTGGGTTTTTTTTTTTTCCTAATAGATTGGATAGCAAACATGCCTTGTTTGAAACAAGCAGGTTCTGCTTCCCGCCCACTTGAGCGTTCCCTTCTGTCTGCTGACACCCGAAAGAGATGGCTCCCATCCTGCCCCACTCTAATTGCTAGGTCTCCTTTTACTTTCAAGAAAGAAGCAGCATTCATCCACAAAGCACTCACAGCAAAATCATGTCCTCACATTAGGTACCTCTGGTCACTAAAATGTATAATTCTAGGCTTAATAACTAAGTTCATAGCATATTTAAGGTAGTTGATCAACTACTGTTGTTCACTAAAATGATCAATCTACAGGAACATTTAATATTTGAGGCTTTATGGCCACTGAACAAAAGGCAAAACTTACATGTTTACTCTCTTTCACTGAAAAGAATGGCAGAATTAAAAATAAAAGACTTACAAGTATCAAAGCTACCAGGAAAGTAGAGTGAAATATGAACTCAAAGAGAAAAAGATTATATAACATTTTCTTTAAAGGAATATTTTTCATGTACTGTACAAACATGTAATAATACACATGAAATACCTACAGTATTTAGAGATCTCTAGAGATGTTAAGAAGAAGGATTTTAGTCACAACATTCAATTTGAGAAATTCTTTAAATGACACTGCAAGTTTGAGATGTCATCTAAAAAGCCACAGGTTTTATTTAGAAGTAACGATGTTGGAGCCATACAACAATGCATGCAGACCTCTATTATTCCATTGCAAAGTATGAATAGTACCATCATACAGCTGGGCAAGAACAATAAGTCACCCTCCATTTCTTTGGTTCATAAAAATTTTATATCCACGTATAAACGTTAGGAGCGAGCTCAAGCTCCATTCCTCTCTGATTCATTCACTCACGCCTCTCAAATTCTGCAACCTCTCTTTCCTGACATTTTTTTTCAAAATACTTAGTTGGCTAATGGGTCTGAAGAAAACTGGAAAACCCTGTATTAAGTAATCTAATTGAAACAAGAAGTCTGGTTTGGTTGGTGTTACTTCTTGGGAACTCTGCCTCCTTCCAGTTAGCTGCTATTGACAACTGATGCTGAATTCAGACAAATTGGAGGGCAAATCCAAGGCTCTGGACCAAAGAAAACAAACATAATCAGAGACAACCAGAAGACTTGAAACATGCCAGTGGAGATGGAGCTATGGAAAAACTGAAGAAAAAAATGTTGAAAACACATTTAAAAATGAATACCAAGAGTAAAATCACTCTCTGCTTCCATGCCCTCAATAGGTGGCACCTTTGCTAGAGCTGCATACTTTAATTGACCCACTTATTCATCCTTCATGCCCTGGGAACCTCCATAGCATTCACACATGAAGGAAATTAATAGCATCCTAGATCAAGAAAATGGTTATGGTGATCTTGGAAATAGGAGATGATGTGATTGGGTTTTTGAGGGAGCCGTGAAATCAGAACTGCTGGCCTGAATCAAGAGCCCAGGGGGAGAGAAAGGAAGGGAAAATTTTAGAAAGTTGTGTTTTAATAGATCCAAGAATAAAAAAAGGAAAGAAAATCTAGGTGGTTTGCACCAATTAATTGGATGTCGTGGGGTGGAGCTGAATATTTACTGTAAGAGATCAGAAAAGAGTTGTTCCATGAGGAAAGGAAGTTCCTTTCCTTTCCTCATGCATGAAGAAAGTTCCAGGCTGAGATGAGCTGCAGGAAGTGGAGCTGTAGTTTTGCGGTGTAGGGGTGGGAAGGATGGTTTGCCTGTAAGCAGAAGAAATCTAGGATGAGGATGTGGGTGGAACCCTGGGACAAACAGCTGTTGTGGGGTATTTGTACACTGTGCGGAGTTGTACCATTGTGATTGGTGTAATAAAAATCTGATGGCCAATAGCTGGGCAGGAGATACAGGCAGGATTTCTGGGGAGAGAAAGGAGGAGGAGGAGGAGGAGGAGGAGAAGGAGGAATATGTACGTAGGGGGAAAGCCAGGAGACACAGAGAGGAAACAGGATGGAAGAGAGATAACGCCATGTAATAGAGCATAGATTGATATAAATGGGTTAAAATAATAGTTAGGAGCAAGCCTAAGCTCTAGGCTGAGCTTTTATAATTAATAAATCTCTGTGTCATTATTTGTGAGCTGGCGACCTAAAGAAAAATCCAACTACAAACAGCCCATCCATTGCTGTGTAGAAAGGAAACCCAGCAGGGCGCCCTTGCAAAAGTAAAAAGAACAAAGGTTGTCAAAAGTTACAAGAGGACTGTCTCGAAAAAGAAAAAAACATGTCACGTGGGGCAACATCTGAAAGTTTCCTGTCACTGGTGAGCCCAGGAAGCTCCAATGGACAATTCCAATGCCGTGGTCACACAGATGGCCCTGGTTAAATGCAGTGAGTCTCAAAACAAACTAGAGAAGTGATTGTGGGAGAGAGATATCTAGGCAGGTATGGAGTATGACAGGGGCGGGAGGGAGACTACAGATGAGGTGATAGCAATTTAGAATGCATTATACGTTAGTTCACATGTCATGCTCCTCACCCATCTAAAGCACATCACCTCCAGCCCTGGGCAATCAGTTGTCCACTTTCTGTCTCTCTGTACTTCACAGTTCTGGACACATACAACTATTAGTTCTCAGCTCTGGACAGATGTCACAGTGAGCGGAGTGCTTGCTGCTCAACCAAGAGGACAGAAGTCCAGCTGCTGGCACCCGTGTACGAAGCTGGGCATAGCGGCACACACTTTTCTAAAAGTCCCTGTGCTGGGAAGGCTGAGGCAAGTGGATCCCTGGGGGCTTTCTGGTCTGTCAATCAAACCAAACAGGTGAGCTCCATTAAGATGCTCCTGTCTCAATGAAGTAAAGAGTTCCTGAGACATGACATCCAATGCTGATTTCTGCCTTCCATGTGCCCACGCGCCCACACTTACACACGAGTTCATTCACACATGAGAACATGAACACATTCCCGCACACAAACACACATTCTTCTCATTTTTATTTTTTTCCATTTTGTAGACTCTTGAACCATAATGAAAAAAAATTTAGCCTGAGTCACCTTGAAACAATAGACAAAAGGAAACAAATATCAAGCTGGTTCATGGCCTTAACTGATGTTCGATCTGTTTTCTGAGATTTCCTTTGTCTCCTCCGTGATCAACCTTTTCCCAGCATATCTGCCTTCCTGGTTCTCTCTGGTAGAAAACTCCATGAGAGTAGAGACCACGTCTGCCATATCCCTCACCACATAAAAGATAGGCAGTGCCTACGAACTGAACAAATGAAGAGAGATCAATATTTTTTGAGAAAGTACAGATGTTGCGTTTGCTAGGATTCAAACATCCAGACTATAAGTGATATTTGAGAATGAAAAAAATCTGGGAGGTTAAAGGCATCATTCCTTTGCTTTTTATTTGGGAAATAAAGCAAATTTAAGTGTAGCATTCATGCAGCGAATATTTACTGAATGCACATGTGCGCATGATGTTTGCTGTCCATTCTGCACTTTATAACTCTCTGTTTAGATCTTTGCTCAGATCAGACTAATTTTAAATAACATAAACAAAATGGACTTCCACTGAACTTTTGAAGTATTTGCAGAGAATGTTTCTTGTTAACATCAAACGGAACCACTTCTACCTTAAGCCAAGCTTATCAAATATTTTCTAACAATATTGTTTCCAAACAAATAGTGGCACGTCTTTCTCAAGAGAAAAATCTCATAATATTTCTTATTCGTATGCAATACAAATTCGATGAAGACTTTTGTGTTCCTTAAATGCTGCTATGAACCGGATGCACCTGAGAACTTGCTAGACATGCCGATCCAGAGCGCACACACTGGGCGGAATGCTTAGCTCATCACCCGAATTAGAACCTGAGAACTAGCATTTTTAATGTGCTCCTGTCCTCTAAATCATAGTCAAGAGTATTTACCTAAACTGTAATTATCTGGGCTCTGGTCCACTGACAAGGGTAAACTTCATTAATTATGTCTTCGTTAATAAGGATCAGAAACAAAAAAGCCGGCATGCAAAGCATGCAAGGATACCATTAGTGGAAGCCGAGATCTAACAGCTCTTCAAGCCACTTGCCTGTGTTTAAAGCACAGAACTTCTTTAGTGTTCTTTGGTGAGGAGATGGGAAAGAGACTAGCGCTTTCATATAGTATCCCTTTCTTATGAAGCCTGGGTGCCATGCTGTCCAGAGGACTCCCAGCATAGCTAGTTAGAACCCAATGTACCTCATCCACCCACATGCAAAGCCTTTTGCAGGAACCAGACTTTTAATGCTGCATTGCGTTCCACCATCTCTCCTTTTCTTTTCATGATGTTCAGGTCATTTTCAGTCAAGATGCGTTATGTGGAAAGCTTAAGGAGCCAGAGAATGAGAAAGATGACTCAGTGGCCATAGTGCTTGTCACACACGCATGAAGACTGAAGTTTGGATCTCTAGCATCCACAGAAAATGTCAACACATATAATGGTCTGCAATAATACCAGCACTTGGGAGGTAGAGATGGGAGCCTTAAGATAAGTAGGCTTGCTGGCATAGTCTAATTCACATGATATAGGATGAAGACACCCTGCCTCTGTAAATAAAGTAGAGTAATAAAAGACGTGACATAACATCAATCTCTGGGCTCCACACAATCAAATTCATGTGTATGCACATTGAATATTCATGCATCCATACATATGTTAATATGCATTCTGGCGCATATCACATACAGACAGAGAAAATTGAAACACTGATTATTATGGTAGAAGGGAGCATAAATAAAATTTACACACTTCAAATGATAGAGTTGTATTTCATGATGATGGTAGTGCCAGAGATGGTAGTGATGGTAATATCAAGAGATCATAAGTTTTATTGGGTAGGGCTGTTGAACTTGAACCTGAGACTCCTCCCTCCACTTCATACATGCTGAGTACAAAGATCTAAAACCATGATCTCTGAAGCCACAGTTAGTGTATGCCCTGAGCTACTCCAGAGCAAAGGAATAGCTAGTGAGCAGATAGGCCAGAGGGAGGTATTCCTACCTGATGTGTACTCAAACAAAACAATAGAAAAAATGGAAGGAAGAGAGAAAAGGAGGGAGGGAGAGGAAGGGAGGGGGAGGGAGAAGAAGAAGAAGAAGAAGAAGAAGAAGAAGAAGAAGAAGAAGAAGAAGAAGAAGAAGCAACACTACAGCTCCTAAAATGCTAATGGAATGAGGAATAAGTAAGTTCAGGGAGACAAAAGGCAGTGACAGATGTCAGGGTCTAGAGGTGACAGAGTGAAGAACAACTATTCAGTACAGAATTTCCTCTGTGGAAATAAAAATGAGTTTTAATAAAATAGGACCAATGAATACAAAACATTGCAAAGGTACTAATCTCCACTGAGTAGTGCACTTGAAGATCAGTTCCTCCAGAATATATGTAGTTTTCAGAGATGGGTCTAGCTATGCTGCTCAAGCTGCCTTGAATTCCTGGGCTCTGGGTCTGTGCCTCCCAGGCAGCTACAGATGATCATGCAATAGCACAGCACTGGGTATCAAACAAGTACCCTAAAATGAAGTGAGAGACAAAATTCCATTTGTGGTTAAAAATCATAATCAATAATAGTCAAGTACCATTCTATGAAACAGGTAAGTAGTCAGATTTCTTCAGGGCACTAAGCTTTTATCTCTAAGAAGATGGGGCCGTGAAAGTTTTGGGGTGGAAACTGTTGTTGTATGTGATCTAAGTTCAGCTGCTTTGCTTTTTAAAAACTAAATCTTATTTTTTTACATTGTTGCATTTTGGTTACAAGACCTCAAATTCAAATACAAGTAAATATGAACAATTTTAAGGGATATATATATATATGTGTGTGTGTGTGTGTAATATATCACAGGCATCTTCCAAGTATTTTGTTATTGTTCTAGTCTGACTGCTGCTAATTTTTAAATGTACTAGCAATGCTGCTACTAACATGTGTAATTAATTTTAGATTATCACATTGCTTTGATAATAAATATTCCCCTAGGAGAGTCATCAGTTTAGCATCAAACATGCTCTCCTCTTACATAAATAAAAAATGAGCCAGGTAGTGGTGGTGTACGCCTTTAATCCCAGCACTTGGGAGGTAGAGGCAGGTGGATCTCTCTGAGTTCAAGGCCATCCTGGTCTACAGAGCTAGTTCAGGACAGCCAGTGCTACACAGAGAAACCCTGTCTCGAAAAACTAAACCATACCAAACCAAGGCAAAGCAAAAATAATAATTAAAAAAACCCAGTTATTTAAGTAGATGACTTAGTCGCAGGTTCATATAATAAGTTTAAGTTTTAACTAAAATTTTCATCTATTTTCTTGATATCAGGGCCTTTCCCACGTTTCACAAATACTTTTTAATCCTGATCAGAGATTTTTAAACTATGATTTCTTGACCAGTAATTAGAAATATAAACTTTGTACCCAGCCCCCTTCTCTTCCCTGACACCCCTCGAAACTGCTGAACTGAGAACTGTGGAGCTGGGAGGTGGGAAGTCCAGCACTTCAGATTTGAGCAAACCTTCCAAATAAGTCTAACACTAATTTTTTTAAAAAGTAATCCAGAATTCTGACCCTATATTTACTTTAATCACTGTATATAAGGTGGTATCTTTAAAATAACACCACATGAAATTTCATGAAAAACTCACATTCATAGCTCAGCTTCCTGATGGAATTTTGTTATATCGCTCTCTTGTTAGTCTATCAAGAGTCCTGGATGAGAGCATTGCTGGAACCTGATATGTCCCTGGGCTTCCCCATCCAATGGGAGCTTCCAGTTCAGCCCTTTCATCTACCCATAATCCTCAGCAGACATTTACCATGAGCCTACTATGTGCCAGGCCACTGTTATAGGCACTGGACACACAATAAATAATGTCCCACTTTTCCTAGAACTTACTCTGTAGTGATGATGTACAATAATGTTCAGAGTTCAGCTGCCAAGAGGAGCCATCACCGAGACACAGAAGGGCTGGGAATGCAGCTTAGAGGTTCAGTGCTTACTCGGCATGCACAAGGCCCTGGGTGCTTCAGTGCTTACTTGGCATGCACAAGGCCCTGGGTGGTTCAGTGCTTACTTGGCATGCGCAAGGCCCTGGGTTTGACCACAAACCCACAAAACCTAGCTCCACAAAGATGGATGGAACTAAAGATAAATTTCAGGGCTGGACATAATGGCCTATGCTTGCTGTCCCAGGATTAGTTAAGGGACTGAAAGGCAGTTTAGGCTACATACTAAGCTCCAGGCTAGTCTGGGCTGTACTGTGAGAAAGCGGGAAAGGGAGGTGAGGAGAAAGAGAGACCATGTGGACTAAATCACAGAAAGTTTTTGTGATAAAGCGGGGACTAATGTGGACTTTATTTTGTGCTTAGTGAGAAGGATTTAAAACAACTAAGTTCCAAGTTGTAATTTGATGCCTTGAAAACCAAGAACTCAACTGCTGTGTAGAGAAGCAGAGGCTTATGAGAGAAATCCAAAAACACACAGGCATTGGGACAATCTAGATGACAAAGCAGTGGTTTTGGAGGCTAGGATGGTAGTGGCAGACAAGAGAAGTAAATGGCCACGAGACATGTTTCAAGGCCAGGAAAACAGGGCAGGGGAGTAAGATTACAGATCCTGGAGAAAAACAAGAGCTGAGAAAACTGTCCCCTGGTCGCAGAGAGCCATAGAAGGAAGCAGCAGAGGAAAAGGAAGACTACAAAGGAACAACCAGAGATGAACAAGGTAAACTCGGAAAAATTGTGCCACATAGAGCAAGCAGAGTTGTCTCAGGGAAGGCGTTTCCACCACTCACAGTTCCACGGAAATCAAGCAGGCAGAGAAACGAAAATGCCCCATTAATCTAGCATAGAGAAGTCACAGTCGACTTTCAGGAGTTTCAGTACAGACGGTCAGAAAGGAAGCTGCACCCACTAGGTCTGATGAGAGGCCATGGTGAGAAACCGGTTTGGAAATGCTGTGCACGCATGCGCAAGGATCCAAGGCGGTCACTGACACAGGGAGGGAACGTACTGTGAAGACACGGAAGAGCCACGTCTCAAGGACACCATTAATGGTCCCAGTGAGTCCCATCCTCCACAGTGCTCATCAGATCCTTAAATGTCTATCAACTAGGTAACGTCCTCCATCCCACTTTTGGTGATTTATTAAAAGCTTTGGATTAAATGGACATTATTAGCCCAGTTTCTTCTCACTATACAAACTGGCCTGTCGCCCACTAGTCCCATCAGTCGGTGACTATCTCAGAGGCATTTGATTGTCTCAGAGGGTCTATCAGCAAACCTCTTAGCAGTTTACCTCATTTCCTCATTTCCTTTCTCTCTCTGGGAGGGCACTTATGAGACTCCGTGAGGTTGGGACACATGAGTTAAACAGCACAAACGCTTAACACAAGTACCAGCATTTAAAGTAAAAGGGATCCGGGTCACTGCAAAATATTGTAAATGTTGGGACTAACAATTTGGTTTTGTGGGTTTTCTTCCTGGGGCTGTGTTCCAGAGAGGGCAATAAAGGGTAAAACTCATTAGAGCATCATTATCTTTTGTCTAAAGGAAACAATGTGTGGTTTCTGGGCAGCCCACTTGGTGTTCGCATTGGGCCTGGAAGCCTTTCAAACCGACTACATTGTTTGAACAATTCCCCCTCTTGAACATGAAAAGAACCACCAGCGAACCACAGGGCTGATGCAAAATTACTAACTAGGTGATGACTCCTTTGGCTCCTAAAGGTTTCTAGATCGCAGTCATCGAAATCATGGATCTTCCTTCTAAAGAGAAAGATTGGTCCCTCTGGGGAGACCTCCCATGCAGTCTCCCCTCCAGTGTGCTTCCGTGACTTCTGAGAAGTTTGGTTTAAAATTATGATCATTGAGTTCTCTCCAATCTGATTCCTGTGTGTGCATACGTGTGTCTGCATGTGTGTGTGCACACACGCACACACTCAAGTGCAGAAGCTACAAGTCATCATTTGGTGTCTTTCTCGATCCCTTTCCACCTTGGTTTGAGAAAAGGATGCACACTAAGCATGGAGCTCACTCTTTTGGCTAGGCTGATTGGTTAGTGAACTCCTGGAACCACCTACTTTACCTAGGATTGCAGGCATCAACACACCTGGCTTGCTATGTGGACAATGCGAATACAAGATTGGTTTCTCGTGCTTGAGTGGCAAGCAACTTTTACCATCTGAGCTATTTCCCAGTCTCCCAGACCCTGACTGATAAATTTCAGTTCTTTGGAAACTGCAAAGCATTCCCAAGTCAAATTTGCAAACTTGAATTTGAGCAGCAAAGTGACTTATTAACATTTTTTCATGAGGAAAGCAAACTCAGGTCCCATTGATCATATAGGGATATTAAATGGATGTTGAGGGCATCATTGCTGCTCTCTATGCTTGCTTACCTTTCTTGGGGGATTTTAGTATGCTTTTTAACTATGATGTGGCCATAGGAGCCTTTGTGGGGAAACCATAGAATATATCTGGAGCTGCCTGGGGAGAAAACTCCATCTATAGGGACCTCTACTAACATAACACCCTGTTCTTCATCTCTCTAGAGTAACTCCACCTAACCTCTGATTCTTGCATTGCAATCTCTTGTTGAGGGTTGAGCAACAAAAGCAGGGGCTATCTTCTGGTTTATATTGTCCATTAATCAGGATAATGTTCTAAGATTTTAATATTAGAAAAGCATAGATAAGAAAAAAGGCATCATATATCAGCCAAGCTTCAATTCTGAGGCTAAAGCATGATATGTTACTTTTGATGCTAGTGTTATCACCAATAGCCCTATATGAGCCATCCATTTATATCTTAAACCCAAAGCTGGTGACTATGCAGGGTGCAAGGCTTTGGCTTCCTAGGCTCCAGTTCTATTTCTACCAATACTTACTGTGAATGAAAAACGTGAGCTGATTTTAAACCTCTGCACCACACATACACACACATGTGCACATACGCAGACTGTGGTGGTTTGATTAATAACGCCCGTCTTAGGCTCATATACTTTAATGCTTAGATATCAGAGTGTTCACTATCTGAAACGATTAGAAGGATTAGGAAATGTGGTCTTGTTCAAGGAAGCATTTCTTTGGTGGTGGGCTTTTAGGCAAAAGTCCAGGAATCTCTCTCTCTCTGTCTCTCTCTCTCTGTCTCTCTCTCTCTGTCTCTCTCTCTGTCTCTCTCTGCCTCTCTGTCTCTCTCTGTCTCTCTGTCTCTCTCTCTGTCTCTCTCTGTCTCTCTCTCTCTGTCTCTCTGTCTCTCTCTGTCTCTCTCTCTGTCTCTCTGTCTCTCTCTGTCTCTCTGTCTCTCTCTCTCTGTCTTCCTCTCTGTCTCTCTCTGTCTCTCTGTCTCTCTTTGTCCCTCTCTGTCTCTCTGTCTCTCTCTCTGTCTCTCTCTCTGTCTATCTCTCAGCATGAGGAAAAGGATGTGGATCTCAGGTACTGCTCAGTAACACGCATGCTGACAAGCTCCCTGCTGTGATAATAATGGATTAAGCCTCTGAAACTATAAAACCCCCAATTAAATGCTCTTAGTTGCCTTGGTCATGGTGTTCTTAACAGCAATAGACAGTTACCAAGACACACACATTCACATGCACATACACACATATACATAAACACACATACATAGACAAACAGAGAGAAACACACACATACATACACCCATATTCGTGTACATACACACACACATACACACAATCCAGAATCAAGGTGTTTCTTATAAGCAGCTGTTAGAAGAACTAACTCCCATCTTCCAGATGTAAATACTGAGCTTCTAATACAATTCGACATTTAAAGTTAGGATTCAAACTAAGATTTTCTCTGGCAAAATATCAGCAATTTCCTTTTACCTTTTTACAATTGAATGGTATACCTTTTGAATTGCCTCACTTTAAGTGCCAAAAGAAAACCATAACTCCATATCTAAAGGTTCAAAATGCACAACTGGCCCTGCTTA
This sequence comes from Microtus oregoni, assembly GCF_018167655.1. Lineage (NCBI taxonomy): Eukaryota > Metazoa > Chordata > Mammalia > Rodentia > Cricetidae > Microtus > Microtus oregoni. The sequence continues at coordinate 675,622 of NW_024544552.1, read as the reverse complement.
CAATCTCTGTGTTATGAACACAGAAAGAACTAGATTTCCCACATCTCTATAGATATTACCGTGGTCACACTGGGACAAGCACAGCGTGGGTTCTTACTTCTTAATAGGCATAAGAGACTGCATAGCATACCACTTTAAAGGAGCAAACGGTATTAGGTATCTCCCCTTATCCCTCCCCTCACATTCTTGAGTGAAACAGCATCTCTCAAGGAACTCATCAGTTATCAATATGGTCGAGCTATTTGGGTAGCAAGCCTCAGTCATCCCCCTGCCTCCACTACTCAAAGGTTAGAATTACAGATATAAACTTCAGCCCTTACCATTTTAGATGAATGCAGGGCATACAAACTCAGTTCCTCCTTCTTGCCCAGCAAGCACTTTACAATGGAGTCATCTCCCAGGCCTTTCATTGGCTTTCTAAATTCTATAGTACAGAAAACGTATTTTAGGGATGGGGTACTCTCTATCAGCATCCACCCCATTCTTTTTTCCAACACAGGAATCTAAGCTGCAGATACAGTGAGATCCATAAACACCTTGCCCTTGACTCTGTTTTCACAGAACAGTTACCACAGAATGAGAAGTTAGGACACTGGGCGGGGAGATCTGCCGATAGGTACACAGCTCTGAGGAGCAGGTACAACAGATACGTCATCAAGGTTAAAAATTTGTCATGTTCAGGCATGTTTGTCACATGTGTAGTTACATAGCCTATATAGTTTTTTTGTTTGCTTTTGTTCCTCATTTTAAATTAGTAATTTGTTTTGCTGAGAAGACATCCTTGGGTTGGGGAAGGAGTGAGGTTAATCAAGCATCCATAGTCTTGTTCCATATCCCGTTCCTTGACTATCTGAAACAGTGGGATAAGTAACTCTACCAAAATAAGCTCTTAAGTTTGCTGTACCTTCGGGAATTTTGCTCTTGACTCAGTCCGGTCCACTCTGGTCCTCCCGTCACAGCTCCCTCTCGCTGGTGTAAATAACAGAGGCTTTGTCCTCTCCTGGGTTTGTCTTGGGGGTGAAAGTGGTGATTTCTAATTATCCATACAAAATGACATCAGTCTGTGCCCCCGTGCCCTGGTTTCTCATTTTTATACAGTTTTTAATATGAAACAGGAAAAGGGCTATGAGTAGGCAAAAGGATGATGACATATCAAGGGTCAGTGACATTTGTTGGAATATTGTCTATTTGCTGAGGAGCTCAGTCATGGAACAGTGTTGTGGGGAAAGTGGCTTAGGGTGACTGATCCTTGAGACTCATTGCTGCTTGCATGGGTTTTTATATATTTACTTACGATGTGCTTTGACAATGTGTTTGTAGTTGGAATAGTGGCTTTCCTTGGGAAGTCTGCTTAGAGCAAAGCCTGTAGTGCCAATCCCTATACTCCCAGTCACAGCTCTGCCATGAAACTCTGGTAGCAGCCTAGGTTGAGGCAAGCTAGACTCTGACATCAGCCACACAACAAAGCAGAGCAGTTCACGTGCCCAAGTCACAGCCCAAAAGCAAACAATATGAGGAGCCAGGACAGTGGGTCCCCTCAAACTTACTAGTTCATTGAGAATCACCTAAATAAACCCAAAGACAAAATTTAAAAGAAAAAAGTTAAACGTCATGAAAGAATTTTTATCTCAAAAATAATTAAAATTGAATAGAAATGCTGAAACAAAGAGGAACAGATTGAGAATATGAAAGCAAATCTGGGACAGTGGCTCTTGCCATGCCGTTGCTGTGTACAGTTCTCCAGGCTATGTGCTATCGCGACCCAAATAAACTTAGTTCTGGCATGGAAAGGGCCCCATTGGCAGCTTTATCTTGGGAAAATAGATTTGGCCCTGTGGCGAGAGAGAGAGAGAGAGAGAGAGAGAGAGAGAGAGAGAGAGGTTTGATGGTAAGTACAGTTTTACTACCTTCTGGCTCCTAGCATGTGGGACACTAAGCAGGAGCCAGTCATGATAATTAAGAGCACATTTATGAAATAATTCAAGAGTGATCTTTAGAAGTCTTTGGAGAAAGTCACTGTTGTCACTTCCAATCCAAAGGCACCTTCACGCTATCAGTGCCTTTTATGCAATGTTTGTCTTCGCTCAGGAGAAAACATTGACTTAGACATTTTCAACTTCTAGTAACTAGGTTCTAATTTTCCTGGTATTTACTTCCACCAAAGTCCATTGGAGCACTTCTGCCTCCTTGCCGTCTTTGGGTACATAACATCACCCAGCTCAGCCTGTCTGGGTGCTGGGATCGAATCCGGGGGGCAGCTGGGTGGGCGGGAATTCCTCTATTTCAATAGCCTGCCTGCAGCAAGCAAGGTAGGTGCTTTGTTTATGAGCTACGGAGATCTGATCTGGGCACCAGGAGATCAATCTCTGGGGTGAGTGAGTTTCTGACCTGTGGCAGCAGCCCAGGACAAGGAACTACTTCCTGCAAGGCCTACACTCCTGCATACTGCCTCTCTCTTCCTATCTCACCCAGCGTGCATCCAGAACCCTCCCCACTTCTGCCTCCCTGCCATCTTAGGGCACTGGGATCGAATCCGGAGGGCAGCCGGGCGGGCAGGAATTCCGTTGTTTCAATAACCTGCCTGCAGCAAGCAAGGTAGGCGTTTTGTTTATGAGCTACCCAACCAGCACGGAGATCTGATCTCGGCACCAGGAGAGCCATCACTGGGGCACCTAAAGAGCCATCACGGGAGAGTGCCATCGCTGGGAAGGTACATCAGTGGGCAAGGAGACCTGATCCTGTAAAAGGAGATCTTTAGGGGAGCATTCTGAGGAAGAGATGGGCAGGCGCCAATGCAAGAATTCACCCAACAATCTGAAAAATAACATGAGACCACCAGAACCCAGCGACCTCACAACAGGAGGACATGAACACCTTAATCAAGAAGAAGTAGAAAAAATGGACTTTATGAAAATGATTGACGTCCTTAAACAGCATGTAAAAAATGCCCTTATAGCCGGGCGGTGGTGGCGCACGCCTGTATTCCCAGCACTCAGGAGGCAGAGGCAGGTGGATCTCCGGGAGTTCGAGGCCAGCCTGGTCTACAAGAGCTAGTTCCAGGACAGGCACCAAAGCTACAAAGAAACCCTGTCTTGAAAAACCAAAAAAAAAAATGCCCTTATAGAAATGGATGAGAAGTATAACAGAAAGTTTGAAGAATTGAATAAAGCAGTGAATGATACCCTAGGAAACCAAGGAAAAACAATTAAACAGATAATGGAAACAGTTCAAGATTTGAAAACTGAATTGGAGACAAGGAAGAAAACAAAAACAGAGGCCGGCTGGACATGGAAAATCTAGGTAAACGCATAGAGACTACAGAAACAAGCATAACCAGCAGAATACAAGAGATAGAAGAAAGAATCTCAGATTCTGAAGATAACATAGAGAAAATAAACGCACTGACCAAAGATAACAGCAAGTACAACAAACTCTTATCACAAAATATTCAGGAAATATGGGACACAATAAAAAGACCAAATCTAAGAATAATAGGAGTAGAAAAAGGAGAAGTGCAGCTCAATGGTCCAGAAAATATATTTAATAAAATTACAGAAGAAAACTTTCCCAACCTAAAGAAAGATATACCTATGAAGGTTCAAGAAGCATACAGAACACCGAATAGGCTGGATCAAAAAAAAAAATCCCCTCGCCATATAATAATCAAAACACAAATCATACAGAATAAAGAAAGAATATTAACAGCTGCAAAGGAAAAAGGCCAAGTTACTTATAAAGGTAAACCTATCAGACTTACACCTGACTTCTCTATGGAAACCATGAAAGCCAGAAGGTCCTGGATAGATGTTCTGCAGAAACTAAGAGACCATGGATGCAAGCCCAGAGTACTATACCCAGCCAAGCTTTCATTCACTATAAATGGAGAAAACAAAATTTCCCAGGATAAAAACAAATTTAAACAATACGTAGCCACAAATCCAGCCTTACAGAAAGTAATAGAAGGAAAATCACTAACCAAGGAGTCCAACAATGACCATAATAACTCAGACATCTAGAGACCCTTCACCAGCACAACTCAAAGAAGGGAAACACACAAACTCTACTACTAAAAAAGTGACCAGAGTTAACAACCACCGGTCATTAATATCACTTAATGTCAATGGACTCAACTCACCTATAAAAAGGCACAGGCTAAGAGATTGGACACTAAAACAGGATCCAACATTCTGCTGCTTACAAGAAACACACCTCAACCACAAAGACAGGCACCTACTCAGAGTAAAGGGATGGGAAAAGGCTTATCAAGCAAATGGACCTAAGAAACAAGCAGGTGTGGCCATACTAATTTCTAACAAAGTTGATTTCAAACTTAAATCAATCAGAAGAGATGGAGAGGGACATTTTATACTCATAACAGGAACTATTCATCAGGGTGAAGTCTCAATCCTGAATATCTGTGCCCCTAATATAAAAGCACCAACGTACGTAAAAGAAACATTACTAAAACTCAAGGCAGCCATCAAACCGCACACACGAATAGTAGGAGACTTCAACACTCCTCTCTCACCAATGGACAGGTCAATCAGACAGAAACCTAATAGAGAAATAAGAGAATTAATGGAGGTAATGAATCAAATGGACTTAACAGGCATCTATAGAACATTCCACCCAAATAGGAAAGAATATACCTTCTTCTCTGCAGCTCATGGAACCTTCTAGAAAATTGACCACATACTCGGTAACAAAGCAAACCTCCACAGTTAAAAAAAAATATTAGTAACCACTTGTGTCTTATCAGATCACCATGGATTAAAGTTAGAATTCAACAACAGTGTTACCCCCAGAAAGCCTACAAACTCATGGAAACTGAACAGTCAACTACTCAACCACACCTGGATCAAAGAAGAAATAAAGAAAGAAATTAAAGTCTTCCTTGAATTCAATGAAAATAAAGAAACAACATACTCAAACCTATGGGACACTATGAAAGCAGTCCTGAGAGGAAAGCTCATAGCACTAAGTGCCCACTTAAAGAAAACAGACAAAGCACACTTTGGAGACTTAACAGCCCAACTGAAAGCTCTAGAAAAAAAGAAGCAGACTCACCTAGGAGGAGTAGAAGACTGGAAATAATCAAACTGAGGGCTGAAATCAATAAAATACAAACACAGGAAACAATCCAAAGAATCAATGAAACAAAACGCTGGTTCCTGGAGAAAATCAACAAGATTGATAAACCCCTATCCAAACTAATCAAACGGCAGAGAGAATATGCAAATTAATAAGATCAGAAATGAAAAGGGGGACATAACCACAGACACAGAGGAAATTCAGAGAATCATTAGATCTTACTACAAAAGCCTGTATGCCACAAAACTGGAAAATGTAAAAGAAATGGACACTTTTTTAGATAAATACCATATACCAAAATTAAACCAGGAACAGGTGAACAATCTAAATAGACCTGTTAGTCGCGAAGAATTAGAAACTGTTATCAAAAACCTCCCTACCAAAAAAAGCCCAGGACCAGAGGGTTTTAATGGGGAATTCTACCAGAACTTCCAAGAAGACCTAATATCTATACTCCTTAATGTATTTCACAATATAAAAACAGAAGAGTCATTGCCAAATTCCTTTTATGAAGCTATAGTTACTCTGATTCCAAAACCACACAAAGACTCAACCAAGAAAGAAAATTACAGGCCAATCTCGCTCATGAACATCGATGCAAAAATCCTCAACAAAATACTGGCAAACCGAATCCAAGAACACATTAGAAATATTATCCATTATGATCAAGTAGGCTTCATCCCAGAGATGCAGGGCTGGTTCAACATACAAAAATCTATCAATGTAATCCATCATATAAATAAACTGAAAGAAAAAAAATCATATGATCATTTCATTAGATGCTGAAAAAGCATTTGACAAAATTCAACATCCCTTTATGATAAAAGTCTTGGAGAGATTAGGGATACAAGGATCATACCTAAATATAATAAAAGCTATTTACAGCAAGCCGACAGCTAACATCAAATTAAACAATGAGAAACTCAAAGCCATCCCACTAAAATCAGGAACACGACAGGGCTGTCCACTCTCTCCATAACTCTTCAATATAGTGCTTGAAGTTTTAGCAATAGCAATAAGACAACATAAGGGGATCAAGGGGATTCGAATTGGAAAGGAAGAAGTTAAACTTTCGTTATTTGCAGATGATATGATAGTATACATAAGCGACCCCAAAAACTCCACCAAAGAACCCCTACATCTGATAAACACATTTAGTAATGTGGCAGGATACAAGATCAACTCCAAAAAATCAGTCGCCCTCTTATACACAAAGGATATGGAAGCAGAGAGGGAAATCAAAGAAGCATCACCTTTCACGATAGCCACAAATAGCATAAAATATCTTGGGGTAACTCTAACCAAGGAAGTGAAAGATCTATTTGACAAGAACTTTAAAGCATTGAAGAAAGAAATTGAAGAGGATACCAGAAAATGGAAGGATCTCCCTTGCTCTTGGATTGGGAGGATCAACATAGTAAAAATGGCAATTCTACCAAAGGCAATTTATAGATTCAATGCAATCCCCATCAAGGTCCCATCAAAATTCTTCGCAGATCTTGAGAGGACAATAATCAACTTTATATGGAAGAACAAAAAACCCAGGATAGCCAAAACAATCTTATACAATAAAGGATCGTCTGGAGGCATTACCATCCCCGATTTCAAACTCTATTACAGAGCTACAGTAATGAAAACAGTGTGGTATTGGCATAAAAACAGAGAAGTCGACCAACGGAATCTTATAGTTTAACCCACAAACCTATGAACACCTCATTTTTGATAAAGGAGCTAAAAGCATACAATGGAAAAAAGAAAGCATCTTCAACAAATGGTGCTGGCACAACTGGATGTCAACCTGTAGAAGAATGAAAATAGATCCATATCTATCACATGCACAAAACTCAAGTCCAAATGGATCAAAGACCTCAATATCAATCTGAACACACTGAACCTGATAGAAGAGAAAGTGGGAAGTACACTACAACAGATGGGCACAGGAGATCACTTCCTATGTATAACCCCAGCAGCACAGACATTAAGGGAAAAATCGAATAAATGGGACCTCCTGAAACTGAGAAGCTTCTGTAAAGCAAAGGACACTGTCACTAAGACAAAAAGGCAACCTACTGACTGGGAGAAGATCGTCACCAACCCCGCAACAGACAAAGGTCTGATCTCCATAATATATAAAGAACTCAAGAAACCAGACTTTAAAATGCTAATTAACCCAATTAAAAAATGGGGCATGGAACAGAACAGAGAATTCTCAACAGAAGAAGTTCAAATGGCCAAAAGACACTTAAGATCATGCTCTATCTCCTTAGCAATCAGGGAAATGCAAATCAAAACAACTTTGAGATATCATCTTACACCTGTCAGAATGGCTAAAATCAAAAACACCAATGATAGCCTTTGCTGGAGAGGGTGTGGAGGAAGGGGTACCCTCATCCATTGCTGGTGGGAATGCAAACTTGTGCAACCACTTTGGAAAGCAGTGTGGCGGTTTCTCAGGTAATTCGGGATCAACCTACCCCTGGACCCAGCAATACCACTCTTGGGATTATACCCAAGAGATACCCTATCATATGACAAAAGCATTTGTTCAACTATGTTCATAGCAGCATTATTTGTTATACCCAGAACCTGGAAACAACGTAGATGTCCTTCAATACAAGAATGGATGAAGAAAGTGTGGAATTAGAATACTACTCAGCGGTAAAAAACAATGACTTCTCGAATTTTGCATGCAAATGTATGGAAATAGAAAACACTATCCTGAGTGAGGTATCCCAGACCCAAAAAGAGGAACATGGGATGTACTCACTCATAATTGGTTTCTCGCCACAAATAATGGTCATTGAGTCTATAATCTGTGATCCTACAGAAGCTAAATAAGAAGGTGAACCCAAAGAAAAACATATAGTTGTTATCCTGGGTATGGGAAGTAAACAAGATTGCCGGGCAAAAAATTGGGAACTTGGGGGTGGGGTGGGACAGGGGTAAGGGGAGATGGGGAGAGAAAAGTAAGAAGGGGAGAATGGGGGGAACTTGGGGAAACTGGATTATTGGGAGAAAGGAAGTTTGGATAGAGGAGCAGGGAATCACATAACTTAATTAAGAATGCCATCTTCGGGTTGGCAAGAGACTTGAACCTAGAGGGGCTCCCAGGTGCCCAGGGCGATGTCCTCAGTTAGCTCCTTGGGCAGCTGAGGATAGGGAACCTGAAATGGCCCTATCCTATAGCCATACTGATGAATATCTTGCATATCACCATAGAGCCTTCATCTGGCGATGGATGGATATAGAGACAGAGACCCACACTGGAGCATCGGACTGAGCTCCCAAGGTCCCAATGAAGAGCAGAAGGAGGGAGGACATGAGCAAGGAAGTCAGGACCACAAGGGGTGCACCCACCCACTGAGACAGTAGGGCTGATCTATTGGGAGCTCACAAAGGCCAGCTGGACTGGAACTGAAAAAGCATGGGATAAAACCAGACTCTTTGAACATGGCGGACAATGAGGGCTGATGAGAAGCCAATGACAATGGCACTGGTCCTACTTCATGTTCTGGCTTTGTGGGAGCCTAACCAGTATGGATGTTCACCTTCCTAGACCTGGATGGAGGGGGGAGGACCTTGGACTTTCCACAGGGCAGGGAACCCTGACTGCTCTTCGGACTGGAGAGGGAGGGGGAGAGGAGGGGGGAGGAGGAGAAGAGTGGGAGGGAAGTGGGAGGCTGGGAGGAGGCAGGAATTTCTTTTTTTTTTCTTTCAATAAAAAAAAAGTCCATTGGATGTGACATAATACATTACAATTGTATGACCTACTGTCTTCTCTCATTACCGGGAGAGATCACCTCATTTATAGTGGAACAATAGGTATAGATACCCTTGAAATTTTCAAAGGAGCAAGAGCCAGGAGCAAAGAAGCTAAAAAGTCAAATCAAAGACTTCTCTTCACAACCTTTGAAAGGCTTTTCAAAGTTCAACAATGGCTTAGAGAAGAGGAGGAAGGGGGTAGGAGGAGAGGGGAAGAAAGAAGAGGATGGAGAGGTGAGGAAAGGGAAGAAGAGAAGAGGAAACAATATGTAGTTTTGAGGAGGCAATGTATGGATTTCTGATATGGAATTGAACAACTACAAAGTAAAAAGCATTGAAAGGTTCCCTCCCACTCCTGGCTTTTAAGCCCAACAGTACAGACATCATAGCATCTGTTTCTACCACCATTCTAGAATAGCATTGCTCACCTTGAGGCCCTAGTGATCGTTTTAGTATTGGATAGTTCTATGCTGGGGATGAAAGTTCTCCATTTATTCTAAACTGTTTAGTAGACACTTGCAGGGCTGTAATGAAACAAATCATACACATGGGTCATTTCAATGCATACAGTTTCACCTCTAATAAAAATCTCTACAAGAGAAAATGGCTGGGTCAAAAACTATATTTGCTTGTCATTTTCATAGGCAGCAACACTTGGGTTGCTGCCAATCTCATCGGTGAAGGATAGTGTTTTGGCATTCTTTTGATTTGCATTGCCACGTGGATTAAGGAGCTTTTCCTTTAATATCTAGTTATGTACTTTTTATGAAACATCCATTCATAATTACATTTTCAGAAGTCTTTTTAAACATTAGGATCTTTAAATATGGCATAATTATTTACATTTTCCTTTTGTTTTTGCATGTGTACATGATATTCAAGTACATGTGCGTGTGTGTTCTCATACACAGTAGGTGCATGTGTTTATAGGTAATAGTCACGTGCCTGTGCATTCGTTCCTAGGCCACAGACTGTTGCTGTGTATCTTCATGGATTACTTTCCACCGCCTGTACTCACCCGAACCCGAGCTTGCTAGTTTGGCTAGTTTAAGCAGTCAGCTTGCCCTGGGAATCCCCTGTCACTTTCTGTTGAGCCCTGGGATTACAGATGAGCCATCTTGCATGCCTGACATTTACATGGGTGCTGTGCATCTGAACTCTGGTCCTCATGCTCAGCAAGTGTTTAACCACTGAGTCACCTCTTTAGCCTACAAATCACTTTTTGCAATTTAGCTCATCATCTTTTGATTTACTTATGGATCACAGGAATTTAAAAAAAATGACTGATTGAAGCTTGAGTAAAATATTTCAAAGTCCTCACTTCCCTCCTAATAGTGCCTTTCCTTATGAGTCTATGGAGGTCAAATACATTCAAATATCACATTTCACTCCCTGGCCCCCATAAACCTTTAACAATATCATAATGCAAAATGCATTTAGTCCAATTTCAAATGTCCCCATAGTCTATCACAGTCTCAACAATGTTTAAAAGTCCAAGTTCAAAGTCTCTTCTGAGATTCATGTAACCTCTTAACTAGAATCCCTTGTAAAGTCAAATCAGAAAGTAGATCACATCCTTTCAACATATAGTGGCATGGGATATATATTACCACTCCAAACATAGGGAAGGGACATAGTGAGGAAATACTACATCAAAGCAAGACTAAAACCAGTTGAGCAAACTCCAAACTCTGCATCTCCATGTCTGATGTTGAGATGCTCTCCATATCTCCAACTCCATTCAGCCTTACTGCTTGAAACACAATTCTTTCCCTTGGGCTGGTTCCTTGTTAGCAGCTCTCCTTGGCAGGCACCCCACAGCTCTGGCATCTCTAATATCTTGGATAATTACAAAATTTCAACCGTCCTATGTCTGGGATCCACTCACTATCTTCTGAAGTCTTCCAAAGGATACGGGACTCTTCCCCAGATCTGCTCTCTGCAGCAAACCCCTCTTGTCTTCTAGGCTCTGACTGATTCCACTCCACTGTTACTGTTGTTCTTGGTGGTCATTCCATGGTACTGGCATCTCCAAAATGCTAGGGTCTTCTGCTGCAACTAGACTGCACTTTCATGAATAAACCTCTCATAGGCTCTTTTCATAGTACCATGTCTCGACTTCTTTGCATGATCCCTTCAACTGCCAATGGGGCTGCACCTTCACCAATGCCCTTGCCTGGCTACTCACAGTGCCAAGCCTCGGCTGCATTCCATGACCCCTTCACGCCTTCAAAACCAGTACCACCTGGGTGACACTTACACATTACCAAGTCCAACTGTCAGCACAAGGTACAATCTTGGCTGCCTCTGGAACACAGCTTCTCTGTGCTCTCAGAAAGCTCTTCTCAGAAGGTTTCATTTCAGAGATGTTGGTCTCTTCTTAATCACTGCTAATTTCTTAGCTCCAGCCGACCAGAATCAGGTATCCCAGCAAAGCAAAATTTACTTTTGCCGTTCTGGTGTCTTGCTAATCACAGCTGATTCTTCAGCCCCAGCTAATCGGGACCCCATGATGTAACTCCTTTCTTCTATCCTTAACTCTAAAACTAGAACTACAGGACCAAAACTGTCAAAGTCTGCGGCTTACTGGGGCTGGAACACGACCTCCTTGTTTAATTACACCTTCACCAACTTTTGTCTCTCATTGTCTATGCTTGACTTTTGTGAAACTTGCCCTGTAGACCAGGCTAGCCTTGAACTCACAGAGATCTGCCTGTCTCTGCCTCTGGAGTGCTAGGATTAAAGGCATGTGCCAATATTGCCTGAGACCACCACCTCCTTTATTCTATTTCTTAATCTATTTATCTCCTTGAACAGAAGATTTAGCTCTGTTTCACTTTCCAGTGCTCCTTTTCTCCTCAAATATTTTTCTTTACTCAGCTTGCTCCTTTATTATAGTTACCACTAGCATCCACATGACAGTTTATACTAAGCTGTCTTGAGATTTCTTCTGCCAACAGAATTAACCCAAAACTCTTCACTTTAGCATCAGACAGAGTCTTTGGACAAGAGCAAAAGGCAGCCACTTTCTTTACCAAAATATCACAAGAATGATTTCTAGGCAACATACTAAAATTCTTCATGAAACTTCTTAAGGTCATCCCCCACAGCTCATCAAACCACACACAGCACCGCTGTCTTCCGTGCTCCTATTAGGATGGCCCATTAAGCAGCACTTAATGCATTCAACTACTTTTCTAATTCACAGTCCCATCTGCTGTCTCAAAGTCCATATTATTCCGAATAAAGCCATGGTCAGGCCTACCATACAGCAATACCCTACTCCTGGTACCAACTTCTGCCTTAGTTTGGGTTTCAGTTTCTGTGAAGGGACACCATGACCAAAGCAACTCTTATAAAGGAGAACATTTAATTGAGGAGGTTTGCTTATAGTTTTAGAGGTTCAGTCAATTATCATCATGGCAGGGAACACTATGGCATGCAGGCAGATGTGGTGGTGGAGCTGTGAGTCCTTACATCTTGATTTAGTGACAACAGGAAGTTGACTGACTCACTGGGTGGTATCCGGAGCATAAGAAACCTCAAAGTCTGCTCCCACAGTGACACACTTCCTCTAACAAGGTCACACCCACTCCGGCAAAGCCATGCTTCCTAATGGCGCCATTCCCTGTGAGATTATAAGATTTGGGGGGCCAATTACATTCAAACTACCACACCTGGCTTTAAGCCTGGGACCAGGAAGGAGTTTTCTAGAATGAATGGCTATAGCAAGGGCTTTGCTTCTGATTCCCACTGCTCTCACTTCCTGTTCCTGCCATAGCTAATGACTACAGGTTTGCTCACTGAACACATTACACGTCAATGATGTTAGGGTTCTCTGTATTAGAAATCTGGCATGGGTCTCACTGAGCTAAATCCAAGGTGTTCAACAGAGCTGAGACATTCCAAGGGAATAAGTTTCCTTGCCTTTTCCGGACTCTGAGGACTGTTCACATTGTTTGCTCTTGGTCCTCTAGTTTCTTTTTCTAAAACATGAACAGAGAAAATCACCTGCCCATTCTTTTATTTTAATTAGCTTTGATTTTAAATTGAAATGATTTTCACTTTCTCTTCTTGTATTTCTCCTCTCTCTCTCCCTATCTCTCTCTCTCTTTCTGACACACACATACAAATACACACATAAAAACACATGCGCGTGCGCGCGCGCACGCACATACACACACACCCACACACACCTTTGATGTGTTCTCATTCTAGACCATAGGCTAACCTCAAATTCTTAATCCCACTGTTTCAACCTTTCACATGCTGTGATTCCAGGAATCCACCACTACGCCCAGCTCAAGTGAATTTCTTAAGAGGTGATACAGAGTGGCTCTTATTTTATTGCCACACTTTTTTCTGACCACAACCCAGACAATTCGCTTTCCTTAAAGGATCTATGAGTCTATATCAGACTCACCTGTAGGATTTAAAATAATCTACCAACTCAAAGTCTCCAACTTAATCACAACTGCAGAGTCAAGTTTGCTATAAGGTAATATATGCAGAGTTTTCAGGTATCAAGGTGTAGACATATTTGGAGGAAACACACTTTGTATATCAAAGTTCTCTAACATGATTCTGCGGCCAAAAATGTTGAAGCATTAACTCGGAAAAAGTGGAAGTTGTATTTTATAATCATGTCATAACAGTAGATACATGAGAGGCAAGGTTTGGGGCTGATCATTTTCCCAAAATTAAGGCCTTTCTTACAAACAGCACCTGACTTTAATGCGCTAGTTTCTGCAGAAATCAAAGCAATCCAGCCTCCATTCTGCCTTTATCACTAATCCAACAGGCATTTCAAGCCGTGCTCTCCCTGGCTTGCTGGGCTGTGCAGTCGAGCAGTCCAAAGGGCCCTCAGCACAGCTGCTGCTCTCAGTGCCATAACCAGGATCTGGTTACTCCTACTTCTTCTCTAACTTGGACCCCTCCCAAGAAGAACTTTGATTTAAATATTCTATTACTGAGCTACCAGGCACCCTCTGGCTCCTGCCTGTCTTTGAGGAGATTCCAAATCTCCGTACTTACGTGGACATGCCTTCAATAGCATCTACCAGAAAGTTGCACTTTGTTCTTTCAGTAGTCAAGAAGAAAATTGTGCTCGAGCGAAGGCTCTTCAGTATTTGCAGACAGTTAAGGGATGGATGAGGATGCTGCCAGTTAAAAAGCATATTTCTAAACTGCTTCTCCAGGCCTACAAAGACATGGCTTAGCATGTGCTGGTTGGAGAGAAATCCGAGCTTCTGCCATGGGGTCAGCTATCTTGTTACCTTTTAACCCTATTAACTGATATTCCACTAGCTAAGCACTACTTGCTAAATGTAGTCTGCAAGATCCACACTAGAGAAATGGTTGAGAAATAAAGTAAGATAAGCCCAAAAGGAGCTGTTGAGCGGGAAAACGAAAGGAAACCCACTCTAGGGAGAGGGTACATCCTCCAATTCTCCCATCTATACCCATAACTTGTTGGTCAGTTCTGTTCTGAATCTGTCCTTAATCCTTTCACTTTTCTCAGAAGGACAATGTGAAATGCTGGTTTAGATCTTGCTCTCACTTTCCCTTTCTCTTATTCTCTCTTTCTTCTCTCTCTCGTGTGTGTGTGTGTGTATGTGTGTACATGTGCATGTATGTGCCATGGCACATGTGTGGAGGACAGAGATCCATGCTAGTTGTCAAGCCTCACCTTCCATCTTGTTTGAGACAAGGTCTCTTGTTCACCATTACATTAGCCAAGCCAGCTGCCCGGGAGCTTCTAGGGAATTCTTCTATCTCTTCCTTCCATCTTACTATTGGGCCACTGGCATAACAGATATGCTCAACCAGGTCAGGTTTTATGTGGCTTCTGAACTCATATTCCCATTGTTCAAGCAAGAACTGACCCGGAGAGTCACCTCCTCAGCTCAAAATGTCACTTGCATTGTATGAGGGAAAATGAAGCGTAATTGCAATAGTCTTCAGAAGATGAATAGTTATCTTCCTATATCACTATTTTGAATTTGAAAGAATTTATAGTGTCCACTGTAAGTCTTGAAAATAATGCTGCATGTCCACAGCTAGAAAAATTCTGCATCGTTGTAGTAGATTAGTATTAATTTTAATGCCTCTGGTTTTGAAATATTCTTAATGTCTACTCCAGTAAAAACAGACACACATACACACACGTTCGCAAGCACACACTCACATCCTTGTGCTTAGGATTAGGGCACCCAATGGAGAAAATAATACTTTTGATTCTGTCTCTCTGTTGATGGCATACAGGGTGTTATATGTTGATGTGTTTCTCACAGACCCGAGGAGGAGGATGAGGAAGCGATGAAAGACAAGTGTAGCAGCAGGAGTGAAGTGTGGAAGGAACTCACTGGAACAAGCTTGCCTATCCAGTGTCTGTTTCAGAGCAATCATGTAATGTCCATGATCTCTACTCTCCATAGTCTGCAGAGGAACACACTGTGGCTTTTGTTGCATGGCTAAGACCACATGGCCATTAGGCTGTAGAGACAAAACTCAAATGGAAAACTGTCAAAATTCTACCCCTTTAACTTCAGTATACACTATGTAGAAATCAATGTCTTCACTTGTCTGCTTTCTTACAGGCAGAGGAATACAAAGTTTCAGAAAGTTAAAACAGACAACCTTGAAAGTGATTTTTGGAGAGAGGATCACAAACTGGGGTGAAAACATAAGACCCATTTCTCAATGCTAAGTTTCTGAAATTTCATTTAACTCTTAGGAGGAAGGTTTTTATTCCTCTATTATATCCAAGAAGAAAAAGACTTACGGGATATTGACTTTTATTGAAATGTGTACCTGGATGTTAGATTTGCCTGAGGAATGGGGTTGCCTCTCAAATAACGAGATTTCTCACAGGAATTTGAAATTTCTGGGATTGTATTTTACTACGTGAATGGCATAAGTTAGAGGATCAACTCTTTTTGTTAAACTAGTATATTCTAATCCTTAATGACCAGGGTTCTCACCAACCAGTCATTCCATACTCACCTGTCCCCAATCTTAATACTTTAGAAACATTATTGGCTACAAGAGGAAAGATGAGCTGAAATACTGTAGGGAATGGATGTGTATTTCTTTGTCCTGTGCAAACCTGAAAGCCATACAACAGCTACACTGAACTAATGAACTGAAACAACTAAGTAGTGGGAACCAAGTGGATATCTTGGTCTGCTCAAGGAGTGGCCGAAGGAAGCTTTCGCTTGAAGATCTGTTTCTCTGACCCCTCAGCACAGGTCTGAGTGGCCTGGCAAGTCACTTCTCTCTCCCTCAGAGACCTTGCCAGAGAAATGATCAACAGGCTGCCTGCTGAGGTTTACGACACTAGCCCGAGAACAGCTCTTTCAGTCCAAGTAGGGCTTCAGACTCAGCACCAGGTTTTGCCAAAGCCACATCAAGGAGAATCATTTAACCTGAATTATTTTCCATCTTTTTCTCCTGCTTCTTCGTGAAGGGGCTCTTGGGGCTTTCTTGAAGGGAATAGCTGATGAATCCCTGTGTTCAGCAGCCAGTGTTGCTCTAAGGTGAAATATGACTAGAACTGTAGGATTGGCTTTTCTTTTTGATCTAGCCATTTCTAAGGATGGCATCGCACCTACTGCCTTCCTTCCTTCCGTCTATATAGAAGGGCTGGGGAAGAAGATTTCTGTAAGATTTCCAGGTGAGGCTGAGATAGTAACGATGGGTCATGAAGCTGGGATTAGTGATGCCCAGGTCGTTCATCCAGAGCCTTATGCTGAATTCATTTGAGCCACCAGATTGAATTCAAACAGACAAACAAGCAAACAGATTATTCCCTACTATGAAGAAGAAGATGATTACTTATTCTTTCTTTTCTTTCTTTCTTTTTTATTTTTATTTTTTGATAGTCGGGATCAAATTCAGGACTTTAGCATGGTAGGCAGATGTAACCATTGAGTTGTATCCCCAGTTCTACATTTTTTGTAATGTTAGATAAATGGGTGACTGCATATATTCATCAACAGTTTTATGAAATTATAGCAAAACATTAAAAATTTGGTACCACAATGAACACAGGAAAAGTGGCTCATTTACTAAAATAACAAATTTGTCACATTTTTCTCCTATGGCCCTTACTACAGAACTGTTCTTTTGGGAAATTGCTTGCAGAAGAATGGTGCTATTGATCAGTTATTGAACAGAATAAGTTAATAAAATGACTTTATATACTGCACATCTGTTCAAAATGGTGCTAGTTACAAAATTCCAGGACTATCAGAAAATTCTGCAAATAAACCTTTAAGAAACTGCTAGAGGTGTGAGCTAGTTACATGAATCTGACTTATATTCAGAGAGTCCAGGGTTTTACAGTGGCTTTCCTCATTATGTGGGGTGGACCCTTGAGTCTTAGGAGTTTTTCCCAGCTTTGTTTCCATTACTGTAGGGACACCCACACACTGTCATTGCCACCAGTGTAAGGACAATCATTTCATAAGCAGACTCAGAGGTATCCCGAATTCTCCTGCTTGACCACTTGGCACATCTGAGAACATAAGTCATCCTTAAATGCTAATCTACATTTCTATGTATGGAACAGTGGACCTGAAACTGGACCTAAAATAAAGCAAGTTTCTAAGTTTAGAAGTCATTGATCATTTGACAAGCTCATCAAGCCCAAGGATTTTAAAGGAAAAAAGAATAGCTCAATACCTCTTACGATGTGAATTTCTGCAGGCTGGCTCCATAAAAGCTGTCTGCGATCAAATAAATTAAGTCAGCCAATGTTAACTAGAGCAATTGAGACTCCCTTTCTGGAAGATGTAAGTGTGACGGATGTGATATGCGAGTCTCTAAAGCAGAGTTATAGCATGCAGGATTTCCTGAATTCTCAGACAATGGGAAAGGCCAATATTGTCATCAAGGGACTGGCTAGACAGGATGATTTCGAAGACTCTTTCCTACTCTGAATCCTCCAATAATCTTCTCTTCACACGAAGAGCGAGTTATCCTGCAGATATGTCTTCAGTTTTCAATGCTCCTCTTTAAAATATATGAATCTTTATGAAAAAAAGCATAAAAAATCACAAAAACCATATGTGGCATTTATGAGGGAAAAAAAGGAACCTGAAAAACCATTGTAGAGGGAAGGTGCAATTCAAGGTGCACATTGCTCAATTTCTAGTGAGAGTTTTCATCACTAACCACACTGGCATAGCGCAGTCTCCCATGATGTGAGTCTTAGAAAATAAGAAGATCAGTGGTAAGTGATGCAGTGTTGATTACCAAAAAACCTGGAAATTCTTTCCAGAATCTCTGTGTAAAAAGCTCTGAGTCAAATGTAGGACTTATTTTGTTTTTAAGATTTATTTTATTATTTGTGTGTGTGTTGTGCATACTAGTGCCTGAAACAGGCATGTCAGTGCCTGCCTACAAAGGTCAGAAGAAAGCGTCAGATCCCTTAGAGATGGTGTTACAGGCAATAGTGAGTCACTTGACGTGGGCGCTGGGAACTGAATTTCAGTCCTCTACAAGAGCATCAAGTGCTCTTAACCACTGAGCCATCTCTCCAGCTCCTAAAATGCCAGTCTTGCGGTAGCATTTTTTTTTTCCATGCACACAAAGAATAAAAATCAGCCCTTCCTCCAGTCTGGAGAATCGTTCACCATCTAAAAGTCAAAGGCTTGAGAACAATAGTAAGATGTGAATGCCCTGGCTCTTGCTGTTTTAAAGAAATTTCAGAGCAAAAAATAGACAATTCTATAAACTCAGACACTATGACAGACATCTAGGAGCCCGGGTTATTAGGGGCTTTGTTGTGTTTTGTTAAGTCTTCAATCAGATTTAGTGACAAATAACTGCGTAATTGAACTTCTGACCAAGAAACTTGTGGAATTAAAAAAAAATACTCCCTCAAACCAAGCAAGATTCATTTAGAAACTCTTGTTTGGATTCCCATAAGAGGAAGAAATATCCTCCTCCTTATAGTGTTTTTTCTTCCCCTTTTTGGCACAAACTGCTAGTTTGAGTTCGTGTTCTCGTAACTGTCTCTACCTCCGTTTATGGAGATTTCCTTTCTTTATTTTAACCTGCTGGTGGAACTTGAACAAATGGATGATACAACTAAAAATCGATTTTCTTGGAATATTCCTTACTAGGGGAAAGACAATATAGTTTAGGCTAGACAAAAATGGTGAGATTAAATATGATCAGAGCTACATGGCAGCCCTAGGGAATGTGTCCGCCTCAACTCAGGGTTTACAGTCACTGTAATTTTAATCAGATTTAAATGTAAGAGTATTTCATAATTTTCCACTCAGCCCTCCTTTTTTTTGGAAAAGAAAAACCTCCAAAACAAGAGAAATTAAGAAAGAGAATAGTATAGTCGGTGTGGTTATGTGGCAAGGTTCAGTCTGCACACACATGGTCTCTGCCTGTTTCCCGACATAGACTGAAAACTGCCTGTGCTTCTTCTTCAAATCAGGAGACTGGAAGTTGAAGCCAATGGGAGGAACTTTAGTTTTGGCTTTATATTGTTACCAACTAGCTTCCAATAAACCATGTGACTATAGCTTGAACAGTGAAATGACATTCTGATGAAAATGGGAGAGACTTGAGTTAAATGATTTGAACTGCCCCTTCGCTTGTACAGATTTACCTCTGTAAATCTTAGTGATGATTTCATGAAATTAACAAAAGGTATACAATTTATTTTCATTTTTATAATAATTAAAGCAATCTGACAGGCCAGGGAATGAAAGAATAGTAATGCATATTTACCTAAGACTAATCTATCTCAAATGATAATAAATAATTTTTATTAATTGGTCTATGAAGGAATTGAGCTTAAGGTCATTATCATCCTAACTATCATCATCATTACCATCATCATGATCTTTATCACTATTATACACACCATATAGTAGAAATAAGGAAAGACAGGGGAAGTTCTACTACAGAATAGCTAGTGAATGTCAAAGGTCAGAGTCAAAGTCAGGCTCTCTGTCCTCTTCAGCAATGCTCATGACCTGTGTGGTTGTTGCCCAAACCAGACAAGAAATAACAATCTCAGAGAACTTAGACAACAATGCGGACACTAAGAGAGAATTACACAGATCTAATCTACATGGGAAGTAGAAAAAGACAAGATCTCCTGAGTAAATTGGGAGCATGGGGACCTTGGGAGATGGCTGAAGTGGGGAGGGAGAGGCAGGAAGGGGAGCAGAGAAAAATGTAGAGCTCAATAAAAATCAATAAAAAATGCCTACAATTATGCTCTGGAGAAGTGGTTGGAATTGAGAGTTTGGAGAACACACAGGCGATTAGGAAAGGGTCTGGCTAGATGAAAAGACACTGGAAGTAGCAAGGAAGGTGAGTGATTGTCCATGCTGCCAGGCTCTCAGACAAGACTGGCACATTGGTTGGTGACCATCTCCATTCTTGGAAAGCTGGCCTAGAAAGAGACCAGTCCCTTTTTAGGAAGGCTCACTTTAGTTGGGAACATGTCATTCTTAGGTTGCCTATAAAGTTCTTTCATATAGAGAAATATTCCTGCATAGGCCAGATAAAAGTTGGTGCTAATCTTGGCTAACATGTATGTATAGGAAATGCTGGTGTATCTGTAGCAGGAGATTTTTATTAGATGTGAACAATTCATCAAAACAGTCATGTCTTGGGTGTGTGACAGTGAAAACAAGCCCAGCCTTATGATGGGTGAGGACACAGGCATAGCTGAGGGGGATCGTTCCAGCTGGTAGGCACATCAGGACGTGAAGTATGAGGCAGTTTGGGGAGAGGACAGCAAGAACAGAGAGATGGGCTATAAAAACATCCATGTTTGAAAATGAAAGTCATTTTCATTTGGCACATTAAAGGGAAGGCAGAGAGTACATCATGAAAAATGAGCATATGTCATTCTCAACAGCATGGATCTCATGTGTATCATGAAAGACTGCAGAAGGGTCTTTCTCTGAGAAAAGAGTTAAGAGGGGGCAATGCAAGTGGAAATGGGAAAAAATGAGGAGTGAGAAGGCCAATGTGATTATCCAAGGGAGAGAAATGAGAGGCAGATGAGCAGGCCCGGCCAAATGGGTTGATGGAGGTACAGAAATGTTTGGAAGAGAGACCTTGTGACTGGGAGATGCAGAGACTCTACATGGTTTGGGGCAGAGAAACTGAATGCTTTCATGAGTGGGCACTGATATGAAGGAAGAGAAGACATGTTTATTTCTTTGTATCTGAATCTCTGGAGCCCTCGTATAGTTATATCAATCTGAATGTCAGGGAGGGAACCTTGCTGAAGATGATAGGCTTTCATATCAGGAAAAATAATGATTAAAATTGTTCTTGCCAGCACTTACAGTACGCAGGCCTCGACTGATAGATATTCTGCATGAGTGCACACAGTAGCTCCATTAACCCCCAGGACTGCATCCTGAGCAGAAATGAAATTTACCCTTATAGAAATTGTAAGTAAGAACAGGATGGCCACACTGTTTATCCAGAACTGTACAGCTAGTCAATGTGGGTGTAAGAGCTAGGATTTCAACTCAGGTTTATCGTCTAGACGTAGACAACATTTGCAACTAGGTTTTTGTTGTTTTGTGTTTTTGATATTTAAACATAACTTTTCCTATTTGTTTGTAAAGCATGAAAACTGTAAAAAGGAGTGATTATAAAATGAAAATAAGTATGAGCATATTAATGGGACAAGAATGTTACCTTTGAGGAACCAAAGAATAACAAACAGCTAAGAAATGAACGCAGAAGGAAAAAGAATTTGCCCGGGGCCTTGTACATGAAAAGAACAGAGACTACAGTGGGGACAAAGAGTAAAAAAATATTGAAGAAAGTGGTGCTCCACATGCTAGCTGTTGCCAAAAGAATCCGGATGAAGATTGATCTGAACTATTTGACTTTGGCAGCAATCAGAGCAAATTCACTGCAGCAAATGTTCTAAAGATGCAAGGAGCTGGAGCCCCTGTGTAGGATATTTTGAGAAAGTTGTTTAACAAAGGAAAGAAAAAAATCAGGTATCAACAATAGTAATTGCAAGGATGGTGGCTCTTGGAAATAATTTATTATTTATTCACTTATTTATTTGAAAAGAGGCTTATTTGAGTGAAGTTTTAGAGCCAAGGGTGAAAAACTTGAAGCACGAGGCTTAACCCATAGAGGTAAAAGCACATTAGCAAATCTGAAGCCAGGTCTACAGGGAAGCAGGAAAGTAGGGATAACCACCTGGCACACAGAGAGTTGTGTTGGCCTTAAACTGGCCCAAGGTTAATTTGTCTTTGACTGCAGAGGAAACGTACTGGGAGGGGAGAGAGTATTTGTAAATTGTTATGGTCAGGGGTAAGCAGCTTATATTCTGTGCAATTTGATTTCTCAATTGGAGCAGGTTGATTTATCATTCCATAGGGTAAAAAATATGACACCTTGACAATATGGGAAACTGAGAAAGTGTTGACCAGGGGAGCAGACTGGAAGCCATCTGTAGCTATGCACCTGGGGACAAGATCTCTCGGGTGTCAGAAAATACTTGACAGGAGCAAACCTTGAACCTAGAGAAAACTCCCATCTGAACTAAGTAGTGGATAATAAACTTTCACTGGAGAGGAAGACATTTAGAAAGAATACCAGAGGGAGATGGATCCGTGGGTAAAGTGCTTTTTGTGTAGGTATGAGGACTTGAATTCAAAGCCCAGATACTCAAGAGCTGGAGTTAGAGGTGGCTATAATCCCAGCCGAGGTGGAGACTGGAGGATCCCAAGGACTCACTGGCCAGACACTAGCCAATTGGGGAACTCTAGGTTTACTGGGAGACTCTATGTCAAAAAAATAACATGGAAGTTGAGAGAAGACAGCTGACTTTAATCTCATGCCTCCACATGCACCCGCATGGACTAGGGCACATCTACACACACACACACACACACACACACACACACACACACACACCAATGAAAGATAAAAAGGAACCGAGTACTCAACAGAATGAGAATCCAAGGCACACCACCCATGTACCATGGTCACAGAGGTTTTATTTATACCGTTGGAAAGAGGTGGGAGAGTAAAGAGACCCAGATATTTTACCCTAGCAGCGAGAATAGGCCTCGGAGGTTACAGTCTTCCTCTGTAGCCTCCCTCCTTCATTCCACTCATCCTTCCACTATTTACATTTTACAGTGTAAAATGGAAACTGCCTGAATATATGTAAGTGATTAAGGAGGAGGATGGGAGACTCAAAAAAAAAAAAAAAAGAGAAACAGAGAAGCATTAGGGGGAACATGAAATGGAAGAAATAAAGAGCATGTTGGGCAAGATTAGCGATTTTGTCCTCTGAAATGGAGGAGACATTGTAGGGCTGAGGAAATCTGTGTCTGAGCAGATGCTCCACCTCCAAAGGCATGTCCTCAGAACACACAGAAGGAAAATGATCTCTCTATGTAAGAGGTGTGATCGGAAGAGGTGTGCGATGTAGAGGTAGGGCCGGGTGCAGTGGTGCATGCCTGTAGTCCCAGCTACTCGGGAGG
This sequence comes from Microtus oregoni, assembly GCF_018167655.1. NCBI lineage: Eukaryota > Metazoa > Chordata > Mammalia > Rodentia > Cricetidae > Microtus > Microtus oregoni. The sequence goes on along the minus strand of NW_024544552.1, from coordinate 652,262 downwards.
CTGAGACAGGAGGATCGCTTGAGTCCAGGAGTTCTGGGCTGTAGTGCGCTATGCCGATCGGGTGTCCGCACTAAGTTTGGCATCAGTGCTAGACTTAGGAAATAACTCTGGTGGAAGGGGGAAGGAATAGGACCTAACCAAGTGAATTGACCTCTTAGCATTCCATCCTGCATAGAGGAAATACCCATGATGCTTCACCCCTTCCTGAGGAGCTGTTCATGTGTCATGGTTGCTGCAGGGCCAAGTGGCATTTTGAACATTGTCACTACTGGGGGACTAGTTGAGAAGAAGGGGTCCAGAGGGAAAAGAAGGGGGTAAGAGAAAATAATAGGGATGACTATAAACACAACACATGTTATATATGCGTGAAACTACCAAAACACAAAACAAACACAAGCCAGCAGAGGGAGTTCAATAAGCCCTGTAGGCTGTGGGGGTTTATTTCTTCATAATGAAATTGGGAAAAAACAGTCATACAAGTCCTGCAGGATACCCACCATGACTCATGGAATGACTTTCATGGTGGTTTACAGAATTCACTTCAGACATTGACCCCTAATATAATTTCCTATAAAAGACAGAACTTTGTTCTATTAAACCCAAATAATCACTAAGCCTGAAAATGATTTATATTTGTACTATACTTATATTGATATCTATGGAAGAATGGGTTTCAAAACAATGAAAGTCAACCAGTAGGAAGAGGAACAAGGAACAGAATTGGCTGGCTGTTAAGTCATTCTTTGTGGCTACTTGGATTATCAGTGTATTCTGATCAATTAAAAATTCCCTCAAAGTTTTAGGGGATTCGGTTGGATTCACCTCTTAAACAGCTGGTGGCTCTGTCTTGCCTCTGGTTCTCTTGAGAATGATCCCCTTTAGAGTCTTATGCACCAGCAATATCTACCACCATAGATGATATGAGTGCAGGGTTTCTCCCTTATATGTAGCAGACTGGAAATAGATTTAAAGGGCTGTGGATCACCTAGTGGATTTTCTTTGTTTGTTTGCTTTTGAGACAAGGTCTCATGAAGCCAGTGCTGGATGGTGTAGAATTTGCCAAAGATGACCTTGAATGTCTGGTCCTCCTTCTTGTATCTCCCAAGCACAGGGTTTAAAGGTCTGTACTACCACATGCTGTTTATGTGGTACTGAGGATGGAGCCCAGGACTTTCGTGCATACCAGACCAAGGGATTTTTTAGCAAGCAAGCCATGTCCCCAGAACACTTCATCATTTTCTTCTCTACCTGAATTTATATTAAAGACATTGTTAGATAAAACATCAACCATTGACAAATTATCAAATGGGTCAAGGTACTGTATATGCACATCTCTTTTAAGATGAACTGGAAATAACACATTGAACTAAAAGTACTTTGAAATATCTCTTCAGAGGAGCAATTTTAGATACCATATTATAGAAATTAAACACTATCAAACCATGGGCAGCCCAAGTTATCTGCTCAAATACTGATGCCAAATGCATGGCAGAAGTCTATTAAGGGCTGGTGTAGATTTAAAAGGGGGGTGGAGACACCAACTGGTACTTCCAGAATTTCAGAATTGGAGATTTCTTTTTCCTGCCACCCTGCTGGCTGTGGTTATCTTGTTTCCCCAGTCTTATTTATTTATTTATTTATTTATTTATTTATTTATTTATGATTTCTGCCTCCTCCCCGCCACCGCCTCCCATCTCCCTCCCCCTCTCCCAGTCAAGTCCCCCTCCCTCGACAGTCCGAAGAGCAATCAGGGTTCCCTGCCCTGTGGGAAGTCCAAGGACCACCCACCTCCATCCAGGTCTAGTAAGGTGAGCATCCAAACTGCCTAGGCTCCCACAAAGCCAGTACTTGCAGTAGGATCAAAAACCCATTGCCATTGTTCTTGAGTTCTCAGTAGTCCTCATTGTCCGCTATGTTCAGTGAGTCCGGTTTTATCCCAGGCTTTTTCAGACCCAGGCCAGCTGGCCTTGGTGAGTTCCCGATAGAACATCCCCATTGTCTCAGTGTATGAGTGCACCCCTCGCGATCCTGAGTTCCTTGCTCGTGCTCTCTCTCCTTCTGCTCCTGATTTGGACCTTTTTGAAGTAGGAAAGCCTCACCTCACTGGCCACATTACAGACAAGTCATGTGCACTGAGCCCTCTCCCTTACCATCAGACTCCCACCATTATGTTTCTATTTATCATCCTCATCGGCTTTCTTCTGATAGTCTGATGCATCTTACACTGGTCAAAACCAAACTCATTGGGCTGAGGAGATGGCTCAGTTGGTAAAATGCTTATTCTACAGTTACAGTTTCCTGCTTTTCTTTCTCCAGAACCAACAAAATGTAAATAGTAAATGAAATACTAAGACACATGGGCACAACAACACATGTCTATATTCCCAGCATTGGGTAAGCAGAGACAGGAGGATTCCCTAAGGCTAGCTGGCCAGTCAGGCTAATGAAAATGGTGAGCTCCAGATTCCATGAGAAAGCCAATCCCAAAACAGAAAATAATAATATGGACAGTGACTGACTAATACATGCAGTATCTGCCTCTGGCCTCCACATGCACCCCACACACAAGCACTTGCATACACATGAACAGTTCACACACGTGTGAGCAACCTGAACACCTTAGCTGTTTACATTGGTCCGCTTGAGGTCGTCAGTCTTTCTCCTATGTGTCTGAACACCTGGGATTTTGTTATCCTTTTGTTCTGTCTTCTGATCTTGCAGGAATGAATCATCTCAAAACATTTAATCGAGAGGGGGGAGGGTGAGAGAGAGAGAGATTTACTGAACTTTGAGAGAAGCGCCCACCTCTCTCTTCAGACACATCCTGCTGTACTTCTAAGAATTTACAAGAGCTCCAGATCATCCACACTGGGCTCCTTCATGACAAAAGTGTGGGATGATACACAGTTTTAAAAATTGACCTGATTGCTCTCCAAGACTCTGAAAGACTTGATAGCCTGTCTTCAGACCTGTGTGGTAAGGATGGGAGGAGGAGAAGGTCATTTGGCTTCTAATGCTAGCTCTGTGCTAGGCAGTTAGAAACAGGGGAACGTCTTCAAGTGCAATGCTGCTGTAAGTTTTCCAGTAATCTAGCTCTCTGAATTGCAAATACTGGAAACCCCTTTTTGCCTTCCTGCTTCACACTGACAGCAACACTTTGCCTGCCCACATCTGAGACCTTGTGGCTTTTGATTCCTTCTGCTGCGGAGGCCTCCCCTCTTGTTTTCTCAAAATGTAAATATTTGTTCTGTCTGCATCCTAATTGCTAGTCTTGGTGTCTTATTGACTATGAGGGCTGTGGTAACGCGGACGCCTCAGGATCCCTTGTTATGTGCTAGGATTTCATGTCGTATGACATTAGCTTGGCGTAGCTGACAGCCACCCTGTTCTTATGCCCCTGACTAACTTGCAGTTATGTCTATAATTGAAACCCACTATTATTTGATTCCCCTCTACAGAGAGGAAAGGCAGAACTATCGTCTTGTACACACAGCAAACCACAGGAGCCTGGGCAAGGGTCCGTAATGACAGGGCCCCTCCCACACAGGGCATTTGCAAGCTTTTTACTAATGACTTTAATTTTCTTTGTCTAGACTAACTTATTGCATTTAAAGTGCTGCTTTTCTAGGGGGCAGGGAAATCATTAGTCCTTCAATGCTGGCCAAATGAGGAGCGGCGAGGAACACAAATAACCAAGAGAGTCAGGAAAAAGGAACCAGAGGACTTGCCAGTGAATGGGCTGCCTCCTGAAGAACATGCTAGCTTCAAGTTGCCTAGTTAGGAAGCTGTGTTTCAGAAGGACCAGCATCTACAGCATCAACAGCTAATAGTTCATGAGATAATGTGTAAATCGAGAAAAGGTGGGGACCCCTTCAAAGTACACAGGTAGTCGGGAGGGAAGGGCCATGTCTGGCTGCTCGGTTATGGATGCTCTTGGGTGCCTGAGGAAGAACTCTGTTCTACCACTATTATAGTGAGGCCTCATTGGTGAAAGCAACAACAGAATGAGGGCTTGTGTGGTATTGCTGGCACACGTTTGTTTGTGGTGAGAACACCGGGAGAAATGTAATATGTTGGCCATAAACCCTTTTGAAACGTTCCTTGGACGAAAGGACACTGAGCAAGAGCAGGGTGGTCATTCACACCTTCTAAAAGCCTGAGTGGGAAAGGAACAGAGGTGGTTTATAATGGCCAGGATTTCAGACTGGGAAGATGAACTTGAGGGACCCCAGGCCGACACAGAACACCAAAAGGCCTCAGGGCAAGGACAGTCCTCAGTTGGTACATTCTCTTCACTTCCACACGCCAAAGCCTTGGGAACATTGGGAGTGTCTGAGGCCTGAAAGGCCTTGTCATGGGGTTGTTCCCTTTTGCCAAGTCCTCCACTGTCTGCCTGCTCACTTCCTACTCCTCCTCTGCTTGTGTCCTCTCCGCCACTTTAGCACACTCAAAATTGGTTGTTTTCCTAGGCAGTGCCGGCTCTGTTCATCTTACTCCTGTCTGCTTCAGTTAAGCTTCTCTTGAAAGATCTGCTTTGCAGTTTGGTTGAACTTTTGGTGAGCCAAAATTCCTCGGGCTTTTTACTGGTGGTATGGATTTATTTATATTTATTCTTTACAAATTGTGCATAGTGAAGATTATTCTATTAGAAGTAGTCTTCAGGCTGGGTCTGAGATGAAGAACTGATACAGTATATTTCTGTTTGTTTTGGTGACTTAAACATTTCCATTTGTTTGTTTGTTTGTTTTGATGGGGCACCCACGTGTGGAGGTAAGAGGGCAACTTAGAGGAGTTGGTTCTCTCCTATCATATGGGTTCCAGGGACCAAACTCATGTTCTAAGGTTTGGCAGCAGGCACCCTCACTGTCTGAGCTATCTTATAGGCTCTTTTCTGGTGGTAGAGATAGTGGTGGTGATGGAGGTGGTAGAAGTGGTAGTATTGACGGTGGAGATAGTGATGGAGGTGGTGGTGGTAGGTTTGTGTGTGTGTTTGTTTGTGTGAATTCACATTTTAATTTTGTTTTTATTTTGTGGCCATTTTTCACCGTTACCCAGGAAACTCCTAGGCTAAAACAATCCTCCTGCCGCAGCCCAATTGAGTAGATAGGACCACTGGTTCATGCCACCAGTCCTGGTTTAGATGCCCTGTGTTTTCTCAAGAAGAATAAGGAGATGATTTAAGCTTGCTAAATCTTCCTAAATTTGAGGGAACTGTTAAGGTAAAGATTATAGTAGCCCCAAGATCTGCTGTGTGTCCTCAGTCCTAGGTTGGGCAGTCACACAGCTGGCAATAACCTTTGACTGCCTTTGCTCTTTCTCTGCTACCCACAATTCCACTTTCTCTGGGAAAGACAATTTTGTACTGAAGCCCCTGTGGTTTTCTTCTGCGTGGCACCGTGCCCTCAGTTTGGAGGCATTTTCAGTTGTCAGTGTGGGGGGCTTTTGTCTAAGATAGCAGATAGGGATGGGGAAAAATGAGCGCCAATGCACCTGTCTCCGCCTTCGTGCAAGTGTCCTGTCCTTTGCCAACAGCGCCCAGGCTGAGGAACCGTGGACTAGACGTGTTTACCACCCAGTCACATCCCTGAAAACACGAAAGCCAGAGGTACTGCTAGGCATTCCATAGCAACTTTTAAAAATGGATGCATTCTTTTCCTTTATGATATCAGATAATTCTTTGGATTTTTTTCCTCACTCAGATTTGACAGAACTTGAATCCTCTGATTGTTGCCATAAGATTGCAAACCAGCCTAATCTCCAGTAAAACTTTGTTTATGCTTCTTACTTAGAACAAAGACATTTTGGGGAATCTTAATAACTTAATTTTTTAAATCTTTTGATATCAATTAAACGATCCAATTGACGTTTGCTACAGAATTATTTAGCTTTTCTGGGAAAAAAATGATTTTTTTTTACTTTTACAAATTCTGTGAGATCCCACCAAAACTATTGTCTTCTTGATGTAGCCTCATACTGCCTTTCTATACAGTTCCTAGGGGCCGAGGAAGAAGTAAGCCTTTCTGTGAAGATTCCTAAAGTGCTGGCCTGACTTCCTTTTCATTTTCCGAAGCATTTTATTTTTTAAAATAATTATTAATTGTCCTGTATATATGATGTGGCGGGGAGGGGATAGACAGGAACCACAGCTCATTTGTGGAGGTCAGAGGACAATTTGGGGAAGCTGGATCTTTCTTTCTATCCTATAGATTCCGGGTATGGAACTCAGATCATCCCACGCCATTGCAGAAGCTTTTGCCCTTGAGCCATGTTGAATTACTTTAAGCTGAACCCAAACATCTCACTTTACCTTTATTCTATGCCTTAGGAGAACATGCAGGTTTAATGTATCATAAAGTATGGTAACAAATGCACCCAGCAGTCATCAAAGAAAGTTCATGTTATTTTTAAGAACAAAATACATTTTGAAGAACATGCCTGACCTAAGTACCAACGATGTCATTAAGGGAAACTTACTATGATGAGCCTGCCTTGCCACTGGTCTTTCAAAGAGATTGCTGTATAATCACATTTTAAAACAGCGTGATAGGCTTAACATGGTTTCTGAAATTAGAAATAAGGGAAATACTCTACATAATGTGAAAATACTAGACTCTGAAAGCTATATTATTGGCTTTTTTTTTAAAGTGGAAGCAAGACTAGAGTGATTCACATATTCAACACGTTCCGACTGTGACCAGAAATACTCCCGAGTTGTCAGGCAGTGGTGTGGTTTCTGTTATTAGAAGGAGGATGATTGCATCCTGTTTTTTCACCATTTCCAAGGCCACCCATACCCCTTCCCTTGATTGGCTTTGTGATGCTCGGAGCCCCTATTCCTGTTTCCTAACACACAGTCTGTGTCCTGTGATCTGCACACATGCGCACAACTGAAGTGTCAGAACCCTGAGTCTCCGACAAATTGGGCAAGACTCAAAATTCAAAACCAACGTCACCCACACCAACTAATTTCATAAAAAGAAAATCCGATTACAAATTACGCATCCACTATAGCATAACCACTTTGCATAAAGCTCAACAGAAAGGCAGCTGTTTAATTAGCCAGGTGATGCTTATTAAGCAGTTATTGCTTTAAACCACAATAAAGACCACAGAGTGCAGACCCAGTTCATTAACCAATGGTAAGCTTCTCTGCAGCTCTTTCACGGGGGCCTCTGATTCCTCTAAATAGAATCTGCTGCCAATTCATTTGTATTACGCACTTAACTCCACGTGTGCCTTGCTGTGCATGATGCCGGCAAACAAGCGGCTTGCCAGCACCACCCTTTCTTAAGCAGATTCTGTATTTGTACTTATCGTTGCCTCTCCCATAGTCTCCACCATGGGGTTTTGTATGTAATCAGCTACCAATGAGTAATTGTTAGATTTACCTGAATTCAGTAGAGACATGAACAATGGAGGAAATCGCAATGAATACTGCTTTTGTCTACTTCCAAACGTACATTGTTTTTTGTGGATTTATAAATGTGTCGCAATATATTGTTGACACTATCCCTGGTAATTTTGACAGTAAAGTATTCATTTTATTATAAGGAAGGATTACTGACAGATAAATAGACTCCTGTCTGCTTATTGATTTAGCACAGCATCTCACGTATTGTACACAGAGGTAATGTACCCTCTGTTCATTTACAATATGGTGACCTAGGGTAGCATGTGAAAATTGCCAATTAACAAGAATTGCCAATAGAAGGCAATAGATATTATAGAAAATAAGGAACTTGAAGCCTTAAAATATTTATTTTTATATTATGTATTTGATATTTTTGTTTATATTTATAAAGGGCTGGGACATGTTTTACACACACACACACACACACGCATCAGAAAAGTGTAATTCACGAGAAGAAGGAGACTCGTGAGACAGGAAGGCTTGTCTTCGGATGGGAGGAGGTACAGGTTCCTCATGCAGTGGAGAAGAGTTGCATCAAGCTGCCAAGCCAGGCCTGGAGATGAAGAAGATGTGGAGACAACAAGAGAAAGGAAGGTCCATTTGCAGAAAAGAGTGTGACCATCTGATGGGTACAATCACACAGAACTGACTTTGGGAACAAGACAGATAGTGATGCGGGGACAAATAGAAGCACGATGAACTCAGGCGAACTCACAAATTAATAATCTGCACAGAAATCCACAGCAGAATTTCCTACACTTCTGTAATGCCACTCGAGACTGGGTGACTGATAAAGCACCTGATGACAAGGAGTGTTGTGACAAAAGCCCCCGAGGGTGGTCTTAGAGATCACTGGGAAAGGGGAGAGAACACAATGTACCATCTACTAAAAAGTGCATAAGGATTGTTCTGGCCCTAAACGAAGAGCTGGAAGCAGAGATTAGGAGGCGTCTTCAGAAGTTGGCTCCTGACACTTCTGTCCCACATCAGCATCGCCTGTCCACATTCCCACCGAAGAGTGATCTTTTGGATCAATATAAACGATCTTAATGATACTTTTGTTACAAGCTGACAAATTTACAGTGGTTTTCATCACACATTGGCAGGGAGATCAGTTCAAGGCAGATGCTATGCTCCCACAGGCAGTAAGTGGACAATTTCAAACAGTTACAGCCTATATTGTTTAAATTATAATCTTAATATATTTGAACACATTGTGATTGCTACAGCAGGGCCATGATGATCAACTAGAATGAAAACAGAATTTAAAAGCAACAATAATTTTGGAGAAAAAAAATTCTGAGGACAAAGAAACCCACTAAAAGTGTTTTGTGATGGGCTGAGCATTTCTGGATCCTCTTTAATTTGATTTATTCTGTTGCCTGCTGAAATCGGGCTAGTGTCTTGTCTTCTGTGTGCTTTCTGTGGAGCTATTCCAAGCACAGAGTCTTCTTCAGTTTTGGAAGAAACTTTTCATTTGGATGCTTTCCATGAGGGTTCAAAGAAAGATGAAATGCTGGATCCTGAGAGATGAAACGATGCTAAGAATTAACTTTCTGCCATGAGATGGAAGGACCTGATGTTTGCTGAACATCACCTTTACTGGAAAAAAATATTTTGAATATTGTTTTTAAATGAATACTTAAAATATAAGCATAAATAAAAGTAAAAAAAATCCATAGGGTTTCCAACAGCTGTTTCTTATCCCCTATTTAAGGAAGAGTCTAGCATTAGGTGAAGCCATCGAAGGCAAGTACCCATTGAATTAATAGACAAAGAGGAAGAACTTCAGAAAGCAGTTTCTTGCAGCAAGGCTTGTAGGTTATGTTACTGTCGTTCCAGATCTTATGGATCAGAGAAGCTGTGACTTCACACAAGTGAAGAGATTAGGCAATGTAAGTAAATAAGTGGATAATGGGAGCTGGTAAACTACTATGGCGTCTCTCATATATGCCTCTTTATCCTCACATTTTAACCAGATAAAGTTCAGTAGAGACTGTAGACATTTTCTTATAGGCCTAACATTAGGATCTTAAGGCTGAAGCGACTGTGAACTCATATAGAATTTAATCTTTTGTTTCCTGTAAGCAGCTAATGTAAGAATGCAAGCTTCTGAGGGCTTCTTCCTGTACTTTTCCAGCTTTTAAGAGCGTTCACTTAAGAACATAAACATGTTCTCGGTGGGGTGCACAGTGTCAGGGTGGAGGGTCTTATCAGAAAGCTCTGATGCCAAGAGGCAATATGATGCAAGATCGCCCCAGATCTCAGATTCAGCTTATGAATGCAGGACAATGACACAGTCCCCAGCCTATTTTATGTACGGAGGACACCTCTTGATGATCTTGTAAAAGTGCATGGGTAAGGTGGCAGGACATGAAAAAACCCTTTTCAGTTGCTCATCTCTTCTCCTCTGTGGCTTGCCATGGTTATTAATAGTAGATGGCGACCACAATCTATCTATGTAAGTATTCTTAAGCTTATTTAACCATTCCTTCCCTGTCTTTTGCATTTCCTGCCCCAAGTACCAGTATCTTCTCAGGAAGAAATGCCATGGTATTTCTGGCAGACCGTATATAGGAAATCATATATTGCAACCTGACCTCAGAATGCTTTGATGCCAAGGGCCATAAGAAGTCCATCTGAAATCACAAAGGCTTTGAAGTGTCAGATTTCTTGGCCCTGAGCCAATGTGACCCTTGAATCAAAAGGAAACAACTGGTCTTTTCAGGCATCTGTTAAAGCTACACAGACCCAATGGGGTGGTTGGCCTAAGCCTAGCAGAAGCAAAAACCAAGGTATATTCTGGTCTTCTGTTGCCCGGAAAGCCAGCCTCTTGCATGTGGGATGTATTCAGCTTTCAAGGGTAAGGAACAAATGATACATTCAACTGACTCTCTGGGAATCAAAGTGTATAAATTTGTTTTTGTAGCTTTATTAGTGCCTGTCCTCTGTCCCAGGCCACCAGCTTATCAAACATATAAAAGTCTTCTCAACTCAACATGAAGCATGGATGTTGAAGCGAGATGACAAAGATCCACACTCCATTAGACAACTTCCCAATTAGCAGTCATGAACATGTTCCCACAGTTTAAACTGTTAACACTTCATGCTTAAGGCAGTGTGAGATCTCAGATTGTCACCATTTATTGACAGAGGAAAAACTTATAAGAACAATTGCCCTTCATTGTATACAGGAAAATAAAAAAATTTAAAAGCAGAACACACACACACACACACACACATACACAGACACACACACACACACACACAAATGCACTTTGCCACAGACACATGCACACATACACATCAGACACACACACACACTGAGAGACCGTGCCTCCCCAAAATAGCACATTCCTCAGTGAATAACAGTTCAGCTCATCTTTATGGAGTTTGGTTTTCTTAATCCTCATCTAAAACAACCATGGAAAATACTGCATGGTTTATAGAGGAAGGCAGTCTGACTTAACATACACCAACTAAGAAGAATCAAGTGAAACTGAAAGACAAATCCCAGTTATGAATAGCTGCCTAAAGGGCTCACCCGTGTGCCATCTTCCCAGCACAGTGCACAGCTTCTGCAGTTGACAGGACCCACCAGTTCTTGGCTTAGGTGCTATATGCATTCAAGACTTGAGTCACCCAATTTCCCTTATGCAGCAAGGGAATAATGAGACCTAAAGTCTAACATTTTCCAGGTCTTTTGCATAGGTCCTTCTTAGAGTAAGAGACAGGAGGATTCCAGAAGCTTCCAGGACAGCCAATTGAGCCAAACTGCTATAGATTCTGTGAGAGACCCTGTCCCAAAAAACAAGGTAGAGCACAATAGATGAGGATGTCCTAGCATTGACCTTTGGCCTCCAATGGGCCCACTGGGACAATTGCATCTACATAAATGTTTATATACCACACATAATGTCAGTAATATTTTACATGCAAAATGGTGGCAATCCTAGAACCAAAGCATTTAAACATGTACAGTTCATGGTTTCATGGAGCACAAAGTCTATGCACAGACCCCCCCCCCCCCCGCTTCAAAAACATGAAAGAAAGAGAGAAGAGAGAAATAAGAAAGAAAGAAAGAAAGAAAGAAAGAAAGAAAGAAAGAGCGGGCAGCCAAATGATTTCAATGCCCTGCCTAACCCAGAGAAACAAGAGGCAATGGCAAGCTCAGCCATGGAAGCAACTGCACTACAGCGTTGCATCTCCTAGGGCTTCAACACCAGGTGTCTTTAATTTTAACTACTGATAAACATACAGCAGCCCATCTCCATCTGATTTCCTCAAATTTTATTTACATTCATTTCAGAGCAGTGAGTAGTACTGGTTGGTCTCTGTTTCTTAGGACAATCTCCAGAAAGCATGACAGGTAGCTAAATGAGATATATGGAGTAAAAATCTGAATTGAGATCTCCCCTCCGAGTTAAAAAAAAAAGTGATCAAAACTAAGTAAGCTAGATACATGGACTTGAGAAAGAAAAGGTATTTTATTTTCAATGCTTTCAGAAACTAAAATTAAAGTTCAGATTTTAAGGACTGAGTACTTAACTCCATAGTATAGCTGTGGGTTCGTTTTCAGCACTGAGAGAGGGATGAGGAAGAGAAAGGGGAGGAAAGGGGGGAAAGAAAACAGAACAGTGGTGGAAAGGGGAAAGAAAGGGTAGGGCAGGAGAGAAGACTAAATCAGATTTTAAAAACTGCCTAGTTTGAAAGTAGGATAATAAGTATCAACTAAACTAAATAAACATGAAAAGGATGTTTTTATGGTCTTTTAACGTTCAGATTACAGAGTTAAAGCTTCAATTACTAGGAATAAGTTGATTGATTCCTTATCTTTATTCATACTTCCACCCAGGACTCATAGAGAGTGAACAGTTGAAGAGATGAAGGATAGATGAATGTTGGATTAATAGTGTCCTAAAATGTAATCTCTAGTAGCTTCTTCAAGAACGCAGGTATGGGACCACGAGGCGTGCACCCACCCACTGAGACAGTGGAGCTGATCTACTGGGAGCTCACCAAGGCCAGCTGGACTGTGACCGAAAAAGCATGGGATAAAACCGGACTTCCTGAACATGGCGAACAATGAGGGCTGATGAGACGCCAAGGACAATGGCACGGGGTTTTGATCCTACTTAATGTGCTGGCTTTGTGGGAGCCTAGCCAGTTTGGATATTCACCTTCCTAGATATGGACAGAGTGGGGAGGACCTAGGACTTACCACAGGGCAGGGAACCCGGACTGCTCTGTGGACTGGAGAGGGAGGGGCAGAGGAATGGGGGGAGGGGGAGAAGGGTGGGAGGAGGGGGAGGGAAATGGGAGGCTGGGAGGAGGTGGAAACTTGTTTTTTGTTTATGTTTTTTTTTAAAAAAAAGACATTAAAAAATAAAAAAAAAGAACGCAGGTATAGTAGTATCTGAGGTAGTATGTGTGCATGTATGTGTGTGTGTGTGTGTGTGTGTGTGTGAGCATGCGCGTGTGTGGTCGCATCTACTTGATTTGTTTAAAGTACTGTTGGCTCTTAAGCCAAGTTGAATTTGTCTAAGTAAGCAATGGTTTATTTTTTCAGCTTTGAAACAAGATCTCACTGTGTAGCCCAGGCTGTCCTTGCATCCATGGTAATCCTCCTGGCTCAGTGTTTCAAGTGTTGAGGTTATAGGTGAGAGTCACCACACATACATATGCAGTGGTTTTGATGAGAAGAGGCCAACATGGACAAACACACTTACACAGGCAGAGTACAGAAATTATTAAATTGTCAAGGAACAAAAGAGCATGCTTCAGATTGTTACAAAATAAACAGAACAGGGCTTTAAATCCCATAATTTGTACAACATTTGTCATGTATTCTTAATAGTTTTTATCTTGTTCCAATGATTATAATGTCCTTCTCTGGGAATTTGGGTAGGCATATTCTATCCACTTTCTTCTGCTTCTCTTCATTAGCTATGCTGATTTAAGAACAGATTGTCAATTAATACACATAACCATATCCTAGGACACCTTATTTTGCACTGTGATTTTTTTTCCTCTTTAAACCTGCAGAATTTGAGAGCAGACAAAGCTAAGTACAAATCCTAGTTTTCTCGCACGCTTGTGACCTTGAGCGGGTCTTTGTTTGTTTTCCTCTTGGTGCCTTGGCTTCCATATCTGTGATCCTAGATTCTTGTAAGCATTGGGAACGTGTAGGACACCTGAAACCCTACACACAGAGCGCGACACAGATGTGAGACTGGGGAGCATTTGCTTTGTTTATGGCAATGGAAAGGGTTGTGTGTGATGTTTAAAACTGGTGTAAATAGTCACCAATTTATGAGACATAAAAAGTTTTAGGACTAAGTCAACTCTGAGCTGATTCAGACAGAAATGGGGATCTCTGTGTAGTTGAGTGCAGTGTGCCCTTGATATTGTCTCTGGGGTCAGAACGAGAGCTGGACACTGACTAATATTGAGTGAACATGTCAAAGAATGCTGCCACAGCACATATTTTGAATATGTGTGATGCAATAGGAATAAATTAATCTGATTGTGAAGTGAACATAGGGTAGGAAAGATAGCTCTACAGTTAAGAGAGCTGTTTGTTATTATAGAGGACCCAGGTGCAGTTCCCAGCACCACATGGCGGCTCCCAACACCAGTTGCAGCACCATTGCCGATGATCCAGCACCCTCTCTGGCCTCCATAGGCATCAGGCAGACACATGGTACAAAGATGTATATGCAAGCAGAAACCCATACACATAAAATCAAATTCTAATTTAAAATTTTTTTAAAGAAAGGTAAGTGTAAAATGGGCCTTTGGTGACTTTGAAGTTGAAAATGTTTGTAATCGTAAAGACACTGAAAGTAAGAGATGCATTAGCCACCCATCCCAGCTGTCCCTGGAGAAGGGCAGGATTGAGAGCAGATGATAGAACTGCAGGCAATTCAAAACTGCCACACAGTAGACAGATTTTAATTGCCAAGATATTTTAGTCACCTTTGATTTAATAGCTTGTTTCTTAGGTCCATTTGATTGGAAAAAATTTTCCCAACCCTTTACTCTGAGGCGATATCTGTCTTTGAAGTTGAGGTGTGTTTCTTGTATGCAGCAGAAGGATGGATTCTGTTTTTGTATACAATCTGTTAGCCTATGCCTTTTTATAGGTGAGTTGAGTCCATTTATATTAAGGGATAATAATGACCAGTGATTGCTAGCTCCTGTTTCTTTAGTTCTCGTTGATGTTATTGTGTGTATTTTTCCTTTTTTGGGGATTTGCTACTGTGAGATCAACTATTGTCTGTGTTTTTGTGGATGTAGCCAACTTCCTTGGGTTGGAGTTTTCCTTTTAGTACTTTGTGTAGGACTGGGTTTGTGGCTAGGTATAGGTTAAATCTGGCTCTGTCATAGCATATCTTGTTTTGTCTGTTTATGGTGATTGAAAGTTTTGCTGGGTATGGTAGTCTGGGCTGACATCCATGGCCTCTTATTGCATATAGTTCTTACTTTTCTGTGTTGAATTAATTTTTCAAAGTTATAACAAAAGTTAGCATTACAACACTTTACAAGCTATGAGATTCTAGTGGAGGATATCTTAAAGATAAGAAATGGATAATAACCAATAATTATTACAAAACCTGTCATTTGTTTCCTGTCCTAAGATCCTGATACCCCCGAGTGAGTGGCTCTACGTAATATATTAATTTAAGTTGTTTGATCTTTGAAAACTAAATAAAATTACAGCCAGTTATAAATATGATAAAATTATAACAAAATTCTTTAAAATGCTCCTATTCCATAAAAATTCCTGACAATTTCTGGAAGTTTTGCTGAAAAAAAATATAAAGTGAGTCTTTAAAAAACATGTGAATAGGGCCAGTGAGGCGGCTCACCAGAAAAGGTGCTTGCCACCAAACTTGATGATCTGAATTTCATCCCTGGGTCCCACATGTTGAAGGAAAGAAACTAACTTCTGACTTCCACATTTATGCCATAGCATGTACACACACACACACAGAGAGAGAGAGAGAGAGAGAGAGAGAGAGAGAGAAATAAATAGACACACATACATTCACACACACACTGTGTAAAAACTCAAAATACAATGCATAATATATATATATATATATATATATATATATATATATATATGCATCACTGCAATCCCAAAAGACACTTAAATGACAATATATCATTTAAGAAAGGTTTTTGTAAATTTTTTATTTTTTTAAAACAGTCTTTTCTCATTTTACACACTGATCTCAGTTCCCTCTCCCTCTTCTCCTTCCACCCATCCTACCTGCCCCCATCTACTCCTCAGAGAGGGCAAGGTTTCCCATGGGGAGTCAACAAAGTCTAGCACATCACTTTGAGGCAGGACCAACGCCCTCCCCAAACGTTCTTTTTTGTTGTTGTTGTTGTTGTTTTGTTTGTTTCTTCTTTTTTTGTGAGAGACAAAAAAACATGGAAGGCAGCTCATTTAGTAAAGTGTTTGTTAATCAAGCATTAAAACCCATGTGAAATATCCAACATGGTGGCTCATGCCTATTACTACAGCATTGTGGGTGGTGGGAACAGGGAAAGAGGATGCCCACATCTCACTGGCTAAGCTAGTTAGCTGAATTGATGAGCTTCACGTGCTCAGAGAGACCCTGTTTTTAAAAATAAAAGTGGAAAAAAATCAAGGAAAAGCATCAGGCATGAACCTCTGGCCCCCACATGCATCCGTGTGAACATTTTGGTGTAAGGAGGCATGAGGAACATGCATGGGTTTGGTCGGTGACATTGATAAGGCAGTTTGAAACCAAAAGTCTGAATCCCGTCTTTGTTGGTGGGACATGAACAAATATAGGAACAACTAAAGAACAAAGATGCTATAAGGCAAGTCTATGCAGTGAGATCCAGGGATGCTCCAGCCCATAAGCTGGGGATGTGAAGAATAACTATCTTGTAGAAATGGATATAGGAAGAGCATAGCAGCTAAAGGAGATCTGGCTTGAAAGGCTTTATAAGAAGAAAAAAAATCCTGTAAACTCTGCAAAACAAACTTTGATGAAGTAAGAATAAAATCTTAAAAAGTAAACAAACAAACCAACAAATAAACAAATTATATATGGCATTTAAATCACATAAGGAGAACAGACTATGCTGAGATATTTTGTGTTCTGACAAATAAAGTTTTCCCGGAGAACAGAGGGCAGAGCGAGCCACTAGTTAATCATATGGTGAAAAAAAAAGAAAGAAAAAAAAGAAAAGATAGCTGCCCAAAATGGGCCTGTCAGCTGACAGAGGCAGATGGAGGGGGAGTGCAAGGAACCCTATCATTAACTGCTGAATAATTTGCTATTGGTAGATGCAGGGAAAGGGGGAATCATTGTCTTCAGTTGTATACCTACTGATGACTCTAACACACTGCAATAGCCAGTCCAGATCCTGTGGTAACACAGACGGCCTGGTTAAAGTAAATGAGTTACAAAATGAATCTGAAAAAAGACTGCTTGGAAAGAGAAGTGGATAAGGCCTGAGAAGGATGGAGGGAAGTGAGAGGTGGTGAGGGAGAGTGACTAGAAGAGTCTGCCGGTATGAAATTGTCAAATATCAATAATTCATCCAGAAGAATAAAATGAATAGATGGAAGAAAGAACAGAAGGGGGCAGGGATAAGAGCTCCAGGAGTTCTCACCTAGCATGCAAGTTTCTGCAGTTTAATCCTAGTACAACAAAGGAAAAGAAGGAGTAGGCAGAAGAGGAGGAGACATCAAGAGATAATCCCTATATACTCTGCCTTCATTTGCCGTCCTTCCAGACCGCATAGTGTTGAACATGGCACAGGGGTCACGCAGGTGGGTTCAGGTACAGAAAGCAGCGGTGATATCTGAGAGATCGACTAGCTACAAGGAAGTGAAAAAGGAAAGACTGTACATGGGAAGTCTTCTGAACACAGGAAAGCCAAACTGGGCATTTAGGAGTTCAACATTCCAAGCAAGTCACATTATATTTTATTTGCTCATCCTAATAGGCCCAGGCAAAAATAAGCATGGAGAAGCTATGGTATTTCAAAATACCATAGTTCAGAGTTATGCATCAGCCAATGACATCAAATGTTGCTAGAAATAGTCATTTCCATGTTCCCATAAGAGGATTTCATGAAAAGAATTCCTTGAGATGCTTGAAGAATATTTACAAAATTTTGTCATCACACATAATAATCTTGCACAAAATAAATAATTAAATAAAGAACCAAATCATAATTGTAAATTGAATGTAATTACTGTGATATGAATTGTATCACATAGTGAATACAACTTTCAAATCTTCCACATAAATATTAGAACCTCTGTTTATAGAAATGGGATAGAAACTTTAAAAGAAAAAGCAGCTGGTCTCCAACAAAAACCTGTGAGCTGTACTTTCTGGATTGGCCTCTACTGAGGTCTGAATCTTAGATACATCCTTGATTCCATGCACCCTGTAAGGCCACTTACTGACTGATGAAAATATAAGGTAAGTTATCTAATGGAAAATTGACTAATTACATGGATAGTGAAATTCTGTGTGAACAATCAGTCCGATAGTCTGTGTCTTCTGGCTAGGTCAATGCTTCTTTACCCAAGGCAAGGGCACTAGAGTTCTTTGGAGAAAGCACATTTGGCCAAGTACATCTAGGGAGGACGGATGATGCAATCGCTGCTGTGTTGCTGACTCAGAAAAGTCGCGAATGGTAACGATAAACACATGGCCCAGTGCTTTATTCCTGGGTGAACTCTACCCACCTCTGAGTAGAGCGCTGGAAGCTTGTCTACCTGCCCACCCTAACGAAGTGACTGAAATAAAAAAATGACAGGCCACTTGAAAACTCATAAGCGGTCCTTCCTCCGAGACGCAGTCATTTGGGGCTTCTGGGGATTATGGCTCCCGTAGTAACAGGTGGTGTCAGGACTCTAAACCTGATCCTTTAGGAGCTGCCTGGTGTTCGGTTTCCCTTTCACTGTAGGTGTAACCTACGCCATGAGTTTACTATTTCTCGGTGGGAAAGGCACCAAAGGAGAAGGTCCTGGACAATGTCCCAGGGTTCCCGATGTCTCTAGAGGAAACTACTTGTATCTGACAGGGCTCTCCTTTGAGAGCTTCCCATACAGAGATGAGGAAACTGTTCTGTTGTAGGGTGTCTATGTGTATGCATGCCCCAAAACATAATGTCTGCAATCTGATGTCTCTACACATCAATGGCAGTGTGCCTTCAAAGTCTTACTAGTGCTCCCCAGGCTAAGTTCATGGTGCGGACATTTGTCAGTTGGCTATTGCATATGAAAGGGTAGGAACTGAGTTAGCAGAAATTGCTGTATGAACACATTCTGTAACATAACAACATAACAAATGGATTTAGGCCAGGACAGAATAGCTGAGGATGAAATAGCTGCTCTGTGCCCAGTTATTAACCCAAGCATGGGATAGGGTTGCTACCTTTTGTCTGAGTTTCCCAGGACGTTAGTCAAGGAGTCTTGTGAACCTTAGGCAACAACTTAGGTGCTTGATGACTGACAATGGATGGGACCAGCATAGCCAAGTGGACCTGGGAACTTCAGGTAATCTTGAAAATCCCCATGTTAGCAGGATCATCTGTGCAACAAAGCTTTTTGACCCCCATCTCCATCTCCCTTCAATGCATTTCCTTTACCATTTCTCACTATTAATGTTCTTGCTTAAATGAAGCACATAGGTGGACATGTACTGAGTAGTTTTGGGATGTTTTGTGTGTAGGATGACAGTACAGGCATGATCCCATGAGCACCTAATATTGAAATTTCCAGTGATTTGTTAGAAGAGAGGAGAAAATATGATGCTTTGAGTGACATCTCCTAGTTCTACCATGACCCTTGGATCCCTGTTCTAAAGCTCAGATCCTCAGAGACACGCAGGAGACAAGTGCCACAAGCCCACAGGGATGTTTTTCTGTGACACCTGCAGAAATAAGCACTGTTGGGTGTGATTCTGTTGCACTGAATGGCATTCTGCTATGCTCTTTGCCACGTATCAGAGGGTCCAGTGTAAGCACGGGCGTATTTCACACTTTTCTTCTTTAGGGACATGGACTTGGAGATGTATTTCCTGGATTGGCCTTTATGGGGATTGGTAGGTGACATTTATGTGGCTCAACTCTAAGTCCTGTCCCTGGATGAGACTGCCTTTCCATGACAGGATGTCTTTCAAGAAAAATGACTTCCTTTTTTACTACTTGTATATTTAGAAGTTTAGATTTTGTTTCTTACATAAGATCTCCTGAATTACAAATTACCTTGAGATTCTGTTGAATCTCTTGGCCTGGACTTCCTTTGATTTTTTTTTATATTTATCTTATGTTAATATTTTGTTCTACATGGATAAGAGAATAGGGTTCTCTGTTGTTAGATGTATGAATGTGAAATTTGGAGAAGGCTTTAAGGAAATTTCTGTCATTATTTTATGTTTTTAAAGGCCAGGACAAAGCACTACTTAAGAGGTTTCCATAGCCTTCATATGTATATATAATATAATATTTCCATAGCTTTCATATATTATATATATGTGTGTGTTTGTGTCTTGTCTCTGTTTGTAATATATATATGTACATATATATGTATATATATATAATGCCCTTCACTCTATTTATATAGTTCTATGTCATCATTTACTTAGTTTTGCTACCATCAAATTAGCAAACTAAAATTTTCAAATTGAGGTCACTCCTAATTTTTCAAACTTCAGCTATATATTTTCTTATTATAGATTTTTCATTGACATTGTACAAATGTTGATGGGCACAGGACTTTAGAAAGTACTCAAATCTCTAAAATGGTTGAACCTGTACCTACTGTATAATCTAGGCATTAATCAAGAGAGAGCAAGCTATTTCTTTGAGGAAATTGGTATTCACAAGTTGGTAGTGACTATATAATGTATACAGCAACCCAGCTATCGAGCATAAGATAAAATGATAAAGAAACTGAGATAGAGCTGTGCAAAGCAAAAATGAGATGGCTTGAAGAGATATTTCATTGGTAAAGTGTTGAGTGCTTCTTGTTCAAAATTTGAGCGCTAAGTTGTGACAGGAGGACACAAAGTGGCCAGAAAAAACTTCTGAACAAATGACAACATCCAATATCTTAATTGCAGTAAAGTCTGTAAAAGTTATACCTTTTAAATATGCATATTTATCAAATGCCAACAGTTATAAGTAGGCTTTGTTGTTATTTTAGAAAGGTAATACGAACTGATATCTATTCCCATTGGTTATTGATTGGCTCCTGATAGATTCACTGACAACCCTGTTCTTACAGTTAACTGATAATCTCTTACATGCTTTTGGTCATCTCTTAAAAAAAAAAAGGCCCAGCTCACTTGTGCATGCATACATAGCAAACAATGACCTGCTGCTGATCTATGCAGGGTTTTTCATAGCACCTTCCTCAAAAGGAAATTTGGTTGCCACGGACAAGTGTGCTTTACAGTTTCACTTTCTCCCAGAAGTGCCAATGTCAGATGAGTAGGATTTAATCAGGTATTTGTACATCATGTCACAAATCCTTTCTGAATGAGGATATTAGCTACTTTGATCAAAAGGACATGGCCATAGCCACCTGGACAGAGCCTATTAATCTCCTTGCTGTGCTTTAACACAGAATGCACCTGGTTTAGGGCATTACTGCAAACTGAATGTGGCTGGGGTATGCACAGGAAATGGTTCGTATGTTAATCGACTCCCATAGCTATGCTGAGTATCTACCTGTTACTGATTTCAGTTGTATAATATTTTATGATTGAGGTAGCGGGATTGCTCAGGGGTAAAGGTGCTTGCTGCCAAGCCTGATAACATGCGTTCAATCCCCAGGACTCCCATGGTAAATAGAGAAAACTGACTTCTACAAGTTATCCTCTGACCTCCACATTCAAGTTGTAATGTATACACACACACACACATACACACCACACCACACACACACACACACACACAGATACACACAATTATTTAATTAATAAACATTTAGAATATTTAATTTAAAAACTTTGGTAAGGATGAATTTGACATAGAACTAGTGTATCTTTAAGAGAAACATCTAGACTATTTTTTCTCTAAAATGTATGAGTAAATTGTTTTGTATTTTGAGTGAAAATATTTAAATACTCTTCTGTGATATTCTAGTTACACTCAACTTAAGCTTATGCAGGAAGAATTGGCAGAAGAACGAACTCTGGAATAGGAAGTCCATAAGCTTCAGTATGTCCTAGAGTCTTAGAGACCTGTGCAAATCCATTCTTTGTCAAATGGACGTCCTTCAAATGGGCCAGTTTCTGAGATTCTGCTCCTCGAGTGAAACTGTCTGATTTGAGTTAGCCTATAGAGAAGGATTCATGAGAATTTCTGGTTTGTCACATATGATATTTCTTGCTCTTAGGCAAACTTTTCCAGAGGTGCTAACTGAGATCTCACATGGCATGACCAATCACCCCCCTTAGTTTTCAAACTGGAGAATTTGAAATTACAGATTTTATTTGAGCCCCAAAGGACTAGGGGAGCCAAATGGCAGTGCTGCCCGCTCCCATCAATCCTCTCATTGTGGAGACATGCTGACTGCCAAGACGAGCTACCTACGTCAGCATGGCCACTTGGAACTGGCTGGATCCAGAGGGGAGTCTGATTACACCCACAGAGTCCCATGAGGATTTTGGCACCTTTTGAGCCAAGATGAACCTGACACTGGACTAGTAGCAGATCAGCATCTTCTTTCTTTTCTCTTGTCCTTTTAGTTTTCATTGTAGCTGGAATACAGCAATAGATTTACAAAAAGCAAAGAAATTTTGGGGAAAAATTAAATTTACCAAAGGTATTGGCTAGTTATTGGGGTAAACCCGTGATTGGCAGAGGCCTGTGCAAATCATGTTGCACATAGCTGGTAGAAGAATGTGGAACAGTAGCTCAATAGAGAATTGACCATTTTCCATTAGTGTGTTCCTTTCATTGTATGTCTATAACCTACTCTTTGAGTCTAAATTCGAAAGACAATGGTAAAGGAACTCATATTGCTGGACAGGAGAGGTTAGACTTCCTGTATTCTATGAAATTAAACAAGCCTTTGCTAGCTCGACAACATCTGCCTGCAGCTTGCTACTGTGGCAGTGAAAGTGTGACCAACATCCATTTTGTCTGCTAGCTTCAAGCCAGTGACCATGGGAAACTGAAGCCAGATTTTCAGATGTGAGGCACACATGTCCCATAATTCTTATTCATTGAAGATGCTGGCCCTTTCCTTGGTGAATTGCTTTAATGAGAAATATCCACATTTAGATGTTTTTATGGCATAGCCTAAACATTTCAGGCAATCAGTTGTTTAATTCTTCCTCTGAGTTAGGTATATGCAAGGGAAGCTCTGAGAAGGTTTATCATCATCTATAACCCCTGCTGCCTGGCTCTCCTCTCCTTTACTAAACTCTAACAGTATCCATCCTTCTGTCTTAGGAGCTTCAGGGTCAATGTTGATTCTACCCCCATCTTTATCTAAAAGATGTTAAACTGTTGAATAGTTAAAAAAGTCTGATACACACACACACACCTACACACACACACACACACACACACACACACATATATTTAAACTTTGAAGTATCTCATTCTTTCTGTTTCTAAAATAGGAATTACAAAATTGAATATTACTAAGATCCAGACAAGAACCAGAGAGGCACAGTCAAGCAAACTGGTATCACTATATTAAAATGGAAATTTCTTTTCCTAATTAAAGTTGTATATCACCACTGACTTCTAGACTTCCAGAAAATGGAAGGAAATAGTCTTCATATTTTCAGCCCTTCTACTGGTAGCTTGGTATCAAGCATACACTATTTAGGATTTTCCATGTTTGTTTTACCTTTTTAATTTTTTATACACACACCACAAAAGCAAACAAACAAACCACATCAACAAAAACAAGTCCATGAGAACACACTTCAAATAATAATAGATCTGAGACCACATAATGCAAGTGAACACAAATCCAAGGATTACTTAGTAAAATTTGTTTCAGTGACTTCCTAGAAATTGCCTAAAGGGCAACTCTGTTACCATAATGGATTGCTACACTTATTTGATTAAATTATTTTTCACTCAACATTATGGTAACACTAATTTTATAACTTTAAAAAAATACACAGGAATAAAATCAAAATTAATTCCAAATCTTAGGTGCCATGTTGTAAAGTTTTTATTTAAAAAGGGGAAAGAACAAAACCACGAGTCATAGAACGTTATTCATGAGAAAGCCCAAGAAAATATATTTGTGATGGCACATGCCTTTAATCCCAGCACTCAGGAGGCAGAGGCAGGTGGATCTCTGTGAGTTCAAAGACAGCCTGGTCTACAGAGGGAGTTCCAGGACAGCCAAAGATATACAGAGAACTCATCTCAAAATGTAAAAATAAAAGAAATAGAGGTTAAAATAAAGTCACATAAAGATGAAAAATACACACAGAATCTTGATACTGTATGTTATTATGTTCTCTTTGAATTATTTGAATGCTGAGAAAGGAGCAACAGCTGCTAAAAGATATTTGCTTATAAATGCTGCTGAATTAATCCAAGATAGGTGTTTTGAAAATAATTTGACTTCAAAATTGAAGTCAAAAGGTATGTTACTTTGGAGAAGAGATTTTACTTTTGTTTCCACAGGAAATGAGAGGCTGTGGATTCATTGTGAGTTAAGAAAAATTAGGTTTGATCAAGGAAGACCACCTGAGAAATCTCTAGTAGGAACAGATGGCCCAGATGTCAGAGTTCTACATTCAAACAGGTTCAAGACTGCTGTCAGAGATGATCAAGACTCACAGGATACTCCAGCCAAGAATTGATCATAATTCAAATTTTTCTTTAGGTCCCCATGAGACTATCCGTGCCCCCAACCAGCAAGAAGTAGCCTGAAATACTATGCCCACATTCCCCAAAATTGGACTATGGATATTTTTCTTTGTTTAAAAAAGGGGGGTGGGAAATGGTGTGGGACAATTCTGTATTCTGTCAATTATGTTTTAAATAAATGCTGATTGGCCAGTAGGCCAGGTAGGAAGTATAGGCAGGACAACCAGACAGGAGGTAGAGGCGGGTCAATGAGAACAGGAGAATTCTTGGAATGAGGAAGCCCATTCCTCTCCAGTCCTGACCCAACCACATAGAAAAGAAGATGTAGCCTACCCCGCCGAAAAGGTACCGAGCCATGTGGCTAACATAGATAAGAATAATGGGTTAATATAAGTTATAAGAGTTAATAAAAAGTCTGAGCTAATGGGCCAATCAGTTTATAACCTAATGTAGACACTATGTGTGATTTTCTTTGAGGCTAAATGGCTGTGGGACCTGTGAAAGGACAGAGACCAGGCAGGATAGAATCCCCAACAAGCAGGCCCTCATGTTACAGATATTTGCTTCAAAAAGAGTTTAGTCATATTTCTACATGACCAATGAAAATAACTTTTAAAACATTCCTTCCAACTTCCTCTGGCATCAAACAAGCACACACCTTCTAGTAAATTAATTCTTTGACAAACAGAGTCAACAACAACAGAAAAAAAAATACTTCAGTGGTACATACCAGCTTACTGATCTAAGTGTTATGAAATCTATGGTATGAAATATTTCCTTACACTATGTGAAGATGTGTCGCTCTGATTGATTTAAAAAATAGCTGAATGGTCAATAGGTAGGCATGGAGAGGTGAAGTGGGACTTGTGGGGACAGGGAAGAAGAAAGCTGAAGTTGCCAGTCAGGCACAGAAGAAGCAGGATGGAGAGTACAGAGAAAAGGTAACTGAGTCATGTAAAAGAATGTAGATAAAAAGATATGGGTTAATTTAAGTCATAAGAATGGTCAGAAACAAGCCTAAGCTATGGCCAAACATTCACAATTCATAAGAAGTCTCTGTGTGGTTATTTGGGAGATAGCAGGTGGGACAGAGAAAGACTGGTTACAAATGACATACAACATTGGGGCACACATTTCCACAGAGGGCCTGAGGAAGCTGTCTCTCTTGGGTAGGCTCAGCATACAGAGGAATGATTTTAAGAGGCCCTGCTACTGAGCATGTAAATGGGCATGATATTTAGTGACAGGAGATGAAGCAGAAATACCTAATGGAGCTGGGCGGATAGACAGACTCCAGGCTGGGCTCTCAGGCATGAGGCTACACTCTCACAAACCCAAAACAGGTGGAGCCAACTGCCGGGCTATGTGCTAGTGGCTGAGGGCTTAGTGGCCACTTAACAATTTAAAGTTTGGCTCACATGTAGCAGAGAACACTGTAAGTGCACTTAGTAAAGCAGTCTGGACTGAGAAAACCATGGAACAATTATAGTATGTTTAAAATGCACTTAGATGATACAGAGAGAAAAGAAAATGGGTATAGATCATCATAGAAAAATAGTTTATAAATAACAAAATAAAGTCTTTAAAAACAAAACAAAATATTATAAAATAGATAAGCCTTGTTAAGGCACAAAATACACAAAGAGTCTGGATTCTGTGTGGTGTCTTGTTAACTTAACATTTTTTAAATCCTGATGAGCAAACAAAAGCTCCTGAAAAACAAGGGATTATAAGTGGGACAACTTACTGAATTAAGCCAGCCTAGATACTTTAGGAATGTTGTAACTTTAGAATATAAGTCAGAAAATGTTTTGCTTTGGGGAAGAGGTTATGGTTTTGTGTCCATAGAAAAGCAAAATCTGTGGATTCATTCAAGGTTGATAAAGATTAGGTTTGACTAGGGGAGGTCCCTGGCTGCAGACATAAAGAATGAATATAGAAAAACTACAAAACAAGTAAAATATATTTTTACTAGCTTAAACATAAAACAAAAAATCATCTTAGCTTGTGTACAATGCACAATCCGCCCATATTTGTGTTAATGCAGATATATATCTTGAAAGTTTTTGTGTTTTCAGAACAAGGAAACCAAGAACTAATAAAAACAGGTGTCCTAAGTGGTCCAGCCTATTAGAGTGCCTCTATTCTAATTTCCTCAGAATTCTCTATCTAGAACAACTTCAAGGCTGCTGAATGAGGTGATGCAACCTCACAGACTGTTCTAACCAGGACTGTAAATAAACTTTATGCTTTCCATTACAGAGAGACTGGACAAGAAATGTTTTGACATGTTTTCCCATGACTTGACCATTGTCTCAATTTTCTCAGGTTTTCCTATAAATGTCATCATCCCAAGACAACAGGAAGCACTCTGGAGAGCACAGCATACACATTTCCAAAAGGGGGTGGGTGGTTTTTGGTCATTCGGTGGGTTATGTATGTTTATCATCCCTTAAGGGAGTCAGTTACAAGTTGTTTCTCATCATGGTCAGAGAAGAAACTAAGCAATGAAGGTTAGATTAAAGGATTTCTGAAAAGACAAAAATGAGGATATGAAAATGATATGATAGGTAAATTCTTTAACAACTGCTGGTCTTTAATATTTTACATTGGTATGAACTTTTGCATACTGATACAAATTCGAGGTTATTTCGTTATAATATATATATATATATATGTTTCTATT
The DNA here is from genome assembly GCF_018167655.1 of Microtus oregoni. Lineage (NCBI taxonomy): Eukaryota > Metazoa > Chordata > Mammalia > Rodentia > Cricetidae > Microtus > Microtus oregoni. The sequence continues at coordinate 625,305 of NW_024544552.1, read as the reverse complement.
CTTTATTACATTTAAAGTTATATAAGGTTTTAGTCCTTGAAATCTATTTAAGATAATAAAAAATACAGGCTAATAGTCATCTATAACAATTAAACTTATAGTCATCTTACATAAGTTTTCAAGGTCATGCAGAGATATATTTTAGATAGATAGGTGATTTTCAAACACTTCAAATACCTCCAAAATATGGCCTTTAAAATGTTTTGATAACAAGGTTTTTCATGACAGTGAGACACATCTGCTCCTGGCAGTACCAATTTTCTTCAAAAAAAAGGATAATGGGCATCAAAGAGCCTCCATATGGAGTTTGCTTTCTTTGTGGCAAAAGCTAGCCATTTGGGCAAGAAACTGCTCTTGCCTCAACGGCTGAAAGTATGTTGTACTACCTGGACAAGCAGGACACACACAAAAAATTGACTGGCAAACATGGCTAAAACAAGGTAGGGAGATCCTTCAAAATCCCTGCTTCACAGAAAAGTCTGCTAGATTCTAGGTCTATAGGCAGAAAATGAATGTCCCAATGTTACAGAGGGTGACTACTATCGATGCAGCTATCTGCTTCTATCATTTCTATAGTTTTGGAAGTTGCTTGCTCTGCACTTCCTGTTTATTCAAGTAATATTATATCCTTTTTTGGTCTCTGTTGAAGTTGAAGATGAGATAGTTATAAATACAATTTTCTTTGTTATCAAACTCAAAAAAGAAACTCACAAAACAGGTATAAAATTTATAAGGTTGAAAGACATAAAGGCTTAAGTTGTTTATTTAAGGCAATGTTTTAAGCTCTAAAAAGATACAAGTTATGATAGAAAATGGTTTATGTATAAACTTTAAATTCATCAAGATAAGAGAGATAATAGAATATTTTCTCCAAATATGCAAAATACAAATGGACCGGACATTGAAAATGTAATTCTTACCTGATAATTTTTCTTATTATTTATATTCAATGATATTAGAGCTAAAACCTTTTCTCTTTATTTAGATAAAAGCTGGAAATGTTGTGGAATATCTTTATACTATGTAAATATTTAATAAGAGCTGAATGACCTATAGCTAGGCAGGAAGAGGATAGGTGAGACTTCTCAGGACAGAGAGGACTCATGGAAGAAGAAAAGCAGAGTTGCCAGCCAGGCCCAGAAGAGGCAGGATGGTAAGTCAGTACAGAGTAAAGGTAACCAAGCCCCATAAAAGAACATAGATTAAAAGATATGGGTTAGTTTATGATAGAAGAACCAGTTAGACACAAGCATAAGCTAAGGCTAAGCATTCATACTATGAAGTCTCTGTGTGGTTATTTGATTGTCTGCAGCAAGACATGAAACTTTTTGTACTTTCTGTTCCACCTCCTTTTGCCTAAGCATGTATTTTGCTAATCTTGTCAATGCACCTTCCTTGTGTCTCTTGATGGAACTTCCTGATTCCCTCTGGGAACACTGAGGAAGATTTTTGACAGCAAGACACATTATCATCCCCATCTATTTTCCTGTTCAGATTTCAGGCAAGCCACAAACTCTTGAGGATCATAGCTCTGGTTTGGTGACCAAACATTGTTATTATTAGTTTTTAAACTAGCCAACCACATGATAAGTTCTCAGTCTCCAAGTTTTTCAAGCAACCCTGGCTGACCTAGTTAATACTGTAGTAGAAAATAAGGGGTGGTGGGGTAGTCACAAATCTGATTAAAATGAGAACATTAACATTTTTAATTTAATTATTTGGAATAGAAACAACTGATGATTTGGGCATGATAGGGAATATATAGGAAATTGAAATCATTTCTTTTTAAAGTTTCAGATACCCAATTATGATGAAACTACAGGTTTAGCTCTGAACTGAAGTTAACTAAATTCTTCCCATTCCCTTTGCAATAGTTCACGGTTTTCCTCCTTTCAAATGTGAAAATGTGCCCTGTAGACAGCAGTGCACAGATTGTTTTTAAATTCTGTTTCCCACATTTTACGTATCATGATATACCTTGCTCAAGTCTGTGCATCTTGTATGATATGACTTGCTTGCTTCTATTACTCTTTTTGCTGATATTGCTTTTTGATACAGTGTTTAGGTTAGCTTCAAACTCTCTATGTAGTCCAGCTTGGCTTTGGCCTTGTGATCCTTGCCCCTGGATCTCTGGGGTGCTGTAATTATGGCATACACCACCACACCCAGATTCTATTCCTCTTCAGTGAGTAGGTCAATGAGATGCATATTTGAAATCCTTAGCTAAATTTTCCAGATTATCCTGTGTCTCTGTTTATAGGCAGTGTCAAAATAAGCCCCTTTAGACTGAGTCTTCCTCTGTTCTTTTCCTGAGTCTGCAAAGCAAAGATCTCCTTTTAAGTTTAGTTTTAAAAACATTCCCAGCAGTGTCAATAACCAAATAAATAGCGACCCCACTCTTGAAAATGAACATGGAATTTAGTCAACTATAAAATGGTGTCTCCACAGCTTATTTCAACAAAGAGAAGTTCTAAAACAAAAAGCATGTTTCTTTGTCATGTGTCATACAGGAAAAAAAGAAATCATAATGTGTTCCTAATTTAGATCCCTCTTCTTTACCACAGACATAACTTGCTCTAGCAGTGACACACAACTATGTTCTGCCACTCATGAGTTAGGGGAGAGTTCCTGTTTTCTGTTTTTGTTTTCACCGTTTGGACATTGTAAAGATTGAAATCTGAATAGGGTGATGCCCGCCTGAAATCTCAGCCCTTGGGAGGCAGAGGCAAGAGGATCAATTTGTGAAGTTAGCCTGGTCTATGTCGCAAGTTCCAGGACAGCTAAGGTTCCAAATCAGAGCCTATCTCTCATGAAATAAAATTAATTATTGTGTTACCTAATTATCTATGCACCTACAACAGGAATGAAGGGAGACAGGACTGCAGTTAAAGTGTATGCAGTTTGAACACACATTGCAAAGCAAGCATCATGAGCATACATCCTTGAGAAACTGGAGTGTATAGCACCAGTCTTAATGGCAAGTTAGAAGACGTTTGGCAATTCCTACAATGGGTGACCTATCTAGTTAGTAATACTAGCAACTTTGCTTTTTTTTTTTTTTTTTTTTTTTTTTTTTTTTTTGAGGGGAGTGAGACAGGGTTTCTCAGTAGCTTTGGAGCTTGGAGCCTGTCCCAGAACTCTCTCTGTAGACCAGGCTGGCTTTGAACTCACAGAGATCCACTTATCTCTGCCTCCCAAGTGCTGGGATTAAAGGTGTGCACCACCTCTGCCCAGCAGTAAGTTTTAAATTATATGTGATATATCTTTATATCTATATAACTTGAGAGTGCTTCCTGAGTCTTTGTAGACATGCGAACTAACCAGCAAGGAAAAGCTGGGTGTGGGTGTTTCCATAGACAGCTGAGGGGTGACATTTATTCATTTTCCATGACTTTTGAAAGGTGACTGTCTTTTGTTTCGAGGGCTCATCTTGGGAAATTGGTGTAAAAGTGCTCCATAGGACTCTGGTCGGCCTTGCAGGGGCTTCCTGAACAGCGCTTCTCATTAATCTGTCCTATTTGCCAGTCAATTATTTGGTTTTGATTTGTTTCCAAATTGCCTCCACCCAGGCTCCAAGACCTCAATTTCACTGCTGGTGAAATAAATGAAGTTGGAATTATTAACAGATGCTAGACCATAAATCTATATGTGCCTCTGCCAAGAGCACACAGGCTTTAAGGCTGCTTAAAGAAGTTAATAAGATAATCACCTATAAAGAGAGATCTTGAGGTTGAACAGCAAGGCTAAAGAGGCCACACAGACAGCCCCTCACCTACTCAAGAGATACAGGACAACACCTCCTTGTCTTTCAGACCATGATCTCTCCTAAATACCTTTGTCCAGTTGTACATGAGTTCAACTGAAGTGTAGCTATAGAGACTCAGTATATCTTAATATGCTTGAATATTCTTTTTAAAAAATGTTTTAAAATTTATTTTCATTATTTTTAATTCTGTGTGTGTGTGTGTGTATACATGTGTGAGTACACTTGTGCCCACAGATGTCAGATTATACTCGAGCTGATTTTAAGCCATCTGCTGTGTGTGCTAGAAAGTCTAGCTCAGGGAGAAACAATTAATAAATGGGACCTCCCCAAACTGAAAAGCTTTTGTAAAGCAAAGGACATGGTCAACAAGACAAAATGATAGCCTACAAAATGGGAAAAGATCTTTACCAACCCCACATCAGACAGAGGTCTGATTTCCAAAATATACAAAGAACTCAAGAAACTGGTCATCAAAAGAACAAATAATCCAATAAAAATGGAGTACAGACATAAACAGAGAACTCTCAAAGAGGAATCTAAAATGGCTGAAAGACACTTAAGGAAATGATCAACATCTTTAGTCATCAGAGAAATGCAAATCAAAACAACTCTGAGATTCCATCTTACACCTGTAAGAATGGCCAAGATCAAAAACACTGATGACAACTTATGCTGGAGAGGTTGTATGGTAAAGCGAACACTCCTGCATTGCTGGTGGGAATGCAAGCTGGTACAGCCCCTTTGGATGTCAGTGTGGTGATTTCTCAGAAAATTAGGAAACAACCTTCCTCAAGACCCAGTAACAGCACTTTTCGGTATATATCCAAAGGATGCTCAATCGTGCCACAAGGACATGTGCTCAACTATGTTCATAGCAGGTTTGTTTGTCATAGCCAGAACCTAGAAATATCCTAAATGCCCCTCGACCAAAGAATGGATAAGGAAAATGTGATACATTTACACAACGGAGTACTACACAGCAGAAAAAAATAACGACAGCTTTAATTTTTCAGGAAAATGGATGGATCTAGAAAACATTATTTTGAGTGAGGTATCCCAGACCCAGAAAGACAATTATCACATGTACTAACTCAGGTGGTTTTTAAACATAAAGCAAAGAAAGCCAGCTTACAAACCACAATCCTAGAGAACTTAGACAACAAGGAGGACACTAAGAGAGACTTACATAGATCTAATCTAAAGTAGAAAAAGACAAGATCTCCTGAGTAAATTGGGAGCATGGGGACTTTGGAGGAGGTTTGAAGGGGGAGGGGAAAGGCAGGGAGCGGAGCAGAGAAAAATGTAGAGCTCAATAAAAATCAACTTAAAAAAATACAAACCTGGCGTAGAAAAAAATTTTGGAGTTAGAAGACAGAGAGTAACATTGGGCAAGACATTTCCTCAGTACGGCTCTCAAGGTCTTCATGTTTAACAAAGTTAAAATAATTCTTGCTCCTACTTGACAGATGTAAGGAGAAGTAAATAACATAGTAAAATCACTTGTGACCCATATGGGTGTGTAAGAACTACAGAACGTCATGCCCACAAAGGGCTTGGATCGTCTTCTTCAATTTTGCTCTGACTGACTCTGTAAACTTCAGCTTCCAAGTCCCTGCTCCCACTCTTCCCCCTACTCTTCCCTTCACCTAAGTTGCCTGCACTTTCCTGGAGTCCCATTTGTGTGTGAAGATGCCCTCTGCTCTCAGAACCACACTATGTCCGTCTCCACACAGGGCTGAATGAAGAATCAGCGAAGACAGCGGCCGTGGATATCATTTCTGTCACCCTTGCTTTCCTTCTCTTCCTGTTCATGTGTGTGCGTCAGGGGTGAAAGAGTATGTGTCCACATAAATCTGAAAATCGGATGTCAGTGCTGGCCTTTTCTTTCCATTGTACTCTACCTTCACTTTGAGACAAAGCCCTCAATGATCAGGTGCTTGCTCCCTGGCTAGACTAGCTGAGCAGCAGGACCCGTGACTCTCCCTTGTGTGCCTACACAGCTCTGGGTATGCATCCGCGTGCCTTTGTGCCCAGGATTTGACATGGGTGCTGGGCATCCGTGCTCAAGCCATCATGCTTGCACAGGAACTGCTATACCAACTGAACGCCTTCACAGTCTCTGCTTTCTATTCTTGTGGATTCACGCCCCCCAACCCTGGTCAAAAGAAAGGGTTGGGGATGGCACAAAAATAAAGCTTTGAGACTAGGGGCATGACTCAGTGGTAGAACTTGTACTGGGTTCCATCCCAAGCCCTCTATCCCTATAAAAAAAGAAGCTTCTGGGTTCATGTCTACTTGTTAAGTACCAGATCTTTTTTAAAGAAACCCCTATTCCTTTTGTACTTTAAGAGTGGCATCTTGTTTGTTTGACATCCACAGTGTGTAGTGAGAGTTTAATCAGACAAGGAAGTTACATAAAAATGTGCTGTAGGCATAAGCTGTATGCCAGGACTAGGAAGAGGGTGAACAAAGACAGGTGTAGAAAGCAACATATTTAAAAAATATCTAGGATACTGTGATGACCGTCTTTCAATAGTAGCAAAAATATGAAAGCCTACACACTATTAGTATTGGATGAATGAAAGAGGGACATACAGGGAGCATAGTCTCGGACTAAAACTACAGTGTTTAGACAGTGAAAGACCCTGCCCAGATTCTGATTGGATGTGGTGTCAGGCCTCCATGTGAAGGACACATTGCTGAGTGCTCAGAGGAGTGGCTTTCTCGTTGACAAAGATTCTTCAGAAAACAGTTGTTTTTTTTTTTTTAACTGAAGTTCTCAAGGGAAGGTTTGAAAAAATTTAACTACTTTTTTCTTTTCAACACAGGATATCTCAGTCACAGTCCTGGCTCTCCTGGCTGTCCTGGCACTAGCTCTTGTAGACCAGGCTGGCCTCAAATTCACAAAGATCTACCTGCCTCTGCTTCCTGAGTGCTGGGGTTAAAGATGTGTGCCATCACTGCCTGGCATTTAACTACTTTTAAATCATACATAGCCCATGTTTAAAAAAATGGAAAAACAAAGCAAATCAAATCCATGCAGAATCAGAGCTAAAACTGCTTTCTGAGACTAGCTCTAAAGATGGGGATGCATCTGAAGCAGCCTTAAAGACAAGTTTTCTGTACCTCCACCTAACACTGGGATGAGGACGGCTGTATAACAAGACAGAATCATCTTCCGAGCATAGAGTTCCTCGTTCACGGAGACCATCATCTGCCAAGAACAAGGATGCTATTAATACTTGTAAAGCTGTCTGGCCTACAAATACATCACTAGCAGAAGTGCAAGTCCTTTCTGATCTTAGGTAATTAATATAGTTTGACTTTCTCCTATTCTCTGCTTAGCAAAAATGAATGCTGACTGTCATTTCAACAAAGGACAAAAAGACCTCTGCAGAGACTTTTCAGGGAGTGACCATAAGTCAAGAGTGTTCTTCTTCTGTGTGCATCTTCAGTGTTTAGAGGTTTCCAGGTGTAGAAACATACCCAAAGAGAAGCTCTGGTACCTGCTGCGGGAGGGTAAGGAAGAAGATGGGTCCTGGGAGAACAGCAAGGAAGCAGGTCGTAGCCACACCACCATTAACCAAACAGCAAATACACAAAGATCACATGCTGTACAACATTGCTTTAACTAGGTAAAGTTGTGTTACTTTTGTTTATGTTGTGGAATATTACTGTAACTACGTAAAGCTGTGTTACATTTGTTTATGCTGCATTTGTTTAACGATGCAAAGATGTGTTGCATCTGTTTTACTTTGCCTGCCTAAGGCACCTGACTGGTCTAATAAGAAGCTGAATGGCCAATAGCTATGCAGTGGAGGGATAGGTGCGGCTGGCCAGCAGAGAGAATAAGTAGGAGGAAGCATCTAGGCCAGGGGAGGAGAGAACAAGGGAGAAAGAGAGGAAGACTCTTGGGGCCAGCACACCAGGTAGCTGTCTGCCAGCCACAGAGGAAGCAGGGAAGTAGGACATGCAGAATGAAAGAAAGGTAAAAATCCCTGAGACAAAACATAGATGAAGAGAAACAGGTTAAACTAAGTTATAAGAGCTAGTGGGACAAGCATAAGGTAAGGATGAACATTCATCACTAATATTAAGTCCCCGTGTAATGATTTGGAAGCTGGCAGTCAAGGAAGCTTGCTGCAATTGTAGAAAACAGATCAGTCAAGTTTCACTTTTGTGCCTCTGTTCCTTCAAAAAAAGTTGAAAGACCTTTTTTCACGTTATTACAGAGAAGATGGGTTTTACAGAATCAAGCTCAGAAATGCTGGCTTTAGTGCTTCACCCATCTCTACTTCAAGATGTTTTTGGCAAAAAAATAACAAAGACTCACAATTCTTAGCTAGGCCTAGTCATGGCTGCTTATGACTTCGATTACCAACAGGCTGGAGGCTCACAAATTCAAGGTCAGCTTGGGTTGAAAGACTGAGTGTAGTTCCAGCCTGGGCAACTGTGTGTACCCCTGTATCAATATAAAAAGTAAAAAAGAAGGCTAGAGTGATAATCCAGTAGTGGGTTACTTGCTTAGCATATGTGAAGCTTTGGGTACAACATCCAGAAATACCTACTCCTTCACCCCCCAAATCAATCGTTCTTTCAAGGCTGTAGCCCATCTTTGTTTTTGACTGAAGTGGATTAAACTGGAGAAATGAAAGACTGCAGTAAAATAAAGAAAAAGAGTCTCAGGCCCTAACGCAATCAGTGGAGACATTCAAAAATCTATATGGCATATATTACAGATATTTCTGAGTCAAGTTAATTGTTCCTTCTGCAAGGATGATTTGATTGACTCCACCCTCCAATATTGATTATCCTTTTCCTGTCTCAAATGTGTATCTTTCTTAGTCACATAGATCAATACACAAGTTTTCATTAGAGAACACAGATCATCAGAAAACCAAAGGCACTGAGAAACCTAACTAACTCTCAAAGATCATCATTTTAAAATCTCCACTGTATTTGCAAAGATTTATTCCCAGGCTACTCGAATCTTATCTCTGGTCCTTGGGCTTGTATAGCAGGTGCTTTAGCCACTGAGCAATCTCCCTAGCCCCAAATGCAGTAGAGACTGTATATATTTCAGACAGACTGAAAATATCCATTTGTCTATTTTATTTAATTGTGCTGACTTTTAAACCTACTCTGACAATTCAATTTTTAGAATTTTGGTCTGACAAGTAGATCTATTCAAAAAGGGGTTGCCCACACTCTGCCTTACCCTCTCATTTCTTTACCATTTCTGAGCATTCTAGCTTGATAACCTTGGAATAGCATCCTCTCTTCAATGGAAGACTGGTGCCCAATTTCTCTCTGGAGCTCACCATACTCTCATGCAACCAAACCTAGAAGAGTCCAGGTCCTCCCAAGGTCATTATTCCCCCAAAGACTGACAGACGAAAATGGGCGATATCTGAATTTTCTCACTTCTAGGCAGTAATGAGTGTAAGAGATGCATTCTGCACTATTTTTCAGTGCTGTCCCACTGGGTTAAGAGCGATTACCCTACTGGAATTGCTAATTTATTGAATGAATGTCTGCTTTGGGGAATGTTTAAATTCTGGCCACTATTAATGGTCACTTTGGTAGCAGAGATTCTGAAAGAGTGGCCTGTAATTGTTGTTGCAAAGATACTGGGAAATTCACCTAGTTAGCAAATGGGTGTACAAAAGTACAGTCATGAACCACGTAACAGTGCCACCCAAAATGGCAGACTACAGAGGGATGCAGCAGTAGTTCCAGAGATGATCATGACACTGAGACACTCCTGCCTAGTGACTGCATCCTATCAGACTGGGAACTGGTTATGTCCCTCCTGGTTGTGGTGAGATGAAACAAACAGGTCTACCATTTTTCCAGATATAAGTCTTCCTTCAGTCCACCAAGACTAAGGGAACAGCATGGAAGAGGAGATAGGAATAATGCAAGAGTTAGAGGGCAGGGAGAAGTCCTTTGACATGCTATTTCTTAGACATGGCATGGCTATTGTGTGCATGAATGTACTGTGACTATAGTCAATAACCTACACTAGACCTACAGAAGATCAAGAGAGCCAAGATTCTGCCATAGATGGGATGATGCTCTTCAGGCCTGACTCCTTGTTGAGAAACTATGGGCAGGTGATATCAACTGGGGGAGGGAAATTTGTTTTGTGGGGGTGTGAGCACTTGGAGGAGTCTCACACTTTAGTGCATGGCCCCATATCCATGCACTATATAGGTAACACTAACCAGACATACTGGGCTACTTAAAAAAAACAGGCAGAGTTTGGAGGGATCATCTTGTCATTGGGGGTGAAGAGAAGATTGATATGATCATCTTTCATTGTCTACATCTATGAGATTCTCAAGAATAAAGCGAATATTTTCAAAACTATAACATTTACATTTTGGACAGTGAAAAGTACTTGATAGCAAGAGGAAGTATCCATCTTGCTGGTCTATGTAGCTACTACATTGTACCTTTAATCATTATTTTAGAAAGTATTCTTACTTATTAAAAAGCTAGTTACTGTAATATGCTATGTCGGTATTATATGGATGTTTTATTTCTAGTTACCATGAAAGCACCGCATCCAGTGATGTATAGGTAAATTATAATGCTGGCATGGTAACAAAACTGCCTAACAAAACAATTCTCCTAAACATTCCTATCCGTGTATAATGCAACACTACTTTGTGTTTAACTCCCAACCAGCTCTACATTTTACACATCTACAGGAAGTCAGAACAGTCATAGACCTGTTGACTTGTTTATTTATTCATTTAAGAGAAAAACTTCTCTCTTGGATAAGGGGAGGGAGTATTGACTCATGTGTGATATTAAAAGTGAAGCCAGTATCTAAACCTATATTTCTGACTAGACAATTATTCCTCTACAAAATGATGCTAGTGTCTCAGAAATAAATGTGAACTGGGATAAATGAAGATCCGAAATAAATAAAGCAGTCTAAATGCCTCTCCTCATCAGCAGGAGGAGGATGTATTTATTACCTGCTTGACACCTCACACTATATAGAACTCTATGTACCTTGTGCTCTTCCCAATGCTCACACCCCTATCATTTAGCTGAAAAGCTTCAATAAAAGGTTAATAAACTTGTGCAGTTATGAAAATCCACTGCAAGAAAATGCCTGGGAATTTGATTCCTTCTCTTGAAAGAGTCAAAACCAACCAGAATAGTCTTGGACTGTAGTTAATGGCTTAATTCCTATATTTTACTTCTAATCCTACTCTCTACCTTCCCGTTTCTTCGCAGTCATGCCCCAGCATCTGTGAATTTGCTTGGAGGTGATTCTTTCTACATGCTATTGCCGGGATCAGGGAGTTGTAATTGCCTACCCGCTGACCTTTAGCAAGCTGGACCCGCTCTGCACGGTGATGTACATAAATGGGTATGGCTCAAGGCAGAGTGTAGTAGGCATTCTGAAGGAGGTGCAAAGTCCTTAGGCAGGAGGGAGGCAGGAAAGAAAAACTCTGGCAGAGGGAGAAGCTTGCTGGAACAGGTGGCCTTTAAGCTGGGCCTGGAAAGATGGGTAGGATTTCAACAGGCAGATGTTGGGTGGGGGAGGGGAAGGCCAGGGCAGAGAGCAGGAAGAACACAGAAGAAGGCAATGCTGGGTCAAGGGAAGGGGGTGACTTGGCACTGCGGTCAGGGCTTAAAGACCTGTGCATGCAGTGAGATGGAGAAGGTTTTCCTCTCAGTGCCCAAGAGTTTTTATTCAGTGACAGTGTTCTGTGAGCAGAGAAGTATCAGAGGTCTGCATTTCAAGAATGCTAATTTGAAATGATATTTTATTACATGTTTATTTATTTTGTGTGCTAGCATATAGGTATGCACATGCTATAGCGTTCGTGTGGGGGTCAGAGGACAAACTGGGGACTCAGTTCTTCCTTTTCCACTGTGTATTTCCCAGGGATCGAACTCAAATCATCAGCTTTTCCCACAGAGCCACCTTGCTTTCTGTATATTTCTATTATTGAATGCGCTTCATTTTGCTGTGCTCAGCCATTTTATTGCTAACATTTTGCGATGAAGTCTCACTATGCAATCCAGGGTGCCCTGTAATTTCCTAAGTAGCTTGGGCTGGCCTTAAACTTAAGGTTCTCCCACCTCTACCTCCCAAATGCTTGAGATTATAGGTATGTTCCACCCTGCCAGGGCACTGGCTTCTTAACTGACATCTGCTCAAGGAGAGTTCTCTGGCCATTTTTGCTCTGTTCTACAGGGTAACTAACAATATTTTCGATACAGACATTTACTTTCCAGCTCCGCACTGTCGCTGGCTGAATGAGAGCATGGACCATACATTTCCCGTCCACTAGTATCTTCCCAGGGCTTTGCAGAGTAACCAGTACAGAGAGGACTCATTCTGTCCTCACTGAATGAATTAACTGAAGGAAATATCGTTACTTTTCTGAGAGAGATGTTGCTTGGAGATACGCTTAAATAAATTATTGAACATCTAGCAAGAAAGATTGAATACGTGACTCAACCTTACTGCCCCATGAGTGTAAGAGAAAAAACAAAGTAAAACAAAACAAAACTTACACTGTTTATAGATAAAATTTTCTCTTGATTCCTTTGTTCTTTCTTCCCGACATCTTCCACTTCCAACATTTTCTAGTGTATTTCAACTAAGTCTGGTAAATTTCCTAATGATCTGAAAAAGACTGCTCATAAGCCATGATCATGATGTGTGTACATGTATGTGCACACACAACAGGGGCCTTTTAGGTCATCTAGCAAGTTTTGAAACATTTTCAGTATCCAAACTAGTAGGTTCAGGGCCTTCCCTGGAAATGTGGTTTTTGGATTTCTTGCAAGGAATCGTGCTACTTACGATGCTTGGGATGAAAAGTAAATTGGGTTCTAAACTCTACTACAGGATAAAGTTTGCTTTCAAAATGTTTGAAGTATATATTTTTAAAATCAGGCTATAAAATTATACAGCTTTAGTAAAAAGATATAAAGGTGGATGATAGGAGACTGGATTCCAGGATACAACAGGAAGAACATACTGAGGCTACAGCTGAGAAATGCGCCATCTTGATACTGGAACCAAGAATACTTTTGAGTAATCTGTAGATAGGTGTATCCAGTACAGAAAGAATGATTAGGATGGCATTGTTTGTTTATTTGTTCATTCGTTTTGAGAGAGCACCTTGCTTTGTAGTTCAGGCTGACCTCAAACTCATATATCTCCCTTCAAATTATAAGGTCATAGATGTATGCCACAACTTGAGATGGCTTTTTAAATTAAATCTCATCTGGAATGGAATATTACTATAACTCATCCATGATTTCTAGAGGAAATAAAGGTAGAATTCTGAGCTCTAATTAATTTGTAAACTCTGTTCACATGATAGGAGAGAATCTCGTAATCATTTCATCTGGATCCATGGGGAGCATGAGGTAGAATCCTAAGGCAGCTTTTCGGGCACTTTGAAAATAAACATTACTTTTCAGAAAGATTGGCATAATATTTAAGCTTTAAAACTTAGTAATGAAAATGATGCTTTTCAACTGTCTTTAAAATTCACATCACTAGGGCCTGGGGATGTGGCTCAGTGGACTGAGTGATCGCAAGAGGCCCTGGATTCGAGTCTCAGCGCTATGCAAACCAGGCTTGGTGGGGGGAGCTGGGAACTGCAGTACTTGGGAGGTGAAGGAAGAAGGATCGTAAGGTCATCCTGGCTACTTAGCACGTCTGAGGGTATGTGAGCCTGGAAGAGATGAGAGTGTGTCTTGAATAAGTAAACAAACTGGTATGGGTGGAGCTTCTGTGTTTCATATTGCCTGGAGATTAGAATTTGCTGGTATTTTTCTTGACATGTTTCTCAGTGATGTGGACAGTTCAGTATTCTGAAAGGTGATAGAAACTTTCCACAGGAACAGCTCTGTGGATGAGCATCCATGTGTCTCAAAGATGCTGTGGACTTAGGCCCCCTCCTGTTCTCTGTTGTGGAACTAGGTAGTACAACCTCATAAGTCTCTGCTTCCCAGTGCTGTCAGGAAGAAATTTGCTCTCCTGACCCAAATACCAAGCCATGAGACTTGACAGCGAGTCCGTCTCCTGTCTCCACCCACCCCTCTGAGTGTCTGTCAAGGCTCATCTCAACTGTCCCCTATTTGGTAAGCTTTCTTCCCTTCTGTGTTCACCAGCAGGGACAAGATGGAGAAAGGGACTTGTGGTCATGGACTGTCTGGTCCTTTCCCATGACACGGCCCTTGTGTTCTCTGCAGAGCACGATTCTGTCTATGCTCAGCCTTCAAAACCACACATTTGGAAACTAACTCTGTCTTCACTGGATATATGCGGGGATATCCTGGGTAAATTCACCTAAGACCTCACTTGTGGGATTAGGTGGGGATTAAAGAAATGATGAACAAGACCAACGAGGAGAGCATCTGTCGTGGAAAAGGTCTCAAGAGAACGGGTCAGTGCTGTTGCTGCGCTAATGTCTCCAAGTCATATGTGGATTTTCTATGAACTGTGAGATTTCTTGGGGAATCATTAGTAGATCTTCCCCCAGTCAGGAACATCAAGAACACAGTCTGTCTCCAATGCTCATGCATGAGTGGACAGGATTGTCCTCAGAATCTGTACAATAACCTATGTGATCGGACCCAGACTGTTACTGGAGGGCTGTCCCTGCATTATTGACTTGTCGCATGTCCTTGTGTGCCCTGCAGTAGTTCCAGCTCTGCCGGTTATCCCAGGCAGTTTATTAATAGCAGCCCCTCCATGCCCTGAAAGCCATTTAGTTGGGATGATAAATATTACGATCACCCTAGTTTTGAGAGGCGTCTCACCAGCTTGATTCCCAGAACCAGAGCTCCTCACCAGGGGCAGTGCACATACCGTACTCAGCGGGCATCATGGGCGGAGGGAGGCCAGCTGCTGCATGTGACAGAAGTCCTGTATGCAGAAGAAATGCTTAGCAAACACAGCTGGCAAGAGACTGGAAGGGCAAGAATTGGTTTGTTCTTTCGTCTCTCTTTTCCTGGAAATAAACTTGGGAAGGATGTTGGATGGGAATCTAAGAGGATGAGAAGCGTTGACTGGAAAATCCTCTCTGGAATTTAGAATGATTGGCAGGAAAATCCTGCATGGGTAGAACATTTCCAGAAAGCAGCAATAAATCTAATAAACCCCAAACCAGAAATCAGAAACAAAAACAAACAAAAACAAAAAATAAACAAAATGGGCATGGGCTAATTAGCATGTAACTTTTTACCAGAACTTTACGGACTACCACTCTCTGGCATTCTAAATCTAGTTCATACACAGATGTCAGCATATGAATGGCAGCCTAGCCCACACTGTAGGCATGGACAAAGTGGGCATCCACTTCACCCACTCCCAGGCTCCTTTTCTTGATATTTTTGCCATCTCAGAGTTATGCCCTGTCCCTTCAATGTCACCATTTCCCTTGTGTCCCCTATCCTGTGCAAACCTAGGCAATTTGACTTACTTCTGGGTAGATTTTTAAATATCCTGATAATACATTTTCTTCCAAATTATATTCTGACTTATGGAACAAAAGTACTATTCCCTATTAAAGATTTTTTTAATTTTATTTTATTTTTTATTTTTTGGTTTTTCGAGACGGGGTTTCTCTGTAGCTTTGGTGCCTGTCCTGGAAGAATTTTAGACTCCAGAAAACCCATTGGGAAGGCAACCTGGGACCAACCAGTGCATCCTGGAGCTGTCTGGAGCAGGGCTAGCAAATGGTCAGAGAGCACAGGAAACCTGATCAGAATGCCAGCTCCTCACTGTTGGCAGTGTGGCTTTGGACTTTATTTGTAATAATAAGAGCTGGCTCTTTGAGTTGCTTTGAAAAGTAAATAAGATCATATTTAGCATTTAATACTGAGCCCGGTTCAGAGAGCAGCATGAAGGCCAAGAGCAAGTGTTCTGGTATTTGTAGACACAGGGCTACCTTTGGATGAAGGGCAGACAACTTAACACCCTGCTTCTGAGGAACAAGGGTAACTAACACTGCTTGCTCACAGTATGCAATACGATTGAAAGATTTACCTTGGTTCCTGGCATGATAAGCAACAAATTAGTCATGGCTGTCATGGTCGTCGTTAGCGCTGTTGACAGGGCTTACTGAACAATAGACACTGGCTTTGCTCTACCTGTTATTATGGCAATGGGGTTTCTGAATTCAGTTGAGAGATGGTCTTTCTTCCCTTCAGAATAATACTGAATGCTGAATCAATGAATCATTTCATGCATTATTCACCTTGACGGGAAACTTACTTGTGTTCGGGAGGTCCACTGTGTTTCTTCAGGGACCCATCCTAACCTTGATTGTCCCACTTGCTCCTTACCAAAGGTCACTTCTGTGCACCAGCCTGGTCTTTACAGGGTAAATGGTCTGTTTTTAACATGCTGTCGAGGGCAGTTTAAAGCACCCAGGGAAGGCCTTGTTATGAAATAGGATTTCTACTCAGTTGCCACCAGTCACGTAGTTGTACCCAAACTTGTGCTTTGATAGAAAAACAAACATTTGGTTAGCTCCTTGTACATATGTGGAGGAGAAGAGGAGAAAAAAAAATAGGAATCTGACCTCTGGGCAGTCACTTTCCCAATCCTCCGTTCTGGCTGGTGTTCAAGGACATAGAGGCTGGACACACCACACCTGCTCTGCCCTCCTTTCTTCTGCACTAAAAACCAGCCAGTGCCAGACATGGAACAGGAAACAAAGAGCATGGGGACTTGACTATGGCAGAGTTCCTCGAAGCACATTTTTCTCAAGAATTATGCCTGAATGTGACTTGCTTGGATTCCAATGATCTTTGGATTTTTATGATTGTAATTACAGGACTCCAAGAAAAAAATCAAAAGTCAAAACGAAGGCCTTTGGCTCTAGAGTACAGAAAAAGACAACAGCCAGGGCTTGACATGCAGAGAGCAGGCTGCAAAAGTGACTCTTGAGGCTCAAGCCTGCAAATCATTGGGGTGGTGCAGTTGCCCCCAACTCTAAGCACTGATAGGTCACCGAGCCCTTGTGGGAGGGGGACTGCATGCCAAAGTGGCACGAGAAAAGCAGTCAGGTAAACTGCTGAAGAGATGAAGTGTGGATACTGTGATGCTGAGGCCGATGAGCTGGCTTTGTTCTCCAGCAAGGCCCTCGCCTGCTTGACAAACCTCACTGAGGGAAACCACTGACTCCAGTTCTCATTTTCATCCTCTTCCCATTCGGCTTGTTCACAGGTTGTCTGGACTGTTTTGGTGGTGGGGGCGGCGGCGGTGGCCACACATGCAATGCGTGTGTGTGTGTGTGTGTGTGTGTACCACACACGTGCAGGTGTCTGCAGAAGCCAGACGAGGGAACCATGTTCCCCAGAGCTGTTGTTACAGGTGGCTATGAGCTCTCTGACAATGGGAGCTGAGAAAACCTTAGGTTGTCTGGAAGAGCAGCAAGCACTCTTAGCCACTAAGCCATCTCTCCAAAAGCCTTTGCTTTTGATTTTTGAGACAGAGCCTTGGTCATTCCCCTGATTAGCCTGAAACTTTTAGCAATTCTCCTGCTTCACATTCCAAGGTGCTGAGATTACAGGTATGAACGCAGATTATTTTACATATTAAGCTTCATCATTTACTAGTCCTGGGGGTTGAGAGCAGGGCCTGTCACATGGTAGACAAGCAGCTCTTCCTACACCGTTTAACTTGTTATTTGATTCACTTGTGTGTTTTCACAAGCGAGCAGGGAGCCACTGCAAGGTAGGGCTATATCCTATTCCCTTTATATTTCTAGTACCTGGAACACTCAGAAACTCAGTGAGAATTGGTGAAACATGCTCAAGTCAGAACTTTGACTAAAAGGCTTTCATTCTAAACTAGTGCCCAATTTTGTGTTGGCACCATCAATGACTCTGTCACGGTTCCACAGAGAGCCTTCCTTCCAATCTACACACGTTAAGTTTTTCAAGCACCCGCAGAACATGGTTTAAATATCTACCCCGTGCCAGCTACAGAGGGGGCTGTGCAGATGGAACACATTTTCTCCCTTCTTTTGCAAGATTAGTCTCTGTCACGAACCACACTGTATATTCAGAAGCCACCCTAATAAATATCACTGGGTTTATTTGATAGCTTTGGCTGTCGTTTGAAACAGAAAATCAGTCCAACCCCAGAGCAGTTAATATCAGTTCTAGAGCCCCAAGCCTCAGTGGGCCAATGTTTTCATCATATGGAGACAATCTGAATTTTACTGCCACCAAGAAACAAAGGCAATATCAGCTGCGAGAATTAGGAATGCAGATCAGCTTTCACGGCACTGTGTGGCGATCATAGAAGTACACTTTCGTGTTGCCGCAGACAGCATTTCTAGTAGCCAAACTATGGTGCTGGTGTGTGGGGAGTGTGGAGGCCTCAGTGGCCTCCCTGCCTTTGATCTTTCGAATGTCTGAAGTTGTGAGATTTTGCATGCTATAATAATAATCTGGGAAAACGTACAGCCACCATAAAAAGACATTTCTCTATTAGTCCAGGAATAATCTCTTATAACAAAACCACCTGACAGAACCATGTGGACACATATCACCCGGATGAAGACCAAAGATATTTTTACAACTGGGGATTATTTTCTTCCCTTTGTACAAATCCATATGGTGCCGATTCGCACGTCAGTCATTTGCGGTGCTGTCTCATTCAGCTCCAACAATAGAACAGAAAATGTTTGTTCCCCATTTCTACAAAACTAAAACTTGGTATTAGTCATTCTATTTTTCCACGCCCATGTTTCTCTATGTAATGGCATGTCACCTTGACTGGAAATGAATGCTAAGTGTGAAAAAAGTCACCATGAAATATGGGACACACTCTGCTTGATCCTTCCTCCATTCTTGGCTGCTTCCTCTTCTAGAATCAATTGTCTAATTCTTCCTTCAGAGGATGCTACTTGCTCCCCTGTGAAAAGCCCATCTGCCTGCGAAGTGTCATAGCCATCTGGGGACACTGGACTGCAGCATCTCCCCAGTCAATCTATTTGTCTGCCCATTCACCTTCCTACCTACCCATCCTTCCACTCATCATCCAATAGAAAGTGGTTGAAGAGTGTGTCCACTGTGTATTGGGGATCCTTTCCTAGGGCGTTTCTGACTGTGGTGTATGTGCTTCCAGAAATAAAATGGGGAGAGAGGAGGTAGGAACATTCTACCAGCATGCCTATCTAAGAAGAGCAGAGTGCTTCTATCCAGAGAGTGACCTTCCACTAACAAGTAGGGGTAGACTCTGACAGACTCATTTCTTTCCTGAGTCCTGTCCAGAGGTTTCATCTGCTAGCTAAAGGAATTCTAAGTATGATCAAATAAGCCAGCCCAAATAAGGCGTTTGGACTATAGGAGACAGTGCTTTGGGAGTGGGAGACAGCTTGAGCACATGTATCACGGAGATAATCCATCCTAAAGCCATACAAATCCTTTAGTCCAAACAGAAGGGAGGAGGAGAGTCATTGCTCTCACTTAGGGAATCCCAGACTCACTACAGTGCCTGAAACTCCATGAGGGAACTGCAGCGGCTGCCCCTGCTGCATCAGCCTCAGTCCGGATGAAGACAGTGCTGGGTTTCTAGATGAGATCGGGGAAGTTTCACTGGAGCTCAGCCTTGGGGAGTCCAAGATGAGTTAGTGCTGAAATGAACAGTGCAAAGCAAAGATCCTATGTAAACAATAATAAAACTTCCTATGAAATCTACTGTCATCAAGCACAATGCTTGGGCAAACCTCTGGCAAGCGGTACATTGGACCTCTGTGAAAACTGCCCTGTAGGACTTCATGCACTGTTGATCTAGGATCCTTAATAGTAGAGTCCTGTAAGGGAGTAGAGCATAGAGAGAGGATGGAGGAGGACCAGAGGGAGCCTGGATTTGAGCACTTGTTCTACGATGAACCAGCTTATAGTTTTGAAAAACAGGAAACTTCTGTGTTAGTGTTGTCATGGCTATAAAACCAGAAGACTAAATAAGTTATATCTCTATCTAAAGCTCTAGTATTTATAACACATCAAACACACGATACATGCCACGAAGAGGCAAAAGCAGGAAGAAAATCATGATGGCAGCACACAGTAGGACCTGTCTAGTTCTTCAAGAATATCCCTGAAGACTTTCTTAGAAATGACATTTTGCTTCCCCCAAACTCAGGAGACTTTATTTGAACAATTCTTTTCCTAGTGCTCTCCACTCTTCACCTTTTGTCCTTATTGTTGACACACACGTCTTGCCTTCCTCATGAACTCTAAGCTCCTTCAAAACATGGTCCATCTTTTGATCTCTTGCCATGTCTAGCCCTGGATCCACAAATACTTGGTGAATGAATCAATGGTTCTACGAAGAGTGCCTGATTAGCTCTTCTTCCAAATAATTATTCTTTCTACTTCAAAGATAAAATTGAGACCCAAACACTCCAACTTATTTATCTCAGTTTACAAAATTGAAGTCTCAGTTCCAAAGTACTTAGAGCGATGAACTGTTCTTTTAGCAAACCTCCACGGTCATCCATTCTAATGACTATTCCATTAATATCCAAAGTCTGAGAAACAGTAATAATTAAAACAACCATAATGATAATATCAACTATGCCAAGAACAATAATAATTGCGACTTTTTTGTTTTAACTGAGACACCTTTCCAGTTCAGAAACATGGTCTTTGGGGAATATTTCAGATCTAAATTGAATAAAATCAGAAATAGTTTTTTTCTTATATAATTTTCCCACGATTGAGCATTTTTAAAAATGTGATAACTCTATAACAGTGATGACCTCTGTATGTGGTATCTTCTTATTCATTCTCTTGGCAAATATTAGACATCATGACTCAGGTATAATGTGATATAGCGAAGATATACAAATGAGAATAATATGGTTCTTTCAAAGGTGACAGAGCAGAAGACGAAATGAAGCTATGAAGACAGCACTTGGGTACAGCATGGGGCTCTGAATGCAGACAGACTCACTTTTCAGGACTGTCCTCTATGGCCTTGAGTCATCTAACTTATCCTACAGGAAATTACTGATGCTGAAGACTGAATGTCAAAAATATAAAGGCATGGGCCATGAGGTATTCCAACAGGACTCTTCTTTTGTGACATAGCCATCTGACTCAAGCCAGGAAAATTCAAACAAAGGAGAGACAGTCTGTCTACATTCCCGTTTGTTTTGAGCATGCAGAGATTCCTTGGTGGTTGGTGCCACCAAGACCTAACTCTGGGTGAGATGCATGCCCCTGTCAACAAGATCTCCTTCATTCCCAACCTCCAGTGCAAATATTTTTGGCTCACATTTCCAATAGTGATAATTGCAACCTCTTGAGAGGGGTTTTTACATTTTTTTTCCACAAAGACCCTCCCTTTTTTGTCTGTTAAATGCTAAAGAGTCCTCAGAATAGTTTTAAGATAATAAGATATAGGATAGTTAAAGATATACACATACTTATGCAAATAATAATAAAAGCATCTGAATAATGTTAGCACCAAAGAATAAAATGGTTTTGAGGTTGTGTCAGTGATGGTTTAGGATATATGAATCAACATAACATCAAAATAGCTTTTAATTCTACACAACTGGGTTAGCACTACACTTATCCAGTGCATTCATTACTAGGATGAACTATTTCAACTACTGGCCAGGAGAATACAAGTTGCAATTCTTACCCCATTTGAGCCCATTCTAGCTCACAGTGTCTCCTGAATTTAGAATAAGACTTCTAAAGTAAAAAAAAAAAAAAAAAGAAAAAGAAAAATTGAATCTTTTTAAAACCTGTCCTCTATGTTAGGCATGGTGCTTCTCACCTCAGTTCTAGTAGCCAAGAAGCTGAGACTAGAGAGCCAGGCCTGTGAATTCTGGTCTAGCCTGAGCTAGATAGCAAAAACTTGCATAACAACAACAAAAAACCTGCCCTCTCAAAATACTACAGAGCAAATTAGTCTCATTTAATTCTCTAGTTTCTTTTAAATAAAGTTTTCCATCTGAAAACATTAAATGTTATTCCCAATTTCATTGACATCTCTTTCTTATTTACCAGAAGGAATTTCTTAATTTTCAAACTAAACAATGAAAAGTCAGATCATGAGCAAGTATTCCAAACTGTTACAATCAACTTGCATAGTCCCCCAGGATTGGAGGACAAATCCAGAGCAGTGCCTTGACATCATCTATGACATGCTCATTCACTTGGGGAAAAAAAAAATCTGTCAGAATATTGTCTTATTATTTCTAATGTTTAAACAGTAAGATATCTTTGTAAAGAGGACTGATTTTTTAAAATGTTAATTTGACTTTCTTACTAAAATAACCATTTTAAATCATAAAGAAGTTAGGCAAATTAAGGCAAAGGAAGAAAGAAAGGAAAGAAAGGAAGGAGGGAGGAAAGGAGGGAGAGAAGGAAGGATGGAAGGAGGGACAGAGAAAGGGAGGAAGGGAGAGAGGGAGGGAGAGAGGAAAGGAAAAAGGGAGAGGACAGAGAAAAGAAAAGAAAGAAGGAAGGAAGGAAAGAAGAAAGAAAGAGGGAGGGAGGGAGGGAGGGAGGGAGGGAGGGAGGGAGGAAGGAAGGAAGGAAGGAAGGAAGGAAGGAAAGACAGACTGGTGCCAGGGTAGATGATGGAGTTTGTCATTTGTTTAGCTTCTGGTTGATATGTGTGTTTGAAGAATTTGGAGGCCATATCTCCTCGGAAATAAAGGGCAATCTTCTATCCCACCTCTAAATTAGATGTAGCTGGGTCTTAGTGGATTCAGACCAGATACAGTTTGTTATGTAACAGTTCTGGTATGGGAAATAAAACATTGAATAAGAAACAGTCTCTGTCCTCAAGGACCATTTGAAAGTAAGTGGAAGATGTAAGCAAACGATAACACAGGAAGTCACAACCCATACTCAGATGGACGCAGAAGTATGTAGCCTGAGTGTAGGGTGGAGTCAAGAAAAGATTTGAACTACTATAACGAAGAGACTTCTGTTGTCAAGCAGCCTTGATAATAAGGCAAAATTCCCACTACACTTCAAAGTGTTCTGGATTATGATTCACATCAAATATCTTTGGTTTTTCCTATAATACTGAGTTCTTCTAGGAACCTTCTCTCCATTACTGTGGCAACCTATATCCTTGCAGAGTGTTCTGTAGGTAACACTTTCTCAATGCCTACTTAGGATACCTGAATGGAGGTCAAGGAGGGTGGGCTTGGAACTGAAGATCTGCAGCAGCTTGACTGGTGACATTCTTTATGTGTGTTAGTTCCCGTGTGTGTAGGAGGGGGCAGAAGACTACTTCAGGTCTTGGTTTTCAGATGCCAGCCACCTTGACTTTTGAAACAGCATCTCTCATTGGTTGCATGCTTACCAAAAAAAGTGAGGTTGGATAACTGTCAAGCACGGAGGTCTATGTTTTTCTCTCCCCAACTATGGAAGTACAAGCACACTATGCCCTATGTGTCCTAGGGGTTGAACTCAAGGTAAATTTCTTACCAACAGCGCCATCTATCCATCCCATTTGTGTGACATTCTGAAAGCCTGAAGTCTTGATAAACCTATCTGTAAAATGGGGATGATGGTGATGATGAAGATGATGATAATAGCTAGGATTGTTGTAAAAACTGCATGATATCTGCAAAGCATTTAGCAAAGTCACATTTGAAACAGCTGTTCTTACAGAGGCAAGAATGTGGAACTGAAGTCCAAGGTGGGATGGAGCCCAAGGATGCATTCTCTTCTTCAGTGTGAAAACTGAACTCAGAAGAAACGGGAGGCTTTCCGAGGAAGCATGCGAGCAAGGAAACCAAGTCACCTTACTTTGCCAGGTTAAGCATTTTTCATAATATCTAGATAACATTCTTCTAGGTCAAGAAAGTGTTAATATGATTTTTTTTTGTCTAAAACTAAGCACCATTTCTGGTCTGTCTCCTCCAAAGTTTAGGAGGAAATGAAACTCAAAAAGGCTGATATTCTTTGTTGGGATGAAGCCTTCGATATACATACCTGAAATCCATACCTCTGTGTCATGCAAAAGTATCATAGGAAACAATTTGAGTAATCTTTTTTGAGTAGAGAATCTGGTCCCAAAGCATGAAGCAAGCTCTTGTTCTAGAGACTGGCTCAGCTACAGCTCTCAAATACACTTAAGGCTCAGCATGTTTTCATGTGTTTAGTCTATGAAATATAGCATGAGCATGTAACTAATATACTCATTTGCATATATACCTAAATCACTATAAAAAGCACACATATAATTCTATTGTTATTATGCAAAGAGGTTCACTAGGTATCTGAGATGTACGCTTATGTGATTGAAAGAATGGTTGTATTTTTAACTATTCAATGTTATGGTTACACAAACACACTTACTAATACCTGAGGTTTTGATGTGATTTTTATCATCTGTTATGAGGGATGCACTCACTGAATGTTAGATGAATTGTTAGTTTTCAAATGAGTAATAAGGGGAAAAAAGTTTCCTTAGAAAGCTGATGGTATTTAGATTCCTAGCAGAGATGATTGGTGGGAAAATCTCATTTTTACAGCTACTCGATTCTTATTAAATATGTCTACCTACCAATGCAACCATTATAATTAGAAACCATAATGGCGACCATGTCACAATGTCAAATAACTGTGGTAAAGCATTGGAGACAAACACGTTTTCATGGGTGAAGAGATGAGTCTCCTTTCAGCCTTGAGTCACAGCTACAGAACCAGGGTGGGTGTTACTTTTAAGGCAGAAAACAGTTCAACTAGACAATGCCAGCCGTTTCACATGAACTGGTCAGGAGGTCGCCTGCCCAATGTCTTCCCTCCCACCTGCTCTGATACTGAGAAAATTACAATAGATGAGAATGGTAGGCTGGGGCATACATGAGCCCACATCATGAGAATCATGTTTGGGAGTATTTGTGTTCTTGGTCTCATGTTCATGTTTCATGTGAAACCTCCCCCTCTGGAGAACTTCCCTAAAGCTATGCATTCCCTTCATTTCTAATTCCCTTGCATGAAAAAATCAGAAAAAAAAAAAGCTTTTTAGTGAATTGTTTCCACAAGTACGTCCTCTTACTAGGGTTATTATACCAACCAAAATGTTCTTACTGTAAGTATTTTTTTTTAAAATTTCAGTGTAATCTTTAAAAAAGAGACAGAGATGGGCTATGGTTTATTTGATTATCTGAAATGAGTTGGGGTGAGGGGTGCTAAGCCACCGTAAACTGAAAAGCAGCAGTTGAGGCTCTGGGTCTTGGATGAGAGGTAATAAATCTTATCCTATTTCCCAGTCTTCTCTGGGTTAGTCATTTCTCTCTCCCGTGCTATACCCTATTCTTACAGCAGTGTACTTGGTTCCATGAAGACCCCAAATAAATCTCTCCCCTCCCACAGAGCTCCTCCAGCATCCAGGCACCACACACAGCTCTAGACAGTAAGTAGGAGTGTGACAGAAACCACTGCAGCCTTACACGGGGGAGGGTGGAGACACACAGTGACCTCACTCTTCTCCCAGACACTAAGGAATCCTGAGTTTTGTCCTTGAAACCCTCTTTTCTTTTATTCAAGGGCACCAAACATCCAGCAGAGTACAGTGGCCCTAGGAAAACGTAGATCTAAATGTTTTCAAGGTCTCATTCATGCATACACAGGCAGCTCCCTAAGCCTCCTGTAATCTACCTTGTGGGCTTGAAGTCATGCTTTCTTGACAAAACTACCTTGGCTTTCCTTTCTCTGAAACATCTATCCCTAGCCCAGTGGACCCCAGGCCTTTTCACTCACAGGGACAAATAACTTTCCCAGAATGAGAAGGTTCTGTGATCTGTGAGAGTGGGTTCCAAAGCCCCAATCTGAGCCTCTCCTCAAGCCCTCACATACAGTAATAAACTGGATGGTGGATGAACCAAAGAGAGGAGAGAGACAGGATCTGCCCAGGCTAACACCTCTAAACGGCTAACTGACACCTAGTGAGGCCACCTGGCTACTTAGAATTCATCACTGCCAGTTACCCTCTTTAAGAGCAAGGCATTCTTTCTTCTGAGAACATTTAGCGAGTGTACTCTCAGAGTCTTCTCTGAAGATAAAGACAGCAATAAATCTCAGTAGTCAGGAATCTGACAATAGTTGGGAAGGGCTAGGTTTAATCATCTCTGAGCTCTTAGAGATAGATGCCTGACTCTTGTTAGCATGTTTTAGACTCCGGCTATCACTGAAACCGCTTATTCCACATCTCTGCTTTTAAAAGCCCCACTCCTCTAAGGGTTACTGATTATGCAGAGGCCTTGAACTTACACTTGAGACATGCTTACAATAATGTTCAGTCCTGCTGATGAAGCAGCAGCAAAAACAAACAGAAACAGATATAATTCTTGGTGAAGCATCAAGGAACCTCGCTCTTTCTCTTTTGCCCTTCCCTGAATTTGGCTTCCCGTTCTTCCATCTCCTAAAAGCCTAAGGATTGCTTGAGTGGAGTCAACAGGTGAAGCTAGCTAAAAGAAACAGAAGTTGAGCTCACTAGTGATAGCTTGCTGCTCTCCTTATGTCGGGCAATTCCAATTCTGAAGCAAAACTAGAAACAACCCCTCTGGGTGGCATATCTCTTCAGAAGACTGGAGACTGTGTTTTCCAGAGGGGGAAGGGCACAGAAGCTTTAACAGGCATTCTGTAGCCACCGGGAAATTGGTGTAAGCGCATGGAGGTGTCACTTATTTCTGAGTTTGCATGCTGCCCCCTTCTGGCTTCTACACCCAGGCTTGTCAGCACAGCAACCGCATTTATTTCAACCCCACACCTGTGGAGTACCTGGGACCACAGAAAAGAGTGTTGAAAATGTTCAAGGCATCTCATCACATGTATATCCTTGAGGCTAACCAGAGGAAACAGACTCATTTCCCCTCCGGCTCCTGGTTCTCATTGGAGGCTGCCCACCATCACAGAATCCCACTTCACATTCTTGCTGCGTGAAACATCTCCTTCTCCACCCTCGTAACTCCCACATGGCCCTGGGACTCATCTCTGCAAATTAATACCCCACCAAGGGCTGGTCCTGCTGGGCTGGACAGTCAAGGGCTGGACAGTCAAGGGGATTTTCCTACTAGACGTGGCGGCAATGGCAAATATGCCAAATTGGTGGGTTAGTGTTGCAATGAATGGTCTAAGGACCACGTCTTTTTTTTTTTTTTAGCCCGATATGTGAGCAGGTTTGGTTTTACACATTATTAAGTCCATGTGTATGATTCTTAGAGACAAGAGAGTCATGTGATAGGAGGAGACGCAGGTAATTGAAGAAGCAGATGCCACCATAGATCAAATTTATAATTACATGTCTTCCTCTTCTAAGCAATTCATCTTACATGCTGGTCCTTTGTGGGACTTGTCAGAAGCCCAATAGCGGGCACATTTTCTTGGGCTGAAATAATTCATTACGGGTCTTCTAACTGCTTAACAGGGTCTAACGCTAAGCCCTTGCCTGCCACCTGGCACCTATGTTGTCACAGCCCTGGAGCACAAACGTGGCTAGCCCAGGCTGCAGGGTGCCTGGGAGCCTGCAGTGTCTCCCAGTTCGCCCTTCACCCAGGCAGACCAGTCGTCTCACACCCGTCGAACCCAGGACTCAATCGGGATCCAGCACTGTTCTCTTGAATCAGAAGAGAGCTATGAGTTATTTTAAAACAGCTAGAGCTAGAGTTATTTTTAAATATTTAAATGCCTATGATTTGGTTAAATGAGGCTGTACATGGTGCGAGGAAACCTAGAGCTCTGGTTAGCTATTGTGAGACTTAGAAAGAATGAATATTGGACTACCTCTCTCCATAAAACTGGTAGCAGGAAACAGTAGATAATCAAAGCACTATGGGTACATATATATGCCTATAGTCCCCCCCCCTTTATCCATAAATATATTTGAAAAGCCACAAATGTATCAGACTATACAAAGAGAATGTGTTCAGATCCTCACTGAGTCAATACCAACACACCCAGTATGGCTTTAGAGTTCACCAGCGAGAAGAAATGAGCTAAAGAAGACAGACAACGGCTCCTAATACAACTGCCAGGCCTGTAGGCTGGCTCAGCTGTACCAATCTGACGACCTGAGTTTGAGCTCAGGATCCCACTGTGAAAGGACAGAAGTGATTGCCTAGAGTTTTCCTCCAATTTCCATATATGCACCCCATACACACACACACACACACACACACACAAACACACACACACACACACCAATACTCAGCACATCTACTGCTTGTCGTGACCTTAAAAAAAAATGCCCTGTGCGATCGTTCACTTTAGTCAAAGGGCAAACATGTGATATTTTCCTATATCCATGGTAGAGCTACGCACGCCATTCTTCTTAATGACGAAAGAACACATTCATCTGATTTAAAGAAAGTGGGTCATTTACATTCTCCATGGTGATATGCAAAGTAAGTAGCTTTCTTATAACTTCCTTATCTTGCTTGGCCAGGCACAAGATTTGGGATAAGGACAGTGCTGAAACTTAGGCGCCACCAAGGGACGAGCCAACTACGAACTGCCAATGAATGGATCAGCACTACTAGGAAATATTAGGAACGGGCTCGAAGAAGTGCCGGTTAGCTAAGTAAGGCACCTGGTTACCTGTACCTGCATGTCATCCTGAAGAGACCCCTACTCTGTATGTTCCCCACACCAAGAAAAGCACTTCTTACAGAAGATGGGGGCCAAGATCAGCCCTTGAGGACTGCCCCAAAGAGGACCAGCCCTTTATCAGAGTTACTCAGTCCCTTTGGCTTTTCCGGGAAGATGGAACTGATTAAGCAATGTTAATTTAATCATAAGTAATCAACATGGGAAAAAATTACATAACCAACTTCAAAATTGTGAATCAAAGATGGCAAAAACCCCAGGAAAATAGCTGTTTTGTCGTCTCCCCTGACCACACAAAATTTTCACCTCAAAAATAGACAGGGAGAAATCTATAAGTTTGACGATTAAATAAAACCGAACTATGAACCTACATTGCCTGGAAATGGTTATATTTAGTGTAAAGTTCTTCAATTCATATTTTTAACTATTCAGTCCAGGCTGGCCTGGAACTCACAATCCTCCTGCCTCCGTTTCTTGAGTGCTGGGGTCAAAGTGTATGTTTTTAACCAAAATTGAGAGAGTTTGGAACTCATTCCGTCGAGGGTTCTGAAAGACAAACTTGCTTTTAATTCATCAATAAAGGTATACAGGTAAGAATAATTCGAGTTTGTTTTATAATTGCTGCCTTGTTTCTTTCCTTTTCTCCTTCAGAGAGTCTAAAGGCACAGTGATAGCTCAACCGTGAGGCTATGTATCCATTTGGTCACATGCGTAAGAAATCAAGACCATGCCCAAGTCAGCTTTGGTTTCCTGATCAGAGGGAGCACATTAAAGTAGTAGGTAGGTGAACAATATGCAAAACCTGCTTCCTAAACTAGTCCATGATGCTTGACTTGCGATGGGTTACCGTCAATGTAATGAAAATCACCAAGGGGTACCCGCACGACAATTTGTAGGTACTGGTGTTATTTTACAAAGAAAGATCACGGTGGAGTTTAAAGGTCTCTGTTTTTCCACCTACGCAGAATCCAGTAGGTTAATCTACCTGGCGGTCACAGCCATGCACAAACAACGTGACTAACTACCCGGGAGAACTCAGGAGGGCTTTCACTCCGCGCTTCTCTGCGTACCAGCCCCACAGACAGACGTGAATCCACCTTAGTTGCCTCGGGAAGGCAGAAGACAGAAACCTGTGCGCGTCAGATCACTGGTGACAAGCCACTTACCTGCAATGACTGGATGGAAGCCTCCTCCTGGGGTCCCTTGTGCGTCTCCTTGTCGCTCTCCTCTGTGTGAATGACACGAACCACAGCGGGGCGTGCACAGGATCGCCTGGGGCGGCCGCAGCCTGGTTCCGCTGGAGACCCGGGAAGCAGCGCGGGTGTGTGCGGAGCAAGCTGAGCCTAGCAGAGCGCGCAGAGGGCGGAGCGCGTCCCGGCCGCGCCTGCAGATGTGGAAGGAGCTGGAGACAGCGCTGAGTCCTCTCGGCGCTGCGCTGCGTGGGGATATTATCACAGACTGGGATTTCTATTGGCTCGGAACACCAAACAAATCACACCAGCCACCCCCTCCTTCTCCGCTTCACTCAGCTCTTGCTTTTCTTCAAACCCACAAACATTGCAGCCACACACACACTTCAGTCGCTAGCCCTGTTTCTCCCTTCTCTTTTGCAGACTGGGGATTTACAACCTTGTGGGCAGCGCTTCACATTTTGTTTAGCAGACTTCCAATGCAAAGCTTATCATGTAGAGAAGAAATTCACCATTCTCTTGGCCCGCAAAACCCACTCATGCCTTCAGATCTCCCTTTTAGATGGACTCAAAATGTGAAAATGTGAAGAATGTAAAAACACACACACACACACACATTTGCAGGCACGTCTGCACGCACGCACAGGCGCACATAGAACCAGGCTCCTTTTGTTTTGAGTAATTGAGGCTGGAGAAATTAAAGGCAAGCTAAACCCCATGGTCAAAAGTGAGTTTAGCTAATAATAAAATTTTGAATTAATTCAGTGTAAAATATCCAACGTTTGGATTTGTTTTCTCTTCCACATACTGCATTAGTCATTATTATCCCCCCTTTCTTCCCTTTGTGAATGCAGACATCTCTCATAGGAACCAGACTCTTCAGCATCCAGAGAATGTAGACCGATTTTCGTATACTTGGGCTGGGCATGCGAGACCATGACACCGTGATGCTAACTGAACGTTGGCTTCTTTTCTGCAGGATTATTTGGTCTCCCTGATCTCTTCAGCAAAGAAATTCTCTGTGACTCTACTGACAAAGGTTCCTGGGTGAAAAATTCTCATCTGCGTATGTACACAGAAATAAACCTTTGTCCCCCCCCCCCCCCCCCCCGCCCCAACTGGGAAAAGGCCCCAGGGGAATCCTGGACCTTAGTTGCTGAGCTGGGAGAATTAAAATAAAATAAGGTTTTACTGTATTTTATAAAACACTGGCGAGTCTCCAATGGTCTTTCCTCCCCAGTAAGTTTCACTGATGCTCCTGGAAATTTGAATGACAGTTTTCTCGGCAGAAACCACGGAGCTCCGTTTTGATTTTTGACTTGACAGTTTCTTTCCCAGAATTGTTCACTTCTGTTTACCTTATTAAAACCTGACAGTCTTGCTTCAGCCAACTCAGAGCATAATCACTTCAGAATCATGGAAAGCAAGAAGTTTTTGAAATTTGTTACCAGCAAGCATCTTACCTGCTTTCTCTTCACCTTTGGACACATTTTAAGAATCCTGAACGGCGAGGCTATTTTTCAGAATGGGTCAACCTAGAGTCATCCAAGAATTGCCAGAGTTTTCAGGGGAAGAAAAAGAAAAACCAAGCACCTTGCTGAAGGCGAGAGCACGCATAACTGAAGATGAGGTGACCGCTCTCCCTTCTGTTATCTTGGAGTTACCAAACCAAAGGAAGCTAAAAGATGCTGACCACTGCCAACCCTTTGCCCAGAAAAGCTAAAATCATGGACTCAAACATCTAACTGATAGTCACTCTACCCATTATTATAGGACTGGTCATATATGCAAATAATTTACCAACCCCTCGTTTCTGAGTTGCCTTTCAGGATGAATACAAATAGGGATCACCCACAAGTAATGATAAAATAACAAGAGTAATAATAACTAATAAAGCAAGTTGTTTTATGTTGCTTATTATATTCAGGGATCATTATAGCTTTTCATATCACTAGAAGGACAGTGTCAGTGGAGTCATAAATAATGTAAAGGCACAGATAAGGTGACTATATGCTTAGAACTTGGAAGGCCAAGGCAGGAGGACCTTGAGTCCCAGGCTTGCCTGGGCTACATATCAAAACCTTGCTACTCTCTGTCCCAAACAAAAAACAAAAAAAGAAAAAAGAAAAAGAAATAAAAAAGAGAAGAAAGGAGGAAGGGACAGAGGAAGAGAGGGATTGAGGGAGGGATGATGGAAGGAAGGAAGGAAGGAAAATGCACAGAAAAATCTTCAATTTCCTTTCAGATAATATTTCAAGTTTCCCTTTCTTGCAGTTAATGAAGAGCAAAAGCCGATGATTTAAGGGATACTACTTACGCCTAATCAGTTATGCAATTAGTGAAAAATAAATCAGTATATATTCCTTACTCTGCTGATCATTTACTACTTTAAAGGACAGTTTTTCCCCTAAGATAATCCGCATATGCTACAGTTCATTAAGCCTCACTGGTTGTAAATGGCATGGACAGTAGCATAAATAAAACTCTTGCGTCTTGGTAGGAACAATAATGAGGAGGCTGCAGCGCAGGTTAAGGACCAAGCACTCCTATTTCATTTTCTGCTCTGCTTTGCTGTAACCCCTTCTATTTCCATATGCTATGCTATTAAAAAAAACAAAAAACAAAACAGGAGACCTTCAAGACTTGGCATGCATCCAAGAGAGCTGCCGATAAGAAAGTGATTATGTATGCTACAATTTATAAGGGATACTGCAGAGCTCGGGGGCGGTCCTGTCTTAGGGATAGGACTTGTGGCAAAGCAATTGCATGTTTTCAATTATTAAAAATGGGGGAACACACTTACAATCCGTGTAATGTTTTAAGTGTATTGTCATTTTTATCAATAGCTCCTTTAGGTGTGTGTGCATGCATATGTATGTTCACACTGGGGGTACAGAGGTGTGTGAATGAGTGTACATATGTGTGCATGCATATGTATGTTCACACTGGGGGTACAGAGGTGTGTGAATGAGTGTACATATGTGTGCATGTGCGCATGCATGCACATTAGAGTCCGCGTCTCACCCCACAGGCTAGGCAGGTGACACCCAGGGCTTCTCTCCCACTGTCATCTTCCACACTGGACACTGGGATAATTACAAGCCTGCACTACTTATCTGGCCTTCCTTTTTCTTTTTCTTTCTTTTTTTATTTACAAGGGTGCTGAAGATCAAATTTAGGTCTTTGAGCTTTCCCAGCAAGCACTATTGCCACTGAGCTGTCCTGAACTACATCCTGAGTCCATTCGTTAGTGTTTTCTTGTTTGAGTCTTTAGGGGCCTTATGTAAACCACAGGTAAACATTTGGACCTGACCTGGTCATGTTCATGGTAGGAAAAGATGGGGGAAATTTTAAATGGGCGCCAAGCCTTGTGTTCTTCTAAGGCGAAAAACAAACAAAAGCAATGGTAGACAACATTCACACAACTGAGAGGCTTCTTACAGTTAACGTTTTCAGCAGCCCTTTTAGAAAGGATGTTGTCTGGGGCAACTGGAGATTTTGATGTAAGTGACTGATGGGTCAGGAAAGGACTCAGCCATCTAGAGATTATGAAAGCATTGCTAGAAAGTCAGACAAGACAGCCTAAGGGTTATTTCAACCTGAAGGTATCTGTGATTCTATCATTGAACTTAAATATTACTAAGGAGTCTACTATTTCATTGAGTGATTTTCATATCAATAAATCTAAAAAGTTTACAACTTGTGATCTAAATAGATGTTGTCACGGGGTACAGATGATTATTGATGGCATTTTGCTCTTCTTAGGCAATATTTATGTGTTCTTTGAGGAACACACACACACACACACATATATATATACATATATATTATACATGTATGTAATTTATAACTCTGCTATACAAAAATAGTAAAGGGTCATGTGATCAGGAAATTGAAGATGGACTTCACATTGTTATTGTTAAACTTCACTTTTGGAGCTTGTCTGTTCCTGCTCAGCTATACACTAGATGTTTTCTTAATGATAAGGATAACCCCTTTTTATCTCTTTATTAATCAAAAACTTTCTTTTCATCTATACATTTCTTGATGCATCCATAAATGGTGGCTTTTATAGCTATAGATACCATCCTTAGATCATCATAGATGCTTAAGTCTAAAGTTGTTAAAATCCTTTCAGTATGGAAAGTTTTAAAATCTTAATTTACTGGTTAATAAGTGTTTATTCCTCCTTCAGATAGAAATCTTTATCTTATAGAATGTCATCAACATTTTTGTCGATGTTCTGTTTAGACCCAACTCTAAAGGAAATACTTATGATTCACTGATATATATGAAAAGAGTATACACACATATACATTATATATGTATATGATTTTCAACTGATAAATCTATAAAATAGAATTTATTGCTCTTGTGTCACAACATTCCTGCCCAAATGTGTACAAGTGATTTATAAGACTTTTCTAGGAAAAACTACAGCCCCTGCCGTGTTTCCGAATGAGCTCTTTGGCCTTGAGAGGACCATCTGTCATGTCTGTATCACCCCGGCAGAGCAGAGAGCACAGCTCACTGATGAGCTTGGAAAATTAAAAGGATAGGAAATGACCACATATTCAGCTGAAGCCCCCTATTCTCCCTTAAGACCCAGGGAGCAGGTGGCCATAGGTTCTTCTGACTCATTAGTACATGTTTATTAGAGGTCATCAAAGTCTTTGCATTTTATTCTTGGTTCTGAGATATGAACAGGAAGGGATGAAGTGGTTGAAATCAGAGCTGAAAGCCACCTTTGGCTTATTGTGCTGTTGTGTAAACAGTAAATTCATGCAATATAAATAAAATAAAATTTGAAAACTATGTCTATTTAGCAGAATCAAACTGCCCTCTGAATTAATATACCTCCACTCACGAATCAGTGCAGCTCTCAGACCCCATCAGAGGAGTTTCTCTGTTCAGCAAATGATGGTTAATGCAGACGCAACTGGTAAAAGCACAGAGTACAGATGTTAATGGAGCTCAGGCAGAATAGGACATCTGTACCAGATCCTCTCTTCAAGGCTCAGGAACCCTTGTAGAAGTGAAGGCTTAAAGATTGCAAGATCTGGAGGTTCGAGCAAGGGGACTGAGTGACACAGTGTATTCTGCACACAATAGAACTGTTTCGATCGCTAGCTCACAAGAGTTATAGTTGTCGAGATCCATCCAGAATTAAGCCATCAAGAGGCTAGCATGGAATGAGAAGATTCTCATGCGTCCCCACACCTAACTGAGGGACTATGAATAGTGGATGGCTTCTGGAGGAGGGACGGACAGACAGCTTTCTTTTAAAGAATGTTTCTTGGTAGACTGACTATTCTCTACTGAATTACTGCATACCCTGGAGTATATCAGCAGCACAAATTATAATCAATGGGTTACTAAAAAGGAAAAAGAAAAAGACACGAAAGTGGGGGTAGTGTAGGGAGGTGGGGGTGGGTTTGGGAAGAATCAATGGAAGATCTGGAGGGTGAATATAACCAAAACACATTTATGAACTTCTCAAAGAAATGAAGTAAAATTTGAAGGGGTGCTTTTATATTGCTATGTCCTCATTTTTTTTATGTAAGCAGGAATAAACAATTGAATTTAGAGAGAAAAGACTTAACTCACAATTTCAAAGGATTTCAGTCCATCATGGCAAAGAAGTCATGACAGGGTAGCGAAGGTTGCTGTAGCTTATAAGTCAGGCTATTCACACTGTGGTGGATCAGGAGACAAAGGGCAAGGGGAGAAGTTGGGGACCTGCAAAGATTTTCTTTCCCCTAGATAAGCCTCATCTTCTAAAGTTTCTAGAACATTCAAAAAACATGCCACCAACTGAGGATCAAACATTCAAAACATGAACCTGTGGTAAACATTTCAAATTTAAGCTATAATGTAAGAGTATAGGAAGAATGATCAGATAGTCCTCATATGGTGCCTGGCACTCCCGAAGCTCCCTCCCAGACCTCCCAGACCAGCTAAGGAGGCAGATATGCTCAGTCATACAGATGGAGAGAGATGTGTCCCAGGAATCTCTATGTACCATGCATGCTGTTGAGACCAGGGTAGCAAGTACAATATTCACCTTGCAGGGAACATGGTTGTTGAATGTTACCCAGATTTCTTCTTTTGAAAAGATTGAATTAGGTCTATCTATCTATCTATCTATCTATCTATCTATCTATCTATCTCTATAAATGGAAATTGATAGCAATATAACAAGCTTAAATATTAAAGAATATCAATGGAAAGAAAGTACCTGATTATGGATAATGGATATGGTAGAATAAGCACATAAGCAAGACAAGGTTAATCCAGTTGTTCAATTTTTCTAATTTTGTGTGCATTTATGTACTAAATCTTTCAGTGAGAGGAGTTTATGGATTTCTCCTGTTTGGAAAGGGCGCTAAGCAAGGAAAAGAGCCCATGTCTAACAAGATATAAGAGAAGCCTGAGGCTAAGGCTTAGATGATAGACAACACAGATTGAGTGGATCTTGATGTTACTGAATGAAGTCCAGAATCATTCCATGCTTGGACATCTACTTTTATTCATGGATATCAATTATCATGTAAACATGGGATCAGAAATATGTTCAAGTTAAAGTTTTATAAGAGGATTAACTTAACTTAATTTTTGCTTTAAATGGTTTATCCAGAATCTGATGTGGAGGAAATAATAAGGGACAAATTCCAAGCTTGATAGGACAGGCCCTTCACGTGCAGTAGACGAGAGGCTTGGCAAGTCATCGTTTGGACATGGAGGAGGCGTGCTCCCTGGATGGCTTCTAGCACTCCGAGGATTACATTCTGACTGCATTTTTAGAAATAAGCCCCAAATAATTAAAAAAAATATTTCTTACTAGAGTATAATATGACTATTTAAGTTTAAAACATGCTATAAAGACAACACATTAAAATGGCAAGTGTCTACCTTACCTCGGGAGAGCCTGTGTCTCATCCACCTCTGTCTCTATGTTTGGTCCCTAGCAAGCTAGCAGTGCAGGATAGCTGAGTACCTTAATCACCTAGTTGGTCAGGAGTTTAATAGTAGAGTGATAACTTCCTTATGTAGGTTTCAGACTGACAAGGAATATAATTTCAAGAAATGGGTTCTAGTAACTTTTAACCAGTAAAAAAAAATGTTTGGCATAAATGTTTATTGATGGTTGATCAAGAGAACTGTCTCTTACCTACTTCCCTGGCTAACACTAGCAATTGGGCTTAGTCTGGCCATGAGAGTAAGTCCAACTTTACATGTGTACTTTTAAAACAAGGCTTTAAGAGCCCTGTACATTCACTCTTTTTGTTTCTTTTTCCTTCTCAGACACTAGCCAGGTCTTTGGGTCTCTGAATGAGGGCACTATGAAGCAGAGGCAGAGTCCTCCCGAGGCGGACATGTGATTAAGGTAAGTGATATAACCTAGCTGCCACAAGTCTCAGAGACTATTAGTCATTTCTTGATTATCACACAACATAAACTAGAGAACGTTTCTATAAGCAGAAATCCAATTGTTTGATTCCTCCGGCTATGTTTTGCTTCTTCAATTGGTGTCTGCAAAGATGACAATTCCTGCTTGGAAGCACTGTGGTAGAAGGAGGCTCCAGGTAACCACTTCTTTCACATGGCTGTTCCATACTGATCTTGCATAACAACTAGCCATAATAGGAGAACTGAGCAACGGCACACTTAGCCATGAGTAATTTCACACTTCCACATTTTCTGTGGGTGCCTCCTTTCCTCTTTAAATCTAACTTTTAACTTGAAAATTCAGATCCCTCCTTCCAGATGTAGCCTAGACCTGCAATCCCCTCCCCCTTTCCGTGTTGACAACCGTGCGACACGCCTTCCTCTCTGTAATTCCCCTTCCAGAAAATGCTTTGTCCTTTATTCGCACTTGCCATTCTCTGTGTGCTCCCCAGGAAACACGGTTGCTATAACAATGAGACACACGCGCTCTCGCAATAGGATGAAATCAGAGCTTCAGAGTCAGATGGTCCAGGTCCCTACTGACGACACGTCATTACCTCTTCACCTGTGTCAGCCCCAGCTTCCTTCCCTAAAGCAGAGTTACCGGTCAACCTCCGTGATGTTTTAAATGAGGCCACAATGTTATTTAGCATTGCTTTTGGTATAGATGTGAAAACATGTCTTGGTTGGAAGAATGAAAAGAATAAGACTGTTGTAGTTAATAATGATATTCCTCTCCCCCATATAACATATTTTATTAAAGAGACACGTGGACCAATGTCCAGAAAACCCAGTGATTGTCTCACAAGGCAGTTTCTGAAGATATGGGAGAGCTGGCATTGTGTGTGTTTTAATGATTTGTGTCGTCTTTTAAACGGTAAAGACTGTTACTTTTGAGTCAATGGCTGCTAACGATGGGCAAGCACAATGTTAGAAAGGATTGTTTAGCCCCCTCCACAATTAGTGCCTTCATGGGGCATTCTTGTGTGTGGTTGTGTGTGTGATGATGATTTGTGTTTCTAGTATAACACAGTGTTACTTTTCAGTTAATGTCTGCTAGCAATGACAATATGCAATATTATTGTTTCTGTTACATTTATTTAATTTCTTAGTGCATGTACATGTGTATGTGGGGCGGGGTCAGAGGCAAACTTGTGGGGATTTGTTCTCTTTTACTATGGGAGTATCAGGAGTAGAATCCGGTCTTCAGCCTGAGCAGAAAGTGCCTTAAGCCACTGAGCCATCTTTGTGGCCAAGTGCTATTGTTCTTTAAAACTCTGATCCAGCTTGTTTACCAAGTAGGTCAAGTCATCCACCTTCAGCTCAGGGCCAAAACTGAAATCAAACAATCCATGCTGTTACTTCTGATCTCCCCAGTACAACTGCCGCCTTCTGGAAGGGACTCAAGCAAACATTCCTGATATATTTGGAAGGGAACAAAAGTTAGTTTGGAACCTTGACAGAGGTTTTATATTAATGTGCATCCTAGGCTGCCCTGCACAAACTTCTGAAAGCAGCAGGATCTGTGTGTGACAGGGGGACAGCTGGCCAGCCTCAGCGCAAGCTTGGCCCCATAAGGACTGCAGGACTGTCCCATTAGAAAAGCAAGACCGAGCGCCTCCTCCACAGCTGGGGCCTTTGCAGGAAGAGTCTCATCAGGAGTAGTTACACAGACAGGGTCATAGTGTCATAGGTCTGTGGGGATCGGGTAACAATAAGACTCCATCCCTCAGTCTCATGGTTTCAGAAACTCATGAATATTAACGAAGTGCGTGTGTCTCACTCAGAGAAATTATTGATTAGACTTCTGTACCCAAGTGTCAACATATTAGGGTTTAATAAAGTGAGCTAAATTGATAGGAAACACTGATCTCCAACTCAGGCGGCAGAATTAGACCTTGTGTGTGTAAATAAAGCACACAGGAGAAACACTCTGTGTTCTTGTAGTCAGTTTTAAAGTCAGCCTATTACTTGAGTTCATAATACCAACAAGAATCTTTCAATTATATTCATTGGTGTGTGTATGCATGTTTCTACTATTGGTCACTTTTGGAGGGAACAAGGCAGAGTTAGCTTTCTCTGAAGGACTTAAGGACTTGGCGACTTAAGCCTCACAAACTCTCTTGGTCCTCTATGACCCTGAATGATCATGCTGCTCAGATTCATTCTTAACCAGAGGAAAACTTTTGACATACATTGGAAGGTTCTGCTGAATCCCATGGATATTTTTGTATGAGTTTGTTATTTATGTGTGTAGAGTTGGAATTATTTTATTTTAGGATAGTTTCTAGTCTAAACACCTCCCTTAGTATTCATGATCTTCAGAAGGCCCTAAATCCACTAAATTCAAAAATTTCTCCCTATCTTTCCTCCTCCAGTGTGGGAGTCACCCAGCACATAACCAAATACAACAAACCATATGACTTCAAACAGCAAACTTTTCTCTGAGTTCTGGAAGGTTTGCCTAAAACCAAAGCATTGGCACAGCCACGCTTCATCTGAAATCTTAGGCGAACAGTTTCTCAGCTGTTTCCTGCTTCCAGCAGTGGTTGTCAGTCCTCAGGGTTTCTTGGTTGCTGCTTCACTACTTTAGTCTATGTCTCAGTGGTCTTAATTACAAGTCCCATTGCAACAACCTCATCTTAATTTGACTTTACCTTTCCCAAAGGTTCACAGTCACAGTTAGGAGAGGCGAGGGCTTTGGCACATGTCTTAGTTAGGGTTTCTATTGCTGTGAAGAGACACCGTGACCACTGCAACTCTTCTAAAGGGAAACATTTAATGGGGCTAGCTTACACTTCAGAGGTTTAGCCCATTATCATTGTGGCAGGAAACATGTTGGTGCACAGGCAGACATGGTGCTGAGGAGTAGGTGAGGGTTCTATATCTGGATCAGAAGATAGTAGGCAGAGAGAGAGAGAGAGAGAGAGAGAGAGAGAGAGAGAGAGAGACTGCATCTGGCTTGAGCATCTGAAACCTCAAAGCCCACCCATTCCACTTCCAACAATAAAGTCACACCTACTCCAACAAAGTCACACCTCTTATACCTCCTAATAGTGCCACTCCCTATGAGCCTAGGAGGGCCATTCCTATCCAAACCACCACAGCATATGTTCTGGGAAACACAGACCAATCCAAAATATCTGGTAACTTCTATCACCACCATAGCTCTTTGGTTCATCCCAAGGCCCATTCATATCAAATTCTACACCTTTATCTTTGAACAAAAAACAATTCAAAATCCATTTGCTGTTTCTATACCTTGTTTGCCATTGATAGAATATTTCTTAGATGATGTCAAAGAGATAGGAAACAAATTGTCACTAAAAGAAATCAATTTGTCCACAGAGCTGGATCACAGGAAAAAGGTCAAGGTGCAAAGAACAGTTCTGGCAGTAGGTGTCCAATAAAGACTGAGTTGCAGTAGCCATAGCAAAGAGCTACCAGCAATGGGTCTTTTCCATGAGATTTTCTTTTCTTTCAACCTGTTATAGCTTGAGACAGTTTTATTTTAAGGGAGCAATAGAAGACTGCTGTCTTTAGGTCTAACAACCCCGAGTAGCTGGTAGTTAAGTTTCATTCATAGTTTGAGAACTGTGTTTGGTTTGCAGTGTACCTATGCACTTTCAAAAACATCTATGGGATCGCTGGAGATGCTCCATAATGGGGATGGCTTTCCCATTCTGTGGGCATCCTTATGTCAAATGCCCAACGTGGCGTTTTTGTTTTCAAATCCTTTGTTGATCAGAAAAACATGCACACACAATTGGTTTTTAATTTTTGTCCCTTTCCGACTCATGTCCATTCAAACTTCGTTCCTTTAGAGAATTATGAACAGTACCTTCCTATTGGGTCTTGATGGAGAAAGGCCCAACATCTTGTTGATCTGGTAGCCCATATGACTTTCAGTGGGTGAGTTCACAAAAGCTTCTTTTATTTTCATGTGTGTGTTTGTGTGTGTGTGTGTGTGTGTTTGTTTGTTTGTTTGTTGGCGTCTACTCCAGAGGCCAAGCTAGGAAGCTAAGGCAGGAGATCACGGCAGGTACCTGGTGACAGAAACTGACGCTGAGGACTTGACTGCTTTTCTATACAATCCAGGATCACCTGCCCAGTTACCACCCGTGGTGGTCTAGGCCCGCCCCTGTCATTTACCAACCAAGAAAATGCTCTGCAGGCCTCTCAAGGGCCAGAGGCAATTTGTCAGATGAGGCTGCCTCTTCCCAGGTATGTCAAGTTGACAACCAAGATCAGTCACCAACTTCAGTCACCCAGTAAATTGGAGAAGTAGAACATGAATCCAAAGTTCGACTCCAGGATCCGTGCCTGATAGTTTACGATAAACATCTTTCCATCTGTGAACTAACACATGCTCACCGTAAACAATTTTATTTCATGAATCATAGTCAACTTTAAAAGAACTTTAGACAACATTACGTGTGTGTGTGTGTGTGTGTGTGTGTGTGTGTGAGTGTGTGTGTGCATGTTCGAGTGTGCTTGATCTCAAAGAGGCAGAAGTGGTGTGGACAACAGTGTTTACAAACATAGTGGGAGAAAAAAGTAGAATGATCTGATTGGTTACATCCAAGGCTTTGCCTTATTTGGACAAGGTATGGTCAGTTAACTGTCTGACACAGACTAATGCTGACTGCTTGGAGTCGGCTGACATTTGGCCGCTTTTTATACCTCAATGATAGGTTTTCATTTAGCTTATGTATTGCTTGGTTGAAGCTCTTACTCAAATTTTGGAGCCAACTTTCATTTAAAGGCCATAATTTGTTAGCTTTTTAGTACTATTTTCTATTTTGTTCCTTTTTGTACTTGAGTTTACTCTCTGTATTAAACTTAGATATTGCCTTTTATTTCATGGTACATTTGAAAATTTTAATAAATTTCCAAGGAGACAATTTATAAATCATTTAGTGGCCACATAATATCCCCAATTATGGCCACATTTAACCACCCCCTTTTGTTAGATGCTTAAATTATTGCCAGGGATTTGCATTATGAAATAGCTAAAATAAATAACTATGTCAATGGTATAATCTGGATGTTTTCGCAGATGAGTTACAACTGGTGGCTCTAGAGTTTAGAATACTCAATTTTTAAATATCTGTTTTGTCACGTTGCTATTAGTGGCATATGTCACTTAATCAATATGGATTTTTATATATCAGTGAATCTTTAAGTTGTTTGACTATTAGTAATATTTTTTTTATTTGACACTGTTTCTTTGTTCACTTATTTACTTATAATCAATATCCCTTGCATAGGCCTAGTGACAGAGCCTACTATAGTGTGAAATCCCAAGGTATTCATGTAAGTCATGTTGTATGCCTTGGTTCTGTCTTCTGTGATCTTGAACAGTAGCCATGATTTTCTGGGTCTAGAAAAATACTTTCAGATATCTTCCAGGCCCTCACTTATTTCTTCAAGTTTTATTTTTCTTTCTATCAGAAATTTTGTAAGCAGAATAATATTTTATGAAATTTTAATCTCAATTATTTTAGTAAGGAGAAAGAATATTTAAAAACAGACTGGTGATATGTGAATGAAAATGGAAGTTTTAAGAAAAACCCAAAGTTGTAAATTTTGCCCTTATTTTGGTCTTTGCTGTGTTTCTGTCACATAATTAAAAAAACAAATTTGAGATGCATGCACTATAAAGATAGCATGTACACTCTGAAGTACCGTTAGTGGTACTGTCGTGTCTTTAGTTGGCACATAATCAAAATCCTCATTAAACCTTAGTTGCATGAAGATTTGAGAAGAAATGATTGTCCTTAACCCTTATTTTTCTGCTGTTCAGCCTTCCACATGCTTGAGGCATGAATGGATTTTCAAAACCAGGATAATGCTGAGAAAGGTCCCGGAACCAGATGCCCTCAGGCTCTCGATATACATTTTCGAGCGTCTGAGCACTTATTTCCACACATTGCCGCTATGTGACAATACTGACCACTTCGTTTTAAAACTATCATTCATGGAAAGATGGTTTCTTGCTCCAAATTGCATTTGATGTGTGCTTATTTTTTTCTAATTCTCCCATAGTTAATAAGAATGATTTGACAATGAGTGTGTGTGTGTGTATGTTAAAGAACCACTCATATGTTTTATCAATGAATTTATTCATAGTTACCTCCTAGTATCCACTCTTGTCACTTAGAAAGGATGAAAACACAGACATTGAAGGTCAGATGTGCACTCACACTCCAAGGGCAGGCAGCCCTGGATGAGATTCCCCAAGTGAAATGTTTTTGTTGGCACCGCTAGGGTATATTTCCACTGTAGCCACTTGGGCTTGCTAGTCTGTGACCTGTTAGTATAAACTCTACGCCTTTAATTTTAACTGAGTGAAGTGGTATAGAAAGAGATGAGAAATTAAAGGGAACAGGAAGGAAGAGTCCTTCCCTCCACAGTCTCCTCCAAGCCTCTCACTGTCTGTAAACCAGAATTCCAGACAATTAACACTTGCTCTAAAGGCTGTCAGCATGAAGATAATGGCTATTTTATATCAAAATGCTGTCAGATAAGTAGCTAGAGAGTGGCTCACAGGGAAAGTGTTTATCAAGCAAGTATGAGCATGGGGTTTTGGATCCCAGAGTCCACATAATATGTGTCACAGTCACGGAGGCCCACCTGGAATACCAGGCACAGAAAGACAGACTCTGGGGCAAGCTGGCAGACTAGCTGAATTAGGCTCAGCAAGAGATCAGG
Source organism: Microtus oregoni (assembly GCF_018167655.1). Taxonomy (NCBI): domain Eukaryota; kingdom Metazoa; phylum Chordata; class Mammalia; order Rodentia; family Cricetidae; genus Microtus; species Microtus oregoni. The sequence continues at coordinate 581,586 of NW_024544552.1, read as the reverse complement.
GCTCATTGTATAAGGTGGGAAACAATTGAGCAAGATGCCTGGTTTCAGCTTCGCGCCTCCACACACAAGTGCACACATTTGTACACACACTCACACACCAGTGTGCACCTAGACACAATCAAATATGCATATGTACATGCATGCACAAAATACACAAATGCATAGGCAAGATGATTTCAACCAAGAACATTAAAACAGCAAGAAAACATTAATAAGGACTGAGTGTTTGTGACCTGGAGTATGGCCTAAGATTTTTTTTTTTCTGAAAAATCTCAACCTTCATTTGTATGGAAAACATCCCAAGTGTTTTTAACTCTCGTGACCTAAAATTCTCCCCAACACTTGTAATCCTATTATATGACTCTCAGGATCCAGCATGTTAGCTCATGCAGATAGCAACTTCAGAGCTCACTAAGTCACATATATACGACTTTATAAAGACAGTGGGGTACAGTGCCCCAAGAAGCTCACACTCACTCTTTTCCTCCTCAGAATGCCTCTCTTCCTGTTGACACCACTGCTTAAGATCTATGTTAAACATGTATTTTTGTAAACCCCAGTTCTATTTCATGGTGGGTCGTCCTGAAATTCTTTTCTGAGGGTAAGTCAAGTATTTGACTCTCCCTGTGTGGAGGTCTCTGGAAAGAACCCCTCCCAGTGCCTCATTCTCCTGTGTTTATCCTGAACACATCCAGTAGCTTCGTACATTGTAACATCAACTCTTTGCCAATTTTAATATGAACATTTTGCAATACATCACTTCACTATAATTTTATATGTGCTCTCCTGAAAATGCAGCGTTTAGATTTTAAAGTGCATGTGGTCCCTAGGTGAATACTTTTCTATATTGTTTCACAATTTAGAAGTCATTTTCCATTTAAGGATGAAGTCTATTTTATTGCTTCTTCTTTTATTACTTATTTAACTTGTGAAATTTAATTCTTTCCCAATAAAAGTAACTTACTACTGCAAAGTCAATTGGGGATAATATTGAGTAAATCTAGTGTAAATTAAGTAAAATGCATTTACAATATTGTATAAAGGGATAGTGAATATTTTTCTACTGATTAGTATGATATTTTGAAGATATATTGGATTACATGTAGATTATTAAATATAAATCACACACACACACACACACACACACACATATATATATATATATATATATATATATATATATATCTTAAGTTACAGATATTCCCCATTGTAGATGGGATCTGTCACAACCTACATCTTCCTGAGACTGACAGTTTCTAATGTGTAATATTACCAAAGTGGGGAGAAATAATAGGATTATCTTTCTAAATTATGATTTTATAGCTTATCTAATCTGCTAGTGAGAGACACCTACCCCAAAGTCTATACATGTAAGATTTTCTTCATTCTGATGGTTGTCGTTGACTTTCTAGCTTCTCTCTTTGTGGGTGATTATAATCCAAAGCAGTTCAAGTCCCTACCAAACCTGGAGGAATCTCTACTATGTAAAGAAAATCAGAGCTCCTGTTCTATGTGCAAATGCATATGTATTTGGATACGTAGACATGTATATGTAGGATCCATCTACTTATTTCCCACTTTTATGAATCTTTCACTGACAAAGTCTTGGTTCTAATCCCATGGGGCCTTTCACAGTAATATTGGAATCAGTAAATGGCTGTATTGCTTTACCTCTTAGCTATTAGGACAGCGTATTAGCTAGTTTTGTGGACACTTGATAAATTTAATAAGAAAACTCTCCCTAGGATAAGGGACTATTCTGGAGATTTAGATTTGTCAGTCTCGCACTCCCTCTCGCTTGTGCTAAAGGCTGACCCCAGAGCATCACACACAGTAGGCAAGTGCTCCACCACTGAGCTCTCCCCCACCAGCCCCAAGGAGGTCCCCTTCTCATATTCATTTACATGAGCTGTAGGGTGGAGCTGTGATGGTGGCATAGGAAGGGCTCAATGTTGTTGAAAAGATTCATTGTTCAGCCCTTGAGCTCTGAAAACGTTATCTTCCCAACCAAAATGCTTTTGATTTCAAAAGGAGTCACACGTAATTATCCTGTATGGACAACAGGCATAATAAAGCTAAAAATCTGGTACAGTCCCCAGATTTACTGAATGACTTGCCAATGACTAGCCACAAGCAATATGGTTTGAAAGATGCATAAAAAAATTGCAAGAGCATTTGTTTTCTTGTTGAAAGAAAAAAAAAAGTTCTCAGAGCTGGAAAGAAACAAGCTGACCCAAGGGAAGCCATCAATTGAGGAATTGTTCTTCATCCCTAAGGACAAGTCTGGAGCAAATCCCTCAGTTTGCTACTAGAGCTAAATTCCAGAGGATGGAGGGGACCTGTTTTCAGTCCCCAGTATGTTCAGGAAAGCAAGCCTCATGGATGACATAGTCACGTCTACATAATATGAAGTCTGTAATGTGGGCAAGGTGGCTACAGCAGGGTTACTTTGGTAACATGGCAACAGGGGGAAGAGCAAGGAAAGGGAGACAAGTCTCTCAGTTGGAAACTGAGAAATGTACTTGCAGTTATTAGTGGGTGCCAAAGCCTGGAATTATCGGTGGTGGTGGCATAGCGGGAGACAACTCCATGATGTCATCCATAGCAGCCCCCAAAGCTCTTTTAGGATACTTCCACTCAAGCAAACACCAAACTCTTGGCTCTGGTAAAGAAGTTTTGGACAAGCAAGCAGGAAGCAGAGCTGGAGTTTATTAAGAGAGTTTCCTATAGATTTCCAGGACAAAGAATCTGGAGACGTAGCTCAGTGGTTAAGAGCACTGGTTGCTTTTCAAAAGGACCTGGGTCCAGTTTCTAGCACCTACGTGATGACTTACAACCATCAGTAACTTCAGTTCCAGGGAACCAAATAGCATCAAAAGGCACCAGGCATGCATGTGGTGCACAGATGTGGGCAAAACCCACTCCCACACATATGCTTTATTTAATTTCAGAAAATGATGATTAAGAGCATGAATATTGTCAGGAAAAAAGGAAAAAACATAAGGATGGGTTTCGTTATGGGAGGGTGGTGTGTCATTGTCTTCACAGCAAGTCATACATGATGCATTGGTGAGTTTGGTGGCTTGAAGAGAATTCTTCAAGGGTTACTAAGAAATTACAGTGAGAACATGTGTTTCCTGAGGTACCTGGGAGGGTTACATTCATAGGATGATGTTGCGGGTCGCAGGGATGTGGAAATGTGGGTCACCTTCAATATAAGCAAACAGTATTGAAATTCTCAGAAAAAGCCAGAGTAAATGAATAAATCTTATACAAGGTCATATACATTTAGGCCTTAAGCCTGGTTCACCACTGTTTTAACATGAAATATCTACAAGTTAAAAAAAAATAGCATCCCTATATTGGTTAATGTTGGCAGAAATGCTGTTAATTGTTCTGGAATTCTCTTTTAATTATTTTATTTTTTTATGTGTGTGGGTGTTTTACTGACATGTATGTCTGTGCACCATGTGTGTGCCTGGTGTTTGCAGAAGCCAGAAGAGGGTGTTGGATCCCCTGGAACTAGAGCTACAGACAGCTGTGGGCTGTCATGTGCATGCTGGGAATCAAACCCCAGTCCTCTGGAGGAACAGCAAGTACGCTAAACCTCTGAGTCATCTCTTTAACCTCTGTCCTGGGATTCGTAATTCTCAGATGGTGAGAGTCTCCAAGCAGGCTCTGCTGTGAGAAGGTCCATTTTATTCCCCAGTTTCCAGTATTCTCCTCACCTTCCTTCCTTCCTTCCTTCCTTCCTTCCTTCCTTCCTTCCTTCCCATTTTACATACTATGCACAGTTCCCTTCCTTACCTCCTGCTGCTCCCCCCACTTCCCCTATTCCCCATCTACTCCTCAGAAAGGATAAAAGCTCTGATGAGGAGTCAAGGCAGGACCAAGTCCCTTCCTACTGCATCAAGGTTGTATCCCACCATAGGGAATGAGCTCCAAAAAGCCAGCTCATGTATCAGGGATAAGTCCTGGTCCCATTGCCAGGGCTCTCACAAACAGACCAAGCTCTCCTGTCTTTCCCTCCTGCTTTAATGGACACTCTGAGACGTAGATCCCTCATCTTATGGGCTGAACATGCATACATGTAATTTCTTCAGACTTAGTGGGGACATAGATTGTACCCATCCAGAGAGCACAAGTCTCAACCTGTCTGATGTAACGGGACCATGAGAGTTCTGAACTTTTGGACCAGAGAGCCATGGATTGAAGAAAATAATCTGGAGAACAGGGAGGAGTTGTTTGTTATTCTGGAAGGCACTGGCTCTTCCTTTTCTTCCCTTTCCATCCATGCTCAGAGGGAGAGGAGCTGACAAGCAGTATCAGGCAGGGAGAGCAACAGCGAGGACCACGGATCAAGGGTGTGAACAACAGCATCAGAATTGGTGTTTGGAAGACAATCCTAAAAAGGTTGTTGATGAGTGCGTGTTGGTGAAGGAAGTGGCAGCTTCAACAGCTCACTGACCCAGACTGGAAATCCTCACGTCCTCTTACTTACCCACCCCCAGTTTGTCTTCTGCTACAGCTGATGACCAATTCCTATTTAGATGCTCTTGAGTCATTTTGCCCTTTGGGTGGGGTGGTTGCTATGGATTAAATCAAGTCTTTTGATCTCTTCTCAAAAGAGTTCAACAAATCATCACGGCAACTCAGATATCTTTACGCACTTTCAAGATGATTTCTTTGCGCTAATTCTTTAACTCCGTTCTTATTTTTTTTTTTTTTGTTCCCTTCCTGACACTTGCTTTGTAGCAGAGATTGACCTGGCGTTTGCAACCCAGCCCAAATTAGCTTTGATCTTGCCATTCCCCTGCCTCAGGCTTCCCAAAGGGCAGGGGTAACAGGCACATACCCCCACAATTGACTAATAGTTTTTAGTCCTTTGGCAGACCACATAGTCCCAGAGCCCACATTGAGAATTGCTATCAATATGAAATGCTCAACTGATTTCAAAAGATAAAAGAAGGATAAAACAAGACATTGTTAACTCGAAAGTTTTTATTTTATACTTATTTAGTCCCCCCCCCCCCCCGCCCTGCATGTGTGTGTTCTCATATAGAGGTCAGAGGACAACCTTTAGGAGTCGGTTCTCTCCTTCCATTGTGTGGACCCTAGGAATCAAACTCAGGTTGTCTGAGTAAGCAGCAGCTCTGTCTTTACCCACTGAACCACACTGCTGACCCTCATTAATTTTTACACAATGTTGAAATGACAGTGCCTTGAAAGCATTGGCTTAAACAGATCACTGAAAAGTTAATAATATTATTTTCCTCTGTCATTCTCCTCTCTCTCCCTCTCCCCCCACGTGTGTATGTGTGTGTGTGTGTGTGTGTGTGTGTGTGTGTGTGTGGTGTGTTATAAGCCAGAGGAGGATGCCAAGTGTATCATCTATATCATACTCACTTCCACACCCTTCAGACAAAGTCTTTCATTAAATCTGGAGCTAGATTTTTAGCCAACAAATACTAGCAATTATCCTCTCCCTATCCCCCAGCACGGAGGTTACACATGCACCCAATGAAGATGCTGAGCCTTTTCCGTGGGTTATGGAGATTTGACCTGAGCTCACATCCTCATTCTGGCACAGCAAGCACACTTACACACTGGGCCATCTCCCCTGCCCTTTCCAGTTTTCAGCGATGACAAGAGAGTTAAAGATTACATATGGGGCTCACATTTTATTTTTCTAGGACAGTGCCAAGCTTTTAGATTCCTTAATTAGAAAACAATGCTGACAGTTACATACACAGTTTAAATTTACACTGAACTGTTGGTGTCCATGGCACTGCTCAGAATTTGTGGACTCTAGGAATGAAACTATTGCTTTGGCCCCTTCAGGGGATCATTGTCTGACATGTATTTTAAAAAAGAAATTCTAACATGGATGTGGCTTAAAATATTGAAGGACTATGTCATTGCCTACAGAATAGATACATTTCTCTGATTTTATAGTCAAGACTCTTTTCAATACAACCAAATGCAGTTTCCTGTCTTTTTCTGACATCCTGATCACACACTTGCATTCCCTAGCTCCCTAACACTACTTGACCTCCTCACAGTCAGGCCATTGCCATTGCTCCTCCTCTTCCCCCAGCCTAGATATGTCCTCTTCCAACTTTTCCTCTGTCAAAAAGTTCATTCAACAAGACCACTGGTAGCCTTTCCCCTACTAATCCTTTCCCGTCACCCAGCAATGAGTAGGTTTCTTGTTTGTAGTGTGTCCCATGGGCCGCTCTCCTCTTCTTCTATCAGTTGACTTCATGTCATAGCTATTCATACCCTTAAGCATGGGTATTTCACAAAGATGTGTCATCTGCTTGCATGCTGCAATATGAACTATTTTAAGCCATGACCTTATACGTTCTACTTTTGGTTTTCTACTGTCTTAGATATGGCACGTATGCCATTAGCAATTTTTCAATGAATGAAGAAAGAAATTCTAAAAGAAGGACAACACATTAGACCAAGAAAAGTTATTAAGATATGCATCAATAGGATGGAATAGGGGAAGAAATAAAAGACACCTGTTTTAAGCTTTGGGTAAAAGAAATAAAATTAGATGGCTGGGGGCCCTAAGCACCCTGAATGCACGTAGTGGTCATGGGTGATTAAACTGGGCATGACGAGGTGTAAGTAGCAACAGGGCTGGTGAGGAAGTTAAGTCGGAGTGGGTGAAGGTACATGCTGTGCTTAGATTAGTTAGGTCTCCAGGTTACAGAGAAGGCGCCAAAAGTTACAAAACATCTAGGCTTTGAAATTGATGAGCAGTAGGAAAGTATTTAAGGTTTTGGATGAATCCAGGGGAGAAAAGAAGAACCAAGGAGGCAATGTACAGGCAAGGGGGTCATCATAACAGTCCAGTTTATTTTCTACAATAGAATAGCCAAGGTTAGGTGACTTAGTGAGAGAAGAAGTTTTATCAGCTCCAGGTTTTAGAAGATGAAACTTCAAGCAGCATGGGCCACATAGAGACAGGATTGAAAAGAAAACAACACCAAAGGGTGGGGGCTGCCCCACAGGACGACATGTTACTTACTGCTCAGTGCTTCAGTTCTCCAACACTACTTGTCAAACCCTGGACTGGAATGGTGCAGCCCTGTGGCTACGATGATGCAGCCTGCACACACGTACCTGTCCTGGGAGGATGATTAGAATCTTTGCCCGCAGATTCGTGACAGATTCCTCTGAGGAATCTGCATGCTGAAGTCCCCATCCTCAAGCCTCCAGGAACTGGTAGCTGTTGCACAGCCATCTCGCTCCTGCTCCTTAATGATAGGGTGAGCAGACATTGGAATGAACTCATCTTAACAGCTCATCTGCCGCAACACCAGGTGAGGCAAGCAGTAAGTCACGTTTTTCCTTGGTGCTCTGAGACAGCAGACCCTGGAAGGAAAGCCAGAAGACTTGGCTTTGATCCCTGGCTCTGTTTGTCCTTCCTAGATGTATAACTTTACATGGGCTTAGCAGGACAGTCCATGTAGTATTCCTACTTTGAAGAACTATTTCAGAATGATGAGGAGAAATATGGCAATGCAGGTGACTCTAGTTTTATAGAATGTAGTACATGACACATCCTTGGCAGAATTTAGCTGTCAGCAATATGAAGTTTGGAGGAAGCTGAAAAGACTATAGCAATTACAGCCGAGAAGTAAGCATTTAGCTTCCATTAAAAACAGAAGAAAACTGGAGAATGCTTTTACGTTTTCAACCTGGAACCATTGCAAATGAGATCTCTCTTCACATGTCTCCTTCAATCATTGGTTTCTGTTATTTTGAACTTTATATACTTCCTTTCCATATTACCATGTCTTATTATGAAAAATTCTAGCATATGAAAAGAATAAAAAGTGCTATTGTTAGAGGGGGCTGCTTGTTTGTTCCGGCTGCCCCAAACCAAAATAATCACACAGAAACTGTATTTCTTAAATCACTGCTTGGCCCATTAGCTCTAGCTTCTTATCTGCTAACTCTTACATCTTAATTTAACCCATCTCCATTAATCTGTGCATCATCACAAGGTCGTGGCCTACCAGCAAAGTTTCAGCACGTCTGTCTCCGGCAGTGTCTCAATGGCTTCTCTCTGACTCTGCCTCCTTTCTCCCAACATTCAGTTTAGTCCCCCTGCTCATCTACCTCTGTTCCCCTCTAGCTCTGCTATAGGCCCAGAGCAGTTCCTTTATTAACCAATGGTATTCAGAGCATACAGAGGGGAATCCCACATCATGCTATGTGGTGCAGTGCTAGTGCTCAGTAGGGAGAGACCACAGGATGACTGTCAGTTTAAGGCAGCCTGGGCAACACAGTAAAAACCTTTCTCAAATTCCTCTTTAGAAAATAGGGAATAATGCAGGACTGAGTGAGCATACACACAAGTGACCCAGTGAGCATGATCCCACATGACTGAGTGTGCATGCCCCCATGTGATCGAGTGTGTATGCACCCCCGTGACCAAGTGAGCATGCATCCACATGACAAAGCACATTTGATGTAATTTGTAAGTTTCCATTCCTCATTTTTTAGATTTGTCAATCACATATTGAGGCTTCCATTCTAAAAATATCATATATACCTTAAAAGGAAAAAATTCAGTTGGCATTCATCATTCGGGCAACACTTACCCTATACAGGTAGTTAAATTTAATGAGATAGGGAAAGGTGATAGATAAGGATATATACATCTCTTTTCTTGTGGTTGTGGAAAAATAACAGACAAGAACAACTTTAGAGAGCATGGGATTATTTGATTTATGGTTTAAGAGGCCCACGGTAGATCCTGGCTGGTCACATTGTATCATTTAAATCAGGAAGAAAAGAGTCATGATTGCTGGTGCTCATCTTCCTTTTTCCCAAATAAATCAGAGTGTCTCTTCACTCTTTAGCTAACCACCCCCTGCCTGGAAATACCCTTACACATATGCCCAGAGATTCCTCTCCCAGGACATTCTAGATCTACTCAAGTTGACAACGGAGATCCACCATAACAGAGGGCTCCAACTTTAATTTACAGTTAAGCTCCAGACTCTGAGAACTATTTATTTCCAATTAGGTTTTCCACTTATTCCTTTGTTTAGAGAGAAAAACCACTGATGTCCTCTAACTCTCATTCTCTAGACCCAGAGTCATAGTTCCTAACTCTATGTCCTAACCCATTAGTGAGTCATGGCATTAATGAGTAGCTCGTGGCAAACATGATCTAAGCTAATGAAACAGAACAAAATAGGAAAAAATAAAAGAAAGCCATGGGAAAATATCGAGTGTATATAACAAGGGCAAATTGTTGACAAGTCTGTTTGGTACCTGTAGATGACTGTGTATTTATGTGTGTATATATATGCAGACTCACATACCTAACTGCTATGTAAAACTGTTCTTTACCCTGTGACACAAGTCTGAGATCTGTTAAGAGAAAGAGTCTATAGTGTACCAGCAGACTTTTTGTCTAGCCTTAGGGTTCTGGGGAGAAGCAAGCAATGAAGACAGAAGATAACTTTGAGACAGTGTTGTAGAACCAGAACTATGACCAGAAACTGAAAGCATGAGCATGCATCTTCTGCCTTCTTCCTGTACTTTAACCATTCATTTCCTGGGTAAGAGTGTATGTACCTCTGTCCAGAAAGCCAACCATTATGAGACAGGCTTCATTCTTACACATCTATAATTGTATATTATTTGTGTTTTAATAAACAAAACTTGCTTGAAGATAAGAGGGCAAAGCAGCCAGACCAGTCAGTCATTCAGGCCAGGGAGTGATGGCACACACCTTTAATCCCAGGACTGGGGAGACAGAGGCAGATGAGTCTTTGTGAGTTCAAGGCCACTTTGGGCTACTTGAGATTGAGTCAGTCTAAAAGAGAAACAGTCACACAAAGGTGATCCCAGCATTTGGGATCACATGCCTTTAATCACTGACTGGATGCAGAGAGGAGTATAAAGGGGAAGAGAGAGAAATTCAGTGGAGTGTGGAGTCTGAGGATTCATGAAGACAGGATCTTGCCCATTCAGTCTGAAGATTTCATAGAAGTAAAAGGTCTCTCTAGTGGTTGCCTGTTTTGCTTTTTTGATCCTCAGGTCGAACCTCAATGTATGTTTCTGTGTTTTTATTATTCATGCTACACACATCTCCCATGTTTTCCAACATTTTCAATGTTTTCGTTGTTGTTGGTTTGATTTTTTTTTGGTTTGGTTTTTAAGGTTCACTGTGTATAAAGAGTCCAGTTCATTTTAAGTTGGTCTGGGAATGTTTTTCATGAGTTATGGTAAAATATAAAGATTTGCAAAATGTATTTATAAACAAACTCCTAGAAACAGAGGATGTGGGGCATCATGATGAAGAGATATACAAAGACACAGAAAGAAAGAGAGAAAAAAATATGTAAGAGATTTAAATATTTTTTAAATTGTGTGTGTGTGTGTGTGTGTGTGTGTGTGTGTGTGTGTGTGCATGCCCATGCATGCACACCTCATCCTATCTCATCACTCCGGAGACAGGATCTGTTTTGAGACAGGATCTCTTATAGAACCTGAAGCTTGCTGGTTGAGGGAGGCTGGCTGAGCAGCAAGCTGCAGGGATCCACCTCTCCACACCCATCCCCCAAAACTGAGGTTATAGGCCAGTGTTGCAGGACTCTGTGCCCCTTGATGACTTTGAAGATGGAGAAAGCCAGTGCAGAAGGAAGTGGGCAACCTGGAGGAACAACAGACAACAAGTACACAAATATATCAGAGTACAATCACAAGGACTCAAATTCTTCCAAAACCACAGTAATTTCAGAAATAGGTTGTTCTCGAGGTTACCAGATAAGGAGTGCATCTAGCCAACACTCTAATTTTGGCATTTCCTATCTTATCCATAAGACCCAGCAAAATCTGGGTAAACTGAAGGCCTATGGGGTTGTGAGTGAGCAGTTTGCTGTTTTCAGTTGCTATGAACATGAACACACCTAATATTTATGAACAATTATCCTTAAGACACACACTTATTTTTCATTTTTTTTAATGCATCAGCAAGGCAAGGTAGATCTTATTGCAAATTTTTGGATTATATTCATTGATTTTCAGAAAAAAATAAATGATATTGCTGAGGTACCCTAACTATGGACCCACAAGAAGAAACAGAAATTTAGTATATTGTTTGAAACCAACAGATGTTGAAATAGAATACCCTAAGCAGGCTTGAAGCTTTATGAAAACTTGCATTTTTTATTTTTCTTTTGGATTATTTTGTTTTTTGTTTTTTTCCTTTACTTTCTAGGTATGGAAACCTTCTTTTTGGAGATTTCCCTTGCTACATATTTTAAGGAGTTTTCATAGTTGGAAGACTGACTCCACAGTTAAGAGTGCTTGTTGCTCCTTCAGAAAATCTGAGATAATTTCCTAGCACTCACATTATAGTTCACAACTGTTCATAAATTCAATTTTAGAGGCCCCAATGGGTGGGCACCAGGCATATTACATGCTATCTAAAGACAAGCAGGCAAAACAATAATACACATAAAATAAATATTTTTAAAAATAAAAAAGTAAGCTTCCACAGTATACATAAAAACTAAAAGATCATTTTTAAAGGCCCCAAATCAAAGATGTTTAGTGCATTAAAGATCTATATACAAAACAGAAATGGAATTATTTGGAAAATATTCTATCAGTTTTTTATAAAGACAATAATTCCAGGCTTGTGTATATCCTATATACTCTTATATAAGTGAATTTAAGAAGTAACCTGCTCCAATTTGCACTGTACATGGATAGTAAAAGTCCCCAGCATGGCTATATTGAGTGGTAGGTAGTATTAACTTTACAAAAAAGAACCTACTGGAAGATCCTTAGGTCACTGGGTCCATGCAAATGGAAATTACGGGACCTTACTTCCCTTTTTGCTTTGTTTTGACTTCCTGGTCATGAGATAACCAGTTTTGCTCCTCCTTCTCTCCATGATGCATTGCCTCATATGGGCCCAGAGCAAAGTAGTCAACCTGGCCTCATATTGCCTCATATGGGCCCAGAGCAAAGTAGTCAACCTGGCCTGGCCTGAAACCTTCATTCCTATGAGCCGAAATAAAACCACTTTCTTTATACACTGAACTATCTCGGATATGTGCTACAGTAATGGAAAGCTAACTGATTGTACATCGATGCATGGTTCAGAATAGCGTAAGGAGGGGAGTTGTTGGTTTAGTAGGTCCTTCTGTATTTGTGTTGCTTTCATTGGTCATTAAAGAAACTACCTTGGCCTAGTTGATAGGGCAGGACTCAGGTAGGCGGGGAAGACAGAACAAAATTCTGGGAAGAAGAGCAGAGTCAGGTAGATGCCATGGTTCTCCTGCCAAGACGGACACTGGTTAGACTCATGCTGGTAAGTCACGGTCAAGTGGCGATACACATTAATGGAGATGGGTTAAGTTAAGATGTGGGAGTTGGCAGGTGAGAGGTTAGAGCAGTAATGGGCCAGGCAGTAATTTAATTGGTACAGTTTCTGTGTGATTATTTCAGGTGTAAGCTAGCCAGGCAGCATGAAACAAAAGGACCCGATCTCACCACAACAAGTTATAGCTAGTATCTGTCCTTTGGGGCTTTGAGAACATAATTGGCAATGGACATCTCAAGCCTGACTATGCTTGTCTAAGGACTAACACTGCTCTGGCACTATGTGGTTATATGCAAATGACACCCCAGGTGATGCCTGGGAAGGATCTTCTCATCATCCACTCCAGCTAAGCCTCCTTTGATATCATGAGCAAGCTTCCTCTTCTTACCAACATCTCATGGATGGTTAAGCAGGTCACCCCATCATTCCTTTGTTTTGTTCTTCCTTTGGCCTCATGCTTAAAATCATGGAGACAGAGACAGAGACCCACACTGGAGCACAGGACTGAAATCTCAAGGTCCAAATCAGGAGCAGAAGGAGAGAGAGCACGAGCAAGGAACTCAGGACCGTGAGGGGTGCACCCACACACTTAGACAATGGGGATGTTCTACTGGGAACTCACCAAGACCAGCTGGCCTGGGTCTGGAAAAGCCTGGGATAAAACCGGACTCTCTGAACATAGCGGACAATGAGGACTACTGAGAACTCAAGAACAATGGCAATGGGTTTCTGATCCTACTGCACACACTGACTTTGTGGGAGCCTAGGCAGTTTGGATGCTCAACTTACTAGACCTGGATGGAGGTGGGGGTTCCTTGGACTTCCCACAGGATAGGGAACCCGGATTGCTTTTCAGGCTGGGGGGTGGACTTAATTGGGGGAGGGGGAGGGAAATGGGAGGCGGTGGCGGGGAAGAGACAGAAATCTTTAATAAATAAATAAATTAAAAAATTAAAAAAAATTATATGCTCCAGGGCAAACAAATTTCACAATATACTCAAATCCTAGGATGAGAATTAACAATTTGATTTTTAGAAAGATGATTAATTCTTTTAAGAGTCAATTTATACCCTGGAAAAGTTGGAATGAAATTCAATTCAATTCTCATGATAGGCGAGAAGAATGTGTCAATAGGCAAGCAGTATATCCAGCATTGCTATATTTCTATCTAATATATTCTGATTTTGTCATTATTTAGTAAAATTGAAGTTTCTTTCCTATCCAGCTAGGAGCAGCTTTTGAGAGCATGTGCCATATTTCATTTTTGTTAATTTCCCTACCCATCCATCATGTTGTCTGGCGTGTCACGAGCACTTGGGGATTGCTAAAAGAATGGATCAATGAGTCAGATGAATCAGCGATTGCTTTGATGTGTCACTACTACAAAATGTGTGTGGATTTTTTTTTTTTTATTTTAAAGGGGAAGCAGCAGCAGGCTGAGGTAAGGCCAGGCGTTTTTCTTTTGCGCAGATCTGAGACAACACACTGTCAACATGTCCATGAACTTGGATTAAGAAAAAATGTGATGGAACACCTTCCAGATAAATCACATTAAGGAAGAGAGAACCAACTACATTCCATTCTTATCCATATATAGAATTTTTTAAAATTATTTATTGGTTAGCTGTCATTACCTTGCCATCTCTCTGCCCCAAGTCTGTGTCTCTGATTTTATCTTCACCACCAAAGCAAGGCAATTGCTTCCAAACTCATGGCCTTGTGTATATGCCAGTATGCTGTTAGCTCATATTTTGCCCTAGGTATTAGAACCATGTGGATATGCTTGAACCACAAACATGAAAGACAGTGTGATTCTCAAAAGATTCTGGAAATTACTTTTGGAAATACATTTTAAAATTCTCAAACAGATGTGCATGGACTTAGGAAACTCTTTCTTGGGTGTATCCCACCTTCAGAGGTAAAATCTCACCTATCTTAATTGCATGCTTATGAGTTTGTTGTTTTCAACTGTCTGCTAGAAGTCTTAAATTATATGTATACTATCAATATTTCAACATATTTGATAGTATTCCACATTTTTGTTTGGAAAGACTGTCTTTTCCTTCAAGTTAGATTTGTTCTTTATGTTGCCTGCACCAGTTTTCTCAGGAAAAGATTTGTATTTATGTACAAGCATATGCATATGAGGGTAGTGTATGTGCTGTGTCATCAAAATAGTTCACTAATATTTTCTTATTCTTTTTTTATATTTTCCTATTCTTAAAAAAACATTTTGAAGCAAGATTTTGCTATATATCCCTGTTTAACTTAGAGGTTGGTATGCTGATCAGGCTGGCATCAGATTTACAGGTATCTATTTGCCTGCATCTTCTGAGCTCTGTGTTTAAAGGTACATGGCACCACACCCAGAGGTGGAGGCAAACATAGTAGTACATATTTCATCTTCATATAGTTAAGATTCATTTGTCTTTTGAGACACCAACACTATGCCTGTATTTGTTCAGTAAGCATTTATTGGATATCACTGTTCATAGAATTATGAGGAAAATTCCATAAAATTATGAAGAGCTGTGGATGAACATAAGTGCAGTCAGGCAACATTTATCTAAAATAAAGACACAAGAAGTCATGTGGATGACATAGTTTAATAAGTAGAGATTATTTCTATCTTGAGGAGCTAGAAAACATTTCATGAGGAAATAAAATATGAAGTTAGTGTAGGTGGATGTTTCTGTCCTGCCAGAATATTCCAAATAAACATGTTGAGGCTTATATTAACTATAAGTGCTCAGCCAATAGCTCAGGCTTATTACTAGCTAACTCTTATGCTTTACATTAACCCATATTTCTTATTTATGCTTTGCCATATGGTTTGGTACCTTTTATCAGTATAGCATGCCCATCTTGCTTCTCTCTGTATTTGCTGGTGACTCTTTTTCCCAGCATTCTTAGTTTGCCTCTCCCACCTGTTTAGCTGTTGGCCAGTGAGTTCTTTATTAAACTAACCACAGCAACATATATTCACACAGTATAAAGGAATATTCCACAAGTCAGTCTTGACATATAGCCAGGATCTTGATAGATGGCATAAAACAGATATGGTGTAAGAACATTCTCAGGAGGTAGGACAGCAAAGAACAAAGAGAAAAAAACCCACTGATTTAAAGAATGACCCAGAGATAGTTTTAAATGTGTCTCTGACTGAAGTAACCTTTTTTCTGTGAAAATAAAGAAGGAACAAAGAAGAAACACAAGGCCTTGTATTAATGGAATACTGGTAGGCAAGCTCTTTACTACTGAGCTATGTCCCCACTTATCCATATTCTATTAGAAATGTGGACTCTGAAAACCTCCCACTGTAAAATAAACCTGTCTTCTAACATAAACATCACATGGATTTTTCACTAGCATTTGTATATTCTTGAAATGGTCCTGTAGTTTTTGAATCAGTGAAGGTCCAGGTCATTGCCCACGTTTAGTTGTCCTTTATCTTACTCCAGAATTTTAATTTTGTTAATTTGTTTTAGGATCAAAACCACAGCAAAGAATGGAAAGCCTTTTTATTTAATAAAAAGTCATTTTTCTAAATGGCCACATATGTCTAATATCATGGTTCACATGCTTCCAGTTCCAGGACATGAGTGGTGATCTTGAAGCTGGCATACCCAGCCCTCTTTCCCATACTGGGGACAGACAGAGTCCCTTCTTGGGCATTTGCCCAGAATAAGCACGAGTTGAACCACACACTGACCTCAGTGATGAGATCTGGGTTTTACAAGAGCCAAGGTTAGTATGGTGGTCTAATAAGACTGTTCCTCTTAGATGCATGTGTTTCTTTTATGAACAAAAAAAGGCTCACTAAGCAGTGTTTTTGAGGTTATTTCATTCAGTTTTTGCTGAAGTAGTCTGAAGAATTAAATGGTGGGGAAATGAAGGCTTTCTCTGTGCTTTCTGCAAAAAGGTAGAAGCACATTTTACACTTAGGAAATAATAACTAAGGTCTCACTGAATATGTACAACTTGGATAGTCAATTCCCTGCCACAGGTCACAAGTCTCTCTTATGTGAAATGGCTGTTTCTCAGGGGTTTGGCACTATGATTTGTTTCCCATTATGAAATCAGGTACCTTTGATAATCATATCAAGATGGAAGATATAGTCTGGGACTATTGTGGCCAGGCTAGGACCTGTAGTCACAGATTTTGGAGCTTTTGAAAGCTTTTTGGACGTGGGGATTTTCCTCTGTATGCTGTGAATATCATTGGTTAATAAAGGAACTGCTTTGGGCCTATAGCAGAGCTGTAGAAGTGTTATAAGAGGAGCGAGCTGCGTTCCGCTACCCGGCTAGCTTAACCCCCAAAATAGTCATATAGAAACTGTATTCATTTAAACACTGTCTGGCCCATTGTCTCTCACTTCTTCTCGGCTACCTTTCACATCTTAGTTCAACCCATTTCCATTAATGTGTATCGCTACTTGACTGTGGTTTACAGGCATGAGTCTAACCAGCATCTGTCTTGGGCAGGAGAATTATGTCTGCCACTCTGCCCCTTTTCCCAGCATACTGTTCTGTCTACTCCACCCATGTAAGTTCTGCCCTATCAAAAGGCCAAGGCAGTTTCTTTATTCAACCAATGAAAGCAACACATAAGCAGAAAGACCTCCTACACCATAGGAGAACAGAGCTAGATGGGGAAAACTAAACTGAATGCTGGGAGAAACGAAGTAGAGTTAGAAGGAAGCAATGGAACCGCTGCCAGAGACAGACGCGTGAAAACTTTGCTGATAGGCCACGACCTTGTGGTGATACACAAATAAGTAGAGAGGGATTAGATTAAGATGTAAGAGTTAGCAAATAAGAAGTTACAGCTAATGGGCCAAGCAGTGATTTAATTAATACAGTAGTATCTGTGTGGTTATTTCAGGGCTAAGTGGTCAGGAATGAAACAAGCGGCCTCCTCCAACACTTTTCCTCAGAGACTGTACCCAGAGCTGATTCTTAACATGTTCTTTATGTTACAAATTTCCCTGGGAGCGGCTATATCCATTCTGACTGGAGGACAGTTTGATTTAATGGAAGGCTTCATGCCTCTTATTTGTGAAAGTAGGGTCAGGCTACCTGGACTTGGACTGTACCTGGGAGCAGGCAGTTTGCTGTGCTCTTGGCAGCACACACTGCACAGTGGGACTCACTTTTTTTGCACAAGTGCCTATATTCAAATGCTAAGGAAGAACAAATGGTCCTTCCTTACAACCTGGGTGACCATGAGTCCATTCTAATACTTGTCATTGCAAGAAAGAGGTCAAATAATTTTGCAAGTTGCAAATACCACTGTCCCTTGTTACAAAAACAAGGTGTGAATCTTGTTTTTGCCTGTATTTTCTTTCAGACTAGAGGCAAGACATAATTTTCTGTCTACAAGCAACCTATCTCATTTAGTTCTATATTCATTTATTCAACAAATACGGTGATTAGAAACTATATTAAACATGATGTATTAGGTATTTTTCTCATTACTATGAAAAAAATCTGAAAAGCACAATTTACAGCAGGTAGCAGCTACGGTCTGATCCAGTGGAAAGAAGTGGAAGCAGGAAAGTGGGATCTCCAGTCACAGTGTACCCAGAGTCAGGAAGCAAAGAGAGGTAAACGCTGATGCTCAGCTCATTCTCCCCCTTTTATTCCATCTAGGACAGATGCCACATCATCTATGGTCCATTGTCTCACCTCATAGAACCCATTCTTGGACTTCGTCACAGACGCAATCAGAGGTCTGTTGCCTAGAGTTTGTCAATTTGAGAGTGAGCGCTGACCATAATGCATGGCACAGGGACTCTGGTCTCCCTGGGAAATATACAAGTAAAATCAGTGGTCAATCAAGAATATATGGTAAATGCATAAAGACAAAAGAATGTGTGTTACAATTAAGTAGAACTCTGAACAAAGCAGTCAAAAGCTAGACATTTTGTGCGAGGTTTATTTTCGTTCTCAATATGCTTTCCCTGTCTGTGTCACTTCAATTTGCTCTTCATTAAAGTGCCAGGATTTATTTAACCCTCATGTCAGCCAATTTCACTACATTTTACAACTCAGACATATTTTCTTGGACCAAGAGTAACTTTCTCATTTGGTGGCATTGAATTGTCATGCAAGGCAGTTACCCCAGAGTGACATCATCTCCATACAAAGCCCTCTTGTGGGAAGGAATCTCAGACTCATCCAGAGTTGCCCTCCCTTGTCATTTTATTTACTGTCCTTCTCCGTTAGTTCACACCACACTTAGTCACACACATGGCGCTGCTCTGGGACACATACTCATCCCCTTCATTGTCTCATATGCTCATCAGCATGGTCACACACACACACACACACACACACACACACACACACACTCATTCTTTTGGCATCTCTTTCACGCTGAGTTTCTCACTCTCTCTCACACACACACATGACCTCAAGTCTGTAATTTCCTACAGATGTGTTGTGTCCCCAGAGACTCATTCTCCCTCCTGTGAGCAAGGGGCCTTTCTCCAGGACAGTCTCTCTCTGAGCTCACACACCCACATCTGCAGGCACTCAAGGCTCATGTCGCCACCAGCCCCTCCTACACCTCCAGAGTCTGTCTCACTAGTGATCAGGGGAGGGACAGAAGACAGGAAGGGCGGGGGAGGTGCCAGTAAGTCATTTCTCCTCCACCCACATTTGTAAAAATCTGCTTTCTTGAATTTCTTCCTTTCTGGTTAGCAGAGGAAGAGCTGTCTGGGCAGCGTGGAGAGACTGCTTCCAAGGGTTGATGATGCTAACAATGGACGGAGGTGTGAGAGAGAAACCTGGAGACCCCAGGAGTCATGTCTCTGCAGGAGGAGAGGACCGCTCTGCATCCTCGTCTCACTGAACACAAACTCTTCTAGGCATTCTTAACTACTAGAGATATTTTGTTGAGCTAAGTCATCCCCTATACAGAAAAAAATAAATCTCTAGGAAATGCAGCAATCCAAATTGTAGAAATGATTGCTGATAAGTATAGGAGAGGTAGGCCAACCTGTTGTCAAAAGAGCCAGAAGGTCAGTATTCCAGGTTTTGAGGTCTGTATGGTGCTTGCTGCATTTAGTCATCTACTGGGAGTGAATGACTGAATATGGGAAGGGGAGCTGTTTGTCAATAAAATAAAAATGTATGTATAAAGTGAGTCAGTAAAGTGACTGAACTCCTGCTCTCTATAGATCACACTGTAGTTCCTTCTAAATTCCCTTTTTTATTGATGACCACTTGAAATAAAAATGCTATATGAATTTTTCATTAAATTTGTAATTTTTTTAAAAAAATATAAATGTTTTACAATTTGAGAAAGAAGAAATTTCTTCAGTGTTTCTACAGTCATGATAATGAAATCATTTGTTAACTAGTGGCTATATCCCACCATGTAAGCATAGCTAATTCATCCAGGACCCTCAATTGGGCTCAGACTGCTTCTGTTAGCCGTGAATACCACTCAAGAGACTGACATACTGTAAGAATGGATCCTAGGACAAAGAACTGATCTGTTGGGATTAGAGAGGTTTTGCTAGCAAATAGAACTGTGAAATGGGGCCTGGAGGTGGCACACAGATTGCCAGGGATAAGTGTGAAGAATGGGGGCATCAAAAGAGAGGCGGAAAGGGGCAAGCTCCAACTTCAAAACCAGAAAGTCAACTTGAGTAAGTGTGTTTATTGATTTATTATGCCACTGCCTAGGGGCTCTCACTTTCTCTGCTTCCTGCTTATTGTGGAGAATGTCAGTGATCAGTTTTCTGCTCTTCTAAAAAAGAAAAATGAAGGCAATGTGAAAAGGTCTAATTTTGAGCCAATCAGCTGCTGGGTTCAGGAGTGAATACCAGAGAGCAAATGTACCAGAGATATCCATATACGTATCTGGGGATGCTGTGTTTACACTCTTTATTAACTTTCTTGCTTTTGAAATGCTATTTGTTTGGCAACAGTTTCTAAACAATGGGCCGCATCGAAGCTGTTACAGGGGAGATTTATGCATAATGACATATTTACACAATATGTTGGGAACAGAAAGGAAAGTAGATTTGCAGAGAAACTTTGTAGGAAAAACTCTGTTTGTGTAGACACACAGCACACATATACATATGCGTAGACTAAAGACAAATATGTACAGACCTTAAACAGTGATTATTTCTTGACTCTGGACTTCCAATTTACTCTATCTTCTCTTTATTCCCTGCCCTATGTCTCTTTGCTTGTCTTATTCCATAAGCAAGCATATGACATATGACAGCAATGGGCAATTCAGAAATTCCATTTAACATAGACATGAAAGCTATGATTTCATTTCTAAAAGAAGTAATGATTATGGAGAGAAAGAAAAGCCCTTCTCTTATTGACCCCATCATGACCCTTTCTCACCAGCTGTTTTTGAACATCACAATGCAGGTCTGTATTTTAAAGCTGGGGATGGGATGTGGGTGCAGAGCATCGGTAAAGCCCTAGGGTCCATGTCCAGCCCAATAAGCAGGGCATGGCGGTACATGCCTATAACTCCAGCACTGGAGCAAGATTGCGGGAGTAATAAAGGTAGGAGGATCAAATATTCAAGGTCATCTTTTGCAACATATCAAGTTTGAGGCCAGCCTGGGCTGCAAGAAAAGAAAAGAAAGGTTTTTTGTTTTGTTTTGTTTTGTTTTTTTGTTTTGTTTTGTTTTGTTTTTTCCAGAATTGAGCGAATCCTGGTTAGTGTTGCAATCCAAGCTGAAGAACACGGGAAAAGAATTCAGAGTATTGTGAACTCTGAGCTACCCAGACAGTCTTTAAAAGTAACGATAGTAAAGTTATCTTATCACACAGAGGGATGCCCTTGTCTATGAGACTAACTCTGTGTGTGTGTAAGCAACTGAATTGCAAATCAAGGACAAAAACCAGAAGCAGAGTCCTGTGTAATTGACAGAAAATTATTTAATCCCTATGAAAACCTGCTTTTTCATTTTCTATGACTGGATCACTCAACCCTACTTTGCAAGTGCAAGGTTAGGTGACCACATATGGAAAAAGCCTGGCAGCGAGTGGCACATAGAACGAACTCTAGAAATTCTAAAGCCGTTTCCTTTCTTTCTTTTCATTGTCCTTCAGCAGCAGCTTTCTTAAAGGAGAGGAGATGGGATGAGCACATTGTCCCGTCACGTGTTCATCTCCAAGTCCCAATCCACTCTCCCTCTCCTCCGATGAATACCTCAGATCCTCCAATGCCAGGAGCGAGCAGGGTGGGAAACAGACAGCAATCCTGCATGTGCTCTGTGTGCTCCCCTAACTACATTAGAAAGTGAAACAATAGAAGCAGCACTTGGAACAATTCAGTAGCTCTCAGAAAGAAGCCTTGACTGAGAAGGTTTTATTTTATTTATCTTTTAAGGGAGACATGTATTTTAATTTTGCCTATGTCTGTGCGGTGGCAAGTGAACATGTATACGGTTGCCCCCAGAGGTCAGAGTTGTTGGAGATGCCTAGAGTTGGCGTTAGAAGGAGTTGTGAGTTGCCTGATGAGGGCGCTTGGAAAGGAATTCAGATCCCCTGCAAGTACCGTATGCACTGTTGATTTTTGCAAAATCTCTCTAGTATCTTCTTTTTATATTTTTATTGCACTTATTTATTGATGTGTATGTGTGTGCATGTACCTGTGTGTATGATTATGTGTGCATGCACACAGGCATCTATATGGGCATGCTGCATGTCACAGCACATGTAGATAGAGGTCAGAGCACAGCCTGTGATAGTAGTTCTTGTCTTTTGCATGGATCCCTGGGATTAAACTCTGGCCCTCAGACCTGGGAGCAGATGCCTTCACTTGCTGAGCTGATTCCCTGGCCTGAGAAGGTTTCATTTTAAAGCAGTGGTTTAGTTTCTTGAATTATCAGTCCCTTATTCTACCCTCATATATTCAAAGGATGATCAAAATTTATAAAAAAAATGCTGTTTCTTCCCTGTGAATGGACTATTAGCATTCTGATATGTGAGCGTTTCTTGGCCTCAGTGTGCACTGAAATACCCTATCTTAGAGGTTGTGATTTAAAGGATATACAAATATCAATGCCAACAGTATGAATGTTTTCATATCAAGGGGAAATCACTGGAAGCACGGGAGAGCCCAAGCTGAACTGCTAATCTTTCCCTGCAGTCTTCTCCATCTTTGGTTTTTCTCTCATCACGAAGTCACATTCCGAAATTTTGCCACCCAGATTCATTTCTTTTTACTTTTCTCCATACCGCAATAAACGTACCATGCTAGCTATCTTTGCAGCTGATGCCTGATTTAGTCCCATCCTCTTATCTGAAACCGATAGATCCATCTCAACTTGTGCCCATCTGTTTTCAAGTACCGATTTCAGCGGAACACTTTTATTACTAAATCCTCATTGGTGCCCCAACACCTACAGGATAAGCATCATTATTTTTCTAATATAACATCCAAGGTCCTTTGTAATTGTGATAATGAAGTATTCATTGTCTTCCAACATGAGGTTCCCATGGAAACCCTTTCATTGGAAGAAACCTAGGAAATTTTCCAAACTAACGAGAGATGGGAGTTGGGTGTGTATTTCCATTCTAAGTATTTCACCCCAGAGTAGTTAATCTGGATTTCTAGAGAGGACACTGTTCCAAAGACAGTGCTCTTAAAGGGTTTGTGCAGCAGGGGCTGACTAAAGCTGAACTCAGAACAGTTGGAGCGGAATCCTGTGATACCGTTGCGGGTAGCACGTCCAATGCGGATGCTGGAGCTCAAGAGTAGGTGGCTGATTCTGCAGATCAGACCTGAGAGGTACCACCCCGAGGATGTGAGCATAGCGCTGCTGCTGCAGGATTTCGTGCATTCCCTGGACAGGAGGTGGCAAGCGGTCTGTGACTGCAGTTAATGTGGGCCAGTGATGGCCGCTGTAGCACCAACTGGGTCTGTGTCCTTTCATGTCTTATCATTTATGATTCTGTTACTGTCTGGAGAGCTTAGAGAAGCAGCTGACTGAAGACATTTGAAAGAAAAACCAGCTGGCTTACCAGTCTGTGCAATGTGTTTGTGCCGCGAGTGCTGATGGCCGTGTTTCTACACAGTAGCTTTTTGTAGAGTTTAACATTTCTAGGGTTGTTTTTTTTTTTAATGTTTCTATGCTTAAGAAGACTTTTCAGGAAAGTAGTGAAGGAAATGAAAATGTCTATGGATGTGTTTTGTGCGTGTGTGTACATGCATGTGGGTGTACAATGTCTGTGTGTTGTGTTTGTGTGCATGTGTTGTGTGTGCATGCATTGTGTGTGTGCATTGTGTGTGTGTGTGTGTGTGTGTGTGTGTGTGTGTTATAAGCATTTGTGGGTGACTCAGAAGCACTATTTAAATCATTCAGAGTTAAATTCGGGCAACTTACAAAGAAGACCCAGGATAAGTAGCTCTTGCCTTTGACATTGTGTAATCCTGTCTCGCTTTCCACAGGATTGTTCTCTGTCGTCTTTACCAGGATTACTTCCTTCTGATTGCCTTACCCTGTCTCAAAGCACATAGTTTATGGGTTTTGGATTATTGGAAATGTATACTGAAGGATAGTCCACTAATTACAATTCTCCACAGAATGTGGAAGTTCCTGCAGTATTAACACAGGTCAGAAGAAACGCCCCACCCCCTCCAGTGTTGTAGCCCTGGGAGCCTCACCCAGGGCCTGCTCTTCCTTTGGGGCCCACCTGCAGCCTGGTATTTGACAGGTTTGGAAAGAATTTAAAGGCAAGTTTTTAAAAAGATGTTTTTGTTTAATATCTTTAAGAATTAAAGCCCCCTTGTGCCTTGAAGTGTGTTTAAGTGTTTAGGCAGATATTTGATAAAAATGTACAAGATGCTCTACTTTATTTGTGTTGATAAATAGGAGAGCCATGACTTTTCAGAGGCACTGGGAAAAGCTATAGGCAAGCAAAGACACTGAGCATTTTCCAGTATTCTCACTATGTGTGCCCCTTCCTCTCCTCTCAACGTTTTAGATAGGATTTATATGAATTTGTGTGCCCGTTACTAAAAGTAATATCAACTAGAAGGCTGTGTCCCTTTCAGAAGAACAAATCAATGTGAGTGGGAGCATGGTGGGGACACAATGCAATGTGTTCATTGGCTGAGTCTGGAGGAACCTAACTCTCAAGGTCCTCCTATGCCCTCAGCCTCAGAGCCACAACCCAGCCACTGACTTCTCTTTGCACTTCAGCCTAAAGGGCTGCACACAGGTGGGGCTTCTGGGTTTTGTAGGTAGGGCATTTGACTTTGGCAAAGACAATGGATTCATGGGAACACTGTGACAGGCTCCAACAGCAGCTCCTGACTAGGTGACTCATCTGGCACCTATGGCAAAAATGTAATGGTTGCCCCTGTCTGACACGTTGGTACTAATAAGTATCATAAGTGTCTCAGTTTTATCTAACAAACAAAAAGAGGAAAGGATAAATTTTGTAGACTGTCTATGTTATTGAAGTTATGGGCACTTGGTCATTCACAATATTCCTCTATTCCTTTGTTTTTTGTTTGTTTTGGGTTTTTTTGAGACAGGTTTCCCTATAGCTTTGGGGCCTGTCCTGGAACTAGCTCTTGTAGACCAGGCTGACCTTGAACTCACAGAGATCCCCCCCCCCATCTCTGCCTCCCTAGTGCTGGGATTTAAAGGCATTTGCTACCACCCATAGCTAATGTTCCTATCCATCTCTGGGTGGGCTCAAACCACCAACCTTTTTGTTAACAGCTGAACATGATTGTATCACAGAGACAGGTGTATTTTCTGTCAATCCTTCATTTCTAGCGCTAGTAATACGTGCATTGTACCTTTATTGAATCAGGTGCATCCTGTTAAGAAGTTTACATTTTCTCTTTAGCTTTTCTGAGAACCAGCATTCTCTTTTATTGATTTTTCTGTGTTATTTTCCAGTTTTCTTTTTCTTTTATTCTCTCTTTCTCTTTCTCTCTGTCTCTCTGTCTCTCTCTCTCTCTCTCTCTCTCTCTCTCTCTCTCTCTCTGTGTGTGTGTGTGTATGTGTGTCTGTGTGTGTGTGGGGGTTGCCATGGCCAGTGTGTGGAGGTTAAACAGCATAGTGACTTTGCTTTCTCCTCCATGTTGGTTCTAGGGTTGAAACCGATCTTGTCAGGATTGTATAGCATCATCCTGCAAGCTGAGCTACCTAACCAGTCCTCTCCTTATAGTTCTACCAGGTTTTATTTCAAGAGCTCACATGTGATGGAGGAAGGTCATTGACTAATAAAGGCACTGCCCTGGCCCATTTTACTGGTTAGAGGATAGGTTGGGAGGAGTAAACAGAACAAAATGCTGGGAGGAAGAGGAAGTGAGGTCAGAGACTCCACAGCTCTCTCGGGAGCAGACGCCAGAGAGAGACGCCATGCCCCGCTCCCGGGATGAAGCTCCAACCCAGGATGGACTAGGCTAGAATCTCCCCGGTAAGCGCACCTTGGGGTGCTACACACAGATGATTAGAAATGGGCTAAATTAATATGTGAGAATTAGCCTAGAAGAGAATGGGCCAAGCAGCGATTAAAAGGATACAGTGTCCGTGTAATTATTTCGGGGCATAGGCTAGCCGAGCAGGCGGCTGGGGTGCTGGGAACGCAGCCTCGCTGCCTTCATTACTACACACATGTCCTGCTCTGAGGATCATACACACTAAGAACGGCTGTATCTTTTGGTATGGCAATTCCTTTATCATTATGTATGACTTTTTTGTTCAAAATGATTATCTTTTCGAGGAGGTTTTGTATTAAGTGAATGTACCTACTCTGTTTAGATTAATGTTAATATAATTCATCTTTCTCCATATTTGTCATTATTTTTAATCTGTATTTTTATACTTAGGATGGACTTTTGTAAACAGTGTATAGTTGGATCTTATTTTTTAAATGCATACTAACAATATTTGCTTTTTACTCGGTGTATTTAGTTTTTTCACATCTGAAGTAATTTTCAACAGAGTTATATATTTCTGGGGCTTTACGGCAAATGCTATGTCTCCAGGAGTTCAGAATTCTTGACTTGATCACCCAATCAATATACACCAATCAAACACAACACACCAAACACCATACCTGTCTGAAAAAAAGAATGATAGCAAAACTAGATAAGATTTGATCAACATGACCACATGAAGAAGAACAGATGATTGTGTTCCATAAATCTCAAGTCCAAGTCCATGTTTGGGGCACTGAAATCAACCTAATGAAAGATAAAGAACTGGAGCAGGGCAAAAGGTATACATATCTAAGCGGTCTCGGTCAGTGTGCGGTCTCATTTTCACTCCTCAGTTAAAGGTTTTGAAGTTGATCCTAAGATGTCCTAATGGGTTGAAGGGACAAGCTAGTCTCATAGATGATTGTTTCTGCTTGAGTGTGATGTCATGACGGGGTGACATACCTACACAGTTGTGCTGCTCCTGGACTCCAAGGTAGTTTGGGTTTAGGATGATGACTGGAACCCTTCAGGCACTTTTGGAGGCCTGGAACAGAGCACTGTGCAAGCTGACAGTAAGGTTTCCTCAATTACCTTTATCTCTGTGCCTTGAGCATCAGAGGAGGAGGAGATGGGTTAGATAGTCTGGGCCTGTAGACAGATACTCCTGGAGTGATTAACACTGCCTACGTGGAGACCGAGGAGTGACTGACTCAACGTATTTCTACAGAGACTCCAACTGAAGGCAGAGACATGTGGCTTTTTTCCTGCTTTTCATTTCCTTGTCGGACCCAACATAGAGCCAGTGCTCTTCAGCAAATCAGTTTCTAAGTACCTGCTGCAGTATTTATGTCCACTGTGCTCATAGCTGTTTCTTCTCATTTTTTATTCAATCTCCTTTCATTTTTGTTTTCCATTCCTTCTCCACTTTCTCAAGTTTTAATTAGATGTTTGATGTGATCATTTTATTCTTTTCTCCTTGCATTAGAAACTGTGGTTTTGTTTGTAAAAAAAAAATATGTGTATGTAATTGCATCAGCGATGGTTGACACACATTTACATTTAATTCGAGTCCGTTTTGAATGACATTCTTTAATGAATAATGCAAGCATCTACTGGCAATGACTTTTTTCTACCTTTTATTAACAACCTGATTGTTATTCATGTCTCTGATTCATGTGCTATAATAATTAAATACATAGTTACTATTAATATTTTGAGCACACAGCTTTCTGTAAGAATGATTAAAAATAAAAGGTTTGATTTAATCTTCATTTTCACCTTCTGCAGTATTGTCCTTCATTATGTGATACGTTTCTGAGTCATGTTATACCTTCAGATTTAATGTCACTTGCAAAAAAGTATAGATAACATATATCCTCTTTGGTCGTGTTTTGGTTCGGGTTTTGAAATTTGAAAGACGGGTTTATCTACATAGGTTTGGCTGGCTTGGAACTTACTGTGTAGACCAGGCTAGCCTTAAATTCACAAAGCTCCACCTGTCTCTGCCTTCTGACTGTTAGGATTAGAGGAATGCACCACCACACCCAATAACAATTTTCTTTGTCTAGGAAATTGCTTTACCTTCACTTCTGAGGAATAATTTTACTGGACACAAGATTTCTGGCTGTGGTTTTCTTTGCCATTTCATTCTGTTTTCTTCTTTTCTTACTTGAACAGAAGTGAAAATAGACTGAGCGTACTTTTTTATCCATTTCCCCTGTAAGCAAGACTTTTATTTTCCTGGGCTTCTTTCAATATTTTCATTTTCTTTGGTTTTCTGTACTTTGGATATGACATGCCTATAAGCCCTTAATATGTCTGCTGTCCTCTGAGCTAGTTGGGTCTGTGGACTGATGTCTGTTATTCATTTTGGAAAGTCTTCA
Source organism: Microtus oregoni (assembly GCF_018167655.1). Lineage (NCBI taxonomy): Eukaryota > Metazoa > Chordata > Mammalia > Rodentia > Cricetidae > Microtus > Microtus oregoni. The sequence goes on along the minus strand of NW_024544552.1, from coordinate 553,406 downwards.
CCCATTCTTGTTTGACATTCCTCTTGTTTCCTCTCTCTTGTGTGTTCCCACCACAAAGATCTGCATATTCTTTCATTATAACATGGTTCTACATTCTATTCCATTTTGTCTATGCTCAGTTTGTCCTCAGTGTTTGGAAGAATCTAAGAATTGCTAATAGTTACCTGTTTGGCTCATTTGCAGAAGAGAGGAGAGGTGGCTTTTGCTTTGCCTTGAATCTTCAATGCCCATAGTCCCTTGCAGGAAATCCTTATTCTCCAGCCTGATGTACTCTTTGGAGATCGTAGACCCCTTCACAGGTAGAGCTTAATTAAAGCATTTTAGAGCACAGGGTTAGGCCCTGGACGTTGAGATTAGGAATGGAATCTTTCAATCAATCATAACATGTTCCCCCTCCTCTCTCGGTCCCTCCACTCTCCTTCACCCTTCTTGGAAAGATGGGGTGTTATTCCATTAACTCTTCAGCTTCATGTTGATTCTGCTGAAGAAGTGGAACCAACTGATCTCAGGCTGAAGCCTTTGAAACTGGAGATCAAAACATATCCTTCCTCATTAAGTTGATTGTCTCAAGTTTTTTGTCACAGTAGCAGAAAGTAGAATAATGGAACATTCCACTGTATCATATTTTAAAACGGCAAGTGAAACTTCAAAGTTGATTAACTTCAGGTATCAATTTATTTATCTATAAAATAAAGATAATATAGAATTATGTGAGGTTTAAGTGACTTACGTGAAAGGTAATGATTGGAACAGAGAATGACAATTAATAAAGGCACCATAAATATTCTTATAAAGGGGTCTGAGGGTAGGAGATGAACGTAGTACAACTCTTTTCTTGCAAGTATTGAGAACACAGTAGGCCACAAGTACCTTTGGCCCAAAAGGCTTTGAAGTCTGAACAAACCATTAATAATCTCAATCACATCACGTTTCATTGAGCTTCTGGAGTCGTAGGAATGTGCTCACATGTGTGGTCTTTTGACTCCGAATCACAAGCTAGAGAGATGTTCCCTAGAGGGGGGATAAAGAGCTGTGGCTGGTGTCCACGTCATTCACCAGGGATAGGAACTGATAGATGATGGAAAGTGCATTATAATGCTATTTATTTATTTAGTAGAATGTGTAATGTAAGTCTGGACTGATGGTCAGCTCCATTGCATACAATAATAGCATTTGTTTTTGCTTCTGTTGTAAGACCATATGAACTCATGGGTTGGTTTTTCTTATCTCACTGAAAACTTTCTGTCTATATAGAACATTCTGTCCTCCTTATACTCATGCCCTGTCAGTACAGGAAATTGTGAGAGGGCAGGAAACACATCCAGAATTCTTTATTTTAATGGATTCTCCCATGTCAGTAGGAGCGTTCTATTGCATTGGAAGTGGACTATCCTTACATATAACAGTCATATATTTTTAGAATTGAATCAGAAATTCTTAAATTGAGTATCCTTCCCTTTCTCTCTTTTATACTGTTACTTTTGTCCTAGTTTTTATTGAAATTTATTTATTTTAATTCATCTATTCTTTCCTGTTGTTTCCACTATGGGAAGAGTTGTCAGTATTTGGAGAGTTTTGTTGCTACAACTTTTGACCATTTTCTGGGATATTTTCAAAATGATAGCCATAAAATGAATAAAAAAAACAGAGTTTGTAAGACAATTGAGATGGCACAGAAAGAAAATGTGTTTGGTGCAAATTCCAGGAATCCTGGAACCAATGTTAAGGAGCGGGGGAGAGAGATCTGACTCGGCAAAGTTGTCCTTTTGAGCTACACATTCACACTGTGGCACACTCATCACAAATACACATAGATAGATGATAGATAGATAGATAGATAGATAGATAGATAGATAACAGCTCCCCGAATCTCCACCTTCTTTCAAAAAAGACTTTATTCTTGTATATCTACCTTACAGTTCCTTTCCATGGTGGGTAACAGGATAGGTAACTAAGAAGCAGAGGACTCATCACTTAGTCAATGTTGTTTCCATTGCCTTAATATTATTGCTTATGCTAGAAAATGCTCAGGGTCATCTGTTAAGCTTCACAGACTATGGGAAGAGAATGCAGTAAGCTGAGGAACAACAGAAAAAGGAAGGAGAAACAAGGACCTAGCATGGAGGTCAGCACACTAAATAATAAAGTCATAAAGATAGATTTGCTTACAATAAGCACTACAAATGGCTCCCAAGGTTTCCAGCTCTCAGGAGTTCCCTAGAGGAAGTCCTTAGTAGTCACACATTTCAAAATCATTTGTCGGAATGAAACAAGTCACTTACTCTGAAGGAGCTCAAACATCACAAAGGGTCCAAACGGGCTAGAGTGAGAGACCCAATTAGGATTATCCTAAAAAGATTATCCAATAACCCTTTAACAATACTCAGGACCAATTCCGTGACTCACCTACAGGCTTGTCTTTTGTTTCACATATCGCTGTCATCAATAGTATTACATGGAATTAATTTTGCTTCGTGTGGTTTGTTTGAAAGTCAAAGTTCTGTATTCAGAATCACATCTTTCAGCTGGTCTGTCTCCTCCAGGAGGTGAACTCTGGAACAACCCAAGAAACAAGTGAGCATACGGTCTCCAAGCCGCTTGTTGCCAGAATTGTTCACAGATGCTGCATAGCGTTGAGCTCCCAATGGCTGATGACAATATCATGGTCTCCCTATTCTTTACCTTGCATGTCTTTTCCCACTCTGTAGACTCCTCCCCTGCCTCAGCTTTTTCACAGGTACCTTCACCTCCAGCCTGTCTCACAAATTCTTTCTGACCAATCCTAGGAATTTCCCCTCAGCCACATTGCCCTCTTTTTACAGCCCTTACATGGTTTGCCCTGTTGTTTGATCACAGAACTCATTCATCTTCTGTTTGTAATTAAGGTGTCACATGGACTCGGCAATACAAACACACTCTCCCTACACAAACATTTGACTCATCTGTGACTGCATGCGATTGTTGACAGTTGTTTTATCTTTCGGCATCCCTGTCCTTTTCAGCTCTTTTACATTATCATGGTCAAGAGATAAGTTCATCTTCAGATCTCACATGAGATACCAGTGCCTCCTGGATCCTGACTTGCCTCTCTGCCTTGCAGTCATGTGTGTTGTGTCTCAAACACATAGTTTACCTTCCCTTCCATTTCCCCAAGTCAGCCTGCAGCACCGCTCCTCTCATCCCAGGTACCACCATGATGCTTTCCACCTGAGGATCTGGCCTATTCCTTCCCATTTCTTCACAAGTGAAGAGGTAGCTCGGTTCCCAGTCTCATGTAAGCAAGTGTTCTTTGTCACTCTCCTTTGTCCTAAGTGATCCGTGTTGCCATGTTTAGTGTGCATTAGGATACGTCCTCCTTAGTTTCCATTTTCTTAGTTAGTTCTTCTTCTAGATTTTGAAGCTCAAAACTGGGAAAATCTTAAGTAGTTTGAAGTGAATGAAGAAGAGATGGCCTGCCTGTTAATACTGACATTCTTTGTTTCATTCAACCTCACAAGTTTAGTGTGCCTAGTTCCATATGGCAGGGAAGACAGTTGAAAAATGCAGTCGGTCAATTGTTAAATTTAGTTGACTACTTGATACCTCTCCTCCTTTTCCTTCCTCATGGTTTATAAGAATTTGAAGGTCTTAGGATGTATCTCATTTGGTAGACTGGCATACATGAGACTCTGGGCTCAACCCCCAGTAACACATGAAATGGCATAGTACATTGTGCCTATAATCCCAGCACGAAGATGAGGTAGAGGAGGGAGATTGAGTTTAAGATTATCTTTGTCAATATAATGAGTTCACCCAGCCTGGGGTATCTGAAACTCTGTGGCAAAAATAAACAAATAAATAAATGAACTCAGAGGGAAGAAGACAGAATACATTTTATGCCCTATCTACCATCACTTTCATGAAATGTTACACATTATAGTGGGTACTATTTTCATTTTTCAGTTGATGAATTTGTTTGGTTGTTTTTATTCCAGGAAATAACATATTAAGTACTGTAGCACAGAATAATAAAAACCCAGAGACGGAACTTGGGGTTCAACCTGAAAACCAGAAAAACAAAGCAGCCAAGCCACTACAGAAGTCTTACCTCTACCAAGTCTGGGTGACCCCCAAACTAAACTGACAGCCTTTCTCCTCTTATTTTGTATCCCATCTAGTGCTGAGATTAAGGGCGTATGACTCCCTAGTTCCGGGTTTAAAGATAGAGAACTACCACCCGAATTTGTTTCTGCATTTATCTTGTGTAGCCCAAGGTGACCCTGAACTCACAGAGATTTTGCCTCCAAATCCTGGGATTAAAGGTGTGTATCACCAGTGCCTGACTTCTACAGGCTTTAGCTTTGCCTCTGGTCTTCAGGCAAGATTTATTTATCAAAATACAAGTAATATACCACTACAAAGTACAAAAAATACAATTATGATATATTAGGAGAGATTATCATGGTGAGTCATAGTACTCATAATGAAAGCAGCAAAATACAATAACTGAACAAATAATAGACATGATTTTATCAAACTATACAGTTTGGGGTAATGATTTTTCAATTTTTACTTAACATGTTTGTGTGGGGGGGAAGGATTAATGCTGTAATGCATGTGGAGGTCAGAGAATAACTTCTGTGAGTCAATTTTATCTAGAGACTGAACTTGGGTTATCAGGCTTGGATGGCACTTGCCTTACTCACTGTGCTGATGAGTTTTATGTCAACTTGACACAAGCTAGAATCATCTAAAAGGAGGGAGCCTCAGTTGAGAAAATGTCTCCGTGAGATCCATCTACAGGCAAGCTTGGAGAGCATTTTCTTACTTAATGATCAATGGGAGAGATTCAAGCCCATTGTGGACCTGGCAAGTGGTCCTAAGTCCTCAGGCTGAGCAAGCCATGAGGAGCAAGCCAATAGGCAGCACCCCTGCACAGCCTCTGCATCAGTTCCTGCCTCCAGGTTCCTGTCCTGACCTTCTTCAATGATGAATGGTGACATGAAAGTGTAAGATGAATAAACCCTTTCCTCCCCAGCTTGCTTCTGGTCATGGTGTTTCATCATAGCAAGAGTAACCCTAAGATACCTACTGAGCCATCTTACAGGCCAGGCAGTAAATTTCATGCTGTTGTTAGACCATCTGTCTTTATTTTGTTCGTAAAGCAGTATATTGCTATTTCTTCTCTTTTGCTTTGGGGATTCATTGAGGTCAACTCAATTGCAATTACAAGCTATTCACACCACACCCACAAACTCCCATAAAATTTCTGCATTAAAAAAGGCATTGTTATGTTGTTTGGTTATCAAAAGTTTTAAATTTGAACATCAATTATAGTTAACAAATCAATAAAACAGAGAGTTTTGGCTTGACCGACCAATGAACAAAGTGGTATTAAATTATGGCCTTACAATAGACAAGTTTGACTTCACAAAATTAGAGTATCCCTCTTCACACAGATTTTTTTCACTCCCTTTAAGCTTTTAGCACACTATATACCTGAAAGGCTTTCATATATATTGCCTGACATAGGTCAATATTCACTAAGCAATATTTTTCTAATTATCAGGAAAACTTCAAAACAGAAAACCAATGACTACTTCCTAATAATTTCTCCAACAATCAGAAACTAGCTAACTTAAAATGTTCAAGAAGTAACTCTGCTCAGTGTTGATTTCCTTTCTGAAGACAGGCTTGGTCCTTTGATTCCAATCTCATCTCTAGCAGGACTTATTAGCATATCAACCCCATTTCAAAGCAAGTAACAACCCAGAGTAGTAAAAAACCACCACTACATATATTCTCACGTCAAGATGATTCACCAAGAGTCTGTCAAATGTGTGTGGCACAATAATGTGATCTGAACGTTGAAAACTCCCCTGTGATTTTAAAAATAGCTCCTCAGGATGCAATTAATCAATTATTTAGAATGTCTTGAAGACGTCAGATGTAGGTCCAAACTCCAGTCACATGAAGAGAGTAGTTTTCAGTCACTTGTCCAGTGGTTGAGCCAAGAAGATAGTAAATATTTATAGGCTTATCCCAGGGCGCTGACTAACAGGGCCTGGATGGCCTCTGAGAGAAAATAAACAAGGGTCTCCCACAGCGTAAGCCTGGCCAGCTTCATTGCCGGCTTCTCTTTCTGCTCTTCACGGGGGATTATCCCTGCTCATCTCCAGTCACATTTTGATGGACCCACTGTTAAGTTATAACAAGTATTTTAGAAGGGACAAGAATTGTTTTCTTTCCTCTCGACCACATGTTTAGGTTGGAGGAACCTCGCATTCATGCTGCCTTTTTGCCTCTTAGTTTGCTTATCCCATCTCAATAGGCACCCACAGTGTTTGCTTTTGATCATTAAGCATTTGAACATCATGCAAATCACTATAACAGGAAAGTATTTAAACAGTAGAGGATGTAAATTAAGTCCACGAACTTCATCCCTGAAATCAAACATATAACTTTCAGGAGACAGGACATTGACATATGATGGCATTTAGGTTACTCAACTCATACAGTTTGATTTCTAGTTTAAATACTTCATTGGTTATATTGATGTCATATCTTAGGGCCGAAGAGACGGTTTAGTGTGTAAAATGGCCCCTGTGTATACATGAATATTTGAGTTTGGTTCCCTTGCAAACATGTAAAAACCATGCATAGGCACACACGACTGTATTTGTGCTGGAAGATGGGGACACTGGGATCAAAGGTACTTTCTGACTTGTCAGTCTATCGGAAGCAGAGAGCTTCAGGTTCAGAGAGAACCCGGTGCAAAAGCAAGTGTCACCTGATAGAGGGAAGAATCTAACATTGACTTTTGCCCTCCACAGAAGCATAAATGTGTATGCATCCCTCCACACATGGACACACATGCACATAAATCACATGTACAAGCATAAAATAATAATTTTTAAAAATCAGCTTTAAGAATTAGCTAGCCAAAAACTCTGTGAGTTTATTTTATTATTTAAAATTTTGTACGAGTCTTGAGTAGCTCTACAAAGTTACAGCTTGCCATGATCTTAAAATTCATTCCTCTGGTTGAAACTCCTCCATCTTCAAATTAGGAAACAAAGGGTCAGGGAAATTAGTGGGAGATGCTACCGTCACCAGCGATAGTTGGTGACAATGTAGCTTGCTTTGCCAAGAGGAGCTCCTGGCTTCTAAAGAATAGTTTTTCATCTTATATAAACTTAATTTTCACATTTTAAACATTTTGGGGGGCCATCTTATGTAGCTCATGGTGGTTTTAAACTTCCCACGTGGTCGAGGATGACCTTAGTCTTCTGGTTCTTGGGCTTCTACCTCCCAAGTGCTGTGATTATACTTATTGGCCATGCTTTCTAGCTGATGCAGAGCTACTAATCAAACCCATGACTTTGTGTATACCAGACAAGCGGTCTACTGACTGAGCTCCATCACGAGGTCCATTTTTAACTTTCTTTTGATCTCTTCGAGAATCTGTTGAAAATCCTGGAAACTCTTGAGAGAAAAACTCACATACACTTAGAAATTTACAATTAATTTAAGAGAACCTATAACTCTTGAAACTTGAACTCCATTTCATTTATGAGTCAACTCATAAGTGTTTATCAGAACAGTGAATATTTTCTGTGTTTTTATTATACTTTTTTTATTCTTTGGGATTTCATACGTGTAAACAATAAAAGATGAACATATACACCCCACATTTCTCTCTTCCAACTCCTCCTATATCTTCTCAACATGTCCCCATCCAAACCTAGAAATCATCAACACAATCACAAAATTGCTCGTGGTCACACACTGTAACTGCATGGTAAGATCCTATTACTCACTTAGGAGCAGAGGCAGGAATTGACTGAGGGAAGGACACTGACCTCGGGCATACCTGCTGGTATCACACACCCCCAGTTATTGGTAGTCGAGACGGGGGAATAGCTTGAGTTTTCCAGTCCACAGTCAGCATGGGAAATAAAAGCAGAACTTGACTCGTAAGAAAGAAAATGAAGAGAAGGAAAGAAAGAGAAAGGGAGGGGAGGAAAGTGAGGGGAAGTAAGGGACGGAGATTGGAGTGGAGGAACTTCCCACCTGTTTCAACTGAAGATAGTTTTCCACTTTTTCCTTCAAAACAGAAGCCATGGGACTTTATCCTGTATTTGACATTCGCTCTCCCTGACCTTTGAGATGAGAATATTAGCCATTTGTTCCTTCGTAGCTAATGGTTAAAAGATCTATTTTCAAATACTATTTGATACTTTAAATTTTAAAGAAAGACATTTAACAAGTTTTATTAAATGTTCTTAGGTTTCTAGCAAGAGCAGCCAACAAGAGCCCCTCAAAGATGCTCAGTCCTGTGTTCCGATGTTTGAAGCTTTTTTCACTTAAGTCCTGAGCTTTAAGATTCCTGGAGGCCTCCTCTGCCTCTGAAACCCTGGACCTCAGTGCTTTGGTGAAAGTATCAGATTCCTCTCAGGCATATTGAGGCTTATTGTGAGCAATAATCTTTCTTGGGAATTCCACAGCCAGCATACTTGGACTCTGAATGGGATATTGTGGTGTTGCGTTTTTTTTTTTTTTCAACTCAAGAAAGCCACTGGAGTTAAAACCCAGTGTTAACACCACTTCCCCCCTGTAAGCTCAGTATCTGCAGTGACTTATAGGCAGCTCCCTGTTCGTATTATTTAGACAATGGGATATTTCAAGGTTAGGAAAGCAATTCTTAGGCATGACAAAGATGAGAAGAGTATTCCAGATTCTGTGTTTGGACTCTTCTGCACTCATGCGCTAAGGCTAGATTTGCTTCCAACAATCTATAGGCAAGTGAAATGATTAGTTTCCAATTCTCTTAGGCCAATATAACACTCTTTTAATTGAATTAATAGTTAACAATGCCAAGAATTACCTCATTATCATTTTAACACATTACTTTCCAGTGGTTGTTTAGAGTGAATTTTTATGCATTGAGCCTTCCTCTTTCTCTTTGTTGAGAAAAAGTATCCATTCAAAACATCAATGACCTTGGGGGAGAAATAAAGGGGACAGGGGAGAGGCAGGGAGGGGAGCAGAGAAAAATACAGAGCTCAATAAATATCAATAAAAAATGTAAAACAAACAAACAAACATCAATGTTTATATTTGTCTCTTCACAAGCTGTGCTGCACCCAAGCAACTAATTCTTTCTCATACTAAGTGAGAGGCAGGGCCCAACACCCCCACTTTCAAGGCTATGGTCTATTCTCTAGTCCAGCTGTGGGTGGAAGGCAAGGCAGGTATAGTCTCAATAAAGAGTGGTTTCTATTCATCAGTTAGGACTTTATCCTTCCCAAATAAAGATGCACAGCACCCACAGATTGTCCCTTAAGATCGCAATAATTTCTTGACAAGGACATGGTAGACTGGGGTTGCAATGCTTTTTGTACCTGAGCGCATGAATCCATTCGTGAATCTGCAGGTGGTTTGGGTGCCTGCAGCTCACTTAGGCGAGGTTGAGAGGTTCCACTTTAAGCTGTGGCTCTGCACATGGGCCCGAAAGCTGCTGTGAGCGTGTCTGCTAGGCTGGTTCTTCTGACGCCATCATAAAAGCCTGAGAGGGTAAGTTGAGCCATACCAGGGCTTCTAAAGCATCGTGTCTACTAATAGCCCCAAAGGAGTAGGGGAAGGGCACAAGGTCATATAAATAGAAAACAATGGCTTTCTTCCAATAGTATTTAGGAGACAGAAGGGAAGTTTTTGAAAAATTGAATCACACTTTCCCAAGTCTAAATGCTGGTTGAAGAAATTTCTACCTTTTGCCATAGTGCTTGGATGTAGTTTCTCTCAAGCTAAATTGCATACTTGGCCTGACTATGAAAGCTTGGTAAAGTGGACAACTGCTGATGGTACTGGGATACAACAAAGGGAACCGGGAGTGGATGGGGTCAAAATCCCAGTCAGAAAACCACCAAGTTCAGTGTCACAGTTACCTGTGGTTTTTGATTAGATCTGTCCCTTCCTTGCAGGGCAAGAAAGCTACTTGGTACTCCCAGAGTCTTCCTGTGGGAGAGACAGAGGGCTGAGATCTGCTCTTCCAACACACCTTCTCCTATGACTCATACCCCAGGTAGAAACAATAGGACCTCAGAAGCTAGAGCCTGAAATTCTATATACAAGTTTTCTTGATGGTTTTGTTAACGTGCACCTGGGTGGGACAATAGATTCCTAAGGGGGAGGCTGATGTGCAGAGGGGAGAGCAGGGCATCTGGAAATGCTGGGAAGCTCAGAGGCCAAGTTCAGAGTGTGCCAAAGCAGAAGACCTGCTTAAATACTTAAAGTCTTCCACTGAATCTCCTGGTAGACAGCTAGAAAATCCACGGAGAATTGAAAATTAGGCAGTCTGTTTCGAAACGGTCCAGCAGTTTAGGATGACATCCAAACAGGAATTAGAATATCAGTAAATAAGAAACTGTTTCATGGCTGGGAATGTGGCTCAGTGATGCAATGTTTGCCTAACATGGTCATGGCACTTGTAAGAAAAGAGAAAATAGGAAAAATGAGAGAGACAGAAAACAGGGAGAGAAGAACAGGAAAAAAAAATCTAAGGAGAAACATTCTACTATCCACAAATAAGCTAACAATGAACAACAAGTTAAACACAGGGAAGAATTTACATGTTAATAATACAATTAACAGTAGAAAACAGCAAAAGCAAATGCAGCGTACAAAAAAATCTGACAAAGGCAAATTTGATGATTATTTTTTTGCCCATTGCCAGGGAATACAAATTTGATTTTAAAAATCCCAATACAATTCATAACTGTGTGATTAAATTTTTAAGAAGAAAATACATCATGTTTATGCAAATCTTGTGTATATATACACAAATTTTTATCACATAAGGCTGACAGTCGGGATTTTAGCCCGTCATGGGAGGTGAGTAGTAGAACTGCTTTGAAAAGACCATTGGCTTTATTATTTATTTATTTATTATTACTGGTGAGCAATAACACACAATGCTTTGCGGACATGGTTTGTCCTCTTTTGAAATGGCCATTCTCTGGTTTTCTATCTTATCGTATTTTCTTATTCCTTTGTCAGTCTTCCCGTGTTGTCAATACGCACGACATATGTGTGAATCCCTGTGGAGGCCAGAGCAGGGTGCTTGGGAATCCTCCTCTAGGGATAGATTTCTTGAATAAAGTCTGAACATGAAGTCTTGGTCTGCTACGTAAGCATACCTGGGATTAGGGATGAGTTTTAAACCGTCAGGCTCGCCCACGTAACCCTCAGATACAGATGAACTGAGATGATGAAAATGACCGTCTTGTGGAAAGGAGCGCCACAACAAGAGCCGGTCATAGTTAATGCCCTGGGGTCACCCTAAAATGAGTCATGTGTGGAATTAGAGGGGTTGAGGTTTTTTTGCATCTTTTATTATTATTATTATTACAAATTTTCACCTCCTCCCCTCCTCCCATTTCCTTCCCCCTCCTCGCATCCCCCCTCCTCCTCCCTCTCCAGTCCAAAGAGAAATCAGGGTTCCCTGCCCTGTGGGAAGTCCAAGGTCCTTCCCCCTCCACCCAGGTCTAGGAAGGTAAGAAGGGGTTGAGTTTTATGCCAAGCATAAAACTTTTGAAATCAAGGAACTCATTGGTGGATGCCCACATTGCTCACTCCCTTCTAAGAAAAGCAGGTCACACTTTTATGTGGCTTAAACAAGCCACTGAGGGGCAGAGTTTCCTGAGTGCAGACCATGTGCGCACTCTACAAAAAAGCGGAATTAGAAGGCCTATCAACCAAATCAACAATAGTCCGTGTAACAGAGATGCTCTCTGCATGGGTTGGAATGAAGTAGATCGGGAAGGTCTTCGTGCTAAAGATACTACACACACTTGGAACTCAGATGAGACACCATGCTCTCAAGTATCATTTCAAATCTAACCTTGACTTCAGCTGGCCTAGAGAGGAAGAACTAAGCGGTACCTCCGTTGACAGCAACCAGAGGCATGTGACTCAGGCACCCTCCTTTCACTCTCTTGCCAAATCACACAGAGTTTACATGCTCTTTGCAAGCCATATAGGATATCTGCTAACCAGATCTACTGTGCTAACTGCTAATCAGCCTTTGACTTCTGTTTTTACTCTAAGCCATCAAAAACTTGGACACAGGGCTTTGGTCTTGGTTTTCACACGGTTCCCTCTACTCCCAGAACGCTGTTCTCAAGTCACTTTCTGTTCTGGATATATGTGTCAATCTACAAATGGTAAATACTCAGACAGGCACCTTTCTTCTGTCACGCAATATCACCAGGGACAGGAGAGAGGATCACTGGGTGGTTCGGATGCCTTTTAACCTGGTCTTGTTTATTTGGCAACTTAAGAGAACTCAGACAAAGATGATTAGCCTGCTGGTGAAGAACTGAATATCAGATCATTTTACGAGACTCCTCTTTGCTCATAATTAAGGATGCCAACACATCACAGGGAGCTCTATTAACAAAAAAAAGAGATGTGGGTAAAGGCAATTTCTATGTATAAGGCTCTGGCAGCTGGTACCAGCACAATCTTATTGATTCCCTGGTGGTCTGGGGTCAGACCCCACTGCTGTACGGTAGTGGGTTTTGATTAATCTCTCCATTCTGGCTTTCAGTATGAGTAGTTCCTAGCAGTACTCCAGGAAAGAGACACTGGGTAGTATCTGAGTTACAAACTAAATGGTTCTGCAGCCTCCTGATGCTTCGCCATGAAATTCCCGATTAGCAAAACCTGGAACCAGGCTCTGGGTGCAGCTTGTGTTTTAAATTTGCCAAAGAAAGTTCTGGTATCTCTGTTCCTGGATTTCCCATCTGGGATCTCATGCTTTTCTGTTACTGGCTGTAGTAAGTCACTCTGCTCTTTTGGTTCAGATTTCCATCTTAATACTGGGATTCATTGGCTTCGGAAATGCTCTTAAACATATTTTCTTCTTCTTGCACCTCTGGAACGTGCCCAGACCACTAGGCCATTCCCAGTGCAAAATAGGATTGAGAAATAGTTGTTTCAGAGGTTGGGAGATACTGTTTCATGCCATGCCAGGTAACTGTCTTAAATAAAAACCAGAACAGTGACACAGTCATGTAATCCTTTTCAGAGATCTTAATAGTTTGAAAAAATGCTACCAGTTAGTAGAAATACAATAAAAATGCCAATGTGCTTAATTGCCAACTCACAGTAAAAGAAATTTAAAATTTACTGCTTCTTGGTATATCACGATCTTCACTTGGCTATTTTATTTAATTGTATTTTTCTTGGAGGCAGACTGGGAAGCATCAATCGACTGCTAACAAACGGCTAACAATTCCTTAGGGCACAGCTCACCTTCTTCCCTCATTAATAGCCTTGCCTCTCTTTACCTGTCCGGTCATCTGCAAGGCTGATTTCAAGACCAAAAAGAAAGCAAAGCAAGAACTCAGAAAATAGCAGGAGTTACTAGTGTTCTGTACATATAAAATAAGTATCCACGACATTTTGCAAACCAAACACAGTGCCCAGTGCCGAGCTATGTAGAGCTGCACACATGGGCCTTTGTACGTCTTCTGGATAAGAGACTGCTTTCTACGGAGTCTCGGAGCAAGGCTGCGCTCCACCAGGAAAAGAAGCCCTTGAATGGAAGTCGCTTTTTAGTCCAATGTGCACAGCTTCTGGGATCACACATACCGTGCAGGCTGAGGTCTCTGCTACTTGCCTGCTGTCATTTATTTCTACTCTCTAAATCGCCTAATCGCTCAAAGTAAAGAGAGTGTGTTGCCCTACATTCCGCGTCTTTGACTTTATTCTTGTTTGTGTCTGAGGGACTTGGAGAAAAGCAGGACTGTGTCTGGCTTCTCGTCTCCTTCCTCTCGGCTGGCAGGGTAGTGTCAGAGTCCCAAGTGGTATGTGATTCTTCTTTTTATACTCAGTTTTTATCTGTTTCTGGGAAGTTATAAAATATTCAATTTTTCCTTTACTTTAAAATGTACACAGTATCCCAGCCCAGAGGAATTTGTACGAATCATGTGTTTTTTGGGGGATTTCAAGCTGGTACACTCTGAAAAGCCTGCCTCTTCGTTCTGTTTTGTATCAGCCCACTCTCATATACAATAGTAAATTCAGGCTTATTTTAAAGGGTATCTGCTTTCGTAACTCACTTCAACCAGAGAAGTAAAATATCCTTTAATGGGTAAAGAACATTAAATGTGTGAAGAATTTGCTCTTCAGCTGTGGGGAACTTTTAAGATGTCTGGGATTCAGGGCTGGGGAAATGAGTCAGTTGGCAGAGTGTTTACCATGTAGACACAAAGACCTGAGCCTAGGCCAGCACCCAAATAAAGTGTCAGGCATGGTGACATTCATCAGCAGCCCTCGTCATGAGGGTGAACCCTGTCATGGTGGTGGCTTACGAGAAGCACATCCTATCGTCTAATCAAGTCAGTGAGCTACAAACTGACAAAAAGAAACATGGAGTCCCAAAGGAGTCTAGCTTGGTCTGTGCTCCAGGTTTGACTAGGTTAATATCACAAGACCCGCCAAGTAACCTATCACCTGATGGTCTTCCCAAAGTGGATACATCATTGAGCTAAAGACAGCAGCCAAAGGCCTCCTATGACTTTCCATCACTTCTCCTGGGGTGTTGTTTCTCAACAGTTGGGCCAAAGGACAATGCAATGAACTGAGATAAAATTCAAAGTTTGCAAGTTGGAGTTCTTCCCAAGTGTGATTTTAAAGTATTTTGAAAGACTGCAAAGGAACATCTCTTGGTGATTTGGTTTTGTTTTTCTTTTTTGCCAACAGATTCACATTTTCACTATTTCATAATTCTTAAGTGGGATAGATAGGAATCAGCTAATCAGTTACTCTTTGTTGCTAGGAAACCAGAGATTTAGCCAAATGGTCCATTCCAGAAATGATGCAGGGGAGGAAAGTGTCCTTATTCTCACCCAACTTCTACTGAAACACGAAGTGCCTGTGAATACCCTTATTTTGCTTCACTTTGCAAACTTATTGGGGAGTGAGTTCCTCGGAACTCTCTTTTAACATTCCTTGTGGGAATCAGATATTTGAAATTCCATCAGCTGCGTTTTTAGGTACTGTTTACATGATGAGATCACCTAAGACGATCAAGGTCATTGTGCAGGAAAGTTTGAACTTCAAGTTAGAGAACCAGGAGGAAAGAAGCGGTGGTTTCAAACGCATTTGGTATTGAGGGTGTTTTAAATATTTTGAATTAAAAGAGTTGGTGTTAAACTCTGTAATCCTAGTTGCCCATACAGCCAGATTTGTAGAAAATTTAAGTTTAGATAACAGCTTTGGAGTATCTGATTAGAAACAGAATGACTGGCTGAAACACAAGTTGATAGTTATAAAAAATAAACCAGGCTGTCCATGTCTAGAAAAAAAATCTTACCTTCCAGATCTAAGCACAAAGAAGAAAGGATTCAAGTTATCTAATGACCCCAAAAGATAGGAGAAACCATCTCATGTCACACCCACTGTTCCTGCTGGTCACTTGAACTACAAAGCTAATCAGATCCCCAAATCCCAACATCACGGACAGTGTTCATGGCTTACCAGCTTCAACACAGATAAATGGCCCCATTAACGTCAGGGCAGTTGTGTTTGTCCGAGGAAGAGACGTCTGTATTTTAAATTGCATTATCCAGCTTATCCAAGGGATAAGAGATGTTTACTTTCACAAGTTCCAGGCTTCTGAGCTGAGTTAAACAGGACAAGTTTAAAGGCAGGGGCCCGGAGAAGTACATGGTGCTTTGACAGCTCCACTGTGCTTTGCAGAGGCTGGGTTAGAATTCCAGCTTATCTCTGAGCTCCTGGGCGGCGAGCCGGGGCCTCTCAGACCTCCCTGCTACCTGTGTCCTCTGCGTAGCTGCTGGTCTAAGATTGACAGTTAGAGAAAGTGGAAATACCCTGCAAAGGATTCGGCATTGGATTAGTGTTCACAGTTGTATGTCCAAGGATGACTTAATAGCCCCTGAAGGCTGAGAAGTGAAGAAGAGGGAAGAAGAGGGCAGGGTGGGCCATGAAATTAGGCCTCCCCTGTCTCTGTTCAGCCTCAGGTAGGGCTCAGTCTCCAAGAACGATCCTGTGTTCTTCTCTAACCTCTTGTTAATTTAATGTGCTACTTAGAGATGAAACGCATCTTCCTCTCTAGGCAGAATAGAAACAGAGATCGAAAAAGAGACAAAGAACACTGAAACCCAACAAATTAAGTCCCCTTTCAAACTTCCTTCCACCAGGCTTCTCCCAGCTTGGAAATGATAAGCTCAGAGCATGCAACAGCTGCCTGCTGCCATCTGCTGTACTCTGTGTTGCTAGCAAGCAGGGCACCCTTAGAAAATGTGGGTGGAAGAGATGGGTAGCTTTCTGGCACCTAGGAAATCTTCCAATATTGCATTGTGGATTTCTCCCACCCAGCTGCCACTGCAAATGGACCACGGCCACATTTTCAGGGCTTACAAGGTGTTTTCCTTTATACTGTGGCTATGGCTTTCATTTCACAGTTGTGAACAGGGCAAAAAAAAAAAATCTGCTCTGAAAAAATAGTTCTCAACAGAGTTGAAGCTGTCTGCACACTTGCCTGTCTAACACAAATGCTCTATTTAAATATATTGAACAATAACTGGTGTTTGAGGATCGTGGAGAGCTGAAGATCCAATGATGCTGAGACATCATCTTAGTATTCTCCCTCCTTTTTAATGGTCTGATTCCTTCATTTTCAGTCACGTTCAGACCCTTTCCATGGTATCTATTTCCATTGGATGAATGAATTTTCAGAAGCCCATAGCAATGTGCCAAACCACAAACAAAATGAGTGAACAAAGTTCCCACTGGGGTCTATTCTCAGTTTAAAGTTGTCTTCCTTGGCATATCCCAAATCCAGGTTTCAAAACAGTGTCTGCCTCTGGCCTTTGAAAAATGTAGCTCTGCCCTGACTTTCTTTTATACCTTGTCTTTGTTGCTGTTGTGGTTCTCCTGTCTGCTGATTTCTGAAGTCTGGGTCTCTGCTTCTTCTGAAAATGCTAAAAAAGGTGCACGGAGGGGAGGTGGGCATAGAATGCTAAAGTAAGATCATGATTATTACTTTAATCTGTGAGGGTTTCACTCAGCACTGCCATCTGGCAGGGAATCTCCTTCTTCTGTGTTCTCACTCTTTTCTTCATGGGTTTCTTTTGGGGATCCAAAGCTACTGAATATTTTGTTTATAGACTGTGTGTGTTTCTGTGTGTGTGAGAGAGAGAGCGGGGGAGGGGAGGGACATTCAGACATTATAGAAATTTGTAATGATACAAATTTATAATGATACAAATTTCTGGGTCCTTTTGCCTTAGACACAGCAAGGGTTTTGTAGGTGTTCAGGGAATGAATCAATTTTATTTAATTATAGGCTTCTGACCTCAAGCAAGATGGACAGAAAAGTGAGATGAACATATGAACAGTGAGAAAGGATAGGCAAGAGTTGTGCTAAGAACTGGTGTAAGTGGCATGTGCTGACTGAAATCCGTAGTGGTATCTCTGTCTCCTCATCCCTTGTCTTAGACTCACTGAATCCTCAGCAGAAAGGTAATCTGGTCTAATATCTCTATTTTGCCAAGTAAGGACAGAAGTGGTCAAACAATCCGTTATTTCCTAATGGTCAAATATACTGCTTCCTGGTTACTCTCTATGAAGGTTGAAAGATATATACAAGCTAAACAAAAGCTATAAATTTATAGTGCTTTTTATTTAAAGTCTTACTTCATTCATCCTTTATGTAATGTGAGAAGTGTGATTCTTAATTAAAGCTGGGGAATTTCTTTAATTAAAATAACAGAACTTATTACTATATCATCTGAGGACACCTAAAAAGTTATAAAAATCATAATGATAGTATAATAATAATAATAGTAATAATAATAATAATAACTTCTCTTTATTGGTGCTTACATCATAACATGAGCCAGGGAACTGTCTATGTTTTATACATGTATTTATTTGTCTTTCTAACTACTATGCTATGTAAACATGAGGAAACTGAAGCACAGTGGTTGGCCAGGATCACAATCTAATGAAACTCAGAGGATTAATTGGTCCAAATAATTTGACTCTGTAGCTTAAATAATTGTTTCCTAGAATGTTCTCTTTCAGCAAAGACATGGAAAAGCTGGTGTGTAAGCTTGATAACACTGTACAGGATATTAAGTCCTGACATTTGTCTGGATGAGAAGTTAGAGGATAAAACAGGGAGACAACATTCATTGGGCTTCTAACAGGAGCCAGTCACTGGGAGGAAGTTATATGTGCATTGCCATCGGTAGAACTCAGGATGCCGAAACCTGCCCCTTGATTACTCTTCCTGGAAGCCCATTCTGTCTTCCGTGAGGTCATCTCCTATTGTACCAGTGTGGTGGAGAATATGTCACAAAATCATGCAGAAAATGTCACGAATCTGTGGGGCTTTCCCATTGCTCACTGTCATTCAGACTCATGCCCATTGCTGAGGAGCTCTGATACATGGAAGGAAGTAAGAGATCGCAATATTTTCATTTTCCTAGCAAATTATGACTTCATCAACTAAGAGTTTCATTTTCATTCACTTTTATATTCATGGTCTAGAAAGTTATTTTTCTTGAGATTTTACCATCCATAATTTTTGTCTAAACAATTAATTACCGACGTCTAGGTGAAGGAATAATTCAGCAAGAGCTGAACATAGTTACGCAAGTAGTGGCATGTTGACTAGCTTGGCTTGAATTTGATTTTGTAAGGGACACCGAAATCCTTAGAAGTTCAAGCCACATATACAAAATAGTATAATGCTGGCATGTATTGTAACATGTCATTTATCTTAGTTTGGATTCTATTTCTCTGTTAAATACACCATGACCAAAAGCAACCTAGGGAGAAAGGTTGACTTACCAGAAACTTGGAGGAAACTGTCTCTGCCTTTCCCAGTAGCTGTCCATTGTTAATAGCTCCTAGGTTAGGGGTTAGGAGTACAACTTTGTGTTAGTTAGGGTTTCTATTGCTGTGAAAATACACCATGACCATGGCAACTCTTATACAAGAAAACATTGAATTGGGTGGGTTATAGTTCAGAGGTTCAGTCCATTATTATAATGGTGGGACATGAAGACATACAGGAAGACACAGTGTTGGAGAGGTAGATGAGAGTTCTACATCTTGTGAAAGCAACAGGAAGTGGTCTAAGACACTATATGAGACCTCAAAGTTGCCCCCACAGTGACACACTTCCTCCAATAAGGCCATACCCACTCCAAAAAAAAAAAAAGTGCCACTCCCTACAAGCTTATGGGGGTAATTACATTCAAACTAACACATTTTACTCCCTAGCCCCCTTCAGCTTGTAATGATATCATAATGTAAATTGCATGTAGTCCAACTTCAAAAGTCCCCCTAGTCAGTCACAGTCTCAACAGTGTTTCCAAAGTCCAAAATTCAAAGTCTCTTCTGAGATTCATTCAATCTGTTAATTGTAATCCCCTATAAAATCAAAATAAAAAGTATGTCACATATTTCCAACATATAATAACACAGGATACACATTACTGTTCCAAATGTTGGAAATGAAGCAAAGTGAGAAAATATTGGACCAGAGAAGGACCAAAAACCAGCCGGGAAAACTCCAAACTCTGCATGCCCATATCTAACATCAAAATGCTGTTCAGATCTCCAACTCATTCCAGCTTTCTTGACTGCAACACACTTCTCTCTCTTGGGTTGGTTCCACTCCCTGGAAGCTCTCTTTGGCAGGTATCCCATGGCTCTGGCATCTCCAACATATTGGAGTTCCTAAGGAAATCCAGGCTTCAACTTCACAGCTTCACACAATGGCCTCTCTGGCTTCATTCAGGAACACCCCTGAAACAAGCCTGACCTAACCAACTTTTCTTAGCCACAAAAGCAAATTCCATAGCCTGTTTCTTCTGTCTTTAACCACAGAAGCACGTGGCTGAAGCTGCCAAGGTCTGCTGTTTACTAGGGATGGAAACACGACCCCGTCATTAACCACCTCTTTACCTGCTGCTTTCTCTTTTCCTTCACTGCTTAAGCTTGGCTTACCTGAAACTTTCTCTGTGGATCAAGATGGCCTCAAACTCAGAAATCTACCAGCCTCTGCCTTCCAGGTGCTCGGATTAAGGTGTGCACCACCACACCCTCTTTTAACTTTTAAGATCTCCTGAGTAAATTGGGAATATGGGGACCTTGGGAGAGGATTGAAGGGGAAGGGAGAGGCAGGGAGGGGAGCAGAGAAAAATGTAGAGTTCAATAAAAATCGATAATAATAATAAAAAAGAATCGGAGGCTACAGAAGAGGATAAAGTGGTTGAGCTCCAAGCTGGGCGTTTACACTCTGTGTAAACTGTGATTATGTGTGCAGGAGTGTGGTGTGTGGGTGTGTTCTTATATATATGAAATTCTTAAATAATTTACTATATATATATGCTTTAAAACAAAGTTCCCTTTTTACAATTTGGAAGCTTAGCTGAATGGGATGTTGCCCTGATGTCACCATTCCCTTTATTCCATTTCTTAATCTGTTTATCTCCTTGAACACAGGACTTAACTCCATTTCAATTCCTGGTGCTCCATTTCTTCTGAAATGTACACTTTATGTTTTTCCTTTCTCTGCTTTCTTCTTTTCATTATAAATCTGTCTAACAGTGACAAGCAATAACCATACCACAGAGTCAAGCTGTTTCTAAGTTCCATCTATCATGGAATTAACCCAGATCTATTCACTTTATTCTCAAGCAGACTCTTTAGACAAGGGCAAAAAAAAAAAAAACAGCCACATTCTTTATCAAAATATAACGAGAATGATCTCAAGGCCACCTATTAATATTCTTTGAAACCTCTTGATCTAGCCCCCCATAGTTCATCAAATCACACTCAGTACCAGTGTCTTCCATGATCCTACTAGTATATGGCCTATTAAGTAGTTCTTAAAGCATTCTACTCTCTTCCTAATCCAAAACACTGAAGTCCAAATTCCTCCATGCAAAAATATAATTAGGCCAATCATAGCAATACCCCAGTCCCTGGTTCGCCAACTTCTGTCTTGGTTACAGTTTCTATTGCTGTGAAGAGACACCATGACCATGGCAACTCTTATAAAGGAAAACATTTAATTGGCTGACTTACAGTTTCAGATGTTTAGTCCATTATCATCACATGGTGTGACATGGTAGCATGCAGGCAGACATGGTGCTGGAGAAGGAGTTAAGCATTGTGCTCCTTGACCCACAGGCAATAGGAAGTGGTCTGACACAGTAAGTGCGGCTTGAGCATATATGAGATCTCAAAACACACCCCCACAGTGACACACTTCCTCCAATAAGGCCACACCTACTCCAACAAAGCCACTCACCCTAGCAGTACCATCCCAATGAGCAATTCAAATTACCACAGACTTCACGTACACCTCACTTTAGGCTTGCACAGGTCTTGCACATTCAGTCACAATCACTGTGAGTTCATATGTACAGCTACCCTGTTGTGTCCAGAAGACTTGGTTTCCTTTTAGCCATCCACCTCTTCTCTCTCTTACACTCTTCCAGAACCTTCTTTCTTCCACAATGATCCCTGAGCCTTGGGAGAAGGGGCTGTGATATGTATCTGTGTACATATATAATATATATATATATATTATATACTTTTTACTTTTATATGATTTCCAACTATAATAGTTCCTCAAAATTAAATAAAAAGTAAAATAAGCATCCATACAACAGATACTCATATTATCTATGTTCTATAGTGAATATTTTAATGTATTTTCTTTATTTCATTTTTTGTCCACCTATATGTTTATCCACCTGATAGACCTTATTGCTAAATTAAATTCTTTTTGTTCAAAATCTTACCACAAAACTAATAAGAATTAGAAGTGTGCTTCTCTCTAGGAACAGACTGAAGAACAGTAACTTTTTATCTGACTGTCACAATTCTGTAGAAACTATCATTAACAATGAAAACCGGTTACAACTACAGAAGTTTTATTGTAAAACTAGAGTTTTACAGACATAGCACAATGAACACATGCGTCTTAGTTTCTAATTTTGAAATAAAGCTAATTAATGGCATATTCTATAGTCTATAAATATTATCGCCAAAAAAAGTAATTTTGGGTGAACTGAAAATACCATGTTCCGAATGACATATTTTGACACTTATGTAATTCAAATATTGGGTGAAAATATCTTCATTTTCAGAAAAAGAAAGTCTTTTTCTGCCAAGTTCCAAGTTCAAAGGATCTTTTTGTTCAGAAATTCACCTATTCTAACTGGTTGAAATGAGTACTGTTAATGAAAATACCAAGGGCCATCGTGTTAAGACATGGATGACCATGACTTCCTCAGCATTTCAAATGCTCATGTCAATCTTAGCATCCCAACACTACCAGTAGAGTCAAGCAGCCGAAAACCTATCTCATCATACTTAAGATTCTCTGTGCACACACTGTATCTGCACTGTGCTTCTGGGCAAACTCTGCCCATTAAGTGAAAGCCTCCAAGACCCAAGATGGTCTTGAGCTCATGGAACCCAATTTTTCTCATCATGGTACCACTGGGATCAACCCTTGCTTCTTGGTCTGATCTGACTCTTGTAGAAATCTCTGTCACAGAAATGTCAATCCAGCTCCTCACCTGCATCTCTTAAGATGACCTTCAGAGGGGGCTTACTTAGTTGTAGCAGAAACAGCAGAGTTTTGAGTTATGTATGCAAAGATGTTTATAGTGTCTTTGTAACATTAGACACTGTTTCTTTTTTTTAAGAGGGGATTATAATGGAGTAAGATGTATCTATTCCCTTGTTGATCTTGTGTTCTTCCAAGCAGAAGATTTGTAATAAGAGTGTAAACAATGGCTAATATGACTTCTGGTACTGAAAAATATAATAAAGGGAAGAAGGCAATGTGACAGGAGGAACACTTTGGGATAGAAAATCTTCCTGTGAGGGGCACATCCACTTTCAGTGGGGTCATGAGAACATGCATTTGCGGGAACTTTGATGAAATGTAAAGCATTTTTTTTGTTATCTCCTTTGTTTTGCTGAGGAGATAGCTGTAGGCACATGGGTCTCGAAGGGATAAGGGCACCAGGTGATAGAATAGAGAGGCTGCCTTACATAGGAACATAGCTCCTAGTTCCCAGTAAGAGGAGAAAAGAAGGCTATGGGCACTGACTCCAGTGGTTAAAATAATTGTATAACATTAACAGGCAAGGCATTCTAGGCAAAGCATGTACTTTGATCAACATCTGACAGTAATGGGAGTCCAGACACTGGATATAAGAGAACAGAGGGAAAGAGGAGAGAGGTAGCCATCGAGGCAGTACTGTGTGACTTTTCAAATTCTGTTTCTTAATTGTAGCTTGAAGATGAAGCCATGCATCATGGCTGTGCAGCTTTTTGGAGGCTGTTTCAATTTGTTCAGGAGTAAGTAAAGTTTCAGGAAGTATAGGAAAGGGTAGCTGTGGGAGGGAGGACTGAGCATAGTCAAAGGCACTTGTGAAGGAGTGGCTGTTAGCTGAGTCACAGAAGCTGACCAGGTGGGGAAGGGAAGCTGTGTTCAGGACAGCTAACTGAGTACTGCGCACTAATTGGTTCACCTCTGGAGTGTGGTCATTGTAAACCATCATGAACAAATGGCCAGAGAGATTGATAGGGATGGATATTTCATATAGCTCAAGAAGGAGAGTAAGTGAACCAAACAGATAGGATGTGACATTCAGACATTTCGAATGAAGGACTTTTAAGTGGCAACTGAATAATAGCAATAGCAACAACAGTAGTGATTCCCGAGGGCCTGTATTGGAGAGCTCAGAACCACGAGCTTATTTACCCTGCAGGAACCACAGATGCATTCATTTTGCAGGAGTAACTGCTGAGAGAAATGAAAGCTATTTGTTCAAGTTACTAAGGTAGAATATGTCGAGTTAATTTGCAAAATGAAAAGTAACCTAAGGTGTGACAATTCATGGCAGGACCAAGGAAGAGAAAAACATTGCTGGGGTATATGAAAAGGCCATGGACACAAACATCAGCATGGAGAGAAAATCATTCAAATAGTTTTTAAAAATCATCAATAATTAAAAGAGGAATCACAGCAATAAAAGAAAGAGGCTGGGGAAAGTGGGAAGGTGAAAAGAATAGGAAAAGGTTGGAGAGTAGAGTGCTTGGACACAGCAGGGTGAGTATAAATAATAATTACTAAGTGTTTCAAAGAGTAGAAGAAGGAGTCCCGAAAGTTTTCCCCATCAAGAAATGGTACAAGTTCCAAGAGATAAATATGTTTAACTTAATTTAAATAATGCACAATGTATGTGTATGTCATACTGTATTCTACACACATACACAGACAGACACATGCACACACACAGTTGTTGTATGTACACGCCTCATGGCATTAAACATAGATATTTAACTGTTATGTGCTTGCATGTATTGCAATTAAAAATATTTTGAAAAGGTCATAAATGGGGAGGCAAAGTTCAGGCCTTAAAAAGGACAAAAGAAAACAAATATCCCAAAAACTGACATTTTACTTTCTTTTTGCTGATATAGATAGCAATGTACCAGAATGTTGACAAGTGGTAAAAACAAAAATCACAATCATTGATGACTTCAGATTCTAATTGAAAGTCATAATAATAATGATATAGATGTACCAATAAGGAAAAATGGAAGCTTTTTTCGGGGACCTAATGTATACATAGAAATGGGAGCATGGTCAGCTTCCTCTTGAAAAGGCCTTGGAGGAAATGGCCTGAAGGGTGGAAAGACATAGTCTAGTGCACAAAATAAAAAAATGTCCAGGTAAAAGTCTGGAATGCCAGGGTTTCTACAGGGCACCAACAAAAATCTAAAGAAGGTGACTGGAGAGATCAGACTGTGGAAGCTTAGCTGTGTGCAGACCAACTTAGGTGTGAGTGTGTGTTTACGTAGTGATTCATAAACAAGAACTGGGCTTCCAAATGAAGTAGAAGAAATCAGGAGAATGGTGGGTAGAGTTGAATGGAAATAAGGGGTCAGGTCTTACTTGGGTGCTATGTTCTGAAAGTGAGTCTAGGTTCTGTCCTAGACCACATAGTCAACATTGTGGGAGACACCGAAAGTGTTCTCTAATTTGTAAACTTTGTAATAACACGTGGGATTCACAAGTATAACTGGGATAACAACTAGTACTATTGATAAGGGGCTAATATGGCTTAGATATTCTGATAAAACCAGTTGTGTTTGTAATTGTGAGGATAATGATGACTTATGATAATAGTCTCAAAAGTCTCCACTAGCTCTTTATTTTCTGTCATTTTCTCAGTTGTGTCTACTTTTTCCTAAGTTGGGAGCTGGGAAGTGACAGCTTTATATTTGGGGAAAATTGTGGTTAGGATTAACACTACTAAAACAGGTGTTGTCAATTAAAATCACCTGAGAAGTAGTCAGGCAGAGGTAGGAAAGCATACTCAGAATGAAGAATATTAAAAAGGTAGAAGACTTGCAATGCATCCAAGTGTGTCACCTGGAGTCTGTTGCCTATACCCTTCAACCACATAGATATTCAGAAGAATCAACCAAACGTGAGCAGTGCGCACCAGAAGGAAGTGTTCCCCATGCTGGTCTTCTTTCTTGATGTCCCTCGATGACTAACATGGAAGATATGTCCTTAGACCAAGTATGGCAAGTAACTTTCAGCCTCCTGTCCCTGTGCTCTTTCAGAAACATGAGTGTTTTATGTTCATACTAGTTGGGTGGCACTTTTCCTCAGATCCTAAGAGGATACCATCTTGTAACTGCCCTGGTAAGCACAAAAACTAAAAAAGATCAATACAGTATTGGTCAGGTCTACAGGAGCATCAATGGAACACTCAACTCTCCCTAGTAGCCACCAGAAAGGCCAGTCAGGAGACCCTCATATGAGATTTGTGCAATCATTCTAATAATTCATGTGCTTCTCCAGTCACACATGATTGTGGGAGACGCTAGAGTATGCGGGAAGTAAAAGGCTAAATGAAAGTGTGTCTCTACAACATAGCTTCCATGATGTCACTACTCATGAAAGGGTGAGATTTGGAGGCAGTCTGACTATGTGGAGGTCACTCGCCCACTGTAAGTAACCCTTCTCCTGAGATCTGTAAAAATGTCCAATGAACTCGTTGGTCTCAATCCGGTTGAACTTAAAATAAAAGTTACTTTGGTTTGTCACTGGTGTCCATCTTGGGTAACTAGATGCTTGGTGGTGTTTCTCTGGGAAGAAAGGGTTTATTTCAGCTTACACTTTTCAGTCTATTTAAAGAAACCTGGAGTTGGGAACTGAAGCAAAAGTCATGGAGAAGTGTTGCTTACTGACTTGTTTTTTCTTATACAACAATCCAAAAAGGCCTCCTGCTCAGGGGTGTCACCATCCACAATCAGCTGGACCCTTCCTCCCACATCAATGCTTAATCAAGAAAATGCTCACACAGTCTTGCAAACAGGCCCATCTTATAGAAGCATTTTCTCAATCAAGATCCCCTCTTCTTGGATGCATCTGGGTTTGTAACAAGTTAACAAAAGCTCACCAGCATATCATATGTCTACACAATTCAGGGTCCTGGTTTCACATGTTGGAGAACTTGGTCTCCAGTTGGTGGTGCTGTTTGGGGAGGCTCTGGAACCAGTAGGAAGTACAGTCAGCAGGGAAAAAATATGTCACTAGGGGTTGAGTGTTTATAGCCTTACCCCATTTTCCTGCTTTCCCACTCTTTTTGTCCACAAAATGAAATATGATCTCTGTTTCCTGTTGTCAAGCCTTCCCTGCCATGATGGCTTCTCTGAGCCTCTGAAACAATATGCCAAATAAACCCTTCTCTAAGTTGCTTTGGCTTATAGTATTATATATTAGCAACAGAGCAGTAATTAATACACAAATGTTGTGCATACATTCTCCTATATACTTGAAATTTTCTCTACATTATACATAATTCCTAAAAGCTTATATATATAACAGGTGCATATATATCTATATTGTGCATGCATATATACATATATGGGTAATGCATGCCTGTCCATTGTACACATAACTATACATGTCTATATGTTCACATGTATGTCTGTGTATATTTTACATATCTATATGTGCCTATAAAAGTCTGTACCTGTATATACATATATAACTATATGTCAACTTACACATATGTATAGGCATATTCGAATTTATATATGTGTATGTATATATGTATGTCTCTTTACACACATTTATGTAGATATATTTAAATATAAACATATATCAGTGTAGAAAAAATAATAAATGCACTGAGAATGTATAAAAATAATCCAGAAAATTAAGAGGAGAAAAATAGAGAAAAGTCATAATTCTGGAATAATTAATGGAAAAAAAACGAGAGCGTTCCTAACAACAGTAAAAAGGAAAGCAATGCTCACTGCAGAAAGGGCATGAAGCAGTCTGGAAATTAGAGTAGAAGGTGTGTCTGAGAAAGATGAGCAAATGCAGGAAAGGCGGATTAAAACTCCTTGGAACAAACAACTCTTTTGGGAGAGAAAGAGAGGACATGCAATTGAGAGGGAGTTGTGGGGCATAAAAGACCTGGATAGGGACAGTGGGTAGATATAATTAAGATACATTGTATACGTGCATGAAATTTTTGGAGAGTGAAATTTAAAAATACAATTTTAGCAAAAGAATTAAAAAGCCAGTAATTCAGACACTGATTGGAGGAAAAAGGTGATTTATATATTCTATTATTAACATAACCAAAATGCCTTTAATAGTATAAATCAGAAGGCCATCCATAAAGAAAGCTATCTAATTGTTTTGTTGTTCTTTTTTTATAAAAATAATCTAAAGTACTGTTGATAAGTACATGGCTTGAAAGTTGGGCAGAGTGATGTCCTCCACACTCTCTTGAAGACTGAAGTCTGTCAGTTTTTAACTTTTGGTTTGAGAATTTGGTTATATCACACACCCTGATATAACCATGATTTCAAAGTCCATGGCTTACTATGCTGAGATATGAGAACACATTCTTTGACTTGGCTGTTCCTGAGTTATACTCTTCATAGACACAATCTGGAAGGGATCCCGCAGGTCAGACATCTGCTTCTCTTAGGTACATCCATGAGGTATTTATTCTTGTATTCAAACCACTAAATGAAGCTACTGTTAACACTGCTAAGAAGGGCAGCACCCTCATATGTGTCATTTTTAAAAGAGGTATCAGTCACAATTTCATTTATAAGCATATTTAAATTGTTATAAGGAAGGCTGCTTGTTCATTTCCTGGCTGCCTGGCAGCTCAGACCTGAAATAATCACACAGAAACTATATTTAAATCACTGCTTGGCCTATTAGCTCTAACTTCTTATTGGCTAACTCTTACATATTAGTTTAACCCATTTCTGTTAATCTGTGTATTGCCATGTGGCTATGGTTTACCAGGTAAAGTTGTGTCTAGCATTTGTCTCTGGCAGTGCTACATGACTTCTCCCTGACTCTGCCTTCTCTCTCCCAGCACTCAGTTTAGTTTTCACCACCTAGCTCAGCTCTACCCTATCACAGGCTCAAGACAGTTTCTTTATTAACCAATATTATTCACAACATACAGAGGGGAATCCCACATAAGGACAGCACCCTGATATGTTCATGTTTAAAATATGTATTCATTCACAATTTTATACCTGTGCATATATAATATACTTTGATTATATTCTCCCCCATTACCATCTCTTACCTCTGTCCTGCTTCTACTGAACCCCTCCTTCTTCCCAAATACTATCTTACCTTCGTATCTTTTTGTGTATGTGTGGCCCTACTCCATCTAATAAGGACTGTTTGCATGAATACAGATTGAGGTATATTTTAAACAAAGGCAACTTACTAGTGACAAACCCAAAGAGGAATATGATACCATAATTACCTACAGTTCCTCAGGGAGGGGTGGACCTTATGAAGCCTTTCCCTATTGATGCTAGATATTAATGGGAGAAGTCTTTAGCAGGTATTATATAAGTTTTCATTGCTGATATAATGTCAAGGGTACAAGCAGTGAAGTCATCGTAAGAAGATGACATTTAATAGTTCTTTTAATCCTCCAGCTACTTTCTCACTTTCTGATCCTGATGTCAGGTCTGATATGTTTCCCTTCCAGCTCATACATGCAAGCACTAAAGAAGTTGTCTGGGAGTAGTGGTGCAAGTCACTATCCTGCACTAGAGGGGCTAAGGCAGAAGGAATGTGTGTTCAAGGCTGAGGCTAGTCACAGAGGAAGTTCAAGGGAATCTAAGGATTCCAAGGGCCTTTCAAGTTAGTGTATAGGACCAAGTTACAATGAATGTGGATGAAACCAGAGTTTATTCGGTGTGGGCTCTTTGAGTACAGGTGAAGAAGAAAACCAAAAGATGCCAAGAGACGACTTTATCACCCAAGACAGACACCCAATTATAGGACCTACAAATTTTGGCAGATGACAGAGTTCCAGCTGCCAATAAAGAACTGCACATCTGGTAGGAACTCTCAGCAACTCCTTCGCAGCCTGTGGTACAAAACTCGTTATGGCAGTGTCCAGGGAACCTTTTCCAGTGTTCTTAGAATTCCTCTTCCCTTTGGCACCCATCACTTCCTCTGGGTATCCGGCAGTAAGATCACAGCAGGTTAATACAGCTTGTGTTTCTCCACTCAGGGTCTCTGAAAATCCCACACTCTTTCCACCTACCAACCGTCATCCCTACCCCTACCCCCATCCCCTGCCAGTGAGCAAGAATTTTAGACCAGAGCTGTGCATTAGCATGTGAAAGAAAGCAGTTGGCAAAGAGGAAGACCGGAACTTCCCTAACCCCTCAGAACACCACATAATACACGGGGCGTAACGGACCAAGTTGGCACTATGCAAATGAGCCAGAAAGCCCATACTGTGAAGATGACATATAAAAGTCTAAATCTTTCTTACTTCACTGAGCTTCTAACCTTTCTTTTGGTCCTGGTGTACATGGGCCCTCAGAAATGTAGTTTTGTTTAAACTATCTCTGCTTTGCCTGATAATATCTGTGCACCCACATCAATTCCTTGTTCTAGAATACAAAATTCTAGACTCCCAGCAGGTGACCACTGAGTCTGCAAACCTGCTGATATCACTTAAAAGGTTTGATTTGACCAGTATGTACTGTGTACATGTCTTGAAATATCACACTGAGCCAAAGAATATAGCTAATCAATATGTGCCAGGAGAACATAATGTCATAATTATAGAAACCTTGCTCCTTGCAGCATCCTGTTTCCAGAGAAACTCATCTCCAAGATCTACGCTGAATATTTAGGTACTGAGGAAATGATCATGATAGGATTTACAGTGGCAGAATTTTAGATTTGTTACAAGGGATGTGAACACTATTAGAAAGGACATGGTCGTAAAGCAAGAAGCAACAAGGACACCGAAGGAAGAGCAAGGCAGAGAGAACACAGGAAATCCTCAGCTAAAGGAGAGATCTAGCTATAAAGACAGTCTTTTCACAAAGGCAGACACTGAAAATAAATACAAAAGCAACTAAGTTTTCTTTTTTTTCTTTTTTTTTCTTTTTTAATTTATTTATTTATTAAGGATTTCTGCCTCCTCCCCGCACCCGCTTCCCATTTCCCTCCCCCTCCCCCGATCAAGTCCCCCTCCCTCATCTGCTCGAAGAGCAATCAGGGTTCCCTGACCTGTGGGAAGCCCAAGGAATGCCCACCTCTATCCAGGTATCCTAAGGTGAGCATCCAAACTGCCTAGGCTCCCACAAAGCCAGTATGTGCAGTAGGATCAAAAACCCACTGCGATTGTTCTTGAGTTCTCAGTATTCCTCATTGTCCGCTATGTTCAGCTAGTCTGGATTTATCCCATGCTTTTTCAGACCTAGGCCAAAATAAAAAACACCAAGGATAGCCTTTGCTGGAGAGGTTGTGGAGAAAGGGGTACACTCACCCATTGCTGGTGGGAATGCAAACTTGTGCAACCACTCTGGAAAGCAGTGTTTCAGTTTCTCATGAAATTCGGGATCAACCTACCCCTGGATCCAGCAATACCACTCTTGGGAATATACCCAAGAGAGGCCCTATCATACAACAAAAGTATATGCTCATCTATGTTCATGGCAGCATTGTTTGTAATAGCCAGAACCTGGAAACAACCTAGATGCGCTTCAACGGAAGAATGAATGAAGAAAGTATGGAATATATACATATTAGAGTATTACTCAGCAGTAAAAAACAAGGACTTCTTGAATTAAGCAACTAAGTTTTCTGTGGACACTGATAGGCTCTAAACCTGGGCCTTGGTGGCACTCTGAATGTTAGTGAGGTCATAAGAAATTTAGCGCTGTAGCCAATAGGCTTGTGAGGAAAAACATTTGGCTTCTTCTTTCTATGCTAGGCCAACCTTTCAGGACAAAGATGTTCATTAAAATACTAAATTTTAAATGTGTGCATTTAAATCTAAACCTCCAAATTTCTCTCAAAATTTATAGCAAGGAACCTGAAAATAGGTGTGTGATGCCTGAAACTCCCCACTTCTCCCCTCTGGTGTGTTATCCCAGTTCTCCCCTCTGGTGTGTTACAAATCCTAATTTTTCATCTGTTGTGAACTAAAGAGCTTTGCTTTAGAGGGGAGACTTTGGTGCAGACTTACAGACAACTGAGAACAAGTGACCATAAGCAAGCCTAGTAATAAATTTAAGTCATCGCACACCTAGCAATGACTGAGTCCCGTCTCCACTGCTAAGACTGTTCACAGGACTCAAACATCCCTGGAGGAAAAAAAATGAAAATATTTTCAGGGGGAGATATCATTTCACTTTGAGAAGATTTTTCAATATCAGAACAGACATATCAGAAGAATCCTGTGAATCTTCGTGTGCTGAGATCCTGAATTAAAATGAGCAAAAGGCAGAGATGGTTTCTGAAAGACAAAATTCCCATTTCTTTCCTTCCCAGACAGGCTTACTAAAAACATTGATCATGGAGGCACCAGCTTCAGCTTGCTGAACTTCGGAATATAAAATAAACAGCCATCTGTCTCCTCTCTGTCTCCCTTTTTTGCCCTTCCTACTGAGGAAAGCTAAATAGCACATTCTTTCCCACTAAACAGAAGCAGCAGAACACAGAAGTTCTACGCAATTTTAAAATAAATTACTGGATACAGAACTAACAATAACAGACCCTGCACTCAGCCAACCAATCAAAAAAATGTCTTGCACGATGAAAATGCAGGCACAGCCAAAACCCAGATTTAAAAAGCAATAATATTTAGATGTGATTAGAATTTCCACCCCATGAAATAGATCCCAGACTGGGAGCTGTTATCTCCAGCAACTGCTGCCTTTCTCAGCGGTCTTTCTTACATATCTTTGCAGAGACAGGTTCTCATCACCTCGTGCTTGAATTATTACCTTGGCATTCCTCTCTGGGATCTTGTCTCCAGACCCTCTTCACTTCCAGGCTTATCTGATTGATCAGCACTAAACCCAGGCTGCCTTCTGTGAAGGACATCCAGTCTGGATGTCAGGATTCCTCATTCTCAACTTGAACACCATTGAATATTTTCACTGCTCCCTGAAGTCTGCATCTTCCTGTCCTGGCACCAGTCCCCTCCCCAAGTCAGGAGCAACCCCACCTACACAGTCTCCCCTCTTAAACTTCCATTTTGCAGGCTTTGCAGCCCTATCTTCACCTAGAAGCCTTCCTTCAGCGATAAGCCTTCCAAACACTCTTTACTGTCCTGTGATTATAGTGTCTCCTTTTCTTACATGTTACTACCAATACTTTGTCTCTCTCCCATTCATTTTATGTTTAAAGGTTTTTTCACTCTAGTGTGTAATTTTTTTTCTAATTATAAATTGGATATTGCGGTATGAACTGACCAAGTGGCTCTGGTTCAGTGTTCCACAAAACCCAGTGCTTCCAAACTTTACTGAGCAACCACATAGGAGCTTGTATGTACTTTTTCTCAGCTTGTTTTCCCTAACATTCTCTGAAATGAACGTTTTAGAGACAATCCCTTGAAAACCAGAGGGGATTCACTCTCCCAAGGAGTGCCCTAAGAGAAACTAAGGTGTGGCTGTTGAAACAGAACAACCAAGCTCAGTCTTTGGAACAATCTCTTGGAGTAGAGTTCCTTGTAACGGCATAAACGAATGCAGACAGATTGTAAAAATATATATACAGCTTTAATGGCAAAATAGACTTACAGAACCACCGTTCCCGCGGAGACCAGGAAAGCAGAAGGGACGGCTGGGAGCACGCTCGCCAAATTTATAGGCAAACATTAGCCTGAGGAGAACACGCCTCCCAAAAGGCAGGACTTATCCCTACATCTCCCCTTTTTGTCTAAATAAGACAGAACCAAACCAAATACAACTATATACAATAACAACAAATAATAAATATAACAAACAATATTGAGAACAAAAGCTTTGCTAAACATTCTATCTCAAGGAGTCCAAATAATGTAGAGAGTAACTACAATTATATAATCTTCAACTCCATCAAAGATCTGAGAAGGGAATAAACACTACTCAACAAACGAGATATATCCAAAATGTGCAACAATTGACAGAGACAACTGACTACCTGGGCAATCACCCAAAGTCTCGTTTGCAATGTTGAGTCAACCAATTTTGGCTAAGGCCTAACATAACTGACATACCATTATTAAAGGCAAGGAACTTTTCAAAACTATCTTATCCTGTCTTGGCAGGATATGGCAGTCCTGTTTTATCTATTGATGCACACTCTGTATCTCTGTTAGTGGTTGAGGTATGGGCATTTCTTTGCCCAAAGGCCAGTTCTGCCAAATAGAAAGGCTCCAGGTGGAGTGCCTTTGGTGCTCAACATTCTCTCGGGAATAGAGCGGTGTTGCCAGGAGCAATTGTGTCTCACTATCACGAAACTCTGAGTTAGATTAAAGGCCATTTTCTATAGCTCTTTGAAGAGGTTGAAGATTATCTATCTATACTGAGTATAATCTCTATATATCTAAAGAACCTGATTAGTCTAATTATAAATGACAAACTTAGATGACTATTTATCTATATAATTCTCAATATCTATCTAAATTAAAGACTAAGACAATAAACAACTGTGTAACAAATGAGGATAATGACCTCCAAATATAAACACTGTACAAATATGCATTGCAATATGGTAAATATATATCAATACACAAACATTATATAAGTATCTTAATCAGAGGTAGAAATGTACACTGCAATATGGTAGATATATACAATATATATTTATCAGTACAATATATGTCAATACATAAAAAATGTTTTAAACAGAGATAGAAACATGCATGCATACAATAGTCAATATAATTTAACTTTGTATCAATATACAAGAATCGATACCAATATATTTGTCTAAAAGCAGTAACTCACAATTATAAATCTCTTATCCCATCATTCCCTCTTTTTTTTTTCAAAATGATCCCTGAGCTTATAAAATTTCTCCCCCAACTCCCAACCCCTAAATGATGTCCCTAAACCCAGGGGTAAACTTTACTGGGAGAGGGGACATCGTCCTCTAGAATTACTTCCAGCTGTCATGGGGGCGACGTTCTTTCTGGGGGATCCCGTGAAAGTAAAATGGTGGTTAAATTTCAAGATCAATGTCTTTTAAAATTGCCAATAGTCTCTGAGTATTTTGTGCAGGTTTGGCCAGAATGTTGTACAAGATGTGCACCATTTCAGCTAACCAAGTTGGGATCGTCTTATGCAGCTGGTATCCAAAACAGGTCTTGTAGTAGCGCTATCAGTATCATGACGTCATATCAAGCAGGTAGAGTTGTTGTTGTGGGGCCCCATCTTCTTCCTGGAAACTTCAAATGTCACTTCAGGAAAAACTCATTGTTCATTGTGAAAAACTTAAACATTAATCATATAGACATATATAGACATACATATATATTCAATGAAAGGCAATTTAGATATATTCAATGAAAAGTATGATAGATATGAAGAAAAGCAGAGATGTTTTCTAAACTCATATTTCTTTCTGTCCCATATCATGGCTCTTGACATGAGACAGAAACTCCAAAAACTCTGGGTTTTTCTCTTACTAACAGGCTTGGAATTGGAGAGGGACTGAGCCAGAGTCCAACTTCAAAACCAGCTCTACATATTTATAAAGAAATGTTTAATAAGACATATATATATATATATAAATTAATACTTACAAAATGTGTCCATCCATCAGTAATTAAATATTCAGGGTCCCTTAATTTCTTTGAAGATGAGTATTTTCACGTGGAGATAAGAAAACTCTGGGTTTTTCTCTTACTAACAGGCTTGGAATTGGAGAGGGACTGAGCCAGAGTCCAACTTCAAAACCAGCTCTACATATTTATAAAGAAATGTTTAATAAGACATATATATATATATATAAATTAATACTTACAAAATGTGTCCATCCATCAGTAATTAAATATTCAGGGTCCCTTAATTTCTTTGAAGATGAGTATTTTCCTGTGGAGATAAGAAAAGAACCCTGCCTCCAACCTATCTGTATTTCTTACCATCAGTATGCTCGCCATCCTTATGAAAGAATTGTTATTTATCTTTTCCAAGTGGCTTCTCTTCTTCAAACCGAACCTTTCTTAATTTTGACAGCATCCACAATTTTTCCTCACCTGTGGAGATAAGAGCAAAACCCCTTCCCCAACGAAGCACATCTCCTGGCTTCCATTGTGAGGTCAGCACATCCTTGAAATAAACTGGTTGATTTAGTTCAGTAGACTTTTCCATTATCCAATGTCTTTCTGCAGCCGTTGTTCCCTTCTCATTACATTAGAGTTGAGAAAATTCAAGGTTAACAAAGCATTATGTAACCTATTTCTGGGGGTGTTTTCCACCCCTTTATATTTGTTCAACATATCCTTTATAGTTTGATTTGATCTTTCTATGACTGTTTGACCTGTAGGATTGTATGGTATACCTGTAACATGCTTGATATTGTAATAATCAAAAAACCATTTCATTTTCCTAGAAACATAAGCAGGACCATTATCCATCTTTATTTGTGTAGGTATACCCATGATAGCCATGACTTCTAATAAATGAGTGATTACTGAATCAGCTTTTTCTGAACTTAAAGCAGTTGCCCACTGAAAGCCTGAATAAGTGTCAATGGTGTGATGAACATATTTTAATTTGCCAAATTCTGCAAAGTGGAACACATCCATCTGCCAGATTTCATTCCTTTGGGTGCCCTTTGGATTAGCCCCTGATGGCAGTGGCGTTGGGTTATAGAAAGAGCAAGTAGGGCATTTCTTTACAATCTCCTTAGCTTGTTGCCATGTAATTGAAAACTCTTTCTTCAAACCTTTGCTATTAACATGATGTTTTTTATGAAATTCAGAGGCTTGTAGCACACTACCAATCAATAATTGATCAATTTCTGCATTACCTTGTGCTAGAGGACCTGGCAGACCCGTATGGGATCGGATGTGTGTTATGTACATAGGGCAAAGCCTGTTCCTGATCAAATCTTGAACCTGGAGAAACAATGAGGTTAGTTCTGTATCATCAGGTATAAATTCAGCAGTTTCAATGTGTAAAATAACTCTTTCTGCATTTTGTGAATCAGTGACTATATTAATAGGTTCTTTAAAATCCCTTAGCACCATAAGAATGGCATATAATTCCGCCTTCCGGACAGAATTATAAGGACTTTGTTCCACCTTACCCAAGTCTTCTGATTTGTAACCTGCCTTCCCTGATTTATTGGCATCAGTATAGAATGTACGGGCTCCAGTTATTGGAGCATCACGGACGATTCAAGGAAGAATCCAAGAAGTTCTCTTTATGAAGTTAAGCCGCTTGCTTTTTGGATAGTTGTTATTAATGTCTCCCAAAAAATTAGCACAAGCTCTTTGCCATGGTTCATTATCTTCCCATAATTTCTTTAGTTCATCAGCAGTGAAAGGCACTATAATTTCTGCTGGGTCTATGCCTGCTAGTTGACGAAGTCTCAGCTTGCCTTTTATAATTAACTCAGAGACTTTTTCCACATAAGTTTTCAGTTTCTTGGTTTATGTGGTAAAAAGATCCATTCCAAAATAATATCATCTCTCTGCATTAAAATTTCTGTAGGAGAAATTTTTGATGGTAGTATGACGAGAATACAATCAAGCTCTGGATTCATCCTGTCCACATGTGCCTGTTGTAATTTTTCCTCAATCATTGTCAGTTCCTTTTCTGCTTCAGCTGTTAATTCTCTGGGACTGTTTAAATCTTTATCACCATCCAAGGTTTTGTTCAAATGAATTATTAGATCAGGTGTTATTCCAATAGCTGGTCGTAGACTGGAAATGTCTCCTAACAGTCTTTGAAAGTCATTAAGAGTCCATAGGCGATCTCTCCTAATTTGTGCTTTTTGTGTCTTAATTTTTGCAAACCTATTTTATAACCTAAATAATTAACAGAATCTCCTTTCTAAATCTTTTCAGGAGCGATTTGCAATCCCCATTTAGGTAAAAGTATCTTTATTTCTTCAAACAGTCTGTTCAAGTTATCCATGTTTGAATCGGATAGCAAAATGTCATCCATGTAATGGTATACTATAGATTTGGGAAATTTCTTGCGTATTATTTGCAATGGTTGGTTCACAAAATATTGGCACAGGGAGGGGCTATTTAACATACCCTGGGGGAGGACAGTCCAGTGGTACCTCCTCGAAGGTTGAGAATTGTTATAAGTAGGCACTGTGAAGGCAAATTTTTCTCTATCTTCTTTTTGCAAAGGTATAGTGAAAAAACAATCCTTTAAATAAATAACTATGAGAGGCCATCCTTTTGGTAATAAAGAGGGCAAAGGAATTCCAGATTGCAGAGGGCCCATAGGTTGAATAACCTTGTTGATGGCCCTGAGATCTGTCACCGTTCTCCATTTACCTGATTTTTTCTTAACCACAAATACAGGAGAATTCCAAGGGCTGGTAGATTCTTCTATATGTCCAGCATCTAATTGTTTTTGTACCAGCTGTTCTAAAGCCTGTAACTTTTCCTCAGCTAAAGGCCATTGCTTTCTCCATATTGGTTTCTCAGTCAACCATTTTAGAGGCAAGGCTGTTGGTATCTCTGAAGGGACATCAATTGCTTGTTCTTGTACAGCCCGAATGGCCGGTTTTCTCCGTTTGTAATATCTTTCAATATTATTCTCAGAAATATAGGCTCTAGAAGTAGCAGGAATGTTAATTTTGGTATTCCATTGTTGTAATAGGTCACGACCCCATAAATTCATTGCGATATTGGCTACATATGGCCTTAATTTTCCTATTTGTCCCTCTGGCCCTATACATTCAACCCATCTCGTGCTCTGCCTTACTCAAGATAGGGTTCCAATTCCCAGGAGCTGAACATTTGCATTCTGAAGAGGCCAGCATGGATGCCAAGATTCTGGGGTAATGATACTTACATCAGCACCTGTGTCCAGCAGGTCAGTAATAAAAATGCCATTTACACACACTCTCAGTTTAGGTCTTTGATCATTTATAGAAGTTTGCCAAAATACACGTAACTTATCTTTCTGATCATTATTGCTTGTAACAGTAGGCATGGGGCTTCCTAATTGTCCTGATGAGGCACGTTCTCTGCAGAAACTGGAAATGACTGAACCATGTTTGCCATGGGGGCCTGTGAGGCCCCCCCCTCTCACGTTTCCCGACTGTATCAGGTTGCCTTGTCTATCTCTTGTAGACCTGCATTCATTCGTCCAATGTCTGCCTTTTCCACATCTTCTACATAAACCTGAAGGCTGAGTCCTATTTCTGTTATTTCTAGAAGATGCATTATTATTATTATTTCTGAAAATCCGTTGTCTACAATTCCTTTTCATATGACACATTTTGCCACAATTAAAACATTTTGTATTCTGGTGTCTCCTTTTACCATTGGAAATTGCTTCTTCTACCCATGCTTCAGTGCCATAATCAAATGTATCAACATTGAGTGTATGCAAGACCCATTCTTCCAAGGGCACTGATCTGAGCTTTAAAGGCCCCAAAATCCTTTTGCATTCCACATTTGCATTTTCATAAGCCAAAGACTCAATCATTATACGTCTTGCTTCTGGGTCAGATATCCCTATTTGTACAGCCTTAGTTAATCTTTGTAAAAAGTCACTAAAGGGTTCTCTCTGACCCTGTTTAACTCTGACAAATGATTCCATTCTCTGTCCTGGGTCTTGTACCCTGTCCCAAGCCCTTAAGGCTGCTGTAGTACACATGGAGAGTGTGTTTTCATCCAAATTAGCTTGTTCCTGAGGGTCGGAAAAGAGCCCTTCACCTAGAATTTGATCTAGGGAAATGTCAATTCCCTTCGCTTTTTCCTGCTGTTCTAAAAGTCTAGCCTCTTGCCTGAATAAGCATTTCCATTTCAATTGCGGTCCACTCTCAAGTACCGCAGTGCTCAGCTGGAGCCAGTCCGAGGGGGTTGCTCTGCTTGTCGTGGCCCATGATCTTAGCATCTCTTTAACAAAAGAGGCTTGCATCCCAAAAGTCATGTCAGCCTGTTTTATTTCCTTGAGATCATTCATATGGACAGGCTCCCATGTATCCTCCTTGATGACCCTAGGGTTTTTGGAACCAATCCCCTCTCTGTTGTTATTACTGGAAAGGCAGGTAGAGCTGTAGGTAGAGCTTTGTGGAAATTGTCCCGGAGAGATTTACCCACAGATGTAGTTTAAATTTGCATTTCTACCCTTTGCTCTTCTTCATCAGAATTTAGAAATTCCTCTATCTTTTCAATTCTATTCACCATTGCCTTCTGCAATGTCTGAATCTCCTGTCCAGAATTATGTTCCAAAGCCTTCATTGAGGATTCTAAAGTATGAAGTTTGTCCGTTAGAGATAACATCTCATCTTTGGACATAATTTTTATGGCATAAACCGTGCCTTCTTGTATTGACAATCTTTCCGTCAATCTGTCATAAGCTTTAGACAAAATCCGATTGTCACATTCAGCAGTTTTGATTCTCTCAGTTAATGTTTCATTTCCTACAGAAAGGGACTGAAGCTTATGATCCAAATCAGCTGTTCCGTCTTCCATAGTAATGAATTTTTCCTTAATATCAGCCACTAATGTTTCAGTTCCTATTGAAAGGAACTGAAGCTTACGATCCAAAACAGCTGTTCCCTCTTCCATAGTAATGAATTTCTCCTTAACATCAGCCTGGAGAACTTCAAACTGATTCTTGAGAAGATTGTTGTCATTTTCAATTGTTTTTAATCGTTCAATCTCTGCCTTTAGAATCCTGGATTCGTCTCATAAAGACTTTATCATATTTCTATTATCAAACCATTTAGTGACAATGAAAACTACGAATCCCAGAAGGATCCATAGATGTGGGGTGATAGACACCTCTTGTAAAATCTCCCACATGGTACAATTAAAAAAACTGTTAAATTCTTGAACAGTAATGTGTTCAGACATTTTATTTATAAAAGAAAATTTTTTTACCTGCAGTGATCGGTTCCTGCCAGTGCTGGTCTCTGTGTTTTTGGAGCCTGTCCTAGAACTAGCTCTTGTAGACCAGGGTGGCCTCGAACTCACAGAGATCTGCCTGCCTCTGCTCCTAAGTGCTGGGATTAAAGGCGTGCACCACCACTGCCTGGCCAAGTCACTTTGTATCAGACCAAATATGCCGCAGTGGAAGCTTTTGTTGCAAAACCGCAGGTACTTGAGTTTCTGGTAATTCAGGCAGTGGGGTTCCGCTCCAAACTTAGCCAAAGCAGGCAGGGAGGGGTTAATTGCTCTGGCGAGCAGGCGGGGCAGAATGGGTCTGTGTGGATGAGTGTGTCTGGGACTCGGCACTGGGGCCGGAGTCACGAACTAAAAAACAGCACCCGGGAGGGTGCTGTGTTAGCTAGCGGGCTACCCAATTGAGTTGGGGGCAAAATAGCCTGACGTTGGACGCCAAAATGTAATGGCGTAAACGAATGCAGACAGATTGTAAAATTATATATACAACTTTAATGGCGAAATAGACTTACAGAACCACCATTCCAGTGGAGACCAGGAAAGCAGAAGGGACGGCTGGGAGCACGCTCACCAAATTTATAGGCAAACATTAGCCCGAGTCAAACACGGCCCCCAAGGGGCGGGACTTATCCCTACAGTTCCTCTTCAGTAGCTCTGCCCCATCGCACTGTCCCTGCCATCGTTGTCCTTCTGCCTTGCCACTCTGCCTTCCATTATAGTAAATGCAGTTTGATTTGTGTTCAGCCAAAGTCTCACTATGTAGCCTTAGTTGGCCTCAAACTCCTAATCCTCCTGCTGCAGCCCCTTCAGTGACACTGTGCCCAACTTTGATATATAGGCCTCCGAATTCTGCCTGTCTTTGATCTGTAGATCTCTTTTGAGCATCTTATATTTTGATAACCACTAAGTCTTCCCATACAAAGAAAGGGCAGGCATCTGGCCTGAAAGGGATTTTTTTTTCTCACCAGAGTATTGAAAAAAAAACCCTAAAATCCAAGGCATGGTACCAACTGATGGTAATGAGAATGTCTCTCCACTGGCATTTGTGATAAAGGAGGATGCATTGCTTCTGGATTTTTCAATATATCTCTGAAGGGCTTGGATGATGCCCACATCAACATGACATGGGCTGGAAGGCAGGGTACAGGGTTGCCTATTGAAAGACTCAAGTACAGAATCAAATCTTCCTGCCTTTCTCCAGATCATGCTGTGCCCTCAAATCCTAGTCTACACGGTTTCACCCTGGGACCAGTGTCTTCTTGAGGTCATCCTGATTCCTTGTCATTCCTATTAGCCTGTCTGTTCTTCTAGAGGACCAAGAAAGCTCCAGCCATATTGCTGGTGGTTTCCTAAAGGAGGACACTTGCACCTCTTTGGCTATCAGACTGTTGATGAAATGGACTTACCTATCCCCAGGAGTCTCAGGGTAAGGTCTTCTTACCACTTATGCCAGCCAAAGAAGTAGTTTGCCTTCTAAGAAGAGATTTCACAGGATGCTGACAACTTGCAGGGAAGACAGGGAGCGAGGAGCTGAGAAGTGAGGGGCAGTACCATATTTTACAAGGACTTTGTGCCAATACACACTTCATGCCTTTTAGTTAAACAGATGGCTCAGAGGTTAAGAGTACTGACTGCTCTTCCTGAGGTCCTGAGTTCAATTCCCAGCAACCACATAGTGGCTCACAACCATCTGTAATGAGATCTGGTGCCCTCTCTGGCAAGTAGGCATACAGAACACTGTATACATAATAAATAAAAATCTTTAAAAAAAAAAAAACGAAACCTCATGTCAGGACTCTGAAGACAGACTAAAGGGCTCTGTGAGCCTCTTTTCTTGTGTGGCCATTTAGATCACATTGCCTTTCTCTGTTCTTTAGTGATGGGCTCTTTAATTGGTTTGTGGATAATGGGTGACCAGGTCTAGCTTGTCGGAATCTCCAAGGATGAGAATCTGACCCTAACAACTGGCCAAAGAAGTATCAATATCTTCCCTAAAAAACTCTTTAGCGTGAACATCTGTATCAGCAAATTCCCACCATAGACCTCAGTGCAAGCAGCTCTCAAACTGTGCATCTCCCCTTGAAACCTTGCTTCATCCCGTCCTCCCTCTGCCAAATAGCTTCGGAACCCAAAGCTTGTCAGGAGGTCTCGGCTCACATAAAAGATAAATGAGTACTTGGTCTCATGCGATCTCAGCTTGTCACCGTATGGGCCAGGCTGGCAGCTCTTTGTATTCCATACTATACTGTTTTGCTTTGATATGATTTAAAGGTAGGCCTTGTTTACTCTGATGAGGAACCTATTCACAGTACCATAGGGATTGTGTCCATTTCAGTGCTGGCTCTGCCTTAGATCATGGACATCTTCATCACAGGAGATCTTGTAACTCTCAACAGCCACACACTGTCCTAGCTGCTTTATCACCTGAGCTCCCAGTAATTGGATGCTGCTTCCTTTTAATTATTTTCACTGCATTATGTCCGGGAAATTGTTTCCCATTTGGGAAGAGGATGGTGATATCTTTTATGAAAGTGATGGGTATGGAGGGTGACACACACACACACACACACACACACACACACACACACACTATTAAAGCAAAATTACCCATATTGGGCACCGAAGCAGAGCTACAGAACATGCTTCCCAGTGCAGAAGATTTTTTTCTAGAGAAAAAATGAAATGTCCTTGTCAGTAGTCATCCTGTGAAGATCCTTGGAACACTCTGCCTTCTTGTGACACAAACAGGTTGACAGGAGACCTCAGTCCTCACAATATTTTAGACTTGTGTTAAGCAAAGAAAGAGAATGAGCAGAACCATAGGCCTGAATTCCACAGGGACCAGGACACCTTCAGAATCCTCTGCCTCCCTGCCTCACGTTAATGAGAAAGGGTCCCTAAATCCTTCCTACGAAGTTTTATTTATATTCTGTCCACCTCTCAAGGTGCCTGTGTCTTTCATCAGTTTGTGTCCCTCTGTGCCCCTGACTCTTTCGTGACTTTTTCTCTCCCCTCACTGCAGCTGGCTGTAAAAGACTCCTCTTGGCTTTGGGCTGCAGTCCCATCAATTCCAAGCTCAGCAGGCCGGCTCCAGGCCTGTCTCCTTCCTAGAGGAAGGCCCTCAGAGCAAGGCTGGCTCTGCAGGAGAGACAGGTTCTCAGACCCAGAGGGGGAAGGGTGTTGGCTCCACCGTGGCTGGAGGACAAGATTCCACAGCCCTCTAAACAGTACAGAGCCGGTGCCAGGGAGGGGAGGCCTGCTGTGTGGGGATGGCGCTCTGTACATTGGAGCAGGATTTCAGCTCTGTCTGTTCTGTGGGCAGACACTGAAGCCAGTGATTGATGACGGGACCTAGGTAGCAGAGAGTTAGGCAAGCTGCTAGGTGGTCTCTGGGGAAACTGGTGCTAATTCAGTTATTCAGTTATGCCCGTCACGTGAGAATGAGCTGCTGCTCCACACCCAAGCTTGAGGCAAAGAAGAGATGCAGAGTAAGCAAAGAGCATCGTTTCCAGTGAAGGTGGGTAGAGACACAGTTAAATTTGGTGGCGTGTAACAAACATTTAAGAGAGGAAAGTTTTAAGAGCATGGATTCCATACATACAGGGAATAAATAAACTTCCTAGGTATTGTTCAAAATATCGCCACATGGTCTTCAAGATTTGTAGTTAAAACAAAAAGGACACAGATGTGAGGAATGAGTTTTACTTCCAACTCATGGGGAAGAGGAGGTGTAATAATCTTATGTATCCTTTTGTTTTTAGAGATTTATTTAGTATTTTAATTAAATATATATAAATTTAATTATATATATATATATATATATATATATATATATATATATAGTGTGTGTGTGTGTGTGTGTGCGCGCTCTCATGTGCTTATACGTGCACATACCCACTGAGTCCCTAGTCCCAAGCAGGCAACAGATCCTCTGGACCTGCAATTGTAGTTGGCTGATCTGGAAGAATAGCAATGGCTCTTATTCACTGAGGCAACTTCTGAGTCCCTATACATCACTTCTGAAGAAGAGTATTCCAGATAATCCAATAAATGGCTAAAAGGCAAGCTGGAGAGGCAGTGTAATAGAACTGTCTGTGATGA
Source organism: Microtus oregoni (assembly GCF_018167655.1). Taxonomy (NCBI): domain Eukaryota; kingdom Metazoa; phylum Chordata; class Mammalia; order Rodentia; family Cricetidae; genus Microtus; species Microtus oregoni. The sequence goes on along the minus strand of NW_024544552.1, from coordinate 508,833 downwards.
AATGGAGGAACTGGGGTCAGACTCAGGAGAGCAACAGTGCTGGTGTCCAAATTCCACCCAACCAGCTCTGCTTCTCCCAAGCTCCTCAGTTCTTCCACCTGTGAATGAGGAAATAATAGTGTCTTGAGGTTTAAGAAAAAAGCCTGGGCATCAGCAGTCCTAACAGGCTGGGCCGGCTACCCAGAATTCATTCAATGAAGCTACAGATAGAGGTGTTCGAGGACCCCAAGTTCCGTCCATCTTCAAAGGCCTGATAGGAGTGTTAAGTAGAAGAATCAGGGTAAAAGCAAGCAGGCTGCATCACTAAGCAGTCCTGCTCAGGATGTGGTCTGGACGATCGTTGTCTCAGTTCTGGCTCTGCGAGGTGGAACCAAGAAGTCTACCATGCCATTGCTCATGGAGGAATCAATCCCTTCTTACAAGATAGTGAGTGATTCCTGCCAACAGGTGCCACCTCCCCTGCATGGAGAACTCTCTCTCTAGGGGATGGTGTGCCCTCCAAAGCCCTACTTTTCCTGGAATCCAGGGTAACTGTTTGTTTAGGATGATGACTTATGACTTATCTAGGTGCTTTGAGTCCCAAAGTGGGATGAGATAGGTCAGCTGGACAGGCTTGCCTTCATCACTATTATGCCAGTGGAGGATCCGACAAAGAGGAGACAGACTATAGGATGAAGGCAGAGGTAGTGATACTAGGAATTCTCCTGCTTTTAGTTACCTTGTGGACAAAGCAGCTTTTAAAGTCCCACTTTGGTTTGCAGTGGCAGTGAAGTGAAGGCTTCATTCAGAGTTGTACCCCCCTTGCTACCTTGGGTCCTCTGGCCAAGCAGGGGCAGGGAGGGAGGAGAAGGCATTTTGTTTATGTATTTACTTGTTGTATGTGTGTGTGGTTATGTAGTGCCTGTGGAGTTCATAGGTCAGTGCCGAGTGTTGAGTATCTTCCATAAATGTTCTCCACCTTAGGTTGTGTGTTTGGTTTGTTTACTTTGTTTTGTTCTGTTTTTCAATACAGGGTTTCTCTGATAACCATCGTGACTATCCTGGAACTCACTCTGTAGACCAGGCTGGCCTTGAACTCACAGAGATCCACCTCCTTTGGCCTTCTGGGTGCTTGGATGAAAGGTGTTCACTGCCTCCTGCAAGCTACTTTTTGAGACAGAGCCTCTCACTGAGTCTGGAATTTCAGGGATTCACCTATCTCTGTCTCCCTAACACCATGAATGGCTGTAGGCACATTTCACTACGTATGACTTTTTACTTGGGTGCTGGGGACCTGAACTCCATACGTGCTGCTTCCACAGTGAGCTACTTCCTAATGGAGCCATCTCCCTACCTGCAGAAGGCATATGAAGTTACAGTAAATGCAGAAAGGACCTAGATTCCCTCGAGCTGTCTGCTTACCTTCCACTGGGAGTGCTGACAGATGGTGCCTTCTTCCAGATAACCAGTTCCCCATTCTGTAACAGAGAATTCAACTACTTCCAAATGTTCTTCCAGAAACCTCAGTTCTTCTTCTCTACCCAGGTGTAGATGAAGGTAGTGTAAAAACCATCAGGAAACAACAAAAATTCTAAGACTTACTGAATTTCTTTTTTTTTTCTTACTGAATTTCTTGATGCTAATCTACAGTTAGTTTCATTTTCCAGAGAGGAAGAAAAGAAAAAAAAAAACACAGTTTTTTCCCAGTCTCTGCTTGCCTGCATTCTGCTGTAGGACCAGACTAGGGTTATGGCTATTTATTTTTCTGTCTCTGCTTGTTATTTAAATATATGCCAAATTCAACTTGGCATTTCTAAAAATAGAAAGAAAAAGAAAAGAAAGAAGAGAGGAGAAAAAGGAAAAAAATGTTTCAGAAACACAGACCCGGGGATGTAAGACTTTTATGCAAACACAAAACATTAATACACTGAAAAACTTCGAAACTCTTCCATTCCCGGGAGAGAAAATAGCTTATTTTTAGAGGCTCATTCTAGGACGTGGGATACAGCACTGAGGAAGAATGTAAAAGATGCTAGGTAAATTCTTTAGCTGTCTGTCTCTTTCTGTGTAACAGCAGGAAACTAGGTGCCAGATCTGAAACTGTCATTTTGAGCAGGCAGAAAATGAACCATTATTCCAAGGATGAGGAGCCAGCTCCCATCTCAGGGCCCCAAGGTAAAACTCATTATAGCATATGAGAGGATGAGGCCACAGAGGGCTGTAGCCCTACCTGTTACTGTGACAACCATACACGGTCATCTGCTCCTCCCTGTCAACTTTTTCACTTATGTTGGCAAAATTATACCCCTAGAAACACTCTAGCAATCTGAGCTCCTGAAAAGTAGAGCAATGCAGAGTCCATAAGCATAAATAGAGGCCATTTTTTCCAAATAAAGAAAATGGAGCAAAACTATAGAAAATAGAATATGTAATGCTTCCTCTGAGGATAGAACTTTGGAAAAACCTTGGTGCTCATCAATGATTTATTCAGCTGGATCCAGTGTGTGTGTGTGTTTAGAGGGGATGGAGAGAGGTTCACATAAGATTCGTATATTATGCTAGGGTTTAAATTAAGTCCAAAATAAAAGCACATCTCAGAGGAACTCTTAATCATGAAATAGTGTCCAAGTGTAACTCAGACAGCTTATTTTTAAATATTATATTTGACACATATACAGATGTTTTGAAAATACATACTAATTATAGAAAGCTTGTATAAAACAAATATGAAAAAACAAGATATTTGATATTTGCAGTCCCTCGTAATAGCATTTCATTGCTGAGTGTTTGCTATGGTATATGGATATTGTTCAGATTATAGTCAGTTAGTACTCTAGAGTAAGATGACCAGCTTTTGTTTTTCTATAAAGGCCACCTCTGTAAATATTTCTGTCTATTTGGCCCACAAGGTGTGTCACAACTCAAGTCTGCTATTGTATGGGAGAAAACATCACACATGAGAAGTTGCAGTAGGAGGTCGCTCTTTTGTTACCAGCTGCTCTGACTTGAAATTATCACACAGAAACTACATTATTTAAATACTATTTGGCCTATTAGCTTATGCATATTTCTAGCTCACTCTTATATCTTAAATTAACCCATTTCTATTACTTTATATTTTACCATGAGGCTCGTGGCCTACCGGCAATGTCCCGACTGGTAGCTTGCTTCTTTCTCCTCTGGCGGCTCCATGGCTTCTCTTTGACTCTGCCTTCTTTCTCCCTGCATTAAGTGTAGTTTTCCTACCTAGCTCTATTCTGCCAAGTCACTGACCAAAACAGCTTTATTCATTAACCAATGAAAGCAACACATGTACAGAAAGACTTCTCACACCAAGAAGTGAATTTGTTAGTTATTTTATTACAATAGACTTTTTTTATGAGAGCAGGCAGGGAGCTGGATTTGATCTCTTTCCTAGAGCCTTATTTAAATGACAGTAGAATACTTTGTTTCATGCATGTGTTCAGATCAGAAAGCCCTGCCATTCTCTGCAGCTGAACACTAAGATCTTCCAGCACAGTGCTGGGTGCAGTTCTGAAAGTAATTCCTTTCATTGCTCAGAAACTTCTAAAGAGAAAAGAGTTTGTGATCCGCATTCTATAACATGATTACTAAACTATGGACAAAAACTCACCTTCCAGAAAGCCTATGGCTTTTCCTGTCAGGAGAGCGATTAGCCTTGGATGCCCAGCAGTGAGGGGATGAGAGGTTTGCTGGGACCAGACTTTGGAATGCAAGGACCCCAAGGCAATGACATTCACTGGCTGCAGGTTTTATTGCAAATATTTATACGTGTTTCTTTTTCTGCTACAGGCAGCTTGGAATTTCTATTCAACCAAATCCATCCATCCTTTCCTTCCTATTAAGAACATTTTCCCTGTCCCTGACACTGCTCTTCCCTGCCCTTCAAGTGTGCTTTGTGGTCAGTGTTAAGATCAAACTTCTTTCCTCCTGTGTTCTGCTTTTGTCTTCTTGCTCTATTTGCTTTTTTTTTTTTTTTCCCCTTTTCCTCTGTCTCTCCCTCCCTCCAATTATCCAAAACACCCTAACATCTCATACTGGAAATACCATCTTCTCCGGACCAAATGGCCGTGCCCCTGGAAATCTCTCATGCAAAAGCCTGACCCCCGATTCAGTGGTATAAGAGGTGGGGGCTTGGGGGTGTGACCAGATTCCGCTCTTTTGATTTGGATGGACTAGCGCCCTCATTCAACAGGCTGAGAGAGATTTGCACCTTTTCACTTGGTGGGAAGGAGCAACAAGGAGGAAAGGGTTCCAAATCTCCTGAAACTTTGATGTTGGACTTCATGGCTGTCAGAATTCTGAACAAAAAGTATCTGTGATTTATAAATTTGTCCAATGTGAAATACTTTGGTTTAAGAACCTGAGATAAACAGTACCTATCATCTAATACAATATTACCTACTTATGGATCTGTTTCCACATTTTATTATCTCACACTAATTTCTGTCTGTCTCCACACTGGTACGCTATCGATTGGTGTTTTGATAACTAAGGCCTATTTATGTCTTTCAACACACATCAGTCTTATGTTTTCTAACTTGTATTCATCATTTTCAGTAATTTACTGTTTAGGAGTTTAAAAGTAAATGGAGATGGAGTTTAAAGGACATTCTGACTTCTGGGAGAATTGTATTAATTTGTAGATTGCCTAGAAATGACACACCATGATCCCAAGACTAATCTATCTCCCCTAGTACATATATGTCTCCTCATTTATTAATGCCACCTTTTAGGAAATGCATCTAACAAAGATAATTTGTTTTAATAAATATATTTTTCTTATAAAGTATCAGTGGAGCTGATCTATTGGGAGCTCACCAAGGCCAGCGGGACTGGGACTGAATAAGCATGGGATGAAACCGGACTTTCTGAAAGTGGCGGACAATGAAGGCTGATGAGAAGCCAAGGACAATGGCACTAGGTTTCGATCCTAATACATGAACTGGCTTTGTGGGAGCCTAGCCTGTTTGGATGCTCACCTTCCTGGTCCTGGATAGAAGTGGGAGGACCTTGGACTTCCTGCAGGGCAGGGAATTTGGATTGCTCTTCATTCTTGAGAGGGAGGGGGAATGGAGTGGGGGGGAGGGGAAGAGGGGGAGAGGAATGGGGGGAGGGGACGATGTGTGCGAGGAGGGGGAGGGAAATGGGAAATTTTTTTGCAAAAAATAAAATAAACAAAAAAGTATCATTTTTTTCCTAAATTTATTCTCCAGAATCTTCTTTTTTGTACTATTGCTAATCATATCCCTCCTTACACATCTGTATTCACTATAGCAGCCATGAGGAAGACTCAAAAAGACTTTGGCATAGATCTTATACTTAGCCATCTTGCTGAGCTATTTTATTTCTTAGAATAATTTCTCAGTTGATGTTTTTGGGTATGTTCTATAATACTTTATTTCATTTGTTTTTAAGTGTTTTCATTTCCTCATTGTTTTGTAAAAATGACTTCCAGGAAAAAACCTGAAGCAATAATATACAGAATTTTGACACTCCAATAAGGGCTAGCTGGTTTTCTATGCACCTGACTTTTAGCATGGTAATAAAGTATCCTTCTGTGGTGTGGGACCATGGTCTGTATTCTGTCAATCATATTTTAAATAAACACTTATTGACCAGTAGCCAGGAAGGAAGTATAGGCGAGTCAACCAGACAGGAAGTAGAGGTGCGTCAAGGAGAACAGGAGAATTCTGGGAAGGAGGAAACCCATTCCTCTGCAGTCGAACATGATCACAGAAGAAGCAAGATGTGACTGCCCCATTGAATAAGGTACTGAGCCACATGGCTAACACAGATAAGAATAATGGGCAATATAAGTTATAAGAGTTAATAAGAAGCCTGAGCCGGTTGTGGTGGCGCACGCCGGTAGGATTTGCTGAAGGAGGCAGAGGCAGGAGGATCACGAGTTCGAGGCCAGCCTGGGCTACACATTTGGGGCTGGAGAGATGGCTCAGTGGTTAAGAGCATTGCCTGCTCTTCCAAAGGTCCTGAGTTCAATTCCCAGCAACCACATGGTGGCTCACAACCATCTGTAAAGACGTCTGGCGCCCTCAACTGGCCTTCAGGCATACAGACAGAATTGGCCTTCAGGCATACAGACAGAATATTGTATACATAATAAATAAATAAATATTTAAAAAAGAAAAAGAAGCCTGAGTTAAAGGGCCAATCAGTTTATACCTAATGTAGACCTTTGGGACTTAACAATTGTGGGAACTGGGCAGGACAGAAACTCAGATAACACTTCTGTTTATAGTTTATGGAGAAATATTTTAAAATTATAAATGAGTGTTGAATTTTATCAAAGGCATTTTTTTGTCATCTTTCAAAAGAAGGCAAGTGGTCTGTCTGCTTTGATTCATTCATGTGATGAAAAATAGCAATGCATTAAATAATATCAGACTGTCATTGGAGTTCAGTTGCTTACATCTATGCTCATAAATAATGCATAGTCTTTGGATGCTTGGAAAAAGTTAAGATGCCTTGCATTCACATTACATTAATTGAAAGGAAAGTAAGTTACCAAGTTATATGTTCATAGATTTTATAATCCTGTTTTCTCTTTCACAAAACTTAAACAAACATATACTGACCTAAAGGTAAGGAGAAAGAATGAAAAAGATCATAAATCAAACACTAGTTTTGCCTCCCCAGGAGGTAAGAGAGTTAGAAAGGAGGAAAGCTGTGTTCACGAGCTTTACATAGTGTATGGTTTTTATTGCAGTAGGATGTGATCGTTTCTGGTACTACTGAAGTCAAAGACCCCATTTTTTTCCCAAAAGAATATAATTAAATAATATACTCATAAGTTTATTTTTCCCTATTAAAATCTCTCAAGTAAGTTATATTCCTCTCTCTCTCTCTCTCTCTGCCAAGAAAATATTTTAAATATAATTGTCTATAATAAAATATGAGGTATTCCCACATTTCCAACACACAGGAGAATTGGGGGAAAGGGGGGGGGTGGATAGAGGAGAAGGCTGTAACCTGTCTCCAGAAAGGGTATTGCCAGCATTTAAATTTCAGATATTCACACCTCACATCTACTTTCTGCCATCCCATGCCATGCTGTTTGTCCTGTTGGATGACTCCAGTATATAAGCCATGTTTTGTTTGTGCTAACTTTTATATCTTGGATCTTTGTGTTATATCTACCCTTGACATTGCTCAGTGGTCATTCAATGCAATAGTATCATTCAGCAAAGCTTAATGGGTGGGGGTTGATAGCTCAGCGTCTTTTGCCTTCAGAACACACACAGTATTTACTCACATGACAATATCCCAGTAATAACTGCTCTTCATAGTCTTTGCATCTACTTCCTCTGTTCTCTAAGGAAGAAGGGGTAACTCTGAAACATGATAGATTCGTACGTCTTTTTCCATCTTTACTCAACTTTCACTCTCTCTCCTACCCCACACTCCTAAACCTTTCAGAGAGACCCTTGCTAATTGCTCTGACCTCGCAATATCCCTCATTTGTCCTCCAGAGTATTGCCTTAGATCTGGAGATCACTTTGATTGCTTCCACATCTGGGATTCGTCACACACTTATGTTAACTATGACCATGTGCTGAGTTACACAGCAGGATTTAGGAGACAGTCAGGAGAGCCATCCCTACGAAGAACACCATCTGGAGAAAATTAAGAGAGGATACTTTCCATTGACCAGCCCTGGGAATGTATCTAGGATGTAGACAGACAGACAGACATGAGCACACAGCGGAAGTGAACATCCTTTTTCTTTGGGATACTGAAGAAGAAAAATAATTCTTCTGAAGATTTCCTAATTAATTATGCACCCTAAATGCCTGACAAAATCGTGAATAAACAATGGCTTTTCTGAGAAAGGTCTTGTTTAGTAGCTGGCGTCATCTCCAATCAAAATGTCTCTGTGGACTTCTCTGGGACCATGTGTGTGAACAAATACGGATTCTATAAAAGGGAGAGAGGAAGTGGGCCATGTTTTCCTCAGTTGGATTATTGAACATCTCCAGCAATTTTTCCAAAGCTTGGGCTTGGCAAAAGTCAAAGTTGGCTTTACCAAGCATTTTTCTCTTAATTTTTAAATCCAAGTGTATTAAGGGAAATTTAATCCATATGTTTATGATTCATTTACACTTAACTCATCAAAAATATTGTTTTGTTAGAGTCGTTTGGCCCTCAACAAGACTTGGGAGCTGGTGACACACAGACAGACACACAGTCACCTCGCTTGAGCACACTTAGGCTTTGGTTCTTTACATTGGAGTTATTTTTTTTTTCACCTTGAACACCCATCTAAATGGTTGTTTAAGTATGTCGTGGCTACATAATTACACCTATCCATGCAATTTCATGCGAAAGTCACAGTGCAATCATGAAACTTGTGTTGCTTCTGAGTCTATTTGGAATTAACCATTTCTGAGTTTCCCATGTTACTTCTTTTCCATAGCCAATGCCCTGACTATGGATGAATGAATGGTTCCTTTAAGAATCTGGCACTAGGATGCTTGGTTTTCATTCCTTTATTTCAATATATAATGATGGTGCATCATCATCACCACTATCATCATTTTTGTGTTATTAGGGATAAATTTTAGAGCCTTGCCCATGTTAGGCAAGTACTCTATCAATGAGTGACATCCCCAACTTGTACTAAATATTTGAAAAGTGAATTCCCTTAGTTCAGAGGAAGTCAGCGATGCAACTGTAGTTAAGGACAAAGTTAATATAAGCAATTCCATGAAGGCCAACGTCAAGGAAAGCCAAGGGATGGACATGAGCATACAGAGTTCAGGAAGGCTGTGCTAAAGTCTTGCTTTTCTCGTCCCAAGACATGAGTATGAAAAGGGGCTTAACTTAAGACCTTGATCATGCAAAGCATCTCAGAAGAGATTTTGAAATTAATAATGAGCTTTCACTATGGTGTATTTCTAAGAAGGGCAGACATATTTGTTAATAAACTAATAATATGTACCAAACTGGCACAATAATATGTCTCACAGTAGCATAATTTCATGGATATCCGTGGACTTAGGGAATTCTGATTGTGGTGTGTGTGTGTGTGTGTGTGTGGTGTGTGTGTGTGGTGTGTGTGTGTGTGTGTGTGTGCACGTGCATGCACACTAAAGCCTTGCATCAGCTTCAGTTGTCATTCCTCAGATGCCACCCAAGATTCTTTTGGAGACAGGCTTTCTCATCAGCCTGGTACTCATCAAGCAGGCCAGGCTGATTAACCAGAGAACCCCACGGATCCATCTGTCTCCACCTCCCCAGCAGAAGCACTTTAGAGACTGAGCTGTGCCTCTAGCTCCTTCATTTCTGGCTGGCAAATGGAAATTTGAAGGGTAGTTAAAAAGGCAGAAAAGCATTCTGTTGGCTTTCTGTATGGGATAACAACCTTGGTGTTTTTAAACCTAATGCCACTCATTGGAGAGACAGTGACAGCAATTGCCATAGTTTACAAATCTATGCTGGAAAACGCAGGTGCTTGCAAAGACCTGACCTGGCTGGAGGGAGCATCTGTTACAAAGGGAAGCCATGTGTCTGTCCTAGTGTTAATATGACATCGTCTTCTTAACCTTCATTTCTTCACAATTGATATTTCCGCCTCAGGAAATTGTTAAGTGTGGACTGTCTTTCCTGCCTTAGAGGCAATTCTGTCTCTTCCTGTGTCCCCCAGTTCAGTGCAGTGTAGTGAGGTTTTTACTTTTTGAATACTTGTAGGTTTTCCGAAGATGTTTTACCCAGTGAAATAATATTAGTTTAATTTTATCTAGGGTCAAATACTATTTATGGGGCTTTAGAGGAATCTCAGTGATTAATAGCACGTACTACTCTTGCAGAGAATGAGTTTAGTTTCTAGCACCGTGATTGGCAGTGCACAGCCTGCTGTAACTTCGGCTCCGGGGATCTAATACATGTAGTCTCCTCTGTCACCTGCACTCATGTGCATGAACTCACACTCACACACGTGCGTGGACACACACTGAAACACACTTGCATGCACACACAGAAGCTGAGTAGTACAAAATTAGCTTTATAAAAGGAACACAATTAACATCAATTGGATTAACTGTCAAATCCATTTCTGAGAGGAAAAGGAAGAAAGAACGTGATAATATTTGGGTTTAACCAAGCTGCCTTACATACTTTGGAAAGAAAATCCAATATTCTGTAAGTTTTTCAAGCACTTCATTGGAACCGCTATTTTCAAGGGAAATGTAATTACAGAAAAATTATGTTTTTTCATCCTAAACCAACTTGTTTCATGTAACATGTATTCTACACTGATGCCATATTAACCCCTATATCTTAGCATGCATGATTAAGAATACCAACCCTAACAGACAGTTTTTCTTAAGAGTAAAGACAATAAAAGAGTGAAGTGACATCAGCTTTGTTTCTGCTGTCCCTTTGTCCTTTCCCCCTCCCTGCCTGATGGAGGAAGGTCATTGGTTAAATAAAAAGAAACTGCTTGGCCCTCATTGGTTAGAAGATAGGTGGGAGGAGTAAACAGAACAGAACACTGGGAGGAAGAGGAAGTGAGCTCAGACTCCACAGCTCTCCTCTCGGGAGTGGTCGCCTCAGAGAGACACCATGCTCCCAGCTCCCAGGCAGATGCATGCGATGAAGCTCTGACCCAGGATGGACATAGGCTAGAATCTTCCCGATAAGCGCACCTAGGGGTGCAACACAGATGATTAGAAATGGGCTAAATTAATATGTGAGAATTAGCCTAGAAGAGGCTAGATAGAAATGGGCCAAGCAGTGATTAAATGAATACAGTTTGTGTGTTGTTATTTCGGGCATAAGCTAGCCAGGCAGCCGGGGTGCTGGGGACGCAGCCCTGCTGCCCTTATTACTACACCTGCCACTGTTCTCCATAGTCCCTGGCATATGTCTGGACTGAGGCACCTTCATGCCTTTTGTTACTTCTTCCCCAGCATGTCTGCTCAGCCTTCAAAGGCCAGTACAACAGAGCACACTAGGATTCTTTTCTTCTCTGCAGGAAGAAGTCAACTGTTATTCCTATGATCTATTATAACACTGACCATCTCTGCCCTGTGCCTAAAATGTCCTGGCTCTTTATGAGCTCATAACCTGTAAAGCACCTTCTGAAGGGAAAGTGGAACACATTTGTTAAGTAAACTTAAAATGAAGATACTTGCTTTCAGACCCATTTTCTCTAACAGAGAGGGAATTCATGAAAATCAAGCTTGATGTTTTATTCAGAATTTTATACTCTGATCAACTCTATTTATCGATGATCCACCTGCTGGCTCAGTGGTCACCCCTTAGAGTGTGAGGGGGCCACTAGAGCAGGAAACCCTTCTCTGGAGGTCCTAAACGTAGGCCGTATGGCTGGCCTGCCACCAGCCTAGCTTCTACAAGCTTAGCTTCCACTTGCTCAGCTCTTAAGCTATGCAGACCTCACAGGTTTGGTTCCTAAGTCACTGTAGACAACACGTGAAACCCATGAGCTCTTTTCTCCTTGGCATTTCACTCAAGGGTGGGGGCTGTCTTCTGACAGTCAATATTTGATGGCACAGTAGGAACACCACAGCTAGTCAGTGTCTGGTGCCCATTGTCCCTTCCTTCCCCTTGCAGCCACTGCCCTCTGTTGTCACACATGTGAGTGCCCTCCAGGACACTGGATAGATGTATGCTTAGATTGCATTTCCCCTAGAAGCCGTCTTCTAACTCATTAGCAGTAGAGGTTTTTTGCTCAGACAAGGAATCTGGGAAGATGCTCTGTAGACTGCTAGTGTAGACAAACAAACAAACAAACAAACAAAACAGCAACAGCAAAGAATCCACACATTTATCTCAAAGAGGAGAAAGCATAATTTGTTCTGGAGCCAAATAAGAATTGCCAAATTCTCCTAAACAAACGTATGAAGAAAACAAATGACCGCCTTCAAAGATTTTGCTTTTCAATGAGGACAAAATAGTTGACTGTATCACAAAGCTTGTATTAGTATTTATGTATTTAGGAATACACACACACACAAACACACGCACCAACAATTACTGAAAAAAGAGGCCATGAATTTGAAAAAAAAACAAGTTAGGGTTATATGGGAGGGTCTGGAGGAAGGAAAGAAGAGGAAAAATGATATAATCTTGAACAATAAAAGAAATGACTTTTGAAAATGCAGGGCAGTCATTTGTTCCCTTCCCCTTGCGTTTGTAAGAATTTGACAGCCCAGCAAGATTCTTGCCTTCTGTTTTATCCGTAAAATCAATGCCTATGATTCAAGGCTGCTGGGCAGACGATATTTGATGTACATGTCTGAAGATGATCAGATGGGATCCAGGGACACAGCCAGCACACTGCCCCCTGCTCTTTCTCTTGCTCTTTTGTCTCTGATGCCCTAGTCCCTGTTGAATGACTGCAAACGGATGTGTGTTCCTGGGCATAGACAAGTAGGCTGATTACAGATGGATGACTCACCCACCGAAGTGACTTTAATGCTTTCCATCCTGCACTGTTTACAATAGTGCTGACCTTGACAGTTACTGATCCACCGGGTTTCCACACAGCACGTAAGTCAAATGGGTCTAGCTGCAAGTTAACCACTAGATGTCAGGCTTGTCAAATGCTTGGAAAGCACTATGCTTCCCCTGGAGGCCTGGGGAAACACATTGCTTTGGCTCTCCCTTTTCAGTTTGATGGCATTCCACTAACCTGGGTTTAGACCATGCTCACAAGGGCGCTGATTTTATCTGAGGCTTTTGGGTTTGTGGCTCGGACTCCTATGTTTTGTCTTTTTTCAAAGATAAAACATCAAAGACAAATCTTGCTCTCTTTGTACCCAGGAAACAGGGGTTGTTGGTTCATAAGCTTTTTACCGATCCGTGTTACACTGATGAATTAAGGAGAGACAGGATGCCCCAGGGAGTCAGCTGGTGACGAGAAAGACCAAGCATGAAGAGTGGCCTAGAACAGTGACAAAAAGAGGTGCCCAATGAAACAAAATGTCTCTTATGTTTAAGAAGTCAGAATTTACCTCTTAGCCATAGAGCATTTTGGAATACAAAGTCTCTGAAGCTAGCCCATGGATTCACAGCTTTGGGATCCTGAAGGCTACCTGAAGATCAAAGTCTCAGGAGATGCTTCTGAAATCTCCTTGGCCTAAAGCTTTAGTTTCCAGTGCTCAAGAGATGCAAATATCAACTGCACATATATAGAATTCAGCCTTAATAGGAACTAGGAAAGACTTAAGAAAAGGAATTAGGGATCTCAGCACCAGGAGAGCCATCACTGGGGTGAGATTCGGAACCACGGCAGCAGCCCGGGACAGGGAACTCAGAAGTTCCTCATCCTCCCTATACTTCCTGGGCTTCCTGCTGGGCCTATACTCCCAGCATACTGCCTCTCACCTCCTATCCCACCCAGCTTGCATATAGAACCCTCCCCCATTCTGCATCCCTTCCCTCTTGGGGCTCTGGGGCTGAATCCCCAGGGCAACCTAGCAGGCGGGAGTTCCTTTGTTTCAATAGCCTGCCTGCAGCAAGAAAGGTAGGCGCTTTGTTTATGAGCTACCCAACCAGCACAGAGATCTGATCTCAGCACCAGGGGAGACATCACTCGAGCACCAGGAGAGCCATCACTGGGGAGTGCCATCACTGGGAAGGTACATCACTAGGCAAGGAGACCTGATCCTGGAAAAGAAGATCCATAGGGAAGCATTCAGAGGGAGATGGGCAGGCACCAATACAAGAATTCACCCAATAATCTGAAAAACAACTTGAAACCACCAGAACCCAGTGACCGCACAACAGGAGGAAATGAACACCTTAATCAAGAAGAAGTAGAAAAAATTGACTTTATGAAAGTGATTGACACCCTTAAACAGCATGTAAAAAATGCCCTTATAGAAATGGATGAGAAGTATAACAGAAAGTTTGAAGAATTGAATAAATCAGTGAATGATACCCTAGGAAACGAAGGAAAAACAATCAAACAGATAATGAAAACAGTTCAAGACATGAAAACTGAAGTGGAGGCAAAGAAGAAAACACAAACAGAGGGCCGGCTGGACATGGAAAATCTAGGTAAATGAGTAGAGACTACAGAAACAAGCATAACCAGCAGAATACAAGAGATAGAAGAAAGAATCTCAGATTCTGAAGATAACATAGAGAAAATAAACACACTGATCAAAGTTAACAGCAAGTCCAACAAACTCTCATCACTAAACATTCAGGAAATATGGGACACAATAAAAAGACCAAACCTAAGAATAATAGGAGTAGAAAAAGGAGAAGAAGTGCAGCTCAATGGTCCAGAAAATATATTTAATAAAATTATAGAAGAAAACTTTCCCAACCTAAAGAAAGATGTACCTATGAGTTCAAGAAGCATACAGAACACCGAATTGGCTGGATCAAAAAAAAAATCCCCTCACCATATAATAATCAAAACACAAAGCATACAGAATAAAGAAAGAATATTAAGAGCTGCAAAGGAAAAAGGCCAAGTTACTTATAAAGGTAAACCTATCAGACTTACACCTGACTTCTCTATGGAAACCATGAAAGCCAGAAGGTCCTGGATAGATGTTCTGCAGAAACTAAGAGACCATGGATGCAAGCCCAGACTACTATACCCAGCCAAGCTTTCGTTCACTATAAATGGAGAAAACAAAATTTCCCAGGATAAAAACAAATTTAAACAATACGTAGCCACAAATCCAGCCTTACAGAAAGTAATAGAAGGAAAATCACTAACCAAGGAGTCCAACAATGACCACAATAACTCAGACATCTAGAGGCCCTTCACCAGCGCAACTCAAAGAAGGGAAACACACAAACTCTACTACTAAAAAAGTGACTGGAGTTAACAACCACTGGTCATTAATATCACTTAATGTTAATGGACTCAACTCACCTATAAAAAGGCACAGGCTAAGAGATTGGATACGAAAACAGGATCCAACATTCTGCTGTTTACAAGAAACACACCTTAACCACAAAGACAGGCACCTACTCAGAGTAAGGGCTGGAAAAAGGCTTATCAAGCAAATGGACCTAAGAAACAAGCAGGTGTGGCCATACTAATTTCTAACAAAGTTGACTTCAAACTTAAATCAATCAGAAGAGATGGAGAGGGGCATTTTATAGTCATAACAGGAACAATTCATCAGGATGAAGTCTCAATCCTGAATATCTATGCCCCTAATATAAAAGCACACACGTACGTAAAAGAAACATTGCTAAAACTCAAGGCAGCCATCAAACCGCACACACTAATAGTAGGAGACTCCAACACTCCTCTCTCATCAATGGACAGGTCAATCAGACAGAAACCTAACAGAGAAATTAGAGAATTAATGGAGGTAATAAATCAATTGGACTTAACAGACATCTATAGGACATTCCACCCAAATAGGAAAGACTATACCTTCTTCTCTGCAGCTCATGGAACCTTCTCGAAAATTGACCACATACTCGGTAACAAAGCAAACCTCCACAGTTAAAAAAAAATATTAGTAACCACTTGTGTCTTATCAGATCACCATGGATTAAAGTTAGAATTCAACAACAATGTTACCCCCAGAAAGCCTACAAACTCATGGAAACTGAACAGTCAACTACTGAACCATACCTGGATTAAGGAAGAAATAAAGAAAGAAATTAAAGTCTTCCTTGAATTCAATGAAAATAAAGAAACAACATACTCAAACTTATGGGACACTATGAAAGCAGTCCTGAGAGGAAAGTTCATAGCACTAAGTGCCCACTTAAAGAAAACAGAGAAAGCACACATTGGAGACTTAACAGCCCACCTGAAAGCTCTAGAAAAAAAAAAAGAAGAAGCAGACTCACCTAGGAGGAGAAGAAGACTGGAAATAATCAAACTGAGGGCTGAAATCAACAAAATAGAAACACAGAAAACAATCCAAAGAATCAATGAAACAAAAGGCTGGTTCCTGGAGAAAATCAACAAGATTGATAAACCCTATCCAAACTAATCAAATGGCAGAGAGAGAATATGCAAATTAATAAGATCAGAAATGAAAAGGGGGACATAACCACAGACACAAAGGAAATTCAGAGAATCATTAGATCTTACTACAAAAGCCTGTATGCCACAAAACTGGAAAATGTAAAAGAAATGGACACTTTTATAGATAAATACCATATACCAAAGTTAAACCAAGACCAGGTGAACAATCTAAATAGACCTTTTAGTCACGATGAATTAGAAGCTGTTATCAAAAACCTCCCTATCAAAAAAAGCCCAGGACCAGATGGTTTCAATGGGGAATTCTACCAGAACTTCCAAGAAGACCTAATACCTATACTCCTTAATGTATTTCACAATATAGAAACAGAAGAGTCATTACCAAATTCCTTTTATGAAGCTACAGTGATCCTGATACCAAAACACTCAACCAAGAAAGAGAATTAGAGGCCAATCTCACTCATGAACATTGACACAAAATCCTCAACAAAATACTGGCAAACCGAGTCCAAGAACACATTAGAAAAATTATCCATTATGACCAAGTAGGCTTCATCCCAGAGATGCAGGGCTGGTTCAACATACGAAAATCTATCAATGTAATCCATCATATAAATAAACTGAAAGAAAAAAACCATATGATTGTTTCATTAGATGCTGAAAAAGCATTTGACAAAATTCAACATCCCTTTATGATAAAAGTCTTGGAGAGATTAGGTATACAAGGGTCATACCTAAATATAATAAAAGCTATTTGCAGCAAGCCGACAGCTAACAACGAATTAAACGGAGAGAAACTCAAAGCCATCCCACTAAAATCAGGAACACGACAAGGCTGTCCACTCTCTCCATACCTCTTCTAGCAATAGCAATAAGACAACATAAGGGGATCAAGGGGATTCAAATTGGAAAGGAAGAAGTTCAACTTTCGTTATTTGCAAATGATATGATAGTGTACATAAGCCACCCCAAAAACTCCACCAAAGAACTTTTACAGCTGCTAAACACCTTTAGTAATGTGGCAGGATACAAGATCAACTCCAAAAAAATCAGTTGCCCTCTTATACACTAAGGATATGGAAGCAGAGAGGGAAATCAGAGAAGCTTCACCTTTCACGATCGCCACAAACAGCATAAAATATCTTGGGGTAACTCTAACCAAGGAAGTGAAAGATCTATTTGACAAGAACTTTAAGGCATTGAAGAAAGAAACTAAGGAGTATACCAGAAAATGGAAGGACCTCCCTTGCTCTTGGATTGGGAGGATCAACATAGTAAAAATGGCAATTCTACCAAAGGCAATTTATAGATTCAATGCATTCCCCATCAGGGTCCCATCAAAATTCTTCACAGATCTTGAGAGGACAATAATCAACTTTATATGGAAAAACAAAAAACCCAGGATAGCCAAAACAATCTTATATAATAAAGGATCTTTTGGAGGCATTACCATCCCTGACTTCAAACTCTATTACAGAGCTACAGTAATGAAAACAATGTGGTACTGGCATAAAAACAGAGAAGTCAACCAATGGAATCGTATAGAAGACCTGGATTTTAACCCACAAACCTATGAACACCTCATTTTCGATAAAGGAGCTAAAAGTATACAATGGAAGAAAGAAAGCATCTTCACCAAATGGTGCTGGCAAAACTGGACGTCAACCTGTAGAAGATTGAAAATAGACCCATATGTATCACCATGCACAAAACTCAAGTCCAATTGGATCAAAGACCTCAATATCAGTCCAAACACAATGAACCTGATAGAAGAGAAAGTGGGAAGTACACTACAACAGATGGGCACAGGAGATCGCTTCCTATGTATAACCCCAGCAGCACAGACATTAAGGGCAACATTTAATAAATGGGACCTACTGAAACTGAGAAGCTTCTGTAAAGCAAAGGACACTGTCACTAAGACAAAAAGGCAACCTACTGACTGGGAGAAGATCTTCAGCAACCCCGCAACAGACAAAGGTCTGATCTCCAAAATACATAGAGAACTCAAGAAACTAGACTTTAAAATGCTAATTAACCCAATTAAAAAATGGGGCACTGAACTGAACAGAGAATTCTCAACAGAAGAAGTTCAAATGGCCAAAAGACACTTAAGGTCATGCTCAACTTCCTTAGCGATCAGGGAAATGCAAATCAAGACAACTTTAAGATACCATCTTACACCTGTCAGAATGGCTAAAATCAAAAACACCAATGATAGCCTTTGCTGGACAGGTTGTGGAGAAAGGGGTACACTCATCCATAGCTGGTAGGAATGCAAACTTGTGCAACCACTTTGGAAAGCAATGTGGCGGTTTCTCAGGTAATTCGGGATCAACCTACCCCTGGACCCAGAAATACCACTCTTGGGAATATACCCAAGAGATGCCCTATCATATGACAAAAGCATTTGTTCAACTATGTTCATAGCAGTATTATTTGTAATAGCCAGAACCTGGAAACAATCGAGATGTCCTTAAATGGAAGAATGGATGAAGAAAGTGTGGAATATATACACATTAGAGTACTATGCTGCAGTAAAAAACAATGACTTCTCGAATTTTGCATGCAAATGGATGGAAATAGAAAACATTATCCTGAGTGAGGTAACCCAGACCCAAAAAGATAAACATGGGATGTACTCACTCATAATTGGATTCTAGCCATAATTAAAGGTCACGGAGTCTATAATTGGTGATCCTAAAGAAGCTAAATAAGAAGGTGAACCCAAAGAAAAACATATAATTATCCTCCTGGCTATGGGCAGTAGACAAAATTGCCGGGGGAAAAATTGGAATCTTGGGGGTGGGGTGGGGTGGGATGGGGGTAAGGGGAGATGGGGAGAGAAAAATGAGAAGGGGAGGATGGGGGGAACTTGGGGAAACAGGATGATTGGGATAAAGGAAGGTTGGATCAGGGAGCAGGGAAGCACAAATCTTAGTTAAGGGAGCCACCTTAGGGTTGGGAAGAGACTTGAACCTAGAGTGGCTACCAGGAGACCAAGGGGATGTCCCCAGTTAGTCCCTTGGGCAGCTGAGGATAGGCAAACTGAAATGACCCTATCCTATAGCAATACTGACGAATATCTTGCATATCACCATAGAACCTTCATCTGGTGATGGATGGAGATAGAGACAGAGACCCACACTGGAGCACTGGACTGAGCTCCCAAGGTCCCAATGAGGAGCGGAAGGAGGGAGAACATGAGCAAGGAAGTCAGGACTACGAGGGGTGCACCCACCCACTGAGACAGTGGGGCTGATCTATTGGGAGCTCACCAAGGCCAGCTGGACTGTGACTGAAAAAGCATGGGATAAAACCAGACTCTTTGAACATGGCGAACAATGAGGGCTGATGATAAGACAAGGACAATGGCACAGGGTTTTTTGATCCTACTTCAAGTTCTGGCTTTGTGGGAGCCTAGCCAGTTTGGATGTTCACCTTCCTAGACATGGACGGAGGGAGGAGGACCTTAGACTTTCCATAGGGCAGGGAACCCTGACTGCTCTTTGGACTGGAGAGGGAGGGGGATAGGAGTGGGGGGAGGGGAGAATGGTGGGAGGAGGGAGAGGGAAATGGGAGGCTGGGAAGAGGCGGAAACTTTTTTTTCCTTTTTCTCAATAAAAAATTAAAAAAGAAAGAATTAGGAAAACAGAGTTAAAAGAATAGAGAGATGTGGGGGGATGCACAGTGGATGGGCTGAGGCACACATGAGGAAGAAAACCTTTATAGATAAATTATGTAAATTCCTGCGGTCTAAAAGTGTGTATGCTAATAAATAAATCTGATGGATGAGAATTATAAATTATACATGTTAGCTATCTTATTTCCCCGTATGTACATATTTAAATATGCATCCATCATATCTGCATATGCATGTCTTTAAAACACTAGAAAGCAGTCCTTGGCAACTCTTTGGGGGATTCCTGTGCTCTATTTGAAGAAGGTAGACAGAATTCATTACAGTTCCCATGTCTTAAGGGGAACAAAATGCATACATGAATTATTCAACTGGTCAGATGCTATGTCGAGGCAGCATAAAGTAATTTTAAGAAGTCTTATCTTCTAATAAAGACAATATTATGACCAAAAGCACAATCACAGAAATCCTTACTCTTTTCACATTCCCGTTTTTTTTTTTTTTTTAAATGAGGGAATACATTTTGTGAGTCCTGAATTAGTTGTCACAAGGAGGAATATAAATTGACTCACCGCTCTCATTTGCCCTTTGGATAGCTAAGCAATTTAATTAGCCATAAAAGGCAAACATCCCTCCCCGTCTTTTTACTACACACACAGGGAAGGGCAGGCTCCCCTGAGGTGAGAACATGAGATACCTAAAATGGTATTGCCTGTGGGAACCCCACCTGCACCAACAGTACTCGGAATTTGGAACTGGTGACATAGGTCTCTTAACTTTGGTCATTTCTTTAATTTTGTTTGGGTTCACTTTGCAGTGTGTGCAGTGGAACTTAAAACCTCACACAAGCTAGGCAAACGGTCTACCAATGAACCATAACTGCAGCCCAGATCTCTTAACTTTTTAATAGAAAGGTATTTTACAATGGGAATGAAATAAAACTTTCTAGTTTAGTGGAATAAACACAGGCTTCCACATAGATGACCAGATTAAAATCCTTTACGGTTTACTAATTAGCCTTGAACCAACTCACTGAGGTTGACCTGTTATTAAGGTCCGAACTCTCTGGTTAGTCTATTATAATGACCAACCTTAAGCAGAAACTGGTAAGCACTTGGATGAGGAGAGGAAACGTTTGAACACAGCTCATACCATTTAATCAGTGTAACCTGTAGCAACAGAGATCATATAGAAAATTATCTAGGTTTTCCAGAACAGTTAGAATCTCATGCTATAAAACTTACTAACTGTATAGCAGCATGTGAGATACTATTACATCCATGTAACATTTTTTATATATAGATGAGGTTTTTTTTAAATATGCCATCCTTAAAAAATAATCACAGTTCTTATTCCATATGAAAACATTTCATTCTCTCTCTCTGTCTCTCTGTCTCTGTCTCTCTCTCTCTCTCTCTCTCTCTCTCTCTCTCTCTCTGTGTGTGTGTGTGTGTGTGTGTGTGTGTGTGTGTGTGTGTGTGCTATGACACACATATGGAAGTCAGAGAACAATTATAGGAACTTGTTCTCTCCTTCCAGCAAGAGGGTCCCTGGGAATGGAAGTCAGGTCATCAGGCCAGGCAGCATGTGCCTGATGAGCCATCTCTCTAGCCCCAACATCCTCACTGAAGGCTGAAAAATTATAGCAAAATAGAAATGGGGAACCAGTGTTATATACATGTCAAGTTGTTGCTGGGTAGACAAGAGCAGTGCTGGTGTGCTTTAGTATGACAAACTGTGCACAGCAACTCTGGCCAGCTCACCTAAAAAGCCTGAAAGAAAGGGATTCCTGTCATAAAGAATTGGGCACAATGTATAACATGATTGTACAATGTACACATTTATCAGATGCTCACATGGTGCCTCAGTCATACGTACAGAAATTTTGTTTTCATGTTGATTAAAGATAAACTCAATTAAAACATAAAGTTAATTGCATCAGTCAGGAAGTATTCATAAATAAATCCCTTCAAATACCAGAAACCCTTCGTTGATTTGTTTATTTTATTTCGGAGAAAATTCATCATTATATTTGCTATAGCAAGAGTGGAACTGTATGTGAAAGATGCGTGGATAACGGGAGAAATGACGTCATTGTGATGAGCATCAGGACTGAACTTGCAGTAAATAATTTTAAAAATTGTCAAATTTAAAAAAGGAATAAAATATTTCAATTTTTTAAAAAAATTACAATAGACGGTGTTTTCAGAAAATACTGGCCCTGGGGAACTGTGGAGAAGGTGTTCTGCTGTGGACATTGGGGCTATTCTTTGTGGTCCTGATGAGAGCTTCCCTTGGGGAAACTGGCAAAATCAGCATTCCCACAAGTCAAAGATAAAAATTCTACAGTGCCTGCCTCCTTTCTCCCTGTTCCTGCAATGCTCTTCCCTTCTGTCCGTGTCTTTCCAACTTTGTTTTTTTCTTCAAGATTTGACTTGGGAACAACTGATGAAAATCAAAGGTCACCAAGATACATGAGTTAAAGGTTCTCAACACACAGAGTAACCCTCCCACCATGCTGCCCAGAATGAAGTCCTGTGTTTGCAGCAACAGAGATGGAAGTGGGGCCATTGTGCTAAGCAAGAAAGTCAGAGAGACAAGAAAGGTGCCTTCTCACTTATGTCCAGAGCCTAATGAGAAAATGCAGCAGAAGAATGGGGAGCGAGGTAAGAACGGGACCTAGACTAGGGGAGGCAGTCTACATGGCACACCGAAATGGAGTGGAAAAATGACGCCTGGCTCTTTAGCGTTGCCAGTGTACTGTTGGTAAAAACAATTTAGGGTGTATTTTAAAATGATTAAAAGCGTAAGGAATTCCCAGCACACACAGAGAAGAGATTAATGGCTGAAGAGGTGGAAACACTCACTGCCCTGATTTGATTAGAGAGTGTGTACACCATCAGCTACGGCAGTATACCCCATAAAGATGCCCAGAGAAGTCTCAATTAGCAATGGGGAAGTAAAATGTTATTTTTAAAGTTCTCAATAGCTTTGTGTGTTTGTTATTCTTATTTAATAAATATTCAATAAAAGGGCAGTGGGAGATCCTGAAACTCAATTACGTGCCTGGGACTTCACAGTTGGAGTGTTAAGTCACAGGGCTCATGATTCCAGCACAGTTTCTACTTTTGGTCTGGGTCTTTCAGGCTTTATTCTCCTATTCATGTAAGCAGGCCTGTGACGTTGGGGTGTACCATGCAAACGCTGCCATGTACTTACTCTTTGCAACCTCTGGCACTGTGGAGAAGAGAAGGACTGTGTGAATATGGTCCCAATTCTGGTTCCTGCCAACGGTCATCCTTAAGGATGTTTTGATGGAATACCTACAGAACAACTATTTTCTCTGATGCAAAGACTGATTTTTTTAATTAATTATTTTAACAATGTTTTAAAAGAAGAGATGTTTTAAATCTTGAAGGAGAGATACTTCAAATCTTGAAGATGTTTTAAAGTAATTTATTTCCTGTAAATAATTTATAAAATTATACATAATAAACTCTTTATCATTCATACTTCTGGTAAAATATCAAAGAAATCTTTGGGTAATTCCAGGCTGCAAAGATTCCCTTCTCTGTTTGGGTAATAGTGTTAGTTTAATATGTAGGTTTTAACCCATGCAGAGTTATTTTTCTATACAGATCAAATTCCAACTTTTTAAATTGATTTTTATTGAGCTCTATATTTTTCTCTGTTTCCCTTCCTGTCTCTCCCCTCCCCTTCAACCCTCTCCCAACGTCCCCATGCTCCCAATTCACTCAGGAGATCTTGCCTTTTTCTATTACCCATGTAGATTAGATCTACTTTTTATCTTAGTTTCCACACATGGCCTTCTAACTGTCCCACACTACTTTTCTACCCAAACTCCGTCCCTTGGTTCCTCCCCAACCCAGCTGAGTGTTTTTCTTTAAAGTAATAAGGAGAAGGTACCATGCCATTAAATTCCTCCTTCACGTTCATCTCCATTCATGTTGAAAGTGCTCTCTGGACCCCTCTCATAATTAACAATGCAGCCTTTAAATATCAATTTCTGATTGTTTCTGCTATGTAGGCAATTAATCTTTAGGACACTTGTGTGTATATCATTTGCATACCAGAACAATCTCCCTTTTACTATGCGCAGGTCAGTATTTCCCATGTGTACGCAGTGTTGTGCAGTGACTACCACTCTTGAATTTTAAAACATCATTATTACTCAGAAAATTGTCTCCTCTCTCCATCTTCTGGCAGACACTAGTCTGATTTCTGTCTCTCTGTTTACCTATTTGGGATAGTTTATTCTGTTTGTTGCAATAATACTTTCATATTTCCCCTTAATTCTTTAGTTATAATTTCCGTTAGTTTTTGGCCATATTTATAATAGCTGATTTAAGTCCTTTAATTCACCTTTCTAATAGTTTGTTTAGTCTCTTCCAACATCTTGGTGTCTTTAGGGACAGTCTCTCATGATTTCTTCTGTAACCCATGTAAGAGTCATACTATCCTAGTTACTTGTAAATACAACAAATTTTTATTATTATTTCTAATATACATATGAGATGTGTGTGTGTGTGTGTGTGTGTGTGTGTGATGCATACTCTTGTGTGTGCAGGCACATGCTCAGGGAAGGCAAAAGGCCTGTGATAGGGTAGAGTAGAGCTAGGTGGGGAAAACTAAACTGAATGCTCGTAGAAAGGAGGATGAATGAGGGAGACACCATGGAGCTACTGCAGGAAACAGACGTGTTAGAACCTTGCTGGTAGGCCACGAGTCTCGTGGTAAAATATAAAATAATGGAAATGGGTTAAATTAAGATGTAAAAGCTGGCCCTCTTGTCTGTGTGCGTTTGTCTCAGTTCCTAGAGATATGTCAGAGGGTTTTAGACTCCTTGCCCAGATCTCACCCCTTGTGTGTCAGTTTCATGTTTTTATTGTTACTCTTATGCTCCTTTAACTGCACTTAGTGCCGTTGCCTCGATAGCTACACCGTTAAGCGGTTTCTACTTCTCTTTGGAACACACACACACACACTAGTATCTGAACTTTTCTCACAGAACAGTCTCCGACTTGGATCAAGCAAAGAGGTGCTCTGAATGCGACCTTCAGCGAGCTTCCAGACAAGCTAAAGAGCCTGGTCTTGGGACCAGGCTGACAGAAAGTTCCACCTGCCTCCCTCTCTTCCAGTAGCTGCCATTCTTAGTTGTAATTATGAGAGAGTTGGTTTTCAGTGTTACCATGGAACTAGGGGGTAGGGAGATGGGAAAAGAATGAGTCAAACATTGGGATGACTCTTTTAAACCAATGGTCTTCCAACTGCTGAGTGTTTAGAGTCCAGAGTTCTGGGGTGGATGAGGGGATGGTAGTTTCACTGTTCTTAAGCTTTTTATCATTCTGAAAGGTCTTAGCGTCATCAGCTTTCAGACATAAATCTTTCACATTCCAACCCTGTTAAACTCACTTAATAATCGCTGCTTTTCTGGTGGATTCAATTGATCCACAATATGGACCAATGAAATTCCATTTGGGAAAGATTTCTACTGGCATTCTAGGAAGAAAGTCATCAGATCCCCTTTGGCTGCTACTGATGGTGGCATGGAAGTGTGTCTCTGGCTTATAGAAACAAAATCAAAGACAAACTTGGAAAATATTTAGGGAAAGACAGCAGATCCAAGCCTTGAGCCTTGGAATTGCTGTAAATGCTGCAAAAGAATGAAGTTTGGCCTGGTCTGCTCAGCGGAAGTGGCGTGGCGTTTACAGGCCCTGACTTTTCTCCATCCAAATACAAGACAAGGGACATCGCACCTCAAATAGGTGGCAAATACAATGAGAAGGTGAGGTGTAAATCAATCCCAGAAAACAAAAAAAATCCAGGGGGCAGGAGATGTAGCTCAGGAACAGATTGCACGCTTAACATGTGGTAGACCATGGATCTCCAGTACTGAAGAAAAACACAGGACTCAGGGTGTTCACCGTTGGTTTTGTTTTTAGGAAGACCTCCGCCTAAGAAACGTAGAGATAAGGTCTGTACTTGCCTGTCAGTGTGTGCTCTCTCCTTGGAAGGTGAATCAGTGAATGGAGACCTGGGGCTTTCTAAATGTTTGGAGTGCTGTTTCTCCAGCCAGCAGCCCAGCAGCTCAGAATTGAGGGACTGAGGAAACACCTCCCCACAAGAGACAGAAAAGGACACCAGATTAGTCTCAATTGTGGTAATGTCCCAGAAGCTAATCTGCATTCTAATGAAGTGAAGCTGGTCAGAGGCCAGTCAGTTCAACCATTAGCTCTTCCTCTTCCTTCAGAGAGGGAAGCCAGGAGCACAATGGGCAAAGCACCCAGCAATGCCTTGAAGTACTAAGAACTCATGTCCCAGGCATTTGCTGTAAATGAGGCGTAGAAAAGTCAGGCCTTCTGCCACCCTTATCTTTAGAAGTTAATTTGCTCCTCTGCAACTGTATCTTTTTAGATGTTAAAATGTAAACCAGAGGGGTGGGAGAGAATGGCTGTCAGTATTTTAATTGCGACTCTCTCTCCTTCTCTCTCTCTCTCTCTCCCTCTCTCCCCCTCTCCCCCTCTCCCCCTCTCCCCCTCTCCCCCTCTCCCCCTCTCCCCCTCTCCCCCTCTCCCCCTCTCCCCCTCTCCCCCTCCCCCTCCACCTCCCCCCCCCCCCCCTCTCTCTCTCTCTCTCCTAAATTGTTATTTCTGTGGTGGTGGGGAGGGGTATGTGTATGTGGAAGTATTTGTGTAGCTTAGAAGATATTTTGCTACATGGTAGGCTGCCTGGCCCTCATGTATCCTTGAACATTTGGGTCGTAAATCCTATCACTCAAATGGAGAGTCACACTGCAAAGTTCCACAGATAATCTCACTGAGGTTTTAATGTATTTAATTGATCTATTCATTAGCAAATAATCATATTGCGCGTTACAGAAAATTCCCATTCACCATTAGGTAAGTGTTCTTTTACGACCTTCAGCTAATTTCATTAGTTTGATTAAGAAGTTCTTTCAATTTTAGTAACTTTGTAATTAAATACTGTGTAATTTTTAAAATACGCTTGCATAGGAGGTCTCAACTCCTTTTTCTCATGGATCCCACCGTGTTCGGTGTTATTTGATTATACTCTCACTCCAAAAATGTATCTGAGGTCACTGAGACTGAATTAGTTTTAAAGTACCAGCGAAAACCCAACTAGCCCTTATTAGCACCATTGCAGCTGTTATCCGTTCCATCACTCAGCGCTTTGGCAAAATCTCTAGCCACCCCAAACGCCGGCACTTCGGGGTTCCAGGGCCATGGAACAGGCAATTTACATAGCCACCCAGGGTCCTCAAGCCCTACCTGACTAAGTGCAGTGTGGTCACGTGATCCACGCACGCCACCTTAGGCAGCCTTTGGACAGGCACAGAGAAACCCTGTCTCGAAAAACCAAAAAAAAAAAAAAAAAAAAAAAATAGTTGGACAGGCCCGCTCCATGGCCGTCTTTCCTGCACGTGTCTTTGTCTCGCTAGTGTGTCTCCTGATCTGTTCTCGCTTGAGAGAGAGAGAGAGAGAAAGAGAGAGAGAGAGAGAGAAGGAGAAGAGAGGCTAAGCCCCGTGTGTACACTGGGAGAGAACAGGAGAGACAGAGAGAGAGATGGCAGCAGAGGTTAGGGGTAAAAAAGGAGTGGGTGTGGCTACGGCCACTGTGTTTCTCTAATTCCAATAAATTATCTTTGAGTTTCTTTCTGTGTCTGTTTTAAAATTACTTTACCTGCAAGACTAAGAACCTACCTGCCAAAAAGATCCGGTGTCCTTTGCAGTGTAACTGAGTTGGTTAGTTATTTAGTTAGGTGCTGGGACCCATATCTTACACTCACTGTCATCTATTCTCATAGTAGATTAGTAGATGCTGGCCAAACTCCCCTGGGATTTTAGACTACACATTGGTGAGGCCATGGATATCTTTGGCTAAGTTTCCATTTCCCAAGCATTGGCTTTCAACATCTCCTCCCCTGGGACGCAATTCTCTTAACTGACCTAAGGATTCCCCTTTGGTCACTGTTGCAGAATTTCTTAGCCTCTATCACAGTTTCCTGAACACCCAAGACCTCTGTTGTCCTGACTCTATTTGCTTCTGGCCTTCCCTGACTTCATTCTAACTAAAAAGGAGTGTGCGGATACTCACTGTATCTTTTTATAAAGATGTCTCCCTAGAGGAAAAAAAAAAGAGGAGTATGTAAGAGAAAAATTATTTCCTACCAGTTAGGCAGCAAGCACTATGCTGGATCATTTACATACATTATCTTAATCCTTTTAACCAATACACGAGTAGGATGTTATTAACCTTTAAAAGATATTAAACACGCTTTGACCTACTGCATTTCCAAACAAGAGTGAGATGATTAAGGCTTTATAACCTAATAAAGACATTAAGATTTATGAATCAATTTATTAATCAAGAAATGTTCACATCTACTTAGCCACTAATGGCCATTTGGAAATGAAGTTACAAATACATTACACTTCAGGCCCAAGGAAACATCCCTAAATAGCCAAGGGCACGTGCCTGTTGTGATTTAGTTTTATTTTAATAATAGTTTACGAGCGAGGCATTTATTTT
This sequence comes from Microtus oregoni, assembly GCF_018167655.1. Taxonomy (NCBI): domain Eukaryota; kingdom Metazoa; phylum Chordata; class Mammalia; order Rodentia; family Cricetidae; genus Microtus; species Microtus oregoni. Next base: position 480,667 of record NW_024544552.1, on the reverse strand, counting down.
TGCATTTTTTTTCTCAAACTGAGTTGGTGGGACTAAGAATATTAGTAAAAAGTCACAGGTGCAGAGTCATACAGCAAAATCTCTGAGGTCCTTGAGGTTGAAATATGAGCTTAGTTTCCTCTCTGTCTTTCCCATTCTTCACACTTCACCGACACGTGCTGTATCTTAAAAGTCTCTGGAGACAGAATGGTACCTTTGGTTGTTTCCTGTAAATGTCCAAGAGAATTCTCAGAGCATCCTCTGGTTGTTGTCACGGGTTACAGCGGCAAAGCATTTGGAAATTCAATGTGTTGTCTCGAATATGTCCTTGTATATGGATACAATCCATCCTTGCACTGAAACGAATGGAAGGGATTCATAGTCCTCGAGTCTTGCCCCTAAGTTAATGCCCCAATTATTTCTAACTTATCACATAATAAGAAGTGTGCACCCAGCTACCAGGGCAGATACACCAGCAACCCGCAAGGAACAAGATCAAGTGTGACACTTTTCAGGAAGCCTGGGAATCACCCTGCCTTCATTTCTTATACTGGCTCCTGTCGGCTGATAGTTTAGATAAGTTAGCGGCCACATTTCTGTTATTCAGAATAAGTAGATATTTTTTCCCCTCCAGATCTGCTGAAAACATTATTGCAACATTGCAAAGAAGAACTGGGTCAAGGAGGACTAGATGCTTTTATAATGTGAATACACAAACTTTGAGTCACTGGGGGATGGTGGCAGGACCAGGGGAACAACTGTGAGCTGTGAGGCTCTGACAGGAGAGTGGGAAGGCAGAAGTTTCCAATCGCCGTTTTGTCTGGAAACCTTCAAGAAATTTTTATTTTCTGCCTTATAGTTCAGCTGATACTAGAGATGAGAATGAGGGTGGGCTGGGATTGTGAAGGGCTAAAGGGCAAAAACAAAACAAACCTCCAGAGCTTTGGTCTGTGCTTCCTGAAAGCTAGTCAAAGCCTTCACATACTCCCAGAGAAACCTGGGTGTCTTCAACTGCTATAAAACTCTTTAAATGTATCCCCCTCCCTATCTCTCTTTCTGTCTCTCTCTCTGTCTCTCATGTGTATATGTATCACACAGACACCCAAGTGTCACAGAGCATATTTTGAGAACATAAGATAAGTATGTTCAGTTGGGGTTATTCTATTTTCATACAGGGCTCCTGGGATCAGTTACCCATATATACATATATATATGGGTACCCATATATACACATACATACACACACACACACAAACACACACACACAAACACACATGCCATTCATAGCCTTTCTTTTCTGCATGATCCCATGATGTAGTCCCACAGATAATGAAGGTGATTAACACAGTGGTGAAAATTGCCATTGAAATAACCCATCGCAGCCGTGGAAGCACACACTGCACTTACAACTTCCTCCCCATAACAGCTTATTAACCAAGCTCCATCTTAGCAAGACTTTCTGCAGGACACAACAGATAGTGACTGAACTGACTTTGAAATTTCCTGCTTCATGGAAATGTCTCTGGATACTATGGGCCTGTAGGCCAAAGATGGATGCCCCAACGGTACAGAGAAACTTTGGGTGACTGTCCAGGCAGTGAGATGTCTCTGTCATTTCTAGAGTTTGAAAGTTGCGAGGCAGAAATCCTTAATAAATAAATAAATTTAAATAAAAAAAACCAAAAATAAAATATATAAAAAAAAAGAAAGTTGCTTATTTCTTGTTTGCTTAGGTAATATTGTATCTTTCTGGAGTCTTTGATGGAGTTGAAGAATAGATAGATAGTTATAGTTATAGTTTTCCTTAGTTATGATAAAGATAAAATAGATGTAAATATTGTAACTTTTACTTGATAACTGTTTTGTTATATGTAATTTTGCTATGTTAAAGTTAAAGCCTTCCTTTTTTTTTTTTTGTTTAAACAGAAAATGGGGAAATGATGGAGGAAGGTCATTGGTTAAAAAATAAAGAAACTGCTTGGCTGGCCCTCATAGGTTAAAACATAGGTGGGAGGAGTAAACAGAACAGAATGCTGGGAGGAAGAGGAAGTGAGCTCAGAGATGCCATGCTCCCCTCTCCCGGGCAGACGCGATAGCTCTGCTCTCTGAGGCAGACGTGATTAAGCTCCGACCCAGGATGAACATAGGCTAGAATCTTCCCTGTAAGCGCACCTTGGGGTGTTACATACATTATTAGAAATGGGCCAGTCCAGGTGCGAGAGTTAGCCGAGAAGAGGCTAGAGATAATGGGCCAAGCAGTGTTTAAAAGAATACAGTGTCTGTGTAATTATTTCAGGGCATAAGCTAGCAGGCGGCTGGGGTGCTGGGGACGCAGCCCCGCAGCTCCTACTACAACTTAATTTGAAATATCAATGTTTTTTTTGAGACAGGGTTTCTCTGTGATGTCTTTGTCTGCTGGGGCACTTGCTCCCTAGACCAGTTTGGGCTTGAACTCACAGAGACCTGCGTACCTCTGATTCCTGAGAGATGAGATTAAGGGTGTTTGCTACCAGTGCTCAGTGAATTTTGTATTTTTTCAAAAGCCAAACAAGTATATAATCAACTTTTCCCTAGCTGTTTACACTGCTTATATTCTAGCCGATCTGCACATTCTTCCTAGTGATTCTTTTCCAATTTGTGATAGTATTTATCAGTTAGACTAGACCCACTGCTTATATATCACTGATGTTGACAAACTTCCTCCGTATTTAAATTGTCCTACATAGTTAGAGGACACTAATAACTTGATATATTTTAGTAGCTGGGGTATGCTATACCTTGGCATAGATAAAAGTAAAGAAGTCAGCCTACTTTAGCACTATCTCATCCTTGAAAGGTATCAAGTTTTTTTTGTTTGTTTGTTTTTGTTTTAGTTTTTTTTTACCTGTGTCCATGGGGGACTCCAGAGATTGGAATAAAAATGTCCTGAGAGTCAGAAAAATGTTTCCTCTGTGAAATATGGATTTTCTCGTGGCTTTTTTTTTTATCAAAAATAAGGGAATAGTTATGGGTCTTAAGGTCAGAGTGCATGGATTTATATGCTGAAGGCAACTGTAACACTATGCCAAAACATCATATCCTGTGTGTTGAATCTTTTAAGTTAGAGTTATTCATTTTGGTTTGTGTGAGTATTTTGCCTTCATGTATATGATTAGTGCTCTCAGAGGTCAGAAGAGGGCATCAGTTCTCCTGGAACTGGAGTTATGCATGGTTGTGAACTACCATGTGGGTGCTGGGAATTGAACCCAGGTCCTCTGGAAAAGCAACAAGTGCTCATAACCCCTGAGGCATCTCCCTAGCCCATGATATATATCTTATGATATATATCTTTAATATTTTCCATTTATTTACTTTCTACATCTGTGGAGTGTGGCATGCCATGTACATGGAAGTCAGTGAGAACCTGTTTTCTCCTAACACCATGTGGGCTCTAGGGATTGGACACAGACTTTTAGGCTTCCCTACTGAGCCATCCTCATCCTGACCTGTTTGGTATTTTAAGATGAAAGAATTTAGGTAGACGCTGAGAGAAACCAGATCACCCAGCACCTGCTGTTTCTCCTCCATTCGACTTCTCTACTCCTGTCCCTTGGTCCTCTCAGACTTTCTCACAGGCTCCACCTTGTCAAACCAGCTGAGGAAAGAGTAGGGTAGAGTCATTGGTTTAAGTCTGCCTTTTCATATGCACTTGCCCCTCACATAAGGCTTCTGCTAAGGAAATGCGTGCTCTCTTCTCTTTAATCTGTCTGGTGTGTGAGATTCAGCCAAGAACCAAGCAGGGCGGAGTGAGGCTTCTCTCCTCTAATCTCAATTTACCATTGTGTGACTTTGAACAAATTGCCGGTTTTCTCTTCATCAATAATTGAAGATGAAATACCTCCCGTAGAATGTTCTCTTTGAACACTTGTTGCCCAGCTAATGGAGTGCTGTTGTGAAGTGTTGTAGAACCATTAGGATGTAGACTCTTAAAAGAGGAAGTGAAGCAGTGTGTGTGTGGGGGGGCGGGGGGCTTGACATTTGGTAACCCCATTCCTCTTCCCTTCCTGTCCACTCCTTGTTTCCTGATAAGGGATATAACGGTGACCAATCCCATCTGTCATCCACTCCTGCTGCCATGCCTTGCCCTCCAGGATAAACTCTAAGCCATAATAGAGCCCTCTTATCAGAAGTGGTTTTGGTAGGAATTTTGTCACAAACATGAGAAAGTCACTAACAGAGCCCATAAGAGAGTGGCAAACAGGAAACTTTCACTAAGCTCAGAATCATGATTTAAACGAAAAAAAAAAAAATCACTGCTCAAGCCTCACTGTAGCTAAAATACTCATTAGCTTTCCCAGGCAAGCATAGATTTCATCATATGCTGGAAAGGCCTCCTCAGATAGGCCTGAAAATGTGGAAGTCTGATTTGTGGTGTTTTCCATAGAAGATAAACAATCTCCCTAATCCCAGGTCAGTTCATCAGGGAGATTCTTCCAGTGTGCTGGTCCTGACTTCATCACATCCAAACCTGAGATGAACTGGAAGGTGGCAGCTTATGCTGCAAATCCAAGGCTGGGAGTTCCTTCTCTTCACTTTCTTTTACAGCTAGCACCACCAACAAAAGTTCCCAAAGCAACGAGATTCTGCATCTTTTAATGAAAGTTAAAACAACAATATAAACATACACAAATTTACAGAGAAGAGGTCAACTTTGATACATTTGGAGTAAAAGGTGTTTTCTCATTTAAATATGGTATAAAAATAAACGCAGGAAACATGAACAGACAATGTCCAGAGAACAGACAAAGACGGGCGTTTGTTACAGACGGTGGATACAAGGGTGGAAGGACACCTTCTGTGCTAATTTGTTATTTAATAAATGTGAAGCCATGTGTATACTTATTGATATATACTTTTTTTTTCTTTTACAATTCTTCCAGTTTGTGACTGACTGAATTCTCAGTGAACTGCGTATCTAGCGGAAGCTTAAGAAAAGGAGAGGAGGGGGGAAAATAAAGTTTACTTCACTTGAACTGGTTAAAAAGGAAAAAGACACAGATCCAGCTTAATAAGGGGGGCAAGGGAAGCAGACGACAGGTGGAGATGGAGGCAATGGGGTGGCGAAGAGTCCCTTGGTGGTGGCGATGCCTTAGTGTGCGCACAGGAGAGAACAATTCAGGTCCTTCGTTCATGCAACATCTCGGTCTAATGTCCTCGGCTCCAGGTAACAGCAATGGGCTACAAAGTATGGGCGATGGCTCCGTTCAGCTTTCGTGTCACCAAGACGATCCTTTTAGTAAGACTGAACAAGGCTTGTTAACCTCTTGGATGTGAGAGATTTCCCCTGAGAAAAAAAATATCAAACGAAGAAAGAAAGAAAATAATTCACAATCACTGGAAAACTGTACAATAGTAGAATTGAGCTACTAGAGCAGAAATTGGTGTTAGGGTCAAAACTGGACCCTTGTCTTTTGGTGTGTGGTCCTGGGAAGCAAGCCCTAGACCTCACACATAATAGGCATGTGCTCTAGTACTGAGCTCTGCCCTCCTAGACCCCCAAACTGAACCCCTTAAGTCACCCTGAATTCCAACATCATGATGAACCCTCTCCCCTCCCTCACCCTTCCACCACAAAAACATCAAACAAATGACTCTCCCTCCCCAAACACTCCCTCTCCTCCCAGCCCCTCCCCACCACTGCAAACAGACTGATGGGGTCACAGCACACACTAGCAAATCATAAACATGTCCAGAAACGTTCCACGGAGGCTGAGCTATGAGGCAACGCCTAGGTTCCCAACCCAGAATAGACATCCTAGCACGAATCTGCATCAGATATTCTGCAGGACAACAATGTGAATGCATTTGGTCAAGTAGGTGCTTGGGTTGGGGTGGGATTGAACTACATAGCGTGCACATCTGAGGATGTGATTGGTAGAAGCTCAGACTGGAGTCTCTCCCTTGTAGTTAATGGAGGAAAAGAAGCCAATTGTGAGTCTTGAGATAAAAGTTTATTTATTCCTCTTTCAAACAGTCCACATTGTTTAGCCATCCCCCATTTGTGTTTTTCCCAAACTGGAATATGTATATGTATATATGTATGGTGTGTGTGTGTGTGTGTGTGTGTGTGTGCATTAAGATACATGGAATATAGAATATATAGTATACATATACATGGAATATAGAATATATATGTATGCTATATATATATTAATTCCACATATTTTGCTATTATACTATTACAGAGAGTATGTGGAATTTTTTGTTTCTTTCTTTTATAAAATCTTGACTACCAAGTTGTTTTTTATAATGGCGAGCATGCTGGAGCTATAAGGGATTTGATATTTTTAATGAGAATACAGATTATTGACTGGTGAGTTGTCTCATGACTCATTTTCTAGGTTTTGATATGAAAGTGATTGACCTATTCATTGAATTTCTTTTTCCTTCAAAAGGGATGAGATAGGGACTTTTGGGGAGAGAAACTACAGTATTTGGGACATAACTTGTGTCACAGCTGAATCCTTGACTTGATGCCCAATGTGGTTGAGTTTGATCAAGGGCTGTGTCAGAAATCATCACTCACAGCTATCATCTCTATCTGTTGATGAAGTGAGAACACAGGAATTGAGTGCTTGTCAAAGGGAGAAATGTGTTTCCCACGGTCCAGAGAGCCTGAGTGTGCTTTGTTGTTATTGCTGTTATTGTTCTTGCTGTTTCTGAGAGGGCTTTCTTCTGGTCCACAAATAGTACATTCTTTGGTCCTCGCGTACGAGAAGAGAAGAAGCTGCTGGCGGCCTCTTTCACAAAGCCCTTAAACTTGTTTGTCAAACCTCCTCCCTTAAGGTCTAATCATCCTCCATGTCTGACCTCCTAGTCTATATCCTTGCCACTGTAGAATTTAACATGTGGTATTTTTCTTGGCTGGGAAGCACAAAAGTTCAACCCCAAACTGCTACATTTTAGTCAAAGAATGATATGTTTAAGAAATGATTAATAACTCTTTAATTGCTAGTAAAGATTAGTAACTCCATAATTCATAATTGATAAGCTTTCTTTATACCTTTTATGGTCTTTGACTGACAACGTGGCAGGCAAGAGAAGCAAGACATTTTCTCTTGTTTGGAAAAGGGCTCCTAGCTTGGTTTTCAGTGGCTGGCAGCATATTCAAAGAAAGCATCTCATAACAGGCTATGCTTAGCTCCTCTCCTCCAAAGAAAATACCAAAAAGCAGTGTGTAATCCGCATACACGTCTTGCCCATGATAGTTTTGCAGAACACATCCAAGTGAGATTTTGGGCCTCCATGTGAGGGCACAGGAAGAGGCTACCATCATGAATGACAAAATGGATTCCCACAAGCCATGGAATTGGCTGACATCTTGAACCTGAATTTTCAACCTCTAGTACTGTGAGCAGTGTTTGTGTTGTATTAGGGTATTTTGTTATAGCAGCTCAAAGCGATGAAGACTTCTACTTCCAATCCTGTACCTGTTTTCTCAGCCTTAAGTGGAGACAATAATTGCATCTGCTTTAAAACCTCGCTTGGAACACTGATGCAGGCACATGTTTTAATATTGTTCTTAGCACATCCTTGGAGTCACTTTATCTTGGGTGTGACCTTACTATTGTAAATGCTGCTGATACTACCTTTTAAGTAAAGAAATCTGATCTCTTAGGAATTCCAGGGCCGAAACTACTATTCTGATGCTCTGAAAGGCAGAAAATCACAAAGGAACTGAAAACCAAGGTTGTTCTCCTTTTCTCCATCCAAAATAGGCAATAATGTATTTAATTGGTGTTACCATCAAAAAGCACTTTTCTGTGCTTAACGATGTTACTCTTTGCTGTATTTGCTACTGTAGTATGTGTTACTAACATACACACATACATGTGTAAGCACTCATTTATTCTGAGATGAAATAATTTGTCTTGAAATGGGATTTACTAATGTCATTAGTGGAGAAGAAGGAGAGAAGAAGGCTAGGCCAAGATAGAACTATTTCTCATAAAACTTTATGTTACCGTGATTTGGGTCAACATTCTGAAAAAGAAGACTAAAATAGCTGTACTGGAATAAAAGGTCATTTGAAACCCAGGCACAGTAACAGTTTATCTAGATAGAAACCCTTGTCACTTTTAATTTATACATTTAACTTAAAAGGGGACATGGTTCTTTTCTTGTGGTTTTGTTTTTAAGTTTCTGCAAATCATAAAGACGGCTAACAGACTTCGCTAAACATAAGTTCTGGTCAAAGGTGAACCTGACTAGCTCTGTCCTAAGACATAGCTTAAAAACTCTTCCCTGGAAGCCCACAGTGAAGCAGTGTCACGGTCAACCTGGGGGATTGAGATAACAAAGAAACAGTGATCAGAAATAAGAAGGTGTGTGAGCCTATGCCCATGTGTAGTCCTGACTGTCAACTACACAACAAGCTATTGGTGTTGTGTATCACAATGATGAAAAAGGGACACTGGGTGCAACTAATAGTGGACAGATCCTAAGAGCCTGGGGTGACAGCAAGAACATGCGTGTCTGGTGGCTCACCTAGATTTATAGATCTAGACCCTGTGCACAACCTGCCTTGCTTCCTTGTGGAGAAGACCAGTCCTGATGTTGGTGCTCATAGAGAGGACTCGCCCTATTGGAAAGTATTAAAGGCCTAAGAACACTGCTCTCTCCTCCTAGGGATGTAAGCATGCATCTTTTAAATTGTATATGAGCCATTTACAACAGCATTTTGAGTCAGTGCCCTAGAAACCATGTAGAATGGTCCCCGACCATTATTTTTGGATAACTACAATGAAGGACTAGAGAGATTTTCATGGCTAAATTCTAAACTCTCTACTCTAGCAATGAAAAGGGATGAAGAAAACCTTACCAGTAGGATTCACCTACAAGATTGCCTGATCACAATAATTTGATAATTTCATATGAAGAGAAACTGTCTTAATCTTGGGACTACATGAAGGTCAAGTGATGTCAGCCCCTCCTGTCTGTCTCAGGGACAGGGACCACAGCAGAAACAAGTCTACAGAAAAGACACAGACATTTCAACCAAATCCCAAACTCAAGAGACTATAAGTAAGCCTTTGTGGTATGTAGCTGAGGGACAGTATGTTAGAAAAACAAGAGTGTGTTCAGTTTCTGAACCGATCGAGCTTGGCACAGAGGTGAAGTTGGAGCACCAGCTGCACCTGCAACACAGAGTCGTCTAAACAAAGTTCCATGTGTCTCACTATGAAATTTCACCTTCATCAGACCACACATTTCCCTTCCCACATGATTCCAAGAGGTTTTCTGTAATTAGGAAGAGAAGAAACAACAAGCCCCCAAACAGCAACTCATGAGGTGTTCATTTTATGGTCTAGGTACTGAACCCTGGGCCACACACATGACTTAGCACTTGACCACAGAGATGTTACCTCAGCCCTCTTACTTAATTTTATTTTTAGATACAGTCTCACCAATTTGCCCAGGATAGTCTTGATCTCATGTTTTAGGCCAGTGTGGTCTTGAATTTATGATCTTCCTGCCTCAGCTTCCAAATTGTTGAGATTATAGACAAATTTACTCACAGTTATGATTTTAACTGATTTAAAAACCTCATTGTTAGTCATAAAGCAGAGAGATGAAACAAGGTGCTTAGAGTCCGTGAGAATGGACAGGAAGGCCAGGCTCTCAGCCACAGTCTGAAACTTGGGGTGATGGGAACAATAGTTTTCCACTTCCCTTTTCTGCTTAGCTTGACCCATAAGCAAGCACAAGGAGCTACGTTTTCCTGAGTGATCAACTCCATAAGTTTATGATCAACATGGAAGTACACACACAGTTCAGCAAGTAGACTGAAGAGTGATACGAGCTGAGCTACCGGGATACAGGGATGGGCACCAACCTTAGCCTGACCTTAGCATGAAAAGGCCAAGACTACACTTTCACCTTTCTGTTTAACTCAGCTTCATAACTCTTGCTATTCCATCACAGTTCCTGGAAATACCCACATTGCTGCTAGACGTTCCTGTAGACTTATAAGCACATTCTAGAATAATGTCCCAGTGATTACTTGCTCACTGATTTAGGTGGTCTGACGAATGCCTAGTTTCTAGGCATGAATCAACACCATTGACCGTGTGAGCATACTCATATAAAAAGATGAACTAAAGACACAATCTCTTTAACTCTTGTATTGAAATGTTCTTGTCTCACTATTTGCCTAGATTTCCAAGTCACTCACTATCTGGCTTCTCTGTCCCTCTAGTCTGCTTGGTGTCACTTCCCACATGGTTCTTCAGCTGACTTGGCACCTGATGCTCTTTCAGTCAAGACTCTCTCTCTCTCTGCACACACCTGTGCTCTTTACTCAGCCGTCAGTGATAAGTGTTCTATCCACATCTCTGCTTCCTGGATTTTGCCATTTCCCTCCCTCAGTTCTGCATCCATGTCTCTGGGTATTATTTTGTATGTCACTCACCCTGATGAAGTTATTGACAGCTGTTAAACAACACCAGGCTTATAGAAGTCCCCAAATAAATTCACAGTTCCTTCCATGAGATGAACTCTCTCACCAGAATGATCACTTCAAGAATAAATTTTACAAAAGGAGGTAAGAAGGATTTCATTGTCTTGGGATTAAATCACTTTTAATTCATGGCAGAAGAGTCTTGATATGGTGAGGGAATAGAGATTTGGTGATAGAAGGACACCAATCTCACCTTATGTATTAACCGATTCACTAACAGAATCTGGTTATTTCAACATGGAAGATGGCTAAAAAGAAATTGAATATAGTCTGCCTGTCCCAAAAGTTCTTCCCTGATTTAATAAAAATTCTTCTAAGTAAAGCTGCAAATGAGTTTATTAAAAAGCGTGTTAGATGATTCTAGAGAAACTGTGAATGGATACAACTTCCTATAATGTTAGATGTATAGCAATTCTGAGATTGAAGAAAAGAAGGAAGTGGATTCTGTCCTTTGAATGTTGACTTTCTTAACTAAGAGGATATAGGTATGAACAATTAAACACTTAAGCACTGACTACTAGATTTCTATATAAGTTAAGAAAGATCATAAACCAAATAACCTCATTTCCTTATTTAAAATTATAAAGTAGACAACCATTAGATAAAAATACAGGTAATAGAAGAAACAATAAAACGTAAAAAATAATTGTTTCCAAACTAATACTTTTCAACTGTTTTATTAAAAATCACATTTTAGAGCTTTTTAAAAACAAAATGAATTATACTATGGATACTGACTTATTGTGGCAGGTAATTTAAACTATGCATGTCACTCAGCTATCCATTTCTTATAAAACAGCTTTCCCAACTAATATGTGACAAAATCAATTTAGGTAGATGCAGTCATGTTTAGGAAAAATTTAAATATCCTAAAACAGGTTAGAAAATAGCACATGGGATCTACCCAATAGAGGAATTTACTGCTTGTGGAGAGTTTTAATTTCATACAATTTAAATTTACGTAAGTGTAATCTACATGTATGTGTGTTTATATATAGTACACACAGATGTAAAATGAATCAAATGTCAGTGATATTAAAAAACATGAAAGCCACTGTTCTGAACCCGATTTTAATATGTGGGCAATGGTGAAGTACATAGGCTCTGATAGGTTAAGAAAGTCTCAGTTTCTGAACTTTCAGAATTTCTATATTTAGCAATTACATGATGCAATAAATGTTTTTGTGTATGCCAGAACACCTGGGGTTTATTAGGGTTAAATTACTTTAAATTGAATTATTAATTTCAAGTTACAAGAATGTGGAAGCTTTTAGAATATTTTATCAATTCTATCCCATAAAAAGATAACAGTTTGTACTTACAGAAACAGTTTGAGATTGTCTAATTTTATCTCTTTCCTTCCTTCCTTGTTCTTTTTTCCCTTCCTCCCTCTCCCCTTTACTCCTACCACCTCATTTTTCTAATTCATGACTTGAGGACAATGTATTTATTATATATTTACTTGAGTCAATATATTTATTGACTATTTGTATTTATCATTAAAACAGCCCAATTCCTTTGCTAATTCTCCTAATGGCAGATTTCTCTCCCGGTTATCGTTTACCAAGAACTTGCAGTACATCATCTACATTAACTGTGTATCTGTCTGGACATGCGCATTGACAGTTGTTAGAAAGGGTTTACCAGATTTGAGGACAGGAGCTTGCTTTAAACAAAGGCTCTTGGGCTAAGTACGGCGTGGAGCAGCCTTTCATGGCATCTCTGTGGATGAGACAGAGAAAGATGCAGTTCATAACTAGGCAAACGACCACCCCCAAGGTGTGCTGTGCACTAGAGCGGTAGCTTCTGCTGTCTTCCCAACACCTTAGAGCGTTTCCTTTGTTAGCCTGAACGAAATGTTAGTAGGCTGCAGAGAGAATGCATGCATGATGCAAACTTGATCAACCGCTTCAAAAGACTAGCCAAGAAATACTCCAAAGAGACAGCAAGTACAGAGATGAAGTATGAAATTTAATAACAGGGCAAAACAGGAAGAAGGTAGAAATTCAAATTTACATTAAAATGAAGAAGCGACACACAAAAAGTCTAGAAACAAAAGACAAGAGTAGAAAACATAACTACAGTTCGTAAAGAAAAAACAATGTTTCAAAACATTTTAGCTAAAGCACCAAAGGATTCTATGTGGTTATGATTAGAGGTTGGGGCCAGAAAGCTGATGCGGTTTCCCAGTTAGATTGTCAAGAAGACAAATCTAGGGAGGTGATAGCTCTTGTTGGGTCACATGTTCCGTGCTGTGCTTGGTTGTGATCTAGGAGGGCTTTTGATGGACTGGAGCAAACAGCAGTGAGCAGTTAAGGTAGTGAGAAAACACAAAACGAGTAAAGGAAATGCAGGAGAGCGCCCCTCCTCATGCAAGATCCACTCCGGCTTAATCGGAAGTCAACTTTTAAGGTATCTTCACATTATCAAATCTGTACAAGTGTTCTTGCTCAGTTTTCACAGAAATATCATTTTCAGATTCACATTTGATACTTTATTTCTGTGTTAATAAATTACATATACATGTAAGGATTCCGTAACAGCAGTAAAAAGAAACACAACTGACTCAATGCTGTATAATTCTGATGGAGGTTGTGGAGTTGAGCTCACCTAACGGGAGAGCAGCCTATCCGCTGTGTCATTGGCTTTGTGCTTAACACTGATCCGTGGAAAGGGTGGAAGGTATTGCCTTGTGCAAGACATGGGCTCACAAAGCATGGTCTTTACTCCAGTAGCATGATTGCCACAAGTATCAACTAAAGAGGTCTGGATGGGCACGGGGTTGGGGGAGTTTCCATCAAGGTGTGTTATAAGACTCCTTGTGGGGGCTCTGATGCAGGCAAGTGAGAAGTCCTGGTATTTGGTAAGAAGAGCTGGAGTGTGAACACTCCTAAGGTGGTAATCCTTCCCCTGTATTGTCCTGAGATGCTTATAACCCCTGCAGGAAAGAGAGCAACAGACACAGAGACACACAGAGAACGATTAATTCAATGAACAGGGGACAAGCTCACAGACTCTGTATTTTCTAGGCTACTGGTAACTTGAGGATGTGCTAAGTGGCATCCCACTTAGAAAGGTAGCAAGCTAGAAATTTTAACTGAGAGGAACAGCAAGAAAACTTGGGAAGAGGTGACATATACCATGACTTCAAATGATACCCCTTTGATCACATAGATGAGGGGTTTGCATGGCTCTTCTCAGTTACAGGAAACAGTAGAGATGATACCGGAAGACCACAGAAGAGTAGATAATCCTAGAAACAAGAGGGTGTGGATTTCTTAATGATGGATTTGATGCCCCTGCCACCCAAATGTACTATGTTTCTGGAAGTCAGGGGCCAGCAAGCATAGTGAGCCTGTGGAAGAAGACCCTAGGGACTGCCCTGGATGAACAGGTTCTGCTGAATTCCTTTGTAATTCTGAGATGACCATAATAATTAATATCTTTTCCAGTATCTTCTCAGAACACTTTGTAGACTTATCATTTAATGCTTGAAAAGAGAAAGATTTCCCAATGACTTTTGTTTTACTTTTGATATTAGTAATATGCTCTTATATAAACAGTAATATGCATATTTTAATTGAATACTCTTATTCGTGGGTGGTTATTGTTCCCCTTTGTAGTAACTCGGCAATGACTATTGCGCATTTGTGTGTATGTTCTTCATGAGCTAGATAAAAGTAAAAAAGATCTCTAATGCCAAAGTCATCTGTATGGTTTGGAGAAACAAATCAAATGACAGTTGAACTTTTTTTTTCTCCTTCTAGAAACAATTAACAGTTGGTAGATTGCACTTTAAAGGGACGGTAATCGCCACAGCCTGTTTTATTGCTGCTTCTCACTGGTTGAGGGCACAGGAATAATGAGCGAATGTGGGATTTTCGAATATTGTTCATCCCACTCAGACCCCGACCACTGGCAAACAAGAATGGTGCAGCAATGGGAGTGTAAAGTCATATTCCACCAGCTAATCTTGCCCAATCCAGGCTGCTTGTGTGGTCTGCCAGGGTGTAGGGAAACCACAGCGGGATGGCTATAGATGCACTCATAAGACTTCCAAGCACACAATGGCTTGCAAGTTCTGCAAAAGAGTCTCTTGTCTTGCTATTGTAATTGGTCTCCAAGAACAAGCACAAATGATAGAAGAGTTAAAAATTACTCCCACAGCGTTCCGTCAGCATCAAAGTGCCTTTCACTTTTCTGAAAGATGTTTCATAGGGAGTGTCAAGAAACATATATGGCCCCATATGTGGTTTTAGAATGGATGAAAGAAAATGAGAAATAGTTGACTTGGTCAAAGGAGAACGGTCAAGTATGTAGTCACATAGGGAGACATGACTGAAACTTGACTCTACTGTTAGTGGCAATTAAATCTGATGTCACAAGGAGCCTTATCTTTGTCTATTTAAGTGCTATTCACACTTTTCCCAGCTACATGAAACACATTTATTAGAAGAGAACATGCATACCCATTGTTCCTAGAACACTGATGAGATTGTGTGTATTTAATTTTGTTGCATGCCACGTTGCTTAATGAGATAATTTAGAACAAGGTTGTGTGGATGATTAAGAATGTTGCCAGGGGCTGCGATGTTAAATCTTTATATACACACAAACATTTCCGGGTCTTTCTACTTCAGTCAGTGACAATTCAGAGGTTGGATATAAGATGATATGAAACTTGAGACATTCCAGAGTCATAATTTAAGCTCAAGAGATCTTCAAATAAAAACAGTGACAAGGAAAAATACTATTGGCTGCCTTATCAACATTATGAATCCTAAATTAGACGGTTTGAAGCTCAATCTCAATTTACAGTAAATGTGGCTTTAAAATATTGCAGTAAACACGTTGGGATTCCAAATTTTCTTCCTCCTTCCCTTCTCTTGCTTGAGCAGCCCTGTTCTATCTGGAATCACTTAAGGTGTATGTTGGAATGGTAGCTGCTTGTCCTATGGAAGGATCCCCTGCTCTCTCCCCCACCTTCTACAGTCCCAGAGGTGGTAGAACACGGTCTGGCTCTTCATCTGCCTTCTCCTGTGCTCTGCTGCTCCCACTGGAAGCCCCGACACTGCCCTGGCTCGAGTCTGCTGAGTACTCAGGACTCTTTTCAGTTTAGATCTTGCAGGCCTCTTCTCCCCTGTTTGCTCTGGGCTCCCATGGTGACTCACATTAAGGAAGCAGGTGGGAGCCTCGTTCTGTTCACTGGACAATCAGCTTCCATAAGAAGAGAGAATCAGTTTAGATATGCATGCTAGCAGCATCCCAAGATAGAAATCTGAGTCATCTCTGTCTTCTTACAAATTAAAATTTGCTCAGAGCAGGGTACTGTGTCTTATTACCTATGTATTCTCAATCACAGAGCAAAGTATCTACATAGTGTAGGGACTCAGTAGCTATTATTTGTTTTATATATAAAACAACCCAGTGGTGGACAAATGCATGCTACGACTGAGCTCTACTTTTATCTCAGAAGTCTCTCTGATGGTCATCCCTGAGGCCTCCCAACCAACAGCACAAACAGAGGGCTTGACATCAGTAGAACGTAGACAATTCTGATAGAGTTTCTGCCTCTGGCACCTGCAGAACAACTTGGACATTGCTCGGCAGTCACACCTGCGCTCCCTTGGAGCCCCTGTCGGTGCAGTGGGTAGTCTGTAGCCAAGCATTCACCGCACCTAATTCATAGCTTGTATAACCTTGAGTGACAATTTCTGAACCAATGATGCTGTCAGGGGAGAATAAAGTTCCCCCTTCCAAACTCAATTAGGCTACATGATCCAGAAACATTTCACCAGTGGGTTTATATCATGCTGCAGGGAAACTGGAGTTATTTTGTCAGGCAAGTATTTACCACAACCAGTTCCACTAAAACAAGATGGATAGCCATATCTGCCAACAAAAAATGATGAAAGAGATGGGTTTAAGATCCATAAAGGAAGAAGGAGGAGACAGAAGTTTATTTTTGATCAGGTTTGCTTTCTGTTTGCTGGAGAGGTCCAACGATCAGTTCCTAAGTGTTTTTCACCCAAGATGTCATAGGGATTCCTAATGCAGTTTTTCCTAATTGCAGTGTAACTGCAATTCTGAGCAATAAAAGACATAGCATTTTAGCTGGCGAGGGTGGGGGGTGTGTGTGCATAAAACCTTTACAGTCAACTCACAGGGGGCACAGACATGAAACATAAAGCTTTCCTCTCTCAGTTTTAGAATGTGAGATCCTGGGTTAGGAAAAAAGAGATCAAGAACGAGATTAAGCACAGTGAGATTGCCTCCTTATACAGTTATATTATAATTAAATAATGCGTTCAATTTTTAAATGATTATACTAAGAGAATGAAATCCATATTTAACTTGAAGGATCCTGATCATATTTTGATCTTTAATAACCATGAAAAAATAAGGTAAGATCTGATTCAGGCTAGTGAGATAAATAGTTGGAGAAGCTAGGGTCCAGTAGTTGAAATCATTTCTAAAACTCGCATGATAAGACACAGAACCAGACATCATGCTGAACTGTAAATAACCACATCAAACTCCAAGGCTGAAGGACGTTTTGCTGCTAACACAGATTCTGCATAAACCTAGATAGAGAATTTCATTGCAATAGAGTATGGTGGTGAGGCATTGAAGCCCTATTGCTCCCGAGATAAAAGCAAGATGGTAGAGAGCCCAAGGGCAACCCCGAGCTATGAAGGGAAGCCTATCTCAAAACTGACAAAGAAAACAAACGTATTAGCTTTAATAAAAAAGAACATTCAAGAGTAATCAAGTTTTGCATCTTTCTCATTGTTTAATGCTTCATGTTTGTATCTCACTCTGTCAATACTGAAATCACTGAGCTACACTGTTAATGAAGAATTGACTCAGAAAGATCAACCAACTCTTCCTGGTCAAGCTGGCCTCCTGTAAAAATTGTCTCATAAAGTGGGATCTGGGGTGGTTATCTCAATGGTATAGTAGTAGCCAGTGTGTGTGAGGCCCAGGATTGCTTCCCTAACACGAGAATCTGAAGATAAAAATCTGGCATGAAGTCCCCATTGTTGCTCCAGACGATGCAGTACAGCCTCCAGAAGGTGACAACACAGCGTAGTGCTTCAACTTAGCCCAAGTAGGCCAGAGCAGAGGGCGGGCATGGTGTGGCTCAGAAGACCTTGACGGCTTTTCTACTGACTTTTGAAAGGCTCTAAAGATAACTGTCTTCACTGGAACAGAACAGGACTGTTCTCCAGAAAGAGGTTAGCTTACTGAATTCCGGGGAACTCGTCACTAACACCCCCTAGTACTCATTTCCACAGGTCCTACTTTTCTAACTCAAAGCCAAGCTGATTCAATTTCCTCTTCACACAAGCGACAGAGAGATGCGTCATTGGTCCTCAATTTATGAACCTTGACAGATGGCATTGCTGATCAATCTTCATGCACCCCTTTCACGTGTTGTCCTATCTGCCCTTCTGTGCCGTCCTTTTGGTAAACGGGCATTGTGGCAGCTAAGCAGATGGAGCAATGGGGATGCACTCGATGGTGAAGGAGAAAGGAAACCATTTTCACACTCGGTAAAGTACAGGCTCCGCAGGAGAGGAGAATAAAGCCAACTTAGGATGAGTGACACTTGAGGGCTTGAAAGGACACAGCGACCTTTGAAAGATGGACGTTAAGGGATGTCTCTAATGGTAAGAAAAACAGAGAAACAAAAGAGCGTGCCACGGGGAAACAGGTTGGTTTTTTTTGTCCCGAAGATATGCCAGTGTGAAAGCAACGCACAAGTCACTCATTATCACCTGTTTGGGGCTCAGTGTGAAGAGCAAAGGTGGACTGTAGAGAGGAACAGACTTCAAGTAAGCAAATTCTGCTTCCAATCTGGCTATAATACTCAGCAAAGAGCGACGCGGGGGAACTGGCCTCACTGGGAAAGCAAGGTAACTAACACCTGCCCCACAGCACCCTGGGACTGTTGAGCATAAAGACAACAAACAAACCTATGACGGGAAAGAGATGTCCGGGAAGCACTGAAGCTGCTGTGCATCTCTGCCGTAAGGACGTCCTCTAGTGGGCGTGGCCGCAGGGAGAGGTCGTGATTGAGAGTCAGAGAACTACTGAAGGTTCCTTTGACGTTTGGAAACACTAACTCTGGGCTAAGAAAAGCACATCGCGATTCTGTTCTTCTCACCCAGGTTGCAAATGTGCTATATGGAAACACAGACACTGAACTCCCTAAAACCAGCATTGACCTGAAGTGGATCTGAGTTGGAGGCGAGGCTGTGACTAGATGGCAAATAGGAAAGAAAGTTTTGGTCACGGCCAGCAACTTCACTGTGCGATGTTGGGACAATTATATTCTTTGAAGATGCACCTCCCAATTATTTTTTTTCACCTACAAAATGGGTGAATGAATATGCACTAGAATTTCCACCTTTTAGGGTCAGGTGAATGTACACAGCACAATGTTCCTGGTCCAGCGCCTGCTGCATGGCGAGTAATCAGTACTCAGTGTTGTCGTCCCATTTCCCCCAGTTTGACAGTGAGACCTGCCGATGTGTGTTTTCTCTGTTCCATTTTGCCTTGCCGATTGTCCATCACGTAGCCTTCCTGCTCGGCCAGAGCCGCCTGTGCCTAAGCCTCCATTGAAATGCTTATGCAAACTCTACCTTTCCCATCATATGTCTCTATTTTCTAATCTCATCTCTTAGTTTTGCCTGTGTTAAAATTATTTTATTGATCCTATTATGGTCTCTGATGAAACTTAGCATGTCAACATTTATGATTCCCAACACGGTTGCCTAGCCTGAAGTCCTCCTGGGTTCATTCTGAGACCTTTGATTTCCTTAAGGATTTCTTCACAGCAACACTCAAACAGAATATTCAAAAATATTTGCCACGTTTTATTTTCTCAGATGGAAAAGAGTTAATGCTATATGAGGGGTATTTGAAAGTAATTAGTATGTTTTATGTGCATGTGTGTGTGTGTGTGTGTGTGTGAGAGAGAGAGAGAGAGAGAGAGAGAGAGAGAGAGAAAGAGAGAGAGAGAGAGAGAGGCAGATATTCAACTTTTTTCTCCAGTCATTCTGGCTTCTCTCTCCCTTCCTTTTATAGAAGGTTTGGCCCCTCTTGCCTAGTGAAGTTCCATTTACCCAGTTAAACAGTTAAATGCCATCCTTTCTGAGCATCCTCCAACTACACATAGCCCTCTCTTTCTCCTTAGCACCAAATGAAGGGGTTCAGCTTTCCTCGTACACACTGACATTTTGTTTATACCACTAGGCACTTTTGAGCCATACTCTCTTCTTTCTGCAGGGCCCCGAGATCAAGCACTGTGTTTCCTGGTAACTGCATACATTTTGGTGGAAGGGGGAGCTGATCAAGACCAGTTTCTCCTGGTTTCTTATTGGGTTTTTCCTAAAGTGCCCAGGGTGGACCATGCAGTACTATTTTAGAAGCGTGGAAGTGGTTCAGATATGTGTTGGAACTAGAGGAAAGATATTTTATTTCTACCTTCCGTTCCCCCCCAAGTCATGTTACTACTTTAAATTCTATCACAGAGACTTCCATTACAATCTAAAAACAAAAGGAAACAAAAAACAACAAAAACCCAATATTCTTTCCACACTGCATTAGAAAGGGATTAACTTTGAATAATTCTTTAGCAGTACACAGAGGACATGATGATATATTGTTGCTTCTTTTCCTAGTAAGAGTCTTAGGGAGATATTTTGTTATTGTCTTTCTCCATTATGACTTATGGGATATTTTAAGGGAAATTCTATGTTAAGGTTCCAATAGAGATAGCCAAAGCTTTGTGACGTGTGTAGTGTAATTAACTCTTCGAATTTTTCATCCTCTATCCTTTTAATTGAGGCAATCACATTGACTGTTCAAAGTCTATGTAGCTATTTAAGGTTTTTCCAATACCCTGGGCAGTCATAACAGGTGTAGGGTGGATTAGCATTGCCCACCGAGGGATGGGAATCCATGAAGGAAACTGAAGACAAACATTGCGTTTGTTGAATTCAGGTTGCTTCTATCTCAGCACACATAGCTCCACTTAAGTTGACCATTACAGCAAAAGCCACAACACACACACACACACGTACACACACAAAGAGCAGCATGGAGCTAACCACACGACTCCACAGATGATGCAGACAAACTTGAGTAGAAACCAAGATTGTTCTACCTCTTTTCATAACAGGTTAGTGCTGGCCCTCAGTGTTGGTGTACAGTTTTTATGGCATGGGAAAATAGGGATGTTTCTGCCCTATAAAAATAAATGTGTTGAAGTCTTTAGTTTGAGCTCACACAACGTCAGAAAGTTCCAAAGGCGTTGGCACAGTACAAAAAAATAATAAAAGAAAAATAACAAGAGAATCCAACAAACAAATATATATCACCAAAACACATGGCAAGAGGGTAAGAACATTCTAGGAGTAAAGCGACTAGTTTCTCAGATTAATGCAACAATTTCCAACACCGTTGTGGAAAATAACGCATAAGAGCGAGAAACTCGTGGGTCTTTTTAAGGGTAGGGAGATGGGCTAGCTACCAATAGCCACTTGACTTTAAACTGTTCAATTGAGCATTTTCTCCTTTCAAAGGTTGAAAGCACAGAACTTTCATTGTCTTAACTTTTTAAGCATAATGAAGAGCTGTGGGCAAGAACAAAAAATAAATGCATGCAACTATCGTTAATAGGGAAAAGGATACATGGAACATAGACACAGAAAGGAACTGATTCCTTCACTGTATGCATCATGCTATACACTTCTTTCCAAACCTGAGTTCAGCCCATGTGGTTGTTCCTGCATGACAGCTTTTTTTTCTACTCTATAAAGGGTTGGGGAGAAAGATAAGTAGGAAGCAGGATTATGGGTTTAAGTAAAGACAATACTTTTGGCGTCAAAGAATGCAAGGTGGCCAATGGGGCCTAAAAACAGGGAAATTTTCACTGGAGATAAGGACTCGTAATTCCTCAAAAAATGAAAACTTACCACATCCTGTGCAAATTTCTCAAAAGATGTTCTGCGATCCATTGAGTTTCCAGACTTAAATGTGTGGTGTGGGGTAGGGTGAAGGGGAACAAGGAAACATTAAAAAAAAAAAAGCAAGAAAAACAGAACAGAAAAAGACAGGATGGTAAAGTAACACTCCACTGGGGCCATGGATGAAACTCATGACCACATGGCAATGGGACTGCCACGGGGCTTCTCACCACTGGATCCAGGTTTTTTGTTTGTGAGTGACTTCATCATAAAACCCCAAAATTATACGTGAGCAAACAAAGTGATGCAATTTAAAGCAAAATTAAGATAAGCAGAAATGAGGAAGATACGGTAAGCTTTTATGCTGACAGTTGCAGAGCCTAAATATCTGAAAATTTGGTGGAATTTCCTTAGAATCAGCTTCTAATTTCTATGAAGGTTGGATTTCTACAGATAACATTAACTTGGTACAGACTTTCTGTAGGCTAGACTTTGCTCAAAGGACGGATATCCGCCTTGATTCTGTCTCTTATCAAAGCCTCTAGCTGCAGTGACTGAGCACAGGGTTTAAAAGACGACTTACTTTGAAATATCTTTGTTCTGTCCTCCGTCAATGAAACTTATTTTCTCTCTAGTTACCTGAAGTTCACCTGAACTTCAGAGAGCCATCAGTCCTGTGGCTCTAAGCGGTGAGATCATGTACTGACTGACTTGAGTATCTTCAAACTTGTATCAGTTGGCTATAAATTTGTGTACTTTTAATTAATTAAAATGAATTTTAAACATCAACAGTTGCCACATTGGGCAGTATAGGTACTTGCAATGATTTTTATCTGTAAAGGCAATGGGCTATGAAAAAAAATCACAGTATTTTAAGTCATAAATTAACAGAACTGTAGCTTAATCATAGAAATTTAAGAATCTATGGGTTTCTTAACATTAAAAAGTAATGAATAATGTTGATTTTCTCTACATGTTTTTGTTTAATGTTACATTGATCATCTAAGGGATTTATGTGTCATGAGACATCAATTACAAACAATTAATGAAGTCTATCACTACCACCAGCACTACTATTATTGCTCCTACTACTACTTCCCAAATGTGTGTGCTTGTCATCTTAGTTGGGAATAGGTTATCAAGATACTAAGTAGTTTGGGAGATAAGTAAAATGAAACGATTCATCTGCCAACACTTTTGCTGTTTAGCAGCTATCTTTGAAAAAAGTAAGTTTCTATTTCTCTACAAACATACAAACGCTGGCCTTGTAAGCAAACACAACTGCCTTCAAGTTTCGGCACTCGACTTATTTCTACTTGGAGTTTTTCATTTCCTTTAACCAGAAATACTAAAGATTAACATCAAACATGAAAATAGCATCTAATAGGCTTTGTAAAACATGAACATCTGCCAAAGCAACCGAAAAATGATACACAGAGCAATCAACAAACAGAAACAAAACCAACTTAAATGGCCCTTAGAAATGGATGGGCGGGGAAAGGTCTTAGAGAATGACTACTTACCATGTTATTAAAACCCTGGCCCAACAGAGATAGTTACTTTCCTTAATTACAACTAGGAACTAAGGTCAAGAGAGGTCACAAAGAACCAGTACCTTTCGCTTTGCCTGTAGAAGTTCCTGGTAGGCACTAGATCTTATAAAGCGGGGATAGGAGTCACTCTTCATCAGTTTGTAAATGTGCTCCTGGAAAGAGAGAATGGGTAAGGGGCTCCTTTATCAGTTTAGTAAAGCATTGTAACGAGGAGACTCAGGTGCTAACAAACAAATGCAGAGCTTCAAAAAGCAACTGTAGTGCTGATAAGAACATCTAGTGTTTACAGGACATTTGGGTTTTTCAGGCCATCATTTCTTTCCCAGATCAATGTTTACATTGGGATAGGAGCTACTCTGGAGGAGAAACCATATGTTCTCATTTTAATAATAGAATTTACCCAAGAGGACATAACTTCACATCAGTATGACAATTTATATGGAAACTTTGAAAATTGAAACAAATCTGTAGACTCCGAGTCCAAAGTGGATAATGTGACGTAAAGACCGTACAGCCATCCTGGAGACTCTTGGCACCTACAGCTGCTGGGTGAGCCAGGCAGTTCAAGTGGATCACACTCTTGGGAATCAATGCCATGATAGATTATCTTTTACACCTACTTTAACTCAGAACACAAGCCTGAAATTAGTTGTTGGGTTAGTGAAAGGACAAATTTTCCAATGTTTGTTTTTTTTTTTTTATATGGGAATCTGTTGGTCATCCATTCCTAATGAGTGCAGAGTTCTCCCTCTCTCTCCCCTTTGAACTGGGGGTCAAGATTCATGTATTTTTGATAAGGGCTTTACTGAGGAGCTACACCCTAGCCTCTCTTGTATTCTACAGATGACTGCTGATGGACGAAGAAGTCAAGCAAGCAAAGAACACATGTCATTTAACTCCAACATGATCCAAACCCGGGAGGTTCTGCTCTGGTTTAGGGAAACTTATATGTTCCATTGTCTTCCAAATCTAGTGAAATAGCAGTTAGTTGTACAGCTATGCATGATGATGAGAGTGTCCTGGATGGTCCATGGAATTCTCATGTACAAACACTAAATTTATATTTTAAAAAAATCCCCAGGGGTTTAAAAGATGACTTACTTTGAAATGTCTCTGTTCTGTCCTCAATCAATGAGACTTATTGAATGTCCAGTTACCTGAGCTGTAAACACTCCAGAGAGCCGTGGGCCTCATGGCTCTGAGAGCTTAGACTGTGTGCCTACCTGAGCATCTTCAAATGTGTATCTTCCTGGTTCCTTCACGCTCTGTGTGGTCTTGTCGTAGCTCTTGGAATCCAAGTTAATGGCACTGGGGGCCCCAGGAGCCAGAAATTCCTGCCATATTTCCTGCACCCGAGAGGGTACTTCTCGGATAGGCCTTTTCTTCAGGTCCTCCACTGCCAGCCAGAACCTACAACACACCACAGGACCTCTGAGCCCCGAAGCCGCACCTGGGCATTCTTGCAATGTTAACTCACTACTCTAGCAAGCTCACTCTTTTTGGGGATTCCAATATCAGGCCCCCACTAGCTTTCTTTTTCTTTCAAGACTCATATTCAAAAGCATAAATGTTAGTTTTTGCAAGTTTTATGCTGTGGGATAACCCCTCCGCATGCTGTGACTATGTTTAATTATCATTGGTTAATAAAGTAGCTGATTTGGCCAATAGCCAGGCAGAATAGAGCCAGGTGGGAAATGCAAGTAGAGATAAGGGAGAAGAAGGGCAGAGTCAGAGAGACACCAGCAACTTCTGGAGAAGCAAGATGTGAGGTAACAAGCCATGAGACTTGTGGTAAAATATAGACTCACAGAAATGGGTAAATTTAGTTGTCAGAGCTAACTAATAATAAGCCCGAGCTAATAGACCAAACAGTTTGTAATTAATATTAAGCCTCTGAGTGATTATTTCAAAAGACCTCGGGACTGGGTGGGACAGACATTTACAGTTTTGTTTTTAATTTTAAGATAGGGTCTTGTATAGCTCAGGCTGGTCTTGACTTTCCTAAGTTGCTAGAGATGATCTTGATAAAGAAATGTGATAGGAATATAATAGACAACTCAAGAAATACATGTGTATATACATATATAAGACATATTTAATATCTATGCCTGCATGTTCCTAAATGGGCCATCCTCTTTAGTTTTCTTTTACTTTCACTTTCTTTATTATAGGTGAGTGCATGTGTGTGTGTGTGTGTGTGTGTGTGTTTGTGTGTGTGTGTGTGTGTGTGTGTGCGTGTGTGTGTGTGTGTGTGTCTGGTGGGTTAATATAGATGTGCTTGTGGGAGTTCAGTTTTTTTTTCTTTTCTCTGTGGATTTTTTTGAATTATATCAACAATCCAATCCAAGAACCACAGATTGAACCTAGGGTCTCACATACGCAGAACTTGCTGCACAAGTTCTTTACCACAGAACCACAGTCCACACCCCACCTTAGATTCTGAGTGTCTTTCATTGGTTTGGAGTTTACTGAGTTGGTGAGACTGGCTGGCCATTGGGGCCTGGATGTCTTCCTGTCTCCACCTGGGTAGCACTGACTGCTGTGTGATGCACCGTCACATTCAGACTTGTTTTTCACATGGGTTCTGGGCATCAGATTCGGATCCCCAGGCCTACAGAGCAAGTCCTTGCTAAGCAAGCCATCTCCTCAGCCCTAGACTTCTTATATGTGATATCGCTTGGGGAAATTAGTCCAGCACAGGGATAATTAAACATAAGAAATAGCAAAGGTGTAACAAAAGTAAAGACTTCGCAGTGACTCAGTTCCTCCCTGAAGCCCAGTATTAATATACTGCACTACCTATGTCTTTGCTCTCTGATTTTAGACAGGATGTCTCCTCATCACCCGCTCTCAGCCTGCAAGCCTCTGTTAAGATGTCTGTGGTGGCTCTAGGTGAGCCACCTATTCTCTTATCTAACTAAGGACTCAGCTCCAGCATCCCATGGGGCCACTTGTTTTCTTGAAAAGTTTACTTAGTAAACCCAACAAAACCCCCAGGATTCTCCAAACCCCACAAGACAACAAGAGAGCATACTCAAGAATCCATGACAGACGGAGAAAATGAAAAGATTCCAGATCTGACCAGAGTCATCCTGCCTCAACACTGAGGCATCTGTCACCATTATGCATGTTTCTGATTAATTCCTAAAGAGAACGCAACAAGTAGACTTTTGCTAGCTTAGCGCTCATGAAAAGAAATAGATGCCAATATCCTTTTATAAATGAATTTCACAGAGCCTAGTAAGACACGGCAAAGAAAAAAACAGTATATCAGGTTTCAAAGAACAACCAATGGAGAACCTCACCAGAAAAAAAGGGGAGAATTTTTCATGTAGTGAGAACATATTGTTTTAATCGTCTTAAGCAGATCTATGAACATTCAAATGCCTCCTATTTAAAAAGTTTGTCCTAGGTGTCCCTTGAGTTAGGAAATATTACAGCAGATCGGAATGTTGAGGACAGAGGGGCAGAACAAGTGCCCTGGCCTCTTTCTCTGCACCCTGCATCATTAGTCTCAACAGCCCTGCTGTGCCTATTCTTAGCTAAAGGCTGAGGAGCCATCCACAGCTCTACTGAATCTAAAGGCACACAATTAAAAAAATAAAAATAAAAGCTTTCCTTTGACTTTTGTTCTAAGGTCTTTGAGACATTCACTCTCTTTCTTACGGGAGACAAGCTGTTGGAAGTTAATAATGATAGGTGTTGATGTTTTTTAAAATAACCATACAAGTCCTATTGATCACTGTTAAGATTGAACTGTGAAATGCCCCACAAAGGGGTTCCCCATGTCTTGAATGCCTGGTCCCCGGTTTGGTAGTGGTATTTTAGAAAGCTGCAGGAGCCTTATCATTTAATAAAGACACATGATAGGCATAAAATAGACAGTTTAAAAATACATCCACCCATACACACATATAATATTTATGCATCCATGTTCTCTGCTTCCTAGATCAGCATGATGTGAGCAACCCTAGCCTCCCACTCCCACTGCCATGACCTGAGTTGCTCTGTCATGCTTTCCCACCATGAAGGACTAAAATTCCCTGAGTCTGCATTATTATGTGAACAGTGACTGATAGAGACCTTTTCCATTTTGTCAGAATATCAGGCTTGGGATTGTAATTTTTTATGGTGTCAATTTCAAAAGTTTTACATTTATGTAGTCAACAAATCCAGAGGAAGTGCAAAAATGAATTATGAAAAGGAACTGATAATGCTGGATAACTTTTGTCTTGCTTTCTTGCATCTTTAGTGTCAGAAATGAAATTTGTTTACATCATTTTGTAATAATACGAGAGCAACAGGTCTATTACATCTAGAATAACTAGAAAAAGCAGTGGCTCTTTAACTCATAATGACAAAATGTGTCTTACCTTAAGTTCTCTGAGCTGAATTCTGATTCTAGAAACTTAAGGAACTGCTCTCTTCCAACTGGGTCTTTCAATGCCTCATCCATGCCAAAACCCCATCGTTTTACTCTCTGTTGACTTGGTTCTTTGCTGTTGGAGAGAAAATGAGACTAAATATATTCTTTGTATTACAATTTCCATTTGGGGGGTGGTTGAGGTGGGGCAGGGTCTCACTGTGTGGCCCTGTCTTACCTGGAACTCACTGTATAGACCCCTGTTGGCCTTGAATTTACAGAGATCCACTTGCTACTGCCTCCCATGTGATAGGATTAAAGATATGTGCCACTATGCCTAGGCAAATTCCTCTTTTCTTTATCATACATACCTTAGAAGAATGACTATCTTTAGCTTATCTTCTAGAATAGTAATATATCACTGATGATATACTTTTCATGAAATCACGGGGAGGTATAAATTAGATTAATAACACAATCTGTAACTAAGAGTCTGGACAAATTCATAGCAACTTTGAGAATGGCATTCCCCCTCTCATTTTATGTAGATGAAAAAGCTGATGCATAAGCAGTTATAACATGATACTTCTATATGAGAAATAAGGGGCAAAAATCCAGCTATTATTACCCAGAGCCTTATTTCATCCACTATACAGTTCCAGTCTGACATTAGTCATTCTTGTAATGATGCATTTGTACCTAAAAGGCCTCATTTCTACATATGACTCTGTTACAATTAAATATGAACAGTATTTAGTCATGGATTGGGGGGTTCCAGATTCCTCATATATATGTACAAAACTTGTGACTGAAGAGTGAATTGGTAAATATTTGAGATCTATGGCTGGATATAAAAGAGATGGCTCATAAATACAACCTGGAGCCTTGTGTGATATCACAGGTTTGTAGTCCCAGTGACGAGGAGTTAAGAGGTAGAAGGCTAAGGAGCTGGGTGTCATCCTTAGCTACATAATGAGTTGAAGGTCAACATGAGCTACAGGAGACCCTGCCTAAAGCAAAACGAAACAGAAGTGCTATTGAATACTGATACTGCCTTTGTAAAGATACATGAAACCACCTCTGAATGAGCCTCAAGATGGATGTTGCAACTCCCCACATAGCTCACCAAAGAAATCTGGAGTTCTAAATTATGCTTGGGTTTTTAAAAGTCAGTTTCTCTGTATTCATGGTGAGTTTATCTAGTTTTAAAATGAGGTTTATATAGGCGTGTTTGTCCTGGGCTTAACTGAGTGAGGGTTTGGCATCCATTTTACCTAAACACAAGCCTGTACGACTAAAAGCATTTTCAAATGATTTATTAGCAGGGGTTGAGTCTTAAAAAAGGAAGGATTTGAACTCTGAATAACTTACCTTTAAAATGTCACCCCTAATTTTGGGTCAGTTCTTTCTTTCAGCAGTATAGATTTGTTTCAAAAATTAAAGTTTTAGAATATATAAAACTCACACACACGATATTCTGGAGCATGCATATTGTGTAATGTTTAAATCAGGGTAAATACATCTTCTCAAGCAGCATGTCTCTAAGGTATTCAGGATCCCTTTGTCTAGAGTTTTCAAATACACAACACATAGATATCAGCAGTCACTCTACTTCAAACAGCATACTAGAGCTCCTAGATCCCATGCAACTATTATTTAATGTTCATTGATCAACCTTTCCTTATGCCCCCTTCTCTTCTACTTTTCCTAACCTATGTAACCACCATTTACTCTCAGCTTCCTGGTTTTTTATATTTTGTAAGATCGTATGGTTCTCTTGTTTCTGTATGCCATTTAACTCATATAACATAGTGTTTTACAGTTCCATCCAGGTTGCCATGAATGACTAGATTCCATCCTTTCTGGTGGAAGAATGATGTGGGATTTCCTCTGTATGCTGTGATTACCATCAATAAATAAAGAAACTGCTTTGGACCTATAGCAAGATAGAACTTAGGTAGGTGGGGAAGACAGACTGAATGCTGGGAGAAAGAAAGGTGGAGTCAGAGAGAAGCCATGTAGCCACCAGAGATGGATACTGGAACTTTAGCCAGTAAGTCACAGCCAAACAGCGATATACAGATTAATAGAAACGGGTTAAACTAATATGTAAAAGTTAGCCAATAAGAAGATAGAGATAATGGGCCAAGCAGTAATTTAATTAATACAGTTTCTTTGTGATGATTTTGGGGGTCTATATGGCCAGGATATGAACAAGTGGCCAAGTGGCCTTCTCACTATAGAAGAACAGTGCTCTAGAAGCAGGCCAGATCTCAGAGTGGAAGCCCATGTCTGAAGTCTCTTTTTGACTAAGAATGATAAATTATGGATGCTGCAGAGCAAAGCAAAACCAGCTCTACAAGAAGTCAGTTCCTAACTCTACTATGTCACACGCACGCTCTTAAGTCACTGACATACTTGAAAGGAAGAGACCGTATCTTTACCTTGCTTCAAGTTCCCAGAAGGTAGTATCATCTGAGAGCCAAGGGTTGGAAGGGTCAGGTGGCACAAGAAACGGGTCATATTCTACATACTGTTCTGTATAACTTAGTAGACTAGGGAGAAAACAGAGGGAAAAAAAAAACATTTTCAGCTTCATTTTTCAACCTGAAACAATACTGTGTTCAAAGTAAGGGAAACAGCATGAATATGGATGGCCAGGGAATCCACATCTACTTACAGAAAGAAATCCAACAGCAATTTCTACGTTTCCACATCCTGCATGCAACAACTTACATCTGGCAGGCAGATGTGGTTGAGGATTCCTCCTTCCAGCCTGAATGTGGAAGCGAGTATCCTCTTGTAAAGACTACATGGCCAGTTCTGCCTGAGCAGTAAGTACTGAGTGACATTCCCATCCTGGCTAGCTAGCACATTCCTAGCAGTGCAGATGGTGACCAAGTTGGAGAAAGGATTGGAAGACAAATCTTGCCTCAAATATAGATAGGACTCACTAGCTAATATTTTTTAAAGAATCCTATCAAAAACAAAAGGTAAGCAGATGGAGTAAAGTTGGAAAAGAATAATTGGGAGACTCGTTAAGCAAACAACATATATTTTTATTAAGAATAGACTTTTATTTTCTAAGTCACTTCCTCTGTGCAAGGGGAGGGAAATGAGGGATGGTTATAATATCCCATGTTTGTTTATGTTTGTTAGCAGAATCCACATTGGAAAAACATAAGCCACTAAAAGTATTTTAATTCACTGAAAATATGATGTTTTATTTTCACAAACACAGATTTTTTAATTAAGAAAAGGTAAATCTAAAATTGAGTTTAATTCAAGTTCTTAACACATAGAAGAATTCATTATGAATTTTAGTGAATTTAGAGAGTTACCAGGTTGCCAAATAGTAGACAATAAATTAATAGGTTTGTTTCTACCAGGTGTGAGAAGAAGCCACTCCCATCAACCGGATTCTTGGTTCCACAAGGATTGGACTTCTGAAATGTTAGATAATCATTATTCTATTGTCTTTAAACTATGACGAGAGACTTCTTCAGATATTTTTTCATGGGCAAAAATAATACAATATAGTCCAGCAAATGTTTCAACATTTACTTTCACTGGCCTCCAACCACCTGGTTACTATCTTCAACACAGCTGCCATATGACATTTAAAGTTTATAGCATGGAACTGGAGTGATGGCTCAGTGGTTAAGAGCACTGGCTGCTCTTATAGAGGACCTAAGTTCGATTCCCAGAATCCATATGGTGGCTCACAAACATCCCTAACTGCAGTTTCAGGGGATCCAATGCTTTCTTTTGTCCTCCATGGGCAGCAGACACACACATGCATAGACATACATGCGGACAAATCACAAACACATAAAATAAAAAGAAACACTTCTTTAAAAAATAAGGAATGTATTGATACCTTAAATGCTTACCTATCAGCAACTTTTGACATTTTTAATCGATGTCTATCTAACTGTATTTGCCAGTATTTTATCTGAAAAGAAAGTTGAAGACATAGTTGCATAAACAGGGCATCTTGATTCTCTACTCTAAATTCCAATTCTCGCTGAGTCCCTTCTAGAAAAAAATCTAAAGCTAGAAAAATGCGAAAGCAGAAAACTCTGAAAGGGTTGAAAATACATAATCTATTTGAATGTAAACATAACCAGTATAACTTTAGAACAGCAATGCATTTGATTTCAATGCTTGCTTCAAAAAAATGTAACTTTATCTGAAAAGTGCTATGTTGGGTTTTAAACATTCTTGACAAACAACTAGATTCAGAATCCAATTACTCTGCAAAGATTTAACTCATAAAACAAATGGAGTATTATTGGTTACCATAATTTTAAAATAAATTTTACATCCTTGTGTTATCCAAAGAAAGGATTAGAATTATGTATTTTGAAAGTAATTTTATCAGCTCGTGGCACATGCCCATATAGATATAAATACACAATAAAACTACTTTAGAAAAGAAACCCCGAACTACTTTTTCCTGATGGTAATTATAGATACAGCATAAAAACTAACATTAACATACTGATAAAGCACAGAGCAGTAAAATATTAGGGAAAATAATCAAAAGTGGAGGATCATCCCTCTGATTAAGTCAACTATGATTTGATAGGAGACTTTGGCATTGGCTTTGAAATATTTCTTGGAGACAAATTAACTTTGAAAAAGGAACATGCAGATCATGATGACACACGAGGACTGATCATGCCAAACCTCAAAAAGTTAGAGAAATTAGGGCTGCAGAAACAGAAACGCCCACATTCTCTGGTGATCATATCAGCTCATGTGGGAAATAAGACTCTGTCGCTAAGCTGCTGCCCACTCCTTTAAGGCACAGCTCTAGGGTACAGAGCAACTCTCAAGGCAGGTGCATGGTTGGGAAAAATTGTCTGAAGGCAAAGAAGGGAAAACTTAGTGAAGAGTTTTGAAAAGCATTTCCATGTATTATATGTCTCAAGGATCATGTCTTAGAATCAGATCAATGCACACACAGGACTGCTGGAGATTAGCCCCCAAGGTCTTGCACAGGCCAAACAAACACACTTCCAACTGAGCTTACTTCTGCCCCTTTGTTTAACATGTTGTTTTGTTTTTATTTTGAGACAGAGTCTGTGCTCAAACACAGTTCTCCTGGAAACTTTGATCCTCCTACTTTCAGCCTCTGCAAGCCGGGATTACAGGCATGTGCCACCATGACTGGCTCCCACTACTTTTCCATTGTAAATCTCTATGAAGCAGTTGAACATAAAAAGAACCTTCCAGATTCCACCCAGAATGAATGCTCATTCTCTCCTCTGCGTAGCTGCTGTCCCACGAACCCTCAGTTGGCCATTTCACAGGTGGACGTACCTGTTGGTGCAGCTCATCTTCTGTAGGAGGCTTGGTTTCTGGTGTAGGTGTGTGGGTAGGACTGTGGCTTCGGATGTCATTTTGTAAACCATAGACTGACTATAGTAAAATAAGAAAAGGGTCAGGACAAAATATCCCTGGTAACCAGAGACTGTCTAAAAAGCACATGCTATCGTGTATTCAGTGAACTACTAAAAATTAATTTCATGATGTTTCTTATCAAAAATCTAAAAATCAAAGCAGTAGTAGAGAAGAGGAAGGCAGGAGGGATAAATATCACCAAGGATACTTGAAGAATAAATAAGGAATCATTACTTTATATCTACCTAAAATTACATATAATACAGAGAGAGAGAGAGAGAGAGAGAGAGAGAGAGAGAGAGAGAGAGAGGTTGTATTCTTTGGAGTAATAATGTCCACAACCCCCAACTGTGTGCTAGACAAACTGAGCTGACATACACTGATTCTTTCTTTCCACAGCACTTCATTGCATTCCACCACAGGTTTCTGCCATCACTGATGGCGTGTGAAAAGCTCTCCTGTTACTCTTGGCTTTCTGGAAGGAAGGCGGAGGAGGCTCAGCTCACATATCAACACAGGCCAGTGCTAGAAGGGGGGGAGCAATGACCTCAGCACACCCAATTTCCGTCTTGTTTACCTCTCTGCTCTCTTCTCCCAGTGGTCCTACTGCTCAGTCAGCCACAGGAAGGGCATTTTGAATAATTCAGGGAGAAGCGGGAGCACAGGGCCCTGTTCAGAGATCTGACTGACTTTTGAATTCTGTTTGGCTGCACTAGTGGAGTGAGCCGAGGGTTCGCCAGGAGTAGATGAAAGGAACCGGGAATGTCTACACAGCTGGGCTCACTGTGGACTGCCTTTGCTCTTTGTCTCAGAGAGTTCCGAGTGGCAAAATCCTTGCTAGTTGCATCTAAATGGACTTTGTGACTCTTTCTGTGGCTTTCCTGTTCTAACATAGAGGGAAACTACCTCAAAAGAAAAAGTACTTGGGCTATGTTGGGATCTTTGAAGGAAGAAAAGAACAACATGAAATAAGGTTCCTAAACCTCAAAAAAACAAACAAACAAACAAAACCTTAGTTTTGGTTCATCTTCATGTAGAAGCACCTACTATAGAAGAATGCTGGAGTTACATGGGGCTAAAACCACAGAAAAGAAGGTCTTCTGAGGCACAGAATGCTCTTTGTCAATGATACCAATTTCTAGGCTATTCTTAGAATGACTGGTGCTGGCTAGAGATACTTGTGTGTATGTGTGTGCGTGTGCTTGTGTGCATGTGTTCTGTGTGGGTGTGAGTATGCTGTGGGACAAAGCTTTTTTATCCTACCACTTGTATAATTTGTAATAAAATTCTGATTGGCCAGTAGCCAGATAGGAAGTATAGGCTGGGCGATGGTGACCAGGCAAGAAGTAGAGGCATGGCAATGAGAATTATGGGAAGAGGAAAGTTTCAGTTTGGGGTCATTACCCAGACACAGAGAAAGCCAGACACAAAACAAGCAAGATGTGACTGCCTCGCTAAAAAGGTACCAAGCCACGTGGCTAACACAGACAAGAATAACGGGCTAATATAAGTTATAAGAGTTAATAAGAAGCCTGAGCTAATAGGCTAACTAATCAGTTTATAAATAATATAAACCTCTGTGTATTTCTTTGTGACTGAATAACTGCCTGACCAGGCAGGACCAGGTGGGACAGAAAACTCGGTCAACATGCTGGGTGTATGGTGTGTGTGTGTGTGTGTGTGTGTGGTATTTATATGGTGTGTGTATGGTGTGCGCATACATATTTTTTACAAATGAGAAAGCACTCTTTCTTCACTGGGGCTGGGAATGGTCAGTGGTGGAGTGCTTGTCCAGCATCTGCTTCACTATATATAATCAGGTGTGGTGGCACACATCCTTGATTTTAGCACTCAGAAAGTGGAAGAAGAAGGATCAAAAGGTCATATTCAGTTACACAGTGAGTTCAAAGCCATCCTGGGACATGTGAGACTTTATCACATAACAACAAATAATTAAAAGCAGACATTCATTTCCCCAGTAGCTTTCAATTGCCAATAGGCCTCAACTACATGTTACTTTGTATGCCCTTTCCCCATCCATGCTGAAATGTTAGCTGGTTTGATCTTGTACAGTCATGTACATGCTGGCAGAGCCACTGTGAGTTTCTGTGTGCAATGGGCCTCTTCTGTTTTGATGATTGTGTCATAGCAATCTTACATTCTTTCTGCTCCCTCTTCTATGATGATCCTTGAGCCTTGGGAACAGTAGGGGATAAACTAATGTCTCATTTAGTGTTGACCACTCTACAATTTCTTGCTGTTGACTAAGTGAAAGCCTCTGTATTAATCTATATCTCTTGCGAGAAGTTGAAAAAGAAAGCGTAGGGGGTAGATGTGATCTAAACATATTATCCACATATACACATTTAAGGATTCTCAAATAATATATTAAAAAATAAAAAAATAACTTCTCTCAAAATGGCCCATATGGTAGCTTGAATGTAACTGGCACCCCCATAAGTTCATAGGGAGTGTCACTATTGAAAGGTGTCGCCTTGTTGAAATAGGTATGGCCTTGTTGAAGGAAGTGTGTCATTGTGGGGGCAGGTTTTGAGGTTTCTTTTGCTTAAGTTTCATTCAGTGTCACAGACCACTTCCTGCTGCCTGCAAGACATAGGATTCTCAGCTACCTCTACAGTCCATGTCTGCCTATATGCCACCATGCTCCACCATGATGATAATGAACTGGCCCTCTGAAACTGTAAGCCACCACCTCAATTAATGTTTTCTTTTTAAAGAATTGCCGTTGTTATTGTGTCTCTTCACAGCAATAGAAACTCTAATTAAGACAAAAGTTAGTGCCAGGGACTGGGGTACTATGATAGGCCTGACCATATTGTTGTTGGGAATAATACGGACTTTGGGACCTTGGGTTAGGAAAGCAGTGGAATGTTTTAAGCACTGCTTAATGGGCCATACTAGTAGGAGCATGGGAGACAGTGGTGCTAAGAGTTATTTAAACTGTGTGGTGTTGGCTCAAGAGATTTCAGGGGGGAAGAATATTAGCATATAGACTAGAGGTTGCTGTTGTTATATTTAGGTGGGGAATGGGGCTGCTTTTTGCCTTGGTCCAAAGAGTCTACCTGAGACTAAATTGAAAAGTTTTATATTAATTCCCTTGGCAGAGGAAATCTCAATATAGACTCTGTTATGTGATTATTAGGGACAACTCTAATGAAGACATATAATGAAAAGAAACAATCTGAGCAAATAAAAGTACAAAATGTACAGATTGAGAAAAGGAGCACCAGGAAGTAGAATAGAGCTAATACCATGTTCAAGGAGATAAATGAATTAAGAAATTGAATAAATGGAGTGGTGACCTCAGGGCAAGAACCCACCCAGCTAAGTTTTTAACTTGTGAAAAGGATTTCAAGAAAACCTTAGAGCAGAGTGTGGTGGTATACCCCTTTAATCATAGCACTAGGAATGCAGAGGTTGGTGGGTCTCTGAGTTTGAGGCCAGCCTGGTCTGCAGAGCAAGTTCCAGGACAGCCAAGCTTAGGCAGTAAAGATTACAACCAAAGGCAGAAAACTGGTTAAAAAGTTACTGAATGAGGGAGTCAAGTTTCAGTTTCAACAAGCGCAGAACTTGGCAGCTTCAGTCACGGAATTCTGGAGTTAAGGATAGAAGAAAGGGCTATGAAATTTGTCCCTAAGACTAAGGGAATTTGTCCTTAAGACTAAGAAAAGCCGCTGTCTCCTGGAGATGCCAGGAAAGCTACACCCACAAAGTCTCAGCAGCAAAGTTGTCTAAATAGTTCCTACAGAAAGAACAATTAAACAAACTAACATGGAAAGGGGAAAGCTCATGGAGGCCTCAATCTCAGACAAAGAACTATTGGCAACTATTGAACTCCCAGAATAGGAGAAAGACTCCCCAGGAAAGAGCACACTAATTGGTTATCCCATACCAAATGGTCCATCCTGAAAACATACCCATAAAAGTAACATTATACAGTCTGAGCAAGTTGTACTTTTATATTAAGGAATGCACACACACACACAAACACACACACACACACACACACACACACACACACACACTTTAACAATTTAAAAAAAAAGGCCAAGGATTTGAAAGAGAACATGGGATGGGAGAAATTTGGAAGGGTTAGAAAGGAAGATAGGGAAGGGGAAATGGTGTAATTATATTATAATCCCAAAACTATATATATGCTATTTATTATATATAATATATGCTATATTATATAATTATTAATTATGACATTAATCAAGATATATTCAATATGTCTATTAAAAAGTGATGCACAGGCACAGTGCTACATAATCAGGACAGCTTTTCTCTTGTTGCAGACTGGGAAGTGCTGCCCACACCTGTGGCTGTGTCACAAAAATGCTGCTGCTAAGAAGAGGGCCTCCTACTCTTTCTGTAATAATCATATTTTAGACTTCCCCCTTCCTGAAGACAGTCCCTCCATAAATACTATATTTTCTCATTGATAGCATCTTTCCCCACCAGCTCCATCTCCTGTACCTGTCTGTTAGTCTCAAGGAGGATGCTACCCTGTGATGGAGAATAAAGATTAGCTTTTTTCCCATCTCCCGTCACAGTCCCATGGCATCACCCTTCTACCTCCAACTGTGTTGTAGAGCAAGGCCCTCCAAGAAACATGGCAACCATTTACAGAAACTCGGTGGTGGCTGCTTGCAAGAGATAATTACCAGTGAGCCTGCTGACTGTCGAGTCCTCTCAAAGAGAGTGGAGGGAGTCACAGTACCCTTATCTGAGATTCTTTCCTGTACCACTCAGCCATTTGTAAGCAATTTGCCATGACTGCACTTAGACTCTTCCAAAACAGGGTCTTTGGAGATGCTAGAGTACCCAGGCTGGGAAAGTTAACTGAGGGAAATCCATTTATGTAGTCATGGAAAAGTTGTCATCCATACTGGGTGGAGGACTCTCCAGTGTAAGTAGATTCTCAACCATGTTCTGTAAGGCAGCCCAAAAGATTGATTGGTTCTCCAGGGCAAATTCTAGTGGGATGTACTTTGGTTTGCCATTGGGATCTTATAAGGAGAGGTATATGTTGCTTACATCGACCTAGAAAAGGAATTATCAGGGTAGAAACCCAGGGTGAAGTAGGCTCATGACGTGGTAGAGGGTTTTTTGAGATGGACGTGTTGAAAGTAGATACTTCAGCAAGACCACAGGACACACATCTATTTACCTTGCGTGTTTTGTGTGGGTTTCTCATTCGGGATGACTTCTTAATGTCCACTTCTGTGGTATTTACACATCCAGGCTGGAAATGAAGAAAAGACAAAGGGAGTTTTAGGTGTGCCAGTGCTAGCAGGATAATCATTGGTGAATTGCTCTGCAGAGTTTGAGCAAATGTCACCATGATTGGGTCACCTGCAGTGCCTCCGAGGTGACTACTAGTTGCTTTGAGCAGCAACCAGTATGGAAGTGTCCTGCAGCTGTCTCCTTCTGGTGAATGTCTCCAGAGCCTCAGACAACTTCCAGAGACATCAAGGCAAAAGGACTTGGGCTTGGTATGGAAAATAGGTATCCATAGTGACTCAAACTGAAGAGTCTGAACAAGGATGTCCAGGAAGACTAGTGTGATGTCCTTTCTTGATGTCCATGCACAGTATCCTACAGTGTATATCAGCATTCCACAGGGCAAATATACCTTTCTTATGCTGCTTTTAAGTGGCACTCACTTCCCCCAAAGTGCACAACTAACAGAGTATTCAGTTGAGCCAGCACAAATCCCAAACTGAATTCTTTTTTATGGTGATTAAGAAATCTGTTACCCGGAATATTTGCTTTCCATGGAGAAGGTAAGGCCAGAAGCAGGAAGTCTACATACTGTACCTTCCCTTTAAGTTTCTGGCTTTCTTTTCCCTTTCTTTCCAGTCTGTAAATTCCTTTTTGACAGGAAGTTGAAAGGAGCATGGGATACCTACTGCTGGCCTCCTGACATACCCAAAAAAGTCTCATTTGATCAAAATTCCAGTTCAGTTGCCAGGAAACAAATAGACAAATAGACATAAACTTCTTTTGTATTTGGAGACTGAGAGGGGAAGTGGAGGGAAGAAGAGAATGAGGAGCAAGACAGAGAATGGTTCAGGGGTCCTTTCCTAAAGCAACCCCACCCTTGGGTGATTTCAGGCATAGGCAGAGGAGCACGAACCAGAGAAGAAAGGAGTTTCAGAGGTGTGGAGAACCTTAGACCGGAGGAGAAAGTTTGCTTATGTGAGTTGTGTTTCCATTCCTTGAAGTTTGGGGTACACTATTTAGATAGATCTGGTATTAAATTAAAAATACCAAGTTGTATAGATCTGACCAAATTTTTTAATTTTTCCACTTACAAGCTTTAAATGCGTATAAAAGTGACCCCAGGGACACTCTGAATGTGGTATTGGGATGGGTGGGCAGAAAGGACTGGGTTGTTCTCCGTTATTGCTGCTGATCTGCGAGGAATCATTCTGAGTAATAAGGAACATAAACCATTCTCAGGGAGCCCTCTCACAACAGCTCAGGCATTGCGACAGAACCACCACAAGGCAGAAAAGCATAAGGAAGTTAAAGAAGACAATTCATTATTCTTTAAGAAAGCTTATATTAAACTAAACACAAACACGTCTACATACAACACTACAAACACTAAATAAAATACATGTTTTTTTCTCTGGGTTTTCATCTTCAGAATAAAAAATTTAAATGTTAGGGGTCCGTGAGTTGAGGCGCCTCCATGGGGCAGCAAGGCAATGACCCAATGACCCATGTTCAATTCCTTCTAACTCACATCTGATTCATTGCAAGTTGTTCTCTGACCTCTACATGTATGCACTGGCATGGCTACACACACACACACACACACACACACACACACAATCAATCGACAGTATAGGAAGAAGAAAGAGCATTGGCTGTGTGAGACTAATTTATGGGCACTGAGCAATTTTCTCAAATTGCTCCCATCACCAGGCCGACCAATAACCCAGTGTTTTTATTCATTCTTTCTATGGTGTGTAAACATTAACCTCTTAAGAACAGAAAGGCCTGCTGATTTTTAATATTTTTACTATTTGGCAGACTTCACAACCATTGATCTACTTGTAACCAAGATGCTTTAAAAAAATGTTAAAGCCTTGTGTTTTTATTTCCCACCAGTTTCTAGTACGGTGTGGTCATTCTTCCCTAAACTGAGCCGTTAAAGAAAAGGCAGTCACGGCACTTTTAAAAGTCTACTGATATAATATTGATCAATCAAGAGCCAGCGAATCCAGGGAGACCACAGATAGTTTCTTAACGATATGTCCTGGGAATGACAACACATGAAGCCCAAGGAAAGGAAGCCATGGTATCTGTCTTTCATAGGAAAAAAAAATCCAAAATGAGAATACAGGAGTATAGATATACCCAACAAGTACGGTTCCTGAAAACCGCTTTATCCCATGACTCCAGCAGAAGCCTTATAAGGAACACAGTCTACACGCATATTTAATATCATAAGAGGATTAGCAAGAAAGAAGAGTTGTGCCCAAAGAGATGGCTAAGTGGTTAAGAGCGTGCACTGATATACAGAGGTCTAATGTTCTGTTCCCAGCACCCATATCGGGTGATGCTAAGCTACCTGTAACTCCAGCTCTAGGGAGATCTGTTGCTTCTAGTCTCCAAGGGCCCCTGCACTCACACATACATACCAACCTCCACACCCTATATAGACACATAATTTAAAAAATCTGTGAAAGTGAAAAAGCAGGAAATGGAGTCTAAGGCAGTATTTCCTTACTCTTATATGCAAAAGGCAAGGCATGCAAATTTTCTTGCAGACCTTCACAGTAAAAAGTATAGACATACTGAGACCAGCAAGTTGACAAGAATTTGAAGCAGAAATAAAAACCAAAATCTGCATGGATTCTATACTGAGAGCAAATGTCTAAGAAGACAAATTCCATCAGGGAGAACCAGGTGATGAGCCGGACCCTATGTACCCTGACAATCTGTCCCAAGCAAGAATCAACAAGGTTCCACAAGTGTACTGTTACTGCTTGACCTCATCCACCACTGCGTGAGATCAGACAGATCAAACCTCTGATCCTGAACTCTCCTCTCAATTCAGTGTTGGATAGCAGCAGCTGAAGCTGGGGAAACAGAAACTGTGATTATCTCCCAAAATCAAGAGAGCCACACCTGTGCGTGTTAAATAAGGCAGCTCCCAGGCCCCATGTCTAAACTCATCCCCCAGAAGGGCTTCTGAGGAAATGAGAGCAGTCGTAGAAAACAGAAATGCTTATTTTACACATGTGCCGAGTCTGAATTAATTGAACTCTACAATTCCTTTCGCTGAAAGCCAGGATTCGAAGTCAATTTGACTTCATATCAAGTGGGATAATTAACAAATGGCCCCAGAAACTGTGTCAGCCAACGAAGGCGCGAAGTGAAGTGCTTTCCCCCAGAGGCACAGACCTGACTTCTAGTCCAAAGGAGAATTAAAATTTCCATCCTCAAATTTCAAAGATTGTGATCTCTTGAATGTGATTAATGAACCATTAACAGACATATCTAATCCTTACTTGAGCTGATTGGTCACATACTAACAAATTAAAAAGAAAGGACTGGTTGTAGAAGCAAACATTACTAGAGGCCAGATCTGGGGATGGCTGTGTGTTTTATAACCTAGCTCCAGCTCAGGAAAATAAAGTCTGCCGGCTCAGAATTTATCATGACTGACTAAAGGGTTAAATAAGAAAACTTGACAAGAAAGACCTGGGCTACCTGTCTCAGTGAGCTCTGCAAGCTCCTGCTATTTCTAATGCACCCTCTCCTTTCTGTCAGCTAAAGGTGAAAGCCATTCCTGCAAAGTTTTCTAGGAGTCTTGAAAAATCTCAAAGGCCATGATGCAACGCTGATCCCCACTGAGTAACTACTTAAAGAAGTCAGGTGCTGGGGTGAGCAAGATACTGAGCACCGTTTCTGGCATTCTTTTGTTTACTCAAGGACTATTTTTCTCTGCATTGAAATAAGTGTCAGGTTGTGATGATGAATGATGAGACATAAAATAGCAGCATGATCAACTTCCCAATAACCTCCTGAGAACCGACAGACATAGAATCATCACTATACAGAAACATAATGACTATCTTGACACAGTACATGATACAGAAGAATATTTTTGATATCCATTCTTAAGCATTTTCTATTGGTTCTTCCCAACAGAGTACACACACACACACACACACACACACACACACACACACACACACAATGAGAGAGAGAGGAGAGAGGTTAACATTTCTGTTTTACTTCAACAAGATGATGTTGTCCTTGGTATTAAAAAGAAAAATAATAGGGTCAGAGAGATAATTTACTGAAGGGTAGCTCTTGCAGTGCAAACATGGGGGTGTGAGTTTGGATCCCAGCACCCACTTTAGTGGGTGACTTTTAAATCAGAGCCTGACCATGCATGCCTATAAGCCAAGTGTTGTGGGGTGCAGAAACAGGAGGATCACTGGAGTTTGCTGCCTGACAGCCTAAATCCAGGTCCAGTAAGAGATGCTGTCTCAAAGGAATGAGCCAGCGAAGCCAGAGATTGACAGAGAAGGACACCTCATGTAGTCTTTGCGTTTCTACCAACACACACAGGTGCACACATGCCATAGACAAATGCACACACATGCAGGTGCACACATGTCATAGACAAGTGCACACACACGCAGGTGCACACATGCCATAGACAAGTGCACACACGCCATAGACAAGTGCACACACATGCAGGTGCACACATGCCATAGACAAGTGTACCACATACACACACTCAAGAGAACACATAACTAAGAATGGTTCTGCAATTATATTTTTTGAAACTTGTTATTAATAGGTGCCACACAGAAGGTTCATAGGTGTTATTCATAAACTGGTTTTCCACAGAACCATATGTATTTACCCATAAGATCAGAATAACATTATTACTAAGCAGCATGCCATCAAAGTGTTCAAATATGTACCATTTACTTTAAATAGAATTAAATGCATAGCATTTTTGGATTCAAGGAATAATAATATGCTATTTACTTTGGCCTAGCACAATATCTCAAGTCATTTTCAATGACTCAACTGTGTTGTAATATTATTGTAATGTTACTGTTTATTAGAAGGTAGAAGGTATATACTGAAGAACACAGCCCTAAGCAACAAATGAGGAGATCCTCAAGAAACATTCTCTCTATAGTGGGTATGTATCCCATGAGTCACAAAACAAGCAGCAATTCTTGGTCTCATTATTGATACATTGTAAAACACCACTGAGTTCCTTAGTTATTTTCATGGAATACTAGATTTATTTAGCTATTCATTTATTTCTGTGGTGCTGGGAACGGAACCCAGAGCCTCACACCAGTTATATATAAGCTCTACCATGGAGCTAGATCCACAGCGCACGTGATAAGAGTCTTGTTAGCTATGTTGAAGAAATATGGAGATGGGCGACAGCCTTGTATTGTTCCTGATTTTAGTGGACTCACTTTGAATTTCTCTCCATTTAATTTGATGTTGGCTATCGGTTTGCTGTATATTACTTTTATTATATTTAGATATGTTCCTACCATGGAACACCATAAGCCTTTTTGACTTTTATTCTTATCTTACTTGGTGAATGTAGAAATTAAGGTAAAATCTGGATGGTCTCTTCGAGGACAACAATAATTTACCCAGTATAAAAGGTAGGTTCTATGGGAAAGAAAAATGGATCTGTTACAGAACAGATGAAAAAAGTTTTTAATTTTGTAGAGACTGTTGTTTGTCTCGGCGATTTAAATTGTATGCTGTAGGACCTGGCTAGAACCAAACAGATTTCCTTTTATTTGCTCTCAGTTCATTCAAAAGGCTTACAGTGATTGTGATAATGAAAAACCGCATGACAGCTAGAAATTGCTAAGTGGGAACACTATCTTATGTTGAAATAAACCTTAATTTATAATAGCAGCCTCAGAATCAATAATCTTCAATTACAGGAGATCCTAGAGGCCTCCAAATGGAAAAAGAGGTGTCCCTGCCTGTCTTGTCCTGTTTAGACAGCTATGACCCAATGGCACAAACGGGAAGGTTTGTAAGCAGCATTAGAGGGTTATGCACAGTCTGCAGACGGTGGAAGCTGAAGAGGCATTAGCTCAAGCACCTGCTTTTGATTCACAGAGTGGATCATAGGGGAGCTCTTCCTTTTAAGTATACCAGATTGGTCTCAAACTCAAGATGTTCTTGCCTCTTCCATCCTAGTGTTAATGTATCACCATGACCTGATGAGGGGGACATTTTTCTTGTTTCCTAGCATAGTGGAAAGGTAAGGGGTTTCTCCTGGACCAGTTAATGTGGGCAGTGTCCCCAGGATCTAACCAGTTCCAAATTATCCTGTCCCCTAACACATTCACCTTTGCAGTTGGATTTCAATAGGCGATCTTGGGAGGGTGGCACACAAATGTTCAGGTGGTAGTGGTTCCTTTATGGAGCATGTGTACAGAGTGTAGTGTATGCTTGAGTTTAGCAAGAAAGACAAGAAAGATCTCTGTAAAACCTGGCACATTTCTAAGACCTTCTGTTGCATCAAAGCTGATTTCCTCAAGAAAAATACTAAGTTCCATAAT
Organism: Microtus oregoni; assembly: GCF_018167655.1. NCBI lineage: Eukaryota > Metazoa > Chordata > Mammalia > Rodentia > Cricetidae > Microtus > Microtus oregoni. The sequence continues at coordinate 436,277 of NW_024544552.1, read as the reverse complement.
TGTTAGGGATGTCTGAAAGAGGGACCAGGTAAATTCCTTAGATCGCATCTTGTTACTAATCCCAAACTGTGCTTTTGTTCTCACCATTGGGTGAAAAATCTAAAATAATCCCCAGCATTTCCCTGAATCCCATACAATCACATCCAAACAATGCAACCTTTCCTCCACAATTCAATGCCATTACTGGGAATAGTATTTTTTTTTTCTTTTTTGCTGTTTCTGAGGCAACAAAGTCCACGAGGCTAGACAATTCCAATTCTTACTGTTTCTGACGTGTTGTTTCATTTTATGCCATTGGTAGAGCCTGTGACTTCTCCCAGTGAGCTGTCACTTTCCGCTGATCTTCCTGCCCTGGCCTGCTCTTCCAATCCCCCTCTACCCTCTGTCGCCTGGCTTCTGATGCAGGTCAGGAAGCTGGATGCCAGTGCTAACACAGGTCTCACATCTTAGCAATCACTGCAGACAGGTCAGCAAGTCAGAGTCTTAAAAACTGCTTTCATCCAGACTCCATGAGCTTTCTTCTCAGCTAGTTTTAGAGAGCTAGATTTGCTATATATGAGGTAAGAGCAAAGACGGCAATAGCAGCATATGGACAAGTTTTCATGCTATCTTAAAAGATCTGCCAGGACATAGACATGATGAATTAGAAGCTATCAGAGATTGATCAGGAATTCCAAAATGAAGAGCAGTATAACCTTTAGGAGCTGGGAGCTTTTTTTCTCCTCCCTGAGGCATGGGAGCCATGGGGAGATTTCCCAAATCATCTTTTTAACCACCAGACTGGGCCGCTCTGAGTAATTCGATACACTTGCCTTCATGCTTAGGATGAGCCAGGGTGGTGTGAGACCTCGTGCCTCATGGGCAGGCATCTGCATCAGCTTCTGCCTCCAGGTTCTTGCCTTGTTTGAGTTCCTGTCCCAACTTCCTTTGGTGATGAACTGTGATGTGGAGGTGTAACCTGAGTAAATCCTTTTCCTCCACAACTTGCTTTGGGTCATGGTGTTTGTTTACAGCCGTAGTTACCCTAATTAAGACAACCTCCAAGCGTTTCTATTCTCCAACTCTATGCTCATGAGCATTCTACCAAGCACATAGGTTAACCACTACAAATCTAAATTTCCATGAAGTGCAAAATCAAAGATTCATACATTGGAATGGAAGGGAGATAGTAGCTTCACAGGCCCAGTTTTCACTCATGATTTCCTTTGCTAACCCTTACCATGAGACTCGTCCAACCTAGACCCAAATCCTTGATAAATGTTTTCTTTTAAAATTGCCCTTTCTATCACACATTTAAGGATGCAGAGAACTTTTGAGCAAGTTATTTCTTTAAATGATTGTGCAACCCAGTGTGTGTGTGTGTGTCTGTCTGTGTGTCTCTGTGTGTGTCTGTCTGTGTATTTGTTTGTATGTGTGTGTCTGTGTTTGTGTGCATGTGTGTGTCTGTCTCTGTGTGTGCATGTGTGACTGTGTGTGTGTGTGTGTGTGTGTGTGTGCTGGAGTTTCTGGTGATAAAGTATAATTCATGTTAGAGTGACCAGTTCTTTTTATTGTGAATATGTACATGAAATTTTTGAGAGGGAAAAAAGCAGAACCTAGGAGAAATTTGGAGATATCTGGATTAGGGGAGAGAGTATTTTTCTTATTTAGATGTTTTAAAAGTGAATTTGTTTTCTGAAGAAAAATGGCACGCATTTGAAGACGCCTGCTGTCAAGTTAAGAGAGTACAGGCTGTCTTTCTGTCATTTCCTCCCTTTAAAAGATATGATTTGGGCATGGAGCTAGTAAATGAACTGGGAAAAAAATCCAGGCCTAAATATTAACTGCTCCCCATGAAATGGAGTCACACTGGCTCTGTTGGGCTATCGGCATAGTCACTGTGCCTACTGAGCCTTCCTTTTGGAGAATATGTTCCTCTGTCTATGTGTATACATATTTTTATCTTTGATGCGATTTCAGAAAAAGTTACAAAGTAGTTCAAAGGAGTCCTATAGCCTCTTTAATCCCAATTCTTGAATTGTTCATATTCTATCCTATGTACTTTCTATGTCTATATTTAAAAGATTATCTATGGATCCTTTTTCTGCCGCCAAACAGATCTTTAGTGTAGCTATATATAATAAGACTGGCCCAGGGGGCCGGCTTCCAAAGAGCACGTTATAGCTCAAAGGCCACCCTTTCCACCTACTGAGACCTTAGGCTCTGCAAGTTAACAGTGGTGCTTAAGTGCAGTGTGTTCCTCTACCTGCCTCTCTGGGAGTTAGCTGTTAGCCCTCAGGGTCTTCTTCCAACATAACCCCAATCACTATCCATGCTCTCTCCCTTTCAGAAGAAACAGGGTAGAAATCTGGGCACATCATCTTGAATAGTTGCCAATCTGCAGGCTAGAGAGACACAGCTTAATAACAGGGAAGTGGTTTTTGTTCTCATTCTACCCCTGGCTCACATAAATAGCATCAGATATTACATAATAATAGGACACCGTATCTTGAAATCTATTCAGGGATAGAAAGAGCACACAAGACAAAAGATGTAGCCAGGGAGAGAAAAAAAGGGACGATTTTACTCATAAAGGCTCATGATAGCCAAGCTGTCAAAATATTTTTTTTCAGTCCAAAAGAACAGGTGTGAATAATAGGCTGAAGGGCTGTTCTTTTTCTGCCCGCACAAAAGAAAGATTGAAGTTTGTCTAAACACATCTTTAGGTTTTTCTCTAACAGCTGAAGACTTCAAGAGTGAGAACATGGACCCTTGCCCAATTTGGCCATTAAAGGTGGATGACCTCATCATTTCATCTTCAACACGAATTGTCTCCCGTGTATGCTGCAAGGCTGACAGCCAAGCAAAGGTTATAGTGGGAACACTGCAGAGAAAATTTTACTGAAGACAGTGAAGTCGGGCTCCTAAGTTTCGATTGAGCAGTTGGAACTGTGTGTTTCAATTGCACCTAACGTACAGGACTAAAAGGCAACTGCCTTGCGATTTCTAGAGTACTGTGTTTTCTATTTCAAGCCCAAGGGCAGTCATGGCTTACTGGAAATATTTATACCTGTCACTTGTACTTGTCACATTGCAAACTGTAACTCTTTCCCAGCTGCCTAGTGTGGCTGGTGGCATTTGCAGCAGTAGGTAGGTGTCACCCCCCCACCACCACCACCAGGGAGTTAGCTGACTCCCAAGGCTCAGCTAATAACCTCAGCCATTTCAATGACAAAAAATAAAAACTAGTTGTTCACAGGGGCAGGCCTGGTGAGAGAGCCGAACTTCTCAGTGGAGGGTGATGGGCTTGGGAGCAGAGGTCTTGTGCTTTACTCCCGATTATGATTTTTCTCTTAGTTCTAGAACAGTCTATTCAAGAGTCTTGCTTTCTCTTTTTGACAAATTAAGGATAACAGTCAACCTGCAAGGTCACACAGCCAAGAATGAGTGACATAATGGTTACAAAAAGCTCTTACTGCTAGCAATTGCTAACAGGATGTGCTGACTGCTGTGGATAAGGCTAGGCGCCCGCATGCACAAATTGGAACTATGGACTTTGCAGAGAGAAAGGCCAGGAGGTATGCATCTCCCATTGGGTTCAATTTAACCGCATTCAGTGAATGGGGAATATTCTGTCCAGCTGAGATCACGCCAGAACAACCACTTTTAGGATAGCTTGTTGACTCTGAACTGGCCACTGATATCTGGGTTGACTCAAAACTCAGAGCTTATGACAAAAAAATGTGGATGTGTTTTTACCATATTTATTTATTTGTAGGGAGAACATGAGTATGCCACAGAGTATGGTCAGAGGATGATTTGTGAGAATCAGTTCAATCTTTCTCCCATGGAGATCCTGAGGATTGAACTCAGGTCCTTGGGCTTGGCAACCTCACTCAGCATGCATGGTTCATGTCATCTGAAAAGATGCTGTCAGGGGTAAAGGATAACAGGTGTGATTAATTCACTCATCGACTCAGAAATACATCCAGTGTGGGTCCTGGCAGTGGTCAGGGCCTGAATATAGGGCCAGTGATATCACCACCTCATGTCCATCTCATTGCCCCAAGTCAAGACCAGTTGTATCACGTGCCTCATGTTTCATCTGGTGGGTGTGGTTTTTGTCCCTGTTATGAAAGGAACTGTTGTTAGCTCTGCCTTACAGTCATTCAGGTTAGCATGAAGAAAATGTAAACAGCAGCGGGCAGTGTGCAGTTTTGTTTACAGAAGGACTCCTCAACATTCTTCCAAAAATTTGGCAGAGACATCACCTGGCACAGCTGTGATGGGGTAAAAATCGCAGCCCCACTCCACTGGCTTTCCTCCCCCTCCTGCTGAGGACCCTACCATCAGATTTGCAAGGATTATGAATAGTGAAAAAGATTCTATTCATGGAGAACTAGAATTTTCTTTCCCCACTGGATTTTCAAATTCTCTGGCTAGGGTGTATCTCACTATGTAAGGCCCTGGATTATCCCCTAACACAGAGAAAAAGTAAAAAAAAAAAAAAAAAAAAAAAAAAAAAGTTTCCATTCACCCAGATTTTCCTGGGAACAGTTTTGCCCTCTAATGACTTCAGGCTGCTGGCACCCATATTCTCAAAAGCATTATTGCAGACTGGGGAGAAGTCTCTGTGTGTGTCTTAGTGACTTTCCCTGTTGCCATGATAAAAGACTCCATAAAAGCAGCTTAAAGCAGGAAGCGTTTATCTCTCAGTCAGTGGGGATAGTCCTTCATGGTGAGAAAGCCCATGTGGCAGGACCGTGAAGCTGCTGGCCACACTGTCTTTGCATTCAGGAAGAAGGCAGTAGTGCATGATGTCACTCCGTTATTGTGAAGTGGAGGCCTCTTATATTTTCATAGCTCTTCCCATAGCAATTAAATTCATCAAATCAGCCTTTCAAAAGCACACGCAGCAGTTAACCTCATGGGAACAATCTCTCACAGGTATGCCTGTAGGCTTGTCTCCTAAGGGATTTCATATCCCGTCCAGTGGAAAACCAACGCTAATCACCACAATGGGGAAAGTGCTCACAGCACAGGCATGAGGACCCGAGGTCTGATCCCCAGCACCCACACACAAACTGGGAGTGATGGCACACATCTTTAACCCAGTGTGGGAGCCAGGACAGGCAGATCCTAGAGGTTCAGTGGCTGTTCAATCCACCTTAAGAGCAAGCTGCAGGTTCCCTTAGAGACTTGGTCTCAAAAAGCATAACGTGGGGAGAGAAATAGAGAAAGATATCCAGTGTTGATCCCAGCTTTCCCACTGGTATGTATGGGAGAGTATAGTGGCACCCTCGGGTGTGCATACATACATATACCCAGCACTGCAAAAATAAAATAAAATATGCTCTTTATAACATTAACTATACAGAAGAAAAGCAAATCCCACATTATCGTCAATATAATAAAATCTAATCTGTTTGTCCCACTGTGTTCTTGAGCTGTTTCTGAGAATTCTTGGCAAGTAAAGAGTCTGCCTCCTTGATTAGACCTCAATTTGGTTTTTCCAGAGTAAACACTGACACACTTAGAGAAGCTAACTTTATTTCATGAAGGTATTAAATGTAAGAAACAGATTATTGTTTTCTCATCTGACTTAAGGATGACCTCATGGTTAAAAAAAATCATATTAAAACCCCATTAGATGTATTTCCTACATTGCTAGGTTTTAATTCACACACTGGATTATAACATCACATTAAGTCAGCTCTAAGCCTGTGAGATGCTGAGCTGCAATTGCTGTCTGCTCATTCTGTTCCTGATTAAATAAATGGAACCAGATCAAAACAAGACCAGGCAGGCATACCCGAAACAACAAATCTGCTCTGCTGGAAACAGCAATGTGCTAAGGCCTGATACTAGGTGTATATATTTTATATTTATTATATATTTTTATTAAAACATCAACAAACAATATTGTTCAGGGAACTCAATTTCGAGATATTAAAAATAAAGACATTTCATATATTTATAAATGTAAATTATTGCAGGAAAATCTAATTATATTAACCACCTGATTTTGATTGTGTTTTATAAGGACAATTGGAGTCTTTTTCTTTAGAAAACAGACAACAAAGATTTGCCTGTTATCTCTATTGGGGGGATAGAACCTATGGCTTCAAGGAGGCATAAAAAGGATAAATAAGATAGCATAATTAAACATGGGACTATGCTGTATTATGCAGAGGATATTGGACTTAACACCCTCTGCAGGCTCATGATTTCATCGCGAGGTTCCAGCAGGTGGCGCTGTTTTGAGATGTTGTGGAATCCCTAGGCCTGGAGTCCAGCTGAAGGAAGTTTTTGATTAAGAGAAAGTCTTTCAAGGAGCATTATCCCTGACCGCGTCCTTCTGTGTGTGTTCTCTGGCCCACCATGAAGTGAATAGACCTCTTCTCTGTCTTCTTCAACATGGGAGACTGAACCCCTTGAAAGCATGAATCGTTCCTCCCTTTGCTGCCCAAGGAAATTCGGATGCAGTGTTGGAAAGCAATGAATGTAGCAAGGTATTTCTAGAGTCTGGAGTGATGGAGGAAGGTCATTGGCTAATAAAGGCACTGCCCTGGCCCATTTTATTGGTTAGAGGATAGGTGGGAGGAGAAAACAGGACAGAACACTGGGAGGAAGAGGAAGTGAGGTCAGAGTCTCGACAGCTTTCCTCTCAGGAGCAGACGCCTGAGAGAGACGCCATGCCCCGCTCCCGGCATGAAGCTCCGACCCAGGATGGACTAGGCTAGAATCTTCCCGGTAAGACCGGTTCTCACAGATTATTAGAGATGGGTTGATCAGGATGTGAGAATTAGCCAGTAAGGGCTAGGGCTAAAGGGCCAAGCAGTGATTAAAAGAATACAGTGTCTGTGTAATTATTTTGGGCATAAGCTAGCCGGGCAGGCGGCCGGGGGTGCTGAGAATACAGCCCTGCCGCCCTTATTACTTCACTGGAGGCTGCTTTAAGGAAGGAGAAATTCTGTTTTGTATCCTCATGATGATTATGAGCATGTTCTCATAATTCCTTCTTTACCAAAAGTAATAAAACTCCACCTGTCCTTTGAATAGAAAAGCCAGGTAGCTCAATTCTTCTCTCTTGAGAATTCAAATGACAACAAATTCAAAATAAAACTTAACAACTGCATTGCTGTCTGAGTAGAAATACATACATTTGCAAATACATCTCTGGATTCCTTCTGTTTTGTTCTGACTCAGAAGGCAATTGAAAGGAAATTTTAAGATATCTTTAAGTCATCTGTTGTGAATTCTTTTTCCTGCTGTGAACCTATTATTAATTCTGGTAATGCCTATATAAATATTCCCTAGTGATCTATCTGTAGTTAAAGAAATTCATAGAAGAGAAAGATATCTTTGTAAAACAAAAATGAGGCTAGACATGTGATCTTTTTATTTGATTCATTATTCACTATCATTTTAATTGTGCGTGTGCGTGCGCATGTGTACAAATATGCACTCACACATATACATGCGTGCTTGAACATTTGAAAGCCAGTTTCCATGGAGGCCAGAAGAGGGTGATGAAACCCCTAAGGTTGAAGCTGTAGGCAGTTGGGAGTCACCCACTATAGGTAACTGACCCCAGGTCCTGTGGAAGAGAGCAGTATAGGCTCTCTAGCCTCTTGCTTGTTTCTCCAGAGGCAGGGTCTTGCTTTGTATCCTAAGCTGACTTTAAACTCAATCCTCATGCCTCAACTTCCTGAGGGCTAGGCTTACATACTTGTGGTACCATGCACAGTAGATATGCTATCTTGTGGAGGCTTGAACCACACTTAAACAGCTTCCACAAGTTTTCTGTTATTAAGGACATTCAGTACTTGTTCTAATGAGGCACTTGGTTTGACAATATTAGAGAGAGAAGAGCTAGGTTCTTATATAGACTCGAAGTTGAGTCATTAAAAGTATGAATTGATGGGCTGGTGAGATAGCTCGGAGCATAAAGGCCTTTGCCACAAAGCTTAACATTCCGTTTCAGCTTCAGGCGTCCACATGAAGAGGATGGACTCCCAAGAGCTGTTCTCTTACCGTCACATGTGCTCCAACTCCCATGCACAAAATAAATAACAAATGCAAAAAGAAAAATTTAGGAAGTGTGAACTGATTTAAATTTAATGATATGCTAACTTTCAAGAGATACAATAAGCATTAATAAGTTATAAAGAAGAAAATAAAGACAACCAATTACATTTTGATTCTAACTTTTTCTACCAAGCCAAAAAAGTAAATAGTAAACATAAAAAACCCACTGCTCTGTTAACAGTGTGTTTTTCCCTTTCAAGTGTTGGCAACAGCATCAAAGCTTGGTAGTTCAGAGTCAGCTGTCTAACCACATCAGGGAGAGACTTATCCTTTTATAAATATGCATTGCATGAAGTCTCATCTTATACTGAGGCAGCAATCTTTCCTTAACTATTTCACCCAGACACTGGGATATACTGGTAAGGGTCCCGGTCTGATCCAGGACACCCTTTTCTTCCAACCCTGAGACATGAGTTCAGGGAAACATGTTAGTTTACTTACCACAGGCCTGTGGACGTCCCAGAATGCTCTCTCTTGACTATCGAGAATTTTCCTTTCGATTTTGTCTCTCTTCTTATCCACTCTGTCAAAGTGGCAACAATGAAGAGTTAGCAAGACTAATTGGACCATCTCCGAACAGAAGGCCGCACAGAAGGCCGCACCTGAGCAAATCTCCCCACAGACTCACAATGACTCACTTTGCTTGTGCTTCTGCCTGCATGAAAATGAACTCCCACTTCCGGGCAAATGCTCTCTGCAGCCTGGCAAGGCTCTCCTGAAAAAACATAGGACAGCTGAATATATTTTAGTGTTCCTTTCAGAATTTCTAAAGTGTTATATATGCTCTGAATCTGAATCAAGTGTGCTTCCTGAATTTTCAAATCATAGGCCTCATGGGGCCAGGTGAGCCTCTAACTCACTATGTAGCTGAAGATGACTTAGAACTACCTCCCCAGTGGGGGTAATACATACATACATATATACATACATGTATTTGTATGTATACATATATATGTGTGTGTGTGTGTGCCAACATGCCTAATATATATCTCATGCTGAGGATAGAAAACAGAGCATTTTTTGTGCTAGACAAGGACTTTACAAACCAAGCTACAGTCCCGATCAATAGCAATCATCTTGCAGGAAGCACAGTATAAATCACCAAACATTCCTTTGTTTCTACTGAAGACAAATTCACTGGATCTTTCTGTGCCCATCCTACGGAGACAGGAAAGCAATGCCTTCCCACTACTGATCCAATCGATTGGTTCAGGTCCTGAGAATAGTTATCAATCTTTGGAAGCTCAGGATCTACTTGTGCAGAGTACTCTGAATTAGTTATCACAACACAGCCATCATTAGAACAAATTACACTAGACTGCCTTCGACTGATGGGAGCTATCAATCGGACGGTCCTGCTAAATCGGCCGCTAATGTAAACAGTTTTCCATCCTCACAGTTCAGACATTATTGATGTAGTATATATCTGAAATCTTTACAATTAAGTTAGTCTAAAAGAATAAGACGTACTTCTCTTCATACATTGAATTCATATGCTAGAATTCTACTGTCCTTAACGTGAGGGAAAAGAGGAAGCAGACAGAGAGGAGTCATGAAAGCGCTGGGCTGGGAAGCCTGGTCCTTATGATTCATCCATGTAAGAAGGCACAGAGAACCCAGATATGGCCAAAGGCTTGATTTGTGCTGGTTTTATACCACTGTATGAGCATCCTTGGTACTTACGGCTTCATAATCAGCTAGCTCTAGCCTTGCTTTGTTTTGCATTGTTCTCTTGCAGAGGTAAACAGCTGAAAGAAAAAATAGTATCATTTCTTGGCTGCTCATTAGCACTGAAACACTAAATATAGAAAAATAGCACTATGTGTCAAGATATTTGTCACTTTCTCTCAAGTTCAATTTACTATTGTTATCTTATTATCAAAAATAAATAATAATAAAAGAAGACATGTAAGATTCAAATACTGGCATTTAAAAAGTCAAAAATAAGTAGAATATTAAGCTAGGATAATCATTTATTGTTATTAAATGGTAGGCATAATTTTATCATCAACAAATAGTAAGGAGAATTAAAATCTTTTCAGAGATTAAATGAGCTTAAAATCTAGATAGATAAAAATCATTTCATAAAAGGTAATTGCAGGAAGAGGTATCTGACAGGCATTTTGAATTATTTCTAGATTGTGCTATCAACTACCAGGATGTCTTATGTAAGCTTAAGGGTTCTTGGCTTCTTCCCCTCTTTATTTTGCAAGAGTTGCTCATCAGTCAGTTGCTCTGTTCTAGAAGAGCAGAGTCTAACACAAAAAGTGTTCCCCTTCTATAGTATTTTCCTCAGTCTGTTTGGCCACCAAGTAGGCTGGTCATGGCACCAGGTTTATTGAATTGTGAAAAGTAGGAGAGAACAGGGGTGGCAGCATTGCCCTGGTACAAATCTTCAGATGTTTAAAATTACCCTGAAGACTTTAAGGAACATTTCAAGAGAACCAGGTCCTCAGGCAGAGTCCCAATTCTCAGAATATCTTCTGTCTTTGTTTTTCATTAGGGGTGAATCTTGGAACTCAATAAGACCAATACTAATTAATTATAACAGTCTACATACTGAATGAAATCACTGGCTGAGGCTCATTAACTACTCCTTTTTGTAAGGCTATCCCTATGGAAATGTCTTATACCTATGACCTTTGCACTCAACAATATTTGCCTTGGTTTAAGATAAGGAAACACAGCTGCTCTCAACCACTACGTCCTCTCTAGTGAAGGACAGAGAAGACAAACATGTAGTTCATGGGGGCTAGAAACCCAAAGGCTAAATTTGTGTGTGTGCGTGTGTGTATGTGTTACTGGGGTTTGAACCCACCCAGGGCCTTGGCTGGCTGAATAATGAAGGAATAGGATTTGGTTCAAACACGTTTGACAATCTGGTCGAGAAGCCCAGGTTTCTGAATCAAGCCTCTGAGTGAGGACTGGTTAGAAGGGAATGTCAACAGGAGAGTCTTTCTCTCAATTCTGGAATTCTCTACAACACGGAGTAGTCTCTTGCATAAACATTGTCTGTAGCAGAAATATTCACAGTCGTGCCCCATAGGTGGCAGGGTCATTGATCATTGTGACACTCTGACACCTCTAGCTAAGGATGAAGACAAGAGCGTTTACTTCATAAGGAGTAGGAATGCAAAGGCCAAATGTGCACTTGGAAAACATACAACATGTAATCCAAACATTACAAGTGAGACGTAGGATCAGGAGGCTGCTCCATTTCTTTTGAAATGATCTTTGAATAATTATTTTGTGGACTAACTTTCCTCCTATTCTTGAATTTAAAAAAGTCAGGCAGTTCCCACAATCTTGCTTTTCAAGCTTGGGTAGGTCAGAGAGCATCAAGTTATTGACAATTTCTATTGCCAGTTAACAAACTCCAAGCACATTTCCAAGGTTTAAAGATGAAGTCATCTCCTTGACTCCAGTTTGTGGATAGAAGGAATATATGGGACTTTCTCTAGTGCCCCTGCTTTTGGCCATCAAGACCCACTGACAGAGCCTCTAATCCAATGATTCTTGACATTTGGGTCATGACTCCTTTGGAGGTCACTTATCAGATAGCCTGGATATCAGATATTTGCATTACAATTCATAACAGTGGCAAAATTACAGTTATCAAGTAGCAACAAAATAATTTTATGTTCGTTGGTCACCACAACATGAGGAACTGTATTAAAGTGTCATAGTGTTAGGAAGGTTGGGAATGACTGCTGTATCCTTCTGAGGATGTAGAATAAGAGAGAAAGAGAGTGAAGAAATGGCAGAACAAATTTTTTAAGATTACATATTTTTTATTTTACCCTGTGCATAATTTTAATTTTATTTTCAAGAGAAAAGGCAAAAAGTTGTAGACAAATTTAAACATATGTATTTCAGCAAACTTTATAATAATTTTTACTACATTTATTATGCAAGTGTGTGTGTGCTTATAGGCACATATGTGCCATGGGGTGTGTGTGTGTGTGTGTGTGTGTGTATGTGCTTATAGGCACATATGTGCTATGGTGTGTGTGTGTGTGTGTGTGTGCGTGTGTGTGTATGTGCTATGGTGTGTGTGTGTGTGTGTATGTGCTTATAGGCACATATGTGCTATGGTGTGTGTGTGTGTGCGTGTGTGTGTATGTGCTATGGTGTGTGTGTGTGTGTGTGTATGTGCTTATAGGCACATATGTGCTATGGCGTGTGTGTGTGTGTGTGTGTGTGTGTGTGTGTGTGTGTGTGTGTGTATCTGATAGTCTGATAGTCAGGGCACAACTTGTGGCAGTCAGTTCTCTCCGTCTACCATGTGGATCCTAGAGAGTAAATCCATGTTGTCCGGCTTGGCAGCCGCACCTTGTATCTGCTGAGTCACCCTCCAGCCCACCACATTCACTTTCGTTTTGATTTAAGCATGTGTGTTTGTGTTGTACAGCTTGGTGCTTTGCTACACACTTACAGCGTGGAAGGGCAGTGTCACACACATTTCTCACCACCATCACCTCACCATCTTCATCCTCACCATCCCTCCCTCGCACATCCTGCCAGACTAGAATATTTAACATCCATTCTTGTAGTGACCTTCAAACACACACACACACACACACACTGTTGTTGCATCTTATACGATAGAGTTCCTGATCTTAGTCCTTCTAACTGAAAAACTGAATTTGCCAGTGGTTATTAATGCCAAACACCTTTCCATAGGCCAGTTGATCACTTCTTTGTCTTTCTTAGAAATCTTTATTCAGGTACTTGTTCATTATTTATCTGAATTGTATGCTTTCTTGCTTCTCTGACACATCGTGTTGATCTAGCTACTCTCTAGACGTGACAGAGGTTTGAAGCAAATATTTTCTTCATGTTGCTTCTGTGGATTTTGGAAAATGACCCCACCCCCACCCCATCCTGTCACCAGTACTGATGGGTCCTCATGCTGAGAAAAATTTGCCCCAGAGAAAATGCTCAATATCTATCTGCCAAGTGGCAGGAAACATCACAATTTATTGACCTTTTGAGGGTTTGTTTATTTGCTTGCCTGTCTTATTTGTTGATTCAGCCTAGTGATATTTTATACTGGAGGACCTTTTTCCAGTTAGATTTAAAACCAGTTTGTATGCTAAAGATAAAAAACGAAAGCTCTCTACATATGCAAGAAGTCCATTTTCCCCTAGGCTTCTTGAGAAAAGATTATTTAACAATAAAGATAATATCCAGAATATTAAGTATGGATTGTGTGCATGAACATATACACATACGTGCATCAGTGGTACATGTATTGAGATTTGCTTTTCTATATTAAACATAATATGATTAAAGTTTTCTATTGTTTTATATAGATATAGCTTGTTTTCCCTAGCCACCATAGTCTGTCCTGTGAATGAAGTGTGTGTGTGTGTTTGTGTGATTTTTAAACTATATTTATATCATCAAATAAATAATGTTGACGTTATGAATAATGATCTAATAAGGGTCTTTCTTCACATATATTTGAAGTCTGTAGCAAATGGCAGAGTTTGAATTTTACAACATTGCCACATTTTTGTGCATAATGCTTTTTTCTCAAGGAATGATGAACCTTTTGCTTCCTTTGGGTTTTTGCTAGTCTGGCTGGAAAGAAAAGTATTAAAGTCTTGTAATTTCATTAGTTTTCTGTATTTGTTTTATTAAATTCCCAACATTTTTCATATTACAGATTTTACTATATTTCTTTGGAATGTTACCTTTACCAATTTAATATTTTAAATTTCATTTTCCAATTTAATATTTTTAATTTAATTAATATTACTATTGCTAATTTTGTCTTCATGCTATAACAGATTTGTCTACTACACCTTTGTCTACAATTCTATTTAATTTCTTATTTAGTTAGTGTTTGAAAGGTTTTAACTGTGTAACCCAAGCTGGCCTAAAACTTTTTATGAATACCAGGCTGGCCTCACAGTCACAGATATTTGCCTGCCTCTGCCTCTAGAAACCTGGGACTAAGGGTGTGTACCTCCATACCTCGCTTGCCACCGTTTGCTTACACTGAGTTACTTTATTTTACTTAAAATCCAACTATAATACTTATTCTTTTGGTAGACAAATTTAAATACTTTAATTCTTAATTGTGTTTTAGGTGAATGGATATTTTGCTTGGATGGATATTTCTGTACACCTCATGCATGCCAGGGGTCAGAGGAGAGCATTAGGTTCCTTGGAGCTGGATTTACAGATGGCTGTGAACCTTCCTATGGGTGCTGTGAATCCAACCTTGGTCCTCTGGAAGAGCAGCAAGTGTTCTTAGCCACTGAGATATCTCCCCAGCCCCTTTTCATTCTTTCCGTTACATTTGGTAGTCTTTTTCTCACCGCTTCCTTTCTCTATTTCCTTCCTCCTCTTTATTTTCTTTGTTTCATGAGTTAGTTTTCTTTAACTTCCACATTACTATTTGATAAGTAATAAAACTTGTTATCATTCAACCTTACCTGCACAAATAAAGTCTCAAATATTTACCTCTAAAACTGCAACCTCAGAAATTACATGGTAACTAATACAATCCACCATCCATGCTGAAAAACAAGTTTATCCTCACTCTTTACAGACTTCTAATATTTTAATGAATACAATTTATTTTGCACTGCTAATTAACATTTTAAAATAAATTGAAGTATTCATGTTTCATTTGAAAACCGTTTCAATCCAGTTATTTTGGATCCTAGAGGGAAGGCAGAGAAAGTGGTTGTCTTGGGAAATTAAACAGAAAACTGTCTTTCACAGTGTAAATTTATTTGAACCAATATATCTGAACTTAGATTCTCTCAGAACTCATGTCTTTTACTATTTGAAATTCCCATAATGTTTCTTGTTTCCCCGAATGTTTGCCCACTTGTCTGGATGAAGTGACCATGCTGGTGTCAGGGAATTGGAGAGCAGCATGCTGAACCCCATGCTTTCTGTCAGGTGCTCCCTGAAGTACACACACCATAACTTCCTTTTATTCCTTCTGTTCAAAGTTTGCTGCCAAACATCTGGGGGTCCACAGAGCTGAGAATCAAAGTCAGGTCAGGGACGAGACCTTCTGCTACAGAAGTCAAAGAATCCTTGAAAGACAAGCAGGCTTTCTCTGATCTTGCTTGTATTTCCAGCCCTTGTGTATGAACAGGGAACCTATAATGTGGTTACTTGGACTGGCTCCAGTGTTCTAAAGCTGCCCAATATTTTAAGAAAATAAACTTCAGCTACATCCATAGGGCGTTTTCCTAGAATTAAGTCCCTATGATTCCATTCAAACGAGCGGATATCTTCACTGTTGTTCCTACTACTTTCTGTGCTTCTGTCTACTCACTACCAGCTTTGTCTTTACTCATTATGGTCTATGCAGGGAAAGAAACAAGTGATTTTGAAAAACTTCTGGAAAGTATGTTATGTCAATCTGCTGTTGCTTCTTAGATCTACTTTGAGACTCAAATACATCTATATTTAATGGACATATAGGTGAAAGCTCAATAATTAGGGAGTATTAAAAATTATATACTGAAATTATTATTAATTTAATTCTAAAGGATGACATAGCTCCTTTTTTTCAAAAACAGAATCTTCCTGGAGTCATGGAGATGGTTCAGTAGGTAAAAGTACTTGCTCAACCATGAAGATCTGACCGCCAGTACCTCACAAAAAGCCAGATATGTGTATATCAGATTTTTAACACCAGCACTGTGGGTGCAGATAGGATCCCAAGAGCTCACTGGTGAGCCAACTTATACCAAACGGCAAATTTCTAGTTCATTGAGAAACTATCTCATTAAGGCTTACTGATTAGAGGAAAACACCCATCACACTGCTCTGGCCCCCACATGCACACCCAAGGCACACATACACATCATCACATTAATATATACACCCTGAACATACAACACAAACAAAGTCTTATTCACCAAACTCAATTCTGCACCCCTGTGAAGCTAAGACCCAGGTCAGACACATTGTTAGTCTCCACTTAAGAAAGCAAAGCTAACAAAAGAATGGTAAACTATTTTTTCTTCGTTGTCATTTGTCTCCCTCTCCTCTCTCTTCTTTCTTTGTATGATGTATTTATTAATGATGCATTTAAACTTTTCAGAAATCTTTGGGCTGTGGAATAGCTTAGTGGGTAAAGATGATGGCACGCAACCAACACTGGCAATCTGAGATAGGTCCCTGGGATCAACATGGAAGGACACAACCAGTTCTTGTAAACTGTCCTCCGACCTCCACACATGGAATGACAATGTAACCCTCCCCCATGTAAATTATAAAACAAAAAAAATTAAAATTTCATGAACTTTAACTAGCATTCTTAGTACTTTAAATGTAATGGTCAAAACCTTTTCTTCTTTCTCAAATCCTAAAATGACTTGTTTTATGAATGAAATGACTCCGTAGACTCATAGGGGGTGACACCATTAAGAGATGTGGCCTTGCTGAAGGAAGTGTGTCAATGGGGGTGGGTTTGAGGTTTTAGAAGCTCAAGCCAGGCCCAGTGACACTCTCTTTTCCTGCTGCCTGAGGATCCAGCTATAGAACACTCAGCTCTTTCTCCAGTGTCCTGTCTGCCTGTATGCTGTTGTGCTTCCCACTATGATGATAATGGATTAAACCTCTGAAACTGTAAAGCCAGCCCCAATTAAATGTTTTCCTTATTAAGAGTTACAGTGGTCATGGTGTGTCTTCACAGCAATGGAAACCCTAAGGAAGACATGACATCAACTCTTCCTTCAGTGACCAGTGCTGGTTTTCCAAGCTCTCCTGAGCATCCTAGTATGTGTTCTCTATCTCTGAACCTGCTTTCCAGAGTTTTCCTCCTCCATATCAACTTGTTATCAATTAGTTAACATTCAGAATCAGACCTTCCATTTTTCAAGTCACCACCTCCAATTTATTCCAACTTGCTCATTGAGGCTTTAATTACAACATCTTCATTTTGTATTAATGCAAGATTCAGAGGATTGCTTCTCAAATCCCTCTGGAAACATTCCAGCATTTTATTCTATTTTCTGACATTTCCTGTTCTCTTTTTGATCATCTAATATGTTACTTAGATCATGCTAATCTGTACCTCTTGCTGACCTGTTCATCCTCCTGATGGCTTCACATTTCCCTGGTTGGTGTCTCATTTGCACATTGAGCTTCTCTATTTGGTGTATCAGGCCTTCTCAGTGTTCTATGCAACTGACTAGCAAACAATACTTTGTGACAACTTCAGGTTTTCCTTTTCTTGGTATCCCCAAAGGGCTATCAGTCAGAACCCAGTCTTTCTATTGCTGTAGTGGTTTGGTGACTAGTAACTTCCTTCTTAGGCTTCTCACATGCTTGTGACTAGATTTTGGAAATGCCATTTTGTTTTTCTCTTAGCTTCCTTGCTGCTTCCTTGGGCAGCTTCGCATAGTAAGAAGGACTTCACATTGAAGCCTTGTGTTGTCTCAAGTCTCAGCAAAGCTCTTTGTCAACTGTGGTCTAACGTTATGTTTCCTGTAACTCTCAGGGCACTGACCCCGGCACTCTAGTCTCCCAGCATTCAGTTGGGTTTACTCCAGACCTCTGTGGGCTTTCAGATTTAGTGTTTTCATTGTGGTTCATTGTTTCTGATACGGAGTGACTACTTTTCTCTAAGCTGTGTGTTTTTGTTGTACTTCAGCCTCCACTTCTTTTTGTCTGAAGAAAGACACCATTTATTTCAGCTCTGAAAACTCATGCATCATGGCCCAGCAATGTCACTAGAACAATTTGCACAGCATTTTTTGTTTGTTAAAAGGGTGATTTCTTTCAGAGCACTGCCTCCTGTCTTGCAAAGCAGATCTCTGACAAAAAAACATTTCAAATGCAAATTGTATTAAAACAGTGGTTTGTTGTTTTAACTAGGGAGGTGAAGTCTAGCATTGCTGATGGATGGTGGGAAAAATGGTTTACTTTAAACTGTGGAAAGTTACAAATATGGGCAATTTCATCCTGTTAAGGTGTATGACTTCCTGTTACAGACACTTCACTGTAAGAAATCAATTTTATTCTGATGTTTGCTAAATTTTCAAATAAAATCTTAACTAACTAGAAAAGATACATTCTGACTGGCTACTATTTTTATCTCTCATTTTTTTCCAGGATATTCATTATTATATTTCTTGGCAAATGCAATAGGAAAGGATTTTAAAAAAATAATATGGTCCCAGGGATGGTCTTGAACTCTATAAATACTCAAAGATAACCTTGAATTTCTAATCCCCCAGCCTTCACCATTTCTATGGAGCTGCTTCATGAACCCCAACCATGATATTTCTTCAAGCATGCTTTGCTGCTACTTTTTCTGTTTGCCCTAAATGCATAGCACCTATATGACCAACACACGCACACACGCGTGCACACACACACGAGTAAAGGTAAAGGAACAATTTAATTTTCTGTTATAATTTTACATTCACAATTTTGTTGAAATAGATATCTCTATTCTTAAAAAAACGACACGTATTCTCTCCTTTTTCTTATCTTTTCTTCCGAATTACCCAGAGGAATTAAATAATAGTAATCTACATTTTAGAAAGTGCAAATATTTCATTTAAGGTCTGAACTGAACTGGAGGTGACATCTGGTAAGGAGCCCCAGGTCTACTTTGTAACCTAAGAAACTGTTCTTTTTCAGCTGGAAAATACACCTAAATCAGAGTCACACCTTGGAAGCCTTTGCCAGCCTTACCCTGGCTTCACCCTCCAGGGAATCCAGCCAGAGGTACAGCGCTGTAACTTGGAGAACAGCACCATGATCTTGCGGAACAACGTACGATCAGTTTCCTGTATTATAACAGCTCTGAGCTGCCCAAAGCTTCACAGAGGAAGTGAGAATATGCGGCAAGCAGCGGCAGGACACTGGGATGCCTTAGAAAAATATTTCTCAGCTGAAAGGAGAAAGCCCTTTGAAAAGAGTCTGACAGAGCAAAGTTAACAAGAAAGCAGCCTGGGAACGCTGCCTAACCAGCTGCTTAACAGAGTGCATTCCCCAACAATGAACACTACAACAATGAACACTACAACAATGAACACTACAACAATGAACACTACAGGTACAATGGGGAGACACACCTGGTACACTGACTATCCTTCAAACATTCGCAATTATTTAGTAAGCTTTAGAAGATCTTTATTGTGTGTCCTGCAAAGAGCAGTCCAGGTGTCTTTCTAATTGTCTCATTTTTCAATGTCTTAATATGTCCAGTGAGAGGTGTGGCTTTGGCCTGGTGGCCTTCCCTACAGCTCCCGAACACCAGCTGCCTCAGTGAGATGGCCAGATGGGATGATTTCTCAGGTGTCCGGCAGCTCGCTCTCTTAAGGATGGAGGAAGCCAGGTTCTCTCACTGACACAGACATGGGGAGCATGGCAGCAGAAAGGCAGGATGGTGCTGGAGCAGTAGCTGAGAGCTTATGTCTGATCCACAAGCAAATGCCAAGAGAGAAAGAGACAGAGGGATGGCCCAACTTCCGAAATTTTAAAGCACACGCCCAGTTACACACCACCTCCCAGAAGGCCACACCTCTGGATCCTACCCAAACAGTTCCACCAACTGGGGATGAAGCATTAAAATATACGAGCCCTTGGGGGATTGGGAGTGTTCCTATTCAAAACCTCACCAGGTCCCGCACTTGCATTGTTTCTCCCTCTTTAGTATAGAAGCAAAAGATTTCCTTTCACTCAAAACAGAATCATAGAAACAAAATACTACCATATCTCCACCCCCAGTATGCTTAAGCTGAAGTTGAACTTGGACATGTCAGTGGTCCTTTTAATGAGAGACTAGCCTTCCAGGCAGATCACTTGATCTTTAATGTGGTGTTCCAAAGCCTCGCTAATAAATCAGAACTGTCATTGTTTATAGCATGGCTACCGTAAGCACCAATTTCCCTTTACTTCAATTTAATGAAGATCAGAATGCTTCCTGTAGTTAGTGGCTTACAAAAGCAAGCGAGGTGCAGACTTACTCTGATTCTTGCCAATCTTAAAGGCCCTCTAGTAATAGAGTGGAGAATTTTGCTTGTACAGTGATATTTTCTAAGTTTCCTGTGTCCTTTCCATCCCATCTTTGTTAGGTAATAGGTCTACCAAAACCAAAATATTTTCATTCAATCTCGGATGCTCAACATGAATTAACATGAATGATGCCCATTGTACTAATAATTGTAAGGGGTCCCTGGGTATTTTGGTTCAATATTAATAAAAAAAATGATTTACTTACTGAGGCCTCTACTTCATAACACTTTGCAAGACCATGCAGTTGCACTAATCTTCCCAGAGGGTATTTAATGCCTGCGTGGAAGTGTCATTCTGCCTTGCTCATGGTTTTCAGAGGATACTGTTCATAGCTTTAAGTTGAAAAGCAATGTTCATTTTATGTCAATTAGGTTTGCTATAAATTAATTGATTAATCCCACAGAATATAAGGAGCCATGTCGGTATAAGTTGCATTGCTGGGATGGAAACTTCTGGTAAGTTCACAAATGAATAGGTCATGCTGTAGTTCAAATGTGAGTTCGCACATTCCTCACTGTGGAGCAGACTCCTCCCTTCTCCCCTTCTCCTGGTGTATGCTTCTGCACACTGCCATGGTGCTGCCGTCATTACTTCCTTCTCTATCTAAATCTCAATAGTAGCACTATGGAACCAGAGTGCTTCGATTGACACAACACATCACATCCTAAAGAGTTTGAAATTCAGTTCTAAACTAAAATATCGATAGAAAAACATCTGAACAGACTGCTTGTTTGGAACCTTTCTGCCTGGGCAAGCAGCTGAAGGTGTGTGCCTAGTGCATGTGTTATCTTGCTCTCTCTGCAGGTCACGACCTTCAGTGAAGTTTGCTCAATGAGTGTTCAGTGTTCTTCAGTGAACTTAGTGCCATCTTTTAGGAATTAATCTGCACCCCCATCATTCACTTATTTATTCTTTTTTCCTTCTCCCTTACTTTATGTTTTTTCACTTCATTAACAAATATTGAAAAGCTAGTTCAAGCTTATTGCTGCTTATTTCTTTTTTCACAACTCCTCCAAAATTCCATCTCCCTAAATTTCTCATCCACTCTACATGGGTGTGCATTCCAGCTGAGAAACAATCTGGCCCAGTGGATCATGACCCTGTCCTGTGATTATTATCAGGGGAGTAGATCTATTGCACATCCGATGTTTTAGCTCTTTTTCATCTATAGAGTATGGCTAGTAACATTTTAAAGATTTTCTCTAAGGGATAAAATTAGATAATGTTTGTAAATTTCCGAAGAGAGTTGATAGGGAATACTTAAGCTTCTGCTATACCACCAGTTAAAATGTAGTTAGACAATCAGAAATAACCATTAAAAATCAGTCAAAACAGAAAACCAAGATACTTTGTCTTCATAAATCCAAATAATCACTGACCTTCAATCTATGTATGTTTACAAACTTTATGTATGTTTACTAGTAGCTTAAGTTAGAGACCCAAGCTCAACTGGTTGGGAAAAGCACCAAGAATTTATATTTAAAATCACTCCTATTGATATGGGTAAGTCAAAGTCACACTCAGAGAATAGTCAATCCCTAAACATATGCACATTATATTTACATATGTATATTTATGACCTTGATCATAGAATACTATTTCTTACTTAATATTCAAATAAACAATGATGTAAGACAAAAGTAATATTGATAGTAGTTAGACATTTAAGAACTTAATGCATGTTACTATAAAATAAAAAATGTATTCCTTTCCCTTTTTATAATTTTGCAGAGAATTTGAAATAAAAAGATACACTCATCAAAAAAGTAAAAAAGGAGTCTAAGAAGACAGGTCATTGGGTGTTATCATGCCCAAGTCATTGGACTGGTTTCTTAAATAGATAAACAAATAGTAAGATGTTCTCAAGATGGTGACTCAAGACATTAGTGGAACAATTTTCAATATAATTGAATACAACTCTAGATATTAGATTGTGAACTGGGGGCACACTCCAAAGACTAATGGGATTTAAATATTTATCTTATTGATATCACACTTAAGAATATTTCACTTCCCATTTGGATAACTATTTGAGTACTGGATTTGGAATTATGCAAGGTCTATAAATAATACATTTATATACTTTTGTAATATTCTTATGTATAGATAGTCTTACATATAGATATTGGAATAAGACTGTGAACCAGGTGCCTAAATATTTGAAAAATAAAACCCTAAAATCTAGAGAGACTGTTTAACACCTGAAATTTTCTGTTTTTAACACCTGAAATTATCATTGAGAAGTTCTGTGAAATATCAAATGCTTCTATTAAGAATTTACAAGTATAATTTCGTTTCTTCAGATGGAATATCTTAATAATGAGTAAACTTTTACTTTTATAAAATTAAGCTTGATTTTCTTTTTAAGGAGGTAACTTATTATATTTTTCATATTTAAGCATAGTTTATTTGCTCGTGATGGATATTTATTTTATAAAATGAATTGAAATGCTAATATTATCTCTTATAACAAGCAAAATTAATGCAACAATTAAAGATTTTATTTTATATGAAGATATATATAGAAGTCTACAAATCAGAAGATTACCCTACTATATTTTTCAAAATCAAAGATTTTTAAGTTATCTAGGTTATTAGAAAGCTACTTTTATTGTAAACACTAACTCTGCATTTGAGTCATGATATTTGATGGTGACTGGCATGAGATCAGAAGATGTGGCTCCTCCATCTGCATAGTATGTTGTTCTTATTTGCCTTGTTAGTTTTGGGAATAGCATCGTCTATGAACCCATTGCTCACTGAGGAATGTTCTAGAATTGTAAAATAGGGTTCTTCTGCTAAGCTCAGGACATTTACTAACCACATACTTGGAAACAGCATACCATGGAAGAAACAAAAGGAAGACCCGGGAAGGTCTCTTCCTCATCCCAGAAAAGATACAAACATTAGTCTGCTTTAGGAAGATGCTGCCTGCTCTTATTACTCTTGTGTCTTAAGTGTGTTCCCTCAACTTTAGGAGCTGAGAATCTGGTTAGCCACTTTGTATTGTAAATAAAGCTTTCTTTTTCTTCTTTAGCACTTATTCCTTGAAAATTGTTTTATTTGTATTTTACCCAGAAGATGCACTTCTACACATTGTTTTAAGCAATGATAGTCTTCTTGGTGGTCATGGTTGAATTCCAGAAAATTTCTAACCTCAGTCAGAGAAAGAATATGGAGAGGAAAACATGACTAACTCGCTGTGCTCTCAAACATTAGGAAGCAACCGCATGATGAAATGAAAAGTAGAAACAAGGCAAAAAAAAAAAACCCACAAAATGCTTCATCATATTTGTCATTTTCTCTAGAAAATTCTGCAAACACCGTGTATGACAGGAAGGAAGCCTCAAAGTCATTTCATTACTCCCATTTACCCTCACAGCAAAAAGAGGTGGACAAGGGTGAACCAGCTTTTGTCTTACTCAAGGATCAGTGTCAGAGGACAAACCATCAGCCCTGTTTTTGGAGAGACATATAAGACTGTTTATACAATTGTGACTTAAAATAGCAGCCTGGGGGATGTTATCTTGAAGTCAGGAATATACTAGCTACAAGCTGCAACTCTAAGAGCCAGAGGCCCTTGCAGACAAATATGAGACTCAAGTCTCCTTTGAGATCAGGAAGAAAGAAAAATCCATTCATACTGTTTACAAAGTACGGCAAAAGCCAGCATTCTGAAACACACCCGGAGCATTCTGCCTTTAACAAGGTCTGATATAAGTGCTAGGGTATAGGGAGAAGATGCCAAGCCCTCCCCCACTATATTCTTCTTAGTCCACTTAAGGGCAAAGGAATTTGAAAAGCCCAAAGCACAATCGCGAAGGTCACTTGCCAGCATCACTATGTGTCTGAGTTCTAATCATAAAGATTGCACAGTGTAGCTTCTTTCCCTGAACCTTCCCAGGTGTCACTAGGTCCCTTACATGACATCAGGGGAGTGTGACTGAAAGAGTGACACATGTCAGACCTGCTTTAAGAAAAAGAAGCTTCTAGGAAAGCCCAAAAAAGAAAAAGGAGAGAAACAGGAAAAGTTGGAGTAGGGAGAGGGTGGAGCAGGAGTAATGTGGATAAGAAAAGTACTGTGATAAGAAAAAACACAAATAGAAATATTTAAATAATAAACTTTTATGAGTTTATCAGTAGACTAGACAGGACTGAACTGATAAATCAATGAGCTACAAAACAATAATCAAAATTTCCACCAAGTTGAAGCAAAGTCAAGAGAATAAAATTATCAACAATCTTAACATATGCAATGACATACAGAGAAGAGAAAAACAATAATATTTTTAAGCAAAGACTAAACATTTGCTAAAACCAATGATAGACTCTGTCTTAGCTGAATTGGAGCCTTTCCCAAATAAATGTCCCAATCTTCTATGTCCCAGTAAACTCAGAATTCAACTTAATGGAGACAAGACCACTAAGGGAACAATTAAGATAAAATGGGGTTCAAAGAGTGGGCCCCTAATCTAAGATGACTGGTGTCTTTCTAGGAAGAGAAAAGATGCCAGAGATGTACTTGCTCAGAGAGACAGCCATGTGAGACACAGTAAGAAGTCACATTTCTGAAAACCAAAGGCTCAGAAGAAGCCAATTCTACAGCAGTTTGTTTTTTAATTTCTCTGCAGAGGATGCCTGTCATTATTTAGGAGAATCAGTTTCTGTTGCTAAAGTCACACAGGTTGTGATATCTTGCTATGGCCACCCTAGAAATTAACACAAGCCATAAAATGAGGAATCAGAGAAAGAATCAAAGAGGACAAATAGATGAGCCCACGTTCCAAACCCTATACTTAGAATACTTAGACAGATTCTAATTACAAGGAACAAGTTTTAGAGTTCTGTAAGTTTGTGAAAAAGATGACTAGCATTTGCAGTTTCGTATTATGTAATTCCATTTGCCCATGTAATTAATATCTTATGTTAGTATCGTAAATTGGCTAATTTAGAGCCACTGTCTAAACAGTAATTAATAATTTTGTTTTGTTTTGTCCTCTCAGGTAATGGCAATGTAAGCTTTGGAACAGTTTTTGTTGATAGAAGGACCTTATGGGATAATTTAATGCTTCTTTCTGCAAGTGTCACGTGGTGCCTTCAGAAGCAAACCAGAAAGTTCTCTCCTCTCTACTTCATGGCCTCTCCACACTAAACCTTCGCTGTTTTCCTTTTAGCTACATAGTTCTAGATTTTTCAGTTCAGACATTAGTTGCCATACTCATCCACATGAACATGTATGTCATCAAAGATGGCCCATGAACCAAATACATCATCAGCTTCGTAGAAACAAAGTTCTCAGTAATGAAGATAACAATATTTGAATATAGTACTTAAAACAAGAAAAAATATTGTCTTAAGGTTCGCAATGAATAATATATCAAAAACTTAAAGACGATGCTAGACTGTGGATGGGCTAAATGAAGTGAGTCTACTAGGACTCCTGTACTTAGGGGAAGTTGTATTTCATTGGCTTAAAATCCTATTTAGCTGGACATGGTGGCATATGTGTAAAATCCTAAAAATCAGGAGGCCGTGGCAGATAGATTTCCAATTTGAGGCTAACTTAAACACAATAGACTCTTTAGGGAATCTGAAGTTGGAATATGAAGATCTTGCCTAAATAAAATAAAAACAAATAAGCGAAAATCCTCTCTGGACATTAGATATTTGACCATTGAAAGTCATATCCTAGGCTCTTTATGTGTAATGCATACAATCAGAGCTACCGTCTTTGGTATCTGCTTCTGTTTGGCAGCAATGGCTCTATCTGCTTCTCACCAAAGCTGTCTTGTGCTTCCTCATGTGTTGGCCTCCAGCTCACTCTGGTCTCACTCTGAATGATGCAAATGTACCAATAGAAACACATTCTCCACACTGGAATGGGTTTGGATTGGGATTGCCTTTTGTATTTCCACACACAGTATGCAAATTTTCTCCCACCTTGATTTTCTAAGAATGGAGTTCTTGTAGATGTGGTCCATATTGGCTTTAAAATAAGCTAAAATGCTGTTAAAACAATCAATATAGTACCAAGATAGCTATGAAAACATGCTTTTTGCACATGGGCTGATCTACAGAAGTTTGTGTTCTACACATCATAGGATAAACTCAAGTTTGGTGATGGGAAAGAAGGTCAAGATGGCAAGAAAATGAGGGAAACTTTTAAAAACTTTCTGTTCAGTTTCACATAGCAGAGCCTGTTTTGAATCTCAGCATTCAGGGCTACAGCAGGCAAATTGTAGTCTGAGGTCAGTTTAGGATATTTAGAGAGAATATATCTCAAACAATAAAGTTATAATAAAATAATACAACCATTTCTTGTGCATCTATGCCACAAAGTTGTCTTAGAAAATACAGCCTAAGTAGCCAGTCTACTTTAGACCTTAAAGCCCACGCATGTCAGATCATCCATACCCTTTTAAAGAGGGGGTTTTAAGAGTATATTTTAAATAAAAAACAGTAGAAACTGAAACACTGGAAAAATTCAAATTGGTAGTGCAATTTATTTGCACTTATGAATATAAGCTATTGTTGTGGACTATGGCTTTAACTAAGTAAGGATGTGTTACATTTGTTTAACAATGTAAAAATGTGTTGCTTTGCACCTGATTGATCTAATAAAAAGCTGAACAGTCAATGGGTAGGCAGTAGAGGGATAGGTGGGGCTGGAAGGAAAAGAGAATAAGTAGGAGGAAGAATCTAGGGCTCAGGGGAGAAGAGGAAAGAAAGAGGGAGAAATAGAAAGAGATGCCTGGGGTCAGGCAACCAGGCAGTAGCCAGTCAGCCAGACAAAGAGGAAAGAGGAAAAGTAGAACATACAGAATGAAAGAAAGATAAAAGGCCCCAAGGCAAAATGTAGATGAAGAGAAACAGGGTCAACTAAGTTATAATAACTAATGGGACAAGCATAAGATAAGGCCGAGCATTCATTACTAATATTAAATTTCCATGTCATGATTTGGGGGCTGGCAGTGTGAGAAGCTCTGCTTCAAGCCATCCTTATGTGGATGTTTAGTAATTAAGCCAGCTACAAAATAAACCAGAATATGATTCATCAGTAAAAACAAATGGGATAATTTAACAATATGATTCCACTTAGTTTACAAATAGGCTGGCTGGGGTTGTGGGAAACAGTTCAGGAGATGATCTCCTCTGATGTGGGTGCCAGTAAAAGTCAGTTCAAAGCTGAAGGACATTAGCCATGACGGATGACTGCTATGAAGCCTGTTCTGTGAGTGATTCATTGCAGAGATCACGGCTTTTCCTCGGGCATTCCAGGGGAACAAGCCTACTACCAAGTCATCAGACGTGTACTGCAATTGTGATTCCTCTAACCTTCCAGTGAAGAAGACAGAGATTGGAAAGGAGGGCCACCAAGAATAAGAATTGTCTTTAAGGTGTCACCCAGCAGCCGATGGAGGCAGATACGAAGACGCACAGTCAAACATTAGGTGGAGTTTGGGAAGCCTAGGAAGGCGGAGGAGAAAGGAGTGTAGAAGCCAGAGGGGTCAAGAACACCATGGGAAGGCTCACACAATCAACTAGCCTGGGTTCATAGAGACTTGAAGAAAATGAACAGACAACCAAGGAGCCTGTATAAGACTGACCTAGGCACTCTGCACATGTTACCGTTGTTTGGCTTGGTCTTCAGGGGACTCCTAACAGCAGGAACAATGGCTATCTCTGACTCTTTTACTGGATGTGAGGATCCTACTTCTCATACTGGGTCACTTTGCCCAGCCTTAAAACATGAGGAGGTGCTTAGTCTTACTGCAATTTAATATATTGAGTTTTATTGCTACTCATAGGAGACCTGCCCTTTCCTGAATATAGATGGAAGAGGAGGGGACTGAGGGTTAAGAGATAGGAAATGGGGAAGACGGACTGGCAGGGGAGGATGGGAAGTGGCTGCAGCCACAATGTAAAATAAACAGATGAATAAAAAAAAAGAATTCTCTTTTTAAAAGGAAACAGAAACATTGTGTATGATAGGCAACAATAATGAGAAACAAAAAATCACTAGTTTATGTTTAGTGAGTTTCGAACAGGAATAATGCCAGCTTCCTTAGGTATATCAATATGAATTATTCCAATCATTTCATTAAGTCAAGATCTCTAGCCTTGTTTTTGAGGTAGCAACCTGAGACCCAGAATTGTGCCACACTTTCTTCAAAGGCACACATTCAGCCTTTTGTCACAGCAGGCATCGGAGTCAGGTCTTCCTCTGGAAGGTGTCTCCTCTACTAGAATAGTGTAAGGCCTTTGGGTAGGCTCCTAGACATAGATCCACATTCCACAGAAAGCTTCAACTCTGACTAATGCATCTGAAGCTGCTTCTCAACTTTCTGTAAGCATTTCAATTCTGAGGACTGTTGAGCAACAGATGAAGAAGTGGGCATTTCCAATCAGGTAACAGAATGATCTAATCTCTCTGTTAGTTTGACAACATCGTATAAAGTACTTTTGTCTGTTTGTCTATTTGAAAACCATCTACACTACCTGCCCACTCTGGGGTAACTTACTAAATGTTTCTATAGTGACTATTAGGAAAGGTAATTCCAACAATTTGCTATGGATTTTCCTACAGTTTACTTCTGAAGATGTTTCTCCAGGGGAAGCCCAAAGAAAATCAAACGATTGTTATGCTTCTTCCTGCTTTTGCATATTATATTATTCTCTCTTGATATGATGGATAGTTTATGCCAACTTGTCCTAGGTTAGAGCCATTTGAGAGGAGGGAGTCTTAACTGAGAAAATGCCTCAGTAAGCTTGAAATATAGACAAGCTTATAGAGCTTCTTCTTTATTAGTGAATGACATAGGAGGGCCCAGTCCTCAGTAGGTGCTGCAACCTCTGGGATGGTGGGGTTGGGTGATATACAAAAGAAAGAAGACTTCACAAGTCCTAGAGAGCAAATCCGTAAGCAGCACTCCTCTATGGCCTCCTGCCTCTAGGCCCTCCAGCGTTGTTTCAGTTCCTGCTATGATGTTCATCAGTGATAAACTGATGTCTGGACATATACGTGAAATAAACCCTGTGCTCCCCGAGTTGCTTTTGATCATCGCAGCAATAGAAACCCTAACTAAGATATTTCCTTAAACAATTTCATGTCTCACCACCACATGTGCTGGGTTGAAGAGAATGGTCCCCATAGGATCATGTTTGAATACTTGTTCCCCAGTTAGTAGAACTATCTGGGAAAGATTAGGAAGTGTGGCCTTGTTGGGCAAGCTGTGCTACCAGGGACAGGCTTTGAAGTTTCAAAAGCCCACACCAGGCCCAATCCTGCTCTCTCATTTCCTATTCCCTGTGGATTCGGTACAACTCCAGTGCCATGCTCTTGCCAGATGCCATGCTCCTCACCGTGATGACCATAAACTAACTTTCTGTAAGCTCCAAAGAAATGCCTTCCTGCAAAAGTTGCCTTAGTCATGGTGGGTCTTCACAGCCATATCACAGTAACTAAGAAACCACATATAATTCCTTCTTCTGACTTTAAAATCTGTCTCGGATGTTATTAATTCTATTATGAGATTATTCTAGCATAATACCTATCGCCACCAAATAAGGACAATATTTAATTATTTTAAACTCCCATATCACTTTGCACATAGCAATGGCATTTTCATGTCCACTTATAAGAACTCTTTGTGTAGGACACCACTTTCTTTTCTAGGCTGTCAGCTACTCAATGCTGCAGGCAAGTCAGACACCCTACGGACACCATCATCTTCTACAACAAGGCCCGTGAGTGGTTTTCAATGAGCATCTGTAGCCATGGTGCTTTGGATTTGTCCAATCTTGCTTCATAAAAGCATCACCTATGCAAAAATTCCTGAAGACGAGGGGCCGGGCGATGGTGGCACACGCCTTTAATCCCAGCACTCGGGAGGCAGAGGCAGGCGGATCTCTGTGAGTTCGAGGCCAGCCTGGTCTACAAGAGCTAGTTCCAGGACAGGAACCAAAAGCTACAGAGAAACCCTGTCTCGAAAAATCAAAAAAAAAAAAAAATTCCTGAAGACGAATATTTTCTAGGGACGAAAGTTTTTCCTTATAGAGCTTCTTTGCAATCTTCATGATTAGGCTTAGGTTATCTTAAGGTCACGGAATTTGATTTATTAGGGTTAAATTTGCTATTGTAAATTGCTATATTTTCTTTGACTTGCCAGTGGCCTTTCCATATTTAACATAACCTTCTGATCTAGAATCATAGGATGCCTCCCTAATAGTCAGCAAAATAGAGGTGTGAGGAGCAAGAGGGCTTTGTGTTTGCGTGTTTGTTTTAAACTTCATAGCTGAGCTGAAGAAGAACTAGGACTCTGGCTCTCTGCATCCATTTATTTCTCTTCCTTGTTGCATGGGATGCTCTGAAAGACCAGCCCCAACCATTTGAGGCTTGTTTCAGCATTGCAATATAATTAGGGGCTTTTCTTTAACAGAGCACATTCTACTATGGAAGAGCTGCCATCAAGTCTGGTGACTTGCCAAATAAAGCCATACATAAATTACTGATCCATATCTAGAATGGTGGTTTCCTCTTTCATTAATAAAAGCAACAGAATTCATTTACTTGGAAAACAGACACATAAATGGTTAAGGACAAAACAAAGACCATTGCACTGACCATAGTCTGTATTTTCTGGCTCCCAACAATTTGATGGCCAAAAATAGGGTGTCTGTTGAAGGAAAAAAGAGGAGTCTTGGTTATACACATAAATATTTAGTAGGCTTTCTGGTGTACAGTCTGTGTTTATCTTCGGTGCTTATCTAGACTATGTTTCTGATAACAAACATTTTATACCCAGAGAAAGCTAGCAGAGAGATTTTTATAAGGTTCTCATCTGCATGCACTGACCAATTTCTCAGCCTTCAGCTTTGCCAAACAACAGCAGGGATTTAAAAGGGTGCTCATTTTCCATCATCTCGTACCAACAGACATAAGGTTAAAGGATATGACTGCATTATCCAAGCAAAAGGTTCAGTTTCAGCCACAGCGAGGGCTGAAAGCGGAATATTATGTTCAGCAAGATTTGAAATGAAGCATGCCTAAATACAGCGATGTTTTCTGCACATTATATCTCTTTATTGATTTTCATAGGTTCTCAAAGTTTAGAATCATTCCTGAAACTTGTGAATCATTTTCTGGGATCTGTTAATTATGTAATGCAACTTTCAACATTATTCAGCATGATGACAGTAACCTTTGACTTTTACTTATAAAAGCATTCATTTATTGCTGTAAACTTTTAAATGGTGCAAACCAGAGATCATGTTTTTTAACTAATAGTATATTTGATGTGATTAATAATATCCAGAATTCTGATTCTGTAAAATTCTAGAAATACACTGACTGAAATATAAAAGGAAATTTGATCTGGAATAAAACCCTTACGATAATTAATGTGGCAATTTTTTTCAAGATTTTTCTAGCCCTGACAACTGAATCTGGCACAAAGACTCATGGTGACCACATATCTGCAGAAGCAATGTCATTCATTGAAATTGGGATGGCACATGAACTCAGGGGCACAGTGGCTGTAGAAATACATAATGGGTTGATTATATGGATGAACTAATTTTATTGATTGCTTATGTGCAATGAACATATTTTGGGCATTTTCCGACTCTCTGAATTTTACTTTCTAGAGAATGACTCTCAAAGATATAGAAAAGGATGCTCTGGAGAAACGATGGCATCATTAGGAGACGGCCCTTTTCTGAGTGCTCTGACCACCAGAGGATTTTGACTTAGCCTCTACTTTTTTGAAATTACTTCAGTCTAACAAAGGAAGATAATAGTAATGTGCCCATATGAACAAAATCACAGTAGGAATTTGGAAGAAAAAAAACTGAATCGCTACGGTAAGAGGGGTAGGAAGACGTGTACGGAACATGCTTAGCCTCTCCAATCATACTTAACTCTGTAGGAGACAGAAGTTTGAAGATTTGATTTTTTAGAAATTAAATTGGACCAGGATTCCAGTAAAGCCATGGAGGGAATGAAATAGCTGAAGACTATTTCATGCAGAGCTCCTATTTGAGAAGCCTCTCAGAGGGAGCACTGATTGCTTGGTGCTGCTTCATTTTGTGTGTGTGTGTGTGTGTGTGTGTGTGTGTGTGCATATGTGTGAGAGTGTTCATTATCCTTGTATAAGCATATCGATTAACTAGTTTTAGACTATATTTTAGGTATATGGTCAATTAGACACATTTTGTTCTCAGTTCACCTTTTAAATTTTCTCTTTATTCTTTTACCATATTCTCAGTAAAGACGTTATGCCTATAAAAATTGAATTTTATATTGGGTATTATAGAGAAATGTCATAAAACCAACAGTTTTCATTAATAATGGAAGATTTTTTCCTCAGGAAACAATGTTTGACTTATAATAATAAATACTTTAAGAGAATAACAAACCTTTATAGTTTGTTATTTATTACATATTTCTGTGATTTTTCTAGACTTTGGGACATTTTTGTTCTTGAGTGTCCTTTTTTCAGTGCTAACCACCTTTGCTTCTACAGAACCTTCTCCAATCACCCTAGCCATTACTCAGTAGACTTTAGCTGCACAGTCCATGTATTAACTCTGTGCGGGGCATATGAGATCTGCCCGAGGGAATCAGGAAAGGTCTCAATTCCAGTTAGCAAAGAGTGACCAGACAATTTTAAGTTTACAGTAAATCTAAAAAAAAAAAAAAAAAAATCGCATGTCTAAAATGTCCAAAGAGTATCAGACACATCTATTGTATCACATCAATTAAATTAGGTTCTGTTTATCTCAAATGCATGTCCTATACCTTCTTTAGGTTCTTAATGATGTTTGGAATCTACATGGTTCAACAGAGGCACTGAGAATTTAACCCTGTGAATTTAACCCTGTGTTGAAACTCCTTCCAAGGAGGTGAATTTCAGGTCAATTCAGGAAGTTTCTGCTGCTTGGAACCAGTATGAAAATGGAAAAAAAACAAAATCAGATCACGATGAACCTTCATGTGTTTTCTACTATTAGAGATGTTCCAACAGAACAAACAAGGCAGCACAAGTAGGAATCCAGCTCACTCCGACTCTGTTCTTGGTTCCTTTCACTGTTAAAGGATTCAATGATAAACAGAGTTGCTAATCCACCACATTTAGATGTCACTGCAAAGGTAGATGGATTATTAAAATATACAGCATTTAATAATTGATAGTAATAATATAATTTAATAGATCTGCATGAGATATACCTAACAGCACATTGAACTTGATAACCTCTCCTAAGTCTTATAGTTATGTAATGAATGAGCCACTTGCTCCTACTTCCTCCCTTTGTTCTAAAACTCTCGAAATTCTTTTCCTCCTCTAGATGTGCAGTGGTGCTTTGTAACCTTCACTCAGCACTTACAAGCCTGATAAGACATCCAAACTTTGCCCACTAATTTCTTTCTGGGAAGGTCGAGAACAGAGAACAAGAACTTAAATTGCAGCCAATTCAACCCATTATCACTAACTGAGGCAATGTCTGAACTCATTCATTTTATGAAAATATTTTAAATTGGATAATTAGCAAGAGAGTGCCATAGTCACTATTTCCTTTCTGAGTAAGGTTTTTTTTGTTGTTGTTTTGTTTTTAGTTACTGTTGTTGTTTTGTTTGCACAATGGAGATTTTATTTTTTATATCGATTATAAAGATACATAATTTTTTGGTTTTGTAAACATAGAACCATTGCTCTTTCAGAATTTATGAGTTTGTTAGTCTTAAATTTTACTTGTAACTTCAGTCTCAAAAATGTTTCTAAAAATTGAAACTATGTAAAGATGTAATCCTGCAACAGCAAAGACTTTCCTTCAAAAACAAAGTTGAGTTATATCTCTCAACTTCCTGCTTGCTAAGTGCAACTTACAGCTGAAGTCTTCCCTATTTTCTTCGATTCCACTAAGTCACCTCATGAATTTTCCTAAAGTTTTTCTTACATTAAAACATAATTTCAGTCATTACACAGTTCAGCTTCCACATTTTCCCCACCGGTGTCTTATGATTGCTTCTGATGCTTACCCATGAGCACTAATTACTTTCTAAGTAGTCTAAGACAACCACATAATAGTTTCCAAAAGGTCTGAAGACACACAAGAACGAAGGTCAGGCTTTCTGGCTTGTTGTGAAAGAATATAAGTTTCCACTTACTTGAAAGCGGTAGAAGGTGCCATCATCCTTGAGTGTGAGGACGTGATCTGAGATGGGAAAGAAGTAGCCGTGGGCAGCCATTAGCGTTCCCAAATGGAGAGCCTCCACTGTTCCAAGAAAGCAGAGCAAAATGAAAACAGCACATGAAAGCCCTGTATATTTGTTGGAATTTGTTCTTGATGATTTCAAAGGAGTAACATTTGTCTGATCCTCTTTCAACACATTCTTGCACCAAATTTTTAACATTTTCCCAGTCACATAGAACACTCTTTCTATACAAAGGTGAGTGTGTGTGTGTGTGTGTGTGTGTGATTTTGAACTCCCTGTTCAAAGCCAAAATTTTGCCACAGAGTACCAGAGTATCTATACATTCTAGTTAAAACTCTAAAGCTCATGTGGACACAGGAAGAACAAAACTTTAAAGACACATATCTTGTTGCTTAAACTCGTGGCACTTCCCGCATCTGATGGTAAAGATAATCAATACACCTTGCAAGATTTATGTGAAAATCATATACAGATGTAGGCAAGGGAGGTAGGCAAATGCCTGAGCATAGTAGCTACTGGACATATGGGGCCATTATGCTTCACTGCTTGAACACTGAATGAGATTCACATCTTTCCAAGGTATTTCCCTGGCGTGCCACTTCTACAGATTTGCCTCTGAGAAGACAGACTGAGAGAGGCTGGTTCCTCTAAATGGTGGCAGTCCTTCCACACGTCCTCCATTACGTTTGGGTTAGCCATTGTGTTCAAATGGAAGAGAATGTTGAGCAAAGCTGGGCCACAACAGTTGCTAATAGCCTACAGCTGTGGTCAAGGTTGGGGTCCTTGTATGTCTTTGGCAACAAGACTTGAGTCTTGAAATTTCAGGGGCCTCACTTCTCCTCTTCTTACAGTTGCTTCTGTTTGCTTTGGTTTTTCAGTCTGTGTGCTGGGAAAGAGTATCAGCACACTTACCAGCCACGGAGATTAAGTTACAGCACGTGGGGATGACTTACATGTCTTTGGTTAAATGGTAAGAGAGTATGAGATTATAAACATAATTTCCAAAATGAAGTTATTAAATAATAGGTAAAAAAATCAGGGGTAAATTTTGTATTTGACTTAGAACTGTGGAAAAATGAAGCTATAAAACCAATACTGCTTGAGACAAAAATAAGAATTCAAATATACAGTCCATCCCAAATAGGTTCAATACCAGTACATGGGAAAGGACTAAAGTGTTTTGTGTTGTGATCATGAGAGGTCTGTTCAGTTTTTTAAGTTAATGTTAATGCTTGCATTGTCTTTTCAAAGTACCTCGGAAGGATTTGATGCGAGTTATTGTGCAATGAAAAAAAACTAGAATTGATATTACAGGCATAAATGATAGCAAGAAATCTTAGTGTTAGAGGACATGGTTTCAAGGTTCATTTGTTTATTTAATGATAATCATGGGGCTACATACTCCCATGATCCAACTGCTCCTAAAGCCCCAGCATCACCTCAACTGAATAAGACCCAGAAAGACCACACTGGCAATGTCCACATGGAGTATTACGAGAGTTCAATGAGTAAATTGTCAAGTTCAACCTCCAGTCATGCTTCTCGGCAAAATAATCACTAATTAATCTTCATGTGGGAGTGATTTTTGCCTCACTCACACAGCTCAAGCTCAACAATGCACCAACCAAAGCATCTTAGTTTCTTTTCTCATTTGGATAGCCAAGCGATGTGGGCGCTGAGCAAGCCATTCCCAAACTGCCACCATGTGAGCAGCTGCAGCAGCTGTGCCAAAGGCAGGCATTCCTCCCTCCCTTACCTCAGACCCTCAGGTGAAGATTTGCAACGTCTTTAAAAGAAGAGTGTTCTACAGACTAATTTGTTGTTTTTTAACCACAGCACCTCAAATGTTAAAAGGATGAATAACACATTATAAAAGAAGGTTGAGTCCTCCTGTGTGAAGTGTTGTGTATTTATAGCCCAGTTTCAAAGTCGTCTTATCCACAGAGAGCACAGCAGCCTTCCACAGACAGCAAATCTTCTTACAAAGATTGAAACGTGTTGGGACCAAGAAAACAAGAATTGTGACGATTCTCACTGGATTCTGTACATTTTAGTCAAAACCTTTTACTTAGGTTTTATGTGGATGTCTTTTACGAAATATAGCTCTATGTAACAATAATAATCAAAGAAAAAGAGACTGTCAACTTGAAGAGGGAGGATGGGAAGGGTTGGGGGAGGGCACCTGGGAGGAGGAAAGTGATACAATTATATTCTATTTCAATTTAAAATGTATTTTAGAAGAAAAAACAAATGCAGTTGTATATATCTGCATATGCATACATTCATAATTAAAATAAAACAAAATCGAAAAAAAAATACAGTGTTGTCATTCCATATGCATACAGTTAAATGTGATCGGGCTCTATCCAGGTGTGTCTTAGAAGGAAGTCTAAAGAAAAATGATGATAGCTGGCAAGGAAACGAAAATGCTAAAATGTATACAAAGGTAATTTGCCTACTAGTCAAATAAAAGGCAATCAGTGGGATGCTTCTAAGAAAAGCAATGTTTGCTTGGAGAAGATCATTTTAGAAGTCCTTTGAAGCATGATCTTTTAGATCTACTAGAATTGGCATTTGAAAAGGTAAGGTCAGACATTTGGGGAAATTACATATACAGAACATTTTATTCTCCAACAAAGCCAAAAAGAAATGGACTGTTACTGAACGAGGACTTTCAAAAGCAGCTTTAATTTCTCAGCAGAGGGAGGGAGTGAAAGAAGTAACTTGGGCTTTTTTTTTAAACATTTCCACATTGGAAAACAAATCCAAGTATTACTTGATTTTTACCAACTACAAATAGAGACTTTTTTAAAAAGAAAAGTGAATAGCAAATGATACTAAAGTATAAAGAATGAATGTAGAGAAGTTTGGGGATTGGAGATGTGGCTCAATGGGTAAAGTGTGTGCTGTGTAAGTATAAAGCCAAGAGAGCAGATTCCTAACACCCATGGAAAAGCTTAGAAGGTATGACAGCTCACCTGCAACCCCAGAGCTCAGAAAGTAGAGACAAAGGACACTTGGAACAAACTGGGTAACTACAGTAGCCCAATTAGCCTGAGCTAAGGGAGAGAACAATCCAGGAAGACATCTCAAATCAACCCCTGACCTCCACAAGCCTACATGCATATGTGTGCTTCCACACATTTGAGCACATGTATACACACTCAAATACTACAAACACACCTTTAAGAAATAACTTCTGTGTGTCATGAATAAAATAATAATAATAAAAACAAACAAACGAGCCAAGGATGCAAATGACCCTCCCAAAATGGCTTCTGCTTGAAAGAAACAAAAACAGAATGAGAAATTGAATCAGCGTTGAGAAATGCACTAGGTGTTGAATAGCTGTAAATCCCCTTCCTAACAGCAGTGAAGTGTGGCTGTTGTGCAGTGTGCTGTCAGAATCCAGATCCATCTCTCTGTTGACCAGCTGTGTAACACGAGCCAGGGACTTCCAGTCTCCGGCCTTGGTGTCCTCAGGAGCATGAAGTTAATAAAATACGCCTGTCCCAAGTTCACTGTGATAACCAACTAAGATGTGAGCTATGTATCAGTACCACATGCAAATGCTACAGTGATATTAGCTGATAGAAAATGACAGAGTTGTACCACTTCATCACTTCAGCTAGTTCAAAAGCAAAGGGGTAGCTGGACCTGACTAGTCAGAGCAATAAAAAATATCAAGGAAATAAAAAAGTAAAGAGAAAAATATATTTTATTTTGTTATTCTCAATTTCTCTAAAATGTAACTTAAAACAAATAATAGTAAAAAGTGTGTTAGAGCAGTAGTTATCAACCTGTTGGTCATGAACATTCCTTTGGGTGTCCAAAGACATTTTCACGGGGGTTATACATCAGATATCCTGCATATCTGATATCTACATTATGATTCATAACCATAGCAAAATTAGTTATGAAATTACAACAAAAATAATTTTACGAATAATTATTTCGTAATAATTACGAAAATACGAATTATAATTACGAAAAATAATTCCACAACAAGAGGAACTGTATTAAAGGGTAACAGTGCTTGGAAGGTTAAGAACCACTGTGTTAGATTATTACAAAATGGCCACAAATAAAACAGAAGAGATGAATTAGGAGAAACCTAAAAACCTCGAGAATTAGAACTGTGTGACTAAAAATGCCATTGAAAATGGAATTACATTATCTGAGATCTAGACTTAAAACCTCAAGACAAGCAATCAGTGAATACAGGATAAACATAACTGATGGCAGCAGAGAAAATACAATCATTTAAATGACTGAATTGAAATTGCAATGGCAGGAAAAAAGGAGGAAGAAACAAAAGAGCAAAGTTTGCAGATATTAACCTACCTGTATCAATAATACCTGAAGGCAAATGATCTGAAGACAGTAATTCAAAATTTAAAAAATTAAAAAACAAAACAAAAGCATGGAACTATACTAGAAGGAAACTACATTTTCTCATTTTCTCTTCTCTCCTCTCTTCCCCTCTGTTCTACTCTCCTCTTCTTTTCTTTCCTTTCTTCTCCTATACTCTTTTCTCTCTCTCTTTTTCCCTTCCCCCCCCCTTTTTTTAAATTATACTCTCTAACACGAGCTGGATTTGAACTCAGTTTGTAGCTCAGCTTGATTTTAAAAAGAAGTCATCTTGTTTCAGTCTCTGAGTGCTAAAATTACAGGATGAACCCACATGCAAATATGTTGAAAATAGAGAGAGTAGGAAAGATGGATCCTGTCTATGCAGATCAAGATGTTCATATGCTAACAAAATGATTATAGAGTGAGGCTCATAATGAGCAAGATCAGTGGGAATGATGGGGAGAATTGCATAACTTTAAAGAGGTCAATTTAATAAGAAAAAAGCAGTCTAAATGTGTGTGCACTTCCAAATTTGGGAGGTAAACTTGGGAGAAATAATGGAGAGAGAGAGAGAGAGAGATATCCAGAATTACAGATGGAAATATTTGCACCGCTCTGTTGGGAACCTATAGGTCAAACAGCACAAATGGCAGTGAAAACGCATTGATCTGAAGCTCACTTGATATACATTGACCTGGTCTAATTTGGCTTTCTTCTACTAGCTTACATCCCAAACAGCAGTATTCTAAAGTTTACTTGGAATATTCACTAAGATAGAGCACATTTTGGGTCAGAAAGGATATCTTAACAAATTTAGGAACATAACAGTTATTACAAGCTTATTCTAGAAATCAATATAAGAAAAATACCTAGAAAAACTGTCCTGAGTATCTACATATTAGACAAAATATTTTCTCACAGCACATGGCCAAAGAAGACATGGTAAAAACAAATCAAATATTATTTTGAATGAATTAATATGCAAATACAATTTATTGACACACATGGGCTGCATCAAAGGCAATGAATAGATGGGGATTTATAGTGGTAAATGTACACATTAGAAAAGAAGATATGAATCCTATTAGTACGAGAACCTGGAGACAGAAGAGAACTTGAGATCTAATGAAAGCCAACGCAAACCCAAAATAAACTAAGAAAACAACAAAACAAAATGTCAGTTTTCAGAAATATATCAACAAAATTCATAAACATCTAGGCTGATAACTAGGGATAAAACCAACACCCAAACTGCCAATATCAGAAATAAAACAGAGTTCATCATTAATGATATATAGACGTTGTGCAGATAACTAATGAACACTGTGAACAACATCATGCTCATAAATTTGATAACTTGGATGAAATAAACCATATACTTGAAGATAATATCATAACTTACTCAAAACAAAATGAAGAACTCAGTGGTCCCATTTCTGTCAAAGGGACTGAAAAATGATAGCTTCTTGAAAAGAAAGCAATGGATCTAGATGTTTTTGCTCATGAGTTCTGTCAGCTATAAAAAAAAATACAATTGCCCCATAATTTCTTTTCCCGAATAGTTACAGAAGGACTATAGCCTACTTATATAAAACCAACATTATTTTAACACTAAAATTAGATTAAGACATTGGGAAAAAGAAAAATAACAGACTATTTTTCCTATTGTAAAAGAAACAGAAATCTTCAACAGAATACTATGAAATAAAGTCCAGAACATAGAAAGAATTAACAGGAGTCTAGGGTTACAGCTTAGTCACCACAGTGCTTGCCTTGAAGTATAAAGGCCTGAGGTCAATACTGTAGAACACTGGTTAAAAAACTGAGATTGGGGAACCCCTGTAATTCTTCCACTGAAAATGTAGCGACCAAGAGATCACTAGGTTTGCTACTAATTAGAGAATTCCAGGTCAAGGTCCTCTTTATCACAAAAACCAAAGTAGACAGCAACCAAAGAAACTCCATCTTGGTTTGGCCCTACATGTGCATGAGTACACATACACACACACACATGCACACACACACACACACACACACACACACACACACACCACATGTAAAATTATGTACCTGGATTGATCTCAGGTGGACAAGATTTAATCAACCTTTTAATATCAGTTAATGCAACACACTTTTTAAAATCAATGATAAAATTATCCCTTTTGTAAGTTTTTTTTAAAAAATATATTCTCCTCTCTTATTTTTGAGGATGAATACAATTTGTGCACATGCATGTACATATATGTGCTCCATTTTATTAGTAGATGCAGATTGACACTTGGCTATTGGAAACAACTATAAAATAAGCATGAGAGTACAGGCAGCACACCAATAGAACAATTTGACTTCTTTTGAATGTGTACTCAGTAGAGGGATATGAATATTTAATCACATGTCAGTTCCATTTTTAATGTTTTTAGGAATTATGCAAGCACAGGTATAGATGCACTGAAAATAGAAAATGGATGCAACACCTCTTTCTTCTTCATCCAGAAGTTCTTCAGTCCAAATTTTAAAGTCAAGTTATAGAGAAATCTCTGTAGATTTTCAGTTACGTTGATGAATGCCGGCAATCCCAGCATTCCATCAACTGGAAGACTGAGATTTCAAGTGCAGTCTAGGCAACAAAGTGGAAATCTGTCTCAAAAATCCAAAGGCTAGGGACAAGCCTACATGGTGGAGCCCTTGCCTGAAGTGAGAGGATTTGGGTTGAATTCCCACCAAGCAAAAGTAAAATAAAAACTGCATTGGCCTAATGACGCCTGAGGAAACAGGGAACTTGAGCTTTGCCAATCCCCTCAGATGACAAACCTCACCCTACGCTACCTTCTTCCGCCATGGGAAGCAATGTTATCTTTCCTTTCTTCCCATGCTCTGAAATCCCATTTTAGAAGAAACTAACTGAAATAAATCTGCAGAGTGAGATTTAGAACTTAGAAAGCAGCACAGCTTGAGACCCAATTTTGCTGGGACAACACGAGGAATTTTATATCTTATATAAAATGTTATTAATGGCCTTCAGCCTAATCACAGAAACACAGGAATGGCAGCCCAAGGCCAATTATGAACAAAGGTGGGCTGGATGGCATTATCTAATTTACCTCAACACTTGTCTAAGTTGGAATTTGAATATGGAAATGTTTTGCTACTGGGATTTAAAAAAAGACAAAAGCTATGAATAAGCAACGATTAATGCCAGAAATTTGTATTCACATAATAAAACCAATTAATTATTTTAATAGGCCAGCCTTTGTTGATTCAGATGGTGAAAGTAAGAAAGAACAATCTGTAAAATAGTGTATATAAATTCAGTCAGCTTGAGCAAACGAGAACTGAGTGTCTGGGGAGACAAAAAAAAAATACTAGAAATTAAAGTGCTGCTCTTTATATTCCAGAGAAATATTATACAACAGCAGGAAAAGGGATTACAACAGAAGAGGAAATGGCTCACACCAGTGTTTCGCTTCTCTTTGCATCTCTTCCACCAATTCTCTCTGCAACAGACAATGTAAGAGTATTGTACTGTGGATGTGTTAGGCAAGGTTGTATCTAAACACACAACTGCTTTACAGCAAAAAATAATCTATTACAAATCAGGAGTTCACTTAAGCTTTAAGTAGGGGATTTATAAAGGTATTATCAATACCCTCATGTTTATGACCACTTATTCCAAAACAAAATTGCTGTCAAACTGGTGAGCACCCAGTCTACCAGGAAGAGGTAATTAATTCTTCACTGGCATATTCTGTCTCCAAATTTGCCATGCCCCTTGTGACATTTGCAAGGAAAGTATTAGGCTACAATTAAAAGTTCAAATGGCTTTCAGCACCAACCTGGCATCCTTCTAAGCATCATGGTTTATAGAAGGAAGAGTGGGCTCTTCCTGAGAAGGAAGAGAGACACTTCTTACA
Organism: Microtus oregoni; assembly: GCF_018167655.1. Taxonomy (NCBI): domain Eukaryota; kingdom Metazoa; phylum Chordata; class Mammalia; order Rodentia; family Cricetidae; genus Microtus; species Microtus oregoni. Next base: position 393,719 of record NW_024544552.1, on the reverse strand, counting down.
TCCTTTGGTTTCCAGAAACCAAGGAGCCAGAGGAGTTTGAATTTCTTCATGAATCTCAGACTGAGAAACAGGCAAGGATGAAGTTAAGGGTCAGCAAGGGGAATGACTTGACCCTCAGATATAGATGTCTTACAGTTTTGCAAACTTACACATCACTTTGAAGAAGAGACTGAAGTCAAAACAACTCTGAGCCAGTGGTGGGCAAGACCAGTCTTTTTTTTTTTTTTTTTTTTTTTTGGCTTTTTCGAGACAGGGTTTCTCTGTGGTTTTGGAGCCTGTCCTGGAACTAGCTCTTGTAGACCAGGCTGGTCTCGAACTCACAGAGATCCGCCTGCCTCTGCCTCCCAAGTGCTGGGATTAAAGGCGTGCGCCACCATCGCCCGGCTTTTTAATCTTTTTTTTTTTTTTTGCAAGACCAGTCTTGACTCGAATGCTTACTTAAGTGTCCTTATCCTCGACTTAAATCTAAAAGTCACATTAGTATGCCAAAGATGAGCTTGAGAGGAGGTACACCTCTTTGTTTCTCTTCCCAACATGGCCACATTGAAGAAATCTTTCTCAACGTTTTCTCATTGCCTTATCTCTTTAATTGGCCTATTTAGAATGTGTAGGCAAGTTTAATTTGTTAAAATAATACACAGCCTAAGTTTGTACTGAAAGCTCCAGTCATATAAAATTCAAAAGTCTTTGTATTGTCTGGGGAGCTATATCCTATCTTTAATTGATTAACAACATATAGTCCAAAATTTTTGCTTCATTAAAGCTCAGCTACCAACATTCTTATCCCCGCAAAACTGTCTATGTTCATGGAAGTTTCTACTGAAAACACAATGCATTTGATTTTCATCTCTACCAGTCAGCCTTCCCCTCAATCAGCTCATGGGTGACCCTTGCTTTTAATTATTCCTTTCTCCCTTCACAAAATCACAAGGAGGAACATTTGTCTTTATTTCCAAGGGAATTCTATGTGGGATTTTAATGAGAGTATTGCTCATTCAATAATGTCATGAACTGTGCTGTACCAGTTCCTTTTGGAAAATCAACATTAAACTGTCCGTGAAACTGTGGAGAGAGAAAGAGACAGGGGGAGACAGACAGACAGACAGACAGACAGACAGACACACACATACACACACACACACACACACACAGAGAGAGGGGGGGGGAGTCCTTGATTTGCAAGCTTATTAAGAAATTGTCTGTACTACAGTTACCCCCTTCCTTGCCTCTCAATTCATTCTTTATGGAAGAATGCTTTTATGTATCTATTTCTCTTACTTCAGATTCCCATTACTTTCTTCAGCTCATTATGCTCTCATTACCAAATCTTTTTTTCCCTAAAAGACTGCCATTGAAGTCCTAGAAGAAATGTCCCATATATGTTCTGTAATCCTTTCTCCTATGCTACCCCTGTCTTAGCAGCTCAGATTTTCACAACTCTATCTACCCTGCTTGTCTTTCCCACTGGTTTCTGTTCTTTGATGTCTCCACTATGGCAAGTTTCTTTGCCTCTTTCCTTACCATTTTTTCTTTGACAAGTTCACATAATTTCAAATGTTTGATTATCAAAAGTATAACTCGATCATCATGTATTCCATTCATGGGAGAGGGACACAGAACAAAGGCCCAGCCTTCACAGTTTATTTAATAGATGAAACCAATAAATAAGCAGATAGTTAACCACAAAATCTAATAAGAATTTCAACAGTGATAAGTTCCATGTGTTCTAGAAATATAGTAAAGAAATAGTCCCATCTAATCTTGGGAGCTCAGAAAAGTTTCCTAGAAGTCTTGACATTTATTTAATTCAAGTCCTGAAAAGCAACAACAAAACAAGAACAGGAGTTATAAAGTAAGAAGAGGTTCCAAACAAATATAGGAGCATATGTGTAACTGATGATGTTCATGGTGATCAAGGGCATGCAGCAAAGCCATTTAGGAACCAACGAGCAGGCTGGTGGTTGGAAGGTACAGCACAGTGTGTGTTGGGAAGCAGTGGTCACAGGAGATACAAGGATAAATATGACTCCACTGTAAACGACTCTATGTGCTTTTAATATTAGCAATGTGTTTCCAGAATACATTGCACATACCCTGATGACAGTTTTAGACTTTGAGACTAAGTGTACACTTACTTGATGGTTTTGCCTATATATTCCCCAAAGGCAATGAGGGGTCATTAGAGTCACAGAGCTTTGGAAAAGGTGCAATTAGATCTCAGTTTTAGAAAGATTATTTTTATTCTTGCTTCAGAGAAATGAATCTACTGATATGGAACAAGAGAAGAAGGTACCATTGTCCCTCAGTATCTATTAGGAGTTTGGATCCAGGAATTCCCTGAGGATACAGAATTATTAAGATCCCCAAGTCTCAGATAAAACAGAATGACATTTGTATGTAATCTATTCACAGCATCCCAAGTACTTCCACATAACCTCTAACTTACTCAAATGCCCAATAAAATGTAAAGACTGCATAAATAGTTGTTAGGTTTTTTTCTTTATGTATTTTCAGTAAAATGTGATTTTTTTCTAATAGCTTCTATCCACAGTTTTATACACTCATCCATGCACACAGAACCTTGAGCATGTGGGGCTGACTTGGTATAAACTAGAAATTTATGGCAGTTCTCAGTTAAATGTGAGAGGCAGTGGAGAAGACTGGTGCTCAGACCAAAGAAACATTTAGGAGGTAGTGTCTACACCGATTTGAGAATGGAACAAGGAGGTCAGTTTTAGGATGGTTGCATAAAAGATGCCTGTGACACATCCAAGTTGAGGACTGTTTGATCCAAACATTGGTAGTTAAGAAAACAGTGTAGACTGTTTGATATGTACATTGGAAGTTAAAAGGCAGTGTAGACTGTTGGATCAGTACAGTGGAAGTTAAGAAGGCAGTGTAGAGGGTTGCCTTTGTGTCTTAGCGACAGTGTCCTTTGCTTTACAGAAGCTTCTGAGTCTCAGGAGGTCCCATTTATTCAATGAGGTCCTTAATGTCTGTGCTACTGGGGTTATACGTAGGAAGTGATCTCCTGTGCCCATGTGCTGTAGAGTACTTCCCACTTTCTCTTCTATCAGGTTCAGTGTGTTCGGACTGAAATTGAGGTCTTTAATCCATTTGGACTTGAGTTTTGTGCATGGTGATAGATATGGATCTATTTTCATTCTTCTACAGGTTGACATCCAGTTTTGCCAGCACAATTTGCTGAAGATGCTCTCTTTTTTCCATTGTATACTTTTAGCTCCTTTATCGAAAATCAGGTGTTCATAGGTTTGTGGGCTAATGTCAGGGACTTCTATTCGATTCCATTGGTTGACTTCTCTGTTTTTATGCCAATACCAAGCTGATTTCAATACTGTACCTCTGTAGTAGAGTTTGAAGATCTTCACCAACCCCGCAACTGACAAAGGTCTGATCTCCAAAATATATAAAGAACTCAAGAAACTAGACTGTAAAAGGCTAATCAACCCAATTATAAAATGGGGCACGGAGCTGAACAGAGAATTCTCAACAGAAAAAGTCCAAATGGCCAAAAGACACTTAAGGTCATGCTCAACTTCCTTAGTGATCAGGGAAATGCAAATCAAGACAACTTTAAGATACCATCTTACACCTGTCAGAATGGCTAAAATAAAAAACACCAAGGATAGCTTTTGCTGGAGAGGCTGTGGAGAAAGGAGTACACTCATCCATTGCTGGTGGGAATGCAAACTTGTGCAACCACTTTGGAAAGCAGTGTGGCAGTTTATCAGGAAATTCGGGATCAACTTACCACTGGACCCAGCAATACCACTCTTGGGAATATACCCAAGAGAAGCCTTATCATACAACAAAAATATATGCTCTACTATGTTCATAGCAGCATTGTTTGTAATAGCCAGAACCTGGAAACAACCTGATGCCCTTCAATAGAAGAATGGATGAAGAAAGTATGAAATATATACATATTAGAGTACTACTCAGCAGTAAAAAACAAGGGCTTCTTGAATTTTGCATGCAAATGGATGGAAATAGAAAACACTATCCTGAGTGAGGTAAGCCAGACCCAAAAAGAGGAACATGGGATGTACTCACTCATATTTGGTTTGTAGCCATAAACAAAGGACATTGAGCCTATTGTTAGTGATCCTAGAGAAGCTAAATAAGGAGAACCCAAAGAAAAACATATAGGCATCCTCCTGAATATTAACCTTCATCAGGCGATGAAAGGAGACAGAGACAAAGATCCACACTGGAGCACCGGACAGAAATCTCAAGGTCCAAATCAGGAGCAGAAGGAGAGAGAGCACGAGAAAGGAACTCAGGACCGCGAGAGGTGCACCCACACACTGAGACAATTGGGATGTTCTATTGGGAACTCACCAAGGGCAGCTTGCCTGGGCCTGAAAAAGCCTGGGATAAAACCGGACTCGCTGAACATAGCAGACAATGAGGACTACTGAGAACTCAAGAACAATGGCACTGGGTTTCTGATCCTACTGCATGTACTGGCTTTGTAGGAGCCTAGGCAGTTTGGATGCTCACCTTACTAGACCTGGATGGATGTGGGGGTTCCTTGGACTTTCCACAGGGCAGGGAACCCTGATTGCTCTTCGGGCTGAGGAGGGAGGGGGACATGATCGGGGGAGGGGGAGGGAAATGGGAGGCGGTGGCGGGGAAGAGACAGAAATCTTTAATAAATAAATAAATTAAAAAAATAATAACAATTATATAAAAAAAGAAGGCAGTGTAGATGTACATTCATAGCAGGAGCCATGCCCATCATGAGCAAATGGAGGAAGGACAGGTGTGAAGAGCAGATCCTAATGAATCTGACACCTGAGTCTCCAAGACCCAGGCATCTAAGAGACAGAAGTTGCTATGAGGACTAATGATGTGCCAGAGAATCAAACTATGGTGCAGCAGGCAATGGAGCATTGAGAGACAAGAAAACAAAAATGCAGCAAAGAGTTCGTATCAAGAACAAAGACAATGATTGAATCCATTAATAGTAAGACATTAATGACCAAAGCAAATAAAGGTTCATCCTATAGGAGCAGGATATAAACAATATCCTAATGAACTGAGATATAAATTGGAGGGGGATTATGCATCAAAATGCAACTGAGTTTGTGGAATCAAGAGAGAACAAGACAATAGCAAAAAAATACCATAGTATCATGGAATGTTTTACAGTAGAAAGAAATGTAGTAAATCAATTAAGAGAGCACAGGTTAGGGTGCTTTATTAAAATGTAAAATGTAAGGGATGAATAACAACCCAGTGGTGATGTCAGGGGCTATGATTAGCACAGACAAGCTCAAGGATGATGGGAGATCAGTGTATACAGAGGCAGCGTACCCTTGCATGTCAGAGGAGTTGGAATATTAGAGAGAAATTTCTTCCTTGACTTCTATTTCCTCCAAAACAATCCAGCATGAGACTATAGTAAAACGGCAATACTAAGGGAAATAGATAATATTGTTAAATGATTATTCTACTGAATAAGAAAAAAAAAACTCTTATTAGAAAACACAATGTCTTAAAACCCTAATGGGTTGGAAACCAGCAGGTTTCATTAGCAGCAATCCAAAACACCGGGTGACCATTCAGAAACCACTGTGCACAGTTTCAGTAGACAGGAGCTATAGACAGGGTGGTCTTGTATTATACTCTCTTTTAGTGAAAGCATTGGGATAATATGGAAGGACATTACAAACCCTTATGGGTGGAAGAATCTAAATGCTTTGCTACTGGCATATTGATTTCCCTATTGCTTTGAGTATTGCAATCACCACTGTACCACTGACACATGCGGCATAGACAAGTTCTGTAAGTACCTAAATAAACAAAAGAAGAGCCCTGCCTGCAATCATTGTCTGTCTGGTTAGAGTTCAGGGAGTGATTTTACATTATTTACTCTATCGCTGAACAAAGGACTTTTTCTATTCTAACATGAGTTACAGTATTTTGATCATTAAAAAGACAAGATAGCAAATTTATTTCTGATGATCCCTGAAAACAACACTCATTTGTCTACATAAAATCCTATTAATTTGAAACATTTTCCCTTCCAGATACCTCCTCTAATATCTTGGCAGGGTGTGGGCTAACCCCAAGCTCCACCTTCTGCTCGGAACATCTAGATCATCATCAAATAAAAGTCTTCAAAGCTGAGTATTACATGAACTTGTGTCCCTTACACTCACATATCCTGAGAAAATGCTTTCAGCTCTTTTTTTGTGGCCCTATTTTTGTTTCTTAACTCTTTAAGAATGTACATATCTCTTAACCAACATTCTCCCAGGCCTCTAATACCCTCATTGTTCATAAACAATGTCCCACAAAGGTGCTGGGTTAAGATGCAAGGAGAAATTCCACATCAGCTGTATAATTTGGCCTAAGCAATAGTGATCTGTATGATATATATATATATATACACATATATATATATATATATTCATACACACATATCTCTAAACACTCCTTCATTTTGAAACATTAGACCTTACTGCCACTTACTTGAATCTTTTCTTCAGACTTCCCCTGCCTGAATTAATGTAGCAAATTTCTTGCTTCCAGATACTGGGAATGTTTGTTCCCTATCACCAAGCACTAATTTATATTTGATGGCACTCTCTGGAAGCTCTGTCTCTAAGGTCTCCTTATATTAAGTGAATGTAAGGTAGGCACCAATAAAATGAGCATGAGACTCAAGTGCAAAGGAGCATCCGTGGGCACTGGGAGATTCCATGAGCACTACTTCCCAGCAGTGGGGGTGGGATGAGAAGATAAAGGTGGGGAGGGCAATGTTGTGGAAGGATGGGGGCTCCAGCTGCCAGGCACTTCCTGCTCCACTATCTGCTCTTATTTCTCTTCCAAAGGGTTCAGTGGTAGACCAGGATGCAAAGTCAGGATCTCCAGTTAAGGACATTTTAGCTGGTCTTGGCTCTAACCTTGGCAAATATCAGATAAAAAGTCTTTTATATTTTCAGCAATGGGCTTCTGCTTACAGTACCACACCAGTGACCAAAAATTTATTAGCCTGCCATTGGATATCTGTTTGGAAATCAAACTCATTTGTCAAATTTAGGGGACCAGCTGGGAGTGCGGAAGCACTAATAAAACCAAGAGCTAATGTTCATGAAAAGACGAAGCAGTGGGAATTTACCTACTGTAGAGAGACAAGATGTTCTCGCTTTTCAGGACTGAACTGCCCACTAGACTGTGCAGCAAGTTTCAGGGGAAAGGCTGGACAACGAGTGCCTCAACCCCTCAGAGCCCCCCTCTTCTTTTCCTTTCTCTCCAGCACAACCCAGTCATCCCAGCAATGCTGACCTACTCCCACTCTCTGAACGACACAAGAAGATATATTGAGAAGTCTCATACTTTTTAAACCTAATAGTCAAAGGCCTGATCTTGATCACTTACAACACATCTGAGAAGTCGAAATATCAGGATGCCAGGAGACTTTCTAAGGATTTTAACTCTTTTTTTATTTTTTAAAATTCAACACGTGGCCTGCAGCCATCATTTCACTGAAATAATGTAATTTTAGGCCAAGAGATTAATGTCTAACTGAAGAATTTTTGGTGATTCTTTTGGAAACCTCCCTTGGCTTTCTAGACTTCTGTACATCTCATATGACACCTCAGGCTTTATTTTAACAGATGCAGCATTTGTCTGTAAACCTCATTATTCATGGAATAAAATAAGCTTAGTCTCTTTTGAAGTCTGCCGAGCATTTCTCCACACTTGGTAGCATCTCTTGGCTTTCTTTAAGATAAATAGATCATTTGAAACCTATGGGTGATGACCTTGTTTCCTTTCTATAATTAAACATTTTCTGTGTCATGCAGAGCTGTGGACCCAGGGGCTTTTCGCTTTGAGGAAAACCTCCAGCCAAAGCTTTTACTTGAATGTGGAAATATTTCTACTGTGTTGTTAAATGTTAAAGATTGAAACCAGTTTATTTTCAGTGCCAATGGTCTCTTTGTGAAGTACATTGCATTCAACATTTATTTTGTATACGACAAATATCAAGCACTGTAAAGGAGGCAGAGAATCAATCCCTCTATTTAGAAAGAATATATTCTAGCAAATGTACCCCAGATCTCAGCAAATTCCCTAAAGACAGACCATCATGTGTCAGTGAAGGGAAAATCCATAGCAACAAAGATATTTTTCATGTAAAGATGCCCTTGGGATGCTGAGGTAGAAAGATATGAGTTCAAGGCCAGACAGGACTGCATAGTAAAAATTGTCTTAAAAGGAAAGGTTCTTGAAAAGAAAATCATTCTTAAAAGTCATTGGTGGCGATAAACCCGATCAGGTAGATAAATTCAGAATCTGTGGTTAAGAGTGGGGTTGATGGGGAACCTCCTTCACCCAATGGCCTTTGAGAGGCTGGACCAGGTGGGGTGTGGCCTTGGGTACCAAAAAAACCTACAGGACTGTGCTTTAGCTCTCTCTTCCCACTTGCCACACCAGAATGTTGAATTCCATTCCTGTTTCCTCACTGTGATCCATGAGTTCCCTTTTAATAAAAAAAACACCCAGTATGTATTCTATTCGGAGCTAGTGTGGGATTATTTGATTTGCGTTCCCCCTCATCTGACATATTCTGCTCCATAGGGTGAAAGGAAATTTTACTCTTTTCTCTTTGAATACAACTCACTAGCTAAAATGAAACCTTGATCTTTAGTTTTGAAGCTATTGGTCACTGTCCCCAGACCTAAGAGCCTAAGAGATTTGGTTTTTAACAGGACTCAAGGTGAGACAGGGCTGTGATGAAGCTTCCTTGAATGTGCTGTATTTTCCTTCCACCATCACAGAGACTCTGTAAATCTATCAAAAAGCTTGAGTAAGGGTTCACTGTAAGTGACAACAGAAGTAGAGATGACATCCAGGGCTGGGGCCATACCAAGAGCAGTAGAAGGCCATTGTGAGAAGCAGAGATTGACAAAGATCAATTGAGGACATGGCCAAGATGAAGCTATCAAATAAGACTACACAGACGTGCTAGAATTTAAGTGTCTTTCTGGGAGAGATACCTATGTATATGTTTTCTGTGTTTCTTTTTCATTTTTGTACATTTCCCTAATTACCTGGAATGGATGTCTATTGCTCTTCAAAAATTCAAACCACTTTTAAAACATGCATGACAAGGACCTGTGACATCTGACATCTGTCCCTAAGTATTGACTGCCAAATCACCTACCAAGCTGTCATCAGGAGAATATAAGGAAATGCGAGGGAATCCTTGGAGAACAGCAGTGGTTCACTGCTAACGCTACCATTTCTCTTGTAGACGTATAGGACCCTCAGCAAGGGCAAAATTAAATGTCAGGTTTGCCAAAAACCCTCGTTGGAGAATTCAGTACAATCAATGACATACACAGAAATTCCACAGTAATTGGTTCAGTCAAAAGAACAAAGATTGATAGGTACATAAGCCACAATCTGAGTGTTGCCACCTGTAAAATGACTTAATCAAACTCTCCATTGTGAGCTTAATGGAGGCTAATGGATCTAGCAGTATAGGTGTTCGTGAGCACAGCAGGGGCCAGGAACTCTGAAGAATTCAAAATGCTTCAATCAACAGAATTGGAAGATAACTTCCAACAGCTAAAAACCGTTTTTGTTCTATTATACTTGAAAACCCCCTTGTTTAAAATGGAGACTGGCAAATTTAAAATTTCAAACTCACATTCTCTGTTACAAAGACATTTCTTATACTGGTTGTTTTACAAGGGATGATGGCTTTCCTGTCAAAATAAGACCTTGTGTGGGACTTGCGGCCAGGTGATGGTGAAAGAGTTTGGACATCATATCCCAGGAAGACCTGTATTTAGGTCACAAAGAGCCCACCAGTGCCATGCTTGATATACTTCTGGAGCTAGAATCTCAACTCATTCTCAGTTGGAACAAAAAAAAGCTTATGACCTATGAAACAGACACAGAGAAGATAGCATCGTTCTCAGTTCAAACCCTGAGGGGAGAGACCCCAACACCTCTCTAGGGTGGAGAAATAAAGTACTGTGCTCCTTTAATAAACAATAAACAGGCCTAGCTCCAGACAGCTCTTCCACAACTGTTCCTGGACCCTTCCAGATAAGAGATGTAATCTCTTCATTTCCCTGCCCTTTGCTGGTTGGCAGGGCTGTTGAAGCAAGTTTATCTCAGATGATGCCTGGGCTCTAAGTCTATTAGTTTTGTCAAATTCCATTTGCTTTGTCTCCCCTTTATGCTTTTCCTGCATTTCCTTTCTTTTTACGATTGTTTATGAGAGAAAGCACAAACAGCAGATTGAGACCTGAGTAAATGTGGGTCTGTCTCATCAGCAATGGGTGGCTGGGGAGCTGGGGGCCAACTGGGCCATTTCAATGGGTGTCTCTTAGACACCCTAAACCATCTTCCAGTCTGTTGCCTGCATCTCTACACCTAGCAACCATGTTCACACAAAGGAAAACCAAGCTGCCCTTTCAAGGTACAAACACAGATCTGACTCTTTGAGTAAACTCCTTGTGATGAACTTTCTCATGCCAGGGGAGAAATTAGTTCACACCTGCTGTGATACTGATGCATACTGGAAATTTGTTAAGAGAGTTAATTCTATGCATAACTGCAACTTCGAAGGGGGGGAAAGTAAGTCAGGAAAGCTGTGGATATGATAATTGACTTGATTACAGCAATCATTTCACAGTGCAACTCAAATCATCAACTTGTGACCTTAGTTGCAGATGAGTTTCTTAATTCTACCTCAGAAAGATGGGAAAAATCAATACTACAAAAATTCTTTATAGTTTATGCTTTTTTCTGTAAATGAAAATTCAAATTGTTATATAAAAAGAACACAAAATGTTCTAAAATATTAACCTGAAAGAAAATTAAGAAGAAAGCAAAACCAATGAGCGACTGGGGAACTAGACAATATAATCAGACAGTTTTGCATTTTTTTTAATTGGTCTGTGGAGTAGACACTGAAAATGTATCCGTACTGCAATAGGAAGCATCTCTAAGTGGAGTCAGACAGCCGCTCACGGCATCCCTTTATAAACGTGTACAGCAGTGCAGGTTCCAGGGCAGAAAAGACAGAAGTTCTAGCCATGTTTCCTACACCCTCCGTGGGCTACCTATTTGCTACCAAATCCAGTAAGCAATAGGTACATAAATAAAACAGATAAATACAAGGGAAGTCACAAAACTCTGGGACAGGCATTTGGGGATAAAGAGCTGTGGTGGTTTAAATAAGAATGGCCACCATAGGCTCCTCTATTTGAATGCTTAGTTACAATTCAGTGGCATGATTTACAAAGGATTAGGAGGTATGGCCGTGTTAGAGTGGGTGTCTTTTTACTGGAGGAAATGTGTCATTGGGCATGGGCTCCTGGGCTTTGAGGTTTCAAAAGCACATGTCAGGCATAGTCTCTCTCTCTCTCTCTCTCTCTCTCTCTCTCTCTCTCTCTCTCTCTCTCTGCAGATCAAGATGTAGTGTCAACAACTTCTTCAGGAACATGTTTGCCTGCATGCCACATTGATCCCTGCCATGATGATAATGGACTAAATCTCTGAAACTAAGCAAACCCCAACTAAATGCTTTCTCTTAGAAGAGTTGCCTTGGTCATGGTATCTCATTATAGCAATAGAACAGTGATTAGGAGAAACCAAAATAGGGATACCTGCAGGAGAGACAAAATCAAGTACACTGTGCTGTCCTCACTACCAATGGTTTGAACGCTATATATCCAGATGTTTTCCTCGATTGCTTGTCCATCTTATTATGTATCTGTTGAGACATGGTCTCTCAGCGGACAGAATGCTAGATGTTTCATCAGAGTGGCTGAGGAGCAAGCCCCCAGGATCCACCAGTTCTGGGACTGCGCCCAGCTGGCGATCCAAACTCAGGACCTCAGGCCTGCACAGCGTGCAGAGCCATCCCTCTCCCCTGACCCGAGTGTTCTTATTTGAAAATGAATGTTTCCACTTTTAAATATTGGCTCCCTCCCTTATTATCTTTATGGCACAAGACAATGGGTTTTGATTTTTATTTGATTAGAACAATAATACTTAGGAGAGTTGATGCAAACTGAGGTCACCTGTTCCAGTAAGGGAGGAAGTAGTCCAATGTCAATGTAGACGCTTACTCCTAGATTAGTGTGCTTCTAAAGGAGCCTAGAGAGCTCCTTCTTTTTCCTTCTTCCAGGGGAGACCATGTTGAAACAAAGCTGTCTGTGAACCAGAAAGTGGACTTGAACACCAAATGTGCCAGTGTCCTGAACTTATACTGGGCCAGCTTCCATGACCACGAAAACTGAATGCATCTACTAACTAAGCCAATATATTGCTTTGTCTTATTTCAGGCTGAATGGATAAAACTGATTGTCAACTGAGCGTATGGAAAAAGGAATTTTCCATGTTATTGGCTTCTAAGAAGCCAATACTATACTAAAATAAACACACAAAGGAAAATCTGGCCCTTGCATATCTCACAGGAAATAACTAGAGGAACATATGGGATTCCTTGTATAGCTGAAGCTCTCTGACTTTAGCAACAGGAACATGTATTAAATGTAGTTACAGTAGTTAAGACTGTCATCTTGTCAGGATCTAAAACAATCTGGAAAACAAGCCTAATTTTCTATTATGTTAACTTCTGAGCATGTCTGAGAGGGGGTAACTTGATCAAGTCAACCAAGGTGAGAAGACTCATCCTAAAGGAGGGTGCTACTACTCTTTGAGTTTAGGTCCCAGGCTGTAGAAAAAGAGAAAAGCTAACTGAGAAGGGGGGGGGGGGGGGTCCATCTCTCTTTTCTTCCTGACAACGGATGTGGTGTGACCAGCTGTTTCTTGATCTGCTGCCTTCTCTTCTCCACCGTGATAGACTGTCCCCTTGAACAAGTTCACTAAAGCAAATCCATCATTAATGAAGTACATTTGTGAGGGTATTTTATCATAGGAACAGAAGACAGAATTAACACAAGCAGATATTAAAAGATGTAAGGACATTGACAAGCTTTTACTTCTTGAAGTATTATTCATAAGGTAAAATGCACCCTTTCAAGAGGGACCTTTGATAACATATTATCTTGAAACTAGTTCAAACAATGTTGCTAGAGGTATACATGGAGGATCTCCCCCAGACATGTTGCATCAGTGTTAAATGATGCTTTACAAACCCAGGATGTATGCATGTAATGATTTGCCAGGACTAGAACAATAATAAATGGGTCACTTTAATTTATTGCAGATTGGCATGATAGCTTGCAGAATGAACAAAAAGATATTTTTTATGAGCTCATGAGGGTTTGGATGTTATTTGCAAGGTGTTTCAAATGCTTCTACCCCACAAGATTATCATTTGAAAGAATCTGAGTGTATGCAAAAAAAAAAAAGATTCCTTTTTTATTTACTGTAAAACACAGGAATGCTGATATTCAGAAAATGGCTCTAATAACAGACTGTGCCCAGAATATGACTGTAAGTATTAAGTCAAATCCAAAAATATCAAGGTAGTATTTCAGAAAACCACCATGTCATATGTCACCTCATCAGATGGCTCCATGACTCTATCATGTAGCCACCATTTATGGAAAAAGTAAAATCTAGATTAGAAGTAACTGTTCAACCAGGTAAAGATGTATGGAGCAGAGAGGTGAAGAAACTGAGGTCAGGTTTCTGGGCGTCTTTGAGCTTGACAATGCCTCTGTTGGTTTTCCAACAGTGAAGTCATGAAATATCTGTCTGCTGCTTCATGATATCAATGTAATAATCAAAAGAAATAACTTGTTTGAATGGTTTGTAAGTGCTTAAAATACAAATCCAAACTATCTTCAAAGAAAAGGGAGATATTACCTTCTTCCCAAGTCCCCATGTACCCAGGTTCCAAGGGCTGTGATATCAGTGGCAGACTAACTGGATCCATACAAAAGCCATTGATAATGGACTCCCTAAGTGAACTAATAGGATTTAGAGTGCTTTCTCCAGAGGATGCAGCTGCCTCTGGATGGCAGATGATCGATTCTATAATGGTTCCTGCGATGAGGTGACTTCATTCATTCAGGGAAGGGCTAGTCACTGAACCAGCCACTAAAGCACAAGTTAAACTTCTGGTCGGCTTTTGAATCTTGACTTTTTCACTGTAGTTTCATTACAGGTAACTCTTCTAAAAGACCTTTTTATTACACTTGCTTGTTTATCTATTTGTGTTTGCGGGGAGTGTCACAATGCATCTCTGGAGGTCAGGGGACAACTTGTAAGAGTTGCAAGGGGATCAAAGTCGTCACAGCAAGAGCCTTTATCCACTGAGCCATTTAGCTGTCCTGAGATGGTTTGTGACTATTTCAAATTAAGCTTGTACTTTGGATAATTTTATATTTATACCTAAGCTTATTTTCCTCCTTCATTTCACACTTTGTATATAAACACCAGGCTTAGTTGATGAACTTAGTGTTTTTTTAATTCATGCATCTCCTGTTTTATTTAGACAAGCAAGGTCTAAAGCATTAGTGTAATACACTTGGAATAAACTTGATAATACTCAAGCCAACTCCCATATTAACAAAATCAGTTGACTGTTGAAAACTAATCAACTTTAACACTTCAATTTAATAAAGAAAATTTATGCCTTCCACTATGATGTTTTTTTCGAATGAATTGATATGCGCAACACATGTGAGAAGAAATAAAAGAGAACATTAACCCCAGAAACCAACAGACAGATGGAATAGTATCAACTGGCAATCTTCCCGAAGTCCATTGCCAAGAGAAAAGTCAATGGGAACTGAAGATTTCATGGCATTGGATGTGTTTAAAGGTAAGTATATAATGGCATGTATTTTAAAAAAAAAAAAAAGAACCCAATTCAAATAAATGTCTTTGCAGAAGGTTAAAAAGAACCTGTGCAATTTAAAAATAAAATCAAGATTCTGGCCTGCTTCCATACAGACTCGTTAAAACTTCACAAAGTACAGTACAGTACTAAAGCATTTTTAACATAAGAGGGCAATTAGAGTCATTAACTCATTCAATGCCAAAGAACATCTCAATTCCCTGTGTGTAAAACCCAGGAACATCTTCTATGTCAAGGCTTCACAATGAAGATGAGAATCTCAAATAGCATGGGATGGATTGTGTAGAGCTAGATGGCAGAGGAACAGTTAGGCGCCCTTCCAGGAACACAGAAATATAAAGCACATCTCAATACTGCAAACCCTCGCTCCTCAGACTCTTCATTTTGGTCAGTGTAGCTTCATAAGCATCCAGTGAGAGGAGGCTGAGCTAGCAAATGAGCAGAATGACACCAAGGAATCATTGGTGTCCCCAGGAAGCTTGCCACAGGTGTGGAAAAAAAGAGCTTCAAAACCTAACCAAATAATATTGTAATATATCTACCCCAGAGGGCAAATTTAAGAGGCAGAGCAAGTACAAATGTGATTTCTGCATTCATAGTGTTTGTCTGTGAATGAGATCATAGTGAACGTGACACAAGCAAGAATTCGCAGGATGTTGGACTGAGAATATGATGAGAAGGCTGAAGGATGAGAAGAACTACCTAGATAGCAGACTAGCAAATGTTTACATGTCAAAAATCAGAGCGCTTGCCCTACCAGCTGGCTACAGTGCTTCACAAATTAAAGCAGAAACCAATCAAGCCAATTCAGGTCATTGGAGATGATCATGGGAGTCCCAGAATCCTGAGCTAAATGGAATGTGTGCTTACTTTGAAGGTTTAATGGGTTTTATCATAGAGTGGTTTATCAGAGAATAAAAAAAATTAACATTTGTAGGGATAAGTCCCGCCCCTAAGGGGGCATGTTCGCCTCGGGCTAATGTTTGCCTATAAACTATTACTACAAAATGGCGCCCAATGTGGTAGCAGGAATTTCTCAGGTCTACTTTGCTTGCTAGAGGCAAGCAAGCACCTCATCTAAGAGAGGCTTCCTGACTCAGCTTTAGCTGCAAAACCCTGCAGCTCATTGAGAGGTCCTGCCACGAAACACTTAAACGGTGTTGACGAAAAGCTGAACACATGCTTTTCGGTTTTCAGCCGTAGCAGGAAAAAAGCTGCGCCATTTAAAAATGCCAGTTTTCTGGGCCATCCTGCCAGGGCAAACTCTGACTGTTTGAGGCAGGAGGGCCGACTACAGAGAGAGGACTTGTGTGTTGTCTGTGGACATAATGCTGCAACTTACTTGCTGGCAGGAACCTTGAAATGCCATAGAGTTGTGGCAGTAAACATGGCTACAGCTAGTACCTCAGCCATGAGGCTGGAAAGCTAAGGAATGGACTGGATCTAACTGGCAAAGCCACGGTTTTAGTCCTACTGATATTGCTTGGTAAATTAAAGACTCATGTGGTCAGAAGAAGAGAGATATACAGTAAAGAAAGATTCAAAGTCAAAGAAAATGTTTAAATGGTTTACAGTCTGTTAAAAATATATGCATGCTAAACGTTAAAGTTCTTAAAGTAAAAAACAAAAATAAAAAAGGAAGAAAGAGGGTAGTTTTGTGTGGTAGTACACACCTTTAATCCCAACACTTGGGAGTCAAAGGGAGATTGACCTCTGTGACTTCAAGGTGTGGTAGCACACGCCTTTAATCCCAGTGCCTAGAAGGCAGAGACAAACAGATCTCTGTGAGTTCAAGGTGTAGTGGCTTACACCTTTAATCCCAATGCCTGGGAGGCAGAGACAGGCGGATCTCTGAGACATCAAGGACAGCCTGGTCTACAGAGTTATTCCAGGTCAAAGATACAGAGAACCTGTCTCAAAAAGCAAAAAATAAAAGTAAAAATAAACAAAATAGAGGTTAAAATAAAGCACACAAAGATGGAAAATACACAGAGAATTTGATACTGTATGCTATTATGCTCTCTTTGAATTATTTGAATGCTGAGGAAAGAGCAACAGCTGCTAAAAGATATTTATTGATAAATGCTGCTGAACTAATCCAACATAGATACTTTGAAAATGCCTTGATTTTGAAATTTGGATCTAAGGACATGATGCTTTGGAAAGGAGTTTCTTACTTCACTCAATTGACAACTGAGATGAAACTAGCACACAGGTTATACCATGAAAGACCCAATTAGCAACACCCCCATTCAGCAGGAAGCAGTTTGGAGAGAAAAAACTGCACCCATGTTCCCAAATATGGTTTATAAACGTTCTTTTACATTTAAAGGGGGATATGATATAGATATGAATAATTTGCATTAGTATAGAGTTTGCTTTATTGATAGAGATTTAAGGTCAATTTTGTTATATGTGTATGTATTTCTGATCTTGATTAAGGTATTGTGTAGTTCACTTAAAAATATAATGTATATAGGTTGTTAATAGATAATTATAATAGTCAAGTTTGTAGTCATGTTAGTTAAGATTTTCTAGATGTACATAGATAAATTTTAGATAGACATTCTTCATATCTTTCAAAGGTTACAGAATAGGACATTTAATGTTTTAATAACTGAGGACTTTTCATGAAAATGAGACACTCTGCTCCTGGCAGCACCAATCTACTTCAAGAGGAAGATGGGCATCGAAGAGGCACCTTATGGAGTTTGATAGCCATTTGGGCAAGAAACTGCTCTTGCCTGGACTATTGCATAAACTGGAAACAGAGAACCCATAGAGAGAGGACTACTGAACTTGCCTAAAGGTGAGATGATCTTTCGGGGTTCCTGATTCATGAAGGAGTCTGCAAGACATTCTGCAGGACACAACAGATAGTGACTGAACCGACTTTGAATTTTCCTGCTTCATGGAAATGTCTCTGGATACCATGGGCCTGAAGGCCGAAGATGGATGCCCCAACGGTACAGAGAAGCTTTGGGTGATTGTCCAGGCAGCAAGATGTCTCTGTCATTTCTAGAGTTTTGGATTTCTTGTTTGCTTGGGTAATATTATATCCTTCTGGAGTCTTTGATGGAGTTAAAGAATATATAGATACTTATAGTTTTCCTTAGTTATGAAAAAAGATAAAATAGATGTAAATATTGTAACTTTTACTTGATAACTGTTTTGTTATATGTAATTTTCTATGTTAAGTTAAAGCCTTCCTTTTTTTGTTTAAACAGAAAAAGGGGAAATGATGGAGGAAGGTCATTGTTTAATTATAATAAAGAAACTGCTTGGCCCTCATAGGTTAAAACATAGGTGGGAGGAGTAAACAGAACAGAATGCTTGGAGGAAGAGGAAGTGAGCTCAGACTCAACAGCTCTGCTCTGGAGCAGAGACGCCATGCTCCCCTCTCCCGGGTAGACGTGATAGCTCTGCTCTCTGAGACACACGTGATGAAGCTCCGACTCAGGATGGATGTAGGCTAGAATCTCCCTGGTAAGCCACCTCGTGGGCTACACAGATGATTAGAAATGGGCTAAATTAATATGCGAGAATTAGCCTAGAAGAGGCTAGATAGAAATGGGCCAAGCAGTGTTTAAATGAATACAGTTTGTGTGTTGTTATTTCGGGGCATAAGCTAGCAGGCAGCCGGGGTGCTGGGGACGCAGCC
The DNA here is from genome assembly GCF_018167655.1 of Microtus oregoni. Lineage (NCBI taxonomy): Eukaryota > Metazoa > Chordata > Mammalia > Rodentia > Cricetidae > Microtus > Microtus oregoni. The sequence continues at coordinate 375,228 of NW_024544552.1, read as the reverse complement.
CCAGCACTCCTATTACAACAAACATTAAAGAATAATTTTAGGCTATTAGGTAAATGAGCAAAGATTATTATATTTAAGAGAAGAGAAGAACATGCTGTTGCCCACAAATAACCTGGCAACCCAGAAGGCTAATAGTACAAGAACTATGTGGGCTATCGTTGGTGGAAAGCTACAGAGAACCCTGGACCCAAAAATGGTAAGAAAGTAGGCTTACCTTCTTTGAACTGAGGAGAAAATAGAAAAGGAAGTAGGATTATTTTAGGGATAGATGTTAGCGTGGATTTCTTGTGTGGGTCATTCCTGTTGCTGTGCTCCACACAAAGCTTGGGTAAAACACAGCTGTCAGTATGTAGGAAAGGACGATGCTGATGTGGAGAAGCAGCCACAAGAAAGCAACAAATAGACCACTGACTAGAAACACCAGTAACAGGCACCAAAAATCTCAGGGGAGACTGAGATCTGGCAGTTTTTATTAACTTTGGTTTTATTGTTGTTGTTTGTTTTTGTTTTGTTCTCTTTCCCCAGACTAGTCATTGGACAGACTTCATGTATGTGTACAACAGCATAGACTTAACTCTAGAGCTGAACCCAGGAACACAGGAGCAAGAGTAAGTCTTCACTTTGGGTTGTGTTGTGTTCAGTTTGCCCTCCAGCAAGATGACCCAAACAAGCATTGGATAGATGTACAGAACATCCATCACGGAGAAGTCAGCAAGACTGCGTGGACAGTACATGTTTGGGAATTCTTGGGCTTAGGTTACTGAGGAACAGTGCATGTTGATGGAAAAGAAGACAGAAAAAACCACAGCAATCTGCCCAGTTCAGCTTTATAGATTAGCTACAAAGCTAAAAGGCATTTTGAGAGGCTGAGACCAAACCAGTGAAACAGAAAGAGGCAAGAGTAGAATGCATTGAATCAATCACTCATCAAGGGAGGTGAAGGTTCCTCGGAGCCTGCAGTGAGCACTAAAACTATTTTTAAAATGAACAAAAGTGTGAAGAAGTCAAAGAGCCAGATCATCTTATAATATTCTCACATATTTCCTACAATGATATTTTAAAGGAGACTGGAATATAGAAGAAACCCAACATATTAGACAAATCTTGCATTGGTATGTGGAGGATTTTCCCCCTCCCCCATAGGCTCATCTATTTGAACAATCGGTTCCTAGTTGCTGGAACTGTTTGGAAAGGATTAGGAGACATGGCCTTGTTGAAGGAAAGGTGTCACTGAACTTGGGTTTAGAGATTTAAAAAGCCTATGCCAGCTTCAGGAAAAATGCTCACTTTCTCCTTCCAACTTGCAGATAAGATGTAAGCACTCAGATAATGCTCCAATGTCATGCCTGCCAGTGTGCTGCTATGTTCCCTACAATTATGGTCATGGATTAAACCTCTGAAACTGTAAACAAGCTCCCAATTAAATATTTTTTAAGTTGTCTTGGTCATGATGTCTCTTTACAGCAATACAAAAGTAATTAAGATGGTTTTATTGTATATATGTACACAATGTATATATGTGCATGCCAATAAAACTAGGAAGAATTGTAAATTCTAACTAAAGATGATGGAGTTCTATTTTAAAAGGAACATTACACTGTGCCATAGTGTCTGATGATACTAAGTTGCTGGAATGGGAGTGGAAGGTACTCTGGCATTGGTTAACAAAATGTTAAAAAATGTGAACAATATGTGCTCCTGGGTCTTGGAAAAGCCTTGAAGATCACAAAACTCACTTTGCTCCGCATGGGCCATTGGATACACAATTGGTCTTATTTTTCAGCTGGTTTTCAAAAAACCTTCTTTCAACAAATTACTGACATTTAGATCTTCAAATTGCCCATTAAGGCCATCAAACAACATTTTGCTGCCAGATAAAACACTAGACAGACAGGAACCAGGCATTAGATTCTCTTTCATTTTTAAACAGATTCAGGGCATTGGTGAGGTCCAAAGTAAACCAGACATCATAATAACATAATCTCCCTTCTAAACAGCTCCATTCATGGGGCCATAAAAGTAACTTTCTTAATGTCAACTACATCGCTAACTACATTTAGTTGAGAGCAGGCTCTGTGTGCAGAACAGTCACCAGGGCTTCTTTTTACATTTCTGAAAACCTACCAGAGAGGCTTATATTTATACTCCATCTAGGGTAAACTTATTCATTCAAAGAAATAAACTAACAAGTAAAACACTATCTTGTTTTGCTTGTCATAACATAACTGGAAATCTTGGGCTGTGTGGTAAGTTTCACGTCAGCATGGACTACAGCAGGATGGATTCCACACCAGAAATTTTAAGTATCAAGTTGTTATAGAAAAATACTCTTTGGAACTTATTTTTAATGCATTGATCTATATTATTGTTGTTGGTGGTAGTTATAAGTCAGCAGCACATTTGGGACCATTTTCTGAATGGCTATAGATATGCAAATCAGGCATACCAATGGCAGAAAACTGAACTGTGAACTTGCCAAGAGTGTGGCTTTCATCCTAAGTCCATCCTCTCTCAGTGACAGTGCAGTGTTGCATGATAGTGGCTCCATTCTTTAGTTAACACTTTTAATCCCTCTGAACCGACTACAGAAATATTTTCAAAGTTCATGTATCAACTGAGCATGGGTATGGATACAGAATTCAGGCTACATTTTCTGATGAAGTGGTTTTGTTAAACTATCACAAATGGCAAAAATCCTTTTATCTCCGTGTAATATCTATCAAGTTTAAGTCACTCTAAGGTAGTAATCAGTAATCAGCAGAGGGGGAACAAAAGACGTAAACCTCCCATTCCAGGTAGTAGGTAGAGTGTTATACAGGTCAATGTATCCCCCACACTTTCTTCCACACCCTGTTGCTGGAATTTCAGTCCCCTGAAAGCTATTGGATTCTCAGTGTCTCTGCTACATAGCAGAGCTTATTTATATTTTTGGGATGTAAATAGTTGGCCACACATGAAAGCTTTTATATCACATTTTCAAAAGTCGTTTGGTGTGGGAGGTCCTTCTGACTATGTGTTGCTTTTATTGGTTAATGAATAAAGAAACTGGCTTGGCCTATAGCATGGGAGGAGGAAGGCAGAGTTAGAGAGAAGTGATGGAGCCACTGGAGACAGATGCTGTGAACTCTACCAGGTAAGCCACAGCCACATGGTGATATACAGATTAATAGAAATGGGTTAAATTAATATAAGAGTTAGCTGATAAGAAGCTAGAGCTAATGGGCCAAGCAGTGATTTTAATTAACACAGTTTCTGTGTGATTATTTTGAGTCTAAGCTAGTTGGGCAGCAACCAACAAGCGACCCTTCCCCCAACAGTCATTGAATGTCTGAGATGTGTAATGGTTTTTTCCATGAGACACAAAACACAAGCTGGTAAAAGTTGCTTCAAGCTAAAGAATTTAGTCTGTCACAGAACTAACCCTGCCTACCAGTGTAAATGAGCTCAGGATTTCACTGTGAGCACTAAACACACATACACATGACCAAAAATCAGAACTGCAAAAAGCATATTGTTTTCCAATCTTATTCAAAATAAGAACTAAGACAAATGATAAATTAATGAGATTTACTATAAAGTATCCCAAAGAGATATTTAATGATTTCAAAATAATTTGCTACAAATTACAAATTACATGCACAATTATTTATGTACGTATATATAATCTATTCTAAAAATCACAAATAACCATAATTAAATAAAATAGATATTATATATGTGGAAATTATACATAAATATTTATTTTCAGTTGAACATACATTGACTTTGTATAAACACTAAACATAGAGTTTGAGTTTAATTATGTTTATTATCATGAAATTTGCTTGATTATTATTTTAAATAGCCTTGAGAAAAGCACATTTATCAAAACCACAAAGAAAAAACAATCTAACAATGGGAAAATAATTTATTTACCTGGATCTTCTATAGTTAAGTTCTTTATTAACCACTGAACAATGTCTGACCCTAAAAAAAGAAAAACACAAATAGATGAGAACCTTTTGTTTACAGATGATACCGTTAAAAACTTTCCACATAGGGTTCTCATTTCAGTAAATCATTATAATAAGCAGTGAAGGATCATCCACAGGCAAAGTACCAAAACCACCAGTGTGAAAGCATTTCTCTAATGAGCATATGTGCAAGATGGCAAATTATTAAATATGATTTATTACACTGATCATGCTTTTATTGATTTTAATGCTTTAGTCATTACATTTATTAAATATCATGTTTCAGGCACAAATCTTACCATGGCATCAGTACAATTTTCCAGGAGGGGCCCCTCTTCATTTTAGATTGTACTTACAGTTATATCAAGCCAAATCAATGTTGTCTTTGGGTCATTAATATGCCTGGAGACTTTAGGCTCCCATGACTTCATATAGTGTTATTCTTTGGGATTGCATGCAGGGTCCTTGTTTTCAAGAGCCTCAAGACTCATGGACACAAGAGAACTTTCTTGGCCTTCACTTTTGTCTTCTCAGGGACAGCAGCCACCTCAGCCCTTCCCTGAAATGACTAGGATCTTTTATTGGAGTAGAGAAAGGACCACACCACCTCACAGCTATGTAAGCAAGTCCTTAAAGGATTTCCTCAAAGCAGACTCTCAAGTTCATCTCTGTCTATTTGAAGCAGACCCTTCTTACAATGAACAATTCATACTAACTAAATAAAGCAGGCTTCCACCTCCTAACATGAAATGAGGAAGTCTCTGCTAGATCTAAAGACTGCATTTGATTTATGGAAGGGAGAGAAATGTAGTTGCTACAGGGACCTAACATATTAAACAATAGAAAGCAGGAGAATTTCTTTATTGTTCTCTGTTTGTTTCTTGAGTGCTAGGGGAAAAAATCTGAAAGTCAGAGAAAGATGTGTGCATTTGACAGATCTAGAATTCTAGGCTATAAAGAATTAGAATTGTTTTCCTTATAAATACGTCAAATGTTTTTCAGCAGACAAATAATACAATGAAAGTGCTTTCACGGGATCTAGCTAGAATTTCCCCTAGAATGCTAAGGTAGCGCCAAAGGAGCAAGGTGCGCTGGTTCATGTCCACAATTCCAGTGCTCTGGAGGCTGAAGGGGTGAGATGGAGGCTGTTCTGGACTCATAGTGGCTCCCAGGCTAGCTTGGGGCACAGAGGTAGGACAGCAGGGTTAGGAGTGAGGAGAATGAAATCGTGAAAGCCTTAGAGACCAGGGCTGCAAAATTAGCACCTGAATAAACCTATTGACAAAGAGGAAACTCCCCCCATCAAGGCCAGCTAGAACTAGATAAAGCCTGTGGCCTAGGTACCATAGCACTTCACCAAGCCTCAAGGTAATTCGTGATTCATTATAATACTGAAACCAATTGCCCCTGGTAGAGAAAGAAGATGTTGATAAGACTAGAAATGAACAAAGGTGTATGTGGAACTGTATATAACACACAGATATGATTGACAAAGTCCACATTTTAAGGGGAAAGGCAAAAAGTCTACAAGGAGGTGAGTAGATGGCTCAGTCTACAAGCAGGAGGATCTGACTTTGGTCTGACTCATGATACAGTCAGGGGTGGCAGTATGTCCCAAAAATTCCAGTAACAGCAGATGGAGCAGGCCCATCTAAGGGCTTACTGGCTAGCCAGTCTTACTGAAATATAAGTTTCAGACTCAACGACTTCTTCTACAAAACAACCAGACAATGTGATGTCAACCCATGGCTTTTACACATGCATACACAGGCAAGTCCACATCCATACACATGTCCATACAAACATGCCACACACATATGAGCCCACACAGTGTCACATAAAAGCCCCGTCTCTTGTGTAGCCTTTGTCATTCCAGCGTCTAAACTTGCCCACTGCTCCGATTCATTTTCTCCCTTGGAAATTTATCCTTTTCGAAGCCCAGGTACAGATACATTCAGCAGAGAATTATGCCAGATCTCCAGAGAAAAAAAATGCCAATTCTCCTCATGTTATTCTGTGAAATAGAAAGGGAACAACTCCAAATTCTTTTTACTAAGCCAGTATTACCCTGATACTAAAACTCTACAGAGACCCAACAAAAAAGAGAAAAATTATAGGCAAACTCTTGGGTAAAGATAGACTCAAAATTTCTCACCAAAATATTTCTAAACTGAATCCTAGAACACCATCTACCATCCACTATGAACAAGGCAGTTTCATCTCAAAGATGCAGGGATATTTCAATACGAGTAAATCATGAAACACAATCCGCCACAAAAACGAACTCGATAGAAACCACATGATCATTTATCTCAGCTCCAGAGAAGACCTTGAACAAAATCCAACAATCCTAGATGACAAAAGTCCTGGAGAATATAAGGATACAGGGTGCATATCTCAATTTAATAAAGGTAGTGTGTAACAGTCCTATAGATAATGCCATGCTAAGTAGAGAAAAACTTAAGTCAAAAGGATTCTCTGATTAAGAGGCCTCCCCTTCTAGTGAGAGTGGTGGATGTCCTCATGACAGACCGAAACACAGTAAACACGTGACAGATATGGGTCCAGCACCACATGAATCACTTATACTACCCCCCCTAAAGCTCATGGAACATTGCAGAGGCGGGAACAGGAAATACACAAAAGCTATAAGATAAGGTAAAAAGTGAAGAGATGCCATTGCTTAGACGTGATACAACTGTTGTGATCATTAACAGATATCGCCTGTAGGTACCAGCATTGGACCCACAAAGTAGCGAGAGGCAGTCAAGGCAGGGCAAGGGGCTCACTGGCCTTCGCTGTTTGCCTCCATAACAAAGTAGACTGAAGGTTCCTAGCTCCTGGGTTTACATCTGTGAAACCAAACCCAGCCAGCAGTTTGAGGATGCAACTGTGCTTCCCTGGTTTCTGACTCTCAGCTTGGAGTGGGGGTACCTTTCTTCTTCAGTGTAAAATAGGGCAGAAAGCTGAGATCATAGAGCATAAATATTGCTGTATAGGTTGATTAAAGAACATCTGAGAAAGAGCAGGTTTTGACAGACAAAACAAGGGGGGGAAACGGCAGCTTCCTCCGAGCTTCCTCTGTTACATTTCCATCAGAAGAAAGAAGTGGAGCTTGGAGGCAGATTTTTTAATAAAATGAATATGTATTTCTGCCTCATGAATACAAATGGGCTATGCACTGTGGGATTACTGTATTCCTGAAGAGCAGAGTATAAGGATCTTTTGGGTTGGTTTTATGTTATTGCTGGTGTTGCTGTTTTACCGTGTGAAGAAGCTCACATTTTATGCACACTAAAGTAACTATTTAAAGGAGCCTTATGGTGGATTCATGTGTGATTATGCTTTTATAATTGTATTTTTAAAGTAAAGACTTTATTTTTTATTTACTGGAGAGATGGCTCAGTATGTGAGAATGCTTTCTGCACAGCAATGCAGCTAGGCTCAGATCTCAGCACCTACATACAAAGCGATGGCTGTTACCTACACCTGTAGCCCCAGTGCTGGCAGAGGTGAAGAAGAATGGCTACGGCTTGCTAGTTGCCAGGCAACCTACCTCCAGGTTCAATTAAGAGTCTGTCTCAAAAGAATAATATGGAGTGGCTGAGGAGGACATTTGACATTTTCCCTTGGTCTCTGGGAAGCATATTCACAAGCACACAGATACACAAACACACACCACATACATCACATTCATATATACTTACCAAAAAGACTTTATTCTCTAAAAGAACATTTGGGAAATATTTTTTTTCTAGAATGTTATACACCAGGTACACTTTCAGAGGATTCCATTTTCAGAATGTTAAAAGTTAACATTTCAATACACTTTGAAACTGGATGTAACTTAGAAGGCAAAGTGCATTTTCCCAATTGTCTATAATTAGTATGAACGAGATATGAAGATCAATTGACACAAAATAATCAAGGAAATATGATTGTCTTAGAATATATGAAATCTATTTTAAATCTTGACCTATAACAATTAAAGCTATAGACAAATGAAATGATAAAATTCTCAAATAAATAAATGGAACTGGGAAAAATGATATGGAGTGAAGTAAGCCTGGCCCAGAAGAGTACCCTACATGTTGTCGCTCACATTTGAATCTTAGTCAAATCTTTAGGTTTGAATGACTAACTTAAGTATCTCATTGTGGGTGGGAAAGCCTTATGAAAGGGGGGCTAGTGGAACACAGGTGATAAGAAGGTAGAGAAGGTGGGTACTGAGGGTGGAACTTCATTTCTTCTTGAGTGCTATAATATTCTCTGTTAGGAATATGAAGGTTAGCGTGTGTTGCCTCCTCTTAGAGGAATGACCATTTTACAGTAATTCAATAACCCTCTTTGTGATTTATGCCTTTTCTTGTAGTAAAATCTACTTTGTATGAGATTAACACACCTATTCCATCTTGTCTTTGACGCAGCTTTACATAATAGCTGTATCCTAAGAGCTGAGAAGACTGTAAGAAAAGTCACATTTCTATTTTGTTGGGGCTAAATAGACAATAAGCAATTAAATGCATCAAATCATTCTGATTGCTGTGAAGGAAGTCACATGCTGCTGGTAAAATAAGGTTTGAGTTGCAAATATGAAGAAAAATAATTGAATAAATTATGTGAATATCTGGGACAGAAGATCCCAGGCTAAGAATAACAAAGCCCAAAGCCCAAAGGCAGAATCCTGATCGGAGTATTAGAACATAGGAATATTGAGAGTAGCACAAACTTGACAAAATTGTAACAGACTCCAAGGACAAAGAGATTATAGAAAGCATGACAAGATGTGTGTAAGACCTTTGCGTTTTACTGAGAATGAGCTGAGAAAAGGGAATAATTGCTTGCTCGTGAAATCTGCGATATCAAAGATAGATTTTTTTCAGAGTGATCAGTGAGAGAAAACAACAACATCTATAGTGAGGGTAACAATGATGATAAATAATGAGAAAAATATGGACTTGCAATTTCTGGGGTAAGTGCTGAAAGGGAAACCTTATTTTGGAGTGACTACCTTGTGTGTTCTTCCTATTAAAACCAGATAAGAGTTCCAGCCCACCACCTGGGTAGTGGTCACAGAGTCAAAGTGTTGAGATTCCCCTATGAATTCTTGTTTCAAGTTCAACGCTGCCAGACTCAAACACAGAGAACCCCCAAATTCAGTGATTCATGCACATGAGGAGAACATCCCACTGGAATAAGACCCCTGCTCTGGCCTCATCCCTCCCTGACTGGGTCAATACAGAGAAAGGAATAAGAGTATGTGTAATGTGCCAAGAATAAAACTGCAAATTGGGATTTTTTTTTAAAATTCTCTCCTCCCCAGAGGGCAAGAGGCACAAATTAAATTAAAACCCATACATCAAAAGCTTCTCTCTCAAGAATGCAATTATACATTAGTTAACATTCATAAGCTCAGCCTCTCTGGCTCTGTGACTTTCAAATTAGCATAGTTTTGGAGCCTATGGTGGAAAAGGCGTGAGCTCCATTAAAAGTTGACTATCTCATCAGAAACTGTGCCATCATCTTCCTTCCCGTATGGTGTCCCTCTGTCAGTGTGACCCAATGTCTGGAAAAGCCATACAGTGAGACGATTTTCATATATCTATGTAAGTCACACACAGATCACTCTGGCCTCTAAGCAGGACTATGATGCATTCTGCTTTAGTCAAACGGAATACACACCAAAAGTAAAATAAAATAAATTTTGTTTAGACTCAAGCAAACAAAAGCCTTTAACAGAGGGCTAAGAGAGTGTGCTCATCAATTCTGATTCTTTACGGGTGAGCCTAAAAAACAAAAGAATTTTGTTTTCAATTTCTTTTCAAGTTTCAGTGCAATATTTCACAGAAAGTGTTTGCTTGACTCTTAGAGGACTAGAATCCATCCTTTCAGAAAAATCCAGACATTCCAGAGACCTGAAAACTGAAGGACACTTCTGCTCTATCCTTCCTGCCTCAGAGGTGGACCCCGCCAAATGGGAAGACAGATGGCAAAGACAGGCCGCCCAATGGAGGGGCTAAAAAGTAAGGGCAACCACAGAAGTCTACAGCATGGATTGAAGAGGACCTTGAAAAACTGGACGAGGCCCTGCAGCTCCAATGGCTTCTTGAGTTGTTAATATGGGAGCCTGGTAGAAATTAAGAGTTCAGTGTAGTGGGGCAGGCCTGTAATATTAGCACCTGTGGGGCTAAGGTAGAAAGATAGTGAGTTCTAGGCCAGCCTGGGATAGCATGATCCTATGCCAAAAGAAAAAATACAGGCCCATGGGGTAGAGGGCTGAATTTGAACACTTCTACTGGGCATCAGGGGATCTGGAGATGAAGTTGCGGTAGTAGAGATGCATATGGGAAGGGAATCTTATGTTGAGCTGGCTCAGGGGATCGGGCCATAACCTACAACTGATGTGAGAAGTTGAGCAGCACAAAGCCAGAGCAGAGGGCAGGTCCCAGAGACTTCCTTCGGACATGAGAAGTCAAGGAAGACCCGGCAAGTTCAGGAGTTCATAAAAGGCCAAGGCTCTTCCCACCAAGTTATGATGCTTAAGAAAAAGAAGAGGCTGGACTGGAAGGCTGAGAAAGCATTGCTAGTTTGAGGCCGTCCTGGACTCCATAGTACAATCTTCTAAACCAAAACACTGGCGTGGGGAGAAAAGCATAAGGGAGGCGAAACTAAGAAGAGACTGCCTCAGTGACAGAAGCCACAGGATAAGCAAGAAATGCTCAGCTACGCAAAACACATGAGGGTCATATTTCCGATGTCTCTTTTCATTGCCTGCGGTTCTATCTTCCTATCACTTAAAGGAAAAGAGGCCCACAAGGACCTTAAAATCAGTGATTCCATGCAGAAAAAGAAAAGCTATACATGCCAGCCATATACGTTGTGTTGCTATGGCCAATTTTACTGCATCGGGGAAGTGATGGGGACACTGTTTTCCACACTCTGGCTCCTGTCTGCCACTGGAGCTGCACACCTTGATGACCAGCCACCTCCTTCCCAGGCGCGAAAAGAAAGACCTCATCCAGAGCTTTAAGATGTTACTGGATAATAGCGCTATAGAGATATTACCTACCCCCAGTTCCTCAGTGTCACGCTGCGTAGTAAAAGTGACTTTGCTTCTCCTATTAGTAAGACAGAGGGACAGGAAGAATAAAACAAGGAATGGCACTCTTGAGAGGCGGCAGCTGACCGGGTTTCTCAGCTTGATAGCGTAATTAACCTTGTTAAATCCTACTCTTGACAAAGTCTCCACCCTAGGACCGGAAGAGGATAATGCCTTGAAGTCACCTCACTGCCACTGGGCACTCGTTCTAGAAATGGCAGTGATTGCATATTCTAGATAAAAGACATTAAAGGACGTCAAATAGCAGATGCAGATCACCAATCCTAGATTTCTACCCCATTCTCTTTATGAAAAGCCTCTTATTCCTTTATAATCTTTTATTATCTATATTTCTCAAGTTTTGCTTTAAAATTCAGAGAGGATGAAGTCCAACAGTATTGAGCCTGTGAATCCTAATCATCCCCATTGATGCTTCCTCGACCCTTACACTTGCCCTCTCTGGTATGCAGAATGTGATTCTGTTGACAGGTAGGTAGCATTGTTTGGATAGCTGTATGAGTTGATGTTAGCCCTTATATAATGCTATCTGGACGTCTTTTTTTTTAAAAAGTCCTTTTTATTCATGTTGGTTGTGGCCTAGTGATGTCACAGAATGGCTAAGAGAGCAAAAGTTGCTGGGCCAGCCATATAGCGTTGTAGTCATTTTCGAACGTAGGAATGGCGTGACTCATGTATTCATTTATTAGTATTCCATGAATATTTATTATTTTCCAGGAGGCACCATAACATTCAGATGCCTACAGTCAGTGGATGGAAGGAAAAATTCTCATTAGTTACTATGTGTAAAGGATTCCAAAAAGGACTTGAGAAGAAATAAATCATCCTGACTCTGGTGACTGGAAAAACCCTATTACCTGGATCTTCAGGTTTGTACAAGGAAGACCAACGTTTCCCCTGACAAATCTGTTGAAAGCCAGGAGGAAAGCATGGCTGTGAATGAATAGTTAACTTTCATCTGGCTGAAGTCTTGAGATTCATTCTGCTCAGTCCCTAAGTACTCCTTCAGACACACTATCCTACTGCTACTGAGAATAGTCCATGTAATACAAAACCAGTCAGTAAAACCCAATGGTGTTAGAGCTATTAGCATTTTTCTCAATTGCTAAAGAAGTAAAATGCATTCAATTTCTCTAACCATAACTTAAATAATTAAACAAGCACCATAAGGAATTTTTAACCCATTGACCAATAGATCTTGACTTCATAGGTGTTTGTACTAAAGCAAGTACTGTGAGTTCAATTTGTTCGCCATAAAGTTTATGATCTTGTAAATTTTAGATTAAAAGATTGCTTCATTAAGTAAATTTACAATGGTTAATTTAATAGAAAAAATAGCAATCATATTCTTGGAATAACTTAACTTATATGGGACCCCTGTACCACTTTGTAGCAGGCAGGGTTTTTATATCTCTGTCAACTAAGAATCATGACAGATCCAAAGAAGATGCTGACATGCTCTAGTTTCCCATCTTATCTATGTCTCTTCAAACTGAACAGTCACCCCAAGATATCTTCCATAAGAACATAGGACAATGTTTGAAAACAAAGTATGTCGTTTACCCAAGTCATCTGTTCAGATCTTAACTAGGCCATCGTTCTATTTAATTTACTGGTTACAAGGAAAGAGTTCACCGAAAAACTACTAATTTGGAATCTGGCGGACATACCTCAAAAGACTCCTGAAGAAATTTCCTGAAGCCTACAAGCCAGGTAAGACAACAAAGAGAATAAACCAAAATTAGGTATTAATTGCCCAGAAGAATTTTCACACAACACCCCCAGAACTACAATAACAATTGAACAAGGAAGTGATCTTCAGTACGTTTGTCATTGGATCTGGACTGCCGCAGACTGCTGAGAGAATACAGCTAGTGGAGGTTGCACTCAGGAAATTTTTGAGGCAACAAAGGACTTTACTGGAAGTTGGATTGGAAGTCATTCATGCATATTCTGTCAAGTAACTAGACTCTATTCTATGCATGTCCTGAAAAACTGAGAGGCTGAATTCAAGAAGAGTGAGCTAAAGTGTCTACAGAAGGAAATCTTGAGATCAGCTGCAGTGTGGTTACTATCTACTGCTTTTAGTCGGATCTACAGTGAAGATGGCAGAAAGACCTGAACAATATAGTTTGGTGAAGAAAGCATAAGGAAACTTGATGTGTGACTTAATTTTAATCAATTATTGATTTACTCATTTGACTTAGAGCACTATAAACATTGTGATAGTTAAGTGTACTTTGTTTTCTAACGGTTCAACTAGCTGCTTCACAGGTTAATCTGATGGCCGCTGTTTCCAGGGATGTGGTCTAGCTAACCAATACAACGTGCAAGTATTAATTTCCCAGGGAAAGCTTAGAGGCATGAAGAAATTTGGATGTATTCTCTCACAGTTCTGGAAAACAGAAGTTTAAAAGGAAAGGCTTGGCAGGAGCATGTGTCCTTTTTATTCCTGTCTCTTCCAGCTTCTATCTGCTGTCAGCACGTCTCACAGGCCGCAGAAGACAAGTTGGCTTTAGTCTAGTCTTTACACCCCCTTCTATTTATTCTCCATCCTTATTCTCCTATCAGGACATTCCTCTTCACCAGATGCATAGCCCATTCATACAACCCAGGAGGGCTTCGTTGAAGCCGTTCATTTAATTCTATCTGTAAAGTTCCGCTTCCCAAATAAGAGCACATTCGCCAGTTCTGCAGGAGGAAGATGTGGACAAATATGCCACCCCTGCCACCCTGCCAGCGTGCAACGCCACTCAATTAGCTGTGAGACTGACCCAGCCTTTCGGTTTGGACAAAATACAAAATGTTAAAAAAAATAATAATTTGTAACATTTTCCTTTGCCTTGAAGAACAAAGAGAAGTTTTTTTTTGACTCATTTGGGCACTGTAATAAATTCCAGGCTCTATACTTAAGAAAACATCATCTGAATTGTACGAACACTGTTTTCCCTCAAATCGATTATGGCATTCTATCTACAGAGGCAATTTTGGATCATTTCTGTGAGTAGAGAGGAAACAAGCAAGATGGTCGTGGTGTTGCAAACGGGGATGCACACAGAGGGGTAATAGAGTTAGCATTCACAGTGTCATTAGCAATGCTCACAGAAGGCAGTGCTGGTCCAGCGCCCCATGACTGCTGTCAGCAGAGCTGGGCAGTTTCCTACAGCTTTTCTTTGTTTCGGTACGTAGAAGCAAAGAATCTGGGTTTTGCTTACATCGCTAACAATGAGCAATTTGCTTTTAACTCTCCTCCGTAACTGGACAGCAGGGCTTGAGAGCCCTCATTCTCCCGCGATGAGCAGGCTTGCTGGTTTTATCATCAGTGGTTCATTCAGCACACATGCTAGGGGGATTTGAGGAGCCGGATAGAGGGGAGCAAAGAGACCGTTGCAATCTGTTTTAAATAAATGAACAAAATAGACGGTTACTTTAAAAAATCCTCTTCCTATTTTACTTTCTAAAGGTTGTAACTCCTTTTCAAAATGTTTGGAGACTATCTTAGACAATGTCTTGGGTTTGCTGGCCCTGTTTGAACTGCCTGAAGAGCACATAGGAGCTCTAGTGATCCTGCTCTTGAGTCGTCACCCATGCGATGACCTTTTTGTTGATGTAGCTGTTTGAAAGATCCATGCTCCTGTAAGGAAATTCTCACCCGCGATCTGTAAGTAAGCCCAATAAATTCATCGATTCACCAAGATGGACTTGGATGGGTTCATTTCTTGGCACAGTCCTCAGTGCCCTGTCAGAGTGATCAGAAGGTTGCTCTTGTTTACTCAGAACTCGCAGGCCAGTTTGACATGACCAGTTCTTTAACTATAACTTTTAAACCTATGAAGATCAAAAGCTCATTACGGGAGTGGACTGGGATCTGGGAGCTAAGATTTTTAATTGACTATTGAAACTTTTTTGGGTGAGAACATTTCTAATGGCCATTATAACAGTCCAGTTTTGTTACTTCTGCAACCCATTTAACGAGTTTCCATGCCCAGGTAAACATTATTCATGTGGTACCCAGTTGAGAGAGCAGGATTCCGTTTCATTGCATGGGTGGCCTGAGAGGAATGGTGAGAGTGATTGGCAGTGAAGAAGAAATGTCTGCTTCTGGTGGAAGGGGTGGAAGCCAGCCAGAGTAAGACTAACACCTTGATGAGGAAGCTTCAAAGACTAAGTAACATATTGGCCTCACCAGTTAGGAATTTGTTGGGAACCCTGTGTTCTCTCTCTCTCTCTCTCTCTCTCTCTCTCTCTCTCTCTCTCTGAATTTTGTGAATATTTTTATTTTAAAATCTGTCACAAGATATAAAACTCTAAAAATTTTCTCATGTCTCATAAGAAGATTCTTTGGGAATATTTTTGTCAATTTTTGTTTGTTTGTTTGTTTTTGTTTTTCAAGGCTGGGTTTCACCGTAAGCTTGGCTGTCCTGGAACTCACCCTATAGACCAGGCTAGCCTCTGCCTCCTAAGTGCTGGGATTAAAGGTGTGTACTACCGCAACCATCCAGTTCAATTTTTTTTTACACTTAGGGTGTGTGTTTAAGTGTGTGCGTGGGTGTGTGTGAGAGAGACAGAGAAGCAAAGAGAATAGGAGTGTTCTCCAGTTAGGAGCAATACACAGCTACAATATACTTCTTTGTCTCTTAACTTGAGACCTCGTTTGACTCTGGGTTTCAAAAGAGAATACACAGAACTCCTCAGACAACCAATATAGTTTGACTATTAAACCTAGGAACTGCACCGAAGTCCCTGAAAGTGCTGACAACTTTGACATAAAACTGCTAGTAGGTCAAATCCTAAAGTGCCACCAGCTCCTGATAATGCAGACTTTCGACTCCACCACCCTACTCAACCCAGAGGAACAGACCTCTCCTTACTCAATGTGCTCCTGTTCCCTAACACCCCCACTTTCCATTTCCTTCCTCTTTTATTCATAGCCAATATGAGTTCAAAATAACTCAGGTGTCTTCAGAAATGCTCTTAGCTCTAACGCTAACAGCTAAGTTCTGCTGTTTGCTCACCTCACTGTTGGTTGTTGTTGTATGTAAAGCCTGTGTGTCATAGGACATGGTCCTTTTCTGGCTACTTCTCTCATGATTCAAAAAAAGAAAAAGAAAAGAAAGAGAGAGAGAAAGAGAAAGAAAGAAAGAAACAAAAAAAGAAAGAAAGAAACTCATTTCAGAGAGATTTGACCTTTGATCTTGGCCATCAAACATTAATAATACTTCTTGAGCAATGCTGATAGTTTAAGCAACGATCACAACTTTACTAATACAGATATTATAAGTAGGACCTGAACATTTTCCTCACATAGATTAAACATTGAACATGATTCTTCAAAAGGGGTAAGAGGTTACTGAAATTTGGATCAATCTTGGAAATAGGGACTGAACCCTTTAAGAAGGGCTGTTCCTTTCTTTCAGGGTTGTCCTTAACAACTGTTACCACAGCTAATGGCTGACAGGGAGAAAAGCCCATCCAAGGAAGGATACCCAGGTAGGATCAATCATCAAGGAGAGAGAGTCTAGAGGGAGGGTCCCCAGAAGCTCAAAAAGTCAAGCAAGATTCCTGGGGTGCCTCTCACCACCTTGATAAGAGCTGTTTTCTGATCTAATAAAGTCTGCAGTTTTGTTCTTTTTCTCTCTGTGGCTGGTACTTCTCAGACTGCAGCAGACTCTAACTGTGGCCTTTTCTGCTGCCCCCCATCTGTAACTGTTACTTCAAGTCCTGAACCCCCAGGATCTCTATTTGACTCTGAAGCAGCTCCTACTTTCCGTCTGTCTCAGATCCATGCTGCTTTCTGTCAGGCATCCCCACTGTCCATCACTGCTTTCACTCCCTGGAGGCCTTCTCTCTCCAATCAACCATCACTTCACTTTCCTGTCTGCTGGCTTCTTTGCAAGAGGCTTCTGTTAAGCAATTTAACAGTACCCTGGAAGACCACCACTACCCCAGAACCCCCATTGTACTTTCAGATGGTAGCCCCCTGACCTCTGCTGTCTTTAGAAACCTTGTCACTAGAAAGCAGGTCTCGAGTTCTTTGAATTGTTTATCTTTTCAGAAGTCTCTTAACCAACTTTGCAATTCAGTTGTCTTTCTCTAGGTCAGAGTCATCACTGTGGGAAAACAAAAAACAAAACAAGAAACCATCAAAACACTACTGCCTCCTGGTCTCTATTGAGTATTATGTACATACTTAACAAGCTTCAGAATTCAAAACCACTGCCTATCACACTCAGGCAATCCTCTTTCCTTTCAGGTAGAGCCAATAGGCAAGCACAGCTGGCCAGTAATGACCCTGCCCCAGCTGTTAAAGTTCCCCACCTTCTCTGTCAGTGAGGCTGAGTTTTCACCACATTTGGGTTTCTCTTTACTGAAACAGCCTTGAGTGGTATCTTCCTTGTTTCTTCACTTTGACAGAGTTTCCTTTGATAATGATTTGATTTTAAAATCACCATCTTAAAGGTGAGACAATAAAAGTTTCGGGAGATAAGTAATTTCCTCAAGAGCACATGGCTGGTAGGGCCAGGATTAGGACTTAGCAGAATGGTTTTAGAAGGCCTATCTATCTTTTTTTTAAAGATTTATTTTATTTTTAATTATTATATATATATGGGTGTGTGTGTGTGTGTGTGTGTGTGTGTGTGTGTGTGTGTGTATGTGCACATGAGTACAGGTGTCTACAGAGCCTTGGGGTGTAGGATCCCCATGGAGATGGAGTTACAGGTTATTTTGAGCCACCCAACATGCCCAATAAGAACTAAACTCATGTCCTCTCTAAAAAGCAGTGCAGGCCATCTCTCTAGCCCACACCTTCATTGTGACAGGAAATAGTATATTCACTGATCTAGGGAGAGGCACATGAAACCCAAAACCTTCAGGTCACAGCAACAGGTGCTCAAAAGCTACAGCTATGGAGAAGACAAACATGGTACTTGCCAACTAGACCTGGTTGGAGTCAATCAGTGCCCTTTGGTACTCCTGCTGCTACCTTGAGAAATCAAGGTGGTGAGAAAGGGGTTTGCATTCACTGTCTCTCTGGGACTGAATAGAAGCACAGGGCTTTCACAAGGCTCACATGTTGGAAGTATGATGGGTTAGTATGACAGTGACGTTCTAAATAATAATCTATTCTGTTCTTTTCTTATTATTGTTAGCAAAAAGAAAGAAGAATTGCACATTTCAAAGGCAAACAAATCAAATATAAATGCCATTAAACAGGTTTAAACATATCAAACAGATGGCAAGATTAGAGGGCAGAAACCTAAGGTTACTCAGGTATATAGACAGAACAAAGGACATGGGAGAGGGTCATGCATGGATGTTCACAAAGACCTTGCAGCTCGCTGATTTGAAATGCTTATTATTAGTTTTAAAGGGATAATTTGGGCCTGTTTTCTACTGTGACCATATTAGAAAGGCAAATGTGATCATCTCACCTCTTGATCAAGAACTAGAGTAAGTTAGAGAGATTGCTGATTGCAAATGAGAATGCAAATTTCTATCCATTTTAATTTGGGTAAATTCCTATTGCGAGCTACTGATTTGAGTAACTTTCAAGTGCTGAAGTAGTTCTCATGGTATTGGATTCCTGGGAGTCTTCTCTGAAGCCAATTGGTTTCAGCCTCTGGTAAAAGGAAATCTTAAGACGCCTTCAGAGGAGTAAATGGCACCCCTTATAGAGAAAGCAAATTTCCATTTTCATAAAGTGAAACATTTTATAACATGTAATATACAATTGTTTGTAAGCAAGTAAGTGAGAATACTAGTTGTGTTAGTTGACTATGACAGTATACTGGAGATAAATAACTTTAAAAGGGGAACAGTTTATTGTGACTTATCCTTTGGGATATTTCAATTGGTAGTCAGTAGATTCCATTGCCCTTGGGCGTACGGTGTCCAGTCAGTATACCATCTTGGGGTACATGATGGAGGAAGCTACTCACTCCATGACAACAAGAAACCAGACACAAGAGGGGGCCAGGTACTGTGTTATCAGCTTTACGTTTGTAACCTAAATGGCCAAGCTTCATACCAGGACCCAACTCAAAAAAGGTCTGCAACATCCCAGTATACCATTATAGGGCAGCTTAAGACTTCGTCAGGATTTTGGGAGACATTCTTCCACGTGTAGCTTCAGATAACAGTAGCTTTTTAAGAAAGTACAAACACAAGACATTGAAGAAGAGTCATTGACGGCCAATGACTAGTAGTAACAGCCATGATCACAGTAATGGTATCTGCAGAGTCAGGCATAGAAATAGTGACAGGGATGGGACATTGCTACCCAAGCTTGACTATGTGCTTACCGTGTGCTGGAGACTGATATGAAGGTCAGAGCATGTCATCAGCATCTTAAACTTCACAACAACCCTTTAGATGCGATTATTATCTTCAGATCAATATCAAATAAAAGGGATCAGACTTCCCTTGTTTGTCTAAAGTCATACAGGTAGAAAGAGGGCTGAGACAGAAACCAGGTTCCTGTTGGTCTCACTCTGTAGCCCAGGCTGCCCTCTGACTCACAGTCTTCTTGCTTTATGTTGTTCAAAGTCAGTAAATTCTCAATGTAGTAGGCACAGACACAAGGAATTCCTTTATGGAATTGACAACACCATGGTTTGTAATAAGAACATGTCTATCAGGGCTGGGGAGATGGCTCAGGTAAAAGTTCCTTACCCTCCGCCTATGCCTGGAGATCTAAAGAGAAGAACCATGCACAGAAGTGGAGAATTCTATAAGGTTTTTCTTTAGTGGAAGATACTATAGATGACAATGAGAACAGAGCCATCAGGATTATAGAGGTAAGATGTAAAGATAGAGAGCTCTTGCTGCTCATGTGTGAGGCCCTAGAATGGATTCTAAGAATCCCAGCAGTAAGGGTCGAGGGGGAGTATCTACTGCTGGAATCATTCCCAAAGAATTCATTCACCTATCTGAGGCACTGTGTGTGTTGGGGGGGGGGGAGGAGGGAGGGACCTAGAAACTATCTGCTCAAGCAGCAGGCAGCTAATTCACAAAAGCAGTATTATAAATATGATTGATAGCATACTAAATTTTCTGGAAATGAGGGCAGGCCAATGCTCAAACTAATACATACTAGGATGGCATATCCCTCATGTGAAATGCATTGTGAATTATTGACATTTGTTGCAAGGAACCACTTGTTCATCCCAGCCATCCAGAAGCGAAATAATCACACAGAAACTGTATTAATTAAAACACTCTTTGGCCCATTAGCTCTAACTTCTTATTGGCTAACTCTTACATCTTAATTTAACCCATTTCTATTAATCTGTGCATCACCATGAGGTTTTGGCCTACCAGCAAAGTTTCAGCACATCTATCTCCAACAGCGGATCCATGGCATCCCCTTACTCTGCCCTTTTTTCTCCCGGCATTCAACCTAGGTTTCCCTGCCTGCCTAAGTTCTGCCCTATCAATAGGCCAAGGCAGTTTCTTTATTCATTAGCCAAGAAAAGCAACACACAGACAGAAGGACCTCCCACACCATACATTCCTTAGGTGGCCACTGTGCAAGTGGCACATGGTAACCAGTCTTTCTAATCTTAGCACTTCTAGATAAACACTGCTGAGCTGTCTCTGTAATCATACACTATGTAATCCTCCACAGGGTGCAGTGGAATCCGTAAGAGTTTGGCTGAACAATTATTTCTCTAATGTCTGTTTCTAAGAAGTTGAATACAGTTCTGAATGAGCAGCAGGCAACAGTCTCGCGATACGTTTTGTTTCTTTGGTTTTCAATGGAACATGGTATGGCAACAGTACTTAGCAGTATGTAGTGACATGGGAAATGTGAAACATTTAGAGGAGTAGACGCAGTAAGGAGTAAGTTTCTATCAAGTGCCTTCTGCCTGTCAGGCACTACTCTGGACACTGGAAAGCTAAGATAAAGGAAACAGGCAAGGTCACGTTCTGCTAGCACTTACGTTAAAGACAGAGACACATGCTTCTAATGGATGCATATATGAAATCAATAGATGATGTCAGAGACTTGGTAGAATATTGAGAGTCTTCTGACAGATAACTGGGTGAGCAGTGAAGAAAATATGCAGGGTTATGTAGGGTGGGTTAGGCATGATCGTAAGACATTCATCAATGGTTCAGCAGAATGGATCTATAAACTTAAGTCCCGAGTTAAGAATGAACTTAATAGGCTTTAAATTAAAAGAGGGGTGTATATAAATCCAAGAATGAGACAACAGACATAAGCCAAACATCAGCCTTCCTCTTTCTCTTAGATATTCACCTACATTAGTGAGGTAGAGCACAGTTATATGAAATAGTTCATATAAGCAGTGTGAGAAGTACTACACAGCACTGAAGAGAAAGACGACCTGGGGCCACCCAGAAACACCTGATGGATACGGTTTCTGTGTTGGAAAGAAACTAGAAAGTTGAATGGAGAAAGAGTGGATGCACATTCCAGAAAAAGGGGTAACCAGGGCCGCCAAAAAATCAGTTAATCCACCCTTAGTAAGAGACTTGTCCTAGGACGGAGGAATGGAGAAAAAGAGAGAAGAAAGAACAGTTAAAGTGGAAGAAGAGTTCTCAAGACCAATCCTCTGAGGGTTATAAGTTAAAGATGATAAAATTTAAAGAGGAGGGGAGTGGAGGAAGAGAGAGAAGCAGGCAGGGATGAGGGAGACAGGTGGGATAGAGATTCTACTGGATGGCACAAATCAAACTATTTCCTGACACAGGAATACTGTGGTTGAAAAGTGGCAATCCAGCAATATATTGTCCCCAATTTTTTTTCTGCTTCAGGCACAGAAACCAATATTTATTTTCCTCCCTCTTCTATAAATTAAAAAAAACTTGTATAATTATATTCATTCATTTAAGATATAATCAAAACACCCTAGCTTTTTTAATTTAAAGAAAAATATGAGCTGGAGCTTGGGATCCTGGGTAAAGATGACCTTTGGTGGCAGGTCATACTTGATAGATGTGAATTAACACACATGCGTTGAGGAGCCTGCAGAATATTCTGAGAGCAATGACATACAGAAAAATCACAAATTTAGTATTTTATGCCTCCAAGATGAATGTTACAACATCTGAACAAGGATTAATGTCATGATTATTCAATTACCTGACTTCTCAGGGTCTTATTTACTGTCAGCTTTCCCAGCATGCTCATCTATTTACTGGCAAATTGAATAATGTCTCCAAAAGGAGACAGCATACTCTTCCTGACAGCTTGTCCCTAAACTCTAGGATGTCATAACACCGCTAAAGAAATACGCACATCAGCTCTAGTATAAATACTAGCTTCCAAAAGAACGGTGTTAGCCACAGTATGCTTCATTTCTCTGCTTATTACATTTCTTTGCAGTGCTACTTCCCATTTTAAATGTAATCTGTTGGCACAGTATGTAACATTGGCAGACACAAATATACTTATTTTAATTATAGTAATGACAATTGGGCAGTTTTCTCATGCCCAATTTCTCAAACAGCACATGGTGCAGTTTTCTAGCTTTTGTGTTTGCCCAAGATTATTCAATTCAACCTTGACACTGAGGAAAGAGACCTCTTTTCTTAGGTGATCACTTCCTCACTAATGTTTAGTGATTCACTTAAAGGAATAACCCAGGTGTATACACCTCTTATTTTACTGAGACAATGACAAGATTATCGACTGTGAGATGGAAGATGTTTCCCTGTTGCTTTTAAATGAACCACAGTTTACTAAGAAACAACACATGGGCACAGTACTGTCTAGTAGACAGGGGTTGAAATAGATAGATTGTAGATGGATGGATAAGTAGATATATGGATAAACAGAAATATATATATACACACACACACACACACACACACATTCAGCCTTCTATACCGTGAGTCTCACTTGGAGTCAATGGACAACAGATAGAAAATATTCAGAATATTTAGATAGATTAAAAATTCAGATAGATTACTATCTGATTCTGTTCTAAATATGTAGATTTTTTTCTCTTATTGTATAAAGTGATAAATTATTATAACCATTCACATGGTACTTACATTATATTAAGAATTACAAGTAATTTAGAGTTATTTTATCATACACAGGAAGATGGGTACAAGTATATAGAAATGCTACAGTTTTATATTAGGAAATGGAGTATCCCTGAAGTATCCCTGGAGAATACTAGTATCAATGCTCACTGACATTGAGGAGTATCTACACACATGCACACTCGCACACATGCACATACATACATACACACACGCATACTCGCACACATGCACATACATACATATACACACACGTGCACACATTCACTCTGATGTGCCCATCTATGTAGATAGCTTAACTTCCCATCCCATAACTCAACCCAAATCCTAGACCCTAAAGTGTTCTTATTCCATCATTTTTTCCTGCCAACATCAACAAATGACTCTGTCACTAAAATAACTAGAAAACTTGATTCTTTCTCATCTCCTCTCTGAAACCCCCAACTATGACCGTAGTCTATTTCCCCTAGGGAGCCACTGTCCACACACCAGCCAAAGTAATCACTTCTTAAGAAATCACCATTTAATGTTAGCTGTTGGCTTGCTGTAAATAGCTTTTATTATATTTAGGTAGGACCCTTGTATCCCTATTCTCTCCAAGACCTTTATCATAAAGGGGTGTTGAATTTTGTCAAACACATAGGCATCCTCAGGAATATTAACCTTCATCAGGCGATGAAAGGAGACAGAGACAGAGACCTACACGGGAGCACCGGACAGAAATCTCAAGGTCCAAATCAGGAGCAGAAGGAGACGGAGCACGAGCAAGGAACTCAGGACCACGAGGGGTGCACCCACACACTAAGACAATGGGGATGTTCTATTGGGATCTCACCAAGGCCAGCTGGCCTAGGTCTGAAAAAGCATGGGATAAATCCGGACTAGCTGAACATAGCGGACAATGAGGAATACTGAGAATTCAAGAACAATTGCAGTGGGTTTTTGATCCTACTGCACGTACTGGCTTTGTGGGAGCCTAGGCAGTTTGAATGCTCACCTTACGAGACCTGGATAGAGGTGGGCAGTCCTTGGGCTTCCCACAGGTCAGGGAACCCTGATTGCTCTTCGAGCAGATGAGGGGGGGGGGGGACTTGATCGGGGGAGGGGGAGGGAAATGGGAAGCGGTTGTGGGGACGAGGCAGAAATCCTTAATAAATAAATAAATTAAAAAAAAAAAGAAATCACCATATGTAGTAGAAAACCTGAGAGCTAGTAGTCCCAGGGTATGACTGAAGAATGGAAGTCTTACCTGGGAAGCTTGCACGACACCTATCCCTTGACCAAGGAACATACTGAATTCCTGCTCCCTACAATTCTGCCCCACAGACCAAATTGTATTAATTTTCCATAGAGAAAAGTTAGGATTTTGATATCATATGAAAGGAAAAGGGAGGTTCCAGAAGCAATAGGTAGGATGTGTATATATACATGACAGGTTGCTCATTGTTCCAAAATGAAATGAGAATAATACAAATGATAGCTTTACTACCCTTTTGATGTATTGTTTGGTGGTCCTTCTGTCTATGTGTCGCTTTTATTGGTTAATGAATAAAGGAACTGCTTTGAGCCTATAGCAGAGCTATAGGGGAGCAGAGCTAGGCAGGGAAAACTAAATGGAATGTGGGGAGGAAGAAGGCAGAGTCAGGAATCCACCACAGGAGATAGACATGCTGGAAATTTGCTGGTAAGTCACAACCACGTGTTGATATACAGATTAATAAAATGATTTAAATAAAGATGTGGGAGTTAGCCAATAAGAAGCTAGAGCTAATGGGCTAAGCAGTGCAGTATATAGTTTCTGTGTGGTTATTTTTGGTTCTGAGCATTCAGGACAAACTAGCAGGCCCTCTCCATATTGGGCACCAATTTGTAGGATGAAGCTGCTTGTTAGTCCTGGCCACCCTGAAATAACTACTTGCAATTCCTCTGTCTCAGTTTCCACATCCTCAGATTACAGGTGTGCACCACCACCACAGGATTTACCAAAGGTTAAAAATGATAATGTACAGTGGGTTCCCAACAGAAGACACAGCAGAGCACAACCCGCAGTGATTTGATCAGCGAAGGCTCTTCGTGAAGAAATACTTCAGAGACTTATCCTAAGGTATCCCACAGACACGCTCATGACCTACTTCGCCACACATCTGGTGTTCTGAGCAAACAGAAAGTCAAGGGACACAAGAAAAAAAATTAAGGAGTTGTTATTACCTTGAGCTACAGCCTTAGTATTTTTGAACTATCCTTTCACATTCCTAAAAATTACTCTCCATCCTCAAGTTCCTACTTTTCCAGATGACTCTGAAATGCCACACTGCTGTCTGAATGTGGAAAGGCATCTCCAGACCTTTCCTGAACTTCTATTACTGTTGCCAGAGAAACTATCAAGCCTCGCAGAACAGGGAAGGCAGAGCAATCTCTCCTCAGGCCTCTAAAGAGGAATAAACCACGAGAAATGGGGGATGAATGGAACAGGAGGCTCTGAAGACATCATTCCACCTGTCAATCAGAGGGGAGCAGATCCATCTGATGGCAAGGTCAAGAGACAATTAGATACAATCCTTTCCAGGAAAACACAGGTTATTTTTTAAATGCTAAGTAAGAGTATAGTTTTTTTTACTGTGAAACTATGTTGGTTACATAACGTATGACAAGTAGTTTTATAATTAGCACTTGTTCATAAATGTCTGATACTGTGTCATGTGTGGAGGGCCTAAAGAGGTTTCTGTGTCCTCAAATTCTTCATATGAGTTAAGCCATATGTAGAAAAGAGGCAGCCAAGGTATATATGTTTAAACAGGGAAAAGAACTAACTAAGCCCAGCACAATTATGCTCAACTCATATTGTTAATAGGAAATGGTTTAAAAAGCAGAAACTACATTCATTTAAGGTCTTAGGGCATCTATCTTCATCTTTCCTTTAACCCACATGTTCTTCTTGCACCTAAAATTAATCAGGAATCATGGCAGAGTGGACTTTCCCTCAAGAGAAAAAGTACCACCAAGGCGGGACTGTAGAAGTTGCTCATTCTTGAATACAAGGAATTAGAAGGACCTGGGTTTTAAGATTATATTGAGGAAAAGCTTCATCTGTTTCTGGTGAATGACTGTCATTAGGGGGCTAATATCCCTGGTAAGAGGAAGAATGCAGGGTTACAGTAAGTGATTGTGTGTTCACATTGTGAGCAAGGAAAAGTGGTTTCAGAGCAAATGTTTAAGTTCACTCCTTGACTTTTGGGTTAGATGATCCATTAAAATATAAGAGAAGAATGGACTGGGGAGATGGCTCAGCAGTTAAAGTAGTCACTATCTAACCAAGAGGATTGGAGTTTGGATCCACAGAACCTGATTAAGCACTTGCTACATCAACAGGTAATGTGTAGTTACTGCGTCAAAGGGTAGAGATTGAAGCTCCCTAGACAAACTGCCCAGTAGCTGTACCATTGAGCTCTGGTTATGAATGAAAGACTCGGTCTCAAAAAATGAGGTAGAAGAGCAAATGAGCAAAAATCCCAGCCTCAAACTCAAGGCTGCTCACACATGTATGTACGTTCATACGTGCATGTGTGCCTACAAAGATACAAACATGCCTCCTGGGAGATCAGATTAGAATGGGATCCCTGGTGCTACTTTCTGAAGCTAGGATTATGGGCAGGAAGCCATGACCACCTGGCATTTATGTGGGTTCTTGAGATCAAACTCAGGTCCTCTTCCTTACATTGCAGTCAATTTAAACCCCAAGTCACTTCCTCAGCCCCAGAAAATCAGAAATTTTTTTTGTCAGAATACTTACGATAATTTTCAGAGCTGGGGATTATATGTTAAAATATACTCAAATAATTGTGTGGTCTGACTTTTTTCTTGACATTTCTTAGTGATTGAGAATGTGAAAGGTGTATTAAAATATTTATGTCACAAATTAACTCACATAACAACCATAACCACTATCACCACACCTATAAATGCCACTAAAATCATTATCACAATCTGTGCCTTCACCACCACCATCTCTCCCATCATTATCACAATCTCACGCTCATCAGCACCACCATTCATCATCACCATCTCCATCCCTATTATCCCCATCATTTCCATCATCATTATCGCCATCTCCATCCTCAGTATCACCATCTCATTTATCATCACCTCTACCTTTGGTCCCACATTTTATTTTTTAAGAGACAAAGGCTCATTATGTTGTCCAGAATAATTTTGTACTCCTTGGGCTCAAATGATTCTCCTGTTCCAGTCACACACACACACACACACACACACACACACACACACACACACACAAAAAAAGCCCAAGAAATTCGACAGACAAAAACACATTCTACTATACTTGTCAAACCCTAAAATCTAAAATTAATTGCCAGGTCTTTCTAATGAGATGGGTTTTTTTTTGGGGGGGGGGGTTTGTTGGGTGTTCATGATTAATTTAATTTAATTTTATTAAAAATTAATTTTATTTATCTTTTGCATACCAATCCCAGTTCTCCCTTCTTCCTCTCCTCCCCCATCTGCTCCTTCGAGACGGTAAGACCTCACCTGGGAAGTCAATGAAGTCTGTCCCATCCCATCCTTGAGGCAGGACCAACCACCTCTCCCCCACCCAGTGCCTGGGCTGAGCAAGCTATCTCCCCATAGAGAATGGGTTCCACAAAGTCAGTTCATGCATTAGAGTTAGATCCTGGATGTAAGGTAGCTGAAAGTATCCCATTAGATCAGGACCAGGATCTAGTGGGATATTGTAAGCTACTTTACATCATCATTCTGTGCACTGTACTAAGAAATGTTACCAATAATACTGTCATGAAAAGAGCATCCATCATGCTGACAAGACAGCTTCTGAAACAGTGCCTGTTGATCCCTGGCACATCTCTGTCGTGCTAGCTCCTTTTGCTTAAGAGGAAAATATCTTAAGTTATCTTCTTTGTTACTTACTCAAATCATGCAGCAGGTGCCATGTTTATAAAGAGCCCTCGCTCCCTTTCAAATTATTCCACTTTTAATAATGGTTTCTGGCCAGTACCTTCACAGTTCTCAGTGTGTTCATTCATTTAACAGTAACCATTGAATAACAGTTGTGCTAGGACAGGAAAGGTGTGGCCAAGTGAGAGCTTCATAGTGAATATTTAAAACTCACTTCAAGAAGGTGTCTGAGGAGCTTTGGGCTTTGAACAGGGGTTGGGTTCATAAAAATATTTTCCAGAAAAAGTAATTAATTGATTAAACGAGTAATAGAAATACACTAAAATACTTAATTAAAAATTTAAAACGTGAGCTCCTTGAAGATAAAACTGCAAAGTCACTTCCTCTACATTTTCCCTGATTTCTTAAACTGTGCCAGCTCCTTTGAGGCTCCTCTCACATGGCACAGACATTTGTCTCAGAACTGACCCCATGACTTAAAATTACAAATCATGTGACTTGCAGGGAAGACAACCTTTTTTGACTTTTGCACTCCTGTAGTCCCAATGCTCTGAGCACAGATTGATTCTCCCTGGGGGAATCTTGAAGGGTCTGTAACACATGTGTAGATTAAAACTCTTCGTGTTTGTCTGTCCTGTAACTGATATGCAGATAAAAAGTTTTAAGGTCTCGACATTTATCAACTCAAAAAGAGTGTTCAGCTCATACCCATCAGGCTTGAGAGGTTGGCAAAGTCTGGACCTTAGTGAAGGTTGTGGGGTGGAACATCCACATCCATGTTCACTTTCCTGTTTAGCATGTAGGGAAAGCCATGACTAGCAAGAGATGCCAAGGTGGGCTTAGGGTTGGGAACGGTGACTTCAGGCTGAATCTCCAAAGGATAGCATATTCCATCACGAAATGCCAATGTGAATATAGCCTTCCGTGTCATAACTGAGGTAGAATGAACTAGGAGAGAATAGATCAATACTGGATATTTTGTAAGCTTGACTATAACATGGAAGCATATCTATTTGCATTTCATCTACAAATGTTAGGGGTACGCCTGGCTCCCCTCTGTAAGAGTTTATCCCCAGAGACCAATAGAAGGGAAGTCTAAGGAAGGAAGTGGAGAGGATGGAAAAGAAGCAGATAACAGGAGAAAGCCAAACACAGTTCAGTTAGGTGAAATCCCCTTGCCATGCAACTTGGAAAAACCCCAGGTTCCTGAGAATAGGAAGTTGTCATTTAGGTGCCGTTCTTCTGCTTGCTACAGGCTGGCTGTGATCACACATGGTTTGGCTGTGGGCACTCCAGCAGAAGTGTCCAGGTGAGGAATGAAATGTAGCCTGTGCCTACACTGAAGGCAACTCCACAGAGAAAACAACATCAAAGAAGACAGCAGGTGCAAGTGAAGCCAAGACTTCATGCCTTTGCTGCCTTTGTCCTTTGCCCTTCTTCCTGATCCTTTAACTTCTCTCTCCATTTCCCTCTAAAAGATTCCACAGGCACAGTTACTCTTTATTCAGGTCAAGGAGGCCATTCAACTGTCATTGTTACAAGAGAGAAAAGCAACAGAGTGGAAACAAAGAATTCAAACCCATGAATGCAGCCTGGAAGATAAAGAAGGCAAGGAAAATATTTCCATTCAGAGTCAACCACAACACCCAGCCCAGCATTGAGGAAGGCAGGGTTCATTCACAGAGTGAATATTCAAGCATTTCAGCTTGAGAATCTTGATTTACATAAATAGTTAAGTTATTCCCCATTCTGATATCTTATGTCCAGGCTGAAAAGCCATTGAGTTCAGATTTGCTGATTTGGTTTTGCCCTAGGGATCCTCCAGTAAACTTAATCTAATTTAATTCTTAACAATTTCCAAGAAAAAGTACAAAACTAACAGCTATTCCTTAAGGCAAAGCAATTTTCTCAAGGGAAATGATCTGAAAAGCTCTAAGTTTAAAGCCAACACTTAGAAGCTTGAATTTTACTTCGTAGTGTGGTTTTTATTTATGTATTAAATTATTTATTTATGACTTTTCAGAGTTGCAGATTGAACCCGGGGAGTGATGCACACCTAGCAACACCCCAAGCTTCCAATCCCTTGGTTTCTCTCCCTTTACATTACTCTGTCTATGAAAACAAGCAGAATACATTTGTATAGGTGAGCGTGGACGCAGCCTAATCATGCTGAATCTGTTTGCTCGTACATGATCACACTTTCACCCTCGTTCTTATCCATCCCTTGGGTTTCAATGTCAAATTTAGATTCTGCCTAAGGACTATGAATTCAGAAGAGGAATCCTTTCCCAAAAAATAACACTGAGAAAGTGTTAGACTTCAATAAAAGAAAAAAAAAAAGCAAAACCAACTGACGTGTTGATGCTATAGTAAAACTTGAAGGTCAGGTAAGTGTTCTAATTAAAGAAACAGAAACAAAAAACAGGGAGGTGAAAAGCCAAATCATGAGGATTACAGTGAGTCTGGGGCCACCTTGGGCTACTTAGTGAGTTCCAGGTCAGCATGCCCTGTAGTGTAAGATTCTATCTCAAACAAACAAACAAAGAAAAACACTTAAAATTCTATTTAAATATATTCAGCTTTGTTTTTCTGTTTGTTTGAGACAGGGTCACTGTGTCCATAGTCAGCAGGAATCCACAATGTTCCTACCCTTCTGCACTGAGGGCTGAAATTACACATGAACCACCAAAACCACTCCTCTCTGACTTTAATGTTCTCAGATAGATCTCTCTATTCTCTAGCTGAGCACACACAGTGCTCAAATGCTGTACAGGACAGACAGGGATGTGGGTCTCTGGGGCGCTGTTGTCACACCATGCGTTCTGTTAGACACTTTGGAAAGCATTCCTTCCCTTTAGTTTGTTGGGGGATATAGATTATTCTCAGGAAGAATATAATGAATTGTACAGTTACTCTGACCTATTAAAGGTGGCACCAGGAAAAAAAATCAAATGCTGTATTAATATCGTAGTAAGTTCTTCTATTCTGACAGTTATCCTGTAGGACCGTCCTGCCTCTGTCTATTCGGCTGCAGGAAGTTTTTTAATGTGGTTGTAGGTACAGGCTTGCTCTATGTTAGCAAAGATTGCCCATATTGAGAACTTAGAAATGTTTTCTCAGGGTTAAAAAGTTGATTTGACAATATAAAAATAAAGTTTCACCACTGCACTCAACAGAGAACATGAAAAATCCTAATGATATTATATTACACGGTGTTCCCTTACTCATTCTAGATTCTTCTCCACATAATGGATTACAGATCCATGCCTGGCGTCAATAATACTTGTAGGGCTAGCAAGATGACCTGGCAGGTAAAGCATTTGCCACACAAGTCTGAGGACCCAAGTCTCATCCCTTGAACCCATGTGAAGAAGGAATGAGAGAACCAACACTAGAACACTCTTTTCTGACCTCTACAAATGTGCTGGTGCATGCCCACACATAGAACACACGTTTACCATTTCTCTCACTTTCTCTCTTTTTCATATACTGTCTCACACACACACATGAAGAAGGGAAGAAAAGGGAAGAGGAAGGAAGAAAGAGAAGGAGGAGGAGAAGAAAACAATGACAGCAGTTGAGGAGGAGAAAAAGGAAGTGATGATTTTTTTAAATATTTGAGGAAAAATCTTGAATCTTGTCTCTATTGAGCATATAAAAATTTTTTGACTCATTAGTAGCCAAAGGTTATAATTTTAACAACTTTTAGTAGCATTTATATTATATAGGTATTACAAGTAAGTAGAAATGATGCAAGTACATAGAAATATGTGTGTAGGTTACATGTAAACATGGAGCCAATTTCCATTGAGTCTTACACCTTTAGGTTTTAACACCTTTTCACCCATGGATACAAAAGGATGGCTGCATTTAAGTAATTTTACTTAAGGCGATGCTACCTTGCAATAAGGTGTCCATTTGATGCAAGAGTTTATACTGATCTTCTATTCACTTCTACTCAGACTCACACTTAGTAGCTTTCTGCTGTTACACAATAAACAAGCATTGAGTGATGACAAGACAGACAGAAAAAAAAGTCAAAACAGAGGCCTGGATGGCAGCCAGTTTGTAGCAAAGTTAGAAAGAGAATATAGAAAACTAGACTCATGAATAATCCCAGAGCAAACTGCAAAGTAAAGGAGTGTTAAACTGTGACAGTTCAGCAAAGGGGTGGGGGGAGCACGAGGACTCAGTTTCCCTGAGGGCTGACTGTCCATATGAAAGGTGTCTTGCATCTCATTCTCTGATATTTTTCTACTTTTACAATTTTTAGTGTGTGTGTGTTGCATGCGCGCGTGTGTGTGCATATGCTCCTGTGCATGCTGGTGTGTATGTGTGTGGAGGCTTGAAGATGACCTAGGTACTATTCATCCTTAGGTGATATCAGTGTCGAATTCTTGAGACAAGGTCTCTTACTCAATATGGAACTTGCGAACTGGGTTACACTGTCTGACCACTGAGTCCTAGAGGCCTTCCCGTCGTTACCTCCCCAGCGCTGGGATTACAAGCACAGACAACCACGCCGGCTTTTTATAAACTCTGGATCTTGTGTGTGCATGGCAATAACCTTAACATCTGAGCCATCATCCTCTCTGGGCTGGAATGACCTGAGACTTGCTTGTCACTTTCCTTCCCAGTTACACCTGCCTTATCGTCTTTTCTGGCCATGTTCAGTTCCTGATGATATAAGGTTCAGGCATCTCACTGTTTTCCCTGTTTCTATTCCTACATAGGTACTTTCCAGCGAGCAGCGTTCTGTAAATGATCAACTACATAGCCCAATGGCTTATTAAGTAGGGAAATTAAGCCTAAACTTTTTTACTTGCATAGTAAGAATCTTGTTTCAATAGCTCACAAATGATTTCTCATAATATCTCTTTGATACGTTGTGAGTCATATTTTAAAAATAGATTGAAAAGAAATGTCATTGAATAAGAAGGCCTGGTCATGAACACCTGTAGCAACAGCATTCAGGCTGAGAATATAGGATCATGAGTTAATTGACAATTTTATTTTATTTAAATTAATAGTCCAGGTTTTTGAATGAGACTTTGTCTCAAAATAACAAATAAACAATAAAAAACCCACAATGCACAGGACATAATAAATAATGGCATAATGTTTCATATTATTTTGTAATGCTTTCCAGTTTTATATAAAATTATCAGTATAAAACAGAAGAAACAAGGAATGATGTAGACATGAGTTCTAGCACTCTTTGCCTGGAGATCGCATCAGATCTCACAGAATACGGGCTCAGTCCACAAGAGAGAGAGAGAGAGAGAGAAAGAGAGAGAGAGAGAGAGAGGGAGAGAGACAGACAGACAGACAGAGACAGACAGAGACAGAGAGAGCACAAGGTTACATTTAAGGTATTTATATTTATTTGCCACACAAACTATATTTTTTAATATGAATTATTACTAAAAGTCACATTATGATCTAGCCATGATGACTTTAATTTTCTCTCCTACAAAACTGTTCATTGCTTACTAGGCTGTGCTTTATTTACTATTGATCTTCCAGACTTCAACCTAACACTCTCATCCCTGCCAGAGAATATTCTCAGACTCGATTTCTGCTATCTACAAAGACATCCTGAGAGTCTTTCTATTCTTTATAGATTTTTTAATTTGTATCTGAATTTGTCTATAGTCTCCCAATAGTTACCCTAAGTCCCAAGCCGTTTCCCCTGCTCAGTCCTGGTTAAGCTTTGTCTGTGGGCCAGACTCACTTCATCTCATTCGTTATCATGTTTACATATTCACTGCTGTCCTCATTCCTGCTTCTCCTGCATAGAATGTAAGCCTACATGAAGACTTGGAATGCATTTGTAGGATTTTACAACTTCACTGTCAGGTTACTAAAACGTATTTGTTGAACAAATAATGAGCCCTGAAAACGCACTTCTCTTTGGAAATGTAGCTGGGACCATCTGCAGCCTCTCCCTGCATCCTAAGACCCCGTTTATAAGCATCGAATCGGTATCCAAATTTCCTCCCTTTGGCTTTGTGTTGGTCTAAGGGACCATTCATTTCAGCACATTAAGCTGCTAATTATGGGATCTGGCATCTCCTTTCTTTATGGAGAAAGAATAAATAGTTATTATTAAATAGCCCTTAATAAGCAGTGGTTCCTTTTAGGGCAAGCATAATTAAAATTGCACAAACATGTTCATACAGAAAGCCCTTTCTCTAAATCTAGGACAGTCTGACCTGCCTAATTCCACGGCCTTTTCCACCTGCTTGTATTCCACCTTTTCAGGATGCAGACAGTGCTGATCCCTCCTCCTCTTCATTGTTCTCTTGGACCATGTAATATGCACTTCACATCTGCAGCTAAAATGACCGTGACATACATAATTCAGCTCCAAGACAGTGGTTTGCTTTCTGCATTGCTGATTTCCTTGGCATTGTTGTGATCATCTATACCATTATGTAGAGAATTAGTCAAGTTGAATTCTTATTACCTGTACTATCTGAATATCACTTGGTCTGAGTTTTTGTTTAAAATTAATGGAATGTGGACCATTTAAAATAAAAACACCAAAGTCAAGCATTGTACAGGTCTTTAGTTCCATTATTCAGAAGGCAGAGGCTGATGAATTTTTTTTTTTTGAGTTCAAAGTCACCCAGGTCTACATAGCCAGTTACATGCCAGCCAGGGATAGATACATGCTGAGACCTTGTCTCAAAACAAAAATCATAGAAGGAGATATAGGAGTAGACAAAAGTTATTTAGTGCCCACAGTTTGGGTCTTACATTTACCAACAAAAATATTCACATATCACTTAAATTGCTTGAGTCTCCAGTTTCTCGTGTATCTATTCTTAAATCCAGTTTAAGCATAATCCTTTACTATTTACTGAAATTAATTATAATACAAATATCATTTTAAATTAGTCATCAGTTCCTTCATCCTCATAAAAATCTTGGGAGGTTAGCAATGTCATTTCTTCCACCTTACATACTGAGGATGCTGAAGCAGAGAAAATAGCCACTAAGTGGTGGAGACGGTTTAAAAACAGGGATATTCTACCTGTAGAATAATCTACACTCTCATTACTCACTGTTTCCATCCCCAGAAGCCTTCTGACAAGTTGTAAGTCCCTGCATCTCACATGAGCCTCTCCATCTCATTGTCCCAGCAGATCGACAGCTGTGTAAAGGGGAAGGCTCTGTGCCTAATCAGAAGGCAATCAGCTCAGTGCTGCAACAGAATTCAGCATCCACTTTAAAATGGTCAGCAGTTGAGATGGAATCACATGACCATTCTTAGACAAATAAATGAATGTCTGCGATTCAAGTACTGAACGTTCTTCTAGAAGTTATCACTAGTGCCTGCACAGCATCACCTTTGATTTACTCCTCAGCCCATTGCACCCCCAGTAATGCCAATCACACCTTGTTCTTTGCCAAAGTCAACCATGAACTTCATGATATTTCTCATGACAGCTCATTGCACCTGTGGGAGCATGTTATTGATGATTACTGCCTCCTGAAACCTCATGTTCCCTTGAACTGGATAGCACAGGCCTGTCTTCTTCTCAGCCTACTGTGCTTCTGGCTGGCTTTAGATCTATTTTCCCGGCTTCTACATATTTCTAAGGTCTCTTACGGATCCTTCTTTTTCGCCATTCATTTTGTCCTCTGAAGTTGTTGCTTCTCTTTCTGGATTTGTCCTGCCATTAACATGCTAAGGATTTTCAAATTTATACCTTCATCAGAGATGATATTTCTCATAAACTTCAGAGCTTATATAATGGAGCAAAATAATGACTCACTTCGGTGGGAATACAAACTGTGCATAGATTAGTTGGTATTTGATGAATCCACAATGTAATCTGCATTTGGAGAACTAATATTTGGGTGCCTACCTGGGAATCTATAACCTATGGGCTGTTTCCCAACTGACCCACATTCTGTTGTCAGTCTCTCCCACAGGCTTCACTAGATAACAATGCTAAAAATAGATGTCCTTTGTGGGATGGAAAAATATATTCCTGGGACATGTGTAAAGACCCAGCCAACCCATCGGCCAATGCCTCTGAAGCTTCTCTATAGCACCAGCAATGATGAATCTAATCTCTTTCTTCACAAGACCACCTGACTCATCTTAGAGTTGACCAGTCTTGCAAGACCCCGAGCAGCTAGTCTTTCTAATTATTTTATTCAGTGCGTAGACCCACATTTGGGAAATGGTCCAGGCCAGAAATAAATCCCACATCTAACCGACTATCAGGCGGCATCAGTATCATCATCTAAATAATTCTCTGATGTGTCCACATCTCTTCATCCTCATTGGCACAGAGCAAATCTGGACCTCCATTTCCTCTCTCCCCTGGGCTACTACGACAACCTGTCCTCAACTCTGCTCTGTCATGTTCATTGTACCTCGAGAGTGGCTCTTATGAAACAGAAGTTAATTATATTGTAGCTGATTATGATAAAATAAGAATGGTATGAAAAATACTTTCAACTTGTGGTCCCATTATGGAGAGGCCGAACTGTTCTTACATTTCGAGGTGGTGTGGTGGTGTGCTACAATTCAGGATGGTGTTGTGATGGGGTAGCACATCTGTAGTGCTCAATTCAGGATGGTGTTGTGGGTGGTAACACATCTGTAGCGCTCAATTCAGGATGGTGTTGTGGGTGGTAACACATCTGTAGCGCTCAATTCAGGATGGTGTTGTGGTGGAGTAGCACATCTGTAGTGATCAATTCAGGATGGTGTTGTGGTGGAGTAGCACATCAGTAGCACTCATCTTTCATTCTTAGAATCTTAACACTTCCTGCACAGCAGGAAGACTTTGTGCTTATGAAGAGACAAGAGTAGGAAAAGGTCAAATAGTCAATATGCCAATATTTTCAGGGGAGTCACTAGTATCTTGATTTCTAGATTATTTGGTAATTTCAGCTGGGGTGAGTGATGCCTTGCTTTGACACTTTGAGATTCAGTATTAACCACAATTGCCATTTTTTTCAGTGCTGCTATTCAATGGCAAGTTTGTGTTTTACTCTCTGTCCTGCTCTCTTGTGGAAGACTAATATGGCCTCTTTCCCTTGCATCTGCTCTGCTCCTCCAATCTCCAGTGTCCTTCTTGACAACTAGAATACGTCCTAGATCTGGGGAGTACAAGCTCCCCTTATTCCTTTGGACTGACAACATTAGTTTGGTGGGACTGATTTTTTCATTTCCTACTAGGTGCAGGGAAATCTAATTCACCAAATATTTATTGACAATCTCTGGGACTAGAATAATGAATGAGTCATACACTCCCTTTAAGAGCTCACTTTACACTGGTGAAAATAAACACTCAAGTGAGTCATTTAAGTAAATAGGTTTTGAAGCGTGGCTGTCCAACTAATAGCCCTAGCCCAGCACAGAAGGGCAATAAGAACACTGAGATATGCCTTTAATCCCAGCACTCGGGAGGCAGAGGCAGGGGGATCTCTGTGAGTTCGAGACCAGCCTGGTCTACAGAGCTAGTTCCAGGACAGGCTCCAAAGCCACAGAGAAACCCTGTCTCAAAAAACCAAAAAAAAAAAAAAAAAAAAAAAAAAACCACTGAGATAAAAGCTGGATGTTGACATAGTTGGTACCAAAATCAAAACAACCGAGAGTGCCTGTGTTCAGAGTTTTGTGGACTTATTTGACCTTATATGATTACTCCAATTATTTTAAGATACAGGAGTTGCACTGGCATTTTTTGCCCCCAATGAAATGGATCTCTCAAGTCTTAGCCTGTTCGTAGTAAGTGATAAGATAGTGGCTTAGATCTATGCTCTGAGAGCATGTGAGAGGCCAATTAAATCAGTGGAGGCAAATCAGATTTGCAGAACTGTAAGAGGAAAGTAATTCGGAGGGGACAGTGCCTGAGCTAAGTTGTAAGGAGCAATTTAATTCGGGGAAGCCAGATGGCATCATTTTAGGAAGATTTGCTCATGACTGTGAGAGCCCCCAGCATTTCCTGCTGGTCTAGACTAACATTGGTTGTCTTTCTGTTATCTACTAAATCTGCTACGTTGATCTCTCTTGCACTATGCTGAATATGTATAACTTGGAGGAATATCTAGCTTTATGACTCAGGTTTGGTTGCAAACTGGCATTCAAAATCCCCAGCCCATTGGTTCCATCCCTGTAAGGCAAGTTTGTTCATGGTTCTATTTTTGTTCTTTCAATAAACACCTGCATGTCTGTCGGTCACTGGACAAATAACTGCTGGCATTATCCTCTGGCTAACCCTGACTGCTGATATGATGAGACGCAGAATCTCTATTGAAGGCGAAGGTGTAAGTCAAAAACAATCCCATACCAGTTTAGAATTATGATTAATAGAATGGTTATTTATTTAAAGAGGAAAAAACTTACAGATCACCATCCCAGACAACAGCCCTCTGCGCAATCAGGAAGGGAGTCTAGTCGCCTGAAGCGGAGCAGGAAGTAAGAGAGAGCGAGAAGGGAAGTAGCCTCTTTGTTAAAGGGAGAGAGACCACGCCCCAATGGGCTGGTATCTCAGCGGCTATTGGCTGGAGGAACGGAAGGACCTCCCACAAAACACTATAGATACAAACTTCTAGGTATGTCTGTAAGGGACTTTCAGGCTGGGTTAATTGAGGTGGGAAGACTAGCTGTCAATGTAAGCAACCCAACTGGAGTTCTGGACTGAATGAAAATGAGGAAGGGACTGAGCAGCAGTCATCTTTGGAAGAAGCATTGCAATTGTCTCAAGCTCTTGGAACCCTTCTTAGCCTCCTATAACATGCACC
Organism: Microtus oregoni; assembly: GCF_018167655.1. Taxonomy (NCBI): domain Eukaryota; kingdom Metazoa; phylum Chordata; class Mammalia; order Rodentia; family Cricetidae; genus Microtus; species Microtus oregoni. The sequence goes on along the minus strand of NW_024544552.1, from coordinate 336,441 downwards.
CTTGAGCTGTGAGCCAAAATAAATGGCTCAGTGAATAAGGGCAGCTACTGTTCTTCCACATGTCACAAATTCAGTATCCAGCACCTATGTACAGTGGCACACACACACATGCACACACACACACACACACATACACACACACACCTCTATGCACAATGAAAAATATTAAGTGAATCTTTTTTTAAACCCACCTTCTTTATGCTGTATTTTGTCAAAGAAAGAAACATAACCAATACAACAACCATCTCAAAACCTTACTGGAAGGTCACTTTCTGGTTATCTATGATAACTCATAACTATAGTCATGGGCTGAGATAGGAGGATGATCATGGGTTCAGACCAGTCTGAACTTCAAAATGAAACTTGTCTCAAAAAGAGAGAACACTAGCCATCTTCTGTAAAGATGAAGGGATTATTTCTCATGCACAGTAATCAACACTTAATCTTTTTACAAGATCTATCCCCTTTTTAATTATGTATCTGTGTACATATACACATATACATGCAGAGGTGGAGCATGCGCAGGCAAGTGCAAATGCCTGCAGAGTTCAGATGAGAGTGTGGCTTTCCCTGAAGCTTTAGTTACCAGTGATTGTGAGCCTACCAACTTGGGAAGTGAGGACCAAACCCCGGTAGTGCAAGAGCAGTACGAACTCTAAACCACTGAGCCACCTCTCCATGACCCTGTACATATTCTTAGGTGAATGAGCAGTTAGATGAAGTGAAGCCGGTATCACAGACAGCATACAGCGATTATGGAAACTCCTCAGCTGGCTGTATCCAATCTCTCTGTCTTTGTCTCAGATGTTGGGTAGACAAACAGAAGACACGATGTCTAAGAATCCATGTGGCTTTCATTTCGCCTAGTCCCTCATGACTCCTCACCCAAATCGGATTACTGATGGAAATCTGATCTGAGCGAGTGAGGTAAGAAAGTTGCAAACTACTAAAATCTCGTTAATGGAATTTAATAGTTCTGAAGAATCAGAGCATTTCACATGGGAGCTTTATCAAAATAGACGACCTAAAACCAAAGTTGTTTCCCTGGAATCCACACTCACTGTACTGTCTCCTGAGGTTGCTAATATCTTCAGTTTTCGGAAGAGGAAGATAAAACAAACACAGTCCACATTTTCCTCAAAGCTCTTTGCCCTATAAACACAGTAGTTTATGAAGCACATTTTCTGGGGGAAACACTGTAGTACTATAGAGACTGAGAATAATACCAGCATGGCAAAGGCTGTAATATTTTGGTAAAGATAGTTTCACTTTTTAATTAAGTTATTCACTTATTTTACATCCTGACCACAGTTTCTCCCTCCCCCTCCTCCCCTTCTATTTCCTCCCCCCACATTCCATCTGCCTCCACCCCCACTGCAAGCGTCCACTCCTCCTCTGTTTCTGTTCAGAGACCTCCCATGACAACCATGGCCTCCCATGGGTGTCAACAAAGCATGGCATATCATGCAGAATTAGGACTAAGCTCCTCCCCTCATATTAAGGCTTGATAAGGCAACCTAGTATAAGGAATAGGTTCCCAAAAGTCTGCCAAAACATCAGGGACAGGCACTGTTCCTTCTGATGGAATGCCATATGTAGACCAAGCTCTACAACTGTCACACTTAAATAGAGGGCTTAGGTCAGACCCATGCAGGCTCCTTAGCTGCCAGTCCAGTGTCTGTGAGCTCCTCTGAGCCCATGTTAGTTGTTTCTGTGTGTTTCCTTGTGATGACCTTGACTCCCTTGGCTTGTATAATCCTCCCCACCCCCCACCCCCCACGTTCAACGGGATTCTCAAAGCTTGACCTGGTGCATGGCTATGGATCTTTGCATCTGCTTCCCTCAGATACTGGATGGGGCTCTTTGATGACAATTAGAGTAGACCAATGTGATTACAGGAGATGGCCAGTTCAGGCTACCTATTGTTAGAAATCTTTGCAGGGTCATCCTTATAGATTTGTGGAAGTTGCCCTGGCACCAGGTTTCTACCTGACCCCAAAACACCCCGTCCATCTCTTCTATTACTCTCCTCCTCTATCCTGCCCCCAACCCCATCCCTTGTTCCAATCCACATCTGCTCCCAGTTTACACAGGAGATCGCTTCTATTTCTCCATCCCAGGGAAATCCATGTGTTCCTTTTGGGCCCTTTTTGTTGCCTAGCCTCTCTGGGGCTGTAGATTGTAGCATAGTTATCCTTTATAGCTAATATCCACGTATAAGTGAGTACGTGTGTTATAAGGAGGCTGCTTGTTCATTTCCCAGCTTCTCTGCTCCAAAATAACCACACAGAAACTGTATTAATTAAATCACTACTTGGCTCATAGTTTAAGTGTATTTCTGGCTAACTCATATCTTAAATTAACCCATCTCCATTAATCTGTGTATTGACACGAGGCTGTGGACTACCAGCAAAGTTTCAGCACATCTGTCTCCAGCAGCGGCTGCATGGCTTCTCTCTGACTCTGCCTTCTTCCTCCCAGCATTCAGTTTAGTTCTCCCTGCCTAGCTCTATTTTTTTTTACCTTATCAAAGGCCCAAAACAGCTTCTTTATTAACCAATGATATTCACAGCATACAGAGGGAAATCTGACATCATACATGAAGCTAAAAAGCTTTTGTAAAGCAAAGGATACTGTCAATAAGGCAAAATGGCCTCCTACAGAATGGGAAAAGAACTTTACCAATCCCAGATCTGACTAAGGACTGAACTCCAAAATATATAATGAACTCAAGAAACCAGACATCAAAAAACCAAATAATCCAATTAAAAAATGGAGTGTAAATCTAAACACAGAATTCTCAACAGAAGAATCTCAAATGGCCAAAATACACTTTAAAAAATTGTTCAATATCCTTAGCCATCAGTGAAATGCAAATCAAAATGATTCTGAGATTCCATCTGACATGTGTCAGAATGGCTAAGATAAAAAACACAAATTACATGCTATAGAGGATATGGAGTAAGGGGAACACTCCTCCATTGCTGGTGGGAGTGCAAACTTGTATAAATACTTTGGAAATCTATATGACGATTTCTCAGAAAATTGGGAATCAAGCTATACCAATCCTGGGCATATATTCCCAAAGAATGCTCAATCATACCACAAGGACATTTGCTCAACTGTGCTCACAGCAGCATTATTGATAACAGCCAGAACCTGGAAAAAACCTAAATGCCCCTCAACCAAAGAATGGATAGAGAAAATGTGGTGCATCCACTCAATGGGGTATCACACAGCTGTTAAAAAAACAATGCAGGAAATTTGCAGGTAATGGATGGAACTAGAAAAAAAATCATCATCCTGAGTGAGGTAACCTAGATCTAACTTTAAAATTTTAAGCTTTACTTCGCAAATGTGTTTGACTAAAAAAGAGCTTTCCTCTACAAGAGGGCTATCAACACACTCCATACTACATGGATTAGGAGAGGCAAGCCATCCTATCCACTGAGTTCACATGCTCACAGTCAGGAGTATCCTGTAGGCGGGATATTTGTTTCACTCTTATATGTAACTCAAAGCATGAACATTCTTCTGATGTTTGCTGAATTTGGTCTCAGTGAAGAAGACGGAGACAGACAGTGCCTCAATACTAGACCTTTCTCTTGGAAACCCAGTGTGGATTATCCCAACTGTTATCTTGGTGGCAGGGTGCTGAAGAAAGAAAAGGAACAGTTGAAATTCCAGGCACTGAAGGGTCATGCTGCATTGGAAGCAGACCTTCTTCTTACATGGTAATAGTGAACACCAAGGAAAGAATCCATCACCATCTCTGCTATGTAATCTCCCCCGAATGGCACAAATCTCATTTTTGACTTGGGTTAGGGTCTGACCGGCTGCCAGGAAGCGTGTAGGCTTTCTCCCTGAGATTCAGAGCAGAACGACAGTCTCTCAGCATGTGTGTCCCAGGAGGCAGGGGACAAAGTGAACAGGCCCCAAAGCAGCTATTTTAAACATGGGCCTGTTTTCTTGAAAGGTGAATGCTTTATTTCAGAGCCATTTAAACTTTCAGCCCTCACTTGCTTTTCTATTTCTTCCTACCCTATGTTCTATTTTCACAACCTGGAGGGCCTAAAGAATCCACAGGGAAGATAGAATAGCCCTGCTTGTGTGCTGTACACACATAACGAGCTGGTCGCTGGAGGTCAGTTTTCACAGACATGAAGCAACCACAGCAGGAGTTAACGATAACACAGTTGTTCAGACCAAAAGCCTTTGAGGTAAACATCTGGCAAAAGAGGCTTTTCACTTGGACACTACCCAAGTTCCAAACACCAAATTCCATGGAGTAGCTCTGTCTGAAAAGAAAACTGTTAGATGAGATGTTAAAATGGTTCTCAACCTATGAGTCACGACCCCTTTGAGGGTCTTCTACCAGATATTTACATTGCGACTCATAAAAGTAGCAAAAATACAGTTATGAAGCAACAATAAAACAATTTTATGGTTAGGGTGGTCTCCACAGCATGTGAAACTGTGATAAAGAGCCTCAGCTTTAGGGAGGTTGAGAACCACTGTTCTAGAATGTTCTTCTAGGTATTCTAGATATTGGTTTTAATGTTAATTGAATACTGGATTTTCTTTAGAATTTGTTGCTAATATCAAGTTCATAATGTTAAAAACATTCTGCTTTATAACAATGAGAATTTGCTAAACTTCCATATTTTCTCTTATCTTGCTATCAGAAAGTTTGAAAAATGAATGTTCAGCTGCAGAAAATAATTTGTTTTCTCTCCAGACCATTGTTATTTAAAGCAGCATTTTATTTATGTATTTAGTTTAAAAACTCTTTTTGTGATGTTCACTAAATTCATTGAAAGGCCATGGGAGCTAGGCCAAATATTTAGATGTAAATGAGCTTCAGCTATTGGCTGAGAGATTGGCAATGAGCTATCTGTTAGCCTCAAACCTCTCAAATATTAAATAAAGCTGGTAAACATATCTTGAAAAATAATTGAGATCAAATAAATTATATATCTCAATTACAACAATGCCCACTATTTGGCATGACTCCAATAATGTCATTTTTAAAGCTTATTTACCAGAGAGGAAGAGTTGTTTTTGATGATGCATAGTAAAAAAAAATCATTAATATATCAGCAAGAAAATATATGTAAACAAACTGAGCCCTGTAGCATGTTCTCTATCAATGACCAACAGAACTAATTAACTGTGGTTTATTTCATCCGGAGAGAAAATTCAAAGGTCATCTTACATACCTCTCTTTACTACCACTAAAAAGTCTTTCCCATTACTCATGAAGGCCTTCATCACGTGTGTGTTGCATGTGAGCGGAGGGTTGTGCAGAAGTTCCTGTGTGCAGGAAGACACTGGACACAGGCCTCTGGAGCTAACAGGCTCCCCACTAACAGGGATCCTAAGGACAAGCAGGAGCCTCTTTTGCTCTAATTGTTCCTGTCTCCAAGCATTGGCAAGCAAACGAGGGAGCAAGGTCTTAGGACTTGTGGGTGGCTAGCCAAAGAATTCATTTCTGTTTTCTTTTCACTGCCCACAAGCCAGACTCATGTATTAACTGGAACACTACGAGTTCTTGCTTTAATCTTCACACAGTGGGTCCTCAAGCCATCGCTCTTAGGTGTCTTTCTCCTAGACATTTTCATCTTACTAGATGAGACCCACTGGCCACTTTTCCTGTTTCTTGCTCTACAATCCATAGTCAGTCACATCTAAAACTCATTAAAACTAAATGGTGCTTTTAAATTAAGATGTGTGACTGGTTCAGGAAGAAGGCGCACAAAATTAACATCTATTTTGATGCAAGATATCCGAATGCTGTCCCACACTAACGTGATGTGAGGGGAATAGAGGAAAAATCTTTAGACAATACAGACGTTGAGGAGCCTCTGGGAATAGTGAAACAAACAATTAACTCTTTTATTAATTAGAAAGAGGATGGTTATGTTTCCTTCCTGGGCTGAAATACAGAATGCCCTTCTTTGCATAGCTTAGCCTCAGGAAGCTGGATTTTTCTTAGGGCTTGACTGTTAATTAGCTGTGTGAGCTGCAGTCCTGTGTTATTAAACCTTAATGCTCCCTTCTGGGATGAAAAGCTGCAGTTGGCTGAAGCTGAAGGAGTGGGTCTCTGCTGTGTTGTGGTTTCCCTCAGTTGTATCCTCCGTTACGTCCCTGTCAGATCAATGATCGTGGGGCGCAATAAAGACCACCTCCTTTCCCACCAGCTCCAGCCCCCTGCAATTCCCAGGTTTGATCTGACAGAAGTCCAGAGGCTACAGTCACAGCTGACATCAGGAGGCACTCAATCAATGCTTGTCAGAAAGCAGGGGCTGGAAGACCGCTGAGAGCTGGGGTTCTAGGGTTTGATCTCTGCACACCTTGTTCAAGGTAACTTCAGGAAATCGGAATGTTGTTGAGGACGAGACTCAGTGGTAGAGAACCCCACTGTACCTTAGCACATACAAACCTTGGGTTCAATCGCAGCACTCCCAAAGCCAAAGAAAGCAGCAAAAATAAATACTAATACATTTTCCGATCAATGAGACTTATTCCATTCTCTTTTTTTCTTCTTGTTGTTGGTCTGTGTATGTTTGTTTGTAAGTATATGTTCACGTCTATATGTTTGCATGTGGAAGCCAGAGGTTAGCATGGGTCTTTCTCACTGAACCAGCAGCAAAATTCACTGATTCAGGTAGACCAGCTGATCAGAAACCCCAAGGATCCCCCTGCCTCTGCTTCCCTTGTGCTAGGATTACAGGTATATATTTTACATGAATATTAGTAATCAAACTCAGGTCTTAATGATTGCATGGTGAACACTTTGTCCATGGAGCCATCTCGCCAGCTCTTTTAAATGCATCTTTTACTAAGAGTCAGAATAGGTTAATACTCACAGGACTCATTAAATTGAGAAAAAAAATGAATGTTTCTAATTAGTTTTGAGGTGGGGTGTGCCTGCCTGAGTAACTGATCTCATCAAGAGCAGACAAAGACTAGTGTTAATGCCCCCACTCCAAAAAGATGCGATCATAAATTCACAGTTCTTCACTAACTTTTCCAAAAGCAATAATACAAAGATGTTCCCTTGAGAAGCCTGTGCCAAATGCAGGATGGACTAGTCCCATTCTTTAACTAAATATCATAAACAGCACACACTTCCAAGAAGCTGGCTGCTTCTCACAGGCCTCTCCCCACTGAATGCAGGACTGCAGCTCTGCCCACTAAAGCGGTTTTTGCATGCCCGTCATTTTCCTTATTCTGGGTGGCAATGAAGGGCGTGAGGGTATTCCCACTACTCTTTCACCAATTGTTTCCCTCCCATCTCCCTTGTCCTGGTGGTTACCTTTAACACTTTCTGTATCCCCACTGCCTTCTGATTTTCCTGCTCCAGAGATTGAAGCCCAGACCTCCCACATGCTAAGCAAGCACTTTATCACTGGGCTGTATCGCCAGCCTCTCTCCTGCTAGTTCTTGAGGTTTAGGGACGGACTCGACTGGGCAGCCATCCGGCTGTAACTGGAACGCTGCAGTGCAGCCTGCTGATCTACACTCCCATTTTTGTATCATCAAGGAATTCATAGAACCCGACAGTATGTCGTGCCCACAAAATGTGACCGAGAAACTGGCTACGTTTGGCAAACATAAGCTGTGAATACAAAGCTAGGTTGGTTGTGCAAATATTTTCTGAACATCTTGGTGGCTTCTGATACCTGTTGCAAGGGCATAGGTCTTTCTCCTAGAAGCCTTAGAACAGGACAAACCAATGAAATTGCAGTGGGAATAAGAATACAGGACTCAAGTTTATGTCCTCAACTTCTCAGGATCTGAGGGAAAGGCGAAATCTCAAGTACCTGGTTAAAATAATACAATGGAGAAGTTAGTGGGTACCATTCGTTAGCTCTAATTGGTCCCTTGCTATCAGTTATGGCTTGGGAAGAAAATATCTCCCATAGGGTTCTGTGTTTAAACACTTGGTCTCCAGCTTGCTGTGCTGCTTTGGAAAGCTGTGGGATCTTTAGGATTTAGGCAGGCTTTGAGGGCCTCAGCTTAGCTCCACCATGGACCCTCTCTGCTTCTCGATTGTCCATGTTGTGGGAGCAGACATCCCATGTTCCTGTGGCCGCGGCTTCCTCTCTGTGGTAGTAAATACTCTCAAACTGGGAGCTAAAATAAGTGGATCTTGAGTTGCCTCTTGTCAGGTGGTTGGTGACAGAAAGGAGCGAAGCTATCCTCCTTTGCTCCATCTCTGCCACCTGTGCCGTAGGAGATGATCTGTGACTGTCTGTCAGCTTCCTGTTTCAATTGAAAAGGGGAAAATAGTGTTTTCTCTCTGCGAGCTTGGAGCATGAGGATATACAATTTGAAAGCTGTTTCAAACTTTTTCAGAAATAAACAAGAGTGTTTCTAGATACAAATAGCTTTTATAGTAGAGAACTGAAGAAGAAAGGATACATAAAATGGTAAATTTATACTCAAAACTTTAGTTCCCAGATGCCCAAGCTAAGCTATGAGGAGGAAATGTGTTTTTGTTGTTGTTTCATTTGCTGCCAAAAAGCTCCAGGCACAGATGGATCAAGGGGTTTAAAGTCAGGGCCAAGCTTCACTTTATACTCAATAACAATGTGCATCCCTACATCAGTTCCACTTCTGGTTTCCACCTTCATGCTTCTACGCACCAGCTAGTCAACCCACAAAGAAAGATTCTTTTGTTCGTAGTTTAGATAAAGTATGAGACACGAGGCTCAGATTTACCAAGCCTGATCTCCATTCTCTCTGCTTGCCCTTAACCCAGAGGATTAGTGTACCTCACTGACATGCATGCACAGAATGAGGCTGGGATGAGATTGTTACCCAAAGGAAACCCCCAAATTTGGGCCACATAAGTGGAAGGTCTTATATAGTTCAGTAAAGCCTACAGATAAAACCCATTAACACAGGTTTTGGGGTTTGACTTTATCACCAGCTTCAGACACACACACACGCACGCATGCACGCACACACACACACACACACCTTTAAGTTCTGGGACAAGCCAAATTGCTTAGCACTTAAGAACAGCTATTTTTGAATTATTTACTGTTCTCTCACCGCATTAGCCCCTAGCAACCATCAGCATCCAGCTCTTGCTAAAAGGCCACCTGACCATACGGTGGAAAGAAACAGCCAATAACCTCGGCTGAAAGTGTAACATTGATATTTTTAGCCTTCTGGTATTTGATCTTAATTGTTTTCAGGGTAGAATGACTTCAGTGAGGTTTGTCCATTTGGAGGCTGCCTTTCCAGAGAAGAGGAAATGAGTCAAATATTAAAGAAAACCTTCTTACTCTCCTTCAAAAGAAGAGGATGCTTTACACTTTTAAAGAAAATGCTAATTCTATTTTTAACTCCCTTTTGGGTTTTCTCAGGCTTAGGCTAAGATACAGAGAACTAGGTCAGTAGCAAAAAGCTTTAAAAGCAAAAGACTTTGTGCATGGAAATCATTTTAACCCTTTATTAGCAATGTTTGACTCTGGGGAAGAAGATGGAGAAAAACAGATGTTTTGCCTGCGGCAAACCAGGTCTTGGTAGACATCAGGAGGGGCACCCTTCCGAATGAAAAGGGCAGTAAAAACATGTGATCTCAGGCTAGGGATGTAGTTCAATGATACAACAGTTGCCTAGCATGAGTAAGGCTCCAGGTTTGATCTTCAGTACCATACACACACACGTATGTGTGTGTCTGCACTCACTTAAGAGTATGTATTGATCACAAATATTGTCTTTCTAAAGTCACCAAGTCAGCTTGTGACCTCGAGGTTTCAGGAATGGAATGAAAGAAGGTTAGGGCCAGTGAACCTGTCTGTCGCTTACACCATGATATGCTTTTCAAGCGTTTGGCATGATTTGCACAACTTCTTTGAGTCTGTCTTCTATTCTGACCCATCAACCAACTCAACTGCAAATTCCTTCTAAATGGGCAATGTCCATGTTTCTACTTGCAATGACACATTGACATTTAGGACTAGCTAACCACAAGGCAGACTGTATGGTAGAACTCACAAAGAAGCCATGAAGCATAGGTGTTCTGTCTGAGAAACACATTTACAACATAGATTGTCTGTTTCCTTCAGGCTTCAGTTTCTGCCCCAGAACCTCTTCCAGAAGTCCCTTCATAGTCCTGTGTCTTCACGTTCTTCTCCTTAAGCTGAACTTCCCTTGCCATCCCATCTTCTCAATAGCATCTCTCCACTCTGACCTCCCACGGGCGGGCACAGCTCCTTCTGGACTGACATACATACTGTCTTAACTTCCTCCAAGATGATTTCTGACAGAAACCGCTGCTCTTGCACATGGAATTTCAGTAGGGTGAACACAAACAATTGGCTTGATGCCACCTCTGAGGAACTTCATTGGAGATGATCTAAAGTCAAATAGACAAGCACTCACACGAGAGTCTGAATCATGGCTATAATGGTTATTGGAGTTTACGTTTTCACTGGAATTAATGAGAGGTGAAAAACTATCTCTGCGACCTGTGCCACAGAGGAGATGATGAGTCACCAAGTCCCTGTCTGTCAGCTTCCTGTTTTAATTCTAAGAAGAAAAATGGTATTTTCTTTCTGTGAGCTAAAATCATGAGGATATACAATTTGAAAGTTATTTCAGCCCACTGTGCTGCTATATGCATGAAGGAAATTCTCAAAAATTATAAAAATATTACATTCAAAATGAGGATGAGCCCTAAAATAGATATATCTCTCTATATATGTAATATGTATGCATCATACATAGAATGGTATGTATTACTCATAATAGAAGAGATTATATTTGTACATTTAAATAAATGCATATGATATAATTAAAGATGTTCCATTACATATAATATGTAATATACAAAGCATTTTTAAATACTGCTTCTGTTTAATCTTATTATTTTGCAGATAGAAGATTGATTGACAGATATATGAATGGTAATCAGATAGACATGGTAGATAGAGCAATCATGCAAAGAAACAAAGTTCATAAGATTTGTATTTCACATATCATTTCTGTATCATGGAGTATGTTTCTGTTCTCTGTGTCAGTTTATATATGTACATATATTTGTACCATAATCTCATATTATAAAATTATAAATATAAAATATTATACACTATACTATATATATAGTTTATTATTTTTCACCAAAACATCTATTATACGATATGTATATGTGCTTCTTGGTTTATGTAGCATATACACACATATATGATTCCATATCCTAACCTGGTATAATATGGTCTGTATTCATTACATTTTCCATCAACCTAAATTAAAATGGCACCAATATTACTTAAAGGTGGGGAAGTTATTTAACTGCTCTCCATTGTTACAAGGATGCAGATACATAAATATTCCATTTAAAGGCTGATACTTGCAGAATGTTAGTTCAGTGCAAGTATCTGAGATACTGGAAGTTCCTCTGGCAGCCCTTGCCGCCAGATCACATTCACCAAGGCCAGAGCTGTCTTGTGAGACATGGTGATCTCACCTGAAGCATGAGAAATAGACGCAGGTCTGTTCACTGCCTTGCTGCTTTCTCCAGGTTTGGAGGAATATTACATTTAAATACAAATTCAATATTCTAAAAATTAAGTGTAATGCAAACAACAAAATTTAAATTGCAAGAGCCTGTGGATTTTGAAGAAACTTGAAAACTATGTTGAGTTTCCCGATTATCAGCCATGAAACCCACACAAGGCAGCAATACAGAGCAAAGTACAGCCACCATCATTCAGTGTTCCCTGCTGGTAGGGAAGTTCGGGGCAGCACCAGGTACCCACATAACCTACTAAGGCAGAAGGCTCTTTATATTGCCAACCAATGAGAAATGACATTTGCTGAGGATGAATCTAAATGTGTCATTGTTCTTTACGTATTGACACTGTCTACACACCAGGGACTGAGGGCTGAAGAGATGAACACTGCTCCTCTTCAGGTGCCAAAAATCACATCACCCATCCATGAGGGACGATCGCCAGATAAAAGCAATTCAATGAAGAGCATAACTACAGAAAGAAATTGAGAAAAGGGGATGGTGAGAACAGGTTAGCCCACAGAAGAGGGCACAGTGGTGGTCTCTGTTCCAAGAATGATAAGGAGAGAAATCGTTGGAACCTTCTACATGTGGTCAGAGATATGAGAACCATGAAGAGGAAACCACACGCTTCCATATGTGTAAAAGACAGTGAACACAGCAGAGCACACGTGGCCTTTAGATGCTGTGCTCTCTAGTTGACTATTTCACAGAAACATGTCCAGATTAGCAACACTGTCAGCAATTCTTACTCATGTCTATACCAATGAAGAGTCAGTGTAAACTAAACATAGAGACGTCTATTCAGAAGAAAATGATGCTAGGGCGGCGTGTGGGAGAAGCAGGAGACCCCCCCCCCCCCCCCGCCAAGACCTCACCAGAGGCACTGCAGTAGCAATCTGTCATTTGCAGGATTTGGAGATTCTAAAAGGGAACAAACAGAAGTGAGCTTCCAAATCTGCTGTTTCAAGGGAAAGGCAGCATTCCCGATAAGCAGTTTCCAAAGTAGATTACCACCAAATGAAAATGGAATATGTCAACATCAGGGAAATCTCCCAAAACAAATTTTCAAGATTGCCTCTGACTCGCTCTGCTTTATTCTCACAGTAATGTTCCAGATGGCTCAATGCACTAAGCACTGACATCATAATGAAGAAATCAGCTAACAAAGTTGGAGTGTGTATTACAGGGGAAAGTCGGCATCAATATGTAATGATATTAAACTAATGATGAGCTATGAGAACGGTTAGAAAGGAACTCATCCGCTGGGAGGGTCCAGTTTCGATGGCTCTCTGTCATGGGGAATAAAAGATAGCCCGCATGAAAGAGTGTTAAAAGTTAGAAGACATCTCGAAGATCTTGGGCATGGCTATAATGAAATGAAAACAGCAGGTAAGGACTGAACAGATAGATTTTTCTCATTGCCTTCGCCATCTTGGCAGCACTCTTGGTTAGAGGCTGTCCAGACCCCAAGACAGGAAGTGATGAGCACAGAGAAGACAAGAAAATTGTTTAAGGTGACCAGCTCTCAGCTCCCACATATGATGAAAAGGGGGACATATTTGCTGAGGTACAAGGGGATGATCAGACAGGGAAAAGTGAAACTGCCATTGTCATTAACAACTGCCCAGATTTAAGGAAACATGAGGTAGAACACTGCGCTATGATGGACATAACTGACAGCTATCCCACAGCTGAGTTGGGCACAGCATGCAAGCTCTACTAGACTGTGCACCCTGGCTGCCACGGAACAGGTGACTCTGATATCATTACAGGTAGTCAGAAACGATTAGGAAAAATAAACCATGTCATCTGCTTTTTAGAAAAAAAAGCAAAATAGAATATATTTTGTCCTTAAAAGAGAAATTTAGCAAATGCCTTCCAATCACTAAGAAAACATTGCTTCAGATGCACCCTGCATCCACTGTCGGTAATTTGTTGGCCTTGGCAACAGATTAACTATCTAGCAGGAATAGGAATGTCACACCCAGCCTAAGCACAGTGTGGTAATAAAGTCATTATTAGAATGAAAATGACAGCCGAAATAGAGTTTCTGTTCATTGCTCGTTTCTCTGTTTTATGCACAGTAGTTAGAAATATTGAGTTGTCCAGTGATACTGCAAAGGAAACTAAGCTTAAAACCCAAGCACTCCATCTCCCCCTGTTCATATTTCCTTAGCAGTATTTTTTGGTCTTTTGAACTGTTTATATTTTAAGACATAATTGGTAACAAATTCTACATTTTAATTACTTAAGATATTTACATGCTTAATATCACTCTTTGTGTCCAAAGGACACCTTTTCAAGTGTATCCTTGAGGCATTTCAAGTTCTGCAAATTCTATCTGGATATTTGATTAAAATATGGCACAAAACACTCGCTTTTGTTTTCATAATTACAGTTTTGAGATTATAATTACCTTTGCGTTCCTTTTCCTCCCGCCAAAGCTTCCCATATACCTCTCCCAATTCTCCTTCAAAATCACAACCTGATCTTTCATTAATTGTTCTTACATGCATATATACACTTACATATATATATATATATATATATATATATATATATATATATTCCTAAGTATACCCTACTCAGTCTGTATAATATTACTTGTATGCATGTTTTCATTTGGTCGATTGGCGTGTTCTCCTCCAGGGAAAACTGCCTCATCTACTCCCAGCTTTCCTCGGTTGCCCATAGTTCCTTGTGTAAGGCTGAAGCTTTTAGCCCATTCATTTGCCATGTCTATCGGTGACATCCTTCTTCAGCCCTCACTGGGTCAGACATGTTGGTGAGACTTCCGGGCTGCAGCCTCTGACATTCTTTGAAGCCACAATCTCACAACAAACTCTATGGTTCTCTGACTCTTACAATCGTTCTGTCCCGTCTTCATCAATGTTCCCTGAACCTTCAGTAGCCGAATGTTTTACGGATGTGTTCATTGGAACTGGGCTCCATGATTCTGCATTTTGATTGGTAGTGATCTGGGGCTTTTGCTGTTGTTTGACTGGTTGTTTTGGTTTTTGGCCTGTTTGTTTGCTGTTTAAATTCTTCTATAGTACTGGCAATGGCATCCAGGGAAAATGATCTCCCACTGAGCTATGTCTGCAGCCTTCTGTTTACCTTTTTACCTTGAGACAGAATCTCCTTGTAACCCAAGCCAACCTTGGACCTCAGATTTTTCTGTCTCTGATCTGTAAGGAGCAGGATAACAGGTCCAAGTCACTAAATCCAGCTGAAATACTTAACTCATAGTTTGACAAGACCGTAATCATGTGATTGTGAAAAAAGTTGATTATCTCTTTCTTTCCCATTCTTTTTTTTTTTAAAAAGGTCTTTATATGGTTTTGTGGATCCAAAAAGTGCATTGGAATGATGACTTTAGGGGACCAATACTCAGTGGTCCCTCACACCCTTCCATGGATCTTGTATGTCAGCGTGGGAGCTGTTCTTTGAAACGGCAATGTCTTTCAGTAAATCAATTACTTTCTCTGTGGTTAAGCTGATTTCTTCAGTTATAAGGCTGAAGCTATATAAACATTATATTTGGAAGAGTGACTTTCAGAATGTGAGTTCAAGGCAAACAC
Organism: Microtus oregoni; assembly: GCF_018167655.1. NCBI lineage: Eukaryota > Metazoa > Chordata > Mammalia > Rodentia > Cricetidae > Microtus > Microtus oregoni. Next base: position 321,327 of record NW_024544552.1, on the reverse strand, counting down.
CGGACATGCTAATAGTTACTGTGTGTCTATGTGTGGGTCTGTGAATGTGACCCAGGTGCCCATGGAAGCCAGAGGCATCAGATCTGCTGTTATTTAACTAATATAAGATCTGAGAACTGAATTTGGGTCTTCTGCAAGAGAAGCAAAAACCTTACCTGATTAGTTATCTCTTCAGTTCCTGGCTAGGATGATTTTTGTCGATCATCTTTTATGCCTTCACCTATGCCAGTGCTCTCCCCTCCTCCACCTGCTCACTAAGATTTTACCTTTTATTAAAAGTTGACATCATTAGTAACACTGGCTTCCAGATTTAACAACCACAGAACATTCAAAACCAACAAGAATGTCCCAGACATTTAGAACGTAATTTATAGCTGCAGTGTACTATGGCTTTGAGAGGTCCATTAGCCATGCCAAGAGTTTTGGCCATTATGATATGTAGACCTTTGACCTGGAACAGACTGATGATTTTAGAAAATATGAAATATACTTCATCAGTTTCACTTTGTCCAAAGGGAAAGACAGCTTCATTCCTTAGTGGTGCTCAAGTCCCCTTTAAGGTATCAGACCCATGTGCTTGTCCATCACATGGGCCAACTCAGGTTTCCATCTGGGCATGAAAGACCTGGAAATCTACAGTGTGGGTCTACAGTATTTTCAGAGAGGTGCAGAAGAGGGCATTGGAGTTTCTGGAACTGGAGTTATACATGGTACCAAACTACAGTGTGGTCCTAGGAATCAAACCCAGGTCCTTGGGAAGAACAGTCAGAAGCCTTAACTGTTGAGTCAATTTTTCTTAATTGCATGCTAAGTATTAGCACTATTCTTATCCTATTGCTCTTTCTTGTGGATTTCTCCTAAAGTTTCTGTTTGTAGCTTTGAACTTGCCTAGGATACTATAAGGGGAAAACATTAACAGCAGAATTTCCGACAAAATATCTTTTAGAGTTGTTTTCTGGAGAAACCTGTTTTTGCAGAACCCATGATATCTATTCCTATTAAAAATATGGACAGAAGAAAAAAATATCCCAGGATGGGTCAGTTTCAGAAAGGAACATCTCTAGACTCTTAAAAGCATCTTAGTATTAGGTAAACAGTACCCCAGGCTTAATAGAAAATTTACATATCATTTTCCCTCTACCTTGTGTTATGTTTTTTTGTGAAGAATCAAGTTCAGTAGCTTGTGCATCTGTACATGTTATGAAAATACTCTACTATTGAAGTCCTGGCACCCAACCCTATTTTAAAAGACTCACTAAGGGTCCCAAGCAGGACTTGGCCTTACAGTCTCTGACCTGAATGTCACGTATTGCAATCACGTATGTATGCATACCACCATGCTCTATTCCTGCTATGATTTTCAAATTGAGAACCAATTACATTTTGGTGTAATGTAAGAAAAGCTTAATTCTTCATAAAGGTCATGCTCCCCAAGTCCATTTGAATTTTGTTTCTTTTGACGTGAACCTGTACAGTTACCCACATGATATATTTAAGCCTACATCAATCACCTCTGTGTAACACTGATATTTCTGCAAGCCTTAGAAAGTAAGGGAAAAGAAACAGAGCAAATTTAAGTTATCACATTTAAAATCAACTATTTTAAAAAGCTCACACACTGCCTAGTTTCTCATGCATGGCTAAAATCAAGTCAACTAAAAAACTGGGTACACAGAAGGAGGACTGAAATAAAAATGACTAATTACTCTGTGTCCAATAATACACAATAAACCAGATTATACTATTTGAGGGGGGGTTGTAGGAAGTTTCTTGGCTTCATTAGTTAATCAAATTTGCTGAACGGCAGTATAGAGCTCTGGAAGGAAATTGTTGGAATGGACATAGAAAGTTAAAGATGCTTTTGTGAACCCTAAGAGCTACCAGAGTCTGGGGGTATAAGACTGCTCAGTATGTGCAAAACACTGAACTCATTTTTTTAAAAAAAAATATTTATTTTTTTATTATGTATACAATATTCTGTCTGTGTGCCTGCAGGCCAGAAGAGGGCATCAGATTTCATTTCAGATGGTTGTGAGCCACCATGTAGTTGCTGGGAATTGAACTCAGGACCTTTAGGAAGAGCAGGCAATGCTCTTAACCACTGAGCCATCTCTCTAGCCCCTGAACTCGGTTTTAGAGATAGCTGCAACTCTAGCTCGGTGGTAGAGAGAGCCCTTGTCTCACATGTGTGAAGCCTTAGGTTCAGTGTCTAACGCCCCCCTCTCCCCCCAAAACAAAAAAAATCTTAGAGAAGATTGTTGTCCAGCAATGTTTTTCTTTCTCATTGGTGGCAAGGCATGTGCAAGGCGGTGTGTTAAATGTGAACGTTTCAGATAAAGAAGCAAAGTAGCAATGAAAAAGTGCTTAGAGAAGCGGCTCCCTACGCAGTCTGTGACACAGAACCTCCGGAAACTAATTAAAGATAAACTATATGAAAGTCAGAGAGGCCAGCTAGGGATCTCTATTCACTGCTCCCTGTTTTCTTCCCCATTGACAGTGCTTCTTAATCTAGAACAGGCACCTGTCTTTTGGACTCCCCTGAATCTTTTTAGTAATTTCACCTGTAAACCTCTTAGGTGACTTGCTTTGCAGAGGCCTTCTGTTTAATAACGGTCAACGGGCATTCTCACAAACTCTTTTGATCTCAAGGGTCATTCCTTAAGCATTGCTACATGCAAATTTAATGGAAACTTATAGACTCTGCAGTGAACTGAGAACTCTGGCTTGTTTCCTGCTGTGGTTCTCAGTGGAAACAGAATAACTTCCAAGTCAACCTACAGAAGGCCATGGAAGTCTTCCAACAGTGAAACTTGTGTCTAGTTCTATAGAGGAACAGAATTTTTGAATGTCAAGGGCATGAGACATTGAAAGAGCACTAGCTCAGCAAACGTGTTTCTTCTGAAGCTAGGTTAATCTAAAGGTGATGGGACGGTGGGTGGTGGATGTCTCTACAGATATTATCAGAGGTTTGGTCAAATCTTGACTTTAAGCTTCTACTTCATGAGTACATTAATAATGTCTCTTTTATATTCTTACACCACACAGATCCTCACCCTTTTGAAGAAAGTGGAGAGTTGTTACTTCATGTGAGGACGGGTTACTTTTGACACTCAAATGTTTGCAGTCCTGATACTACGTGCTATATCACAAGGCACGGTGGGATTGCGTGTCATGTCATTAGGAGGTCTTTACCCTTCCGTGTTCCTGATGCTTCAAGAGAACTCGGGTGAGTTATACTCTCCACCAGAACATGGAAGCTGTCCCAGAGGAACCACATCTGCTCCTCACACTTGTTCCTGTTCCACAGGTGCATCCCCTGACTTTCTCACCTTGTTTTTACTTGCTTGTTCCAAGACAGATTCTCCTCTACTCCTGGGTTATAGTACATATACTCATAAATCCCCTTAGTTGCAAACCCTGATTATTCCAGGAGAGACCAACATTATACATTATCTTCCTCTATCACTTTCATTTTTAAAAGTGTGTCTGAGGGCATTGGCATCCTAAGATGTTAATTCTAATTGTCTAAATATGGGTATAACTATTGACAGTATTTCCTCCCTGAATTCACTGGCCTTATCACCCAACCCTTTCCTGTTGTTGAGCTATCATGAAGCCCTTTATAAATTCCTGAAGCCTTTTATTCATCATTTTTTTAAAAAAATTTCACTGCCTTGCCTTAAATTTCTGCTCCAATTCAAGCCACAAACCCATTTCCTTTTTACACAAGCTGATATTCTCTAGCCCTCTTTTCAAGAGAAACCCAATTTTAAGCATCAATAAGCGATTTCCCTGGTTCAAACAGAGCTGAGGGTATATCTGAATGGTGGAACAATTGCGTAGCATGCTCAAGATGTTGTCCTTAGTCCACAGAACCATGGTGAAGGGGATCCGGTCCCAGTTAGGTTGACCAGTGGGTGGCTCAGACCCATGGCTGTATGGGCAGCATGAAATGGACTCTATGGTTATAGAAGAATAAAAGTTATAAAGTTGGAAGGTGTTTTGGGAGGTATTGGATGGAAAAAAAACAGGAAGAGATGGAGCAAAAAAAGTGAGAACAAATGATGGAAACGCATTGAAGGCTTGTATAAAATTATCAAGAAATAGATTAAAACAAATCTATTATATTAAGACATTAATTTCTTCTTTTTCTTCATAACAAGATTCTAAGTTCTTAGAGTTGCAGCTCCTGTCTTCTCCTCTTAACTCATGCCCCTGCACTCCCCAAACACGGCATCCTTTCACACGGGTTACTGAAGAGTTATGTGTGCTCTTTTAGGCATCTGTCCTGACATAGAAGCTTCCCTTCTGTTTGGATGAGTCTAACACACACCTTACAAAAACTCTAAGCTGTCACCTTTATCAACCAATACCATTAATCCAGGATCCCTGGCAAAATTCTACATGGTTCAGGTTATGTGATACATACTATGGAAAAAAACCTTAAAGTATTTTTGTTTACTAAAATATCATTGAAAACATTAAGCAGTTCTTTTACAAGAAGTCCTTCTTTAAAGCTAAATAATTTTTATATGTTGTCAAAGCCACACAAACATGAAAGTGTAGAAAATTTCTAAATCAACATCAAAGCAAATAGTCTCACTAAAACCTATAATGATTGTTGAGCCAGCTAGCAAATATCTAATGAACACCTCTTATGCTGGACTTTGAATCTGGGATGACAGGAGTGAGCATATGGAGTCTTCCCGTAGTTTACATGATTGTCAAGGGGCATTACCAACTGCTACCGTGAATGACTTTATAATACCAGATGGAATAAAGTCCTCAGAGAAGAGAGAACATGGTGTTAGGAGAAGACACAAAAAAAAGGAAAACCAGTGTGAACAGGAGGGATGATTTCTCAACAGAACAAATGGATGCAGAGCAGGAAGTGTTTCAGATGGTAAGGATATCCTGGGTCCAATTGGACAATGACTTCGCAGGCTAGAAAAAAAGAGAGCACTGTGACATGAGGGCCAGGAGATTTGAAAATACCAGTGTATTTTCATATGCCTGTGGAGCAGGAGAAAGTGGTATGAAAGAGGAGGTAGAAGTAAATTCTGAGGGACAAAAAAAACATATTTCAGACTAGAGTCACACTAGAGCAAATGGTCGTGAGACAAAGTATTGTATAGCTATTCTAATAACACCTGATGGCAATGTAGACTCAAGGAGAAGAAGTTATAGGAGAGACAGGGTAATGAGAACATTCATATAATAATCTTGATAATGACAAAAAATGAAAAGAGGCTGAAGGTAAGACAATGAATCTCATTTTGGACATGTTGAATTTGAGGGGTTCTTTGAGATATTCAAATAAAAATATTATATTAGAAGTTAAATTCAATGAAGGTCAAAGAAAAACTTGAATTATGCAAATGCTTTAGCATAGAATTCATAATGAAAACCATGAGCACAAGTGGCATTACCCTGAGGCAGGAAGCAGAGGGTGAATTCCACCACCGCACCACAGTTTCTCTTACTCTGGGATCATTTGCACAAGGACAGCCAGCCCTGAAGAGCCTAGGCGCCGGGCTCCCCAACTCTAAGCCAGTCTTTCTTTCTTTCCCCTTCACTGATTCTCTGAATTGTGTAAGGAGAGGAATCTGCAAGAAACCTTTAGGCCTAACCTGCAAACTTCAGAGATGAAGAAACTAGAGGGGTTTAGCCAAGGACGTGGTGACCCAGAGAAGAAACAAAGACCAGGCCATTTTATAAGCACTCTGGAAGATTTCCACCTGGGGGTGGGGGCTGCAGACTGGAGGCTGGACTGAAATAGATGTCTTTGTCATGCTGTAAAAACGGCTGTTTGGCCCAAAGGAAAACTCAAGGCAGAGGTCAGAATGGCAATAGTTTTCAAAATCAGTTTCACTATAGATTAAATATTAGCATACAAGACAGAAATGGACGAAAGGTTGAACTTCCTGACCTTCCAAATCATTTGCTATGAAACAAACTCATTATTTTGAATATCGTAAGAAATAAATTAATGTATTTACAATCGCTAACTACGTGGTACTTTTCTAAATTACTGATTAATATTTATGCCAAATATCAACATGAAGATAAATCACTATCATTAAAAACAAAGCAAAGAGAATGGCAGCAAGGCATGGTGAGGCCATTCTGCAACCCCAGCACTCAGGAGGTTGAGGGGAGGAGATAGTGAAGAAATCCTGCAATCCCAGCACTCAGGAGGCTGAGGGGAGGAGATAGTGAAGAAATCCTGCAATCCCAGCACTCAGGAGGTTGAGGGGAGGAGATAGTGAAGAAATCCTGCAACCCCAGCACTCAGGAGGTTGAGGGGAGGAGATAGTGAATATGAGATCAATCTGGGCACACAGTGAGTGACACTGTGTCTCAAATAAATGAAAGCAGAACAGACTTCAGACGCTTATTCAAATACTATGAACACATTAGAATACTAACAAAGCAAATATTCCTTTCATGGGTCCTAAGGACCATTATGTATTGTAAACTTATTAGACCCTTAGCCTCCAAAGCACCCATGATTATATAAGCCAAAAATATACACTCAAATATACTCAGTCTTCTTAGAATGCGATGTATTTTCTAAGAAAAAGCATAAAAATATATTATTTCAACAGCTTGTTAAGCAACAAAGTACCTACTTTTGTTGTCAATTTTGATTCTTTCAAGCATGCATGTAGCCAAGGTAAAATAGCACAGCTGTAAAATACTAGTACCACAAACAAATATCTTTAATATGTGAGATCAATGGTCTCCTCTAGCATTCATGGCTTTTCTGCTCTGTTTGGGACATGGGTCTCTATTGTGCTGACGTTCAGAGTCTGATAGGAAGCATTTTCAACTGACGACAATGCCACGGACTGCCCCGCCACAGATGTCAGATGTGAGAAGAACGAACACCGTAAGTCACAGGATATGAATTCTAGGGAAACTGTTTCCATGCAGACTGGGACCTATGAAATTCATTTAAAGAAAATGTCAGAAAAAGCTACAGATATGCCCTTAACTTTACAGTTATTTTTTTCCAGTCTGCAGAAACAATGGCACAAATTTGAGTAAACATTTTATACTGTAATGGAGAATGTATGACCAAAGTCCAGGTAGATCACCCTACTTGAACTGAGAAGGATTTGAGGCAAAAATTACTCCCAGAAGCACAGCAGACACTTCTCAGCTACTGCCTCAGAATTCATCTCAGATGTCTCCTATATATAACCTGAAACCATCTACTATGCTCATATCCCAGGGCTCCCACATACCCAATTAAGGCACTAAAAGGCAGACGTGCTGGGGAGGTGCTTATTGGGTAAAACACTTGCTGCACAAGCATGAGACTCTGAGTTTGGTCCCTAGAAACCATGGAAACCATCCAGGCATAGTGTAGGCTTGTAACCCTAATGCAAGAGAGATGGAGACAGAGAGAGCCCAGGTGCTCACCAATACACCAACCCAACCAGAAAATGGAGCTCACGGTTCAGGGAAAGACCTTGCCTCAAAAAATAACACGGGTAAGCAATTGAAGAAGACACATGTGCAAAAGTACACTTACATATACACAGACCAAAACAACAATAGATGACACGGACTTGGGTAATTCTCAGTGGTAGCGCTCTGGAACTAGTATGTGCCAGGTTCTGGATTCAAGTGCCAGTACGACAAATATATATATATATATATATATACACATGTTTATATGTATTCATAGTAATTTTTGAGGTCACTCAGGCCTATAGTTCAGGAGGCTGACGCAAGAGGGTCACTATGAGTTTCAGTCCAGTCTGGACTGCAGAGTGAGACTCTTTCCTCAATAATTCAAATAAAAAATAAACAAGTAAAAAAAATAATAGATAAGTAATGAGTCATGAGAAAAACTATGAATAGAATATTAAATTTACCAAAGAACTTCAAGACAAAAAAAGAATAAAATGAAATTATAGTTGTATTGTTTAAGAAAAAGAAGAAAGCGGAGTCACATTTATCTTCCAATATGTTGTTTTCCCAGTAGTTTATTACAGGGTAAATTTATTTTTCTGTGTTGTTCTAAGCAGCATAGAAACCATGAAGTGAACATTTTGAGAGCATCCTTTAAAAGATAAGAAAATAGCAAATTAGCCGGGCGCTGGTGGCACACGCCTTTAATCCCAGCACTTGGGAGGCAGAGGCAGGCGTATCTCTATGAGTTCGAGGCCAGCCTGGTCTACAAGAGCTAGTTCCAGGACCGGAACCAAAAAGCTATGGTGTTTCAGGCATACCCCACACCCAGTTTTTGACATGGGTTATGCAGAGCCAAATTTAATATGTGTAATCAGGCCTGTACACCCAAAACCATCTCTCCAAACCTCTCGTCGCAACATTCTACACAAACATTTAAAAGCTCTTTATCACCCCTGCTCATTGGAATTTCAGTCCTGTGGTTGGCTTTTAGAGACACAAATTCGAGCCACCACTGCTCATGACCTGTTGGCTGTGTCATTGCCCAGTTCTCAGCATGGTAAACACCGGGGTGGTTCCTGGTGATCAGATCCTTCCTGGCTTTCCCAATTCCGAGCAATGCTGTGCTTCAAGACTCCTTCCCTGACTTCTCCTTGGTTGTCTGCCACTCTCTCAACTTCCACATCCTGTCTACATGGCATTGTTTTACACATCACTATTTATTTTCATGTGGTTCTTTTCTCTTTTATCATATGCGTTCATGCTGTCTTTCAAGTGAGACCCTGTAGCGAGTTAGGACTCTTGGTTCACGTCATGTCTTACACTCATTTCCAAGTTCTAAACACCGTAATGAAGGTGCCATGGCATCTTACTAGCTGCTGTTTAACAACACACCAGAGGTTCATGAAACACACAGTGAAGAAAGCGGAGCTGTGCTGGATACACACTTACCAGAGAAGACACTAGGTATCTTGGAAAGGAAGCTTTTGACAGTGCGGATGGGAATTCCATTTTTTTCATCTTGCATGCGTGCTATGACATCTTCCATCTAAATGATAAAATAGAGAAAATGGTGAAAGTTGAATTTTGGAGGAAATTGCTGTTTCATAATTTTTGAACTATAGCTTTGCTTAATGAAGAATAATTCTACACTCTTGTCTTTCTATAATTTATTGCATTTATAGTTTTAAGACTTGCCAAACAAAGTAGGAAAAGGGTAACAAGTGGGGAAAGAGACTATTTGGGGTGCATTAAACCAGTGATAGGATTTTGTGCTTTAACATTGTAGGTTACATAGTCTTCGGCTTTAAAAAGTGGGAATAAACAGTAACCAGGTAAGAAAGCACTGTTGGCAGATTCACATCATCTCATCTTGGCTTAACTCAGGCCAAAAGCAAGTGGATGCCTGGGAACAATCTGCGTGGACTTTTCTTTAACATGGGAACTTCTACAGCTTGGGCTAACATTTGAGTTCAATCTGCTTGGAAATGCAGGTCAGACTGAAAACCACTGGCTGCTTCACTTGCTAGAGTGAGAGGGAGAGAGAGGGGGGACCTTTGTGTCCGGTTGGAAGATCACACTGTGACATCTTTCTTTCATCTTGTTCATCCACTCTCCTTTACACTGAAGTATTTTCACAATTCTAAAACTGTTCAACCCCAAGTCAAGGTAAGGAAGGATTGTGGGAGGCAGAGAGAGGGGTTGAGAACAGCACAAAACAATGGCCGGCCCACAGAATTAACTAACCAGGGCTCATAAAGCCTCATGAGAGAAACTGGATCAATAATCAGGGAGCCTGAGCTAGGTCCTTTGCATGTATGTTATGATGTGTAGCTTGACATTCTTGAAGCACTCCCAACAGTGGCAGTAGGGATTTTCTCTGACTCTCTTTTTCATGGTCTTGAGACCCTTTTTCTTCTACTGTGTTGCTTCATCCAGCCTTGATATGAGGGGATGTGCCTAATCTTACTGTAATTTGTTATGACGTGTTTGTCTGATATCGCTGAAAGGCTTTCTCTTTTCTGAAGGAAAATGGAGGAGGAAGAGTGAATCTGAGGGAGAAGGGAGATGTGGTGAGGAACTGGGAAGAAAGGAAGAGGGGTCATGGGCTATAATATACTGCAGTCAGGTTGCAATATATGAGAGAATAGTAAAAAGAAATCTCTTCATCACTGAGCCTAAGGTGGAATTTAGTTCTATAGTAAGCATTCAATCAAAGCCTCAGCGTCTCTTCATGTGCTTCACACCCATGTGACATAAATCCACACAAGGATTCCCAGGCTGTAGTGTGTGACTGAAAGTCCATTCATTGAGCTACCCTTTCTGCAGTCAGTGGGCATCGTCCCTCAGTCAGACTCCCTATCAGGTACTGGGCTATGAAAATCCGTAAAATAGCATCCCTGCCCTTAAAAAAAAAATGCAGAGCCAGAAGTGAGCAGTAAGGTGAAATGAGTAAAGCTCGCAGTTTAGTTAGCTCTGTAACAGCATCCATTTCCCATCTCAGTAATTACGCCATGCTTATATAAGAGGCTAACAGGAAGGGAAGCCAAGAATGGCCCGATGGGAAATCTCTGTGTTATTTTTGCATCTTTTCTGTAAGTCTAAAATTATTTCAAAGTAAAAAAGTTTAAAAGAAGCCATACTCTATACTTTACATCAGTGAGTCACCTTATTCCCACCACACAGTTCCAGAGTGGTTTTCAACTAAAAAAAAAAAAAATCTAATTTGCTTGGATAAATGTCGTTTGATTTCTTAGCATTCAGAATACCTGGGTGGCAAAGGTTTTCATGCGCAACAGGTCTAGATTCGACTCTCAACACTTGTAATTACAGTACTTTGAGCGAATTAAATAATTTCACTAAGACTTACTCTCCTTTTTCATAAAACAGAAAGGACAATGTTTAGAACCAATCCTTTAAAAACATTGTCTGGGCACCTGGTGTTGGCGCTGGAATGAAATAAAATAAAGTGCAATGATACAGCCAACACAAGACCTGGCAGACACATAGGACAACCAACACTGGACTCGAAATGTTCCATATACTTCTGAGACTCAAGAATGTCTCTTCTCCATTTCAGCACATGCAGACATCCATCGTTGTATCCTGTTGCCTGAAAACATCCCAGGGTTAACTCCAGGGGAGCCAGCTCATGGACACATGAGCCAGTAAGAGGTATGAAGACAACTCAGAGCAAGCCCCCAGGTCCATTCCTCCTCTCCTGGCTGGAAGTCTACACCCAGATCTGCTTCTGAGCGGCGGCTTCAGTGACTTCTCAAGTGTAGTCAGAGAAGTGAGCTTCAGAACTGTGACACACAGTGCATAAATAAGGGGGCTTAAGGTTGCTCTCTCTTTTCTATCCCTTTTTGCTTGATTGATGTGCTCAATCCAAACAGAAATGGAAGATATTTTTATTACTGGGTCTCCAAAATCCCTAACAGTAATCAAATACTCTACTTCAGTAATAAGGATAGCAGAGTATAGAAACATAAAATAGACATTCTGACTTTTTATTTTGTTACTGCTTGCCCTTGATTCACCTGACACGATGCTCAGAAATGAAGAATAAGCTGCTTCGTCTGCCTCATATCAGCCTGTAAGTCCCTGTATTATCTGCTTAAAGGCTTAACCGGGCCGATTAAACAGCCACAGAGTCCCCTCTGCCTCCTCTGTGCTCTCCCAAGAATGTGGCATTGATGAATGCGGGTACAGAGCAATGAGCAAAGGAACTTTGCCCATGAAGTCACCTCTATGTGAAGGGGCACTCTGGAGCAAGGCTAGGAGGATGACAATTTAAAGTGACCTGTGTTATAGCAACTTACAGTCTTTTTCTTTCTTATCTTTTCTTGATTTGGGGTCTTGATATGCAGCCCAATTTGAGAGCCTTCTGCTTCCATTTGCAGGATGCTAGATCTGAACCATATTTTCTATAATGGGAAAAAATTTTAACTATAATGTAAAAACTAGAATTTGTGCTCTAAACTGAAAATACAATTATGCAAAGTTGTTTAGGTGTTTGAATATTTGTTTTGGACATGATTTATCCATAAATGTCACTACAGGGTACATGAGCATTAACTAACAAATAAATAAAACAGCAGCAAAATCTAATGCAAAGAAAAAGACACTAACCTGGTTCCTAAACCCTAAAATGAACAACAAAAACTGCCTGTTAAAAGGTGGTGCACGCTTTTAGTCCTGGCACTCAGGGAACAGAGATCTCTGTGAGTTCGAAGCCAGCCTAGTCGACAAAGTTTGTTCCAGGACAGCCAGGACAAAGCAAGTACTCAGAAGAAACTCTGTCGGGGGGGGGGGGGGGGGAGAGGAGCAAATCTGTCCTCTATCTTAGAATGTCAATTTGATGTCAGTCTTTAACGTAGGTTAATTAATTACCTTAGAAACATTAGAAATACCAATTGTAGGAGAAAAGGAATGCTAACCACAGGCAACCCCAGTAACTGAGAAAAGTAGACAGCAAAAGAAATAAGAGATTGCAACATTAATTCTAACAAGTATTAAAAGTCTCCAGGAAAATTTAGTTTAAGACCAAGGGGATAAAAGAAAAAGAAAAAAATTTACATGTTTAGGAGTTCCATGAAAAGATATAAGATACACATGCATGCGGTATTCATGTGGTGGTGTATATGTGTGTGCATAAGTATTTACACAAACACACAGTATCATTGTTGTCTTCAAGAAATGGGTACTTATCAAACATCCTCAAACCCACAGACTCTCATGTCCCTCTTATGAAACGACATCATCTTTCCACATGTCCTTGCCCCACCATTCTGGGCTCATTATATACTCTTCAGGTTCCTGATAATGCCCAACACAATGAGTGCTGTGAACAGGTACTCGATTGGATCTGCTGAGTTAAAGCCAAAGGAACAAGTCTATGGATCAATTTTAACTAGGATTTCTTATAGATGGTGCTTGTATCGGGTCCTCAAAGAGAGGGAATTTGAGTAGAAAAATGTTAGGATATTTGTATATCTAAACCAAGAACCATGTGAACTAAAAATAGTTAGAAGAAACAAGTCTTCACCCATTTCTGACAGGTGAAAATACTGCACTCAGATTTTCTTCTTTAGGAATTTCCCTCCTAGCCTGCTTTCTCTTTCAGTTCCACTGAATGCAAGTGGAACTGCATTTATGAGAGAAATTTATTAGACTCATTTATGAGAGAAATTTCTTCCATGAACATGTCACATCAAGCTGGTGGCCGGGACTTTCTGCTTGTATATGTGACTCCAGGTCACAGCTATATATAAAGTCTCAAGATAAAGGATCTGTTGAATGACAACACGGGCTCCTTTTATGGTGGTCCAAGGCTGCCGTTTCTTCTGGAGTAGCTAAACAGCAGCTCAGTGCTTGGGATGACACTCACACACCGATCAGGCTAAACAGTGGCAGCTCACACACTCGGGGGGGGGGGGGGTGAGGGGCATCAAAGGCAAAGCACATTGTGAAGACTTATCTTTAAAGAGCTACAGAGCTACAGTGTATTGAGGAGAGGCCCCAGACAGGACCGCACATTCTGATGGGAAAGCTTCTTATCTCTCCGCTGTTCTCAACAGCAATGGGAGCTCAATTCAATTAACCACACAGTTGTGTTTACCAGAAAGGTTTGTACAACATCATTAGCATGGACTTCATAGCTCCAGTCACCCTCTGCGACACCCCGACTGCCAGCATGGCACCCAAGTGGGGCTGAAACATGTTATACCACTATGGCTCTGAGAGAGAAATGAATCGATCACAATTTCACAGGAAGGCTTCCGACTTCGTATTGTAACCCACCATTAAGCACAGACATTTGGCGACTTAATGAGAGCCTCACTGAGCATCTTGAATGGGTGTTTCTTATGTGCACATCCTTTCAGTTTATCACGTGCACCGCCATTTCCAGTGCTGGCTGTGGAAATGAGAGAAAGGACCACGAAAGTGCTTCTTGGATTCCTTAGCCATTAGGTGGAGGCAGGTGGGCTGAAATTCGCATCTGCCCACATCACGCTCTCCCTTTCAGGGAGCTTTTCCAGGGGAAAGCGCGATGTGTGCTTCTGAGCAGAGAAGTGCTAAGCAGAGAGAGCAGAGTGAGTTTCTAGTGAGAGTTAAATAATAACGAGATTACGATTTACAGCCAAACTGGATTTTTGATACAATCTTTCAATTAAGGCTGTTTGTAATTGATGATTCCCCCCATATTGCAACTCATTTCCTTCATGGAACCCGCGCTTTCATCATTTGTAACAATTGTGAATATTGGCCAGTCTGAACTAGCCTAGATCATTTACTGTACATTTAAAAAAAACAACAATAAAGATCAAAAATTTTACTTGTTATGATTTTTAAGAAAGTTTTTGATGTGTGTCATTTTAATTTTTTAAAAAACAAAAGCATTTCTTTGATCTATTTTAAGGAATATAGCTTCAACTCAAATAAAGTGGTAAAAAAATTTAAACAATGTTCATTATATTTGTTGAGACTACTTGGGTTGTAACTGGGAAAAAATAACAATTTATCATTTATTATTTTAATATTGATTAATTAATGTGCAAAGTACTGAGTTTATTCTAGGGTTTCGCACTTGTGAGTAAGTTCTCTGTGACTGGCGTCGCCTTTTCATTTTTTTTTTTTTAATTTGGAGACAGTATCTCACTGTTACCCATGTAGGCCTTGAATTTTCTTAGCTCTGCCTCCCAAAGTGTACTACAGGTGTGTACTACAAGACCCAATCAAAACTCCGATTAAAATTGGTATGAATAAAGAAAAGTTTGCTTTCGTTTTGCTTAACTCGGGGGTGATGATGCATGTTCACACACGTGTGGGTGTGTGAGCACATGGGACACACGTGTGTGTGTGTGCATATGGAGGCTAGAAATTATTCCTAGGTATTGCTCAGCACAGCCATTTACTATCTTTTGGAAGCCAAGCCTCTCGCTAGACCTTGGTCTAGGCTGGAACAAGCTCTCAAAAAATGAAGAGGGCAGCTCCTAAGGAATGACAACCAAAATTGAACTCTAGCATCCACATGCATATACAAAACACATGAATCTATATCTCCACACACATGAACATGGGAATTCATAACACACACACACACACACACACACACACACACACAAAAAACCTATCAGAGAACACACAATCCCATGGACTGCAATTTATGCGGCTGTTCATATTTCTTCTTAGTATAATCTAAAATTGCCATACTGTTCTTCCATCTTTCTACTTCAGCCTGTAAACACTTCATGCCACAAACACACTTGCCAATGGCTCAGGCCTCAGCTTATACCTGTGCTCTCTGCAGGGTCCCTCTTACTCCCATCTGGGCCTGTACAAATCCAATTATACTCCCAGGATCCCGTCAAATTTTAATGTCTTACTAAGTCTTTCTCATCCCTTTCCCTGATAGCAAATACTGTCTCCTTCTCCTGTGACATACGTAGTAGTGCTCTCTTCGTGTTCAATGCCTGGATTTTGTCTCCCTTTTCCTCTCCGAGGCAGAGAACATAATTATGGAAGCTGTCTGGTTTTATAAGCCTCTGTCCTGTTTGCACCTTCTTTGCTTTCTTGCGTTTGTGTGTTTGCTTGTCTTTTTGTTTTGTGTTGTGTTATTTCATGGGGTGTATTCCATCTTCTGCCTCGTCATTCATTTATTTATTTTGGAGACCGGTGTCTCCCAACACATCACCGCTTGGCCTTGAAAATGTAATGCTGCCGTCTCCACCTCTCGAGTGCTGGGATTATAGATATACACTACTAGTCCCAGCCTTCTGCTTTGTTTCACACCAAGTATACAAAATGTTGCCTGCATAATTAGGGATTTTCTATTTAATTATTACAGAATCCCTATTTTAATAGGACTAAACTACTACACTTAATTTTGTTATTCAAACATCCGTTGTCTCATATTTTGAAGTTAAATATCCTTAACTGCCAGCTATATTCTTGGTGAACATTGTGGACTCTTGCCAGGAACTTTAAAAACACAATTGACAGACACAGGAATCACATTTTTTTTGGAAAAAAAAATCTTTCAAAATTCAAGGTGTGAGAAAAGCCTTTCCTGAAAATATCGCTTACTCTTAGAGACTGAACATTTACCAGACCTTGCAACAATCAAATTGCATTTATTACGATGTACTGTCTGTTTCGCTACTGTGTTCTCAGGCCTTTTAAGTTCAGCCTACCTTTAAGAAAACTTTGTAATCAACCTTACCATGACTTGGACTTTTCCTCTAATCAGTTTTTGCAACTGAAGTTAAGGACATAGCTTTCATCTCAAATATATTGTTCCATGCCCTGATACAGGAGAGAGAGAGCAATCGAGAGAGAGAGAGAGAGAGAGAGAGAGAGAGAGAGAGAAAGAGAGGCAAAGGGGAGTGGGTGTTGTGGAAATCATTTGCTGAAATCACCCAATAGGTTGAAAGCAACCGTAAAGAAACACATATCCACAGAAAATGATGGAATAAATATGTAGACATATAGATGGGTAATACCTGTTCAAGTTTTGAGTGCTCTTTTGAGTCAGTGGGCTTCAGTAAAGTAATTTTCATTTATACACTATCATAAAAATGATTAAGACAACAAATTCCCTATTCCTTTCCCACACCATGCTTTCTGTGATGTTCAGTAAATACATAGCACAGCCCTGTGTGAGAAGCAGAAAATATGGACAAAGAGAAGACAGAGGGGGAGGTACTGAGAACTAAAATTTGGGCTTGCTCTTGGTTTAAACCACTCTAAGAGGAAGAATCTTTTTTCTCTGATGCAGCACGGACATACCAAGATAATGGGAAAAGTAATTGCCAGTCTCCTTTTCTATTGCTTACATCTCTCCTATTCCTAGAAAAAAAAAATCAGTAGTCTTATCAAATCAACTTTCTCTGAGGAGAGTGGATCAGAGCCCCTGACACTAGAGGGCCTTCCTTGTAGAGTTTTTATCAATGCAAATGCTTCATTTATGAGGAGTCCTCTTCCTTCCTCCTCTATTTTAGCATCTGGGATCAATTTCAAACTCACCCAGTTGATGGTGGCCATGGAGGCTGTTCGTTTGTTACTGGCTGCTCAGACCCGAAATAATTACACAGAATCTTTATTAATTGTGACACTGTTTAGCCAATAGCTCTAGCTTCTTATTGACTAACTCTTACATCTAAAATTAACCCATTTCCATTGTTTTATATTTTATCAAGAGGTTTGTGGCCTACTGGCAAGGTTCCAACATTTCTGTCTCCAGTGGTGGCAACATGGTTTCTCTCTGACTCCACCTACTCTCCCTCTCTCTCTCTCTCCCTCTCTCTCTCTCTCTCTCTCTCTCTCTCTCTCTATATATATATATATATATATATATATATATATATATATATATATATATTCCAGCCTGGCTATGTTCTGTTAAGCCATTGGCTGAATGCAGCTTCACTATTAGCCTATAAAAGCAACACATATACGGAAGGACTTCCCATACCATTCAGCCAACACAGTTTAGCAAATATAGACTAGTCATTCCCTAAAAATAATGTTAATAAATATTTTAAAAAGCAGACATTGATTTGGCTGAAAAGAAATGTAGAGCATGCCCTGAGGTTTTGGCAGAAATGACAAATAAAAATGTCAAAAGCTTGCCATTTAGAACATTACCAGGAAAGGTGGGGATACTCACAGTCCACACCCCCACAGAGTAGAATGGATTTGCAACAGCTTTGGAATGTAGGTATTGGTCTTATGATTCAGTTTTTTAACTTCCAGTTTCTCCTGACAGCCATTCATGAATTTGCAGTTCATAAATGTTTGCAGATATTGCTGAGGCCATTTATGATTCCCTGCTCCTTGAGCAATCCACTCTGTATGTAAATTACCTGAGACTGTTCACCTGGTTGAATACCAAGATAATAGGAAAAATATGGTTCATTTCTGGCTATTGGATAGCAAAGGCCATTCCCAGATATCTGTGCAATAAGCATTCTCCTTTTCTGCAGTGCCTCTTCATTTCTCTGGAACAGCAATGTACCTGCTCACTCCCAGCTCAGGCCCATGCTGAAGACCAGGGCATGGCAATAGCATACACAATGGAGTAATGGGCCTCTGCCATCCCTAGAACTGACTGAGAAGTGCAAATCTGTGACCAGTGGTTAAAAAAAAGTTGTGTCATTGGTAATTTGTGATCCAAACACCTTTTAAAGCCCTGGGTCACATCTGAGATTCCAGAAATACCAGTAGAGGTACAATCTAGTACTTAGGAACTTATAAGGCCTGGGATTCAGTGATGTAGGGGAAGGCAGGAAAAAGAGAGAGCAAAAGTAAGAAGTGGAGAGAGAGGAAAGAGATATACCAGTTGTCCTGAGACTTTACTCAAGTCTGTTTCTCATCAGCTGAGAACTCCCATTCAGCTAGTGATTTGGCATCATGTCATGGGTACCCAAGCATTTTGGGAATATTGTATTTCAAAAAAATTCTTCTACCACAAGCTATAGGATCTCTCAGCTACTTTTAAAAGGGCCAGTGCTACCTGAGAAATATTTTTGAGCTCTTAAGAAAGGAATTTCTCTAAACTATCAGATATAATCTATGTCATCAATGTTAGACAAGATCAAAGCGGTCACAAAACCTATTGTCCCTATGACAGATAGCGGACAGAACAAGCTTCAGAAAGAGGTGGGTGTGCTGTCCCAGTTTCAGAGGCTTCAGTCGGTGCTTGCTGAGCCACAACCTAGGGCAGTACAGCATGGTGGGAAGTATGTGGAGTTGGAGGCTCTCCTCATGGCAGGGAGAGACAGAGAGAATGGACGCTGAGCATAGTGGGCATGTTTCTAATCCTAGCACTTAAGAGACTGAGGAAGAAAGGCTGGTGCCAACCCGTCTACACAGTGAGACCTTGCCTCAAAGAACAAAGAACAGATAGTTAAACACACGACTACGAGAGAGAGAGAGAATTTTTACTTAAGTAACACTTTAATGATTGCTCTATTATTAATTGTGGCTGAGAGACATACAGCGATAATATTTCGTATAAGGGTGAGTTTACCATCACTGCCACCATATATTAAGCAGTGTCCTGCCTGGGCCCAGACAGCCTAGTCTAATAATGAATACTCTGGCTCTGATTCTCACTTTTTATTGGTGTAATCACTGTTATTGTTACTATTATTGTGGTGTGGGAGATAAGATGTGTGGCCTTGGACCTTTGCCCGCGCTAGACCAGAACCCTTCCTTGATTGTTTTAAATGATGTCTTGCTATGTGGCTCAGACTGCTGTGACCTTGCAATCTTCTGGTCTCTGTCTCCTGAGTCCTTGAATTATAGATAAACACTATACGCCCAGCAGATTTTCAGTTTAAAAAGGAAAGTGAGACAAGGCAGGGGCACTCAGAAAGGACAAAGTTTAAGCATGCCCATGAAGAACATTCCTTCCTGGTATGTACACTAACATGCTAATCTTGCCATGAGCCACATAAGGACATACTGGGGAATAACTGACTGGGCATATGACAACAGTCTCCTGCCACCCCCTACTAAAGAAGTAAATGTTTACTCAAAGTCGTGTGTAAGCTAGTGCCTCAAACATCCCATGCCTCCCCTGTCTTTTAAGTGCATCATTTGTTTTCAGACATGTACAGAGTGAACCAGTGCACTTAACATCAAACACGTTTGTGCATCCTGGATCTAGCAGGAGCAGGCATTACCTGTATGTAGCTGAGGTGTGTGGAGGACTGTACCGTGTGATTTCTCCCATGGTGAAATGGCCTAAGATACAGTGCTTAGGACTTGTTTCTCTATTCAGTGATGCCTGGTTGCCCACACATGGTGACATTGCAAGTCTGTCTCAGGTGTCTTGATTTTCCAGTTTTTGAATGGGTTTCTGTCGGGAGTCTGGCTTTTTCCTCTGGGCAACACTTCTGACTTACTCATTTCACACATTGATCTTGAAATTTCCAATTCCTAGAATTCTTTAGAGATCGGTGAGTAAACCGTAGACAAGCAAAGGGCCTCTTCCGCTTTATTGATCCTCTCTCACTCGTCCTGCCAATTCGAGGCACTGAGAAACTAACGTGGATCTTATTCTTTTTCAGAAGCATCTGAACAGCAGTATCGATCGTTCAAGCCCACTGAACAGGAGCCTTGAAAACAGAGGAAATTTCAACTGACTTTTCTTATTCGCTTTTTAATTTATCGCTAGAAAGATAGAAGGGGGCTTCGGGTAAAAACCCTCCTCCTTGCTCCATCCATGAAACAAAAGCGCCCTGCTCAATACTCCTCTGCAGTCTTGCATTTGGCTCTACTCTCAAGAGAGGAGTTAGGGACTGATCTAAACTACTGACACAAAACCTGGCATAAAATAGGGTCCAGATTTAACAGGTAAACACAGCTTTTCACCCAATAACCAGCTCCTCTATGTCCCCAGATTTATGTCCTCAAAGAGTGCCACAGAGATCCAGAGTGCCCAGTGCCCGCTTTGTAGTGTAGTAATAAGAGCGGCGGGGGGCTGCGTCCCTGGCACCCCAGCCGCCTGGCTAGCTTATGCCCCGAAATAATTACACGGACACTGTATTCTTTTAAACACTGCTTGGCCCTTTAGCTCTAGCACTTACAGGCTAATTCTCACATCCCGATCAACCCATCTCTAATCATCTGTGAGAACCAGTCTTACCGGGAAGATTCTAGCCTAGTCCATCCTGGGTCGGAGCTTCATGGCATGTGTCTGCCTGGGAGCAGGGCATGATGTCTCTCTCTGGCGTCTGCTCCCGAGAGGAGAGCTGTGGAGTCTGAGCTCACTTCCTCTTCCTCCCAGCCTTCTGTTCTGTTTACTCCTCCCACCTATCTTCTAACCAATAAAATGGGCCAAGGCAGTTCCTTTATTAGCCAATGACCTTCCTCCATCATTGTGGGACTCTCAGTGGATCGCAGGAAACAGAAAGTTATTGGGCAGCTGTGAGTATTGCCTTGTGGGTAGAATGTGGGCATCGGAAGGCCAAGGCAGCTATGGTGGATTATTTAAACTATTTCTCTTTTTGATGTGAGACTCCTGGGTGGTTGAAAATGCTCTCCACGTGTGTCAACAGTTTCTCTATCTCCAGCAATCAAGTATAGGTTTTGATTTATCTACAATAGGGTAGGGGTTTTTTTTGTTGTTTTTTTTTGCCTTCAAGAATGAAAGCATCGGTGCTTCTAACTTTGCACTTGCCCTCTTAACACTTCATTACCCTGGTGCATCTGAGGCAGAGGGCAGTGCACACTGCCTTTCCCACCTCCTAGAAGCTACAGCTAATACCAACCTGCTGTTTGCTATGTGGCTTTAAAAGAATAATTGAAACCCTTGTGTTTTTTTCCCCTTTTCCTTCTTCACACACTGAGGGTTCTGCTTCCTTGGTAGAGTGTGCGCTAAACAGTCATGCCCCACCTCTATGCAGGTGCTGAAACGACACCATTTTCAAGATTTCACCACTCAGACCTTGAGATGTTCTGAGTGGCTGCTCTGATTTTTTTATGCTCTTTCTAAGTCTGTGATCCATCCTGAATTACATTATAGGTGTGTGTGTGTGTGTGTGTGTGTGTGTGTGTGTTATTCCTTCTGTCATATTCATTAGGAGTTTCTGGATAATAAATATTTGTTTCATCATCCCGAAGCCCTGAAATTTTCAATGACTACAACAGGAGAGTAAGTACACAGAATCAAGGGAAAGACCACAAAACACTGACCCTCAATGCCTACAATTGGTCCAGAAGATATATCCTAAGATCTCCAGAAAAGGAGACCAGAAGATCAAGGTCTGGACAGTAAGTTCCTGCTTCCCTGACTTCTGCCGTTTCCCACTGATGAACCAGCAGAGCTGTTTCCCCATGTCAACACTCTCCAATCCGGACAGAGCACACCTGCAGCCTCTAATTCAATTTCTCCCTCAGCCCCTCCCTCCATTCCTCCCTTTCTCCCTCTTCTTTGATCTTTTAGCATTTTCCTTCCTGCTTTTGAGTTTCTGCAAAACATGCCAATGGTGAGTAACTTTCTCACTATAGCAAATGCCAAACACAGATTATTTTTCTCACATGGGTAAGCTTCCATAACAGTCACACACACTTCCACGCTCAGATACATCCCTCTGTGTAATATATCATTGCATTTCTGAGAAGGACTTAAAGTCAATGAGTGTCTGACAGTGATGTCTTTTATAGAAGCAGAAGCATCCTTCAGTTGTGAGTTTTGTTTAAGTAATAAGTGGCCGTCTCGTCGGTGACTTTGTCACCAGTGGAACAACTGACCAGAAATACACGGTTCCCTTGTATGAAGATTGTTTCCTCTGGATATAGTAAGAAGTCTGTTACTCTAAACTGTCATACTTCAGAAGTTCCAAAGGACCATATTAAACCCAGTCTAGCTCACTCTCAGCGACGCTGCGCAGTTCACCACGGAGCCTAGCTAGATCTGGGTGCATGTGTTCTAGGAGGCATGTCTCCTCTTGCTGCAGGGAATCCACTCTTTCAGATATGTACATGCTTGCCCTTCTGGGTCCTGAAAACTACAAGGACCAATTCGAGGAAACTGATTGCCTCCACCAGCACCACCACCACCACAGTGTATCAGTATAACAGGCAACACAAGAGGGAGTGGCTGGGGTCTGGCTACTCCTGTCTTTCTTGGCAGCCCTGGACATTTGTTTTGAATCAGTTTCCCTTTCTGAGTGTAAGTAGTCTTCATTGTGGTATTTGAGGGATAGGAACTCTAGTCATCTGGCTGTTTGAAGAAGTGACATTATACAAGCTATAAAGTTTATACTGGTGACAAGGGACAGAAGGGAAACGTCTCTAGAAAATTCCAATGTAAGCACCAGTGAGCCACAAGCACTTAACCCAGGAATCTTCACCTTATGGCCCTCATCCTGTCTGACCACTCCAAGAACTGCTCTCATTCTTCTGTCTCTCAGAACAATGTGGCTGAGCTGCTTCTGCTTGTTCTGGATGCTCCAAGCAGCCAGCGCTGCAGCAGGCACACTTCGTCCTGAGTACCCCTGCTAGTTTCTTTCATGGCAATCATCTGAGATCTGTTGGAGTGGACAGTCACTGGGATTTTCCTGCCATTTAATTGTTGAATCCCTCTATTGGCAGAGCCCATAGGAGGCAGGGCATTAACTGTGCTTACTTCCACAAAGGAGTATAGAGGGTAGAGGTTTCAGACATTGAACATATAGTAGCATTCATCTTCTATAAAGGAAATGGCCCACAGAAGGCAGCTTCAGGACAAGGCCGAAAGATAGGGGTAAGAATGGACTGCAGAGAGATGAGGGGACTTAAACACAGGTGTTGTGCTGAGTCCCCTCCAACATAGTGACTGGGGCCTCTCTTTTGTTGTTGATGTTGTGTCTTGTTGTTTTTATAAGACATGGTTGTGCATTGCCCAGGCTAGCTGTGAACTTGCCATCCTTCTGCCTCAGTTCCCCAAATGTTGACATTACAGATGTGTACCACTATCCTCAGTTTTACGCTGATGTCAAGGGTGACCATTAAGACTGTGTAATGTTGACTAGTATGGAAAACAATTAATATGTTCTTTCTAGAAAGTCTATAAGGTTAAATGTCATAATGTCATATGAAACCAAGTATTTGTATTATATGTGTAATTTTCCAAACTTTCATGTCGGGGAATGATAAATAGGCATGAAAATTGTCATAATAAATTAGGCCTGCTTATGAGGTCCTTCTACAAAAATATGTTCTTTCTAGAAAGTCTATAAGGTTAAATGTCATAATGTCATATGAAACCAAGTATTTGTATTATATGTGTAATTTTCCAAACTTTCATGTCGGGGAATGATAAATAGGCATGAAAATTGTCATAATAAATTAGGCCTGCTTGTGAGGTCCTTCTACAAAAATATTATCCACAAAAATAAATATTAACTTTTCCATAAATGGCTACTGGTCGCTTGGCCTCTCTTCTCATGGTGAGGGAATTTGGGCAGCTTGCTTAACTGTTGAAGAACTTTCTGGTTAGTTGGTTGATTGGTTGGTTTTTCCCAAAGACTCTAAATTTTGGGAAAGAGAAAGTAAAGCAATAAAAAGTACTCCATGCATGAATAAGGGAAAACTTGCCTTCTACTTTTCCATAGCTCTAAGTTTGTTGCTGACAAGAGCATCATACATGAGATGTATCTAATTCTTTGTATATGACAGAACTGGGGTTCTGAACATTGATGTAATGGGCTCGTGGCTCAGCAGCTCGTGAGAAGGGAATGCTGAAGTAAGACTGAAAAAGGGCATGTGTGTAGAGCCTAGCTACAAAGGAGGATACTTTAAAACATAAATACTGGAGAAAAACAAAGCCTTTTAGCTCTTGAAAGCAGATCTCAGCGTTCTTAAACACAGTCCTCTTTAGGATAAGGACGTCTACTGTACTGAAAAGGTTCCATTCGGCTGTATCTGGAGATAAGAGCCCTCTGCACTTCAATCAAGACTTTTGAAATGATTGCCGAAAGTAGTGTTTATCCTCACATCCCCCCCCCCCCCCCCCCCGGAATTACATAGTCCTTGGAGATTGCTACACAGAGTTAGAGATTTTTCTCATTTTTATTAGTTCTTTGAAATTCTCACGCAACTTGTTTTGTTCGTATTTTAATTTACAGAATTGGGTGTGGTTTCAGTGACTTTTTGCACTATTTAAGACCTAGGCCATTTAGCCCACAGGGAAGGTGTTGAAATATGTAATGATCATGAATGTCTCACTCAGAGACCTTAAAATCTACTAGGTAGCCTAGGGTGGTCTTCAGTTGGTGACAGGAAAGGAGAGAGGCATGAGTTTCTAGAAAAGGGGTCTTTCAGACCACAGACTACTGATTAGATTGACAGAAGGAAGGGCATAATCAAAACAATTCATTAGCCCAGAATGGATTGCTCCTGAAAAGAGGTGTATCAGAGAGAGCACAAAACCATGGCACACAGATGGATATGGAACAGGGGCAGCAAAGAGGAAAGAGAAGAGCTGCAAGGTAATCTAAGTTGGATTAACCTACATCCAGTATGGGGAACCAGTAAAGATGAAGGCGCCCTTGTGTAGGAAATCAAAGGAAGGCTTTGGGAATGAGAGCCATTCTGCTGTGAAGACAGGAGGTCGGAATCCGGGGCAGAGCACTGCTCTCCCAAAAGGCTTTTGAACTATTCAAGGAAACCTACAGTAAGATATATAAATCATTTTCACCCCAGTCCAGTACATCCACATGTCTCCCTGAATAAATACATTTAATTGAAATAAGAATTTTACAAATAAGACCCCCTGTACTGTCTGAGGTCAAGCACGACACTTTCCACTCTGTCAGAATACATTAACTAGAAGTAGCAGCTGTTAATTTCTTAGTCACTCTCACAATCCACTAATGAGGCACAGTTCCGCGGGCATTTTCTAAAATGTGCTCTATTGATACATTCCGTGGCGGAATAAACATATAAATGCATGCAAGTAGTATTTACTCTTAAGAGTCAGCCAACCAGGTAGGCAGGCATGGGGACAAACACGGAAAAACTAAGCAGTGGGGAAGCAGGAAGGTTTCCAGATCAAAGCCAGCCTGAAGTCCTTAACAAGATCTTGCCTCAACGGCCAAGGGCTCACTAGTATCACCCTTGTCTAGGCTGCAGGAGGCCCTCAGGTAATACCCCCAAATGAGTGTGGGATATTAACAAGCAATATTAAAACCATTAAAAAAAACAGCAATTACTTTCTGTCATCCTTTGGCAACCACCCTCTGTCATTTCATTTAAGAATAATTTTCCTGTCTTATGCACAGCGACACGGAATTGTAGGCAGACCTGCCTAAAACTGAGCATGGCTATAAATCTAACATGCATTGGCTAGTGCTAGAGAAAGCCAGTTTAGGAGCTTAGCGAGGGAGTAAAACTCTGCCATAGAAGGAAAGAAAACACTCTAACAAAGGGGATCTCAAGCGGTCCAGTCTCAGGCACCCAGCAGAGGTTTTATAATTACAGATGACTTCAAAGAAGTTATTTAAACAGATGGGCGACATGCAGTGATATTTATAATTTTTAAATTAGAAATGACTATTGTAAAATATAATATAAATGTTTATCAAAAATAACTCTTTCTCGTCTAGGTGGTGGCTGCACATGCCTTTAATCATGTCACTTGGGAGGCAGAGACAGGCGGATCTCTGTGAGTTCGAGGCCAACCTGGTTACAGAGCGAGTTCCAGGACAAACTCCAAAGTTACAGAGAAACCTTATCTCAAAAAACAAAATAATAACAATAACAATAACAATAATAATAAACAACTCTTTCTCCTGAAGAGAACATTTTTGCAAATCTTTTCAGTACTTGATAGAAAATGCTGGATTTTCATACCTACTTCTGCATTTGGTCAGTCACAATGCATTGCTTCCAGTCATAAATGCAAAACATTTTCAAAGAAGACATACGTTCCTAGTCTTCCTGGGCTATCTCAGATATATCTGTTTGCCACCACACCACAAGGGGCAGCTTCATGATGGTGTGCTAAGTTATAGAGTTTGAAGCCTGCACCAGTGAACTTCACAGTCTTAAAACCCATCAGACTGCTTTCATGTTGAATAGATTGTTTTTTCCAGGAACATCATGCTCTCACTGGTCATTTGGAAAACACTGATTTGCTGGGTTACTTGGATACTGCAAATGCTGACATATTTCATTATACACAGTATTAAAAGTCACATCTGTCAACAACACCACTGATGTCATGAGGAACATCCTTCACTCTTGGGATATTGCCAGGCTCAGCATAACAATGACAAGGTTTCACAAGATTCTCACTCTCTCTTAAAACTGTTATTGGCAACTGTCTGCAGCTTTCCTTGGGGCAACAGGCTCGTATCATTCTTTAAAGTTTTCCATTTCCAAATACTCATATCTGAAAGTGTGAGCTTGTCTTTCTCGTATCTCTCTGGGTAATACCAATCCATGAAAAATGAGGATGCTGTGACCCAAATAGGAAATATCTTTCACAGGCTCATGTGTTAAATCCCTGAATCCCAGTTGGTGCTGTTATTTGGGTGTGGAGGGTGGCGAGGGTGGCAGGTCAGGTTTTAACTGGTTGCTCACTAGGTTGTACCTTGAAGGTGAAACACTGGTACAGGGTCCCTTGTTCTAAGATTCCTCTCTACTATGAAATGAAAAAGCTATTTATTTGAAAAATCCTCCTGCCATGGATGCAATCATATTCAAAATGCAAAAGACAAGGCTTGGCTTTTCAGAGAGGTACTTCAGGCTGGGAGGTCATTTGAAAGGTTATAGGATAGCACACTCCCTAAATTCCTAGTCAGGACCAACTTGCAACTTTAAGGTTTAGACAAGAATTATATACAGGTTTTCCATATTATAATTGTTCATCCTTTTGCAAAAGGTAATTATATTCTATTCCAGCCATATTTTCTTATGATCAGTACTTCCTTGGGTAAACCTTTTGCTGCTCAGTCTGAGTTCCTATTTTTGAGAGGCTATTTAGTGGGGTCAACACCTAGGAATTTAACCACTTGTTGCTTCTTTCCATAGCTGGTAAGTTGAGAAGAGTCAAGAATGAAATTTTGAATACATATGTGTTTGCTCATCTTTCTATGACCTAGTCAGCATTTCCCCTGCTCTCCACCATCCAGATACCTGGAGTGAAGCACTTAAGAGGCTTTTACTAAGTGGTTGTCAAATGAGTGAAGTGAATAGAAGCCCCTGATTTGGTCCAATCACAGACCTCCCATATCCAGCATCTCCCTTGATGGCAATGAACCCTAAAGGGTAACAAAAAGGGGGTCTCAAGCAAGGGTCTGCCTGATGGTTTCTCTTGCCACCATACCCCTCCCTGACTTCAGCTACACCCTCTTTGATCTCAACTGAACCCTTCATTCAAGAATCTCAAGTCTGGTTGACATGTGAATGACTTCCTTCGTCACTCCTCAGTTATCCACTCAGCCTGGGTAGAATGCCCCCACAGTCATGCTTCTCAGAAGGAGTTGTTCCTCTCTACCCATAAAGCAGCTGCCTTCATCTAGGTGTGGTGGCTTACTTCCGGAATCCCAGCACTTAGAAGGCTGAGGCAAGAATACCGGCATGAGTTTGAGTATTGTCTGAGGTATAGAATGAATCCCTGGCTGAAACCGCTGAAAAAAATGTTTATACTTAAAATAAAAATCTATCTGCCTTGTATCCCATAGCTATGGCTGGATTAAGGGAGGTAATACAACCCTTCCCTATATTCTAGTCATTCCCCACAGTTTGACAACTTTATTCTCCACCACCACAAAATTAAATTAAACTAATTAAGATCTTGAGTTTATATAGGAAAACATGGCTTTACATTTTGACATCAAGGGTTTGATAGCACTTAGTCCTAGATTTGTAATGATGGATCTACCTCGTCTCTGTCAGAACGGCAAGGGGCTGGGCATCTCCAAAGAGGACATGCAAGAAAACATACGACCCTGAGCAAATCCTAAATCAGGAAGAAGAAAGGGAGAATGGGAGCATGTCCAGTTCAGTTTCAAACCACTGCTGACAAAATGAATCACTTCGGTATCTCAGAGCCAAAGACATTGGACTGTCCTTGATTAGTGGACCTTTTCTGCACAGAGAGTGAGGCCTGAAGACATTGTTTTAGAAACAGTAGATGAACAGGGTGTGTAGTAAATGCCTGCAATCCCAGAACTGTCAGGAAGAGGCAGAAAATGCTCAGGGCCAGCCTGGTCTACACTGTGAGCAGGAAACCAGTTGAACAAACTAAAATCCTGCCTCAAAACAACAAAAAAGAAAGTGGGGAGCAAGAGGCCTTCAGAGACAATGTATCACATGCCTGCTCCCAAGACAGTGGACAGACAAGGTCTCTGGCAGTCCTAAGCTGCTTGGTATGGCAACACCCCTTTGTCCTATAAACCACAAAGTCAGCAGAGGATGTGTCCGACCCTGTGAGGATTGCTTTGACACTCCGGATGAAGAGCCTCAGGTCGCTCAGAGGTTTCTACTGATGCTTTCATTTCTCAGCTCTGTCCAGACTCTCTGTGGCCACTGATGCCCCTAAAAAATTCTGCATGCTTCAAGTCCTAAACGAAGCTTTCCAGAATGCATTCAGTACTGGAGGGGATAATAAAAAAGCTCCACCACACTAAAGAGTGTTCAGCCCCTCTAGGTGATGGTCTTTCTCTTCTCTTTGCGGAACTGCCCTCCCATGCATGCTACCTACCCACACACCACACATACACACCACACACACACTCACACGGCATATACACATATTCATATACCCATACACATACTCATACACTACATAGACACTCAAACACACATCACACCCCCACGCGTACTCACTGTACACGCAAACTCACATACCAAACATGCACACTCATACACATACTCACAACACTAATATGCATACATACCACACAAACACACTGAAACATACACACACACTCACACATATATACACACTTAACTCACACACCACACACGCTCACATACCGTACACAGTCTCACATAAACTCACATATACATACACACTTACCATACACACACACACACACACACACACACACACACACACACGCACATACATACTGACCTCATGTTCCCAATCATAGGCAGCAAAGCAAGCTTCCTTGGCTGCTCTGAACTGAACATCTCCCCTCAGACTCACATTTCGCTTCTTCTCCAAAGTGTGTTTATCCTAGACTTACTCCTCCCTGCCCCCACCAAAGGCAATTCTCTGGCTTAGAAAGGCGTTATGCCAGCTCTTAAAGGATTATAATCATATCCCTATTTTCCCAGGGTAGGCAGTCTAATCACATAGTAATTGTTTAGAAGGAACATGTGTGGAAGTATTTCATGTTCCAAGTAGGGTTCCCTTCACTGTGACCTGGCAGAGAAGCAACCTGGGGCTGAGGAGATTCCGTGTTTCCAGACTAATTTACATTATAGAGAGCCAGGGCAGATGGAGATTAAATCCCTTCTAGTCCATAGACTGTTTCTCTTTTAGGAGACTCAGATGTTTGCAAACACTAATCTGCACTATTTCTCTAGGAAGCAGGTCTCTGTAGCTCGGAGATGGACGGTTTGTCCCGACAAGGCTGCTGACAAACACTGGGCTATTCGATAACTTTAGTCTAGAGTCTGTAATGTACACACTATGTTGTTCCGCAAAACAGTTTCAGACTTCAAACTCTTGAGCTCCCATGAAGCGTCCTTGTGGGCTGTCATGCATGGGCTGGAGCTTAACAGCCTTCACCAAAGTTTTACCCCTGAGATCAACATGGCATATCTGGCACTCTAACCACTGACCTCCGGAAAGATAGTCAGCATGTTAACCCTCCAAAATCTCAGGATCTATAAAAGAAACGACAAACAATAGCATCCGCCTACCAGTGCTGTTAAAAAGATTAAATGAATTTACACCCTCCTACTCCCAGCCCCCCATATACCCAATAGAGAGCTTGGGAAAGGTCCAGGTAGAGAGAAATGCTCCATCAGTGCTAGCTATAATTATTCTTTCGAAATTGTGTGCTCTTTATTTAGCACCCCGAAGTTGACTCTTTTAAGGTCTGAGTGACAACATTTTCTAACTTAGAAACCCGTCTTGCAGAGTCCTGGCGTATGATCAAATTCAATATATTCTGTTGCTCTATTCACGTCCCTCCATCCCTCCTCTCTCCCTTTCTTCTTCCCTCTATTGCTCCGCTTCCATCCTCCTAGGCACTTCCTTTCTTCCTTCTCCATCTGCTTTCTTCCTCTCTCCACTCGCTCTTCCTGTCTGTCTGAGGAGTATTGTCAGAGCACTGAGAGGTAAGAAGGGACAGTATTCACTTGGGGAACGTGGCACACAGAATGGAAAAGGTTATCATTTTATGGTATAGGGAAGATATGCACATAAATGTTATATAAAATAAAATATTATAAATAATATATAAAAATAAAATATTATAAAATGAAATTTCCATCTCTTTCCAGAGTCAACATAATAGTTAGAGAGGGATCCCAGAAGAAAAAACCATTGATTTCTTTCTGCAACCAAAAGATGAGCTTTTCCTGAGAAGATAATATTTTACTCAAGTCATGGAGAGTGAATATAAATTTGACAAATCAAAAAAAAAGTTTCAATATTTAAGTATTCTAGAGAATAGATATATTGCTTCAAAATTTTTAAGTTTATATATCATATTTACAAAATAAAACCCTGTACCAGTTATAAAACATATGCCAATTATCAGAAAATTTTCTTCTAGACATGAATTACTAAGCTGGTCAACACTGTCACCAGCAAAAATTGAAATAGGAGATAAATGTTAAAGAATACAGATCACAAGTATCAATATACATATATACATAAATATATGTAATTCATTGTTCCATAGCTTTTTCTCTGCAAGCAATTTAACATACTTGATAAAAACATAAAAATAATTAAGTTCAACCAAACAACGACAAAAATGAACTGTGGAATGCATCCTAGAATAAATGTGAGGGGAATATAGAGGAACGTGTCACTTAGACGTCTAGAAGTCACTTGTAGTATCAGAAAATACAGCCTATGGGATACTGTGTAAATGTAAAATGCTTTATATTGCTCTGAAATATTTTGTACCTTTTATAAGACAGTTTTTCAGAAGCAATGGACATGGAGAATAACAAGAAATAAAAGCAGCTTCTCGGGGAAGGCAGGGAATTTCATTTGAGAAGCAGTAACTCCGCAGATCTGCTTTTCCTATACCTATAGGCTTAAGTAAATATCAATTAAGTAACTAAATAGTTATACTGATATTCCTTTACATCCATATTAACCGCTGCTATTTAATGACAATCAGCATCCTGGGGAGTGAATTATTTGCAAAGAACTTTTCAAAGGCTGGACCCTTTTTTTCTAAAGGGTTCTCAAAAACACAGTCTATGAATGAGCAATGCATTTCTTGTGATCAGTCTCCACGGCAAATGATGAGCGCCCGATGGGATTTACTTGAAAGGCCCTGGATGATCAAGTGTACCACTTTGGGACTTTAAACATTAGAAATAAAGCAAACAGCTCTCAATGTTTGAAGCAGTCAAGGGCTTTTAGGTTTGTTTTTAAATGCTTCCGGGACAGGGTGTATTTGAGGTAGAGTGGCTTCAGATTTAATTAAAATACTCTTTAAAGTGTGTGTGTCTATGTGTGTGTGCATGCATGTGTGCGCACCTGTGTTCGAGTATGTACATGCCTGTATCAGGGAGGATGCCAGACACACTTGCAGAACCAGAGAATAACTGTCCGGGATCTCTCCTCCCCCCGTGGGTTCCAGAGATGGGACTCAACTCCTCACCCTTGCTATCAAGAGTCTTTAGAGTCTCAACTACCATGGTGGTCTCACATTTTTTTTTAACATGTAGCTCTTGTCATGACTGTGTGGCATTCCTTGTCACATGCGGCCATGTGGGACCCAGCAGCATTAACTACTGTACCTATGTCCAAAAGGCAATAAGGGACTCTGTTGTGACTGGAAATCTCAGTCAGTTCAACTCTGATTCTTGATGCTTGCCTTTATGTACAATTTCGTCAAATGACAAAAGTCATAGATTTAAAGAAAAAGGAAAAATGAGTTAATTTACGGTCTTAGCACACTGGGCATGTATAAATTGTATCCACCTTGCCTAAACAAGGGCTACCGTTTGCAAAAAGAATTAAACAAGTACCAAGAAAGCTGCACACATGGCAATGGCCCTGTGTCCCAGTTACTCGCACTGGGAGAGTCTGTGTCCTGGAAGAGGAGCGCTTCTCCAGGTGCCAGTGTTCTGAGGTAGGGGATTTCACTCTCAGTGTAGATGTTCCTGTGGGGATCTTAATTCCTGAGTCCCTGTTTTACTGCCTCTTGCTTTTTTCCCCCATCCTTTAAATAGCAAAATAGCTTTTTACAGTATCCTTGCAGAAGAAATCCCTTTGGGTCATGTCAAAAACTGGGTTAAGTGCATATTCTAAGCCAATCATTGGCAAAGAACCAGAATAGATACACTCTCTCCTCTCTATCCACACCACAGAGCAGTGCCTTCTTAAACCAAAGTGTACCCCGGAGCAATTTAGAGTTTATTAAAATGGGTTTCTGGGCCTCATTGCAGAAGTCAGAAGGCATAGGGTGGAGCGTGTGGGATTGTGTTCTTATCGATCTCACAGGTAAACAAGAATCGACTTGTCATTCTGAGCAAGTCTTGGACTGTGGGAAAGCTCAAACACCTACACAAAATGAGCACATGGGGTCTGAAGAGCCCATGATGGCTCAGCAGTTAAGAAAATATACTGCTTTTCCAGAAGACCCAGGTTCTATTCCAGCACATACAATAGGCAGCTCAGAGCTGGCTGTAGCTCCATTCCCTTAAGTCTGATACCTTCTTCCGGCCTCTGGGGGCACCAGGCACACAAGTGAAGCTAAGCTATAATACATGGCAGGTATACACATAAAGTAAGTTTTATTTTAAATGGGTGTATGGTATAAAGGGGCAGGTGAGGAGAATTTTAAATAACCATTCAAAGTTCATTCTGTATCATTTATTACTATTTTAATTACTTTACATATATGCTTATGCTAAATTAAGCATTGTTTTGCCTAGAGTTGACCCAGCTTTTTTTTTAAGCTTGCCCTAAATGTTGCTATAACTTCATTAGATATGTATTATAGACTCTTGAACTAGGTAGCAAAGTCCCAGCTAATCACATGGGATCACCTGCTCCAACCATGTGGAGAAAAACAGACACAAGGTGCCACCGGATATGGCCTGTGCGCCTCTCTTTGATATAGCTATAAATGAAACCTGTCCATGTGGTAGGAAGAAACCATTTTGGCTTAGTGGACTGGCCAGTTCTAGAACCCCAAAGCCAATTAAGGTCGTCAGAAGTAGATCCATTGTAATTGTGCCTCAATTTGACACTGGTGTATCAACGTAAAGACGCAGCCCCATTTCTTCTTGTGGAAGTGGAACTTTTTTACATCCCATCATCGCTCTGATAGCTGTCTCAGAAGCTATTACTAAGGCGTTTGATTTTAATAGTCTGGAAGCTTCCATCACTATTCAAGCAATGGCACCCTTCACACATCACCGAGCCAATACAGAGGAAGCTGGAACACTTCTAAGTGGAATTCATGCTATTTGACAAACTTTAAAAAGGGGAAGAAAATGGAGGTGGAGCTTAAAATTTCCCTAACCCGACAAGAACCCACTGCCAACCACTTTTATAAAAAGCCCCAGAATAACACTTCACCAGATGTTCCTTTAATTTCTCAGGGAATAATTTGAGAGTTAATTATCCATTTTAACCGATTAACAACAGAGGAAAAAGGCACTCGGCTCTGAACCAGTGCCTTTAACCGTATTATGGACCCTTCTTTATTTCTACTTCTAAGAACCAAAATCATTTTGACATTTTATTTTTTTTTCAAAGTACCAGAATGAATCTGGCTGTCTGTTCAGCAACATCTGAGCAAGCGATCACTGTTGCAAACCTAGCAGGACGCTTGCTCTTGCACATGCCTGCTAGCAGCAAGACAGACAAGGAGGAAAAACAATGTTACGATGTCAGAAAGAAAGTTGACTCAATACTGTTTTCTTTCTCCCCTCATTATACCCCACATTGCTAACAGCAGACACACTAAACTGTAACACAGACTATCTGAATTCTCAAAGTCAACTCCTGAACATTTTCCTTACTGAACTGGTAAAGGTTTGAACTGTGTTCATTCCTAATATCCCTCCCAAATGTATCCTAAAAGTGACAAGGTCTCCCTCTACCCACTGATCTTCGAGGATCTTGTTAATAGCAATTAAATAAAAGAAGGTGATGAGGGAAGATTAATTGCAAAATGAGAAAAAACAGAAGGTAACATAATCCTTTCCCTACATAAGAAGGAACTGTAAAATGATCCCGATGACCGCGATTCTGAAAGCAGATAGAGATTTAATTGCTGAAGCTTGCTTGTTCAGAGCCAGCACTGAAGAATGGTATCTTCATGCCGACTGTTTGGTTCATGGTTTTAAAATCTTTCATAAATAGGTTTTCTCTTTCCAGAGTTGTGTGTGGATGACATTGATTCTCACAAGTAGCTCGCCAGGGAAGAATTCAAATGTTTACTTGGAAAGAAAGGGAAATTTGAATCTCTGCTCTGTCGCTTTTATTTCATAAGCGTTTTAAAAAGACGAGAGAACACATGGACTCCCATAGTTAAATACAAAAGAAAGATTTATCAATAAAACAGGGTGGAAGATACTTGGTCTGCCTCTATGCATCAGCCCCAGTCGTATTAAATATCCTGCTAGGAAGATGTGATGCTTAAAAGAGAGCGAGCTGTATGTGGCACCATCACCATCGTTTTAATTAGAGAATAGGACGGATGGGAAGCAACGTAAAGAAAGCAGGAGGACTCCAGGTCTTGATTGCCGTCAACAGGCTCGCATGGCTACAGCGAAAATACCACGGAAAGCTTACAGAAACCTTCCCTTATTCTGAGGAGCCAGAGATCACTAAATGGTGAGAGATTTGGGAGAGGGGACTCAACATTTTTTTTTATCACCTGGAAAAGCATAAAAAAATTGGCTCTGGAGTCATCTGGATTAGATAGAGTTATTTTCGCCTCTCTTTGTTCTTTGAAGTTTAGAATTTTTAAATTATTTTACATACCATCCACAGGTTCCCCTCCCTCCTCTCCACCCATCCCCCCTCAGTCTCCTTCCTACCACCCCTCCCCCATCCACTCCTCAGAAAGGGTAAGGCCTCCCATGGAAAGTCAATAAAGCCTAGCTTACCAAGTTGAGGCAAGACCAAGCTCCTCTCCCTGCCTTAAGGCTGAGCAAGGCACCCCACCATACTAAATGGGCTCCAAAAAGACCTGTGCTGGGGACAGATCCTGGTCCCACTGCTAGGGGTCCCACAAACAGACCAAGCCACACAACTGTCACCCACATGCCCATTTCTGAATGTAAAGTGAAGCCTAAACACTGTCTGCTCTGAAAACACTTCAGGAAATCTCTAGGGCCAATGTTCTGTGAGTGGGAAAGAAAGAATGGATACAACAAACAAGATCTCTGTCCTCTTGGAGTTCACGGGCTGGGCCCAAACCACAATATTTTGCAAAGGGGACCATTTTCACTGATGCCTACTTAATCAAAGGAAAACTTGCCATACAATGTATGATGTGAAGAAACTGTCACAAGGGCAGGACCCCAGGGGAGCCCATGATGAATATTTAGGAAAAAAATGCATGCTTGATGGGAAATTGAGCTTTGGCTCAAATTTTAAAGAATTCAAACAAAGGAATCTCAACGCTAGAAAAGGGATGTGTTTGCAAATTCTGTCAACAGCTCAACTAATTAGAATAAATACTCCATAATAAGTATTTCTCAAAATAGTGAAATATCATAATTGAATTGTAACTCTACATAGTGGAATATAATATATTTGTAAAAGAATTGTAACACAGCTCAAATGCTATATTCATATTGACGGAAGAAAAGCTATAATTATCACAGTAAAAATAAATAAAAATAAACCTCTGCACCAGTTTAATATCAACAGAAATGAACTCAACTAAGCATATGCAGAAGAGATAAATAACAGCAGAGAACAATTGCTTTAAATCAAGGGCCAACACAGATGATTTATAACACCTTCTTGGGAACTGTTTTTGCAGAAAACCATCTACTCCTTACTTGGGCTACAGTATAACCAAGTGAAAGGTAAGAACTTGATATTCTAGTCTTCATTTTGAAACCTTTCCTTTGGATCACCTGCTTAACTCTGCATATGGGCTGCTAATCCCTCAAGGAATAGTTGCCTGAAAACTAGTGATACCTACCTATCTCTTCACCATTTAAGACTGAAGGCACAGAGAAAAGGGTAACTATGTTATTTAATGTCAGATTTTACAATACCCTGTTACAGACTTGCTAACAATCTCTATTCATTGCCCTATCCCTGTGCTGATTTGGATTCTAGGAAGAGCACCACTGAAGCACAGTTAACCACATTTGAGGTCATGTCTAATGAGGGGCACTCATTTTATGGGAACTGACATGTATCCTCAATAAAGACTTCTCATAATAAAGAAAACTGTTTTGTTAATATATGTGTGGCTGAAATACAGCTCAGTGATCAAGCACATGTAAGGCCCTGGGTTCTACTCTAACATCTCCACAAATGACCACCAAGATGTATGACCAAAGAGGAAGTCTACTGGCAACAAAAGTCAAGGAAGTGGAGAGTTAGCAACATAATGCAGGAATCTTCCTGCAGATAGTGATAAGTAATTTTGATTGTCAACCTGATTGAATTGAGACGCCTTCGGGTGTGTCTGTGACCAGGTTCCAAAAGGCAAATAGATCATAAAAACTCTGACCTAATGAGTGGATTAATTCTCTCCTGGATTTATAATGTGACAGCTTCACTGGGAAGTGGTTAGAGGTAGGAGGGGAGTTATTCTTGGGCATACAGCTTGCCCCATTCCTGTGTCTCATTTTCTCTTCCTCCTGCTGGCCACAAAGGGAGCTGCTTTACTCCGTTTCTCCTCTATCATGATGGATTGACACCTCTGAAACCATGAGCCAAATAGCTTCCCTTTCTTGTATTTCCTAAAATAAACATGTGTCATCATGCCTGGAGGGGTTATATCCCTAGGAAGCTTTCCTTTTTCCTCCTGCTTCCTCTGTCCTCCCTGGCACTCAGTCTGAAGTGGGTGTTTCTTAGGATTCTGCTGCCAGTACCTATGTATCCCACTTGTTTTCCCCCACTGAAGACTGTTGTACCATAAATTCCTCAACAGGGTGACTACATGCCCTCATATTCATGCCTCTAGCCTAAGCTAGAGAGTGACACAAAGTCTATATTCAATGCTTAACTTTAAAGAAGCATAAAAGAATTGGAAACATAAACATTCCTGTTAATTTAAGACATACATGATTACAGGTGTGTTTATATATTATATTCCCTTCACTGTGGCTTTAAGAAATCATACTGTATTGGAGCTTACACAAGGTTGCCCATGACTCCAAACTGAAAGGTTTTCTGTTCATATTAGATTCTAAAAAGTCAAACATTTATAACTTCCTTCATCAGCCACATTCAGACCACTGAGGAAGAGTAGGAGACATTAGACTAAGGCCCAGTTCTCTAGGTAGTAAAGGCTTGAGCCAACACACACCTGCTTGCATACACTGCTTATTAAATTCTCAGCAACTGTACAAATGGGTGTTAGGTGATCTTATTTAAGAACGTGACATTGGTAATGGGCAGATAAATATGCCACAGAAAATAGCTGATGTTGCAAACCATGGCCCTTTCTCAGAGACCTGTACCATCACGTCACTATGCCTAAGAGGGCATGAAGAAATGTGTATCCGTGTGATCCAATGTAGCTGGATGACCACTGTTTGGGAAGGCAGTATCAATAAATGCAAGGAGATTAGAGCATTTGAAACTAAAATATAACCAAGCCCTGATTTAATAAACTCAAAAGCCAGGAGCTATAACATGGGTTAAAAATGGTACAAGAATCAGAAGTAAGAGATAAGCCCACATTTTTGAGGGAACATCAGGGAGGCAGCAGAGCATGGGGGTGAGGGAGTGAAAGGATGAGGAACTCTCTCGGCACAGTTGGGCCACTGGGGCATCCCTACCACATGTACGGAGAGCAAGAAGAGTGTTCCAAAGACATAACAGTGTTTCTCAAGAGGAGGGGCTGATTCAAACATGCCTGGTTTCTGGGGAATGTAGTTACAAAGAACACCATAACGGTTGTCTTAACCCAGCTACAGCAGAGGGCAGCACCGTGGTCTCCTAGGCTGTGACTGCTCTACAGTTCATGTGTGGTGCCTGTCATCTCTGTCATCTCTACCCTCTGTTTTGAGAATCTGCCTCCCATTTTGCACTCACTGCTTGGTAAGCATTTCTTTTAAAAAGCTCCCGTGGCGATTTCCACGTCACTTAAACAGCTTTGCAGCTTTTGTCCAATATAAGATGATTTTATAAAAAAAAATTAAACCTCCATAATCTGGATTTAGAGCTGAACAAATGCACCTGGCATTAGGTAAAGCAGCAGTTCCACAGCCTTCCTGTCGTCTATGAGGTAAAGCCATCCAGCTCTCAATCCAAAGTCACAGAGAAGCAAAGTATGATGGGAAAGGATAAGTACATCATACCTGTCTCTCCGCACTTGACCTTTTCTGGATATTCCACTTAAATGGAATTATACAATAAGTGCAAGAATGCTTTTACTTTACATAATATATGTTTGGGTTTATTCATGTTGTAGTGTGACAATAAATTACCCCTTCTGTTTCATGAATGCTGTTTAAATGTCCCGCCAAAACTCATGCCAACTGTAGCAGTTTTGAGGGAGGGATAGTGAAGAAGCAATTAGGCTACCAGGCTATGTTTTCGATGATGGATTAACGTTCTTACCATAGGATTATGTTCCTGATTTTTTTAAAAAATGAGTTTGATCTAATTTTATCTCTCCTTACCTAACCCACTCCTCCCTGCTCTCATAGTCCCCGTCCGTGAGCTAGCTCCACTATTAGACTGAGCAAGACAGGGTTGCCTAAATGTAGTCTTTCAGTCTTGTACTGCTCAGCCTCCAGCATCAAGAGTCAAATAAACTTAGATTGCTTTTAAATTACCTTGCCTCTGGTTTTCTGTTATAATGACATAAAATGAACTAAGAGGGAAAAAATGGCACCAAGAAGCAGGACTGCCATTCCATCAAATGTCCCCACATAGAAGTGACTTTAAACCCAGGAGATGGGTAGAGATGGAGAGAGTTTAAAGGGAAAGGCTAAAAAAAAAGTTTCGATAAATAGAATACTCTGGATAGTTGTGGTGAGAGCTCAGAACAGGAGTGTGAGGTGTTGGGATCATCTTAGGGATTACT
Source organism: Microtus oregoni (assembly GCF_018167655.1). Classification (NCBI taxonomy): domain Eukaryota; kingdom Metazoa; phylum Chordata; class Mammalia; order Rodentia; family Cricetidae; genus Microtus; species Microtus oregoni. The sequence goes on along the minus strand of NW_024544552.1, from coordinate 281,518 downwards.
TAAGTAGTAATAACCTACAGGTTGGTGGGACTCCAGAGAGGAAAGGCCATGCTGAGGCCTCACATGTAAACTGCTATCGAAATCAGAGTGAGATACATCATTGTTATATAGTTGCAAAAGAAATGGTGGAAGAACCATGCTCGTTTTTTTTAGGATTTTGTAGAATGAAGAACTCAAGAGCAAAGCAGAAAAGGTGATGTATACCTGTGGTCCCAACAGTCAGAACACGACACCTTTAAAGTCCCCTGTGCTACACAGTGAGATCCTGGTTTAAAAAAAAAATAGAAAGGCAAAGAAAGGAAGAAGAAAGAAGAAGAGGAGGAAGAAAGAGAAAAAGGAAGGTAGGTTACTTGAAGAGCCATGCATTAAAATGTTCAACAGAAGAATTATCTAAGCCTAGAAACATTCTGGCTGCTCACGCTGCTTTGTGGCTACTCTTAACCACATTACAGTTGGGGGTCATTCAAAAGAAATTATTTAAAGACAGACTCATTACTAAAATAGAAACAAAGCAAAAAGACTTAGAAAAAACTCACACCTTGGTTATATTCAGAGTGAAAAGCCTCTTTAGGAAAATATGTTAAGGCTGTGGCCAAGTGTCTACTTGCTAAAGAAATTGTATTGATAGAAGTAAGCCAGGAGACTGATCGTAAAAACCTTTCAGGGACCTTCCCAAAAGTCACTCCCTCCACAAGGCCCAAGCTCCAGGGCTACAGACTGGCTTACAGAATGACCCTCCTAGAGCTTGTTGTTCAGAACTCTGCTCCATGCATTCCAGTACAGCTCCCCTTAGTCACCTCAACTGAACCCCAAGCGCACTCAGATTGCTTAAGCTTTCCATTGTCCATGGTTTCCTTTCATCTTTAAGCTTTCCTTTCATTCCTTCTCATAAGTTGGAAGCTTAGCTGGGTGGGGTCTTGCCCTGAGGACACCACTCTCTTTATTCCTTTTTGAATTGGGCCTTTCCTTAAACAATTTATCTCCTTGAACAGAGAACTTGACTCCAACTTTGCATTTCCTCGTGTTCTTTTTCTCCTCGAGCTGTACATTTTGTGTTTCTCTAGGCCCCACCTGCTTCCTTTAGATCTACATGATCTTCTTATAGATCTACATGAGAACTAATAATTTACATTGGTATGGATTTTAAGGTCAATTTTGTTATACGTATATATATTTCTGATCTTGATTAAGGTATTGTGATTGTGTAGTTCATTTTTAAAATGTAATGTATAATTAGGAAATATAGGTTGTTGATGGATAATCATAAATAGTAGTCAAGTTTGTAGTCATGTTACTTAGATTTTCTAGATATATAGAGATATATTTCAGATAGACATTCTTCATATCTCTCAAAGGCTACAAAATATGACATTTAAAATATTTTAATAACTTAGGACTTTTCATGACAATGAGACATGTCTGCTCCTGGCAGCATCAATCTACTTCGAGAGGAAGATGGGCATTGAAGAGGATCCTTATGGAGTTTGATAGCCATTTGGGCAAGAAACTGCTCTTGCCTGGACTGTTGCATAAAATGGACACAGAGAACCCACAGAGAGAGGACTGCTGAACTTGCCTAAAGGTGAGACGGTCTTTTGGGGTTCATGACTCATGAAAGAGTCTGCGAGACATTCTGCAGGACACAGCAGATAGTGACTGAACTGTCTTTGAAATTTCCTGCTTCATGGAAATGTCTGCTGGATACTATGGGCCTGAAGGCTGAAGATGGATGCCCCAACGGTACAGAGGAACTTTGGGTGACTATACAGGCAGCGAGATGTCTCTGTCATTTCTAGAGCTTTGGATTTCTTGTTTGCTTAGGTAATATTATTTGATGGAGTTGAAAAATGGTTAGTTATAGTTATAGTTTTCCTTAGTTATGATAAAAGATAAAATAGATATAAATATTGTAACTGTAATTTTTGCTTGATAACTATTTTGTTATATGTAATCTTACTATGTTAAAATGAAAGCCTTTCTTTTTTGTTTAAACAGAAAAAGGGGAAATGATGGAGGAGGGTCATCTTTCTATCTGTTGTTTAATTGGTTAAATAAAGAAACTGCCTTGGCCCTTTAATAGGACATAAAATTAGGTAGGCAGAATAAACAGAACAAAATGCTGGGAAAAAGAAGCTGAGTCAGGGAGTCGCCATGATTCTCCCACTCCAGACAGACGCAGGTTAAGACCTTTCCTGGTAAGCCACCTTGTGGGCTACACAGATTATTAGAAATGGGTTAGTTCAATATGTAAGTGCTAGCCAATAAGTGGCTAAAACTAATGGGCCAGATAGTGTTTAAAAGAATACAGTTTCCATGTAATTATTTCGGGGCATAAGCTAGCCATGTGGGTGGCCGGGTGCCGGGGACGCAGCCCCACTGCTCATAACACAACAATAACCACACCATGTGGGACAGTCAATACTGGGCTATCTTGAAATTTCTTCTACAAAGCCCATCAATCCACAATACTTCAATTTACCTTGAGGCAGATTTTTAGGACAAGAACAGAAATCACCCATATTCTTTGCCAAAATATCTCAAGAATGGTCTCTAAGTCAGTTGATAATATTCTTCCCCTCTAAAACCTCTTGAGCTGGGTCATCACAGTTCTCATTGCCCTCAGCACCACTGTCTTCCATGCTTCTACTAGAATGTCCCATTGAGCCTCACCTAACGCATTCAATTGCTTTTCTGGTACAAAGTTCCAATGTCTTCCATATTCTTCAACAAACAACATGGCCAGGTCTGTCACAGCAAAATCCCAGTCCCTGGTAAAAATGTCTTCTTGAATTACTGTTCTATTGCTGGGTAGAGACACCATTAGATATGCTAGGGTAAGGACACACTTCCTCCAACAAGGACACGCCTCCCAATACTTCTCAAGCAGTTCCACTCACTGGGAACCAAGCATTCAAACACAAGAGCGATTCTCATTCAAAACACAACCAACTCCATATCTGGATGAATCACGCCTTGTGTCTCACCCATCTCTGACTGCCATTTTGAAAACAAAAACAAACACAAGATTAGTACATGAGTTAACAACAATAATTTTGGTAAAGTTTATTTAGACTTAGATAAACACATCTCTTCCTTAGGTCTCCTCTGATCTCAAAGCACAGTGGTTTTCAACCTTCCTAATGATGTGATTCTTTAATATAGCTCCTCCTGTTGTGGGGACCTCCAACTATGAAATTATTTTCATTTCTACTTTATAGCTATAACTTTGCTACTGTTATTAATTATAAAGTAACATTTGTGCTTTCTGATGGTCTTAGACAAGTCCTATGAAAGGGACATTTGACCCCAAAAGGGTTGTGACCCACAGGTTAAGAGCTGCTGCACTAGAACTTTGGGCTTTACTCAAGGAAGCATCAGCCCCTTTACTTTGCCATCATTTGCAGAAGAATCAAACAGCATCACAAAGGAAGAGCCAGAGGTTTTCTGTTCCTTCCAGTTGAAGGGTGTGTCATTCCTAAGGGAGCCAATTAGCTTCGCAACTAGTCTCTACCCAAACCAAAACTATGGATCATTTGCTGTCTGAAATTTTCACTGGTGGGGCTGTACAGTGAGGAGGAAGAAGAAGAGAACAACACCAGAAAGGGAACACCCAGGATGGAGTGTTCAAGATGAAGCATAAATTTCCCTGGCTTAGTCAGAGACAAAGGGGAGGAAACTTCATTCAGCCCTATTCTCACCTCCCAGACCACTCAGCGTACTTTATACCCACCAAATTTGACTCTCTGGAGACAGGTCTAGAAATGTGTATATTTTTTAATTAATTTATGCTTTGACAATTCTATACATGCACAAGACATGCTGGTCACATGACCCACGCTCTCTTGTTCCTTTTCTATGCTCATCCACACCTCCTCCACCTCTTCCCAACACGTCTCCATCCCACCTACATGTCTTCTTATTTTGGCTTTGCCTTGCGGAACACTGGGTTTAACTCAGAGCAGTCAGCAAGTGCATGGATGTGGAGTTACCCACTGGTTCATGAGAAACTGCTGAAAACAAGATCTCTCTTGCAGCATCCCCCAGCTGCTGATAGGTCTCCAGAGAGAAGCAAGACTTTTTAAGCCCTTTCTCCATCAGAGACTGAGCATTGAAAGTTTCAGTCTTGAAAAGACCCTGTACCAGTAGCTACAGCTACTGTGAGTTCATGAGTACCACAGCCATGTCATGTCCTGGAGACAGTGTCCTTCTTTCCGTCATCCATCATCCAACACTTATTCTTTCTGTCTCTTTTTCTGGTATGTTCTTTGAGGCCTAGAGTGGGTGGCATACGTTTTTCATTTAAGACTGAGCATTTGCCTTGTTCTCAACCCCCAAGTCTCTTCGCTCATTTATTGATTTTTTGAAATAGAGCCTTGCTATGCAGCCCAGGCTCCCCTGGAACTTACAGTTTTGCCAAAGTCTCCAGGGTTGCACAACCAGTCCCAGTTCTGAATGAATCCTTAAGGCAAGCAAGAAGTGTATGTTTTCCATAAGAATCTAAAAACCTGATTGTTATAGTCTGAATGTTGTGTTTTCTATAATATCCACATGGATGCAGAAGGCCCAGTGTGATGGTCGTAGGAGGTGAGTTATCAGGATGTGACTACCTCAGAAAGGCAAAGTTACGTGAATACAATTAATTAATTTGTTATTAATTAAAGGACGCCTGAGAGAGTCCATGTGCTTTCTCCATCACGTGAGAACACAATTAAGAAAGTGTCATCTATGAACCAAGGAGAGGTCCCTCAACAGGTACTTAAGCTGCAGATACCTAAATATAAGACTCTGCAGCCCACAGCCTGAGGAGTAATTTTCTGTTCTTTGTAAGCCACCCACACTTAGATGTTTCATTATAAAAATCCAAATGGATTAAGATAGTCATGTATAGATAGTACTAAGTTTCTTTCTTTCAGAGGGACGGTTCATGATAGGTTTCTCTGTAGCTTTGGGGCCTGTCCTGGCATTAGCTTTTGTAGTCCAGGTTGGCCTCAAACTCAGAGATTTGTCTGCCTCTGACTCCCAAGTTATGAGATTAAAGGCATACATCACCACTACCCAGCTAGACTATACTGTTTCGAATTTGATTTTGTGTGTGTATTGTCGGGCAGTGGTGGCACACGCCTTTAATCCCAGCACTCGGGAGGCAGAGGCAGGCGGATCTCTGTGAGTTCTAGGCCAGCCTGGTCTATAAGAGCTAGTGCCAGGACAGGCTCCAAAGCTACAGAGAAACCCTGTCTTGAAAAACTAAAAAAAAAAAAAAAAAAAAAACAAAAAACAAAAACAAAAAAAAAAACTAAAATATTTTCAAATTGCATCTAGAAGATGAGCTATAGGTTTTGTTGTTAAAATATCTAAATTGTTATCCATATTCGTTAAAATCAATATCTCAACATAAATGCATACATTATTCCTTTGTTTGTTTTTGGGGTGTGTGAGGTGGTGTTACTGGGGATAAACCCCAAGGTCTGGAATGAGCTGAGCATGAACTTTACCACAGAGCCAGAGTCCCAGCCCCTCTCTGTGCACACACTAAACCTTTGTCGCAGAAATGCCCTTCACTTGTACAAATGTGTATACACACACACACACACACACACACACACACTGTAGTAAAACTCACTATTCTATCAATCTTACACCTCACAGCTACAATTGGCAAAAAGCCTCATCTGTGGTACTTGCAGGCGTTACGATTTACTGCGGCTCAGGGATTTAATCACAGACATAGCCTTGTGAATCTATATAGAGCTCCCTTCCTGGGGAAGCCATGAATGCCATGTTCCACTGAGCAGCTGGGGCAGAGTGTTAACCCCCTGGGTGAGGGCTTTCAAAGAGCCAGCACTCCCGTAGGAATCTCATCATCTCAGCGGATAAACTGGTCTGGGGTTGCCTACAGAAGAGCTGTTTATCTGACTGCATGAGCAAGCTACCCACCAAAGGATGCTAAATTCGCTCTTTGAAATCTGTTCTCCCAGTTGGTAGCGAGAAACCTACAAGCAGGAACTCACAGCCACATGCTAGGCGGGGAAGCCTGCAACTGGGTGAGTCTGCAGGGGCTCTAAGAATGATCAAAGGGTCCGGCCTCTGTTACACTCTCCTGTCCATTTACTTGTCTTGAAGCCTTGGAACCCGAGACTTCCAAAGGAGAATACACAGAGTGATTCAAGTGTTGACAGAGTGAGAATGTGTGTGTGTATGTGTGTGTGTATAAATGTGTGTATGTGTATAAACTTGTATATGTGTGTCCATGTGTTTATGCATGTCTGTGTAATAGATGTGTATGCGTGTATGCATATATTTGTGTGTTTGTGTACATACGTGGTGTGTGGGTGTGTGTGTGCATAGGAGTGTATGAGTCTTCAATCTTACTGTACCCGTGTTTCTGCTTCGCCCACCAAAGGCCTTGCTGTCATGTAGAAAATGTGCTGGTTGCCTCCTTGCTCGAGGCAGCATTTGAAGTAGCAGTTTAATCCAATGAAAGCATCATGAAGAAGTGAGGTGACATAAGAAAAGGGACCTCTCTTCCCACTGGAAAGGCTCAAGCAGGATTCTGGCAGCAGATACCCAAGCTGCACATCACAGATGTCCACCATTTTAAATTTCTGTGACAAGGCTGTCTGCCTGTTTAATTAGAAAGATAATGGGGACTTTCCTCGAGCCTTGCCAACCTTGCCTACTCCCAAATGTCCTCAGCATTTAGAAGAAGACAGAAATTAGAAGGTTTTTTTGTTACATTTCCTCTGTTACCTGTAAGGAGGACCAGAGGCTTTGCAAATCTCACTCTGAGAAGAGAATCTGATTCATGCCCAGAAGACTAGAGAAGAGGGCTCCGCAGACTATCTCACCTGTGTCCAGGTGACTGGCAGCCAGGGGAGACAGGGAAGGGGGCAGCAAACATACTCTGGGCTCAAGATCTTCCAAAAGCTGCAAACAGAGTGCCTGACGAGGGGTCCAGTTCTATTATCACTACTAATAACATATGTTAACAGTAGAATAAATGTTTGGAAAACTGATTCTGAATGACCATAAATGAATGGATAAAGAAAAGGAAGAAGAAAAGGAAAAAAATGCAATGCCCTTCTTTCTCAGCAGAAGTAAGTAAGCAGATCTTACTTTGGTCTGGCCTTTCCTTGCCATCTTCTTGCTCCTCCCTCCGGAATAGGAACTGTTTGTGCTACGGCATATGGGTATTCATAGTGAAAAGACTGCCTTGAGTCTTAGTAGGAACTCTAGATGGAGTCAGACTTTGGCATAAATCTAGGACTGCTAACACTATGGAGAGTAATGAAGACACAGTGTATATGGTCTGCATTATGGGATGGATATGAGGCTTTTGGGGGAACAGTATATTACTGTTACAGTGACATATCTGTATGTCAGGATAACAAGGGATCAACTTCTAATAGCCACCCTCCATTGTCAACACAATTGAATTGGAATAACTTCAGAGATTTGGTCACACCTCTAAGTGTGTCTGTGAAGGACTTCCAGAGAGGGTAAACTGAGGCACAATAACCAGTCCTGAATATGGATGGCACTAACCCCATAAGTCAGGAGTGCCAGTTTCTACTGGGCTAAACCCTATGAACCCAAAAGCCTCAATAAACCCTTCTCCCTTCAATTTGCTTTTGTCAAGTGCTTTGTCACAATGATGAGAAAAGTAATGTGTATATATATAAAAGTTTCACAGTGTGCAGTTTTGCAACTAAGAAAATCAGCAACATTTGGTAATGCATGTTTAAATTGATAGGAACTTTGTCATTGATTTTCCTTTTTTTTTCCTAGCTGTCTATCAAAGTCAGAGTAGTTGACAGCAGAATTATCCAGCAGGCCACATATCTCTACTTCTTCTCCTGTTGGACTCCCCAATAACATTGCCTGCCTATGCCCACATGCCTTATGAGCTGTCTTTCAGAGGGCCCAAGAAATAACTATACCCCAGTGAGCTCAAACCACCACACCTCTACAGAAAGCTCTTCCAAGTCTCCCCTGTACCCATCTTTGTCCCTTGCCAGATTTTCTATGCCCAGTACTATATGAACTGATACCCCATCTAGGGCCCCAGCTTAGACGCCCACACAGCCCTCTTCTCTCTCAAAATTCATATCCTAGCAAACACCATCAAGTATCCGCTTAATGCATATTCACAAAAGGAACAATTACAACTACTGTGGCTTTTTTGCATGCATTTAGTTGGCCTGGAATTTATCATCTCCTCCTTCTAGATATCAATGCTAGGATTAGGGGCATACGGCAGTATGCTTGACAAACTAAAAGACTTCCAGATTTCAGGCAGGCACTACTGTATTAGAAGATCTTTAGTCTAGATGTTCAGAAGTAGTACCAAGACTCGTGGTTCCAATACAGCAAAACCCAGAAAAGGCAAAGAAACAGAAATCTCAAGGCTTGGTACATAAATACGAATGTTGAAAGTAAGAACTGCAATTAGTTAACTTCATGGATAGGGAATGTGAGCATTTTCTTCTTACTAAACCCACCGCCATGGTTTCTGTTAAATCATAGACCTCTCCCTGTAGCTGCTAGCTCGTCTCTATTCTCCAGATAAGTTCTAGACATAAATGGCCTTCAACCTTTTGCACACGGTAACAATCAGCTGCCATCAACCCTGTGCCCCATACTCTGTAACCATGGTGATAGAGCAATGTATGTTTTGGATGAATGAATAATGTGGTGGGTGTGGGCATCTACTGCATACGCAACAGAGATTGACTTTTAAGGAGAGAACGATAAAGAACACTTCCAAGTCAGCCATTCTGTTCATTCCTGGACTGAGCCCACAGAAACCAAAATGACAACCAATCTGAAGGGACACACTATCCCTTGCCCTCCAATTACCTACAGACTATATTAATGCACTTAAAACAATGTGGAACTGTATGGTGATGAGCAACGCTGCAATACTCACAACCAGTTTGGGAAGAGAAACTATAGTAACTAAAACAATTACGTTGTGTGCAAGCCCAACTTGTTAATAGAGATGGGTGTTTTTACTCCATATCAGCACATGCACAGACATGAGAACCATAGTTACAGGAAACATATTCAAATGAGATTATTTCAGATTCAGACTCATCGGAGGCCCCAAATCTTTATAACTAGGATTTGAAAGCAAGCTAGCCAGAAAGAAAAAGTAGGGGGACTGCTAGTTCCTCATTTATATTGGGGCTATAAGGCTGATAATCATCTTCTTGTTTGAAATTGTAGGTTTGGAAATTATTAAGAGTAGATGAGGGTTGGAGTGGGGGGAAGGGTGGGTTAGGAGGAGGGGCAGGAGTGGGAATGGGGATAGCTATGTAAAATGAGAAAAGATTGTGTTAAAAGATAAAAAACATTTTTGTAGTAGTTGGCATGATGGTTGGAGACTGAAGAAGAGCTAAAACAAACACAAGAGCAAATGGTCCTACTGTAGCTGAATAATGCAAGGTAGTAGACCTATGGGCTATGGACTTTGGATTGCCAATACAAGGTCATATCAAAGTGTGAGCCTGCAGGATCATTTCAGACCCAAACCATAATACCCTGTGTGTCTGATCCTTTTAACTCTGTCTCTGGAACAGAAAGTCTCCCTGTATAGAAATATCAATAAAACACCATAGTGTAACATTATTCCATGATCCATTACTTCATCTCAGCTAAGGAGTCAAATGCAGGTCTCAGACATCACTCAGCAGCTCACAACTGCAGTGCTCTCGGCAAGGTTGGGGGGCTTCTCATAGTCCGTTCCATAGCCCCTAAGCAGCAGGTGGCAGATCCATTCATTCTTTCCAGTTCTTAAGTCTCTCGGTTGGTCCAGAAGTCTTCTTTTCTCGGCTTTAAGTGACAGAGACCTGGGAAACTCAAATACAAGTCTTGGATGATGCCTTTTGTCACACCATTGAAGATGTGATTTGTTAAAGACTGAGAAACAGTATGCTGGCCAAGACTGCTTCCCAGTATTCAAAGATACTGAGAACAACAATAGCAACTGTTCCTTTTAATCACTGAATGTGACCCTTGATGTCTTCTGAAAACTGCAGTGGATTTTGACTACAAATAATGCGTTTGGTCTTTCTGACTTATGTGGCTCTTAGCCCTGAGAGGGCTGTCATGCCCCTCCTCCAGGTACCTTACTCTTTATCAACTGGGGAGAAGAGAAGAAGGACATCCCTGGGAGCCCTGGACTTACTGGAAATATGTGTGTGGCTCTAGTTGGGAGTGCGGTCTGTCACCCCACCAACCATTTCACACACCTGCTGACATGGGGACATTCTCTTTCTCCTCCTATAGAAGCCGGTCGATCTTCAGTATTATATGATAGCAGTGTTCCCAGATGCCAGAGTCAGCCAATGTGATGTGAGTAAGGAGGAAAATACACTTTAAAGAGATTGGTGAAGGGGTGGTGGTGGTGGTATTTATCACTATGTCTTAACTGCTCTGACTAGACCTGATGTCTAATTTGCCTACCTCCTCACTAGTGTTTGCTGATCAGATCATTCACTAAACATGCCTGACCACAAGCTTATATATGTACATTTATATAAATCTGTCTCATATAATTGGCAGTTAGAGAAACATAGATAATGCAGTTCCCATTTAACCGTCACTCTGGATAAACATTCATTAATGATAAGTAAGCATTGTGGATCTGCACGCAAACCACAGATGGATTTTGATCATTCACAGGAAGGAATTAGATGTCTAGAAGGCATTTTTCAGGCCAGTGGCTGAGCAGGACCACCACTGAGGCTCTAATCTCAAGTGTTGAGAACTGAAGCAAGCCCACCACCCCTGCAGTGGTGCAGCTGCTGTACAACCAAGAACATGGCTTCACATGAGACAAAGTCCAGCTCAGGTCACCTGAAAACTTTTCATAACCACTGAGTGTCTTTATGGGTTCCTTAAAATATTTCTACCTAAAAGCCTCAAGAAGAAACTAAAATTTAAGCTAAGTTTGAAAGACGGTGAAGTTTAGGTGGCTATTTACTACAAATTGAATATAGACCAATGACTGCCTAAAGGTGAGACAATCCTTCAGGGTTCCTGCTACATGAAAGAGTCTGCCAGACATTCTGCAGGACACAGAAGAAAGTGACTGACAAACTGCCAATATAGGCAGAACTGTCTTTGAAATTTCCTGCTTCGTGGAAAAGTGTGCTGGATACTATGAAGCTGTAGGCTGAAGATGTATGCCCAAATGGTTCAGAAGAACTTTGGGTGACTGTCCTGGCAGTGAGATATCTCTGTTTACTTAGGTAGTATCATATCATTCTGGAGTCTTTGATGGGATTAAAGTATTTATAGTTATAGTTTTCCTAATTATGATAAAAGATAAAGTAAATATAAATAACATAACTGTAATTCTTTCTTGATACCTGTTTTGTTATATGTAATTTTGCTATGTTAAAGTTAAAACCTTCCTTTTTGTTTAAACAGAAAAGGGGAAATAATGTGGGAAGTACTTCTATGTGTTGCTTTTATTGGTTAATGAATGAAGAAACTGCCTTGGCCTGTTGATAGGGCAAAACTTAGGTACGCAGGGAAAACTAAACTGAATGCTGGGAGAAAGAAGGGCGGAGTCAGAGAAAAGTCATGTAGCCCAACCGGAGACCAGAGATGGATGCTGGAACTTTAGCAGGTAAGCCACAGCCAGGTGGTGATACACAGATTACTTGAGATGGGTTAAATTAGTATGTAAGAGTTAGCCATTAAGAAGCTAGAGCTAATGGGCCAAACAGTGCTTTAATTAGTACAGTTTCTATGTGGTTATTCTGGTTCTGGGTGGCCGGGACAAACAAGTGGCTTACTCCAACAACACCTTTTCATTTAAGATGTACAAGAAACTCTTAGGAAACTTACAAGGCTTATGAGATTACCAAAGCTTATAAGATCCATGGCACTCCCTACCTCCTCAAGGTTATAGGCAGCAAGCAACTAGTGTGGGATGGATGCTTCAGTGGATTAGCTCCCTGCAAGCTGACTCCAGTAATACAGCTTTCACGAGTTGTCATCCATGGTAGAGGAGACTTTTTGGCAGTACAGCTACCTAAACCAACTATGCTCCTCTAAGTAATCTCAATAAATTCCTTGTTTTACCAGGTCATACCGGGATGGAACCATTGCTTTTGCCTGTCTTTGCTCTCTTTATCAGGAGTGAATTGAAAGAGATTTCTTAGGAAAATAATAACAAGGTGTCAAAAGCATTTTAGGCCACACTGGTGCTATATAAAATAAGGACTGAGTCTGTTATCCATCTATGTTTTACGTTCTGGAGAGGAGTTTTGCACCAGGTGGTCAGGGTAAGGTCCTAATGCTCTGTGCTGAGACACAAGCAGCGCTGGATTCTAGTAAAGAGGAGTGATGGGTCTTGCACTATGGGTGCCATTCTCATGGAGAAGATGGGTAAGAAGTCAATACTGTGTGTATGTACTGACCTGGGAATGAATATGGATAAAGGGGAATGAAAACATGGGAGATATTAGGTCTGAGTTTGGGGTCGGGAGATGTGGAAAATCTGGTTTGAAAATGACCTCTAACTGGAATCCTATGGGCAAAGAGGAAAGGAGTCAGAGAGGACATGGCAAGAGAAGAGTCTCAGACAGAGGGATGGTGACTCTAGGGGACCAAGAAAAAAATGCCTTCACTTCCGGCATATCTGGGTCATTCAGAAAATAGAGAAAGGGTGGGCAAGGCCAGCAGAGGCAAGTAACACTAGGCATGCAGGAGCAGGATGGTGAAAGACCCCGACCTCAGAGCTTGTGGGTATCAGAATGAAAGAACTGGCCAATGAGAACCGGGCCAGTGCCTGGGAAAGGTGGAGGGCTCAGACTATTTTAGAAAATGGTCCCGGCTAATCTCCTCAAGTGTCAGAAAAACAACCAGAGGCCATTGAAATGTATCAGGTAGGCAATGATGAGAATCTCACCTTGGGCTGTTATTGCAGATACCCAGATCTGGACATTCACACTGAAAGAAAAGCTGGAGGCACAACAGATGACATGAGCAAAGAGGAGACAGAAGTGACAGATGAATTGGGGTCAGTGACTGGCAGTTGCTGTCAGTGACAGCAGAGATGGAATGGGAGGCCATTTAATGAATCATTATACCAAGGGGAGATGTAGTCAAGCATGACAGCCATGTATAAACCACAAGCACATATATTCATTGTCCAAACAGCCATTCTTCAAAAAGCAGTGTGTTGTGTGTGTGTGTGTTTATGTGTGTGTGTGCACGTGTGTGTGTGTGTGTGTGTGTGTGTGTGTGTGTGTGTGTTTATCAGGGAAAGTCAAAAAAACAACTCTGCAGAGTTGGTTCTCTCTTTCTCCATTTATATAGCAGGACCACATTCCTATCACCAGGCTTGCACAACAGGTTCTTTCCCCAATGAGCCATCTCACTGGCCCCAGTCATGCATTTAAAATGGAAGAATGTCATTCAGATTTGAAAAGGAAAAACAACAACAACAACAAATAGTCAATAAAAAATAACCTTTTACAAATTTATTATTATCAGAATAAATTACCACAAAAGAGAAAATTCTTTGCTTACTAATTTCAAAACAAACACTTTAGGCCAGTGGCTGATGCAATATGGTCATTTTATTGTGTGCCTTCAAAAAATAAAACTGGAAAAGGAGTTAAAGACAGGCAAGAAGACTGAAGACAAAGGCCTCTTGGTTCCTACGAAGGCTCCTCCATTGCATCAATCCAGAGTACTGGTCAGGGTCAGCACCTCAGAAGATAGGTGCTCTCATGTGTCAGGGAAAGGGAGGGGAGTTGAGGCTAGAAAACCTTCAAAAAGTATGTTGCACAAATTATAATTGTTCTTAATAATAAAAACCTGGAGTCAGGTATTGGGGGTGAAAGCTGAAAGATCAGAGAAGCAGAGCAGCCAGCCACTAGCTCTTACCTCTACAAAATTCTCAGAGCGAATGGGGTATCCTGTCTCTATAAACCCTCAGACTGAATACCTTGAGCTCCTGTCTCCTCCTGCCTTATATTCCTCTCTCTGCCCAGCCATATCACTCCTGTCTCTACATCCCTAGTGCTGGGATTAAAGATGTGAGCTCTGTTTCACTTTTAGACTGACTGACCCAGGGTGGCCTTGAACTCATAGAGATCCATCTGGCTCTGTCTCCTGCGTGCTGGGATTAATGGTGTGTGCCATCACTATTTGGCCTCTATGGCTACCTAGTGTGGCTAGCTCCGCACTCTGATCTTCAGGAAAGCTTTATTTGTTACAGCAGAAACAAAATATCACCACGGAAGTAGGCAAGCAAACCCCGCATATGTCTTTCTGTGAATCACATCGTGAGCCTTAGTTTTCTCCATGTGGTAAATCATTGCTGTAGAATCATCCATTGCTGGATTAGGAAACATTCAATCTTTACTTAAATGACACTTTGTTTCTAGGGAAGAATGCTTGTCATCTATATAACTTGAGAGCAGATTCATCAGCAGAATTGGTATGGCAATTCTACATGTCAAAACACTAATCTTTATCAACGGTCAGCAGACATTGACTGGCCTATGGGTGATATCTGACCAGACTTATCTTTCTGTATGGGCTGTTTTCAGTTTTCCAATGGTGGGGAGAAAACCTTAATAGTCATAAAACTTATGTGAAACACCCGTAAATAGACAGCAACCAGAATGGTTCTACAATAGCAGAGTTCAGAAGTAACAGACGCCTAGAGACATGCAAAGCCAAACACAACCACTACCTGGATCTTTACAAAACAACTTCATTGACCTTGAGCTATGTAACTAGGGCCCCATAATAGGCATCACATCCCTGCTTATTGGCAAACTTGCATTTGGGGGTTCTCATAGCCAGACTTTCACTACAGGTCCATTTTGCCTGTCACCAAACACAAAATAGCATCCACAGAACTGCACAAAGATTTATAGACCATAAACTAGATTCAAGCCAGCAACTGTTTTTGTCTACATCTTTTTAAATTAAACGTATTCAAGCTTGGTATGAAAGTGGAAGAATAATATTTGTCAAATAAAGGGCAGCATTTTAACGTTGACAGAAAGAGGGAGTGGACGCAAGCAGTGAGGGGACCACGCCAGACCCAACTGTTCAGTGTGGACGGCAGGTTAGACCTCTTCCTCAAACTGGAGGAGAAGACTTTTCCTGCCCTCACTCATTTTCTTCCAAGAGCTCTGGGACTTGTCTCCAAGTCACTCATTATGATACTTTAGCACTTTCTCTTCAGATATCTGAAATTACAGGGTCAGAAGTATCAGGAGATTAGAAGTGCAATTTCCAGCCTCAAAGGCCGTATTAAAGGTCATTTAAACAAAAATTACCATGAGTTCCCCAAAGCGCTGTAATTCATAAAAATCAATTTTACTGCAAATCCATCTGTGAAGCCATTTGTCTGCCTCTGCATGTATTAATTTTTTGTACACTGTTTCTCCAAACAGCACCCAGGAGCTCATGTCTATTCTTATTTTTTCAAATACATGGAGCTTTATGGAGCTTGCAAACTTGATAATGCCATATGGTGTTCGCCAAGGAAAGGTAATTGTTTTAATCTTTTATATTGCCGTGATCATATAATCTTTGTTTATTACATCAGCTGCTTGCCTAAAAAATTGCAATGCTTCCATTTCTTCCTTGTTCTAGCTTTTAAATCGTTCATAACTTAATCTCATCCTATCTGGCCACAACATCCCATTGCCCATTGTATCCCCCCTCCTAGTTTTTCATTGTATGTAAAACTTTTGCTCTTCTTACATGACATTTGCTTTCATTACTTCCAGATATTCGTCTACCTATCAAGAGCCTTCTCTTTCCCCTAACTGACAAATACCTACACAACCTTCAAGAACAGCTCACAAAAGGAAGCTTCCCAAACTACCCCAGGCAGAAACAGTCATCCCTTCCACTTGTCCATCTGTACAGCCATATAATATTATGCATATTGGGCACATACTAAAAATGGATGGAAATAAGCTCTTTAAATTGGGCTATTATGAACATTAAAAGTATGAACCATTACTCTGGATCATGAGAAAGAACACAGGCAGGCAAATCCTTTGGAAGGAGTTCAGTTTAGAAAGTATGGCTAAGAGGAGGTGACTTGCAGGGAACTGGACAGGATCGCCAATACAAGATGGCGCCGACATCCTGTCTTGTTGGAAATAAACAACTCCATATTTGGCTATGCCTTTGGGAGCTGCGTGTCCCCCGCTTCCTGCATGCACGGTGGTTTAGAGTCCTTGGGCCTATCCTGACTCAGTCTAGTGTCAGCTGATGGTGGCAACCAATCACAGGGCGACCCGTGTGCCTACTCCCTATATAAGCAGCTGCTTTAGTTTACCAAGAAGCACTCCATTAAAGCATCTTTCAGAAGGTGTTTTGATAGAAGCTATATTCTTCCCAGGTTGTGCCTACAGATGCAAGTAAATGAGAATAATGAAAATACAGGTTTTGATGGAAGGATCCCATGAGAAGGAGTCACATGATCAGCAGTCACAACACATGGGACCTGCTTCCACTGATGTACACGATTGTACCATGTGGTGATTAGAAAGAAAATGGTCCACAGAGGGAGCAGCACTAGGAGGAGGTGTGGCCTTGTTGGAGGAAGTATGTCACTGTGAAAGCAGGCTTTGTCTCATAGATGGTCAAACCACACCCAGTATCTCAAACCACTTCCTGTTGCCTGTGAGTCAAGATGCAGGACTTCCAGCTGCTTCTCTAGCACCATGTCTGCCGGCACATGACCATGTCCCCCATGATAATGGACTAAACCTCTGAAAATGTAAGCCACCCCAATTAAATGTTTTCTATTTAAGAGTTGCTATGGTCATGGTGTCTCTTCACAGCAATAGTAACCCTAACTTAGACATACTAACATTAAAATCTTCATTCAGATCTGGCAAGCAATTCTTATAAGACATGATTAAAACATCTACATTGCAAGAGGGAGATGGCTCAATGGGTAAAGCACTTGCTTTATAAGAGTGAGACTTTAGATTTGGAACCTCACAGCCCATGTAAAAATTGGGCACGGTAACAAACATCTGAACTTCCAGAACTGCTATGGCAAAATGTGAGACAGTTACAGGAGAATTCCAGGAAGCTAATGGGCCAGGCAGTCTATCATCAGCAATGGCAAACCACAAGAGATGCCTGTCTCAAACAAGTGGAAGGCAGAGCCCCTTGAAGCTAGGCTCAGGGACTTGCTTGTGGGAGAAACAAATGCAGCACCTAGTAGTTACAAGACACTATCCTACACCCTCTCTCTATTCAAAGCCTTGAATCCTAATCAAATCAAATTAAATATTGTCACAATGGGCCAAATCCTTGTCTGTGTCAACAGTTTCCCTCAATTATCTTCCTGTATCATTCTTTTTAAATTTTATTTTGTTGTTTTGGTTTCAGGTTTAGTTTGCTTTGGGTTTGTGGGTTTTAGAAATGGCTCTCTTTGTAGTCCAGGCTAATCTCAGACAAACTAGTGTTCATCCTGCCTTGGACTTCTGAGATCTGGGATTACAGGCAGGTGTTACCATGCTTGGCTTTTCCCTGTTATTTCTAGAGGCTGCATAAGAACATTTTTAACTACAATGTGGTTTGAGTCAGGTACAAGCTATGCATGGATTTTACAGAAGTAAAATCAAAGAAGACTGGCTCTATTGGAAACTGTGACATTATAGTCAATACTAGTCCCCACGGTCCTTCTTGTGGGCTGGGCCTAGAGACCTGGAGCGACTGAGGATTATAAAGCTCATGGGAGTCTCCTTCTCAGAGTAGGCAGACATACTGGGCAGCACCAACTCTTGAAGAAGCATTTTAGACCACTGCTCAGAACACCTTAAATGCAAAACAGTGACTAGCACCAATTTTTTTTCCCAATAGTGTGACTTTCAAGAAATATTTTTCATGTTTTTGTGATCTCAGTAATGGATGACTATATACATTTAATTTCTAAATAAGATTTATCAGGTTAAGCCTTATATGGTCTTCTTTCATGAGAAATAAAAGACATTACTTTATATAGAAGAAATGGGACATAAGATGCACATAAGTCATATATTCATGATCAAAAGAGCAGAGCAGAAGGGGGAAGTTATGAGTAATAGTTCAGGGAAGCAAAAACAACAGAGAGATGATGGAGGAAGGTCATTGGCTAATAAAGGAACTGCCTTGGCCCATTTTATTGGTTAGAGGATAGGTGGGAGGAGTAAACAGAGCAGAATGCTGGGAGGAAGAGGAAGTGAGGTCAGACTACACAGCTCTCCTCTCGGGGGCAGACGCCGCAGAGAGACGCCATGCCCCACTCCCGGGATGAAGCTCCGACCCAGGATGGACTAGGCTAGAATCTCCCTGGTAAGCGCACCTTGGGGTGCTACACACAGATGATTAGAAATGGGCTAAATTAATATGTGAGAATTAGCCTAGAAGAGAATGGGCCAAGCAGTGATTAAATGAATACAGTTTCCGTGTAATTATTTCGGGCATAAGCTAGCCGAGCAGGCGGCTGGGGTGTTGGGGACGCAGCCCCACCGCGCCCCCATTACTACAGAGAGAAGCATTACTATAAAAAGGTTTGGAGTGTATGTAGTCAAGAAACAAGACTCAGAGGGTAAGGTATCTGGTAACAAGTATGAAAATCATGGTTTAGATTCATAGCCCCTTTGCAAAAGCTGGCATTGTCATCTGCAGCAGTAACCCTACCAATGGGGTGAGCAGAAACAGGTGGACTCCCAGAGTTTGCTGGCTAGGTAATATAGCCAAACAGTGAACTTCAAGTTCAGTGCGAAACCCTGTCCCAAACATAAAGTAGAGCTCATTAGAAGAAGGTGTCCCCGGTATCATCCTCTAGCCTATACACACACATGGGCAAATATGCATGCATACATATACCACACACATACACACAAAGTGGTAGCATAGTGCTACTGATGCTTACCATTTTTTTTGTTTTGGTATAAATCATTTGTTTATGGACTCTATCTTATTGTCAAAGACATTCTCCTATAGGAACCTTGGCTTAAATACTATTCAAAGATTGCATAATATAACAAAGTATGCATGAGTGTGTGCTGTAGAATAATGCTCTTGTACCATGGGAAGATTTGTCACTTGTGTTGGTGTACTAAAATGCTGAATGGCCAGTAGCCAGGAAGAAAGTATAGGTGGGATGACCAGACTAAGAGAATTCTGAGAAGAGGAAAAGCTTAGTCTGCAGTCGCCACCCAGATGCTAAGGAAGCAAGATGAAAATGCTGCACTGAGATAAGGTACAAAGACATGTGGCTAACATAGACAAAAAGTATGGATTAATTTCAAGAGCTAGTTAATAATAAGCCTGAGCTAATAGGTCAAATAATTTATAATTGCTATAAGCCTCTGTGTGTTTTGTTGGGACTGAACAGCTATGGGACCAGGTGGGACAGAAACTTCCTTAAAAAAGTGTGTGTGTGTGTGTGTGTGTGTGTGTGTGTTCATGTGAGTGTATATGTGCATGCATGTGGTCATGAGAAGTCCAAAGCCTCAATACTAGATGCTTTCTTGAATCACTATCTACCTAATTTCTAACGCCTCTTGCTGAACCTGGGGCTCCTTGATTTGGCTACGGTAGATGGCCAGAAAGCTCCTGGATTCTGTTCATCCCTCACTCCCAGTGCTAGAATTACAAAATCATACAGCTGCACTTGGTTTTATATAGCAGCTGAGCATCTGAAGCCAGGTCCTCATGTTTGTGTGGTAAATGCTATACCAGCTGAGCCAACCCCCAGATCCAGCCTCTAACATTTCAAGGATCCTGAGTACCTCTGCTCTTTATAACAGCACTGTCCTCCTCACCTATAAGTACCTCAAACAGATATGCTTTAGAGGTAATAGAAGTCTCATTGATCTGAATCCACCATGAGAAAGGGGGCATGAATGTCATCAAAATACAGAGCTGTTGTTATATCAGATTCCTGTCCCAAACCTCACACGAAATAGTACTGATGTCAAAATTACTCCAGATCTGTCATCTTTCAAACACCCAGGTTAAAAGTTATTCTGGAAAGCCAAACAAATAGTTGAAGTGAATTGGGGTCAGATAGAACCAAAACAATGATGACCAAATTCATATTGATGGTGTGGGTGCTTGTTTTCATTTGATTATTGATATTTATCTCTGTGATACTGGCAAAGCAATAATATGAACCAAATATTTTATCTTGTGGACTCCACAAAAGAAAGGGAGAAAGGGAAATTGGCTGCCTTGTAATTGTATTACTGTATTCAGAGGCGAAGATAAGAAGAGTACAAAATAAATGTTTTCAATGAGCAAAATAGTTACATAGAAAAGAATAAAATCAAAGAAAAACCCAGAAGAAGTAATGCATGTTGCTGAAACACATTCTATCATGAGCTACATCTATGGTATCTCACCTAATACTGAACAAAGATCCTTCAAGTCTTTTTTTTTTAATCTACTGATACTTTGAATTGTTAGAGTTGTAATCTCTATATCATTTTACATAAGGTACTTTTATAGTAGTAATCTTAATACTAAGATTACTTAATTTGGCACTGGATAATTTTATGTCAACTTGGCACAAGCTAGAGTCATTTGGATAGAGGAAACCTCAGTTGAAAAAAATGCCCCCACTAGATTGTCTTGTGGGCAAACCCATGGAACATTTTTATGATTGGTCCTTGATGTGGAAAGGCTCAGTTCCCTGGCCACCCCTGGGCTGGCTGTCCCTGGTGCTATAAGTAGGCAGGCTAAGCAAGCCATGCAGAACAAGCCAGTCAGTAGCATCCTCCAGGCCTTTGAATCAGTTTCTGCCTCCAGGATCCTGCTGTGAGGCACTGATCTCCTTCAATGATGGAAGCTTACAATCTGAGAGGAGGAACAATCTTTGAAAAGTTGTGGCAGTGGACACAGAGTCAGTGAGGAATTAAAAGAATGGCCTTGGCCTTGAGAAAACTTCACAAACAAGCATTCTGTGTCAGGAAAAGAGACCCTCATTAGTGATATCAATAACCTGTAAGGTTCAGGGGTGTCTATGGGATCCCTTCGGCCAATGGCTAAAAATGATGTAACCCATTCCTGCATTGGGGAATTTATTTGGTGGCATATGATGTCTAGCCACTTAATGTAATGTCCCCCATTACATTAAAACCCCATTTAAACCCCCTTTATATAGGCATATATCAGAGTAGGGAAAAGAATATGATCAAAATATATTTTATAAAATTTTCAAAGAACACACACGTATATGTACACATTTCCTTTTATCATGAGCCAGATAAGGAACCTAACTATTTCTCTTCTTCATAAGTGAGATAGGTGAGTGAGTTGGATACTTCCAAGCCCAGTTTCCCATCCTCCTCCTTTCTGAATGGCAGCTTTTATTAGTTTCCCATAATCCTACACTGTAGCTTGGATCTTAAATACTCACCCAAGGTCTACATTTTAAAGGCTTGATTACAGACTGGTGATGCTAAAAGGTATTAAGAAGTGGGCCCTCGTAGCTTGTGCTTGGACCACTGGGGGTGTGTTCTGGGGAAAGTATCCACCTGTCCTCGCTCTCTCCATTTCCCTGGCTAGGAAGTAAACAGTGTGAGCCATGCTCAACCTTGTATCTGTATCAGTTCGTTGTCCCCGATGCTTCTTCGATGCTTCTTCCAGTAACACACACATACACATTTAAGAGAATGTACTCAGATATCAAAGAGTCTCTTTACTACATCTCTAAGGAAATCTCCAATGACTCTGTTCAATGACTGGACTGTGGCCCACCTTCCAGAAAAGCCACGATCCATCAGCACAGAAGGAAAGCACTATGACAACCACGTGATACAGCAGCAGCAGCATGTTATCTGTATCGTGGCTTCCTGAAAGCCCTCACTCTCGCTATTATAAGGTTTATCAGGATCTGTACTCGGTTGTCCTGTCCAAAGGCTCCATCCAGCAGCAAGTTTCTACTGCCAATTAATTTCCAAAGGTTTGAAAGAACAATCTTTGTTTTTACATATATGTTTCTTCTGCCTCCCTTTTTCTATTAGCTAAGTGGGTAATAACTCTCTAAAATAAACAAAACATGGTTTAAAAGAGAAAAGTGGATTAATCAACTGTACTATTAACAAACACAATCACCATTTAATAGGCTTTAACTCTATCCAACTTTGCAATCACCCTGAAAAAATATTTACCGGCCCTGTTTGGAGACAAAAGCAAACCTGTCGGTTCTGTGCAATATTTAATAACCATTCATTATAAACATCTTGAATTTCCAAGGAGATGTTAAACTGAGGGCATTGGCCGTCAAAGCTACCACACTGCCATAGAAGAGGTGAAATTTGAGGCAATTGTGCAGTTACAATGGAGGTCAGTGTAGATAAGGCTAATCTACATTGTAGCAAAAACAGTCACTTCAGCTTCTAGGGTAAAAACTACTCTGTTATTATCTTATAATAATATAAATACATTACTAATATTATTGTAATAGGTTTTGAATTTTCTTTTCACCTTTAAATCAATTTCATCCAAGACTTAAGTTTTAAGAGCGATGATTTCATGCTTTAGGTCCATGAGAAGGGACAGTTGATTGAGATCATCTAATTAGAAAAGCAAGCCACTCCGGGGCCATTGAGGGATTTGAGGCCAAAGTTATAAATCTAACATATCTCGATCATCAGGAAAAATTATTGTTGGGCTGCATGCTTTACTATAACACCCCACAAGCCATTAAGGAACGTGAAGTTTGGGTGCTCGTGTTGCAGAAAGAGGCATATAGTTCTCATTTTAGAAGTATTTTGTCAGATTAATTTCTTTTCACTGATATTTAAATAAGTGAATATTGTACATTAATCAAATATTTTATCTGAGTGTTAGATAAATAAAATATTATCAGACTAGGATACAAATCGCGTTCTATTTGGATGAAGCTATCAGTGGTCTACAAAAGCTTTTTGCTCTCACTTCTCACATTAGAAAATTCTGTAAGGAAAATCATTGCCCAGTAGGCCAGTTCAGCAACCAAGGCTCCAACTCAGACAACAACCTAGTGTTTTCACACCTGGGTTTCATTTATCCATCTTTTTAGCCATTTACTGGGCATTAATATGGCCTATGATTTCACGAAAAAGATGTTAGAAAGTTTATAATATAAGTGTAAATCTACAATCATAACATGATTCAAAAGTCCTCTGCAGTTTTAGAACAAGTGAATCCTAATAATCTTAAATTTTAGTCTAGTAAATAAAATCCTACGCATGTACTGAGATATATGTGGAAATATCTTTGTGTTCTAAAACTATTTCTCCTGAATGAAAAATAGGAAAGCTTACAGTTCCCAGGAAAATCAGTAAACTCAAGAGGCCCAGGAAGCTCACGAGGTCCCTCCCAAAGGTGTACAACTAGTAAATACTTGTCGGAAAGGAAACTTTGTAGTGGTGCTGCCTGCAAGTCTTGCAGAAATTCTGGATGATGGAACGTCATTGAGTCAATGACATCATTGGACCTCTGCTGAGGTGGGCATTTTGGCCATGCAGCTAGCTGCCTTTCAGTCATCTCTGCTCTTGTGAGTCACCCTTTACTTATAAATAACCCAATACTCTCATTGGATTATCAATCTAGATTTGGTTGGGACTGTGTCTTTGGTCTCCGCTTTGTGCCTTATCAGGGATGATTAGGTGCCTGCTCACACATTCTCAGGAAACATCACAGAGCACTCAAGTATGCTAAACAATAGGTCTAGTGTGTACCTGACACATGGGTATGGGGAACGCACAAAATGGGGAGAATTCCCGCATTCTGTGAAGTCCCTTAGACAATCAGTTCATCTAAATAACTTCAACATGGTTTGTTAATCGTTCAGTTTCAGCTAGCAGAAAGAAAAAGCAATCAAAGCCAAATCAGAGAAAGCTAATGCATCCTGTGGATATGGCATTGACTGGTGGCTTTTCTTTTGCAGGGGCTGCTCTGATAATGTGACCATTTAGGGATTGCGCTCTTTCCAAGTTTTCCTACTTAACAACCCAGAAAGAACACAGCCTCCACTAAGTAATGAGTGGAAAGTTACGGAATGGAAGGTTTGAGGGAGCTGACTACGCACACACAAGCCCTTAGCAAGGGGCATTTCTCTCCCAGGAATCAGCCTGTGCCAGAAGCTTTCCTTCTGAAGCTTGGATGGTCACTTTGTGCTGTAAGATACAGGTCTCTGCTCCAATAGCACCAAGTACTAAAGAGAAGATTACAACATGCCTGGCAACCTAGGTCACACTTTCTCAGATTGCTGATATACTTTGGGATGAACTTAACTTTGGTGAGAAAAAATAAAAGTGGTTAAAAATAGGTGTCATGTCCATGATGCTCCTGGGGAGGGATGGGGTGGGGGTTACATCTTAAAATCTAAAACCTGGGCCAAAGAAATTGCTCAATTGCTAAAGTACTAGCCATCCAAGCATGAGAACCTAAGTTAGAGCTAAAGACCCTAATAAAAAGCGAGTAAACAACAACAAAAATGGTATCGTGTTTCATGACTAAGTTTCAGTCCTAGGGAGATAGAGACAGATGGAACTTTCTAGTCAAATAGCCTAGCCCAACCAGTAAGCCTCAGGTCCCATTGGGCATCCTGTCTCAAAAAAAAAGAGAGGGTGGTACCTGAGGAAAGATACCATAGGTTGTCCATGTCCTTATCCACGTATGAACAGACACACATACACATACACAAGTCTTTGCTTAACACCATTTATGTGTTAAAGGCTTGACCCCTCCTGTGATGCTATCAGAAGATGCTTTACATGGAAGAACAAAGTTAGGTACTGAGGCAGTCAAGGACCAAATCCTCGTATGGTACTGTGGCTTTGACTCTCATTCCGCTCATCACTCCCTGGCTCCCGTGAGGTAAGCAGCTTGATCTCCAACATACCCTTATTGGGTTGTGCTCCTTGCCACAGATCAAAAGCAATAAAGGCAGGCGTCCACTCACTGAAACACCAAAAGTGTCACTCAGTAGAAATGTTTTTCTCTTTCTAAGTGCATTTGTCCCATTTACACCAGCAGAAAGCTAATGTGATCCTTCAAAGGAAGTCAAAGGGGCTGAGGAGATGGTTCTGAGGGTGAAGGGCTTGCAGGGGAGACATAGGACCAGAGTTCAGAACCTGAACATGGGAAAAGCGCTGCTGTGTAGACACAGGACCAGAGTTCAGAGACTGGACACCCAAGTTAAATGGGAGTGGTGGCAGACACCTGAACTCTGTCTAGTTCTGGGAGAAAAAAAAACAAAAAACAAAAACAGAAGGCTCATTGGGGCTTGTTATCCAGCTAGTCTTGACCAATCAGTGAGCTGCAGGTTCATGGAGAGACCCTGTCTGAAAACTTAAGGAGGTCAACTAGAGAGGCAGACACCCAATATCTACCTCTGGTCTTTACCTATATTTGTGCTGATGTGAGTGCACACCTATCCATACATGTGTGGTGCACACACACACACACATTAAAAATTCCTATACACACATACATCATTACTAAACAAAACAGTTTTAAAAAATGCAAAAGATCAATAACTTCAAGGATATGTGCATTCATGTAACATTCTTTCTCTGGAAAGTTTGTGACACTGATGAATGTATTTGTTTTTTGTTTGTTTTGGTTTTTCTTCAATGTTGCAACAAAATACCTGATAAAAGTCACTCCTCGGTTTCATGGGAGAAGGGAGGTTTATTTTGGCGTAGGGTCTAAGGGTATACAAACATGATTTATGGATTTTATAACCACAAGCTTTCATATAACATTTCTACAGACACGGTTGATTGACCTGAGAAAACAGTGCGTATGTGGGTTTAGAGCTACGATTTCTGTGGTAAGCAGAAAATCCCCATCTTTGCTTCCTGTCCCCAGTACCGCATGCTGCTTTCTCCTAGATGAGCTGGGGGATCTTGACGACTGACCATAGAGTATGTAACTATGAAGTTCACATCCCCACCCTCCAAGGTCACACTCAACCAGGACACCTGTGCAAACTCTACGGAGAAGAGAGATGAGTGAGAAAATGCTTTTATGTTTCTGAGTCAATTCTAACCTAAAATTTATAGCATGCAGAATCGGAACCATCAAAAACGTAAATTGCTGTCAAGAGCTCTAATGTCCCACCGTTGGTAGCGGCAGCAGTTAGAGGACTTGCCAGTTACTGTACCGCAGGAATCATCAAGTAGAATCCAAGGCAGAACCCATCACAGCCCTGAGCTGTTTTCAAACACTGCATTTGTGCAACCACTTTGGAAATCAGTGTGGTGGTTTCTCAGGAAATTGGGAGTCAACCTACCTCAAGATTTAGCAATACCACTTCTGGGAATATACCCAAGAGATGCCCAATCATGCTACAAAACCATTTGTTCAACTATGTTCATAGCAGCATTATTTGTAATATCCAGAACCTGGAAACAACCTAGATGCCCCTCAATGGAAGAATGGATAAAGAAAGTGTAGAACATATACGCATTAGAGTAGTACTACTTAGCGGAAAAAAAATGACATCTTGAATTTTGTATACAAATGGATGGAAATAGAAAACACTATCCTGAGTGAGATAACCCAGACCCAAAAAGATGATATGGTATGTACTCACTCATTAGTGGACTATAGCTATAAACAAAGAACATTGAGCCTATAGTTCATGAGCCTAAAGAAAGCTATATAATAAGGTGAACCCAAAGAAAAACATATATAGATCCTCCTAGAAATTGGAAGCAGACAAGATCACTGGGCAAAAGTTGGGAGTGTGGGGGTGGGGGTGGGGGTGGGGTGGGAGGTAGGGGAGAGAGGGGAAAGAGAAGGGAGGAGGGAAGGATTGGGGAGAGCTTGGGGGAGTGGAAGGGTTGAGATGGAGGAAGGGTGGATATAGGAGCAGAGAAGAAGATATCTTAATTAAGGGAGCCATTTTAGGGTTGGCAAGAGACTTGGCTCTAGAGGGGATCCTAGGTGTCCACGGGGATGTCTCCACCTAGGTTCTTGGGCAGTAGAGGAGAGGGTGCCTGAACTGGCCTTTTCCCATTGTCACACTGATGAATATCTCGAACATCACCATAGAACCTTCGTTCGGTGAAGGATGGAAATAGAGGCAGAGACCCACATCAGAGCACTAAACTGAGCTCCCAAGGTCCAGTTGAACAGCGGGAGGGAGAAGATGAGCAAGAAGTCAAGACCACGAGGGGTTGGTCCACCCACTGAGACAGTGTGCCTGATCTAATGGGAGCTCACCAAATCCATCTGGACTGGGACTGAATGAGCATGTGATCAAACCAGACTTTCTGAATGTGGCTGACAATGGGGCTCACTGAGAAGCCATTGATAATGGCACTGGGACTTGTTTCTATTGCATGTACTGGCTTTTTGGGATCCAATCTGTTAGGATGCACAGCTTCCTAGGCCTGGATGGAGCAGAGAGGGCCTTGGACTTCCCACAGGGCAGGGTATCCTGACCTCTCTAAAGACTGGAGGGGGAAGGAGGATGGGGAGTGGGATAGCGGGAGGGGGATGGAAGGAGGGGAGGAAGTGGAAATTTTGAGTGGAAAAATAAAATTAAAAAAGAAAAAAAAGCACTCTTCCCTAAGGTTCTCTTTTTCTTTCCCTTCTCTGTCCACAAGGATAGTGCAGTGACAGGAGGCTTTGTGGGCCTGTGACAGATGTCTGCAAGCTACGTATGAACTCCTTTTGGTGAGCTTAAAGGGGAAAGCATTTTGCATATGTTTTAAGACTCCAATTCGCAGAACGTATGAGAAGGGAGATGATTGAGAAAACAGAAGGCATTCTCCTCTCCTGGCACCCATTAGCACCACTGGAGAGCATCTAAGAGGTTTAGCTTGTAACTGAAAGCAAATCCGAGAAGCAAGTAGGGAGTGACGAGTTACTTGCTATGCAGTGGTATGTGGAACTTTCCTGGCGCTCTTGGCATCGGCGACATTGCTCATTCTCACATGAGTAGTCTCCAGGGAAGAGCCAACCTCCAGAGGAAGCTAGGCAAATTTTATGAGTTAATACAAACCTCAAGGTTGCTTTGGAGTAGGAGGAAAGCATACCTCTGTTTCAGTGCCTGAACACCAGACACAGTAAGATGGGGACCTCAAGAATGCCAGAGGGACATTTAAGCATCAAAGCTAGGAGCATGCGGAGTCCTGTGTGGGAGGGAACTGCTAGGCTGGCAATAGAGTCAGACCTGCAAAGGCCACCCCTGGGATCAGCCTAAGGAGACAGAATCGTATTTAGCGATGGGATATACACAGTGGTTGGGGAGGGGAGAAACAAGAGCCACAATCCATCACATTAATATGGAATTGTATGGAGTGAGACGAGAGACTCATTTAACTAGAGAAGAGTAGATGAAGAGCAACATAAAAGTACCGGCTCTTTCTCAGGAAATATCCAAAATAATTGCTGGGCACTATTGTAATTAGTTTTCCCTCTGAAGCCAGAGCTAACTAATATCAGTGGAAGACAATCACTGCAGACACTTTATAAACAGAACCCTGGATCTCTTGGTGTTTACTTATCAAGAAGCATAGAAACAAGACAAAGTTGAAGTGGGCACCCTTGTCCCAGCCCCTTTTGTAATTCTGACTTTTAAAGAATAGTATGAGGAGGTGCCGAAGGAGCTGAAATAGTGAACCCTGAACACGATGCAGACAGAAGACAGAGATGCCACAGAGATTTGATCAGCAGCCAACAGATACCATCAGAGACAAGATTCAGAAAAGATAGAAGCTGCTTAGCACAGTGAAAAACTGGGTCATTGATTGAATGTCTTTGTTTATGTACTTACCTCAAGGATGGAGGGGAAAGTGTTTAGTTATTTCTGTGTCCTACTTTTAATATATTTATTTCGTCCTCACTACATGCAGGATGCTTTTAGTCACTTAGGGGACACAGAGAAATTTTGTAATTGACTGAGGATCGTAAGTTTGGGAGTACATCAGGGATCCACCAATAACAGAGACAGAAAGTCACAAGTTACATGTTGGGCCATCTCTGATCCCACATTTGGTACCTTCTGCATAATAGAAATTGAAGGCCTAGAAATTATGGCCAAAATATCAGCTATGAGGA
The DNA here is from genome assembly GCF_018167655.1 of Microtus oregoni. Classification (NCBI taxonomy): domain Eukaryota; kingdom Metazoa; phylum Chordata; class Mammalia; order Rodentia; family Cricetidae; genus Microtus; species Microtus oregoni. The sequence continues at coordinate 252,457 of NW_024544552.1, read as the reverse complement.
AAGGGTGCTCTATTTTGAAGCCTTTTGACATAAGGGAAAGATGGCACCCAATGGAGTGAGACAGCCCAGGACAGTCACTCTGGCCAAGTGTCAGTTCCCTCTCAGAAATGCACAGAAGGGAAGAGATGGTCCCCCATGGTCCCCCATGGTCTCCCAGACAAAGGAATCTAAAGTTGCTCTGCTCGTGTCTACTTACGACAGCCAATTGAAATGAGCACACCCACCGTAAAGTTGTAATAACAGAGAGAAATCAGGTGAAGGACTGACCTAATGCAGAGCCTATGAGAGAGATGGTTTCCTGGAAAAGCCAACTGTCACCAGGGTTTGTCTCTTAGCCTGCAGCAGACCAAAAGCTGCTGCTCAGAATGAAATGTTGGTGCTGCTAGAAGTCTCACTGCTGCTGGCAAAATGTTACAGGAGAATACATGAAAATGTAATAAGTGGTTTTTGAATCCAGACAATGTTCCATGCCGGGGCTATGTAGTGGAGGAGAGAAATATTCTTGATGTCTTAGCAGAGCAAAAATCATTAGAATACTACAGAATCATACCTAAGGCCATCACGTTGTCAATAGCAGGAAGCGGCAATAGTCTCAGAGAGACTAGGTTGAGATTCTGCCAGTTTTAGAACCTTTACTAAGTCACTTAGCTTTTTTGAATTGGGTTTCTGCCATCCCTCAGGGAACCTGGCAGACAAGAGTCTTCTATGAACTAGGTTCTGTCTATTCCATCTCAGCAGAAAAGAGGACTTGGGCAAGTCAGAACTCTTCCATCCAGTTATAGATAATTATGTAGTTCCCATCAAATCCCAAAGAACAATGGCATCATACTCCATCTGTCACATCTGGAGGGATCAGTCTCTTTCACTCGGAGACAAGATGTACCTCACTAAGCAACCGAGAGGAAGGAATGAAGTAAGGCACACAAAGCGTTCTGCACACACAATTCCCATCTCTTCAATGCTACAATGAATATGAATGTTTTCTGAGTGAGACAGTTCAAGCTGACAGATGACGGGGGCCCGCTGTCTCCAGGCAGGTATAAAGCACAGCTAAACTCAACGTTAATCATGACAGCTTGACGTTTATACTATAAGCCTGCCTTCTGATGTTCATTTTTTCTGTGAATAAGCAGACACCCTGGGGATGGGTAACTTGATTTCTTAATTAGCAAGCCTCTGAATTATCCTGTGCTGACCTAAGTAAAAGGACTATCATTCTAACAGCCAACCAAACTTCTCTTACAGCAGCAAGCACCACCAAGAACGTGCCATGGACATCTTTTGACAACTATACAAAGATTTCAGCCAGTAACCCTGACTCTTGAGGCATAGCCTCAGCAAGAGCTATTTGAAACCATTTGCACCAGACTTCTCATTACCATAGGGCTCTATGAACTCTAAATGACCCTGCAACCTTCTACACCTTTGCTAGAGAAGCAATTGCCTTGGTGGAGGAACTAATAAGAGTACTGCTAAGAAATGCAAGACTGTAACTGGCCCAACAAATAGCCATGATCTACCCAAACAAATGACTGGGATTGGTCCTAGAAAATGGCATCAACAGGTCAAGTCATTGTGGTTAATCCAGACACCCCCTTTCCAGCTACAAAAGCAGGCTGCCCACGCTCATTCAGTGAGCTGATTGGGAGACACTCCCCTGTGCTGTCTCCCTGAGTATTACAACATTAGGGCCAATAAAACTCTCTTTCAGGAGTGCTGGATGAGTTGGTAACATGAAGAGAGAAGTAAGAGAATAGTAGTGGCAGCAGCCACAGAGATGATAATTGGAGTTATCATATAATTGGTGATATTTTGGCAGCTTGCCAGCTGAAGCAGTATCAGAGGTCTCCACACAGGCGCTCTAGAGCTAAAACATCGATGGCCATCTCAGAGGTGGTCCTGGAAGCTTGTGCCCAGCTTCCAGTCACTGAAAACTCAACTGTAACTCAACTGTGGGGGCTATTGAAATTCAGTCTTCTAGACATGGAGGGAAGACAGATGGGGAAGGCTTGAAGATGTAATCTGTGCTTGGTATCAAAAGATCTACTTCAGGAAAAGATCACTATCAAGAATGAGTTTAGTTAGGTCATATGCAAAAGTTACCCTGCATGTAATAAAACTGATACCATGAATTCCATCAGAATTCCAGAAAGGAAGAAGGGGGGGAAAGAAAGAAAGAAAGAAAGAAAGAAAGAAAGAAAGAAAGAAAGAAGGGAAGGGAAGAAGGGAGGGAAGGAGGAAGAGAGGGAAGGAGGAAGGAAGGAAAGGTGGAAGGGGAGGAGAGAGGGAAAAAAGGAAGGAAAGAAAGAAAGAGAAAAGAAAAACACTGTAAACATTGGAACCCATGTAGAAATGTGATAACACATGAAGTAGGAAGATCCTACAGACCTCATCTTTATGACCATGGTGTGTGAGAAACACCAGAAAAGTAGCCTCTCTCAAGCATCTTCAGAATGAAGCACTCGATGTCATTACTGTCAGAAAACAGGTATTGATAACAGAACAGAAGGCAGTGAGTAGAAGTCGCCCATGAAAGCAGGTTACTTCTGGGTTGTAGAAGAAAAGGTGAGGCACCTCCATGCAAAGGAGGGGGGAATGCACCAGGAAGTAACAGATGTAACTTAGCAGATCACTGAATCATTGTGCAGTCAGAGATGGGAAGTGGTCTCGTTAACTAGTCAGCAAAGATGTGCATTCAGTGAAGTGTCCCACTAAGGATCCAAACTGCAAGGTGAAGTGACATCAAGAGGCATAAGAAACATAAATTACCTAACCAAGCCATTGAGGATAGTAGATAAGTTATATTCATTTGCTCACCTATTTATCAAAAACTCATCACCAAGAACATAACCACCTATAAGGTTGTTATTACAACCAATGTAAAAATTGGATAATTGAGTTATTATTTGAAGGAATCTCGAAGATAGATTAAACATAATGGAAGTTCAAAACACATATTATAACAAGATATTATGTTTGTCCACTGCAGAAAACAAAACAAAAACATCTGTTGATAGAGAACACAGCCTTTGGGCTAAACATGGCTAAGAAGAATGTAAACAGAATAGAGTCATTTTCTCAGAGGGCTGTGTACAAAAATAATAGAGTTAAATTTATCTTTGCATAACTCTTAATTCTTATATGAGTATATACAAAATTTGTATGTAATGTCCTATAGAATTTTTAGTGTTAACGTTTCCCTCAACAGAAACATCTTACAAAAGCACAGCATAATCTCATAAACAGTTTACTAACACTGATGCAGAAAAGCCGCAGACCGTGTCCATCAAGATGAAGACCTCACTCTGCCCTGCCATAGCCACTTTCTGACTTTCTTTTCTTGCCTGACAATTTTCTTGACTCCTACAAATCACAACCGCATTAGTTTAATTTCATCATTTCAAGAACTGTTTGTGAATAACATCATGTAATGTGTGGAATCTGAGAGCTGGCTGCTTCCACTTAGTGTGACTCTCTGGAGAGCCATTGGCACTGTTGAGTATATCAGTCACTCAGTCTTCCACTGTATGGATATACCGCAGCTTACTATTTTACCCAATTTGAGGTTGTTATGAATAAAGCTACCATAACAAATTAAGAGATGGTTCCATAATAGCCGTCATGAGAAAAACAGAAGCAGACAGTAATTAAAAAGAAAACAGCTGACAGATTCTATAGACATTAAATAGTAACAGTGGGATATTGTCAACAGCCCTGTGCCAACATATTACAAAATTTATATAAAATAAATAAACTTCTAGAAAAACACAAGCCTAGCTAACTTGAGTATATATAAATGAGTAATTATGTATGTAGAAAATCTAAATTTATAATTTGAAGTCTTTTTAATAGAAGTAAACCAAATAGTTTCATTGATAAACATCATCAAACACACAAGAAATAAGCTAGGATCAATATAATATAAGAATTTTCAGGAAACAGAAAAATAAAAAATATGGGGCCTGCTCTCGCTCTTTTTGTGAGACTAGCATTATCTTCCTAGCAAAATTGACAGGGACTTAACCATGGAAATCAGAGACAATCAATTTATAAAATACAGATACAATAGCACTGAAAACTTATGATAACCAAACTCACCAATACAGAAAAAGTACAATGCATCAAAAACTAGTTTGTATTTGTTCTCTGCAAAGACGGAAAGTGAAGCTCAGCATGTACAACTGATTAATGCAACTCACAATGTGATGAAAAAGAAAGAAACGCCTCCATAAAACTATCTGTTAAAATCAACATTTATTCAAGATTTTAAAACTCACAAACCAAAATTAAGAGATGCATTTCTGTGTTTAAGTATTACCCATTTTCAGCCACCAGCAGAGGGGTGGAAGGAGGACATATTCTGACTACCCTGTGAGTGAAGTGGCCAACCTCACAGTGTTTGAGACCAATTCTGGCTATCCTCTGAGTGACTTGGCTAACCTTATAGAGTTTGTGTTGAGCTAAAGGTAACTTTGTGACAACCTTCCAAATCTTTCTAAATAAACCTAGCACAAATGAATCAACACATATTGACTAGGACCATCAGGTTGTTCTTCAGTGACAGGGTCTTAAGGGGAAGGATGGAGATCAGAAAATAATGAGGACTGGAAACTTGGGACCTGGAGATCTTGTGCAAGCCAATGACTTGCGCCAAGGAAATTGTAAGAAGTACAGCATCTTATACACAATTTACAAAGAGGAAAAAGGATGGGACAGAGCCAATAGAAAGTCGTCATTCAATGGGACAAAATCAACAGGAAGCTAATAAAGGAATGTTGCATAATGGGGAATACAGTCTATCTCAAGCTCCCCACAAACCAAGCACACAGCAGTCTCTCAAGGGGGAAATGTCACCTTCCCTGGAACTAAAAACTTAATTCTTTCTATGTCCCAGCTCCAGTCCCAAGATGGACCTGCCCCAGTCTGCCTCTGGACAAGACACAGAACTAGGTTCCCTTCATACTTTCATTTTTTCCTCTAAGGAAGCCTTAGATCAAGTTGGACCTCAACAATAGATCAATAAAACAGCAATCTGAAGCTATTGGTGCTTCCTGCTAGTAGTTCCCATTTTATTTTCAATATATTGTTCTCAACAGAGTAATCACTTGAGGTACTCAGCTGTTGGAACTGTCTCATTGATTTTCCCTGCCATTGTGACTGAATGACTAACAGACGCAACTTAAAGGAATGAAGGTTTATTTTGCTCACAGTTTTAGAGAATCACAGTGCCTCAGGGCTGGGAAGGTAGAGCAGGGCAGCTGGGCGAGCTGTGGTGGGCCCACAAGACAGCTGTTTGCACACATCACAGGAGCCTGGACTCAGTGTCTCCATTCCCTGCCTCACCTCCCAGTGCTGAAATTCAAGTTTGCACCATCATGCTCAGCTTGAAGTGCATATTCTTAAGAACCTTTAGCAATCAGGAATCTGCAACATTTGCTTAGATACTAAAGGGAATGAAATGGGTTGGAGGTTATTGTTAGATGGTACTACGAACCTGAACTCTTGGCCACTGGAGTCCCGTCCAGTTACCAATGGTTGTTTTGTTTGGCAGATAGTGACTAGCTGGACGTTGTCTCTAATACACGCTTTCAACCTGCTTCAGTTTTAAATATTATGTGACAGAGAAGTCATAAAACGATTGTTGTTTTGCTTCTTCTATAGAGACCATCTTTAAATTTCAGGCTTCTGTGATTATTTTAAAATACACTTCATTTTCACACTTAAATAAAATGTCAATTTACCAGTAACAGCAAATATTTTTGAAAAACATTTCCACTAAAAGGAGCCCATATGAAATTCCTTGAATGGATGCGTTCTTTTGTGCCCGTCTTCATACACTAAAGAGTTAGACACTTTGTATGAACATCAAGGAAAGCCAAAGCAGCCTTGCTGCTTAAAAAGAGAAATTCTACAAGTTCAGGGTTCCGCATTCCCCTTTTCCATTCCTGCCGTCCAAATATGAGGAAACTGGCCCTATCTGACATCAGAATTTAAAACACGGTAGCATGCCTACTCTTACATAATGGGTGCTAGGTCAGATGGGGACAATTTTTAGCTCTAATTGCTTAAGAAGTGAAATGAGAAAATGCAAATCACCAAAAGAAAACAGGACTTTGCATCCAGAAGAGGACTATGAGAATGAAAATAGTAGAAAGTGTATGCCATGTTTCTATGATTCCAAGGCCTCATGGATCATGAATATAATCATAATCATTCTGTTCTCACACAAAGGGGTCAGAATCCAGGCTCTACTGCCTCCTAGTGATGACACCTTATGAAGATCATGCACCGTGTCTAAGATTCAGATCTGTGAAATGTGGGTGAAAGAAATGTCTGTCTCCTCAGTCTGGGTGAAGACGAAATACAATTATACTAGGAAATATCACTTAGCACATAAATATCCAAAAAATATATGGGTTTTATTTGAAATTACTAAAAGCAACTCTAAAGCCTTTGTTCTTCAGTTAGGGGACCCACATGACTCAAGTATAAATAATAACACCCTAAACCTAAGTTATAAGGTGATGTGGAACTGAAAATTAAAATGAGAGTCACATAACCAATTATCCATTTCTTTCTTTTCCTTCTTTTCATGTGGTGTGTGTGTGTGTGTGTGTGTGTGTGTGTGTGTGTGTGTTTGCCTAACACTGATTCTGGCTATCTTCCTCAATGATTCTTCCACTTTATTCTCTTGAGGCAAGGGCTCTTAATCAAACCCAGACTCCCTGATACTGCTAATCTCACTAGTCACCTTGCTTCAGGGATATCATCCCTCCTCTATCTGTGTCCTGAATTACACAGGCCAAGCAGCACTTACATAATTTACACAGATCTGAACTCCAGTCCTCATGCACAAACACTCATTGAATTTTTGGGTTTTCTCCCTGGTCCTGAGGAGTGACTTTAACACTCCACTGCCTGGCTCCAGGAAGTTTACTCTAATATTATTCCCCAGCTCTACAGACTTACCTTAACTCTCTGCTTGCACCCATTCCACAGGTCTCCCTACTCTTCATCTTTACTTTGAACTAGAAAGTTCTCCTTGATTCCCATGAGCGAGCGTACAAATGCTTCTGTCGTCAGTGCACATCTCAGTGGGTTTTCACAAACTTAACACACCCAAGTGAGTGACATCACACTGGTCTTCCCACCACTGAATGACTTGAGAGGTTTTTTCAGGAGTGCAAATCTAGCTGGACAATGCAGCGTCCACTTCTGCTTCTAACGAGGACGCTCTGGCTGGCTTTCCCACACACTCTGGGAAAGTGTTTCTTATATGAAAGTTAGAAGCATCTTACCTACTTTTGTTCCAGAGCACCGTGTGGGAACAATACTGCAAGCCACAGCGGATGCTGATTTTTCCTCCAGCCTCTTTCCTTCGGCTTCTGTGATTCTGGACCTTTCTGAACTCCATCCAAAAATCCCTTCAGAGTGCTGTTCAGCTCACTTTCTGTCAGTAGCCTGAATTCAGGATTTCCTAAATCCCCATCAGGACTCCAGCTCTCCTTTCACACTTTCTCATTCAGCCCTCCCCTGGTCCGTTCCATTCCCATGTGTCAACAGCATGATTCAGCCCACTAGAAGAGGTGCTCATCTTTCCTCCCAAAGCCTTCTCCCTACGCTATGGTTTCTATTTTGCTTGTATCACTCAGTTACCCATGTAAGAAATCTTTAAGATTTCCTTGCCCTATTTGCCAAATCTCACTAATTCTTGCACTACCGTGGCCTTGTCAGATGGTGGCTGTCCCTGTGTGGATGATCCGACATGGAGATAGCATGAGAAAGATGCCCAGGAACCTGCCCATTAGACTTCTTTCCAGAGGTGTCACCACCAAACAGCTGCACACAAATTACGTTATTGCCTTACTAGCAACTCTCTGTGCTTACAACTCTACCAACCCAGACTTTCCCATCCATCTCTGGCTCCTGCATAGTCACTAAAATGGCATGTAGCCTTCAGGGAAGCTTGAATTTTTTTCTCTGATCCTCACAACGACGATGAATTATTTCTTCACTTCAGAGGCAACAACTCTAAAAACATACATAAATAAGAACTTAAAAGCTAAAACCACTCTGCCAAGCATTCTAAATCATTTTTACACACCATGATTCATTCCATCCTTGTTGATGTAATCCCCATGGCAACGTCATATTTTGGAGACGTATGGGCAACTTCTGACTAAGTGATTCATCTTAGGTCTTTACTGCTGCATGAAAGCCAGGATCCAAATCTAGCACTCTGAAATTCGAATGTCAAACTTTTAATGTTTTGCTAAGTATGTAGTTAGTTGTTTATACATTTCTCCGTCAGAATGCTGTAAGCTTTTAGGAAGCTAAGAATAACTCCAAACTCTTATCCCTGCAAACATGCACATGCTTATATGATACACACTAGATATGTCACACACATACACACGTGAGTGCATGTACACGCCCACATACACCTACTTTTGTGACTTTCACAACAATTTGTCAGTGAATAAGGGTAGATAATATATACAGGCATACTAAGATTCATGAAAAATGTACATGATGGTATTATTATAAATATAAATACCAAAAAAGCAACTCTGTTGCTGTTCCTGTGAAATTTCCAAGCACAGAAGACAACAACATGACATCAGTGGCCGAATTTAGCAGTCTAGAAGAAGCTCACCAGTGAGACAAAGATAAATTTATGTAACCAAGAGGAATCCAGCCCAGAAAGGGTCCATCCTCAATTGCTTGGCTCTGACCACGTGGCAGTTGATCACAGCCTAGAAGATTATCTTTGACAGGTGCTATTGCTCTGTCAAATCTAGACATCTTTCCTCTCTGACTGGCCTTTTTCCCAAAAGGGGGCACCAGCATTTCTGGCTTCCTTAGCCATTAAGAAGCCCTTTGGCTCCTGCGTCTAGCCAGGACTGCTGAGGTTCTGTCGTATCATTGAGATTCCATTAGCCACAGAAGTCTCCTGCAACATCCTTTCCACAGACATTTTTCTGCTTATTCCAATCAAAGGAAGATAGTGGCTTAAAGTCAAGAAGCCTATCCTCTCCAAGTCATGGTGATCACCGAGCAGTGGCCTAACCTCCACAGTTCTGTTTATTTTCAATTTAATATATATAGCCCCTCTATTTCTATTTATCCATTCAATGCTGGAGGGTGTATTTCTGGACAACAAAGGCATATGATGGTGTCCTTATTAGGTGGATCCTAATCCTCAGGGAATCTAAAATTCTTTGAGGTTTTGTTGTAGGAAACCAAAGGATATAACACATGTGTTCTAGACAAGGCAGGTCATTGAAAGCAGTCAACAGCTACCTTCCTGAAACATTGTCAAGCAATCAAAGTGAAGAGGAGACTCCACTGCACCTCAAACAACCAACAATTAATACAGAATCAGCGATAAATATTACCCAAAGTCAATATATTGTGTTTTCTCTTTTGTTACACTAGATGCTAATGGGGGAGGAAAATTGTCCAAATACCCTAAGATGGTATATAATACTCAGACAATCATGGGATGGAAACAGATGTGTTTTAGAAATAGCACAAAGAAAAGAGCTCAAGAATCACAGTCAAAACACACAAAAAGAAGGTAAACAATTCTGCAAAAAAGTATCCCAGAGAAAGTTGGAGAAAAAGAGGCCAAATGCAAGATAGTCTGTTCTTCATTTTCCTATTAGCCACAGGGATGGGTGCAAGTGGGTGTGGCTCTCAAACCTTTCTAAATATATCATGAGTTTATCACAAATATTGTGTGAGCAGTGTATAATCTTCTTAGTGAATAGAGAAGATGTTCACTTTGCAAAAAAATAATAATTCAACTAACGGTAGCATTGTTTTACCTTCGCTTTAGAAAGCAAATATCTGTGATGTCTGCCAATTTAGAGCAGAAATATTTAAAAAACAAAAGAATCTAATGGAGAGTACTCTCTGTAAAGCTCAGCGAGATGTATCAACAAAAGGGAAGAGAGTATTGTCTCAATTGTCACTTTGTTGTTTCTGCTCCCTTGCTGTTCCTCACAGAAACAGAATGAATGCTTAAAAGCAATGGTAATGATTGCAAACTCCAGTTGCCACTAATGCTTTGAATAGGCTCTTTTATAGAGCAGCAAAAAAGTGAGCCGCAAGCTAGACGACATAATTAGAGGATCGGAGATGAAATACTCTGTTGGATGACTTTAAATACCTTGTCTTAAAAATCCACATTCGAGTATTGTTGTGATGTAGATCTTAAATGCCCTCCAAAGCTACATGCATTGAAAGCGTGTTTCCCAACATTAGCACTATTAGATGGTGGTGAGAACTCTAGGAGGTAGGAGCTAGCCGAAGGGCGTAGGTACTTGGGGTTGCACTCTTGCTTTGCAGGATAGAGTCTCCCCCTTTCTGCATTCAGGCCACCTGAAGATGAACAGCTTTGCCCCACCAAACCCTTCCCATCAGGTTCTTCTTTGCCGTGTCCCAAAATCAACAGAGCCAAGCAATCACAATTAAACCTCTCCAACTTTGAACCAAAATGATTGTGTCCTTCTTTGTATGTTTATCTAGGCTATAAGAAAACCAACACAACCAGAGGGTGGGGGTGCACACCCTTGATCCCAGCACTTGGGAGGCAGAGGCAGGTGGATCTGTGAGTTCAAGGTCAGCCTGGTCTACAAGAACTAGTTCCAGGATAGCTAGGACTGTTACACAGAGAAATCGTGTCTCCAAAAACAAAAACAAAAACAAATATAAGTATCTGCTTATCAGAACCACTGAGTGTAAAATATCATACACAAAAATATGCCATGACATACACACCTATTATACACACATGGCAGGGCACAAGAGGGATAATCAGTCATCCGTTAAAGCTAGTTGAATCATTCTGCTCTATGATTTATAGTGAAATTTATGGGTTAATAGTAAGATCCTAAAGTCATTCAGCCATTACTTTCCAGTTATTTTCTGATTCTTAGATTAGTAACTAGTAAAGAAAAAGAGTCAGTGTTTGTAGTATTTTCATGGTTGCTCTTTCTCACTTGGGAGTGTTTGTAGTATTTTCATGGTTGCTCTTTCTCACTTGGGAGAAGCCTGTACTACTACAGAGATCCAAGTGTTGAGAGAGTAAAGACGCCAAGAACCCTCAGAATGAAGTCAGGGAAACTGACAACAACTAACCCGGATGCATGGACCTTTGAAGAACCCAACTCATGATGGCTTCATTCCTTTTCCCAAGGTGTTTGCTGGTTTCCGATGGCTGTCTGTAACTGAGAAACTTCTTCCCTTGGCTTCCAAAGCTGTGCCTCACAGAAATCCCATCTGTGTGCTCTGTATGTCCCACTCCCTTCCTTGCCACTCTCTTTTATACCTACCGTGCCTCCTCCATTCCACACCCACCCACATTCCTCCACTAGGGATTTGGTTCTCTGTCACATTGTTTGGAGCTCCCTTCATACTCCCCTCTGCAGGTCAATCTAATGTCACAGCCCATTGACCCTAACAATCCAGACACTTTACACAAGTCAATCTGAATTCCCACCATAGAATTTAATGTCTTGGACGACTCTCTTGGCCTTCCTTCCCTCACTTCCCTCCTACTCTCTCGTTCTTTACCTCTTTTAAAGATCGGGAATCATGGGCTCTTTGTTCACAGCTATGTGAAAATAAAAACAACTTAAAAGTGTTGTTGTGGGGGCCAGGGAGATGGCTCAACAGTTAGGGTCATGTTCTGTTCTTGCAGAGGACCAGAGTTTGGTTTCTAGAACCCATGTTGAGTCATACACAACTGCCTGGGACTCCAGTTACAGAGGATCGGATGCCCTCTTCTGGACTCCATTGGTACCTCCCTCACACATATGCATATACTTAAAAATAAATATAAGTATATGCTTATTAAAAGTTGCTAAAATACATAGTTTCTATGCTGATGCCCTTAAAACAGCTACCAAATCTGATTATTCATTCAGTCAATAGCTGCCAAACACCGGCATTTTCAAGGCACTGGAAATGAGACAGATAAGGTCACTCCCTGTCTTTGAGCTGCCAATCAAGAGCTGAGGGCAATACAGAACAAACAATACAGATAAGAGCAGTGAAGGCTATGACAACTGCTCAGAATGAAATGGGAAAGGTGGTAGCAAAGAGAGTTAGGACGGCTTGCTCAAAAAGTGGTTCATTAGCCAAGGCACCAAACAAGAAATTGATACTTCCAGATAAAATGCTAGATATTTCTTTCTTTTTTTTTTTATTCCCCCAAGACCTTGGACACATTCAGAAGCAGCCATCCATAGACAACAAGCAAACAGGAAGTTCACTGAGCTACTGCCCCTGGAGGTGTGATGGGGGAAAATGGTACAACCAATGCTTAAGATTAAGAAAGATGGAATATATTTGCTTTCCTTGTTTAGGAGAGAGTCAAAACACTTACTTCTCTGATGGAGGAAGGTCATTGGCTAATAAAGAAACTGCCTCACCCCATTTGATAGGCCAGCCTTTAGGTGGGTGGAGTAAACAGAACAGAATGCTGGGAGGAAGAGGAAGTGAGTTCATACTCCTTAGCTCTGCTCTCTGGGGCAGACATGATGAAGCTCCGACCCAGGATGGACGTAGGCTAGAATCTTCCCGGTAAGCACACCTCGGGGTGCTACACACATTATTAGAAATGGGCTAGTCCAGGTGCAAGAGTTAGCTGAGAAGAGGCTAGATATAATGGGCCAAGCAGTGTTTAAATGAATACAGTTTGTGTGTTGTTATTTCGGGGTATAAGCTAGCCAGGCGGCCAGGAGCCAGGCTGTGAGAAGAGACCCGCAGCTCCTACTACACTTCTCTGTCTTTTCTTTTCACTGAAACAGAAAGGGAAGAAATTATTTCAGTGGGCAGATCATGCAATCTCTCTGATTTGGCTTCAGTCCTGTACCATGTACTTCATGCCCGTGTCCAAACCTGGCCTGATCACAGGGATGAAAGACCAGGATGGACTTGTGATACCCATGGTTCAGGAGGCACCGAGGAACTCAACCAGGATTCTAACTGGAAAAGAAAAGAAAATAAAAGGTGCCCAACTCGGCCTGCCATGCTGTTATGCTATCTACCCAACGGAGTGACCCTCCTCCCAGCTCTGTCTCAGGTTTGTCACCGCAATAACAAGAGGCACCTCCCAGAGTTTGTTCATTTAACTTTTTGTCCTTTCTAGTCAGCTCTGTACCTCTGCAGTTACCTCTGCCATAACAGAGAGTAGTACTGCAAAAGCAGGAACAAGGTTTCCATCCTCAACACAACTTCCGCCATAACAGAGAATAGGACCACAAAAGCAGGAACAAGGTTTCCCTCCTTGAAAATACAAAAACTGTTGGAGAACCAGTCATTCTCTTCTTTATACATTCTAGATGAGTGCTCTACCACTTAGCTGCAGCCTAGGCCTGTTTACATTTGAACTAAGTTACCTACGCTGGGTTTAAACTTCTCCTCCAGCTCAAGCAGCCCTTGGATTCAGGATCTCTACCCCCACACACACACCCTGACTCCTGAGTAAGCTGAGTTACTTTTGAATCTGTCTCTGAGGACTGGCAAACAAAAGTTATAAACCTTGAGATATCAAAACCTGAAACTCATAGACAGAGACCAACTGCAGTTAAGAGAGTTCTTGCTTGTTTTAAGCTCTTTTCTGATGTTGAGAGAATATGCAGAGGCCACAGGGGGGCCAGGAGAGTCTGAAATAGAAGCAAAGACCTTGCCAATGCTGTCTCCATACCCAGAATCTCTCTTCTCTAGAGTTTCCGTGCCAGGATGGGTGACAGTGGATTCCACGAGCTTCTTGCTAGGTGAGTTTCTACCTCCTTTGAAACAAATTATTCAATTGGTGCCAATCTAAAGAGGCATTTAAATTGTCTACTGCAGGTATAGTCAAGGAATTGTCCATCCCGACACTGAGACCTGCTGGAGCTCACAGCTGACAGGCTTAGTAGAGTGCAGAAACCCCAAACCTAGAGAGACACAGAGTATGTGTGCATGGTGAAAGTCTAACAAGATATTTAATAACCTAAATCTACTCTCAAAATGACAATAAAGCTCAAGGCTAATGCATGGAGACTCATGAGAGACCATCGTCCCAGTTAAGGTTTAGGGTTCTCACAGATCTTCATTAGCAGCAGCAGTCACAGGAGTGATGGCAGCAAACATTTGTTGAGCATTTACAGTGTCCTCGGTCTCATTCTAAACATTTAAAATATGCTTTGCTTGTTTGACTTTGTTTTGTTTCAATTTATTTTGTTTGACACAGGGAATCTCCATGTATCCTAGGCTGGTCTCAGGCTAAAGATTCTCTTCCTATTACCTCCTGGGTGCTGGGATTACAGATATGTACCATCTACCTGTTTAAATGTAATATTAATGCATACAATCTTGACAAGATTCATGAAGCACTTTATCAGCAGCCACATTCAACAGGGGGAAGAAATGGAGATACATGGATATAACCAAATGAATCAATGTGATATGATTGTCAAAAATATTAATATGACCTTAGCTACCGCTTGAGAACAGTGCGCAAGACAGTAATAGCAGAACAAGGCAGAGAGTAAGTCATCTCTCTTTTGTTTACATCAGACTGGACTGAGGTTTTTGTGTTCTTTGTTGTGGGCAAAATAAAGGCTGAAGGAAGCAGCTCAGACACCGAACTGTGCACTCCTTTGTAGAGAAGTAGGAAGTGGAAAAGATGGTGAGTTCAGGCCTCCAGAAGGAAAACAGAGAGGGCAGACAGCGTGTTTAAGTGGGAGGGGAGTTCAGAGGCCTGGAAGGATCAGAACAAGGCGCCCTGTGCCTTCATTTTGCCTTAACCTGCATAAATTACATGGCCAGCCCTGCAGTGCTGAGCAAAACTGCTCTGGAGGAGGGGAAAGGAAAAGCAGGGCCCCAAGAATGACACTCCTGGTCATCAGGGAGATGGCTGAAGCAGAATTTTAGGCACCTCGGCTGTCACTCAGACATGTTTCTGAGACTCCAAGAATCTCTTCCATTTGCTCATAGTCCCTTGCTTGCCAGTGTTGTCCTGGCTACATTTTGCCTTAACAGATAACCCCCCCCCCCCGAAACATAATCAATAGCCACAAGGACAGTTTTATGTGACATATCACAGACATGGCTTGTATCATCCACATCCCTCTCTACTGCTCTGAGAGTCACAGCTCCATTTATATGGTGATTTTTTTTTCTGAAGCCCATGAAAATCAGTCACCAAGAAAATGGGATCATCTGTGTGTTGGTGGCTTCAGTGCCGTAGCCACTGCCATTGGCTGACCAGCATTCTCAATTATCACCCCCCTGCAGGTAAAATGTACCTGAGAATAACCTTCAAACAAATGGTCCAGGTTATGAGGTGATGATGCTGACTCAGAACACATTTGGGGTGTTGTGTCATTTATCTATTAAAATGTTTCCAGAGGCTGAGGCCTCATTGACAGATAATGTCTTGTTTACAAGCCCGTCCTTGGGTATCAGACTCAGCAGCAGTGAAGCATCTGAAATGCCTTCTGCTCCAATCACTGCCTGATGTTCATTGCATACAAATCAGCGAAAATTCTGAATGCAAATCATCTTTAATCTTGGCTGAATCAGGCTGACAGAACTCATAGAAACATAAGCCAGAGAGAACAGGAGAGTTAGCCAAAGAAGGACGCCGATGTCAGAATGGTTCAGCCTCCCTCTCTCCATTCAGCATCCCACCTCCTGGCTCAGCATCACTCAGCATCACTTTCGCATCTTCAGGTTGGCCTGTTTTATTTCTGTTGCTATTACTGAGGCAGGGTCTCATATAGCCAAGGCTATCCCTACACGTGCTATAGTAGCTAAGGATGTCCTTGAACTTCTGATCCTCCCTCCATCCCCAAAGCACTATGACTTCAAACATGGCTACTGTACCTGGATGGGGATTAGTTCCAAGGCTTGGCACGTGGTAGGCACACACTGTCACAACTGAACTGTATTCCTAGTCCCTAGGTGTTCCTTTTGTTCTAGACTTCTAATTGTTGCCATAAAACCTGAAATATGCACTCCTGGTAAAAAGTTTTTAATTCATACACAAATATATAAAATTGTATGTGTTAACAAAGTACCATGTGATGTTTTGAAATACATTGTACATAATGTTCAAATCGAGCTGTAGCCTAACTATCTGTCACGTCTGTATGGTGGAAACTCTAAAGGTCCATCCTGAAATGTATGTTACTATTGCATACAGGTTTCCTACTGTGCACACCAGAAGGTCCGGCATGTTTCTAACCATAAAGTCTTTGACAAGTGTCTCCCATCCCCCCATAACCCGACTCTCTGCAGACTTCATGGCCATTCTGCTCTAAACTTCTGAAAGATCAGCATTTGGGGATTCCTCCTGAGAGCAAAATCACAAGGTACTTGTTCGTCTGTGCCTGGCTTATTTTACTAAAAGAAGGGCCGGCTGCTCCATCCATGTTGCCGTGAAGGACAGGATGTTTTCATAGATGAACACTATTCCAATGCACATACACGCAGCATCTTTTCTTCATCTCCTCATCTGATGCTAGGCACTTTTTCTCATTTCTTAACTGTGGCGAACAGAGCTGTAACGGCCAGTGACACAAACCTGTCTTTTCAACAGACTGACTTTCTTTCCCTTCCATATATTCAGAAGTGGAATTATTGGATATTTTTAATTTTAGAGGGATTCTCATCTTGTTTTCCACATGGCTAAGCTGATGATACATATTCTTACAACTAGTACATGCTATATAATCATTTGATATAAGAGCTGTTTCAGACTATAAACCATTTATAGGTTATGGCTATGGTCTAACAGTTATTTCTACCAGGGATATAAGCTATACAATACATTGTCATTAATCTATTGTAAACATCTGGTTGATTTCACATAATTAAAAAGTAAAGAAAAAGTCTTTAAGGAGGTATAAGAGAGGGCAGTGGGGGCAAACATGAGCCAGTGATTATATTTAGAAATGAATATGCCCCAATACCCATTATTTCCAGCAATTAATATTTGGTGTTTTTTAAAAGACTGCATTTAATCAATAAAAAAGTTAAACTACATAATAATAATGTCCTTTATTTGTCTTTTATCCCTAGTAAATCTGCCTCCATCTGGTAGAATTTCCCTCCAGGCGGAACTCCATTTGAGCATTTCTAGTACTACAGAGCTAAATTCTCTGTGTTTAATCTTCTGGAAGTGTTCCTCATTAGTCTTCATTTTAAGAATCATGTTATTATTTTTTAATATGGAACTTGAGGCTGCCGGTATGAAAAAGATCCCATCATTCCCCTGTCAGCTACTTGCACACTCTGCTCCAACAGACGTTTCCTTTGCATCTGGCTGACACTGAGACTTCCTTCTGGCATGTGGACTCCAGCAAACACTCTGAGGAACATTTTATTTTAAAAAACCAAAAATGATTCATTAACTATAATCTTCGATTTCTACATTTCTGTTTTAGACCAATTTCTGAAAATTTCTAAGACTCTCCAAATATATTTTTTCTTAACATGTCTCTTCTCCATGTCAAAGATGACGTGAATAGTGTCAGGTCACATGACCCTGAAGTCATAAGGAAGTTCTTTTCTATTTTAGACTTTGGGACTCACTTTAGATGATTTCTATAAATTTTTCACCAAATATCTTTCATCTTACCATAAAGTTTCTAAGATTTTAGCCATTATATTTTTCTGTACTTTTATCTTTTTATTTCAAGATTTTTTTAAAAAACCTTTTTTTCTTATTTTCTTGAAATTTCCAATCCCTTTACACATTTATTTGTCTTTTCTTCTGAACTCTCTTTGTGCTTCTAATAGCTGATTCAAACTAATTGTTGGATAGTTGCCACTGAAAGAACGTATCTAATTTATTTTACATTAGCTTTTCTTGATTCTGGCCAGTAATTTTGAACCACCCTAATATATTACACATTATATAGTCATATAACTGGGCTATTCATTGTAAAATTTTAGAGTCTTTTACCTTCTTTTGAAGATTCTTAAGTTTTATGTTGCAGCCAAATAAACTATTTAAAAGCAATGCTCACCATATTCAGAGCTCATACTTTTTAAAATGAAAATATGCTTACCTTAGCTACCCCTCCTAAGAGTAGGGTAAAATAATGAGTCGTAATATACATGTCACTATTATTACATCTTTCATTAGCTGGTAACTATACAAAAACCCAAAAGTCTTACATCTTCTAGGTTAGACGGACTTTTAAATCTTGTCTAAGAAAAGTAAAGCCCCCACAATGAGAGACTGTTAAAATCTCTCCGGTTGATGCCCACTGATTTTCAAGGATAAATCGTCATATGATTTATGAAGCTACAAAGCTCAGAGAAGCCAACACAAGACAAACAGAATTCAGAGATCTGACTTTAACCTCTATATAAGTTTGCTTGGGAGGAAAAACTCAATGTCCACAAAAAATAGAGGTGAGGACTTGGAATAGATTAGAAAATAGCTTTATTAATTAGACCAGTACCGGTGTTTGGCATCTCATGCAAAGAATAAGAACTTTAGCAAACACCAGAAGAAGAAAGAAAGCAGCTTCCAGATCAATCTCATAAATTCTAAAGATAAATGATTTGATAATGCATTACCATGATTAAGACTTTACATGGTGCTCATATCATGTTCAACCCAGTTGAGATTTAGAAACATGTACCCATCAACTAAAAAGCACCCTCCCACTAGAAATTCTATTTGTAAGATGAAGGATGTAGTTTTCTGAGGACAGGCCTCCCAGTGAAGGACACACACTATGTATCATGCCTTTATCCTAGGTTTATTCTCCATTCATCCTGTCAGACATGTATACCCCAAGCCTTGCTGTGCAGTACCAAAGTTCAAGTCCACATTGCTGGCCTTCTGGTCCAGAAAGAGCTTGGGGTACAAACAAACAGAACAAGACAGGGTTCTGGAAATTCAAATTAAACCATTTCTAAGGTGACGTTTTCACAGAGTATATGGTAGAATAGGTACTTAAAGCTGATGTGGCCATCTGGTCATCCTTAAAAATTATAATAGGGGCTGGAGAGAAGGATTGGTGGCTAAAAGAGAATATACTGCTTTTTCAAGGGACCCAAGTTCAGTTACAAGTTACCACATAGCGTGACTCGTGGTCACTTGTATCTCTAGCTCCAAGGAATCCAACATTTCTTGTCCCCCACAGGTAATATATATGATTACACACACACACACACACACACACACACACACACACACACACATCTTTAAAGAAAGAGAAATGGACACTGAGAAATCCAGTGCAGAGTCCTGAATCCAGCGATCCTGATGGCCGCTCCTAAGCGTTCAGTTATTATTTGACAGGGTAATTACTCTCGATTACCCGGGAGACATTTCACTGAGGTGGAAGTACAGAATAAGTATTTGTGACCCCAGAGTCCCTATGTTGCAGTCATAAACCCCCCCCCCCCCCCCCCCCAGTGACTCCAGTTGGAGGAAGGGCTCTTGGGGAGTAGTTAAGGATAAAGGAGGGCAGAGGGCAGAGCCCTGGTCCCAGGAGACCAGCGGCCTAATGAGGAGACACTCCAGAGAGCTGGAGCAGTCCTCACTTTTCCACAGACACAAGGGGAGGCCATGTGAGGACAGGGACGGAGCAGGGAGGCAGCCCTCACCGGAAAATGCACATTCCATCTTGTTGATCACGGGCTTCCTGCCTCCAGAATGGGGAGAAAATAAACGCCTGCTGTTAAGCAGTGGGCTTTTCTTTCCAGCAGCCCCAGCAGCCAAGTAGAGTTTAGGTCACTGAAGACCAGGAGTCCTGAGCAATCAGGGAAGTAAGGTGCGAAGAGAGACAGCCATTGTGACCTTGTCACACCAATTCACGCTGCCAGCACCCTTCCCTTCAATTAAATCCCAAGTGATTCCAAAGAGCCTCTAACAAGGGCAGCAGAGACTCCACTGAAACGGAAAATGCGCAGTGCCAACAAAGGCCGCTCACAGGCTCTTTCTCAACTTTCAGTTTTACCTTTTCAAATGTTTCTCTGGCAAAAATAAAGGTTCCAATTAAACCTAAAGGCCTGAGCGGTCACATGACTGGCTCTGATTAGTCACTTAACCATGCAGGCATTAAGACTAAAATAGCAACCAGACCCGTATCGAACCAGGCCATTCGAGACCATTTAAACTTGGCACAAGAAGCTAACAGCAAAAATGGCAATGGATGGCTCTCCACAAGAGGAGACAGTTTCAGGCAGTTTTTCTTTTTCTTTTCTTTCTTTCCTTTTTTTTTTTTTCATTTTGGTTTTTCAAGACAGGGTTTCTCTGCGTAGCTCGTGTAGACCAGGCTGGTCTTGAACTTACAGAGCTCTGCCCATCTCTGCCACTTAGTGCTGGGGTTAAAGGTGAGCATATGCCACCACCACCCAGCTCAGGCAGTTTTCTAATACTTAGGGTCCCCACTGCCATCATAGTTATCTACATCAGTCAGTTTTCTGGTGCTCTAGCAATGCTGGCCTTCAGAAAAAGAAATGGTTTTAGTCTAGGGTGACTTGCCCTCGCTGCGTGGGCCCATGCCTATACCATATACAACAGAGGGAAGAGGGTGTCTGTTTATGATGTAGCCAGAAAGGAAAGAGCCAGGAGAGAGCCTGAGGTTGCAGCTTCCCCTTCAATGACCTAACCTCTTTCCATTAGGCCCCTCCCCACCCCCCAATAGCACCACAGGTTGGAGACCAAGTTTTTCACACCGGGGCACCAGACTTACTTGAAGCAATGTTTCTAAATTGAGCCAAATTCTGGATCACCCAGAGGGATTAAGGCAATGGGTGACAAACCTTCAGCGGTCACATATCAGATATTTACATTCTAATCTATAACAGCACCAAAATTACCCCTAGCTTCAGGGTCACCACAACATGAGGAACTGTATATTAGGGGCCGCAGCCCCAGGAAGGTTGAGCATGGCTGGAATAAAGTCTAAAGTGCTTCTCTGAGTCTTTCTCTTTCTATCTGTGTTTCAGACTCCGGTAACCTAAGGTCAGGTTCCAGATTTTTAATTTCTGTCCTGTTGTCTGGGGCTAATGTTGTTTCTGGTCTTGGGAATGATGGTTGAGACCTCTGATTAGGACACTCAGGACAGGAGGTATGACTCACCACAAGAGTCATCTTCTGGTTCTTCTCCAGTTGGAGGGCTCCCCACTGTGTTTTACCTGTACAATCTACACTCAGCAGACACGAGGACATCCCGGCTTAGGTGCCACAAGCCCCCCATCCTCCATGCTGCCTCTACAGATGTAGCCTTCTGGGGGCCATTTATTTGAGTGACAGCTCTCTATAAAGTGCTGGCAGAAATCCTGGTCCAGGACCAGTACCGATCAGGAAGGATTAGGTGTCAACTGCACGGTATGACCTCATGACCTCCACCATCTTTACTTGTCAGGTTGAAAGCAGAGGCAGGAGGATAAGTGAGGTCCAGGTGTTTCAAACAGAAAGGAAAGCCTCTATCCACCATATGTACCTACTTAAAAAGCTTAGTGACTATGAAAAACTAAATTGTGAAAAAAAATCCTTCGTGTCTTATTCTTAATTTAGTAAAATCTCAAAAGCTCAGAATTGGGAATAATTCCAAAGAAGGTCAAAGAACATCTACTTTGGGCTTCACGGTAAAATAAAATAAAATAAAAAATTAAAAAAAAAATCCCCTAGACATTGAGTTGCTATTTATTCGACAGTCCACGCTCCCCTTACCTGACATGTGTGTGCTGCCACCGGAAGCCTCTGACTTCCACTCCCAGGAGAGTGGTTAATCTCCAACTCCACTGTAAATAGGAACCGCATTTCGACCTTTGGTAGTCTGTGTTTTACCGCTTGACTGCTATGTGGTCGGCTCCGTTCTGCCATGCTGCTCAGTGTTGAAGACCACATTTCAGCGTGATATTTGAATACACAATGAAACATATTGGCAGCTCTAAAGCTTAACTCCGGGAATAAAGGTTTAAAGAGGAAGCAACCCCTGCCCAGAAGAAACAACTCTAACCCAGTAAGATATTAGAGGCATAAGACTTATCACAGCATACATTTGCCTGACAGCCTTTTTCCCACCACAATAAAAAAAAAAAAAAAAAGAAACAAACACCAATGTTTGGGGTGGATTTCCAGGCAAAACAACGTTCATGAGGTTTTCCAAATGATCTTTTCTTTCCCTTCCTTTTTCTTTCCATTTCTTCCTCCTTCCCTCCTTCTCTCCTTCCCTCCCTCCCTCCTTCCCTCCCACCCTTCTTTCCTCTCTCTGGGTGGGGGCAGGGGGTGCAGTTATAGGGCAAGAGCTCTAACATTGTGAGTACCCTCCACCCTCCCTAGGAGATTCTAATGCTCATTCAGGGTAATTAAAAAACAAAAACAGCCTCCCCATAAAGGAAATTGTCTTTTCTCCACCCCTCTCCCATCCTTCATAGGAAACACTACCCTACCTGTGTTCTCGTTCTGTAAATTGGATACAG
Organism: Microtus oregoni; assembly: GCF_018167655.1. Lineage (NCBI taxonomy): Eukaryota > Metazoa > Chordata > Mammalia > Rodentia > Cricetidae > Microtus > Microtus oregoni. Next base: position 230,005 of record NW_024544552.1, on the reverse strand, counting down.
TTTCTAATCCCAGAATGTCTCTAGCCTGGGGGAATGGGAGACTCTTCACTACATGGCTGTACAGTCTTTAATATTATTAACACTGCCAATTCCCTTACGAGCACGTTCAGACTGGAGATTCAGTTTCAACACCCCAACACCCACACAAATTGGCAAGTGTGGCTCCTCATGCCCATAACCAAATGGGGAGCTGGGGGAGACAGGAGGATTACTGTGGCTTTCTGGCTACCAACTTTGATGGTAGGGTAGGGCTGTAAACTTCAGGTTCAGTGAGAAACCGTTTCAAGGAAATAAGCTGGAGGGCAATAGAGGGGGCACCCAATGTCCAGGTTTACATGGCCATGACATGTACACACACACACACACACACACACACACACACACACACACACGTATATACCCTGTGCCTATCACTCAAAATTTAGAAGCCCAAACCAAGTTCAACTTATGTACTACAAATAAATAAATTAATAAAAAGTCACAGAAGAAGAAGGAGGAGGAGGAAGAGGAGGAGGAGAAAGAGGAAGAGGAAGAGGAGAAGAAGAAGAAGAAGAAGAAGAAGAAGAAGAAGAAGAAGAAGAAGAAGAAGAAGAAGAAAATATAAAATGCCTGTAAGCCTCTCCCTTAAACTTTTTTCCTGTGGCCATTAGAAAACAGGCTCTCTCAGTGCTCAGGTACTGAGCAACACTCTTGGTGCTTTTGTCTGCCTGCCTTTTGTTTAATTTTGGGACCCTGAGCTCAAAGGATCCTCTTGTCTCTGGCTAGGAAAAGCTGGGAGTGGAAGCATTTCTGGAGCAGATGTGGTGGGGCCTAGTAGACACTCCACAGCCTGGGTCCTCTCTTGGGCTCGTATCTAAGTATGGTTTACAGTGTCTGTCCTTTATTGGGGAGAGTGAGTTATCTGCTGGGTCTACTTGGTGGAATATGGAGGTACAAAGGTCACATCCAGGTCCACTTGGTAAAATCTACTCATTCATGTTTGTAGGGACTCATTTTATCTGTCAGCTTGGCCAGGCTACACTTCCACATCCAGGTCAATCATCATCTAGGGTGTTTCCCTGAGGGTGTTCTTAGGTTTGATTGACACTGACCCAAAGGAGTGGTAGGCTTTGGGTAAAGCAGATTACTCTCTGGTATTTGGGCCAATCTAATGCAATGGAATAAAAACATGATTTCTCACAAACAGGAAAGATTGGGGAGACAGGGGAAATCTGGATTTGAACTATACTATCAGCTTTACTCTGCATCTCTGAACTTTTATCCCATCTTGTCACAAAAGTATCTCTCTGGTTCCCTTTCTGGTCTCTCTTTAGATACACACACACACACACACACACACACACACATACACACACACACACACAGAGAGAGAGAGAGAGAGAGAGAGAGAGAGAGAGAGAGAGATACAGAGACAGAAACAAAGACAGAGACAGAGAGATACTTTGTGCACTACAGGAAGACTCTGAATTATTCTATTTCTCTGAAAATGCTAAGAACAATTGCTTAGGAAAAATTATAAAAATTAGCAACATAAAATGAGAACCCACCTCCCAACCAAGAACATGCACACTGGATTTGTCCTGAGTGCTAAATAACCTGCAGTTGAATTAAGTTATGGAAAGCTATTGAGATTTGTTAATTAGTTGGTTGTAGCCACTGACTTGTATATATATTCGCATGCTTGGAAGTGCTTGACCACTGAGCTACATGCTCAGCCCATGAGCTTTACATAAAGTGACTAACAGAGCCTATGCTGCATTAAATGACATTGACATGCCCTTTGAAAGCACAGCTCTACACAATGGTTCTCAGGTTTTGCCTGAGAACACCAATGGAATAAAATGAAACATCACTCATAAGGTTAATGGTTCCACCAGGCAATGGTAGTGCACACCTTTAATCCTAGTACTCTGCAGAGGCAGGCAGATCTCAATGAGTTCAAGGCTAGCCTGAGATATAGAGTGAGTGTCAGGACAGCCAATGCTACACAGAGAAATCATATCTCAAAAAACAAAACAAAACAATCAAACAACCAAAAACCAAAACAAGACAAAATGATGGTTCCATTGAGTTCTAAAGTATAGCCTGGTCACTAAAATTTCTAAATGTTCTCCAGGTTACTCTAATATGCAGATCTGTTGAAAAACCATTGGCCTAAAGAACAGGGACCAGACATAAGAACTAATAAAGAAGATAAGTCAACAGTTGCCTATAGATAAATATATGAATGACCTATATGAATGACCAGCATGGTATGCATTTACCAAATCAGAACTCGTTATTGTTCTTAGTACAGCCAGCATCACATGCATTATCCAATATCACCATCAATCCTCACAACAAATCTGCTTCTCAAACAGCATGATCCTGCCCTAAAGATGAGAACCAAAATAAAAGGCCAAGAAGGTCAAATGGTTCAAGGTCACACAGCTACAGGATAGTGAGCATCTAGACTCTGAATCCTAAACTGTAACACATCCATTATCCTGAAGAAAATGCTCCGATTAAGATAAGAATATCATTATGCAATCATTCTTAAGATCCCTAAAATATTGCACTCAGTCTTCAGAGCCACACATTAAAAAAATGACAGAAAAATTTGGGGAGTGGAGAAAGAAAGAAGTCACTGCAGAAGAGGAGGGAGGAAGAGGGGACAAGTAACTTTAAGGATGTTTGATAAAACCTCAAGGAATCATATAAACTTTTACTTACCTAAAATTATATATGTGTGTGTGTGTGTGTGATTATACACATCTTAAACATGCAATTATATACCTTAAATTTATATAATACAACATAAATTACATATAGAATTTGTAATATATGTTTTAATGAAGTGAATATATATCTTAAATGAAGTTATGCCACTTGTATTCCCAATGGCCCCAAAAGAGCCATGGACTATCTAACTGAACCTCAGTACCAGGTAAGAGACACCTTTGTCTGAGCTGCTGGTCAGGGTAATCTAAATGACTCTCCAAACAATAAAGGCCACTCTTGTTATCCTTGCTTGCCTCTCAGAGGTTGAAGACAAAATCTTATTGTTGAAGACATAGCACATTTTAGATGCAAAACTTGGAATGTGGAAGATGGACTTAACCTGAAACTCTCCTGAGTTCTGGCTTTTGTAGTATCAGCTGCTGTGCACGCTGCCAAAAAGGGGAAAAATCAACAGGCCTATGCAGTTGTGATGCCCATGAATCACAATGAATCCCTCAGCAGGATAGCCCTAACAATGTAATGGCGCATTCCTATTTTGGCAGGAGCTGACAGCTGTCTGGTTGAACTTAAGTCCCACTCAATAAGAGTTCAGTACTGGAAACTTGCCAACTATCTGGGGCCAGTTACATCATGGGTCTTAGAAGAGAACATACTACTGGCACTTCACTAGACCAGCAAAATTCCCAACTGCATTCTAAAACATGGCATTATACCTCGAGGTTAGTACAGCTCTCACCCTTCGTCAAATGATCTTCTCTGCAGTTAACCAAGACCATTCTAAAAAAAACACGACTCATCATAATGCAGAGATTATTATTCATAATGCATGTTGTGGGAGATCTGAGACCCCATGGATACAACTACAGCCCAGCCTCTGTACCTGAGGCCCAGGAAACACTGAGAAAGAAGGAGCAGAAAGATTATAAGGAGTAGAAGACAAGGGAGTCTACTGCAAAGTTGTGTCTCCTAGAAAGAAAAGAAGCTCTACAACTGTGATTCCTCAAAAATATGGCAGCCTAAGGAAACACCTGAATGATAGCAAGAGCTGTAGACATGCTAATGCAAAGCAGAAGAAGAAACTCTTGTGGGGTTTTATTCCTAGACAAAGAACTACGGACAACTAATGCCTGCTGAAAGAGGGAAAACCATTTTCTCCCAGGAAGATCCCCTTAACTGGTTATTGTATACAAGGATCAGCTCTGAAGTCATGTACATGAAGGCATATGAAACAGACTCATCAGGCTATATTTATATGTTTACATATATAACCATATATGTGTAACAATGATAATCAAAGAAAGAGAGGATACCAGTTTGAGAGGAGTGGGAGAGACATGGGAGGGGTTGGAAGGAAAAGATAAAGAAGTAGAGGGAAGAAAGGGGAAAAGTGATGTCATTATATTTTAATCAAAATAAAGCGGAAAATTATGCTCAGAGGGAGCAACCATGATGCTAGCATAACGGACAGATACAAAGGGAATGGAAGGATTGGTGGTGAGAGGCAAAGTTAACTAGCTGAAAAAAAAAAAAGAATGTTTGAAGAAATCCAGCATGATAGTGTATTCAGATAAGAAACACTGAAGTAGGAACTAGCTTATTCCTCTGATGCCCATGTGGTTATATCAGGACAATCAACTGGACGAGAAAAAAGTAAAGTTCTAATTAATTAATTAATTATTAATTGATGTGAAAGGACCTTTCTCTTTTTATTTCATTTTACATTTATTTGTGTGTGTATGCGTGTGCATGTGCGTGTGCATGTGCTTATGAATGTGTCTATGTGTGTGCACACACACACAGCCCAGTACAAGCTTGGAGGTCAGATGACAACTTGGGGGTGGGGGGGTTGTTCTTTCCTCCCACCATGAAGGTTCTAGTTAACAAACTCAGGCTGTCAGCTTGGCAGCAAGCAGCTTCACCCCCTGAGCCATCTTGCTGGCTTTAAAAGACCTTTTGATAATTGGAACTGCATTGAAAAGGCCTAGAAGGGCTGCTGGGAGGATTCAATGAGAAAGTGTCATTTTTAAGCATGAAAAAGACTGAGTATTTTTATGTTCTATTATCACATTTGTAAAGGTCCCATCTGGTGAAAAGTTCAAGTACATTCTGAAAGTGTGGTTCTGCAAAAGATGGTGACCAGAGAGAAGGTCAATAGGACCCATTCTTGTCCTTACATACCTTGGGTTGCCAGGAATGGGCATTTTTGTGACATGTCTTTTCTATGTGCTGGTGAAACAGAACACATACAATGTGTTTATATAACAGACAATTCCAGAGTCATTTTTACAGGACCTATAGCTTCTTCCTCACTGTCACAAAATCATAGAAAAGCCACAGGATGCCCTTAGTCAACAGTAGTTTGCCCAGTATTTAATAGACTTGAAAATGTCTACCTTGTGTGAATATAAAACCATCAAATACATAGTTGGGACAGGATGATTCCTGAGACCAAGTGGAGACCCCTGCCTCACCTCCTTAGGCCTGTCCACAACCACTCTGTCCTGTTTCTTAAATCTGCCTTGTCTTGTCTCCATCAAAGCTTTTTTTTCTAAACAAGCCCATTAAAATTTGAATCTTCTACCTGGCAATTGCAATACACTCAAAATGTATTCAACAAGAGTCTGATCTGGAAGTTGCCTAGACCCCCCAGAAGTTGTTAGTGGTCCCCCACTCAGAATATAAAGAACTGTGGATTCAACATAGAAAAAAATACACTATTTATATAAGTCTACATTAAGAGAAAATAAAAGAACCATGCTCAAGTTCCCTAAATGCCACATACAATTCTCAAGAGACACAAATAGTATACATGTTTCCTGTCTTTTATTTATTTATTTATTTATTTATTTATTTATTATTTCTGTTTCCTGTCTTAAGCCACAAAGAACCAAAATTTAATGCTGTAAGCATCAGATCTACATAAAATAAAAGGATTTGGTGTGTGTGTGTGTGTGTGTGTGTGTGTGTGTGTGTGTGAGAGAGAGAGAGAGAGAGAGAGAGAGAGAGAGAGAGATTTTGCTTTGTTGAGAGAAAAGATAATTATTGGAGAAATACAACACAAAAGAGAATAACTTTCAAGCTTCTGTTCTCTCCTATCGTGCGGGCTCTGAATTGAACTCAGTTCATCATGTTGTTGGCGAGCACCTTTAATTCCTGGCCTGAAAAGGCCTTTCAGTAGTCAGAACGGCCTTGAGATCTAACAGAGTTCCTTAGACAAACTGTTGAGTTGATGTTCAGCATCTTCTCCTATGTGACAAGAATACCAGGAGCAGGGTGGTCTTGCTGTCATTTACTGTATGCCTAAGACATGGCCTCAAGAACGGGCTCTGCAGATACTGGCGGGACAGCTGAAAGCTTGAATGGGAGAAGGAATGGGTAGACTTTCAGTGGGGAATGTGCGATGAGCCTCGCAGCAAGATATCACAGGTCTTTCTGTGACTGTATTTCCAACAAGCCTCTCTCGGAGCGTATGACTTACTTAGTATCTTAAAGTTCATGTTGACAGAGAGGGTGAGGAATGAATGCTTCCGGGAGCTGGTTATTTCTGACTTGTGAGCTGCCGTGATCAACAGTGCTAACAGTCCAGCCCGCGCTACTTATCAACCGGGAGCTGTGTGCCAACTTCCACATTGCAGTTTCCATGGTAAGATGGCTCTCTGTTGTAGCCACTGAGGAAAGAGTGCCATTTAGCACCAAGGAGAGGACGAGAAGACTTCCTTCACTGCTGCTAACATTCGAGGCTTTCTCAGGAAAGCTGGCATTGGAACACTACCCCAAAGGTGGGAGAGAGGCCAGCAAAGTCGGCACATGATCTAGAGAGCATCGCGTCATTTGCAGGGGCAGTCATGTGGCTCAGTAGCAGAACAAGAATCATGAAAGCCAGAGAAGCCCTTCATCTGCTCATCTGCGAAGTGCCCGGGGCTCAGGAGGGCCATCTTGTCCTCTGGGTGAAAAACACGGAATGTTTGTTGCAAACAGCAAATATTCTTCTAAAATGTGCAAGGCAATAAATGCCCTGTTGTCACAGGATGCCAGCCTTGAACTAGGCTAGAAGAAAGCCAGTGTCCTTGACTGTGAATGCTTGTTCCTGCCATTCTTGAGAGAAAGCAAAGGACAAAGGGTTTGGTGGGAAGGATGAACGGATCTTTTTCCAGCACCTACTAGAAGTCCTCATGGGAAATAGGATATAGCCAGTACACCTCTACACTCACAAAGCTTACATGCATAATACACATAGAGGTTAATCCAAAATCAGCTTTCTCAATTACAATTAAAATGAGTGTTATTAGAAAACTGAGGTACTAGAAATTTGTTTGATAGGGAACTCTGACCTAGTTAATTCCAAGAAGAGGAACCACTTAAGTTGGGCATTAACTAAACAAAGCCTTTACTTATGGGAGACACTGTCACCCATGACAGAAAATAATAATCTTGGAGGTCTTTAGAATATGAACTGGCACGGGAAAGTTTAGTGAACTCTAGATTGCTAGAATTCACTTACACATGCTAAAGAATGTTTTTCTAGGAAGGACAAAGCCATAGCCAAACCAAGCCCATATACAGGATAGATCTACATATGCAGTGCTCTGGAAGAATAGGAGACCTGTGGAGGGTCAAAGGATCCAACTACCTCAAACGTCTCCTATCACAGATAAAATCTCACAGAGCTCAATCAGGGGGGCCTACCAAAGGATGTCCATGGCTGGAGCAATGCCCCTGAGAGTGTGATCAAATTCATCCGCAGGTAAAATAAGTTAGGACAATATGAGAGGGCGTGGGTATGATCTGTCAGATAGAACTGGCAGTAATAGGTGGTGCCTGAAATCCGAGGACAGAGGTTGGTGCTATACAAAATATCACTTTCCTGTGTTAATAGGAAGCAGAAGCTGCAGCCAGCTCTAACAGTCTGACAAGACAGGGTATTGTGGCTGAGACACATCGTCATCCACCAAGGAACAGGACTAGTACCCTTGACATTGCTATGCCGGACAAGTTGTGGACCAATTTCCAGACAATGGTCCCAAACAAGAACTGTTGTAGTAGGTGTGGCAGGCTGTGTCCCGCCACCCGACTAGCTTTATCCGAAATAATTACATGGAAACTGTATTCTTTTAAACACTGCTTGGCCCATTAGTTCCAGCCTCTTATTGGCTAGCTCTTACATATTGATCTAACCCATTTCTAATATTCTGTGTAGCACCACGAGCTGGCTTACCAGGGAAGATCTTAACCTGCGTCTGTCTGGAGTGAGAGAATCATGGCGACTGACCTGACTCAGCTTCTTTCTCCCAGCATTCTGTTCTGTTTACTCCACCTACCTAATTTTCTGTCCTATTAAAGGGCCAAGCAGTTTCTTTATTAATTAACCAATGAAAGCAACAGATAGACAGATGACATTAACCAATACACAGATGCCCCTTCTCCATCAAAGAACAGCTGGGCCCACCCCACCAAGACGTAGAAAATGTGGACAATGGACAAGCTACTCTATAAGCCATCTGCTTTGCATTATTTCTACCTGGGCCGCCATTGAGCAGAAATAAACCATCTCTCTATACCAAGTCCAAATTCCTGACTCACAGATCCAGTAAGCACAATAAGACAGGTGTACCAGCTGGAGAGGATTCTATTACTCAGAAGTAAATTGCAAAAAAATAAATGTCACCTTATTTTTCTCATCAAGATTGTGGCCACGGGGCCCAGCAAACAGATGGCAAACGCAAAGCACAGACACACCAAACAGGTTTGATCACAGCATCCCAAATGGCATTGAAGAACTGTGGTAACAAGATGACCATGCACATACATCAGAGGGCACTGCTGCAGAAGAAGCAATGATCAGGATGTTGCAGTATAGTAAGTAAAGGAACTCATGGGGAGGTTTAGATGCCCTGGAACAACCCTTTCCCAAATATTAGATCCAGAAAATCACAGTAAAAAGAAAAACGTCCACATGTGTGGGAAGGAAGCTAGAGCTCATGAGAGCCTGTATGTGGGACTCTTTACATAGGAGGAATTTAGGAAGGAGACTAGCAGGAAAGCCAGTAACATTTGAATAAGGCCTCTCTCTAATTTAATAGACTCATAGTAACCTTGATTTCCTGGTTTTGAACTATGATTACCTAATGTGAAAATCTAGATGAGGGGAAATACGAATTGCTGTTTTTTGCCACTTTTTACAAGTCTAGAACTACATTTTAAAGAGGGCTTTTTGGAAAATAGAAGAAACCTAGGGGGAATGAAGGAGGGAGGGAGAAAGTAAAGCCAAAAAAAGGAAAGGGAGGGGAAGGGAGAGGAGCGGAAGAGAAAAGAAGGGAAGAGAAGGCAGGAGAGAGGAAGGAGAGGTGAGGGATGAGAAGAGAAGGGGTAAGGAAAGGAGGCGAGAGGAGGGGAATGGAGAAGAAGAGAAGGGATGGGAAGGGATAGGAAGAGAAGGGAATGGGAGGGGAAGGGAAAAGGAGGGGAAGGGGAGGTAAGAGGTGATGGAGGAAGGTCATTGGCTAATAAAGGAACTGCCTTGGCCCATTTTATTGGTTAGAAGATAGGTGGGAGGTGGAAACAGAACAGAACGCTGGGAGGAAGAGGAAGTGAGGTCAGACTCCACAGCTCTGCTCTCCGGAGCAGACGCCTCAGCAGAGACGCCATGCTCCTAGCTCCTGGGCAGACGCACACTAAGAAGCTCTGACCCAGGATGGACATAGGCTAGAATCTTCCCGGTAAGCGCACCTAGGGGCGCAACACAGATGATTAGAAATGGGCTAAATTAATATGTGAGAATTAGCCTAGAAGAGGTTAGATAGAAATGGGCCAAGCGGTGTTTAAAAGAATACAGTGTCCGTGTAATTATTTCGGGGCATAAGCTAGCCGTGGGGGCGGCCGGGTGCTGGGGACGCAGCCCCGCTGCCCCTAATTACTACAAAGAGGTTTTGACAGCTTGGAGAACCTAATGCTTCCACGTATTGCATTCTTTTTTTGCCACTGACTTTCTCGATCGCTGATAAAGCCAGAACAGATGGCCCCTGATTTCTAGTTCAGACCCTGCTTTCCCTCCAAAGAAGAGGACTCCCACAGGGTGGCTATTGCTTCACACCCAGGACATTCTGAGAAAAGGAATTCAGGAAGCAGATGGTGGAAACCATCTACAGTGGTGGAATCTCTAACCTTCTTTTTGGACCTCGGGATCCTGGCAGCCACAAGCTATGATAGCCACGAGTCTGCCTGCACTTCCTCATGTCTGTTTGCCCTCCTTTAGAGGGAATACCCCCTCTGTAGGTGGGCACCTCTGTTATCTGCCTGCAGCCAACAGCTAGCAAGAGCCCCCTGAAGCTGCCTTCCCAAGCTAAGTGAGCTGCTTTAAATATTTGAAGAGGCAGAAATGGGCCTGCACTAGTGCAAGTTTAATAAAATATTTAAAGAACCTTTTTCTAAAGGCTCCATAGGCCACTTCCTTCTTTGACCTTGGGGAAAGATGGGTCTTCTTGGTTTACCACGTGAGTTGAACTTGACTGGTCTGGGAACTCTGCCATACAAGGAGAGTGAGGGAGAAACTTCCAGGAAATCACCAAAACTATTTTAAAATAATTCTGACAATTAAGACTATAAAATTCTGGGGAATATTCATCAGGCTCACCTATGAAGATAAAGCTGCTACATGTCCACAGCTGCCACAGGGCTGACCTCCTCCCTTGTGCTCTACACATGGCTGAGGAGCTAGCACAGGAAACAGCATCTACACTTCATTGTAAAGACTGTGGCTCCACACACAAGGTCCAGCTACCACAGGATCAAACCCCTTCAGTTCACAAAAGTAGGCATCCCATCAACCCGTATGTCAGGTTTCTTTCAAAAAAAAAAAAAGACTATGTGTGGTGTATGTCTGGGGCAGGGCATGCAAATGAATGCAGGTAACTTCAGAATCCAGAGAATCTTCTAGAACTGGATTTACACATTACTATGAACTACACAGTTGTTGGGACCATTTGGAGTCCTGGCCTCAAGCTGCTCTTCCCCGCTAGAGATCTTTACTTTCCTTCTGATTTGAGTTACTAAAAGCTGTGTCAAAGTTGTTTACCAGCTCTGCTTCACGAACATGTGTTGCCTTGCCTTGAGGATCAGAGGATAAGGTTTTCACCTGTTGGCCCACTTGACTGTTGGGTATGTAAGCCTCCATGGTGCTATTGAATAAAGGGCTTCTTACCAATGACTAGAGGTCCGTGTCTCTGTCTTTCTGTCTGTGTGTGTGTGTTTCAACCTCCAGCCTCTGGCCAGAAGCTCACGAACTGTATCGTAGTGCATAGAGCACAGATGGGCGTTGTGCACTGCACACAGTGTGGGTACTAGAAAGCAAATTCAGACCCTTGGCAAGAACAGTAAGTGATATTTAACCACTGAGACATCTCTCCAATCCCAGAGTTTCTTTTGTGGACTAGACTGCTCCATTCCTGCAATAATGGGATTACTCTGCCTGAAGTTTTGATCTTGAGACCCGTGAAAATTCTTCATTAATGCAAGTCCTCATAGACATACATAGGACTCATTCATAGGCACAGGAGGTAAACTTTTCTAGAAGCTACAACTGAGTGTGCTATAGGATCCACATGCTCTAAGGGGCGTCTTCCACCCCTACAACTCTGTCCTCCTGCTGAGCTCAAGGCTGTCTACTAGTTAATTCCTCATGGCTGTGATAAAATGCCCAAAAGAAGAAACTCAAAGAAGGGAGAATTTAGTTTGGCTCATGGTGAGAAGCACAGGAGAGTAAGGTTGTTGGTTATATGGTGTTAAGTCAGTAAGCAGAGCGCAAAAGGCTGAAACTGGCTACTCTATGACCCATAAGGCCCAACTCGTGGCAAAAGACTTCCTTCTTTAGATTTAGTATCCCCTAAAAATGGACCTACCAGCTGGGGCCTCTCATACTCAAACCATAACTGTTCAATGCCTGAACATTTTAATAGGATTAAAAATGGTTTCGCTTAAATTATATTCTTTGAAAATTAGTTATCCTTGGGCTTTCAGGGTCAATCAAAATTGTGTATAATTAGGAATCCCTATTCTCAAGACAAATAAAGCGAGGTGATTAGCTTTGCGAGCATTTACTATTATTGTCACTTCTTCCTATTGTAGGAGAAACCATTCGCTCTCTTTTAAATTGTCGTTGTGTATATTCACTGTGCTTTGGACTGTGTCGCATAAGGACATTCTATGCTTTGAACACATGCACACCAATTAGTCTTTGTTTCCATAGACAGTTCCCTTTCTTTCACTTTACATATGCATACATGGTTTTATATATTATATAAAATCTAGCAACCACAAATTAAAGAAAATATGTAATATGACTTAACTTAATACAATTCACTCCAGTTGTATCCAGTTTCCTAAAAATGTCATAATTTTGCTCTTTATGGCTGAAAAATATTCCATAGTGTATATAATATGTAACATGTTTCTTACCTGCCCCTCTCCTGTTGGACATCTAGTTTGTCTCCACAACTTAGTGATTGTGAACAGTATTGTCGTAAACATTGCCAAATATCTCTGAAATAGGTTGAGTTGGGAGTTCTTGGGGAAAACGTTCAGAAAGGAATAGCTGGATCGTGTGGTAGACATTCAATTTTTTCCTGTCTTCAAAAGTTCTCACACTAATTTCCACAATGGCTACACTAGTTTACTTTCTCATCAGCCACCTGTAAGTGATTTGTCCTCTTTGTTCACATCCTCACCAGCATTTACTGCTCTTTGTTTTCTTGAGGACTGTCGTTCTAACAGGGTTGAGAGGGAATTTCAATAGAGTTTCAATTCCCCTTCTCTGATGGCCAAAGAAGTTGCACATGTTTTTGTGTGTTTACGATCCATTTGTATTTCATCTTTGAAGAATCACCTTTCATTCCATTAGATCATTTGTTTATTGGGTTGTTTGTTTAGCATTTTCTTTTGATTTTTTTTAGTTCTTCATGTATTCTAAATATTAGTCTTCTGTTGTATGAATACCTCCTATTCTCCAGGCTATCCCTCCATCATGCATTTACAATGATGTCTATAGGTTTGTCCTATATGCTGAGATATGTTGTTCTATTTTTAGTGTTCAAGGACTTATTGGAAAGAGATGTTAACTTTTGTCAAAAAATTCTTTTCTGCATCTATTGAGATGATTGTGTGACCTCTGTCTTTGATGTCATTTATGTGACCTATTACAGTTATTGATACACCCCATATTTCTGGAATGAAGTCAATGATCAGTACATTTCTTGAAAGGATAGGGGGCTAATATTGATCATCAACTTGACAGGATCTAAAATTGCCAAGAAGACAAGTCTCTGAAGATGTCCATGAAGGGGTTCTAGATTTTGTTTAATTGAACTGGGAAGCTCACCACACTATTTGCTGGTACATCAGACCGAGTCAAAAAGAGACAGCAGGCTGAGTACTGACATTCACCTCACTCTGCATCCTAAATGTGGATGTAATATAATAAGCTGCCTGAAACTTCTGCTGCCACAATTTCCATGCCATAGTAGCTATATCATCAAACTATCAGCCAAAAGAAAACTTGCCTTAAATTGAATTAAAGATATTTTGTCACAGTTGTAAGGAAAGAACTAACAGAGCTGTGTTTTCTGATTGGTTTGCAAGTATTGCTATGGAAAGTTTTTGCACCTAAATTTATCAAGGCAATTGGAATATGAGTCCTTCTGGGACCTGGACTTTTGTTCATTGGGAAGTGTTTTTATTACTTTTTCAATCTCATTGTTGATTGTAGGTCTGTTTAAAAATTAATCCACTTTATTTAGAATTTAATCCACTTTGCTTAGTGAATTATATAGGTTTAAGGTATGTCCTAATGACTTTCTGAGTTTCATTGGCACCTGTTGGAATCTTTCTCTTTTCATCTCTAATTGTATTAATTTGGTCATTCATTCACTCCCATTCTTTGGTTATTTTTGGCTAAGGGTATATCAATGTTCTTTATCTTTTCAAAGAATCAATTTCTTGTTTTATTGATTCTTTTTTTTTTAATTTCCATTTCACTGATTTCCACCCTGATCTTAATTGCCTCCCTTCATTTACTGATTCTGGGTTTGGTTTGGTTTCTTCCCCGAACCCTAGTGTTCAATGCAAGGTTATTAATCTGAATTCTTTCTAGTTTGCTAATGTAAGCATTGGTAGCCACAAGCTTCTCTCTTAAGGTTGTTTTCACCGCATCCCACAGATTTGGGAAGTTGTGTTTTAATATTCACTTGATTCTATGATCTTTTTCTTTCTTTTTTGAGTCCTTTGATGATTATATCCTCAGTCAATTATGTGTTGTTCCACGATTGGGTGTATTTTCTGCCATTTCTCTTGCTGGTTTCTAGTTTTATTCAATTATATTGAAAAGAATTTCTATTCCTCTAATATGTTGTTCTTATTTTTTCTAGGCTTATGCATCATATTTGGCATTTTGAACAGCTTTATAATGTTCTGTCCATGTTTTGTTATTAATTCATCTTTGTAAGCAGCTGAGTATTCAGTTCCTCTGCCCTGTCTTCAACCCCTGATAATCTCTTCTCCCCTGATCCATTCTGCTGATGAATCTTTGTGTAGGGCTTATTTGCTTACTGAACTTTTCATTTCCAGTATTTCAGCTTTTTTCAGTATCTATATCTCTTTATTGAATTCTACTTTCATATCCTGTATCAACTGCCTTACTTCATGTAGCTATTTGTTATATCTTAGAATTCACTCAGAAATTTGTGTCCTCTTTGGCCTCTTTGAGCATACTTACAACCTTTCTTTGACTTCTTTGTCTGTGACGTCATATCATTCATCCTCCCTATAGGCCCTTACAATGGGCTTAGCATGGTTTGGAGGAGTCATGCTTTCTTGAGTGCCTTTTTTCATGTTTCTTGTGGTCTTATATGGAGTCTTGTGTACTGGAATTAGGTCATTAGTTCATTTATTTTAATCATAGTTACTCTTTTAATAGAAATACTTGCAACATTCAAGAAACACTAGGTTGTAGCAGAATTGAGGTATAATTTTTTCTCTACTAGCCTGGTATTGATCCCCAGCACTCCTCAGAGACTAGAATACTGTTCCGCCAAACAATCACTATTAAAGAAATTCAATCAGACTATCTAAAACTATTCTGATCCTCCAAATGCTCAGATACAGAGGCCTTTATGGCAATTGAGCCTATATTCTTTGGGAAAGCCTATTAAAAGAAAAGAAAAAAAAGGAAAGAATTGAAAAATAAAGTGAAAAAGAGACACTGAGGAATGGAGGGAGGGAAGACAGAAGAGAGAAAGGGAAGAAAGGAGGCAAGGAAGGGGAAAGGGAGGAAGGGAAGGGAATCAAAACATGAAAAGCTGGTCTGCTCAGTTAACATTGGGTATTAATGAAAGAAGCAGTAAACATTAAGAAGTGGGAGTTGGATGCTGGACAGGACTTTTAGAGAATGAAGACAATGTAGTCCCAACAATCTTGATGTTAGACCTTTGGTGTGGAAGAATTGTCTGTATTCTGTCAATCATGTTTTAAATAAATGCTGATTGGCCAGGCAGGAAGTATAGGTGGGAAAACAAGACAGAGAGTAGAGGTAGGGCAACGAGAACAGGAGTATTCTGGGAAGAAGGAAGCTCTTTCTGCAGTCCTGCCAAGAACACAGAAGAAGCAGGATGTGATCTGCCCCGCTGAAAAAAGTACTGAGCCATGTGGCTAACATAGATAAGGATAATGGATTAATATACATTGTAAGAGCTAATAAAAAACTTGAGCTAATGGGCTAATCAGTTTATAATCTTATGGAAACCTCTGTGTGATTTTCTTTGGGACTTCCAGCTGTGGGAACTGGGCAGGACAGAAACCCCAACAAACAAGGGCCTCATGTTACAGTCCCTTGCATGGTTGGGTCACTGATTTGACAAATTGGCTGCAAATGCACTCCCCACCCTTGGTCTTCTTTTGAAGACACCTCACTATTGCTCCAGACAAAAACAAAAAGAATAGGAAAGAGGATAAGAAAATCACCTGTTACCATCTCTTTAAAATGTCACATCAACTAAGAATCTATACCTATAATAAACAGTAACTTGATCAGGCCTTTTTGGTGCATGATTTCCCAAGGGTTTTTGTGATGTTGCTATTAGAGTTCTAGAAAATAATTATGAAGAAGACACTTCATATTTACAGAGATGTTATGATGATAAATGAAATTTTCATTAGAACTAAAGTGGGCACAATTAATTCTAATTAAATTGACTCATACATTTTATGTCCTAGAAATGGATAAATGAATAGATGCTCTTTCATTTTTTAAAATGAAAAAATACTGGCAGTTTCCCCTGGCTGGCCTCAAGGGTCATTTATATCATCCTCTTACCAAGCCATACTGGATAATTTATGGATAAATTAATAAACTGAAACTCATTTCCAATCTAGTTTTACCAAAAGCAACTTGAGAAATTTCTGACAAAAAAAAAAAAAAAAAAAAACCAGACAAGAGTCTAGAGAACTTCAAAAGGAAGAACTTCTAGATGATGCTAATGAGGAAGACAGGAGGGGGTCTGGTCAAGAGAAAACAGACATCCACAGAGGCAAATTTTGAAATGTACAGAATTAGAATATTCATAACAAGTTACTTCTCTGTGTCTACTTCGTAGACCTTCTTGACATAGCTGCTTTTTTCCCCTATGCACAAGGAAGGAATCAGACCAAAGACAAGCTTGGCCTCCTCCCTGCACCTGTCCTGGTTTCACAGTACAAAAGCCTGGTGGGGAAGAGGTGTTAATTCCCTTTCTATCCTTTTCTCCCTTACAGAGCCAGTGTGACCACATTCGTGTGATTATCCAACTCTACACTGAGGATCCCAGGCACAAAGCAATTGCTGCTAAACGTAATGATGATAGCAATATAACCCCAAATGCTGTGTAATGCGCCACATCAAGAGCTACTCAAACTCTTTCCTGTACCACGTTTAATCCTCACAGCTTCGTGATGCAAGGGCTAATGTAATGGCTTTATTATTCTCATATAGATGAATAATCACATCAGCTTCCCCCAACTGGATCGTGATTATTACTCCTTGAGTAAATGTAACAGGTCTCTAATTCCATAGATGAATCATTTCAGTCCATCCTTGGGCAGGGCATGGAAGTCCCTGTCAGTAATCCCAGCTTTTTGGAAAGTTGAGGCAAGACTATCACAAGTTCAAGTTTTGCCAGAGCTAAGTTCAGAGTTAAGTTCAAGGCCAACTAGGACAACGTGATGAGATCCTGTCTCAAAATGAGAAGAAATGAGAGAGGGCTGACTGAGGATGCACTTTAGTGGTAGAGTATTTGTCTAGCACAACAAGGAGCCTGAGTACTATCCTAAGTACAATAATAACAATAACAATGTCCTTCTGCACATTACCATTGATCTCAATCTAAACAATAAAGGTAAACAACCACTTAGTCAGAATTTTTCGTCAATGTGACAAAATCCCTGACATAAAATGCTCGGCTCACAGTTTGTATCTGGAGATTTTAGTCCACAGTCACCTGGCTCCAGGCACTTGGACAGAGCGTTAAGGCAGCAAGAACATGTGGCTGTGGGGAACAGCATTTTCTTTTGTCACATGTGGGAAACAAAGTGAGGACGTCTGCACATCCCAGTGTGCTGCCATGCTCCCTTTCCCTCTGGGCCTCTGGCCTTCCAGGATAGCGCAGCCTACACTAAGGGCTCATGGTCTCCTCCAGGGAATGCTCTGGGAAGGCCTTCCAGAGATGCCCAAAAGTATGCTTCACCAATCCAGGAGCTTTCAAGGCAGTCAATGAGATAATCATGCTAATTGGAAAGAGGGTCTCTGAAGGAGGAGGCAGGAGGATCACAAATTTGAATATGACCTAGGAGATGTATCAAAACTCTTCAGTAAAAAACAAATATCATATATGAGCTAATTCCAAATGTTTAAGTATCTTCCAACCTCATTATCTAAGGATGTACATTAGAAGCACCTAGAAGCATTTTCATAGAATCAAAGTCCAACCCTCAAGAATAGGAATCGCTAGAGGAGAGTGTAAACAAGGGTACATTCAGAAATCTTCCTGGGGTTCCTGGTTGGTTTTTGCAATTGGGATCACAAATCACTCTAATTAAGAATTTTTGTCTTCTGTGAGATAGTGTCTCCTAAAAATGACAGTGAATTTCACCCATGATACCACAACAATATGATTGCCTAACAAGACCTGAACAAAGACAACACCAGTACACATGCTAATGACAAAGGGGAGAATCTAATGTCCCTCCCCACCTCTAGACAAAGAACTACAAGCAACTAAGGAATGCCAAGAAAGGGAGACTTAGTCTTTCCTAGAGACAAGCCCCTTGATGGTGACCCAGTATCAAATGGTCAGCTCCAAAATCATATACACTAAACAGGCTTAGAAGGTTGTATTTATATATTTATTTGTTTACCTATATAGATGTAATAATAACAATTAAAGACAAAGATGCCATGAATTTGAAGGGGGAATTATAAGAGGGCCTGGTGGAAGGAAACAAAAGAGGAAAAGAATATTACTGAACTTTAATTTGAAAACTCAAAATAAACTTTAAAAAAAAATTGTTGTTGTTGCTTTGTTAAAGAGCTTTGTGGAAATACAATTTTCATCCCATAGAATTTGCCCATTTTAAGTGCATAAGTCGACAATTTTTAGTGACCTCATTCTGTTAATCAATGCTAGTCCGATTCTAGTCATAGAATAGTCTTATCATCTTGGACCACAAGAAACTGTACCTGTTTGTGGTGACATCTGCTTGCTAACATCAGTTCCCAAAAAATCTCTGCCGCTGTCCCTGTAGGCTTGCCTGATCTGGTTAGTTCATATAAATGTAACCCTATATACTCGCTGGTCTATGTCAACTTGACACACAAACTAGAGTCATTGAAAGGAGAAAAAATCAATTGAAAAGATGCTTCTATACGATCTGGTTGTAAGGCATTTTCTAAATTAGCCATTAATGAGGAAAGACCCAGTCCACTGTGGGTGTAGTCCTTGGTTCTATAAGAAAGCAGGCTAAGCAAGCCTAGCCAGTAAGCCACATTCCTTTATGACCTCTGCATCAGTTCCTGCCTCCAGGTTCCCGCCCTGCTTGAGTTCTTGTCCTAACTTCTTTGATGATGAACAGTGATTTGGAAGTATAAGTCAAATAAACCCTTTTCTCCCCAACTTGCCCTTTTGGTCATGGTGTTTCATCACAGCAATAGAAACCCTAAATAAGATGCCCTGTAACTTATAATCTATAAAGCTCAGTATCTTTCATTTAGACTAACATTTCTGATATTAGGATATAGAAGTGCTCAGCAATGATACATTACATAATATTATTTACTAAATTGCATCTGTCATATGTATCTATCCATTTTGTCTTAGTCATTTGTCATTTGGTGAACATTTAGATATCTGAGTCTTTGACTATTATGAAAATTTCCATTATAAGCAAGTTGGAACAAGTTATTGCACAAATTGACATTTATATAGTGCATGAACCCCTTTCATTGTCTATACATCCTTTTGAACTCCTAATTGCTTTTAGGGTGGTGGGTAGTCTATGGGGTATGAAAGGGCACTTTACGGTGGCAGTGGAGTCTGATTTCCTGGTAAATAATCCTGATAAATAATGTTGCTTCAATGACCATTTTTATATAATTTTGGTGAATGGTCAACTCTGGTTTCTTCTCACTTTTGGGATGAATTATCTTATTAATTTATAACATTTTCTGTGTATTCTGAATATGTATCTTTCCAAGATAAATCATTTGCAAACACTTTTTCCTAAGTTGTGGCTTACCCATTCATTTTCTTAATGCTATCTTTTCAAGGGCAAAAGTTGTCCATTTTCACAAAGTCCAATGTATTTGTCTTCTTTTGGGGATGGTAATATTTTGGCATCCTAACTAAGAATTTATTGTCTTATCCAATATCATACACACAAAAATGTTCTACTTTTTCTTTCTGAAGCTTCATAATTTGACACTATGCTTAGGTCTATGTACCGCTTGAAGTTAATTTTGTGTATGATGTAAGAGATGGATATAAATTCACTGCTTACAGGTAGACATCTATTTATCTTATTATTACTTACTGGGAAAGAAAATCACTATACTTACCTTCTTTGAATTGCCTGGACACCATTACAATCACTGTCGCAGGATCCTGGTTTACCAACAAAACCTACTGCCCTCTTATAGGACTCCTCTGGTGACATAAAATAAATTCCATAGCATAATCCCTGTCCCCTATGCTGACGCCATTTCTTTGCATCTGTAACTTGCAATCTACGTTCTTTATGCTGATTTGTAGAGGAATATTTATTGCTTAAAATCAATACTTTGTTTCAAGTTAGCTATGACTTCATCCTCAAATATTTTTCTTAATTTTCTTTACCTTCTCTTACCATTTACTCTCCACTGAAATTCATACATGTTCATTTTATTATTTCTATGAAGCATTTTGACGGAGTACTCACATGGGTATCAAGGAAATAAGAGCTATCATGTATACAAAGACTACTAGCTGCTCATTGGTACCCATCCTCTTTGTCCAAAGCGACAGAGCCACTAGACCCATAGAAGAAAAAAAAGCATAACTGCACTTCCCCCATAGTTGCAGGCAGACACATGACTCTTTTGTAGGCAGTAAGCATGAACTTCTCTAAAGAGCACCTAAAATTTCCCCTTCTTTCTTTTCCTTCTGTATTCCTTTCTCTTTCTTGCAGGCTAGAGTCAGATCTGCTAGGGAAAGCTGGTCAGAGATCCTGACCAAGAGACAACCTTGGGAATAGAGAGACACATGTAGCCACAAAGCAGATCTGCTAGAAAAACGTTAAGTCTCCCTATATGACCCTACTTCTGGGACTTCCATTTTGAAAAGAACATAACTCTTGCCTTAAGCTGATGTTTCTTTGGGTCTCTGTTACCTATTACCAAACTTAATCCAAAGAGATATGTAAATCTAACTTGATACAAGTTCAGTCCATGGTGCTGTGCCTGCTACAGAGTGAATCTTCAAGTGACACTTCCTGCTTTAGTGTGGGGAGGTAGCAAAAGGACGGGAAGTCTTCATGAGTCCCCACCTTCTCATCCGGGCTGCTTTACATGTTCACTGAAGTGATGTCCAGGACACTCAAGCCAGGCCTCTTATGGCGTAAAATTTTGCCTTCAGAAATCTCTCAGGTTATTGAGCACAATTTTTCCTCTTTCCATCCTAATGTTAATAACCTCTTTGATTTTTTTATAGTTGAGGGAAGCAAATTTATTTAATAATTTCATGGATACTCAAGAGCCAAGAGCCTGAAATTAACTATAATAACATATCTCAAAAAAAATCATAGAACTAATAGTGATCATAGGATAGAAGCAGCTAAACAGTTTGGTTCCACAGGTGACTATGCCAAGCTTCAGAGACATGGCATGGTTAACTCCCAGTCACACCAATGTTGAATGGCAGAACTGATGTCAGAACCCACTCAATCAGGCCTCCCACTGTGTACACTTGGAGTCAGTTAGGGCATCATTGATTGCAAAGAACAAACTACTCACGTAAGCAGAAGGCAAATGACCTTTTCAAATGTGAGGATTCACAGGATCTGAAGCGTGGAACGCACATGCACATGCACTGGCATCTCTGCTCCTGCCTGGTTTCCATAGCAACCTCAGTTACAGGCCTCAGGCTGTTGTGACCAATGGAATGAATGGATGCACTACAGTAATTGTTATTGCTTTTCTTTTTTCATTCTGGTTGTGATTTTTTTCCCAATCAATGGCCATTCCCTTCCCTCATTCTCCCTGGCAGGCAGAACGTGTGCCTTGGGCCTATAGCTGAGAATTCCCCAATCTCTGTTTCCCTTAACTCAGTATAGGGAATGAGGTATGAGAAGAAGGCTCCTGAAGATGCTTGGGGGAAACAGGGTTTGGGGAAAGAGTACAAAGAAGAAAAGGAGAAGAGGGGAGGAAGGAGAGAAGAGAGAAGAGGAGGAGGAGAGGAAGAAGAAAAGAGGGAAGCAAATGAATAGGAGAAGGAAAGAGAAGGAATTATCTCTTTTTCATCAGGCTGCCCCTTGCTTCCTGCTTTTATAATTTTTAAAAATTTGTTTATGCATTTTGAAATTCTGAAGTTACAGAATATGAGATGACAAGTTAGAAAAGTAGCAGCCAGTTCTTTTAGGATAGTTGAAAGAGTGTTATAAGCCAGTTGAGTCTTCTATGGTGACTGAACCACACCCCTGACCTACCACTCAGCTCTCGCTGCAGATTTCATTATGTGACATCATCCATTTTCTTGTACTTATAATAAGTTGGATGTGTACTGTTTCCAGCTACAAAGGATTCTAAGATCTTTGACAAATGGTCTAATTTACCAATTCTGGATTTTGTGCTTCTCTCTCAAAATCTAAGTGTAGAGATGAGACCAACACAAGGAATAGAAAGCTTCAGGATTCAGTTTGTATGAAGTCAAGCCTGTTGATTTGTCTCTCCCATTGAAATACTGCTGACAAGGAAGAAACAGAATGCATCCATATCACAAATGCTCTTAACTCACCCATGTAACAGTATTCTGTACTGCTAACACAATGATAAGATCAGTAAGTAACATAGTGTATGAAATTGCAATTGTCAGTATAAGAGTTAGAACTTACTAGGGAATTGGTACACCATTTCCCCCTTCATTACTATAAATGGTGATACTAACAACTAGCTTTAGTAGTTACTCATCTTTTGGAGGGAGGCTGCTTGTTTGTTTCCGGGAACTATATTATTTAAATCACTGCTTGGCCCACTAGCTCTAGCTTCTTATTTGCTAACTCTTGCATCTTAATTTAACCCATTTCTATTAATCTGTGTATCTCCATGAGGCTGTGGCTTACCAGGAAAAGTTCCAGCGTTTGTCTCCGGCCCAGGCTACATGGCTTCTTTTAATTCCTCCTTCTTTCTCCCAGCATTCAGTTTAGTTTTCCCCACCTACTTCTACTCCCTGCCCAGGCCCAAGACAATTTCTTTATTAACCAATGGCATTCACAGCATACAGAGGGGAATCCCACATCACTAACCCAAAGCTGAGAAGTTTATCTGGGGCACAGTTCTGGAGGCTCAAGATCAGCTTCAGCTTCAGTGAAGACTTTGCAGATAATGGCATGAGGGAGACAACATCACCAGATAAACAACTCCAGAGTGATTCCAGGGTTGGATTTGCTCATACAATAAGCTCATTCTGAGGACGACTCTCACGAGAATCATATTGATCCCCTTTGCAGAAGTGCCACATCGACCTTTCAATATCACAGAAACCCCATGTCCACTCTACTTCAGCCTGTACCACCATACTGGGGACAAAGCTTCCAACAAGCAACCACTTGGGACAAACCACTTCCCAAACATAGTGACCAGTTACTTTGTGTTAGTATGGGGAAAATAATAAAATGTAAAATGCACACAAAACACTATTATATAATACGAAATTTCACTATTTATAAGCCAATATAGAACTGTTATAGATGCTACTATCTCTTTGCTAGTTTGGTCCTAAAGATCTAAATACAATTTTATTACTTGTATACTGTGGATTTAAGTTCCTATTTATCTTATATAATCTATAGTTTTATATTTCTAATCTATACAATCATTGGTTATGAACAAGAAGAAACTCCTAACTTATTAATTAATGAACATCATCTATTTTAACCCACAAAGCACATCAAATTTGTACTGAATCTTGTTTGACTTGAGAATGTATGAGGATTGCAGGAGTGAGCAAACTCAGGCTGAAAGTTTCCCCATTTCCATCACATACAACTTTGTATCACTAAAGAAGTAACATGCAAGGTCTGAGTTTGCAGTTGATACAGATTAGTATCTGAACATGGGACTGAGTGGAAAAGGCGTGCCATGACTCAAGATCTGAAGAGTTCTAGGAACTAAGCAAAATCTATATGACCTTTAATGTATATAAAATCTTGGAGTGCCAAATGGTGATGGTGTGTGGAGGCTGAAAATTGCAGGCCCATTTCCACCTTGTCTGACAGTCAGAGAGTTTGGAGATTACTCAAATGATTGACAAGCACAGTTACACAACCCAACTCAGGATATGATTGCGTGATTCTTTTATTTATTTATTTATTTATTTATTTATTTTGGTTTTTCGAGACAAGGTTTCTCTGTGGCTTTGGAGCCTGTCTCATAGACCAGGCTGGCCTTGAACTCACAAAGATTTGCCTGCCCCTGCCTCCTGAATGCTGGGATTAAAAGCATGCACCACTACTGCCTGGCTTTGCTTGGTTCTTTTGACATTAAGATAGCTACATTCAATCTTGACAGATAGTCAGGATATGCAAACATATTTCATCTCCTTCTTCTGTAACTATGAGGTCACCTGGGGAGGGGCAGCCTTCAGGATATGTGACCTAGAGCAGCTTTGCTACCTAGACAACAGAATGCTGTCTCATAATGATTTGATGTCTCAGAGTATTAAAGCAATTACTGTGAGTTGTCCTTTGTATCATGTTAATAAAGTCTTTTGTCACCACCCCCCCCCCTTTACTTTGGGTATAAAAGCTGTGGAAAATAAATGCAAGTGATTTCAGGAGTTCAATAATCACTGGCTTCTGTCTTATTATTTTTATGTATCTTCATGTTCTTTTCTTATATTTCTAAAATTCCCATGACCCTACCCTGGTAAGAAGTGATTTTGTTAAGGCTAGTCCTTGACAGTGGTGAATGCCTTTAATCCAAGAATTTGGGAGAAAGAGGCAGGCATATCTCTGTGAGTAGGAGTTCAGGGCCAGCCTGGTCTACAGAGCAAGTTCCAGGAGAGTTTCCAAAGCTACACAGAGAAATCCTGTCTCAAAAAAGCAAAATCATCATCATCATCATCATCTTGGAGCAAAATTCATAATTCATACCTAGTTAATATTAGAAAAAGAGAAAAGGAAAGAAGGGAGGAAGAGAGGGAGGGAGAAAGAAGAAAAAGACAAACAGAGAGACAGACAGACAGAAAGAAAAGGTAGAGAAGAAGGAAGAGAAAAAGGAAAAAAGGGAGAGAAAGAAAGACAAAGGAGGAAAGAAAACAAAAGCAGAGAGCAAGGCCTTAGTAATGGCCATTGGAGGAAAGGATGGAAGAGCACAGATAAATTCTAGGGAAATAGTGATTGTGAAAATCACAGAACAAAGGAAAAGAAAATGTGAAAAACCATGAACCAACTGCATCTCTTACCCCACACTGAGAAGCTTCTATATTCTAGCATACTCCTAAAATATTCAAGACAATATGGGCTATGGAACATATTCCCATTTAATTTAAAACTAGTTTATAGTCACAGGGCATAATTTAGGGAAAGAATAGGATTTAAGACTTGGCTTACATTTATTTGTGCTTGGATTAATATGATGATGACAGCCCGAGTGAGGGTTGCACAGGTCCTGCCCACCAAAGGGTATTGTGCACATGACTTTGGCTCAATAGTTTCAAGTCCCACCCACATAACTGGCAACCAAATGGGCATTCCCATGATAGCGTCTCTAGAGAAAGCATATTTAAGCAGGGCTTGCTATTTATGTGCTTCAGTATAAGGCACAGAAACAGATTCTACCAATTTTTTTCTTGGCAGGAGGAAATGCACTAAAGATAAATTTTAAACTCTTGCTGTGCAATTTGATTTTTCCATTAAAATATTTTATTTCTTTAAATGGGTCTTCAAAAATGATGTTAATAACCATTTGTTATTGGATGAAGGCTCTACCAAGAAAGACAAGGCAGGGAGCCTGTAGACAGTCTACCATAGCAGCCAGACCTGATTAATACAGGGTGTTGATGAATATTTATCTATGAAGAGGTTAATGAAAAAAATAAAGACCCAAGGGCCAGGAAGATGACTCAGCGAATAAACATGCTGCTTGCTATTAAGCCTAGAAACCCTGGGAGATACATGGTAAGAGAATAACTCCAACATATTGTCGTCTGGTATACATACTACCTCCCCTACAATAATAAATGCCAAAAACCACCTTAAAAATTACAGATTCTATATACACTATACAATTGTAATTTGAGGAAGGAAAGATGTCAAAACTGCTTTATCCTCTACCATAGAATCTTCTGGTAAGGAACTTTGGGAGAGGTATCTCCTTGGAGTCATCTAACCAACTTGGATAAGGCCAGATTTACAAAGCGCCTTGTCAATAACCCGAAACAAATAGTTTTCTCTGTGTGAATTTTTAAATCCCCATCTGCCAAGGCAGATTTCGGAACTAAAGCCAGAAGCTGAGGGATAATTCCCTTCTTCTACTCCTCTCTCATGAGAGTGCCTTCCTTCCCCAGGAGATCCTGCCCAGTAGACAGAAGACAGCAGTGCACACAACAAGCAGCCTTGAGGCGCACCTGGGAGTGACACCAAAGCTCAGGGCAGGTGCTGAGGGATCCCAGAGAGCAGACAAGGCAGCCGAAACAGGCTCAGACTGTGCACTCTTGCATGCCTACATGTTCTAGAAGTCTAGAGAAAGGAAAAAGAAGAAGAACAACAACAGCCATATGCAGATAAAAGTTGTGGGTAGGCATGGAAACACTCTGTAAACGATGGCCTCTGTCGACTTCCATGCTGCTTGGTGTTTGCCAGCAGCAATAGGCAAGTGGAAGCAGCAGCAAAAGCATCCTCTAACAAGAATCCTTGTAGGCTCAGGTACCAGGATTCTTAACCCTATACATATTAGAGTACCCATGCAGGCCCTGGGTATCAAAATCCTCATCTATTGAAAATGGACAGTTATAGCTCTTCACCTGGGGTCTGAGAAACTGACCCTGAGAACTTGACAGGCAGTTCACTGGAACTCTTGGGGTATCCAGGGCCTGCAAGAGCCAATTTTTTAATTGGCGTTCAATCTTGGTCTACGTTCACTTCCCTGCTTTCTAATTGGCTACCCTTGAAGTCTTCAGCTGCTTCTTCAACCTGTCTGTTCACTGTTGTAGGAGGCTGCTGGTTTGTTTCCTGGCTGCCCAGACTCCCAAAATAACCACACAGAAACTGTATTAATTAAATCATTGCTTGGCCAATCACTATAGCATATTCCTAGCAAGCTCTTGTATATTAAATTAACCCATTTCTACTAATTTATATTTTACCATGAGGCTCATAGCCTACCGGCAAAGTTCCAGCTAACAGCTCATGTCTTTCCCCTCTGGTATCAACATGGCATCCCTAAACTATACCTTCCTTCTCCCAGCATTCAGTTTAGTTTTCCCTGCCTAGCTCTATTCTGCTAAGCCACTGGCCTAAACAGCTTCTTTATTAACCAATGGTATTCACAGCATACATAGGGGAATCCCACAACAGCCCCTTTCCACAGTGTAGTGGGAACAGCTGGTGTAAGTAGGGATACCCGACTCTGTTGAGATTGTATGTGGGAGTTAGGGAGCTGTGTCCCCTGGAGCCCTTTATTCTCATGATCAATAGTCTTGCTTGTTTTCTTTCAGCCTTTTTGTATTTGTCCAAATCTTTCATTCTGATTCCCCAATCTAACCATGATCTCTATATAACCTTTATTTTTAATCAGAGACCAATGTTTAAATTGAAGAATTTGGTTGATGAGTGTCCTTGGCACCATGAACATTTTCAGTAGTTCTCAACCTGTGGATCATGACTCCTTTGTGGGGGAGGGGTCAAATGACTTTTTCACTAGGGTAACTTAAGACCATTGTAAAACACAGATATTTACATTACAATTCATAACAGTAGCAAAATTATAGTTATGAAGTAGCAACAAAAATATTATGGTTGGTACTCACCACAACATGGGGGACTGTATTAAAGAGTCACAGCATTACGAGCATTGAGAAGCACTGTTCTAAAGGATTATTTCATCCTGAGACTTTCTGTCCCCCATGGCTTGTAGGTCACCAAGAACTGATGGTGATTTGAATTTTCCTAGCCACAGAAAAGAGGTGGTACTCAGGTTTCCTATCTTAGTAGGAAACTACTGTTTCATTTTTATCAAGAAAGATATGATTTGAATTTCACTTCAAAAATACTCCTCAGTTGCTGGGTGACATGGATAATGTCTTTAATTCCAGTACTTTCAAGGCAAAGGGAACAGATCTCTGTGAGTTTAAGCCTATGTAGTGAACTGCAGGCAATTAGAGTTACATAGTTTGTTTTCTTGTCTCCAATAGATAAAAAGATGGATGTGTGTGTGGATGGATAGAGTGGTGAGTATAGATAGATAATAGATGATAGAAGATAGATGGATGGATAGATAGATAGATAGATAGATAGATAGATAGATAGAATACCTCTTGGGCTTCTAGACAATAGAGGCAAAAAGACCAGTTATTTATACTTTTTGTAAGTATTTTGTAGTAAGTACTGGGTCACATGAAAGAAAATGGATAGATTTGGGATACCTTATGGGTAATGAGAATACAATAATCACTAGTGATTCATATGAAAGGAAAAGAAGCAGTAAGAAAAAAGAAAAATCAAAGAAGGCACCTCCTATGTTTCTGCTTGAACAACTTGGGGTCGCCCTTGAATGCTGTGGATACATAGAGGTCCAGAAATTCAGACAATGGGAAGAAATCTCGAGTTCTGTCCCAGCTGCCCATCAAACATGTAGATGGACATGAACGAGGATGGTTTCCTCTTCCAATGGGAAACTAAGAATTGGAAAACCCTGGGATAGGGGTCACTAACAGAACACTTGATGCTGTCTTGGAGACAGACCACCTCACCTCTTACTCAGAGGTTTTTATTTCAGTAGGATGATGAGATATGTAAATGTAAGCAAAGATTCTTTTTTTTTCCCCTGGATGCAGAGGTGTTGAAAGCTATAAATATGAGCATGATGACGTAAGGAGTTCCTTTGTGGTGGCTGAGTGGATGCCTGGAGACAAAATGCCTCTCGGAGTGAGACTCCCTTTCTGCGCAGGGATGGAAGCTGCCCTATACAAGCGCATTATCTTAGTTTTTTGTTTTGTTTTGTTTTGTTTTTTAGAAAATGTGTGGTCTGTGGTGATCAGGTAATCAGGTATGGATGAGAATTTGATGGACTTGCACAAAGATCAGAAATTGACAGGTCACAATTGGGAGGCTGAGACAAGAGGATGACTTTAGCACAGTTTGAGATCAGCCTATGAAAAACAGCAAGACCCCTAGAGCACCGAAAACAAAAAAAAAGGAACTCTATAATTATTATGGCATGTTAGGGTATGGTTAAAATCCCAAGGCAAGATCCTGTGCCCACCGGAACAGGGTAGACCTTCTCTGAGGTGGATATATGTTCAATGCCTGCATTTCAAGGAGAGAGCCCATTCCGGTTCTAATGGCAACTTTAAGGTCTGTTTTAAAGATAAGGCTGGCTAAGGTTTGTTTGTCCCTTTCTCTTCCTTAGCTTGGAAGGAGGCATTTGCGTGGGCAAAGCTGTGTGTGTTATGAAAGGACACCAGCGAGTGTCTGCCATAGAAAAGGAAGTTGTTAGTTAAGGGAGCGGAGGGTCTGTTTGATAAGCGAGGACATGTCTATGGGCCGTTTTAAATTGTTTTCTCTCAAAGACCTCTGGGTGTCTTTGGCTTTGAAGTTATTATTTATTTATTTATCTATCTATTCATTTATTTATTTATTTTTACATACCAATCCTAGTTCCCCTGCCCTTCCTTCCTCCTGCTCCTCCCATCTTGCCCCCCACCCCATCCCCTATCTGCTCCTCAGGTATGATAAGGCCTCCCCTGGGAAGTCAACCAAGTCTGTACCATCAACTCATTGATGAAGGACCAAGGTCCACCCCCACCCCCACTCCCAGTGCCTAGGCTGAGCAAGGTATCTCTCCAGAGAGAATGGGTTCCACAAAGACAGTTGATGCATTAGGGTTAGATCCTGTTCCCACTGCCAGTGGCTCCACATCCTGCTCAAGCCACACCATTGTCACCTGTATTCAGGGGCCCTAGTTTGGTCCCATGGAGGTTCCCTAATTGTCAGTCCCGATTCAGTGAGCTCCCACTAGCTCAGGTCAGCTGATTCTGTACGTTTTCCCATCATGATCTTGACCCCTTTGTTTGTATTATCGCTCCTTCCTCTCTTGGATTGTACTCGACTGTTTGCTCAATGGTTTAGGACTCCATCTATTTCTGAACTGCTAAAACATACTGATGCCTTTGCTGTATGAAATTCTCACTTCTTATTCTCTTGCAGCTGGGGGGGGGGGGGCTTTCAAAGGTTGTGTAAGTTGAATTTGTAGTAAATTTATTTTTAATACACGGATATTTAAAGAACTAATTATCTTTTTTTTTTAATTTGTTCAGTTTTATACTACACTGCCTTGATTTCTGATGCATGCCTGTACTTTCAAGTCCTGTCATGTATTAGAACACTGTGTGGCTCACTAAGCTGCAAGAAAACGCAAAACTTTGTATGGAGGTTAACTTCTTCATTTGAAGTTTGGCACGAGTGACCAATAAATAGTTTTTAAAGGGTACAACACCCTTAGCCATTAGGGAAATAAAAATAAAAACTACTTTGTGATTCCATCACACCTCAGTTAGAAGATCTAACATCAGGAAAACAAAGGGACAACAAATGCTGGAGGAATGTGGAGCCCTTGACTGCTGGTAAGAGAATAAACCAGTGGGTCCGCTATGGAAATTAAGGAGACCCACATTGGAGCACCGGACATAAACCTCAAGGTCCAAATCAGGAGCAGGAGAGAGAGCACAAGCAAGGAACTCAGGACCGCAAGGGTGCACCCACACACTGAGACAATGGGGATGTTCTATCGGGAACTCACCAAGGCCAGCTGGCCTGGGTCTGGAAAAGCCTAGGATAAAACCAAACTCGCTGAACATAGCAGACAATGAGGACTACTGAGAACTCAAGAACAATGGCAATGGGTTTCTGATCCTAATGCATGCACTGGCTTTGTGGGAGCCTAGGCAGTTTGGATGTTCAACTTACTAGACCTGGATGGAGGTGGGGGTTCCTTGGACTTCCCACAGGACAGGGAACCCTGATTGCTTTTCGGGCTGGGGGGGGACTTAATTTGGGGAGGGGGAGGGAAATGGGAGGCGGTGGCAGGGAAGAGACAGAAATCTTTAATAAATAAATAAATTAAAAAAAAAAACCTAAAACAGAACTGCCACATGATCTAGCTATGCCACTCCTAGGCGTAAACCCAAAGGACTTTATGAAAATAAATGAAATTTATGCCCTGGCAATGCTGAAGCACACATGGGCCGCCCATACATGGCAGCTCTGTTGAACTTGTCCATATTGGGTTTCATGGTCTAAGTTGATGAGAACGACTGACCAGGTCTCTTCCTCAAAAAGGCATCAGATCTTATTACAGATGGTTCCGAGCCACCATGTGGTTTCTGGGAATTGAACTCAGGACCTTTGGAAGAGCAGGCAGTGAGTGGTCTTAACCGCTGAGCCATCTCTCCAGCCCTTTATACCCATACAATAAAGATGTTTATCCATGCTCATTTTTGCTCTGTTCAGACTCTCAAGGAAATGGAATCATCCTAGGTGTCCCTCAACAGATTAATGGATAAACAAAATGTACAGGAACACAATAAAAGGGGAATTTTATTCAATCTTAAATACAAGTGAAATCAAAAATTGTAAGAAAATTCATAGAATTGTTAATTATTAAAGTAAAGTAGTCTGGACTCACAAAGACAAATAGCACACATTTTTCTTAAATGTGGGTCCTAGATATATAAATTGGATGCAATCATAAAATTATACAAAGGAATCACATGAAAGAAAAAAAAAGATTTTAAGTTGGGTAAAGGAGAGAGAGTAATAGAGTATGTGAGGTATGGACAGAGAATGGGCTGATGTGGGAGGAAGGACAAAAAGGGAGAATGAAAAGAACAGGGGAAAGGAGTTAGAGACAATCAATAAGTGCAAAATACTTCTGTAGTTCAAAATTAAAATAATGAGTAAATAAATAAAAATACATAGGAAAGCTACATAAGAAAAATTTACTTTCTTTGTTAACTTAAAGAAACAAACAAATAGTGTAAAATAAAGTGTAAGGATTTTTTTTTGTTTTTTGTTTTTCGTTTTGTTTTGTTTTTGCTTTTGAGACAGGGTCTTACTATTTAGCTTTGCCTATCCTGGAACTCGTTTTATAGACCAGGCTGATCTCGAACTCACAGAAATCCTCTTGCCTCTTGAGTGCTGAGATTAAAGGCATGTACCACCACCATTTAATAAATATTAAAATTAAGTTTTTAATATAGAGAGTTACTACTTTAAATATAATTAGGTGTGAAGCTTAAAAGATTACATGTGATTCCAGCTTTTTCTATTTAGTTAAGAATGTAATTATTTGCTTCCATAATGCAGAGGACATTCGAGAATCAAATTAATTGTTGTCCTTGTCTGTAGTTGCTGAACATGCTGTAAATCTTGTAGACTGAGGTCCAGACAGGGAAGAGACCGGCTACCTAGAGGAACCAGGGCAGTTACTGGGGGCAAGCATGGAGGTCAGCAGAGGCCTACAAGCCCACAGAAGAACAGCCACCATGAGAGGAATGCGTCAACAGAAACCCTCCTGTAGTGCTCTCCATACATAGAAAGGTGATTTCATAAAACTGACTATTCCCGGGCAGGAAGGCAGCTGGGAACATCCTACACCTGCTCTTTAGAAGAGACTGCACTGATACACAACCGGAACACTTGCCCATCTGGCCCTAGTCTGGAAGCTCTTCCTAAAAAAGGGCCTGCCATACAAAAGAGACCTGAATATGTCTGAATGAGAAAGTAAAGCCATTCTTGACGCAGACATTTCATCTCAAATGGTTCAATTTATTTTAAATCACCACCAAACTGTACTTCCTGGATACATAGGAGTCCCAGGACTATTAATTTGATGAGGAGGTATCATTTTGAAGAAGATCTAAAGTTGCAATAGTATGGAGGCAGTATCATAAGCATACATTGGCCATTCGTCAGGCATGGGGCACACACCTGTCTTCTCAACCCATGGGAGGCCAAGGTAGAGGGCTTTCTCTGAGTCCAAGATGAGTCTGGGGTATATAGTGAGTAGAAAACCAGCTGTAGATAGATACTTAGAAAAACTCTAACTCCAAGAACCAAACCCCTCAAAGAAGGATAGTTACTGGATGGAGTTCTTTAGTGATGATGTCAGGAACCCCCTACCCCAGCTAAGGAGAGCAAGAGAGCAGGGTTTAGAACTCTTCATACTCCTGCCTCAGACATTTTATTGTTATTACAGATGTGCAGTGCCCTGCCCAATTTTGTAACATTTAAAAAATATAATACAACCTCAGATATGGCATGGGTGAGTATGAGGAAAGAAAACCAACATGGACTGAACTTGAGCAGCCTGTAGCTAAGACTCATTGTCCCAACAAAAGAAGAAGGCTAAGAATTCTAATCACAGCAGAAAGTTCAAGGGAAAGTGACTTTAAGAATTTGTCCTTGGGACAATGGTAGGGCTTGGATCTAAACTGCCTTCCAAATCTCACTTGTTGAAGTGTTGGTCCCCATTATACAGTGCTCACAGGTCACTGGATCATGAGTGCTTTGACCTCCCCAATGGTGTGATCCACTTGTGAGCTCATAACCTTATGAGCTATTGGAAGGTTGTGGAAACTTCTAGAAGAAGAAACTTCTAGAAATTTCAAGTTAGAAGAAGTAAATTTTTTTGTGAGTATTTTGCCTGCATGTAAGAATATGCTCTCTCTTTCTCTCTCTCTCTCTCTCTCTCTCTCTCTCTCTCTCTCTCTCTCTCTCTGTGTGTGTGTGTGTGTGTGTGTGTGTGTGTGTGTGTGTGTGTGTGTTGCCCATGGAGGTTAGAATAGGGTATCAGATCCCCTGGAACTGAAGTTGCAAAGATATGTGAGCCACCGCATAGGTACTAGGAACCAAACCCTGGTCCTTTGAAAAAGCAACAAGGGCTCTTAACCACTGAGCCTTCATGTCTGCATCCCAGCACCTAACTTCTTAATAATATGCTTTTATCTTCTGGTTTCTCAAAAACAATATGTATGTATCACAAAACAATATGTATATGTGCATACATGCAGTGTGTATCTTTATGTGTGTGTCACAGTCTACCTTAAATGAATATTTCTTTTCAATTTTTTCATCAATGAGGTAAGAATCCTAAAGTAGTATAATTTTATTTATAGATATTCTTATCCTGAGAGTCTTTAATTCTGTACATGATAGAAATCTCCTAATACATTGTTTTTTTTTCAGATTGATGAATATTTTATTTATTTTTTTTTTAAATTTATTTATTTATTAAGGATTTCTGCCTCGTCCCCACAACCGCTTCCCATTTCCCTCCCCCTCCCCCCGATCAAGTCCCCCTCCCTCATCTGCTCGAAGAGCAATCAGGGTTCCCTGACCTGTGGGAAGCCCAAGGACTGCCCACCTCTATCCAGGTCTCGTACGGTGAGCATTCAAACTGCCTAGGCTCCCACAAAGCCAGTACGTGCAGTAGGATCAAAAACCCACTGCAATTGTTCTTGAATTCTCAGTATTCCTCATTGTCCGCTATGTTCAGCTAGTCCGGATTTATCCCATGCTTTTTCAGACCTAGGCCCTAGAGAAGCTAAATAAGGCGAATCCAAAGACAAACACATAGGCATCCTCAGGAATATTAACCTTCATCAGGCGATGAAAGGAGACAGAGACAGAGACCCACACGGGAGCACCGGACAGAAATCTCAAGGTCCAAATCAGGAGCAGAAGGAGACGGAGCACGAGCAAGGAACTCAGGACCACAAGGGGTGCACTCCTAATACATTGTTACTAGACCTACCTTAGTCTGGAGACAGGTACAGCAACACCCCTATAATTCCTATACAAAGGCAAAGAATTGCATCAAGTTTGAAATAGCCTGGTCTATATATTGGATCCCTGCCAACCTGGGTTATTTAGTGAAACCCATCTCAAGAACAAACAACCACTCAAGTGTAGTAGCATTTCAATTGTATTTTAATAAATAGAAACTGCTTGAAGATCTTAGAGCAAAACAGTCCCACTGGTCAGCCTTACTGACCAGGTTATGGTAACACACACCTTTAATCCCAGTAGCCACACTAGTTGCCATAGAAGTCGGGTAGTGCATGAGTTTAATCCCATTGGTGCACGCCTTTAATCCCAGCCCTAGAGAGGAATATAAAATGGGAGGAGACAGCTCTCACACACAGTCTCATTCTGAGATTCCTGGAGGCAGATCGCCATTTCAGACTGAGGTCTAGATAAGAGCCAGTGGCTGGCTTTTTTGCTTTTTAGATCTTCAGGCTGAACCTCAGTTTCTGATCCTAAGTTTTTATTAATCGTGCATCACTCAAACAGTAAGAATTTTATAACAGAAAGAAAAGCAGTCTTTCCTTTGTCTTCACACACTAAATGTCTTCATGTTTTCTCACAGTTGTGCCTTTTTTTCCTAGTAGTGTTTTCCTTCACCCTGAAGTGTTTAAGCATTGTCTGGGGAAGATGTCGTTGTGGTAGAAGAACCTGATTTGTTGCCACTTGGCTTTCTCTGTGGCTAGGGGAGAAGTCAGCAGTGATCCCATCAATATCCCATGTGTGTAAATAATGGTTTGGGTGGCATTTTTAAAGACTTCTGCTTTTATTTGTTATTGCTTGTGAGAGTTTTATAACAATGTTCAGAGATATGGTTATTAATTTGGCTTGAGTTTTCTTCAGGCTCTTGAGCTGTTGTGACACTTGGGCACACATCACTGTTTTCTTAGCAAAGATGTTGGTGTTGGGAGCCAGGAACAGATGAATACAGGAAAGAACCCCTGGCTGGCCTAGATAATGTGGCACTCTTGTTAGTATTTAAAAAACAAAGCTTGTTTTTTTAAAAAAAAATTCCAGGCAGTGGTAGCAAATGCCTTTAATTGTAGCACTCGGGAGGCAGAGGCAGATGGATCTCTGAGTTCAAGACCAGCTGGGTCTACAAAGTGGGATCCACAACAGCCAGGACTGTTACATGGAGAAACCCTGTTTCAAAAAACCAAAGAAAAATATAAACAACAAAAATAAATAAATAAATAAATAAATAAATAGCAAAGTTTCTGGTAGGCCTACAGGACCTATGCTAGGCTAAAGATTGTCCCACCCAGGCATATCCACACCTAAGCTCAAATGCACACACATCAGGAGCAGACGAAAGTGGTAGAAAATTATTTTTAAAACAGAGCATTAATATTTAATAAAGACATCAGCTGCATTCAGGGCAGGAAGGCCTTCATAGCTATTATGATAGCATTGTAGAAAATATGAAATAAAAATAGAATTTAGAATATCTTTGAGCTCTAAGAAGAGATATGAAGAAGTTACAACAAACTCTCATCTCAGTGTTGTGAGATCTGAAAACGAGAAACTGGAGTCGTTGCTATGTATGTCCTTGTACGAATGGGTGCACTTGCAATTTCTGCAGAAATGGTTGCCCGAATCTACCAGGAATCCTGTAGTCCCCGATGCATGGCTTCACGCTGTACGTGCTCCAGCCTCTAAGGTTCATCTCAGAATGGGCACTGGGCAGGATGCATGCTTCTGTAGTACGGATGGCAGCTAGAATTCGTCACTCCATAAACCACAACTGCAGAGATGTGATGTAAATGTAATGCAGCATAGGACATGGAAACACTTTGGTAACTCCTTCCTGGAGTTCTACACATGTATTTTTAAAGTGAGGTTACAATATAGTAGTGTGTTCTATTTAAGTCGGGGAAGCATCTAATCTATTAGACATCTGTATATACAGACCACTACCGTTCGGAAAGCCTTCTCGTCTATTAGTTTCCCTGACACGACAGTCCTGTTAGAGAAGTCCTGGTCTCATCTCCACTTAATGAATGCAAACCTCAGAGCACCGAGAGGATGTGGCCGACCTCCACTTGTTCTGTATTAAAGATGATAGCAGAGAATGAATCACGCCAGGCCCCACGATTCACATCGCATTTAATTTTCAACACGAACCAAACAATTCTAAGAGTAAGTCTAAAACTATCCCATATCCCTAGCAACTCAGAATTTCTAGCTCCTTGAAGGGATGGACAAGTTTGTTTGTCTGTTTTTAAATCTAATATTGCTTATCTGTAAGTTTCAGAGTAACCTCATGCCTCTAGTTCATTATACTATATCATGAAATCAACAAGACAAATAAGAATACTTCCAGTTCAAAGGTGTCAAATATGAAAGTCATGAAATGTAAGATTGTATGGTGTTAGGAAACTAGAAATTGTGCCTAGAGCAACTGAACCCTCAGGATAGTCATACAGGAATTCTTTAAGGTTATAATATTTTCTGAAAAAAATCACCCAATTTTCTTTCTTTTCATTGGCAAACATTTGATAGGACATCTCACACTAGGTGGTGACAGTATTTGAAAAACTTAAGTAAAGTTCTTCCAAAGATCATTCTCCCTCAGGAAGAGTCTCATACAGTCACAGCCTAACCTCATTGAGTCTAAGTTCCTTTCTGGCTTCCCGGTGGTTAGGTATGGTTCTCTTACTGAATATATATATCATATTTATCATAGCAAGATCATATTTATCAAGATAAAATGTGGCACAGTTTGCATCACCTGAGGAATTCTCAAAGCCATTTATGGAAGTCAGTTTACTAAATCCATTCTGGAATGAAAGTTAC
This sequence comes from Microtus oregoni, assembly GCF_018167655.1. Classification (NCBI taxonomy): domain Eukaryota; kingdom Metazoa; phylum Chordata; class Mammalia; order Rodentia; family Cricetidae; genus Microtus; species Microtus oregoni. The sequence goes on along the minus strand of NW_024544552.1, from coordinate 192,643 downwards.
TTCAACACAATTTCTAGGCAGGTTAGAAACTGTTAGTCAGCTCTGTTCTACTCTCTGAGCTCATGATGAGGGTTTTGACAAAACACACATAAATCCTGGTAACTTTGTTGTTATTTATGGCAATTCATAGGGCGATGAAAATGGAAGAGGCACCAGGACAGAAGAGACAACTGAAAAATCCCCAGATTTTCTTCAGAAACATGCGTTTAGAGGCCAGAGAAGAAGGAGCTTTCATTATAGAGTTCAAATTTTAAATTATTACAAGAATGATGGAGGAAGGTCATTGGCTAATAAAGGAACTGCCTTGGCCCATTTTATTGGTTAGAGGATAGGTGGGAGGAGTAAACAGAACAGAACGCTGGGAGGAAGAGGAAGTGAACTCAGACTCTGACAGCTCTCCTCTCGGGAGCAGACGCCTGAGAGAGACACCATGCTCCCAGCTCCCGGGCAGACACCATGCCCCGCTCCCGGGATGAAGCTCCGACCCAGGATGGACTAGGCTAGAATCTCCCCGGTAAGCGCACCTTGGGGTGCTACACACAGATGATTAGAAATGGGCTAAATTAATATGTGAGAATTAGCCTAGAAGAGAATGGGCCAAGCAGTGTTTAAAAGAATACAGTGTCCGTGTAATTATTTCGGGGCATAAGCTAGCCAAGCAGGCAGCCGGGGTGCTGGGGACACAGCCCCGCTGCCCCCCTAATTACTACACAAGAACTCAGGACAGAGTGCCTATTGATACTTGAATCACTTCCAACAATCAATAATGAACAAAATGAAGAAGGTTCATTGCTAAAGGTATTCTATTAGAATAAGCTTTGGGTTTAGTGGTCCATTATTAAATCATCTTTAAATATTTGAAAATGATTGATTGCTGGGGAAAAATCAACAAGATAAAAAAATCTAAAACCTAAGGACATAACTCAATGGAAGAGAGTTTGCTTTGCATATGTGAGGCCCTGAGTTCAAGTCACAGCCCTGTTAATATGCCGTGATTTATCTATTTTTATCAGAAGATAAGTAAAATATCTAGCATCTTTCTATTATATTCAGTCATCTAGGAGAAAATTTGCCTATACTTGTCCAAAAGTTTTTAAGATATATATATATATATATATATATATATATATATATCTAGGAAGAAGTTTCTGAGCAATAACACATGCATATATTAGAATATATAATATGCCATGACATTAATATGTCATTCTCTCCCCCAAAAAGTCTGAAGATTCTTAACAATTTCATTTGAAATCTCAGCAGCCTTTTGGGGTAAAACCCAAGAAACAGACTCTAAAACTTAAAAGGATATTCAAAAGACCTTAACTCTCCTTGTGTAGTTTGCTGTCTTATTGTGAGACTAGCAATACTTCTCTCTGAGGATTCTACAATCTCCAAATGTTGGAAAAATTGTTGCTAATATGTGGTATTCCAAATCAGAAATAAACCTCAAGAGAGAATTCTGAAATAGCTACTTATTTTCCTCCTAGTCTGGGTAGGCAAACACCATCAATAGCTGGCAGGCAGGCATATTCTCATCACTGTGCTCAGGCAGTTTAATGCTAGGAATTATGAATGCCAGCAAGTTCAGTTATTTAAATTTTTTAACTAATTCCAAGTGCCTATGATTTGCAGAGCAATGTTATATCTTAATTTTTGTAAATCTACAAATGATACCACCATAAAATCAGCATTACCTGGAAGCAGGTAGGAAACAATGTCTCTGAAATTTCCCAAGAATGTCCCAAGATGCTGATGCTGAAGTCCACTAAGTAAGGTGGGCAACTAACAGAGTATTGCCAGTTCTAATCAGTGCTGTGTAATTCTCTGAAATACGTATATTTCAATCCTATTCTGGGATGGAAAAGTCTGCAGCACAGGATTGTGGAATATTAGACCCAGGAGATCAAGCTTCATCACCTCCGTTGAGAGATGAAGAAATCTGTGGGGGACAGGCAGGGACCATGGAATCATCTCCTGATTATATATGTATATATGTCCACCAATATTGGATGTGTAATCTTAGAGAGTCTTCATGATTTTCTCACTGCTCTTTTAAATTGGTGAACAATGCCTTCTCTTATGCACATTACATAATTGTTACTCACCAGCTACTGTTTTCCAGTTTGTCTGGGTCATAAACATGAATGAGAACAAACAGAGCCATGCCAGTTCCAAATTAGCTGACCCAATTTTATGAGAAATAAATAAATGGATTTTGAACTTTGGGGGGGAATGAGAACCTACACATAATATTTTACTCTAGAAACTGACTTTTGTGGAAGACAGATTGCCATTATTCATCCCCTAAAACTACCCCCACATCACTGACAGGTGTAGTTAGTGGAGTCCATGGTGTTTAGTCTGGACCACACAGTATCCGGAAACAAGTAGTCACAAGGCCTTCTCAAGAGGCAGGAAAATGAGCAAACCCTAACTCAGTCATCAAAGCTGGGTGAGGGAGAAGAAGAAGAATCAGTGTTCAGGGAGTCCATGGTCCAAACTGAAGCACGCAGGACTTGGGACCCCATAGATCTGTAAGTGTTTCCTCATCAGACAGATGCTGTGAGGAAAGAACTCTGCTTGTGAGCTCATCAGAAAGACTCTGTGTAGTAATATGGGGCGGCAGGGCTGCGTCCCCCACACCCGGCCGCCCACATGGCTAGCTTATGCTCCGAAATAACAACACACAAACTGTATTCTTTTAATCACTGCTTGGCCCATTCTCTTCTAGGCTAATTCTCACATATTAATTTAACCCATTTCTAATCATCTGTGTATGGCACCCCAAGGTGCGCTTACCGGGGAGATTCTAGTCTAGTCCATCCTGGGTCGGAGCTTCATCCCGGGAGCGGGGCATGGCATCTCTCTCTCAGGCGTCTGCTCCCGAGAGAGCTGTGGAGTCTCTGACCTCACTTCCTCTTCCTCCCAGCATTTTGTTCTGTTTACTCCTCCCACCTATCCTCTAACCAATAAAATGGGCCAGGGCAGTGTCTTTATTAGCCAATGACCTTCCTCCATCATTTCCCCTTTTTCGGTTTAAACAAAAAAAAGGCTTTAACTTTAACATAGCAAAATTACATATAACAAAACAGTTATCAAGTAAAAGTTACAATAATCTTTATCATAACTAAGGAAAACTATAACTATAACTAACTATTCTTAACTCCATCAAAGACTCCAGAAAGATATAATATTACCTAAGTAAACAAGAACTAAGAAACTTCAAACTCTAGAAATGACAAAGACATCTCGCTGCCTGGACAGTCACCCAAAGTTCTTTTGTACCGTTGGGGCATCCATCTTCAAGCCTTCAGGCCCATGGTATTCAGCAGACATTTCCATAAAGCAGGAAAATTCAAAGTCAGTTCAGTCACTATCTGTTGTGTCCTGCAGAATGTCTCGCAGACTCTTTCATGAATCAGGAACCCCGAAAGATCATCTCACCTTAGGCAAGTTCAGTAGTCCTCTCTCTGCGGGTTCTCTGTGTCCAGTTTATGCAATAGTCCAGGCAAGAGCAGTTTCTTGCCCAAATGGCTATCAAACTCCATAAGGTGCCTCTTCGATGCCCATCTTCCTCTTGAAGTAGATTGGTGCTGCCAGGAGCAGAGTGTCTCATTGTCATGAAAAGTCCTCAGTTATTAAAACATTAAATGTCCTATTCTGTAATCTTTGAAAGACATGAAGAATGTCTATCTAAAATATATCTCTATATATCTAGAAAATCTAACTAACATGACTATAATCTTTACTATTATCGATGATTATCCATTAACAACCTATATTTCTTAATTATACAGTACATATTTAAATGAACTACACAATCACAATACCTTAATCAAAATCAGAAACACTTATACATATAACAAAATTGACCTTAAATCTCTATCAATAAAGCAAAATCTATACTAATGCAAATTATTCATACCTATATCATATCCCCCTTTAAATGTAAAAGGACGTTTATAAACCCTATTTGGGAACATGGGCGCAGTTATTTCTCTCCAAACTGCTTCCTGCTGAATGGGGGCGTCGTTAATTAGGTCTTTCATGGTACAACCTGTGTGCTAGTTTCATCTCAGTTGGCAGTTGAGCGAAGCAATTTTTTGAAGGCGTGCACACCAACCCTTCAGGAGGGCGTGGTCCATCATACCAAATCGGAATAAATGCAATCCACAAGGTCTGATCCTCTGTGAAAACAAAAGAAGAATCTCTTTTCCAAAGTATCATATCCTTAGATCCAAATTCTGAAATCATACCCTCATGATATCCGTTCTGGTTCCATTTGGCAGCCCATATAATGAAATGTCTCTCTGTGCTTAGCTCCTTCACAGTCAAAAATTTTAAAGAAAACACAATGTACATAATCCAGACTCTCTGTGAATTTTCCATTTTTACGTGGCTTATTTTTCTTTATTTCTTTTAATCTCTTAACTATCTGTACTCTGTCTCTTTAAAGACTTTACTTTTACTTTTTTAAACCATTAACTTTATTCTCTATATTCTTTTTCTTCTCTCTCCCAAGCCTACGTACATTCATCCACAGTGTGACTCATTTAGTGGTCTGAATCTGTCCTATTGTGAATCTGCAATTTTTTACTATCCAAGGGCACTTTTGATTTGCGCCTTTAAATCAGTAGGCACTTAAGAATCTAAGCTGTGACATTCCTAGGTTAACTTTTTGCTTTTTGAGCGTATATCTTTGACCTGGAATATCTCTGTAGACCAGGCTGTCTTTGAACTCTCAGAGATCCGCCTGTCTCTGCCTCCCAGGCATTCGGGATTAAAGGTGTACACTACTACACCTTGAACTCACAGAGATCTGTTTGTCTCTGCCTTCTAGGCACTGGGATTAAAGGCGTGTGCTACCACACACACAACTTTCTTCCTTTTTTTTTTTGTTACTTTAAGAACTTTAAATTTTAGTCTGCATATATTTTTAACACACTTCAAACCATTTAGAAATTTTCTTTGTCTTTGAATCTCTCTTTACTATATATCTCTCTTTTTCTGACCACACGAGCCTTTAAATTACTGAGCAATATGGGTAGGATTAAAGGCGTGGCTTTGCCAGCTAGATCCAGTCCATTCCTTAGCTTTCCAGCCTCATGGCTGAGGTACTGGCTGTAGCCAGCAAGCGAGCTTCAGCAGCCTGTGTTTGCAAACAGCAGGGACCGCCTGCGTAAAAGAGTCAGAGTTTGTCCTGGCAGGACAGCCCAGAAAGCCGACATTTTTAAATGGCGCAGCTTTTTTCCTGCTATGGCTGAAAACCGAAAAGCATGCGTTCAGCTTTAACCGTTTAAGTGTTTCGTGGCAGGACCTCTTAATGAGCTGCAGGCTTTTGCAGCTAAAGCTGAGTCAGGAAGCCTCTCTTAGATGACGCGCTTGCTTGCCTCTAGTAAGCAGAGTAGAACTGAGAAAATGCTGCTACCAAGAAACCAGGCACAATGGTTTCATTTTGTTCTAGAATTACTTCCCAAGCTGTCTCAGGCTTTATGTGGAAGCAGTTGTCCACGTGGGCGCCATATGAAGTAATAAGGGCAGCAGGGCTGCGTCCCCCACACCCGGCCGCCCACATGGCTAGCTTATGCTCCGAAATAACAACACACAAACTGTATTCTTTTAATCACTGCTTGGCCCATTCTCTTCTAGGCTAATTCTCACATATTAATTTAACCCATTTCTAATCATCTGTGTATGGCACCCCAAGGTGCGCTTACCGGGGAGATTCTAGTCTAGTCCATCCTGGGTCGGAGCTTCATCCCGGGAGCGGGGCATGGCATCTCTCTCTCAGGCGTCTGCTCCCGAGAGAGCTGTGGAGTCTCTGACCTCACTTCCTCTTCCTCCCAGCATTTTGTTCTGTTTACTCCTCCCACCTATCCTCTAACCAATAAAATGGGCCAGGGCAGTGTCTTTATTAGCCAATGACCTTCCTCCATCAACTCTGGTGGCTGCCTTGATGTACTTGGCTAAGGCTCCCAAATGGTGCTCACTGGTAAACTATGCACCAAGAGAACTTGGATAATTCCATCAGCAAAGACACCAGAATTTCAAACTGGAACTCCCAAAAGCACCTTTGTGAAAATCATCTCTAGGGGGCAGGAGAAATGGCTCATGGGTTAGGAGCCTTTGTTGTGCTTTCTGTTCTCAGAACCCATAGAGTGGCTCATAGCTATCCAGGATCTCCAGTTCTAGGGGATCTAGCAACCTCTTCTGACCTCTGCAGGCACCAGGCACACATGTGGTACACATGCATACATACATACATACATACATGTAAGAAGTTAACATGCATAAAACAAAATAAATGAAACTTTAAAAGAAAACTGAAATCAGCTCTACATGTCAAAAGCCTGAGACAATGGACGGAGAGAAAGGAAGACCCCAAGAAGTCCTTAAAAAAATGACATAAACTAAGCCAAGAAGTTGAAACATTAGCATGACTGACACAAACCAGGTAAAATCCTAAGACCATTGAAGATCCCAACTGACCAGCTGGGAGAGCCCGTTTTCCACTTCTATCAGCCCCTAGACACATAAGTTCACCACAGCAATCTGAATCCATTGATTTCCCATTTATGTGTGATGGTTAAGAAGCCAGCCTGCCAATATTCTGAATTTCATATGTAATCTAAAGTTATGCATCATTAAAAGGGCCCCAGTTATCTATAAACATGTATGTTCTTCTTCCAATGAGATAGAAGCAATCTATAAAAGCCCTAAATACCCTCATTGTGAATACCATATTTGTCCAATATCAGGCATTATTGCAAAGAACTTTCCAGCACACAGAAATATCAAACAACTGTTACCATCAAACATATAACAGCCAATCCTTGACAAGGACCCATTATAACTGTGTGGAATTTCCTAGCGTGACCTATGTCTAATTTTCACTCTTCCTCCAAAGAGCTGTCTTAGGTAATTGAGGGCTGTTTTAACAAAAAGAGAGTAAACAAGCCAACTCATACATAGACATAAATTAATCCATAGTCCTAAAGGCTAAGAAACCCAGCATCAAAGTGCTGCCAGGTCTCGCAAGCCCCACCCATCCCCCACCTGGCTTTCTGGCAGCTCCCTTCTTGCCACCCCTCATGGTGGAGGGTAGAGAGTCAGATTTGTGGCTTTTCTTAGAAGGGCACTAATTCCAGCTGTGGGGGTTCTGCCCTCTCCAATATTCCCCACACTGTGTTGGCACAGGATTTCTTGCATTTTCTCATTCATCTCTCACTCATTTAATTTTATGGAATTTTCCTTTCCTGACATGAATGGCATTAATAGTGCACTTCACTAATTACAGTGAATCCCATTTCCTCTGGGAAAATGAAGAAAAAGCCCTAGACATAATGTAGATAAAATATATCGACAGGCAATGTGGGTGGGAGAAAAATGAGACAAAGATTTTACATTCAAGGTCTTACGGTTCAGACACATGAAGCCGTCAAGATATTTTAAGACAGAATTTCATTTGCTTGAATCTCATAATTTACGATGTTAAACTATAGATGACCTTTCCAAAGCAATTAATTTGCTTGCATTGTTAGCGAGAACTATGAAGTTTCATTATGTGTGCATACTACAGCTTTTAAAGCATACATCCAAGCAGATTAAGAAGTAATAATAAGCACCTCTCTTTGCCATCCAGCCACAGCTTGTTTGGAATCCTTGCTTCCATTAGCCAAGCCCAAGGTTACATAGGCCAGGCTGCCTGCAGCCTTAATGAGGAGCAGGCACCCCCGGAAGGCTTTAATTGAGCTGATTGGGATTAGCAAGTCCACGAACATCACCAAAGCTTTGATTGTAACAAGCAAAAATGAAAGAGGTGGGGGGGGGGGGGCTACACAAAGAGTATTTTAGGGAAAGCAAGATACAAAGGAAATTTTCTACACCAAAGAATTTGGCTAGCAACATGGTAACCGATGTTTCCAGAAGGTCAAACAGGCGGTTCATTTAGACTCTACACCTTCATTTCATAATTTCTACATTTAAAAGTAGTGATGTGGCAGATGGTGGGCAATGTTGATGTCAGTGGGGGATCGTGTCACACAATAGAATTATGGGCAGTGAGAGGAAAGTGCCCAGTTCTTCCCCCACACATTACTGGGGTCCTTAAGCAATTTGTGGCCAACACCTTCTCTCCAAACTAGTAATATTCCTTTCTAAGGACTATTTCAAATAATTGAAAAACATTTAAAATTTCCCCTAGAATTCTGTGTTTGTGGAATAGCAAACATGGCTGACGTTCTCCTGGGTGCAGTATCAGCGAGGCTTTACCTCTTCTGTTCCATTGTGGTTGGGGGAACCTAATACCCACTACTTGTGAAAGCCACACCTGTCTTCAAAGTGACAGCCAAATTTACACAGTACAACTTTACACAGCATTCGTGCTTTAAAATCCCAAAGAACCTCAGATCAGATGTAGGTAAGGGAAGAAAGTGGGGGTGAGAACATTAGGGTTTTGTTTTTTTTTTTAATGCTTTTGTCTTGAGTTTCAGTAAGGGTGTGCTAACACTTAATTCTCTGAATTCTGCCTGCCTTATCCCTCTTTGTAAAGATTAAAGACAGCCATGGATGTAAAACAGAAACCACACTGTCTCCTTGGGGTCACCTTTGTCAAGACCTTCTATCGCTTTCTGGGCAGGTAGTAGCAGATTTTTAAGGAGTCAACCAGCACATCCTCAATACACTCTGGCCTATGTAACCTTGGGCTTTGCTAATGGAAATCCTCCCTAACTGAGCATCTCCGAGTAAACCACCCTCAAAGGATCACTACCTTCAAGGATTAGGACAAGTACAGGAGTGGCTATTTGAAAAGCAACTCCCTTGGCACCTCCAGATATGCAAGGGACTCAACATAAAGCAAAGAAAAACCAACCTACAATTCACAATCCCAGAGAACCTAGATAACAAGGAGGACCCTAAGAGAGACATACATGGATCTAATCTACATGGGAAGTAGAAAAAGACAAGATTTCCTGAGTAAATTGGGAGCATGGGGACCACGGGAGAGGGTAGAAGGGGTGGGGAAAGGAAGGAAGGAGAGCGGAGAAAAAAATATATAACTCAATAAAAACAATAAAAAAAATTAAAAAAGACACTGGCCAAAAGAAAACTCACTTAGTGGTTAATGAAAGATATCTTCCCAAAGATCTGAGATTGACAGAAAACCATGGAAGTCAGAAAAAAAAGAAAGAAAGAAAGAAAGAGAAAGAAAGAAAAAAATCCTACTTACCCTGGCTCTTTATGAGATACTTTGTTGCAGTTGCAAGGGTTTTGAAAAAGCAAGGAGATTTCTTTATTGAAATTAAAATAAATACATGTTGCACAGATACTATGCCAATGAACTAGGAAAAATCACAGTTATTTCTAAAAGGTCTGGCAGACAAGAGGGATTTTTCAAGTGGAACAAAATTACTATCCACACAAAGGTACCTTTTATATATCCTGTAATTCTGAATCGCACACTACTACACACAAAGTTGGAGCCCTTAACCTACCCCACTCCTTGCCCCTTCTTTGCACTGCCTGGCAAGAGAGAAGGACTTAGGTCACTCTGGAGAGATCCCAAAAACCCAAAGGCTGCAGGAGGAATGTGGACCTGTGACTGCCATCCCATTGTTGCCATACCTGATATCCTTAGGGTCCCTTTCCAACCGCTAAGGACTCATTCCATGAGGATTCTTCGATAGGAATTACAAAACATAACTTATAAAGTGTCAATCAAATACATTAACACTTTATCTCTAGAGTGTCATACCTGGAGCCACAATGTCTTGTGACTGAGGGCTGCCAATAACTCATGGGCACTGTCAACACTGACAAGGCTCTGGGAAAGTTTGTTTCACCTGCCCCTGGTACACAGCTCTTTAGGAACAGATGTGTGAGGTTTGGAACAAAATGAGAGATGAATTTGACCTCTCAGTCAGTAGTTCAAATCATGGCACCATCTCACATTGTGACTATTGTTAGATGCAGCATAATCACAAAATCGCAGAGTTCAAAATATACATGCTAGCTATTTATTCCCCAGGGGCCTCCCTTCATCCTGTCTCTTCCAGTTTCTAAAGAGAGATGGTGCCCTTCTTCAAGACAGTCATAGCTGTGAGTAGCCTTGGTCTTTGTTTTGTTTTACTTTGGTTTGGATTGGTTTTGGCTTTTTTAACATTCAATTTATACTTCACTAGGAAAAGCAGTGTAATATTTGTTTCATTTATTTTAAAATATCTATGAAAGATAAGTGTTGGGTTTGGTTTTATAGAGTCTGACTATATTTATATTATAAATTCCCTAGCAATATAAAAATAAATAAAATAGCATCAACAAGACAGAGATGGTATGTTTCCAACACTCAAGAGGCCAGAGCAGGAATATTGTGAGGCATCCCAGGCTATGCAATGATACTATTTTTTAGGGGAAGAATGAAGGAAGGAGAAATGGAAATAGATGAAGTGGGAGAAAGGATTGAGGAAGATACCAAGGTATTAATAGCTTATATGGGCACATTCCTACAGTTTTTTCACCTGCTTTTCCCAATTGTCTTGGCATTGGCAAGCAGGTGACCAATTAGAAACTGGACCTCTTATAGGAATGGCTCTAAAAAGTACAGTGATAGCCGGTAAGGTAAAAAACAACAGGGCTGCACCCTGGCACCTGTCTGTCTCCCTTTGTAAGAGTGCTGAGTAAGAGCATTTATATCCACCAGCCAATGTCTATCAGCTACACAGGGGCAGAAGAAGCCAAATTGGTCTGAACCACTTGGGCTCGATCACCCTAAGCCTAGGACAATGGTTCTCAGTCTTCCTAATGCTGTGACCCTTTAATACAGTTCCTCATGCTGTGCTGACCCCCAACCGTAAAATCATGTTGTTGCTCCTCCATAACTTTTTCAAAACATTTTGCTACTGTTATGAATTGTAATATAAATTTTTGATATGCAGCGTGTTTGATATGGGACGCAAGGAGTCACAGCCCACAGGTTGAGAACCGCTAGCCTAGGAGGTAAGCTTTGACAGCAGATGGAACTGTGTGAAAAACCACTCTTTAATGTCCCCTCAATCAGAAGATGTTACAGGTGTTTGGGAGGTGACGAGGCACAAATGACACAGGAGAGAGAAACAAACCCCCAAGAGCAGCCCCATGGAACCTGTGTTCCCCAGACTGCTGCAGATCTTGATATTACAGACTCTGAGGGTGTAATATCAAAAAGAGATGCTCTGGCTTGAATGCTTTCATAGCAACAGACACTGCAGCAGGAACACTTCAGAAGCCACAGAACTCAGAGCACTCCATCACCCTAGCTCCCTGTTGGCTGACATGTCCATCCTGCTATACCGCCTTATAATAAACAGCAAGTAGATCAACACAATAAGTATGGAATGATTTTTATCCATGATACAGAAATGATGGACGGTCAAGTGCAGGGACCACACATACAGCAGGAGATACAGGAAGGCTCATGTGTAATGAAGACCTAAAATCAAAGATCAATAACACACATGCCTGGTCTTCTGGAAAACTCAGGAGAACCTCACATGGTCCGACTTCAAGGTCCTTTCCTTGCCCAGGGTCTTCCTCAAAGAAGGGCATACAATTATTACTTGTTTCTGATTGGTGACCTTCTGCTCCCTTCCTGCTGTGAATGTGTTCAGACAACTCAGTCATATCCCAAAGTGCCTCTTCTCTATTCCTGCCACCCACTCCGCATCCACAAGCAGTCACCATGTGGCACTATCTGATACGGAGTCCTCATCCCCAGGCTATAAAGATACAGAAAGATGCTGCTGAAGTTCTTTGTCGAGTGCTGGGTGCTAGGTGCTGGTTGTTTGACTATCCTTGTAACCCTCACCAATGGTTGAAGAGAAGGCAGTAGAGACAGACTCCTACACCGACAAAATGTCATCCAGAGGAGTGGGGAGGCAGTAGAAGCCAGAACCCATGAGAGGAGGTCAGAGAAGCCCACGACGCAGAGTCCAGGCATGAAAGATGGGCTGGGAACAGTAATGAGTTATGGTTAGGTCAGGCAAACATAACTAAGGCAGCCTTGGACCAGTTACAGACACAGGGACGGCAGCAGATATAAATGAGTCAATGGGCACTCAGCCTCAAGCGGGGGGGGGGGGGGAGAACAGAATTCGGATTGCTCAGATTGAATCATGAGGTAAAAATATTAGCAGGCAGGTCACCTTGATCCCAAGTCATCTGAGACATTGGCTGGAGCAATTTATATTCACCTCCTTCCTCTCCCCAGCCTTTCAATAAACAAGACAGACTTATTTCCAGGGAAGGGAATTGAATGATAGAGGGAGCCTGAGGGGCACTCAGGAAGAATTGTGAGCTGTGAAAAATTCTGAATCCTTCTTGGGGTTAGGGAGTCTCGGAGCAGAGGGCGTTACTGGCCATATTCTCGCCCTTATCTCATTCTAATCACATGGCTGTCCCCCAGGATTAGCACCACGTTCAGGAGGCTGTTATTCTCCTATTTTCAATACTATTTTACAGTTCCTGGGTGCAGCTCTGGTATCGTGCCAGGCCTCCCTGGTTTTTGAAGTTATTAGAAGTACCTCTGTAGATGAAAATGTAGCCCCTAGGACTGGAGGGCTGATGTTGTCAAGATCTCACACTCCTTTCGTTCTCCAATTTCTGAATGTGGCTTTTGTCATCCTTCGTTTGGCTCTGTAATTGCTGACACTTTTCCATTCTTTCACCTCTAATTTAAAAGCTTGGTCCAGTTCTCAGTACAATTGGATCTTCGTTCGTTTCTCTCACTTCCTCACTGGAGCCAGGCCTGCTTCACTGGAAATGTCATCCTCCCCTTAGCGCTCCTGGCAGAGCGGTTTCAGAATCCCCATGGACCAAAATCCATGATCAACTCCATCATACAAACCGCCACAGTGTTTATACACACCCTCTAGTATACTTTAATCAATTCTAGATTACTTATAACATCGAATACAATGTCAGTGCTGTGGCATGGCTATTATATTGTTAAGGGAATAATGACAAGAATCATCTGTACAGGTTAATACAAATGTAGGTTTTGCTATGAATATTTTCAATCCGCAGTTAGTTGAACCCATAGACACAGGCCCTATGGACTTGGGGAACAGAACATGTTTACTAAGGTTTCTGTGAGGTCCTCTGTATTCTCCCATGATCTCAGGAGTAGGATCAACATTTGAAGTCCTCAGTCATTCAGTCACTTCACTAATATTTGCCGGTATATGCCATACCTAGTACTTGCTAAGAATTGGTAAGAAGTTTTAAGGAAGTAGTGAAGAATGGTTTGGGGATGTGGAAGTGAATTCTCCATCTGGATATCAAATGGGTCCACAAAAATGTGTTAGCTTTCTGCAACAGTAACAAATAGAAGTTTCCGTCTATCAGGAGCCTGGGGTCTGGTTGCTTTAGGCAGTAGAACAGGACATCAGGACTGTGTAGGAGAGGAATATGTGGGGAAGCACACAGTTTAGTGCTCCATAGTGGAGGTAGGTCTGGGGTCCCACAGTCTAACTCAAGGGGATGTACCCAGTGACTTGAAGGTCACCCATAGGGACCACCTCTTGAAGGTCCAACCTCTTCCCAACAGGACCACCATGGGGAAGCAATTCTTCAATACAAGGACACATGGACATTTGAGAGATACAGATTTAAACAACAGCAAATACTAACACTCTCTTCCTTTACCAAGAACCCCTCCCTCTTAGATCTTGGTTCTAGGTTGATATTTAGAATAGAGGACCTTAATAAATAAATAAATTTAAAAAAAAAAAAGAATAGAGGACCTTGCTCAGGGTCTGCGGTCTCATTGAGGAAACGTAGCTTGAATCTGCATAAATTGAAAAACCAGGAGCCTTTGCTTTTGTCTCCAGGTTTGACTGGGTACTTGCCAAGCCCCCAAAGCATCCCTCTGCACCTATCCTCCATCTGACTTCCCCTTCATTAGCATACGAGATAATGGTGCCATGATGCTTTGATGTTTTTATCCAGGTCTGCCATTGTGACCCCATTACTCTCTGTAGTTGTCCTCTTCCTCCTTTCCCCCATTCTGGTGCCATCCATGCCACGTGTATTTCTAAAGATATATTGATAATTTGGGAACTTTTCCCTCTCTGTTCCAAGTGCCCACAACTTAGAAGACTTGGCCCTCTGTAGACTCATTTCTGGGTTTAAGGCATTTTGAGGGCATTGTCGACTTCACTCATTTCTTTCCCTTCTTATCGCTGTCTCCCTCCTTGGAAATTCTAGCGATCACATCAGCACCCCAGGCATCTTATCTCCCCTCCCCTCCTTATTTGCCTTTTATTATTCCTCAGATGATTCCTCCAACTTTATCTCTGAATTCTTCAGCTTCTGTCTTAGCACACACTTTAGGATTCAGCTCATTCTTCACAGCCCTCTGATTTTCTTCTCAGCACAGACTCTTCTATTATGTCTCCCAGGCTTCTGGAGGCATTCTCCTTTCGATGTGTGTTAGCTTTCCTGTTTACACGTTTGAAACTTTAACTGATGCACTTGAGAATGCGTGCCTTTTTATACTTGATCTCAGGCAAAAAGACTGAAAAGAAGATGTACCTTTTACTGTAGGGGCTGTTCTAAAATGTCTGATTTTTAAATATTTCTAATGCTGCTCATATTAGAAATGAAGATGCTGTAAAGCTGACAAAACCATTGTGTGCACTGACAGCCTTTTCGAATGGGAGTCTGGATGTTGCATGATGGAGAAATGAGAATTCTCCTTTTCTCTCTCCCTCTTTCTCCCCCCTCCTCCACCTGCCTCTTTACTAAGACACCTGCAAAGTCACTGTCTAGTCTTTTTCTCTTACAGAGAAGGCTCACCAAACCAAACGGCATTCTGGGAGTTGGCGGGAAGCAAACGTGGGCTCCACTGCTCGACAGACAGACATTAGCTTTGCTCCATCTCCAGCCCTGTGTCACTCCTCAACCCCAAGCTGGTCCCTGCAGGCTTGATCCTGCTAACATCGGGAACAACAGAATTCTTCACTGTGGGAGGCCGTTCTGTTCATTGGAAGAAGTCTAATAGAGCCCTGGCCTCCCCGCCAGAGAAGCCAGGAGCACCATAAAGTGTGGCAACCCAAAATATCTACACACATTGCCAGATGTCCTGTGGGATGGGCTTCTGGGTTCTGCAAAGGCTAAGATGGTTCTGTTCTGTGCCTCCAGTTACAGAGTTTTAGACTCCCCCAGAGACAAAGCAGGGATACAACTGGAGCTCAAGGAGAGAGCATGAGGGTCAGACCATGATCTGCACAGATTTTCCCACAACTTGCCACATGTGCGATCCTGATTGTAGGAGACATCAGAAGTCCCTAAGCACAGAAGGCCAGGGGATTGACAAAGTGCTAGTCAGTGGTAGCCAGCAGCAGGTCAGGTTCAGCTCTCCCTCTCTGCTAAGGCTGCTTCCATTCATCAAACTCTAGAATGTAAAAATGTGTGCTATCACTAGTCCACTCCGAATTCTTCCTCATTGATGGTCTTGGCTTTTATGCTTTGCACTAGCATTTACATGGTCAGAGACAAACCATGCATTTATTACTTCCAAATCTGAACTGCCACTTTGCATGTTTGAGTAAGTAGTTTGTTGTTTGTTTAGATAAACACATGAAGACATCTTTCAGTCATTACTCTACAGATTCTGAGTGGGACTGACTGCCCATGCTATATATTAGTCTCTCCTAACTTAGCAGCAACTTATCTTCTGTTCCCAGATTAGATTTAAGAGTGTAAGGAAAATGGAAGATTTGGCACACCTTTGGGTCTCTTTAAAAATCTGTGAATTTCTTAGCACACTCTCAAAAGTTAGTATAAATACTGTTTTCCCCCTTTTAAAAAAAGAAATTGTATCTGAATTTTTCTTTTCAAAAATTTCTTCCAGGGTTGAGGATGTAGCTTAGTTGATAGAGAGCTTACCCAGCATGTCTGAAGCCCTGGATTCAGACTCTAGGACAACATAAATCAGGTGTGATGATACACACCTACAATCCCAGCAGCTGGTATTTATTTATTGGTCCTGGTATTTGAAAACTAAGGCCTCCATAATGTTAACCACACAGGGTACCACTGAGCTGCATATTCCGTGACTGCACATATTTTTTTTAAATCATGGTAGGTTTTATTAGGTTGCAAGAATAGAAATATAATTAATTATCACATACTTTGCTAAGTATGTCCCAAGAATAATTGTGAGTAGTATATACTTAGCTCTAGTGTCCATATGTCCATAGTGATATTGAAGAAAAAAAAGATTAAGAAAACATATAAAAGAAAAAAGTTAAAAATAAGTTGAAAAATAAAGATGAATCCAGTGTGGGGGTGATCTGCTTGTCTTCAGCCCATTAATACATCTTCTCTATCTAACAGCTTCGTAAGCAGTATCCTTAGACTCAGAGGTTTTTAAAAACCAATCAAATACTCATCTCTAAATCCATAGTGCATTGCAGCTCTCCACCCTCTTCGGAGAGGCTTCTTTTTGTAGCGGACAGCTCTTTGTACAGAGACCCACAACCGGTCAGGCTGCGAGGAATGAGGAACTAAAGAGTGTGTAGCTCTAAATGAGGCATCTACATCACACCCGTCTTCCAGCATGGCTCAGGGAACATTGCAGAAGAGGGCGAAGAAGGATTGCCAGAGGCACACATTCGGGGGAAGGGAAGTGCTGTGAAATAGTGGCTTGTGGACAAGACAGGGCTGCTCCACTTAGGAACTCACAATGGCTGTGACACCTACACAGTATCAGCCCAGTAAAATATCCAGCATAGCTATGGGGAGAAGCTCACAAAGCTCAAGCCCTAACTGAGGAGTTTTGACAGTCGAAGGCTATTCAGGTAGGGAAGTGGCCCAGTGTGTGATCTTACACCTATGTATGTAGACACATAGACAGCAGTGATTAAACTCCATGAGCTATGAAAGAGGATATGAAGTTGGGAGGGGGACATGTGGTGGGAGGACCTTAGAGGAGTTGCAAGAGGAGTGGATGTTTGATATCCTTAAAGTGCATTGTATATGTGTATGAATTATTAAAGAATTAGTAAGAGATATACATTAAAAATAAGCTATGGTTTTTGCACCGTTGCCTAGGCAATACAGGGGTGCATTCCACAGCAATGTACACCCTCGTGGCCATTTAGGACTGTGGACTAAAAATTAGCTGACAAATGTGAAATCTTATACAGTTGAATTAAATATAGCTCATTCTTTCTGGGCTGCTCTGCTTTTGGCAAAGCAACCAGTGGTAAGTGAAAGGAGTTGAACAGCACATAGAAGGATAAAAATTGTTTTTAAAAATAAGCCCAGAAGCTGGAGAAATGGCTCGAAGGTTAATTAACAGTGATTGCTGCTCTTGCAGAGGATCTGAGTTCAGTTCCCAGCACTCATGGAGGTCATCCCACACCTTCCCATAAACTCCAGATCCAAGGAGTTCAAAGCCCTCTTCTGGCCTCCATGGGTTCTTACACTCATGTGCACATACCAGGCGCGGATATACATGTCAGCACATGATTAAAAACAAAAGTGAATCTTCAAAAGTAATAAACTCAGAGGCATAGAATGTTACAAAATTGGTTAATCTGCTTCATTTTCTTCAGAATCATGCTTAAACCTCAACTCCTCTTGGTGGCCTGGTGTGGCAGCCCTGGCTTCTCCACTGGCTCCACTTATTTTACCTGCCACTACCCTTACCCCCTTCCACTAACCCTGGGTTGCCTGTGGCTTTCCTTCTCCCGTGACACCCATTCTAACTGAAATTCTTTGATTCACTGATGTGATGGCTCTTCTTGGGTGTCAACTTGACTAAATTTGGAATAAACTACAATCCAGAAATGCAGGGCACACCTATGAGAGAGTTTTTGCTTGGTTTGAGCTGTGTGAATGTATTTCCAGTCCAGACCTTTGAGGTAGGAAGAAGCACACCTTTAATTCACTTCCTAAGGTGGAAAGAAACACTCTGGACCACTCCTTCTGCTTGACGTCTATGTAAGGACATAGAAGGAGGAAGTTTTTTCTCTGTGTCTGCTTACTGTTGCCTTGCTAGCACATCCATGCCTTCACTGATATTAGAGCCTACTTCTTCAGGATTCTAGAATCTATTAAAGACCAGCTGAGACAAGATCCAGCCCTGTGGACTGATTCACAGCCAGGCATTGTTGGATGAGCTAGACTACAGCCTGTAAGTCATTCCAATAAATCCCTTCATAAATACAATATACACATGTATTTTATATATGTGCATATTTATTATACATATGTATATTATTTGCGTGTGTATTAAATATAAATACATGGAGAGAAAGATTCATTTTATAACTTTAGAGAACCCTGACTAATACAACTGGGGTCAGGTTGCATGAGCTGTCAATCTTTAACACAAATGTGATGATGAATATTGGCTATCAGCACGACAAGATCTAGAATCACCTAGGAGGCAAATCTCAGGGCATGTCTGTGAGGGAGTTTTTAGATTAGGTTAACTGAAGGGGAGCAATAGACCCACTCTAAATATGGGCAGCATCCATACAATAGTCACATCGATCTCTCTCTGCTTCCAAAGGACAGACACAATGTGACCTACTGCTTCACACGCATGCTGCCCTGTTTTCCTGACCATGACAGACTGTGCCTTCAAAGTATGGAGCAAACTAGACCCTTCCTTCTTTAAGGGGATTTGTCAAGTGTGTTTTCACAGCAACAAGAAAAATAACCAATTCCACAAACTAATCTCATGCCCTTGATCCTACTACCATCGTATTTTAAATTAGATATGAGGAACAATGGAAATGCATTTGTTCCATCAAACTTGGGATACATAAATAATCTAGAAACTTGGACTTTCTAGAGGTCTTTCGGTTTGAGCATTGCAAATCATCCAGGTCAACATTTTCTCTTAAATCTATTCCAACTCATTTTAAACAGACCAACTTTAAGCCATACTCTCCTGGCTTACATGGGAACCAAAATAAATCTCTCCTGATAGCCTTGGACAATAGACTGACAACTCAGTGATGAGTGTGTGCCTTAGTTCAAAGTTCAAAGAGAACAAGCCCCAGCTGGAGCTCTGGTTACATGTGCTTTTCTCTGTTCAGAGGTGGGTATCACCTTATGTCACAAGTCATACAGAGGATCTGACATTCAGAATGACTTTGAAGCAGCGTGCATAGAAATAAAGCTTCCCGCTTCCTACCAGACCCAAGCGCTCTTCTGCACAGCCCCCATTTAAAATATCACTGCCACAGCTGAAATATTCATCTTAGTTAAGACCTACATAGAAAGTCAACCTGTGTATTTTCTGCTGGTGGGAACCTACACAGCTAAAAATGTCTCCTTTCCAAATGTGAACTAAAAAGTCCAAAATTATAAACAAGTTTCATAACCTTTAAAAGTGGGAAGAACGTTCCCAAAAATGAGCTCATGGTCTCAGACCTTCCTGATGTACTGGACCAGGAGAGATGGTGTCATATGAGAAATAAGGAAAGGAATGTGTGCAGAAGTCCAGCTTTTGTGCCTTAAGAAAGAAATTAAGTGTCTACCCAAGCAGGTCCCACCAAAGAATATCCTGCACTCTCCCGTGGCTTTGTATAGTATGACAGGTGCAATGTTTCTGGATGAATAATTCTATGTGTCAACTTGACCAGGTCACAAATATGCCCAGAAATAGATATTGTTTCGGGAATAAGAGGAGATGATGGAAGAGATTGACATAGAAAACAGTAGGCTGATCCCCTTAGTGGGGTGAGCTTCATCTAGTTCCTTGGGCTCCTCAATATCACTCGAAATCCTAAACAATTTTTGGTGACTCAAAATATTCAATCAGAAAAACTCTAAAAATACAAATTTACAAATTTCACATCTCATTCCACTTTGACTAGCATGATGAAGCCTCACAGAGCCTTGTTCTGCCCCAGGGCAGTATGAGTCAAAATTTTGTCCAAAATATTCATGCTACATACACCACCCACCCATTAGTGACATCACAGCCATTACAGGTAGCAAACCGACTCTAGTAATGTCAAAGTACTTGTGTTCAAAATCCTTTATTTTGCTTAACAATGACCCCAAAGCACAAAAGTAGAAACTCTGGAAATTCATATTTGCAGAGTCCAAACAAAATAAGATATTTTGAAAGAGAGTTTACATTCATAAAATTTTAGATAAAGTAGATTACTGATATCATCCTATTTCTAATTATTGTTAATCTTATTATGTCTAATTTATGTGTACTATATGGATACATATACATATAGACATATAATAAGAGGTTTATATGATATCATGTGTGTGCTATTGTGTCTGTTTCTCTGCCCAACTTCTGATGATGATCTACTCAAGGTCACATGTGGCCTCATCCCTGTTGGCTTCTCTATTTCCTACAACCTCTCCTTTAGGACTTCTTACTCTTCCCCTTGAGAGATATTGTACTTGTGCTATGAGCCTTGAGTGTCCTCGTGGCAGTCTGTTGTAATTTATGGCTTCTACTCGAATGACAGTATCCTACATGGGCTGCTTTTGAAAAGTCCAGTCTGGAAAGCATTCTGACCCCCACAGGCAGTCTTCTAGCTGCTGTTTTGTTTTCTTCTGGATGGGTTTGGAGTTTTTTGAGATGAAATCTCACTATGCAGTGGAGACTAATCCTTAACTCACTGTGTGGCCCAGGCTGTCATGGGAGCTTAAACTCCTGCCTTAATCCCCCAAGTGCCTGAAATACAGGCATGAGCAACCACATTGAGGCCCTTCCCAGTCTCTCTCTCTCTCTCTCTCTCTCTCTCTCTCTCTCTCTCTCCAGCGTTATTCCCAGGGTTTTAATTCTCTGTCATCATTACTTCAAATATTTTTTCTCACCTCTTTCTTAACTAATAGACACAGATGTTACCTATGATTCATCCAGTTTGTGCTGCTCCCAGTTTTCAAGAAGCCTTGTTTCAGCTTTGCAGTCCTTTTTCCTATGGCTTATTTGTTCCTTTTTTTTTTTTCGCCTTAAGTAAATTTTATTTCACAGAAGAAATGCTAAGGGGACACACTTACTACATGCAATCATCATATTGCTTGTGATAGTTATGCCTCATCTAATGTTCTAGGTTTATTTGTTTCTTGATGGTAGTATCTGACTGTGAGCCCAGAGCTTCATGCAAGCTAAGCAGTTGCTTACCTCTGAGCACTTCCTTCAATTATGTGGTAATTCCTATTCCCTCTTTCAAGTCTGCCGAGGCTTTCCTCTGCAGTCTATTGTCTACGATTAGATGCGGTAGAGGACAGCCCTTTTTTACACTCTGTTTCATTTCTAATATAACCCTTTGATAGTTTTATCTAGTCTCTATCTTTCTGCAGAGATTAGACTAGATGATAGATTAGATAGATAGATAGATAGATAGATAGATAGATAGATATAGGAAATGTACTTTTCAGCCCACCTGTCTGCTTCTTCTGGGTCATCCTTTTCATCCACATCCTGATTGCTGGTCCTGAGTGCCTTGGTCAATAATGCTCTCTCAACACTACTACCCAAGGTCTAGCCTTTAGGGGCGCCACCATGCCCTCTGTGAATGCCCTTATTACTTGAGTATAATTACTCTGGTTGCTTCAACTCCTCACTATCACAGGGCTTTTGTGGGACACCGAATAAAGGTCACGATACCTAGGAAGAATTTCTCTTACCTCTTGTACTCAGTTTTTGTATTGAGTGGCCTCCTGTTTTATAGATAAAAATGATTCCTCATGTCTCAGTGAGAAATTAGCTAATCAGACAGATTTTGGTTTACTTCTAACATTCAGTGTAATACCTCTGTATATTTGATGAAAAAACATAGCAGGTAGAAGATGTTTTGCTTCTAGAGTCTCATTCCTGCCTTATCTATTCTAGATCTTTCTTAACTAGCCCACCAAGAATAAACACTACCTACAGAAACAACTTTTCACCTTTTGGAATTGAGTTAGTTGTGTCTGAAAGTCCAGGCTCTCTACGTTGGAAAGGCATAATGCTGTGTAGCAAGTGTCCTGTATCTAATGTCAGGACTGATGTGCTGATAGTCTCCTTTAGGAAGTGGAAGATTCTGCAGAATCTCATTCCGCTGCTGTCTAAGCATCTGATGAGGAACCGGTAGGTGTTGCCCATTCAGTCGGATTGTTCTTGGGAATAACAGTACTAAGTGAGCACTGACGTGCCTGACACTGACCAGGCCAGTGGCTCCTATAACAAAATCTCCCCTGAAGCTTTTCAAAAGGTGAATAAAACACAAGTAACAACTCTGAGTCACAGCAGTAAAAAACAAGGACTTCTTGAATTTTGCATACAAATGGATGGAAATAGAAAACACTATCCTGAGTGAGGTAAGCCAGACCCAAAAAGAGGAACATGGGATGTACTCACTCATATTTGGTTTCTAGCCATAAATAAAGGACATTGAGCCTATAATTCGTGATCCTAGAGAAGCTAAATAAGAAGGAGAACCCAAAGAAAAACATATAGGCATCCTCCTGAATATTAACCTTCATCGGGTGATGAAAGGAGACAGAGACAGAGATCCACATTGGAGCACCGGACAGAAATCTCAAGGTCCAAATCAGGAGCAGAAGGAGAGAGAGCACGAGCAAGGAACTCAGGACCACGAGGGGTGCACCCACACACTGAGACAATGGGGATGTTCTATTGGGAACTCACCAAGGCCAGTTGGCCTGGGTCTGAAAAAGCCTGGGATAAAACCGGACTCGCTGAACATAGCAGACAATGAGGACTACTGAGAACTCAAGAACAATGGCAATGGGTTTTTGATCCTACTGCAGGTACTGGCTTTGTGGGAGCCTAGGCAGTTTGGATGCTCACCTTACTAGACCTGGATGGAGGTGGGTGGTCCTTGGACTTCCCACAGGGAAGGGAACCCTGATTGCTCTTTGGGCTGACGAGGGAGGGGGACTTGATTGGGGAAAGGGGAGGGAAATGGGAGGCGGTGGTGGGAAAGAGACAGAAATCTTTAATAAATAAATTAATTAATTAAAAAAAAACAACTCTGAGTCATTTTACCCATCCCCATCCTCGCACAGCTTCTATGATCCAGTGGCACTGGTGCCTATATAGACGTTACAGAGAAAAATCAATGCAGTCTATACAAATCTAATTGGGATGTTAGCCACAAAAAAAAAAGGCAAACTCTAATGTATTTATGTAGAAAACATAGAAATTACGTTAGCACTCTTTTAATGAAAGGGTTGAACAGGTTTACTGCATATGACTTTTCCAGATTTCAGATGCATACAATTATACTACAAGACGCGCTCTCCTTACTGCCCAGAAGGGGTTTTCAGTTACTCTCATCATTTGTTCCCAGTCCCGTGACTGACTGTGGAAAATCACAAGCCTTCGTTTCCCCCGTTTGCGTGAAACTGAGACGTTACACTGAAGAATCTGTATCATCCCCCTTGTCGATGTGTGCTTTCAGATCCCATCACAGCCAGGGCACACAGAAGGCATTTCCTTATACAGGCTCGATTGATTATTCAATTTAACTTTAGCTATGGAAACACACTCCTGTATCATCTAAACAGCTGCCTGGTTTTACAGAGAGAAAGGAGACGCAAGCTTCAAAAGATTCTGTGTACTGCGGGAACTGACGGCATCAAATACTATCAGCAAGAGAGGGCTGGCTCAGCAGCCGTCTTCAGACCTCTGTGGGCACAGCCAGCCTACATTCAGCTCCAGTTGAGAGAACAAAGTGGATCGTTAATTAGGAAGGGACTTCGGATTTGGCCACAGCTATCCGTTAATATTGACAGTCCTGTCATAGTGTTTCAGTCTGGCCCTGGACAAACACTGCCCAATGAGCACCCATTGGTTCAGAAAGTTTTTTTTTTTTTTCAACCTGAGGAAAGTTAAGACATGGTAGGAACCGTTTGTACAATGAGACATTTGCACTTATAAAAACAAACGTTCATGTTAAAACACATCCTGACCAGGTTACTTGGTTGCATTGGGAATTTGCGGTCTTCCTGTCTGCACTCTCTGGGAGCTGAAGCTATTGACTGGGTCCTTTAAAAGTCTCCCTGGTAGAAAACGCTGGCCACCCTGGAGAGTCTCCTGGTCTCTGCAGTGGCCATTAGGATCAGCTGGCAGATCTCTACTAATGATCCTCAGAGGGGAAATCAGCCATTAGGCGCAAACAGGGTATTTACCCGTGTAAACTTGCCACGGATCTCCTCCGTCGGTGATGTCACGGAGGCCTACTTTGACAACAAACACAAGGGAATCAAACAAGCACACCAACTTGTAACCAGCCAGGGTGCAAGCTCTGTGCCACATTCCAGATAGAAAGGATCATTTGGTTCTACGTGCGCTCCTCAAAGAGTGACAGCAGCCAACAAGCTCAAACCAGGCATAAAAGCTGAAGCAGAAGCTGCCTGTCAAAGACTTAGTCATTCGGCACTTTTCATGAATCGAAGTAGGTGCCTCATACTGGCTTGTGTGGGTTGCATCAGCTGCAAGAGGTCGTGCTGATGGCTGGGAAGGGTGCGATCGGATCTGACGCAGAGGCCCATCAATTAGAGTTATCACTTTCCTCCTTGTAGAACTTCCTTCTGTTCCTAACTTTGATGGGGGGGGGGGGGGGGGATGTGGAGTTTACCGCGAGACTGGTCCTAAAGAACCTGGAAATGTTGGAGCATGAGTCAGACTTGAAAATCAGCTCCGAATGAATCAGAGAACAGAAGACCTTTGGGACCTCATTTATCTTTTGCTCTAATAAAGAGCAACGAACAACACAAACTGTGATGGCTTCACCCCAACAGAATTAACATGGGGCAACTCCTGCCCTGGATGCACTTAGCTCTTGATAAAGCCTGAGGGCTGGACACGGCTGTGTCTAATCACTCACAGACAAGATGGCTTTCTGGCAAAAGAGGGGAAAGACAATCTTTGAAGCACAGGACAAAGTGCCTTGATCATGCTAATTTTATTTCTAATTCTCAATTCCCTGTTTCATTTTGCTAAACCGATGGCAGGATCAAGGCTGCTGACTTCGCTTGCTAAACACCAGCCTGAGTCATCCCCCTGCCTACTTTTATGGTTTCCTTTAGTTTAGTAAAATGTCCGGATGATCACTGTTCCCTGAGCATCTTCTCTCAGACTGAAGCATTTTGAAGAAGAAAAGTAACAAAATATGTCAGTGATGGTCTCTCAGAGGTCCCACAGTTGCTACCTGGCCTATGACCACTTGCACGCCACATGGAAAGCAATAGGTAAGACTGGAGAGCAAATCCAATTGTAAAGTTTCATGCTCTCGTATACAGACAACGCTTTGAATAAACAAACGTTCTGAATATTTTGAGTAAGTAAGCCTATTCCACTTCTTCTAGGCTCTTTCGCAGCACGCTTAATAATGCAAACAAAAATTTAAATTAAAAAATAGATCAAAAGGGAGAGACTGGTTAAGAAAAGTGTCCCCTGTACACATTCTATTGTCATTTTTTGTTTTTGTTTGTTTTGTTTGTTTGCTTGTTAAGTACTCCCTCAGATATACACACAAAATACCACCTTGCTGGTTCTCCCTTAAAATGTATCTTAGAATTATTCTTTACCATGACTGTCAAAGTGTCTGTTCTCTTTATAGCTAATGCATTTGCTCATTATATGACCTTATAGAGCTTTTTATCTGAATCATCCTGTGAGAATGCCTTAGGTTAGGCTCATCTAACCACCTGGAGCATGGTTTCTTTCCATTTTTAAGTCTAGTGAGCATTGTGTACTCATACTCATTGGCACTTGGGTTGAAACATCTTAGGGTCACTGAAAGTTTTTCTTAAATTTTATCTTTCAAATTTTTTTGCTCATTTGTTATGCCTTCAATCTGAAATGTCGCTCGCAGGCATGTGCTTTCCCTAGCAGATGGCCCTAGTCTAGGAGGCCATGGTGCCTGATTGGGGTGGGGCCTGCCTAGGGGAACTGGGTCCCTGAAGTAGGCCTCTTAAGTTATAGCTGGTATTTGTGCTTGTGCTCTCTCTTAACTCAGTCTGACATGAGACTGGCTGCTATCAACCCCACCACACCTGCACTGCCGCTCCTTAGCAGGGCAACAGTGCTTCCCTGTGCGTGTTGCTGCATACCTGCAATTCCAGCACTTAGGAGGCAGAAGCAAGATCAAGACCACCCTCAGCTTTATATAAAGCACATTCGAGGCCAGTGTGGTATGAAAATGACTCTGCCTGCAGGTGGGTGGGGGATAAGAATAGCAGATATCTGTTGACATACTTCATCAGTCTTTCATCTTTATGACTTTTTAAAACATCCTCTAGTTATTAGCTTATGTGGCCTTAAATTTGTTGGCTTTTCTTAAGCCTGACGCACGCACTGTTGCTCTACCGACATTTCAATCCTGTGTAAGTTTAAATACTTCACTTTTTGGTGTGGGAAGTCCTTCTGTATATGTGTTGCTTTTATTGGTTAGTGAATAAAGAAGCTTCCTACCTTCCATGGTCTCACCACCCTCCTCCATGACAACACCTCAGCAGGGACAGGTAGGTGTCCTGCTTCTGCGGAGGAGATGGGCAAGGATGCTCTCCAGGGTATGCACTGCTTGTTTGGTGCTGAAGCATCACACCAAACCTGTTCCACCTGCCATCAGCCCCACTCAGCCTCTGGCCTCCTTCCCTACCTCTCCATCTGGCCAACCAGAATCTTTATCTCAGGTCTTTGCAGCTTCCTGAGCCTAAGCCGGCCCCCTGTGGCTGCCTGCTGCCAAGCCGACTCCAGTAATTTTCCAGAAGCCTCTAGGTTTACACCACAATGCTCAAGGAAGAACAATGTCATTAAAGGGACCCCACAGCTCCATAAACATGCCACTTGCAGCCTCCTCGTGCCAGCGGGTGAGCTCCACCATCCACCACAATCCACAAGGCCCTTTGGGTTTCACAAAGCCCTGTGAAATGAGAGCCTGAACCATATGGATTTCTGTGTGTCATAATGAAATAACCTGTCCTGAAAGCTCAAAGTCCAATTGGCTACAGCACTAAAGAAAAAGAAAAAAAGCCACTGGACATTGATGAATGAAGGCATGACAGAATGAATCTAAACTGATCAATGCTGAGAAAGCCACGGTGCACGCAGGAGCTGGCTCTACCCATTAACCTAATGGACCTCAGAAGTTAGAGCTCTTCTCAGGGCATAAAAGATAAGTGGCCATGAGGTCACCTGCAGAGGACGCGACCTTCAAGTCTCTGACTCTATGTCCACCCGTGTCATTTCCTTCTAAGCCACAAGGCATTGGGTCTTATAGAACGACCTTGCATAAAGGAAAACCCGCCTGATAGTCTTCAGTTCCATTTAGACACATAAGAGCTGGACTAGGCAAATAGCGTGAGCCCTGTGAGGAATCAGGTCCCTCTGTCCGATACTAAAAGAAATGACTATCAGTCTCGGAAATAATGAGATGGCCATATTTTTTGAGAGAAAAATCAAAATCAAAGTATTTTTTTAAAGTCAAACTATGTCAAAGAGAAGTTTCCCCTAGAGAGCTGCATGTCAGTTAGATACTGCTGATACTTGTTTCCATAGCAATTATATTTTGTAGATGGAGAACTTACCAAAAAATAGCAAAAAAGTCCACAAAAGAAATTGCAGAATTTGGGCACTGTGGAAGAAATTATCATTGAGAGATCATAAATTTTATGTGCTCAGGTGGTTGGAATTTCATTACAGAGAGGAACTCATCTGCGGTGTCTGGATGTGACACCTGAGTTAGGAGAAGCACAGTCCACTGCCCCAGATCACACAGCAGTAACGAGAAACTTTAGGATGTGACTCCGGACCCACACCAAAGTTTACTGAGCAGAGTAGTAACTCAAAATCTTACTGTGGTTATATGACTGTCAAGCATCTCCCTCCACCCTACTATCTCTGAAGCTCTGCCAGGTGTCTAGTTCAGAGTCCTTTATCTCTAGGTAGGAAGACCAGTAGACTTGTTATTTCTTCCCCCAAAAGGCTGTCCAAGGAAATGCCACAAGTCCTGAGAACTCAGCAGCTTCTCCTAAAATTTCATCCAATTCCAGACTGAACTGTCAAACAGAGAAACAAGAGAAGGAGCTGTCTCTCAGATTTCCCGACACTGCATATGGGAAGGTGTTTGACTGAGAGGATTACATATCATATTGCTCTTGAACCAGACGCCACGAGGTGTCATCCCATTATCCAGCCAAGGACTCCTAACAATTGCAAAATCTTATGAATGGAAGTTGTGAAAATTCTCTTTATTGTCATCTGCCCAAAGCCTCTATCTTGATTGGAAATTCTGGCTGCAGAAGCAGTCTCTGCCCCTGTAGTCCACCTATGCAACAGGAAGTCTTTGTAGAGCATAGTTAATACAAAGATGGCTCCCAGGGATAACACTCTAGACATCAACCTTGACCTAAACAACACGCTGCAACAATCCCCTCTGCTTATGCAAGTGTCCTGGTTTGTTGCTGCTGGTGTTATCTTTGGGTCGAACAAGACTTCACATGTGAACTGAGTGGTGGCACCAATTTCATCCACCAATAAGGGTCTCAAGACAGCCCTCACATCATGGACAATGCAAATCTGCCTTTCCGCAGAGGTTCTCACCCCTCCCCCTTCTCTACCCGACTCTCTTTACAGTCATTTAAACACAGTACCCTTGATTCCTCATTTATTCTAACTTAGAGTTAATCCTCTAATCATGAATCTTTTTCTTGACAAAAGCAAAGTCATTAAAATTGACGCAAAAGACAGAGCAAAGTCGCGTTTGCTGCTTCGGAATCATTACAGTCTGGCTAGTTTCTTCCATGCCTACAAATCTTTGTTTTAATTCAAAAGTCACATTGGAAAGTAGGACCTTCCATACAGGTGTTTATAAATGAGAAGTTCATCATTTAGGGAGTGTGTATGTAATCACGTTTCACAAAGCACCGTTACAGACAAGATAATCAAAAGAAAGCAACAGAACAGCCGGTGCCTGGATGTAAACTCAGATGGCTTGAATATTAGTGGCATCCCAAAGAATGTGTGCAAATTTCCCTCCAACATGGCCCCTGGCTAACAGATTGAATATTTAAGATATGTGAATAGCTTCTCTGACAAAAGAGAACGTCAGCTTAGAAAATTAGCATAGTTCTAGGAGATCCAAATAGCTCTTCACTATGACACAATCGCAGAGTGCACAATAAAAAGTTATCTGTCTCATTTTTGTTTATGCAAAGTAGGAAGGAAATCCTGTCTAACCTTGTCTCAAGTTAGGTTGCTTGGGTGGTTAAATAAGAGAGCGAACTCTTCTAGAATAAGAACCCATTTGGTTGCACATTAATTAAATACCTGGGCATAAATATGTACAGAGCAATTAGGTGAAAGTGTATCAAAGAAGCTATGGAATTGAGCATACAACTTGACCAGGAATTTGGATAGCAGTTTTGTCAGTTTTTGTAAGTCTAGATAAAGTATATAAGCCCTTCTAACCTCAATTTTCCCAACTATTAATAAGGATAACAGTTGACATTTTATGGAATAGTTACATGGATTACACATTGCACATTTACAATCACATACACCACCATATACATTCTAGGGCTTTTGTTTGTTTTTCATTCATTTTTAGTGTGTACTGAAATTTAACTTTGTGTTTATCCCTTTAAATTTAGTTTATCCCTTTAAAAATATGGTTTTAATTAAAATAGAATTACATCACTCTCCTTTCTCTTTTTTCTCCTTCCATTCTCTCAGACCTCCTAGCTACCCTCACTTGAAACCATCACAAGCCCCCCTCTTTTACTTTGATTATTATTGTTTGTCATTATGTCTTAAATATTGGTGAATATGTATGTAATTAGCCAAAGTGTGCTTGCAGTAAGAGGTTGCCCAGGTAATGAATATGCCAAGCATGCAGTCTGCTGCAGAGCGAACGCTCACATTTTATTTATCCTCCTTAACAGACTGAAAGAATGTCCAAAGAGAATGATAATGAAAACATGGCACACCCATGTCCTTAAGAAACTAAGATTGGTAAAAGTATAAACCTGCACAGATCAGGCCAAGCAACACAGACACTTGAGGAGCAGCGTTGGTGCACACAATTTGAGGAGGAGGAAGAACTGGGCTCCCTGGAACATCAGGTTTGGTTTCAGGAAGAGAGGCTCAGAGAGCTTGCAGGGATCATCTTGTCACGATTCTACTTAATTAGCACTCTCAGCTGAAATATAAAGGGAAAGACAGAAGCTATGGAAGACACTGTGCTGTAAAGAATCCTAGAGGGACTTCCAGAAGTCAGTAACTTTGGGGCCTTAACTAAAAAGGAAAGCTGGAAAAGAATATAGTTTATTGCCTAAGGTAATGCAATGATGACAACTTAGGTGAAGGTGGAAGCAACCTTACCCTCCCCACTCCAGCTCAGACATTTCTAGCAGTCCAGCACAGAGCTTGGAGTTCTTGCCTATAGTACAACCATTGAATCAGCCACTGTTCTGGGCCTCTTCTTTAGTGGGGAAATCCCATTCTACAACTTTCTCTAGAGATGAAGTCCTAAAAATATAAAAAGCAAGCTTGAAGAGAATCAATTAGGAAAATAGTTACTTTGTAGAGAGTAGATACAGCCTAGACAAAGAGGTATGTCATTCTGTAAGATTAGTTTTGGAGACAAGGCCTGGTAGCAGGTGACACTGGAGATCATACAATTTCATGTACTTTCCCATTTTGTCAACCAGACAGACAATAGGGATAGAAGAGGACTCATTTAATGCAACAGAACTATTCATGCCACAGGACCAAAAACTCTTCACAGCATTCAGTCTGAAAAGAAGTGACATGAACTCAAGCCACTAGTAGGACAAGCTACTCTGCCAGGGCAGAACATTCAATCAAACTCAAATACTTCCCACTTCAAGGGAAAAGAATCATTGTTCTTAAGAGACAGTACAGAGGCAATGAACTTGAAGAGGAAAATGTTCCTCTTCAAAAACACTCACTAGATAGGGTTGAGATTGTAGACCAAGAGTAAGGTATTATCTAGCAAACACAGGGCCCTAGGTTGGTAGTCACAGTAACACACACAAACACACACACGTGCATGCACGTGTGCACACGTACAAAATTACTATAAGCCATGATTTGTAATGAATTGCATGCTTCGATAAATAGTGGCAATCAAGTTCTCAGGTAACAGTTAATAAGTACGAAAATTCTTGCAGAGCTGAGAATCATGCTGCCTGTCTGTAATTCTAGCTCTTGGAAGGTCTAGGCAAGAGGACCTTAAACGCAAGACCAGCTATACCTTGTGTCAAAATAATCAGCCAGATCTGTGCCGCATAAAGAAAGAAATAACAATCAAAGAGAAAGAGGAAGGCTTATAGGGGCAAGTCCAAATCCACACAGGAGCACAAACCATGCCTGCTAAGGGTTCAAAGACCTGGGTGCGGAAGGGCGAACAGTGATGAGGCTGGAAGGACAAACTGGACTCGGACTGACAACGGCCTTGGACATGCCACTTCGAACCACTTTTAGAATTAACAGCTCTGTTCCCTTTGGAGTACGTTTTAAATACTAGCAAATGCTGTAAGGAAGCTATGCCTTTGAAAGTTACTCTTAGATGTTTATGTCTTTAATTAAATGGCTGTGAGGTAGGAGGCTGTTCTGGAAATCCAAGTACCAGGCAGAATCTAACTGGTCCTGTTGTCTCATGACAAAGGAAGACACAAGAGAGATGTGAGCATCACATACAATACAACCAATGTCAATGGAAAGAGTTCAGGGGAGGAAGCAATGCCGGAAGAAGGCTTTGAAGGATGAATTCTGGACCATCACAGACCTGTACAGGTTCTACAAACTGCAGGAAGAGTGTGTAAGGTTTATGCTGAACATATTAGATTTAAAGTGACCACCAAGCATCCTGAGGAGATCCCAACTGGGAGGAAGAAATGTAGTTTTTA
The DNA here is from genome assembly GCF_018167655.1 of Microtus oregoni. Classification (NCBI taxonomy): domain Eukaryota; kingdom Metazoa; phylum Chordata; class Mammalia; order Rodentia; family Cricetidae; genus Microtus; species Microtus oregoni. The sequence goes on along the minus strand of NW_024544552.1, from coordinate 160,729 downwards.
CTTTGGGAAGAGCCTGAGCCAGAGACACCATTTTGACTATCAGACATGAGTGGTGGTCAGGACCAGAAGAAAGAAAAGTGCATAGAGAGGAAAAAGTGGGAAAAGGAAAAGAGAAGGGCCTGAAAGATTACACTTCAGAGGAGAAGAAGAAAAGTTGCGACTAACATAACAGGGAAAAGCAAGATGATAGTAAGCATGGGCTACAACACCGCAAGAACTTAACGAGTAAAGCACCATCAATGCTTCAATGCTGCACAAGGAAGTGAAGAAAGCGAACGGCTACCACAGATGCCAGACAGGAAGCCAAACAGCAGCAACAACAAAAAATGGCAGTCAAAAATCTTTGTGTAGTGAGGATAGGTATTGATCCACGGGGGTGCCATTTTTAGCACACATCTGGAGTCCAGTGCCCTAATTACCCATCACTTCTCTTCGTTCAGATGGACTGGGGAGGTTTGTCTCTGGAGTGTTAATAGTTTGAGACCATCACCACAACAACCAACAGACCAACTGTAACCAGTATTAATGGCCTCCCAGTCTGTGGCCGGCCTGGAAGTGAGCTTTCAGATACAACCCGGCAGGACACAGTCTGGGTGGAGCTGCCTGAGAGGTCCCTGATAACTAGTAAAGTCTGTAATTACAGGAAAGATGAACCCTGTCATGCAGCAAGGTAACAGGCAGGAGAGGCAAATTAATTCCTCGCTTCCCGGATAAAAATACATATTTATCAAGTCTTAATTGGATTCGGTTTTAATTAGCCACTTTTTAAAAGTCAGAGCCTCAAAAACGCCTTTATCAAGCTGACCCTTTTCTTAATATTAAAGAGAGTCCTTCCACACCTAACTGATTTCTGCAAAGACATCATGGCTGGTCTTATTCAGTCGCAGCAACTCCTCAAGGGCCAGCTTGCAAGAAAAGAGAAAAACCATCCATTCAGCTTGCTCTCTTCCTTCACATAAACCTATTCTTCCATTCCCGCCCAAGGACTGATGCAACATTTAAGATGATTTGAGTGATCGCTGTCCATTTAATTATGGCTTACTGCGGCACCCGTAAACATGGCCTGCTTGAGAGGAGTCCACAATCGATGTGTTGTGTTTATTTTGGTAATCAAATTATGCAGAATATTGCCACTGGCGCACAAGGGAGCTGTCATAAAGCCTAGGCAGCTGGCCCCGACCCCCATCAGGCAAGTCATTCAGCACAAGAACAAAGGAACAACCACTGAAGAGAGTACAGGAAGAGAATGCCCAGGTAGAGCATGGACATGTGGGTTAGAACTGTGGTATTAACCTCACGTTGACATCCAGCCTTCACAATGTTGTTAGAATTGGGACACACATATAATGTTAGTTACCAGTTTTTCCCTTCATTCAATAATTGCTTCCTAATTTCTTCCAGAATCATCAGAATGTCGACCTTAGACTAGAGCATAAGGCAAGTACATGGTGTATTTATCACTTGTTGGTATCTTTGAGTTGTGTTTTTGCCTTATTGACAGTACTGGGTTTGGACCTAGGAACACATAAGAAAGGCAAGAGGTCTACCACCAAACTATATCCCTAGACCTAGGAGTTTTGAATCTTAAAGATCTGGGGCCAGCAAGATGGCTCAAAAGGTAAAGGTCCTTGCTCACTGCCAAGCCTGATGACTTCGGTTTGTTCCTCAGTACCTCATCCACTGTGACACATGAACTCACCTGTGCATGCGAGCACGCGTGCATACACACACACACACACACACACACAAACACACACATACACACACACACACATACACACACACACACACACACACACACAAAAGCAATTTAAACCATGTTTTAAAAATTTATTTCACTCACATGATTTTATAACAGATTATTTCTGTCTCCATGGAAACAGTTTATAAACCTGTATTTCAATAACTCACTTCTCACTGAAGTCTGTATGCAGTGTGAAATGCCTGTGTCAGAGAAACCCGATGCCTAGTAGCAAGATTATCTGTTACAGCCAGATAGCTTTCGAAGGCCCTTGCCTTATAGAATATAAGAATATAATCTTGCAACCAATTCAGCAGGTCCTCTCCTTCGTACTAAGGATGCGGCAATGAATGAACAGACAGAGTCACCCTCCAACAAACCAGGAGCAAAATGGAAAAGCAAGTAGGAGGTGGGGGATAACACAAAGGAATAAGGATACAAAACCCAGAGGAATGGCTTAGGCTAGAGATCTCAACATCAACAAGAAAGGAGAAAGCGCCTACCAACTCACTCACTATAACAGTTACAACGGAAAAGCCTTATTTCCTTGTGTGTGAAAATCACACTACTTTAAAGTAAAGCAGGGAAATGCAAATCAAGACAACTTTAAGATACCATCTTACACCTGTCAGAATGGCTAAAATAAAAAAAAAACAAAACAATGATAGTCTTTGCTGGAGAGGTTGTGGAGAAAGGGGTACACTCATCCATTGTTGGTGGGAATGCAAACTTGTGCAACCACTTTGGAAAGCAGTGTGGCAGTTTCTCAGGAAATTCGGGATCAACCTACCCCTGGACCCAGCAATACCACTCTTGGGAATATACCCAAGAGATGCCCTATCATACAACAAAAGTATATGCTCAACTATGCTCATAGCAGCATTGTTTGTCATAGCCAGAACCTGGAAACAACCTAGATGTCCTTCAATGGAAGAATGGACGAAGAAAGTATGGAATATATACATATTAGAGTACTACTCAGCAGTAAAAAAACAAGGACTTCTTGAATTTTGCATACAAATGGATGGAAATAGAAAACACTATCCTGAGTGAGGTAAGCCAGACCCAAAAAGAGGAACATGGGATGTACTCACTCATATTTGGTTTCTAGCCATAAATAAAGGACATTGAGTCTATAATTAGTGATCCTAGAGAAGCGAAATAAGAAGGAGAACCCAAAGAAAAACATATAGGCATCCTCCTGAATATTAACCTTCATCAGGCGATGAAAGGAGACAGAGACAGAGACCCACATTGGAGCACCAAACAGAAATCACAAATCAGGAGCAGAAGGAGAGAGAGTACGAGCAAGGAACTCAGGACCGCGAGGGGTGCACCCACACACTGAGACAATGGGGATGTTCTATTGGGAACTCACCAAGGCCAGCTGGCCTGGGTCTGAAAAAGCCTGGGATAAAACCAAACTCGCTGAACATAGCAGACAATGAGGACTACTGAGAACTCAAGAACAATGGCAATGGGTTTTTGATCCTACTGCATGTACTGGCTTTGTGGGAGCCTAGGCAGTTTGGATGCTCACCTTACTAGACCTGGATGGAGGTGGATAGTCCTTGGACTTTCCACAGGGCAGGGAACCCTGATTGCTCTTTGGGCTGATGAGGGAGGGGGACTTGATCGGGGGAGGGGGAGGGAATGGGAGGCGGTGGCAGGGAAGAGACAGAAATCTTTAATAAATAAATAAATAAAAACTTACAAAAAATAAAATAAAAAAGGAAAAAATAATCAATAATAATATTAGAAAAAATAAATAAATAAAGTAAAGCAGGAATTGTGCTGTCGCTTGGGTTTTCCTTTAAGACTCTGGTCCACTGGAATGGAGTCCAAGGGTCAAACGACAGAAAAGCAACAGTTCTTCCACACTCCCTCTTCTGGTGTTCCTGCATAGGACTGGATGAGACAGGCTACCGAGAACTATTCCCTTTAGTGTGGAAAGAGAAAGAGTTCGTGTGTGTGTGTGTGTGTGTGTGTGTGTGTGTGTGTGTGTGTAAGTAGTAGTAGTAGTAGCAGTAGTCAGAGTATAATGGAAAATAAAAGAGAAAAGCCATGGCAACTACTGAAGAGGGAACAAGGGCTTGACTTACACTCCTGATCTTCTATTGTTAATAGTGTACTCTGGAATGTTCCCCCAAAGCCTGTGTTTCCAAAGGCTTAGTTTGCAACCAAGTGCTATTAGGAAGTGATGGAATCTTTTAGAGACGGGAACTAATGGGGGTGTTTTGGTCATTGTGGGTGTGGCCCTGAAGGGGACAGTAGGACCCTGCCCTGACCATGTCTCCTCTGTTCTGCTCTCCTGGTGTAAAGTAAGTAATCCTACTCCACCATATATTCAGTGCACTGTCATCAACCTCTTCTGGAGACCAGAAAGCAATGGGCTCAACAAAACCAAAGGACCTGCCTCAAAATGGGAACGTGCCTCAAATCTTTGAGAATGTCTAAGGATGTGGTGAAGGAATGCCTAACTTGTTCCAAAGTTTAATTATTACTAAATATAAGTCAAATATTAAAACACAGGTGTATAATCACTATGAATGGCTAAGTAAGGTATTAATAATGTTTTGGGGTTTTTTGTTGTTATTTTATGCTTTGGTGGGACTGGGAATTGTACCTAAGGTCTTGAACATGCCAGACAAGTACGCTAACACTAAGCTGCCTCCATCACTCTCTTTTGTTGATTGATTTTCAATTCTTACTTTGAGACAGAGTTTCTCTAAGTTTACCAGACTGGTCTTAAATCCACTCTGTAGCCCAAACAGGCCTTGAACTTGGAATCCCCCTGCCTCATTCCCCAAGTAGCTGTGGAAACAGGCCTGTAACACCAAGGATGACCCTTAGTAGTTTATTTTAAATTTTTTGAAAAGGTCAGTCAGACCACCAATAAACTCATCGATTAAAGGGAGTTTGAACAGCAAGGAAGATCCAAAAGTCAAGTCTCCGCTCTTGCTGGCTCTGCTTTCAGCACATTAGATCAAAGAAGAAGCTGGAGGAACAGTGACGAACAGAATATAAGAGACGGCTCATGAACAAGGCCAGACGACTCATCTGGGACAATCAAGGAAAGAAAGAGTCACCTGATGGGAACTGCCTGGGCAGATGGGGTGAGCAGATAATCATGAAAGGACTATGTTGAAAGCAAGAGAGCTTCCCAATCTGAGTACAGGTCTGAGCACAGACTGTAAAGACAGAGCTCGGATTGTGCCCAGATCTAAGTAGAACAGATCATCCAAGCCACACTGACATGCACTACTGCTTAAGTCCCCACTTGACACGTCCCACTCTGGTCAGCCCTTCCCGACCTCACCTTCATTTCGCTGAATCACAGTGCTCAGAACACTTGTCTGTCCCCTGTCTGTCTGTACAGAGATGCTCTATGGAAGGAGGAACCAAGACACAACTTTGGAGAAAATGCTTGAGCCTTAGAAACAGACCAAAAGACTCCTCCTGAAAGAGCTTGTTTCTTCCCAAAAGGTCACGGGCCAAGCAAACAAACAGTTGAGCAGCACGACCCACAAGAGAGCCCTGGATGTTAACAGACAGGGCAATATTAGTGAACAGGAAAGGCTCTCCCCGCATCTCCACAATTCTCATCTTATCTCTTAAGGTTATTACATGATCAGGGAGAAAGAGGTCAGCTGTTTTCATTGAAGCAAGATGGCTCAGTGGGTAAAAGCACTGGTTACAAAGCCTGGTGATGATAATTACTTTAATCAACAGAACCCACATGATAGAAGCAAAGAACCAACAGCCAAGAGTTGTCCACTGACCTCTATACGTGGTCCTTATCAGATAGACACACACACATAAATATGTAAGTGTAAAAATAATTAAAGAATATATAAATAGATGCAATAAAGAAGTCAACTGAGATGTGTCTATTACATTTGGGGATGCTTACACACACAATTCAGCAACCAAGAGAGATGCAATCGAAATCCCTACAGGGAACTAGAGCTAGCACAGGGATCTCTATAGACACAAGGAGGTATTTCTCATCCACTTTCATTTCAACTCTAGTGTGGAAAAGCTTAAATAAAGCAGAAGTCCCCCAGGAAATGATATATGTAAGCTGGACCAGAAGTTGGGGGAACCCTTAAGTGGTCCATTTTAAGCTCTGATGAATTCAGGCTTGTGAACTGACTCTCTTCTGTAAAGAAGGCAGTATCTATGATTCTGTCCAACTGGCACATATTAAACACATCATGCCTGCCTCTTACATGATACATGCATGTTTTTAGCTCGGATATACTACTGTCTTCATTGCTGGAATCAATGCAGACAACTTCACGTATCTATCTGTCTCAAATGACTCCAACGATTTCCATGGCAGATCTCGTTCCTGAGAACTTCCTACATCAGTTCCATCATCAGCCTTGGCTGCTATGGCAACAGGAATATTTCGGAAGTGATTTGAAATAAGTATGACTACACATCCAGCACTTTCTTCAGGAAACAGAGAGACTATGAGATCTAATCCACTCCAAAAAATTCAAAATAAAGCATCAATCTTCACTCTGAAACCTATTTATGCTCCTATTTGCAAATCAATAGATAACAACCTGGTCCAATTACACAGAAGCACCAGGAAGGAGCCTTTCATTTCACTCTTAGCTAGTCACATGAAAGTGGCACTTGGGTGCTCTCCTCCCCGTTTTATTAGGCCTTTTAAACACAGACCTTTTCTAAGAGCAAGCCTGAAGGGAAAGCACCTGTTTTCATACACTATCTCTCCGCACACAGCCTCCTCTGCTATCAAAATCCTGAATGAAAACGCAGCATTCATTGCAATCAGCCAGCCCATAGCGGCGCATCAGAACCACCCAAAGTGTACAAAGAGTAAGCAAGTATCGGCCTGGATGCTGCGCTGTCTTGGAATTCCCACTGCTAAATCAATTAGCGCTTTACTTCTGAATCCTACATCATTCAAGTTGTCAGGACATGGGGCAGAGCGTAGCCAGATTCTGTACCTAAATGTGACATGAATGGCCTCCAGCACAGTCGCTGCTGGGGTTACTATTCCTCTCTGAAATCTCCTGAGAACCGCTGTTCCTATTTCCATCAACTGTCTAACCCCCACAGGCATTGCCCAGCAGACTCTGCTTACAGCGCTTCAGGGATTCTCCAGCGCACAGCCCGAAGTTTTCCACATCCCTCTCACAAACCAGTTCCAGAGACCTATGCAACACATCATTTCAGTTTCCATTTTATGTTGCTGCTGTTTTCCTCACAGCTGCAACCAAATACCGGACAGAAACGGGAAGAGAAGTTTGTTTTCCGTCGCGGCTCACAGAACACAGCGGGAGGCAGGGTATCAAGAGTTCCAGCTGTGGCAAAAGGAGCACATGGCATGGCTTACCCCCCTCAGTGATCAGGAAGCACAGAGCTCAGACAGGAAACTGGCCTAAGCCCTCAAGACTGGCTTCTGGGCTCCATGACACAAAGGTTTTACAACCTCGCAACACATCAGGACTATAGAGAGAGAGAAACCAGCATTCAAACACATGAGCTGGTGCAGGACACTCCACAGGCAAATCATAACACTGGCGTACAGGATGGGCAATCTGAAGGTAATGGCAGGTCTACTTAACGACACACTGTTCTCAGTAAAACTTAGGTAATTCATGAATTAAATCACAATTACTCTGTGTCATAATTATAATCTGTTAGAGATTTGTCCAGAAAGGAAGCTTTATTAGCTAACCCCCAAATTTGACAATGAACTTCATTCTGATATATTATTCAAAGGCATCCAAAACTGTCCAGATTTTCTAAGTACTATAATAATTGCTGAAATTCTCCAAAGAGATGTATGTTTTTATAGGTAAAGTCTTGATAGGTTTTAAATGTTTTCTTCCTTGCTACTTCCTAAGTGTTAATGAAATAATTTACAAATACATATTTTTCCAACACCTCTAAGCAGTATCTTTTGATTTAGTTTGAAAGAAAGAGGGGGATGTAAGGAAGAGGGGGGAGCATTATCAGACAGCTAGATCTGATATCACATTGCATTACACTCGATCTCCTGTGACTAGACCAAGCTCTGACCTATGGGCTGTGCACACTCAGGATCTCAGGTAGAACCACTGTCAATAATGGACATTTGGGAAAGTCCACATTAAAACAGAACATGTATTTATAGACAGCACAAAGTCACCCCAGAGCTGAATGGGATACAAAGGGCTCTCCCACACCCACCTTCTTTTTTCATGACATAGAGTATTACTATAAGATGACTTCTCAGACCATCATCCCTAGTCACTGTTTCCACACAGCAAAATGCAGCTGGAAATGGCTGTATGTCTGTAAACATGAAGTTAAGACTGAAATGAAGAAAAGACAGATTGATACATTGCCCCAAGGAAGAAAAAGAGCATGTCAGATACCTCCCTCCCTCCCTTCTTCCCTCCTTCCCTCCTTCCCTCCCTCCTAACTTGATTCTTTCTTTACTCCTCTCCCCCACACTCATAGCTACACATACTCACATGAGAATGTACACTCATAGACACACAGACACACAATACATATATATATATAGGCACACACACTCACAAACACACATGCATGCACACACACTCATAGACATACCACCCACACACGTGCGCGTGCATACACAAACACACACACACACACACACACACCTAATTCGGAACAGAGGACGTTAGCTTGCAAATAGATGGTTGATGCCTGGCTGCCCCAACACTTCCTTCCATGGCATTTTAACAATAAAGTAATGAGATGGTCTGTAATCGAGAAAAGCTGTTTCCAAAGATGAAATAGAAACCCTTAGCCGGCAAATCAGGATTTGTCCATCTGTTAAGTGTGTTTTGCTCAAACTGGTTTTTATCAAAAGATTCTCCGTGCTTCCTCTGGCTTGGTTATTATTTTCCCAGCTTTGCTAAAAATGTGACCGTGGAAAGTGCCCCAATCCTGTCTACTACCTACTTGCAATTTGCTGAACGAGTCATTCATAGAGGACCACGAGGACAACCAAATACAGTACACGTGTGTCCTGAAAGTGCACTCTCTGGGCTGCTCCCCAGGGATTAACTGGTTAAGTGGATACTTTAGAAATCTATTGCCTATTCATAATGCTGCAATGAAGAAGAGGCTAATGGAGACTGGTGTGGCCAACTGGATTGAGAGATAAATGGCAAATATGTGCAATATAAAATAAACGTCAGACTGCTTGGAGTCCATCAATTACAAGGCACTGTGCAGGCATTTGCGTATATTCTCTCAAGTCACGGCTATATTTTAATATATTTCTCCATGAGCTTCCCGTATTGGGACCTACGAGAGGGTTCAGTGGGTAAAGTTGCCACTAACTCTGAAGACCTGAGTTTGACCTCCAGGACCCACAAATGGTACAAGGAGAGAACTCACTACCCCTGACCACCACATGTGCACCATGGTGCACACACACACACACACAACACATGCACATACACAGACAGAATAAATAAAATGAAATCTTATAGAAGAGAAGCAAAAAGACATTCAGGTACCATTCAAGCCCTCTAAATGACACCGCTGTCATTCAAAATACTAAAATCTAGAAAGTAGAGGATGAGAACGTGTTCTGCCACCAACCTCCCATCATACAGCAGACATTTGTCTGGGCATCACTCGTTCATTATATCAAGAGGAGACTGCCTCTACCGCGGGAGGGAAATCCCATGAGAATAAGAGGCACTTCTGTTTGCTACTCTACCATGTCTCCAGAGTCAGACACAGAAGAAATGCTCAGCTAATAACCCTGAAGAAATGATAGAATGAACCGATGGCTTCGGAAGGAGCGACTGTGCCCCAGCTCCCCAGCCTTCAATGGCTGTCCTTGTGGGAAAAGACTCACAGCGCCCTTGGCCTGTGGGCTCAGACACCAGAGGCACGAGGAAAGGAGTGACCCTTCCGCTGTTCGCCTCCTTTCCCCAGCTGATTGCATTCTGGTGATTTCACACACATGGAAGACTCGTGTGCATGAATGGGCCCTCTCCTCCTCACTGAGGAGAAATCAGGAACGACTTTGGAGATGATGCTCTTTATTCCTTGTCAAGGGCCTGGTTCAGACAACGAGGCCACTTAGAAACAGTGTTGCTGCAGTTGCTAGGGAGATGAGGAGAATGAGGCAGGGTGAGGGGACAGTGAGTGCCTTCAATAGTCTGCATCCCAGGGCACAGTGACCAGAATAGAGACAGAGAGGGCCAGCCTGGCCTCCTAGCCCAATTCCTCGATCTGCATAGACGAGCCAGTTTGGCTTCCTGCTTAGAATCACTACATTACTAGCCTGCCACTGCTGCATCCCAAATATTTTCATTGTATTTACCTTGTTGACTGCTAAGGCACAAGGCCCCAAAAGCAGAGCAGCCTTGTGTTTGCTACCAAAGGGGATTATTCACCTGGTGAAACATTGCATCATAGCTATCTGCCCCACAGGATGATGGCAAAGAGGGACTGGCAAATTGTCTTCAACACGTTGGTCCCTTTCCTCCTTTCCTGAGAATACCAGGGAGGACTAAACTCAGCTCGAAGCATTTCAGATGTCCTGGACTAGAAACGGTTGCTAAGTGTTCTCTGAGGCTTCCTTCAGGACATGAGACAAGTGCTCCGACCAAGGCAACTCTACCATGTCTCATTCTGTCTGGGAAGGCATGATCTTCAGGCCTGTTTGGTGATTCAGCCACTGCACTAACATCCAGTCCACTGTCTTGGGTCCTACTAGTTTAATGCACATGGAGATGACGGCTCATCGAGGGAAAGAAGAGGGGAGGTTGCTAAGGGAAGCTTCTCATAATACCTTTCTGACACAGAACTTTTTCCAAAGATATGTAGAATATTTAAATTTTTATTGGCTGATATTAAGTATACATCCTTATGGGCTGTAGTGTGAGGTTTGGGTGTATATAAATAACATATATGTGTTTGTGTATCTACATATATGTATATATATATATATATATATACATGTGTGTATGTGTATATATATATAATGAACTGATCTGTTCGTAGGTTACCTGCCATCTCAAACATTTCTCACTGCTTTTGAGGAAAACATTCAATATCCTCTCTTCTAGTTGCTTTGTATTACTGAACACTATATCATGGTCTTTCTCCATCCTCTCTGAAATTCTCTCTCTCTCTGTCTCTCTCTCTCTGTCTCTCTCTCTCTGTCTCTCTCTCTCTCTGTGTGTGTGTGTGTGTGTGTGTGTGTGTACATGCAATTGACTTTATGTGTGTGACTACAGGCTCATGTAGTGGTCAGAGAACAACCTTGGGCGTTAATCCTTGCCTTCCACCTTATTTGAGACAGGGTTTCTTGGTTATCTCTCCACTGGATTCTCCTGGCTCCACCCTCAACTCCCCATAGGAGTGCTGGAATTACAAATGGTCCTGCTGCAAATCATAAATCATACAGGGTGCTGTTGCAGGAGGCTGCTCAGCCCCAAAATAATCACACAGAAATGATATTATTTAAATCACTGCTTGGCCCATTAGCTCTGGCTTCTTGTTTGCTAACTCTTACATCTTAATTTAACCCATCTCCATTAATCTGTGCATCATCACAAAGTCGTGGCCTACCAGCAAAGTTTCAGCGTGTCTATCTTTGGTGGCTCCATGGCTTCTCTATGACTCTGCCCTTCTTTCTCCCAGCATTCAGTTTAGTTTTCTCCACCTAGTTCTGTTCTACCCTATCTGGTCAAGCTAGTTCTTTATTAGCCAATGGTATTCATAGCATACAGAGGGGAATCCCATATCAGGGTGCCACTCCTAGACAAAAAAAATGCTGGCAACCAAGACTGTTAAGAAAGAGAGAAGCAATCTTCCTCAGGGAGATGCCCATAATTAATTATCTAATACCAGGTGGTCAGCCCTAAAATCACACACAGTCAAACAACAGTAAATGGACTCAGCACTTTGTGTTTAAATGTTAATTCATTTTCATATACATATCTATGTATGTAAAAACAGTACTTTTAAAAAAGAGATTATGAATTTGAGAAGTAGTAAGGGGATCTGAGCAGGGCTTCGAGGGAGGACAGGAAGGTGAAAGTGAGGAAATATTTTAATGCAAAAATTAGTTAATAAAAGTACTCATGCTACACACCTGGCTTTTATATGTTCTGGAGATTCAAACTCAAGTTCTCATGTTTATATATAGAGAGATTTTGTATCCTGAGACATCTTCCCAGTGCCTCTCAAGGCACTGACAACATTTGTCACTGGGTATGAAGTTTAGCCAGTGTCCTCATCTGATAAAGCATTAAAATAGTGATGGATGTGCTCAAGTTGATAAATGGTAGGAGTCAGGGGAAGCTATGCTATAGTGTTATCTCTCGCAGTGTCTTCTCCTGTAAAGGAGTCCTGGTGTACTGGAAATTAAGGAACGATACAGATTGTGACATTTGATTCTCTGGCATGGGAGGCAGGACAAAATGCAAATGTTCAAATTAATCTCATATTACAATGGCGTTTCCCATGTACAGATTCCAAAATCACCACAACTGCCACAGTACAATGGCTCACCAAGCAGGGCCCAGAGTCTTTTAAAATTCCAATTCTTTAAAAGAACCAATTTGTCATCCTGGAATAAGTTAGTTGAAGACCCCTAGTGAATCGGGATAATGCCACTCACACACACACAACACACACACACACACACACACACACACACACACACACACACAAATTAGCATTCCAGAGTGAGAGAAGAAATGCATCAGCCAAAAAGCAATGACAGTGTTATCCTAGGAGCAATGGCATTATGAGCTAACAAGGCTTATTTCCCAGACAGTGTGTTTGCTCCTCCTTCACAGCTAAGGAGTAGATTTTTTTTTTCACTCAAAGAAGTTACTATTCTTACAAGACTCATTACTTAAGTCTATCCTTCTCTTTTCTTTTGGCATGTGCATGTGATTAGCATATGTGAATGCTTGCATGCATATCCACACGTATATGAATGAATACATGTGCAGTGATTGGCACTGGACATCTTTTTAGAACCCTCCCCCACTTTATTTGTTGGGGCAGAGTTCTGACTATGGTTTCTGTTCAGCTGGTCTTGCTAGCCAGCTTGCCCTGGGTAGTCCCTGTCTCTGCCTTCCAAGATTGGGATTCCAAGGGGACCACCATGCCTGTCCAGTTTGCACGTTGGTACCACAATTTCAAACTCTAGTCCTCACATTTGTAGAACAAGCGTGTTGTGCTCTGAGCCATCTCTCCAGCTCCATCATCTTTCTCTTTAAGGAGAAAGTCAAGAACCTGACAAATTAACTCATGGCAACAAACCTATCACCTAATTTCCTCAACTCAAGCATCTCCAGCTAAATATACTTGACTTGAGAGAAGGTATAAAATAAAACCTAAATAACAAAAGAGCACATGGAGTAGGGGAGAGAACAGAAAGGAAATGAAAGGTAGAAAAAGAAACAAGCAATATGCCCATATATACAGCCCACGATGGTCAAGAGAGTTACTAAACTCCAGAACAATAGAATCAAAGGGTCGATGACAATCCACCAAAAGGAGGTCATGCAGGTGAGTAACAACATCATCAACCTCCATTCATTTCATTTCACATTTTAGAAATCAATCTCCCACTACTTGCAAGAATTTTTTTCTCTGAGGGGCAGTGGCAGCTTACACCTTTAATCCCAGCACTCAGGAGGCAGCGACAGGCAGAGCTCTGTTAGTTCAAGGCCAATCTGGTCTACGGAGAGAGTTCTAAGACAGTTAAGGCTACCAAAGAAACCCTTTCTTGAAAAACAAACAAACAACAAAAAAGAATTCTTCCGTTGAGGTTATTGTATTGGGGATGGAGAGATGGTTCAGCAGAGTGTGCAATGCTCTTCCAGAGGATGCCGGTTCACCTCCCAGAACCCATGCCAGGTGGCTCACAACCATCTGCAATGCCTGCCGCAAGGGATGCAATGACTGAGCTCCCCCCAAGAGCTCCTGGGCTCACCTGCCCATACCCAGACATAGGCACATCATTCTAAATAATATTTTTAAAATATTAATATATTGGTTTTAATTCACTGACTACTCAACAATATTCCATTGGGCCACAAGAAATATTGTCTCCACAGTGGGCTAGTCAATACATGCTTTCAAGATTGTCAAGAGAGAAGACCATATCTTCTCTTGATCCAGGCAGCTGGCGAGCCAGAGAACTGTCCACTTGGATTGGGCACTGTTCTGACTGGCTGATTTTTGACTCTTGACAAATCTTTTACTCTCTCATTTTTTGATTCTCATACAAAGTATCTACCTTGAAAATTAAAATAATATGGTAACAAAAATGAACACTATTTTATTGAAAATTGGAATGTTCTTATTAATATTTTGTTAGCCCTTTCTGAAATAATGCTTAATAAATACAGTTATTTGATGTACAAAATATACAGCAAAATACACAGAGCTTATGAGTGAGGAAACAGCACTAAAGACACAACATTCTGAAAAATAATCAACTGTAGCCAATAAGATAGAAATATAGGGACTTAATTAAAATGTCAGCATGTTTTTTTTTTGTTTCCTCATTAAGAAACACAAATACTGCAGAGTCCTGTATTTTGCAGATAATATGCACTTTCCATAATGAAAAAGCCATGGAAGTTGGCTTATAGAAGGAAGCACCCGGAGGGCTGCTGCTGTGGGTTACTTAAGGTTCTGGAAAGAAGGCTATCTGAAATCATCTGTATCACCAGAGAGGGGTGGGTGTGGCTCATCACACAGGTTGAACCCATGAAAGGGCCCGCAGATGGTTGAAAAATGAGCCTTTGCTGGTCTCAGTGTAGCTCAGTTGGTCTGGATACAGTGACCTTCATCTTTCCAACAGTGGCATTGTATGGGGTACAGTGACCTTCATCTATCCAACAGCAGCATTGTACATGCACAAGTATGAGACCCCCATTCCCTTCAAACTGCATGCTAATGTGTCGGGTGTACCGGGACAGCTTCGTGTTTGCAAATGTGCATTAGCAAGTGCTTCCCCAACCTGGGAAAACAAAACTGCGAAATCCTTCAATGCCCTGCTCTCCTTTGCCCCTGTTTATGTAAACATAAGCATTAATGGTTGCTCTGAGTGACTCTTCTCCCAATGAACACTGGACTCTGGGGAACTGAAGACTCCAGGAGCTGACTTTTCTGCACCACTGGGTCTTCCTTGAATTTTGTTACTGTTGAACCTCATAAGGAATATTTGATGAAGGAATTAAGATCACTAACCAGTAGGCTATTCTTTGCCAATCATCCACAATTTTTACAGAGTACAAGATGGGCATGGTGGTACACACCTGTAATCTCAGCAATGGAGAGGCAGTGGCAGATGGCAAGCCACTATGAACCCAACAGTAGCTACCTAGTTAAGATCCATAGTAAAAGCACCCAAAGAATGAATGAAGGAAAGAAGGGAGGGAAAAGGGAGAGAGGGAGGGAGGGAGGGAGGGAGGGAAAGAATGAAGGAAGGAAGGAACAAAGGAGGAAAATAAAATAAAAAATTAAAAATGATGGATAACTTAGTGTTATTTCCTTTTAATATAATTTAATGAACTTATATAATTTAATATTAGATTATTGGTGTATTTAACAGTCAGCACATGAATGTTCAGAGAATTTAACAATTGGCTCCTTTGTATCAAGTACTTCAGGACCTCATGGCAGCCTGGCCTCCAGCTAGCAGCTTATTGGGACATTCTGAAGCCACTGGGGAAAGACCTACTTCTACCTTGCTGTCTTCTTTTGTGAGGGTTCCCCCATGTGCCTGATAACAGCTCTCTCTCATCAACAATTCACCTGAATCTAACCCTGAGTCCTCAAACAGGCATCCTAGCATTTCCCTGGGGACCCATGGCCCCAAAGACCACCCATCCCATCAAAGGAAGACTGTGAAAAGGATCTGATGGACAGATCATCAGTGAATACCCAAGCATGAGAGTGTGCCCCCTATAAGACACACATCACAGAATAACCATCTCTCCTGCTGACACTTGGCATGTTGAGACGTTACACTTGGTTCCCTAAGACCACCAGTAGCTGCTATTGTGTGTATTTTTAGCTTCTGCACCATTCTTCCAAGGACAACGAACACTACCATTTTCTTGGTTAAGTAAAAGATAACATTTTACTAGCTGTGTGAGTTTCCCTTTCAAAACCTTAGCTGTCTCTCTTTCTTTACATATTTATGAATTAGAAGAAAAATTACAGCATTCTGATGTGGACTTACTTGACCTTCTTAACTGAGAGCTGAGCATAGCATTTCTTTCTTGTCCAAAGCATTTGTCTGTGGTAGGGAGCTTGCCTAGCATTTATGAGACCTGGGTTTCCATTCCCAACACCATAAAAAATTATTATCTGTTTTAGAATTCAAGCACCATATTCCTAGAATCATCTCATTTTTGATAACAAATCTAAAAAGCAGGGAGTAGTAGCACATCCCTATAATCCCAGGGTTTGAGAAGTGGAGACAGGAAAAACAAGAGTTCAAGGTCATTCCTAACTAAGTACAAGGCCAAACTCCCCCCAACTCACCATTCCAAAGTTAAAATAGCAAAATAATAGTTATCTTGCCATCTCACAGAAAGTTGTTTGGAAAATATCAAATGAGGGCATCAAAATGTTCATCATTAACAAGTCAGTTTTCATGTTTGATAACATCCATATTAGTCTAGTTGGAGGCAAGCAGTAGCCAGTCTCTAAGTACTTCTAGCAGGAGGATTTCCAACAAGAGTGTTCTTTTACAAACAGACATGATCAACACTTGTTTTATTTCTCATCATTATAAAGCAGTAAGTAGTTGATTATTCAATTACTTCATCTTTAAAGGGTTTCATGGGAGAAACCCTTTCGACACAAAGAGTAAGCTAGTCATAGTGGTACATGGCCTGTAATTCCTATTCTTAAGAGGTAAAGACAAGAGAATCACAAAGAGAGCTGGATCCCAGCCTAGGCTGCTTGAGACCTAGTCTCAAAAAGCAAAACAAAATAAAGGATAAGTAAGTTGGCATGGTGGTGTGTACCTTTAATCCCAGCAGAGGCCAGGTGGATCTCTGAGTTCAAGGTCAGCCTGGTTTATGCAGAGAGTTCCAGGCCAGGCAGAGATTGACAGTGAGTCCCTGTTTTGAAATAATAAATAAACAAAATGAATGATAAGTAAATACATATAAAATTGCATGGTACTTGTTTTGTTTCTGGAGAAAAGATAGGAGTCCCCCTACGGTGGCATCTGCACAGAGCCAATACTCAGAAGCTCCAGCAGGAGGACAGAGTTTGAAGTCTACCCCTTGACAACAAGGAAGAGAAGACAGAAAGAGATGACTCACTAGATCCAATAAAGGGCACTGGTCCATAAATGCCAACTTAAGGACAACATGTGGTCATCTGTGGGTTTTCAGGTGACTCATCAGGTCGTCAGACCGTGAGTAAGAGGCCCAAGCTGCTGCAAGAGGAAGCTCTCGGGAAGGTGGCACCCACAGGTGCCTCCCACCTGCCCACTCTAACTGGCTTGAATGGCATTATTTACCATGAGAATTCCCTCCTTTTCAACGACAGAAGCCATTTGATGATCTATTACTAAAGTGTGACTTTGATTCCTCTGGTTCTGTAATTTATGAACTAGAGATGTGCAATGCTGACAAAAGCAGCCAGAAAGATGGTGCATCATGTACAGTTCTTGCTGTTTTTGCATGAGGAAGTGTTTTCAGATCCTTAGAACTGCATATAAAACCCCAGTATCTCAAGGCTTCCAGTACAGAAATACTCAGCTCCTGGGGGCTTGCTGGCCAGGCATTCTAACTGAAATGGTGAACTACAGGTTCATCGAGAAACCCTCCCTCAAAAAATAAGATGAAAGAGCAACTGGGCAAGACACTGATGTCAACCTCTGGCTTCCACACACATATGTATGGACAAGTATATCAGCACACATATGTACACATGTATGCACTACACATACATTGATTACAATGTCGGAATGTATGAGGGTACTGTATCTGTTAATGGCATGAAAAGATCTGTAAGAAAATACATCAGATTACTATAATGGTGATAGAACTCTGACTGGGGGAATTCTGGGCAGTACTTTATGTAACTATTTTTTCCATTATCCACGTTTCCATGGTTATGCAGTAATCTTGGAATGGGGAGAAACATTTTACAATAAAGATGAAGAGAGAAACCATACATAATTATATTTATTGTACTAGTTAAATTAAATGTCTCTCAAAATATTTTTAAGTTTTATTTGCATTTTAATTTTGAAATATTTTAACGTTTTTGTTTGTGTATGTGTGTGTGTAAATGAGAGGACAATTTGCAAGAGCTCATTTTTTCCTTCTACCACATGGCCCCGAGGAATTGAAGTCAGTTCATAGGCTTGGTGACAAGTACCTTTACCCACTGAATCACCTTCAGTCCCTTAGCATGTATTTGACTGCCCAAAAGATGCTCTCCTGACCTTTGCCCTAACCATGCATCATGATGACTTGAACTCCACAACCATCAGACTGACCCCAACTCTGGCCTTGGTAATGCAGATGCTCTTAAGTACCCTTCCTGATGCTTCTTAGGAACTCCTAGTTTTTCCTTCAAAATTCTCACTGAAAAAAAAAAAAGCCTTTCTGAGATCCCTGGTACATTATAAATGTTCATTCTGTGGAAAGAGCCCTCTAGAACTCACTGACTGCGGGCACTCCCTCCCTGTGATAACCAGAGCAAGGGTGTTATTCCCGAGTGACTTAGCACGGTGCCTGCTGAATAAAGAGATGAATGAATGAATGAATAAGCAACCTTGACATTTCTATAATTGAAACAAATGCTTGACCTTTTTTCTTTCTCCCAATTAAACGATCCACTGTTTGCCTAGAATGCTAAACCAAGTAGGTGTTTTCAAACCAGAAAAAGGGGTTTCACTCATTTACATAAGCTCAGTGTATTAATTTTATCAAGAGTATTCATTCAATAAATATTAACTTACTTTACATTGAGTGCCAGGATCTGTGTGAAGCATTGGGAGAGAAACAGGGAGCCTCTTTCCTCAGCAAACCCATAGATGGGTAGAACCAGGCAGGGAAATCTATGGTTAGAGCAAACTGGGCCAGTGCCATACTGAAGCATGCACTTTCCGGGGCAGTAGCGAAGGGCTGTCTGAGTTGCGGAGACATGGTTCTGGATTCTAAAGACCCAAAACGAACCTGTAGCTGTGTCTGTAGTATAAACAACATACAGATTGGAAAGACATCTGCCTAACCAAAAATAACCAAGGCAAGCAGAAACACAAACAAACCGATAGCAGCATTGGCAATTTGAACTACACATTAGTGCATGCCTGTAATCTGTGCACTTGAGGGTCATAAGCAGGAGGATCCATAGCTAAAAGTTTGGGAAACACAGCAAGAGATCGACTTAAAACTAATACTAAACATGCTAAACATTGCTGACTTGAACGAACAAAAGAAACAGCAAAAATCTAATACTGCCAGCAGTGATTCATAACGAAGAGCTGTGTGCCTGCCACTCAGAGTCAAAACCCTGAAAAGGGAACTTCATGAAGAGTATAATTTATGAAGGTTTAACCTGGCTACAATTACTATTTCCAATATCACTTTTTCGGTCCCAAGTTGAGAGGGGAGGGATGTTATATGAATCTGTCTTGGGGAAAGAGAGTAAAGCTCAATTAGCCAGAGCCTATGCCTAGTGCATAAGATCCTAGATTTGACCCTTTACCCAAACTGTCATTGGGATATTCCTTTGGATTCCACAGCCGTGAGAAAATGGCCGCTCTTCACCATTTCAAGCTTTAAAATCATTTCCAATATAGCTCTCAAAGAAATGAACCAAGGAAATAAGCTAGGCTCTCCCTCCCTCCCTCCCTCCCTCCCTCCCCCCCCCCCTCTCTCTCTCTCTCTCTCTCTCTCTCTCTCTCTCTCTCTCTCTCTCTCAAAACTAAATAAATACAACTACAATAAACCTAAGCACTGTGTCGTGGTTGCTCTCCTCTTTGTTTCCAAGCTCTTCATTATCCCAGGCTGGACTTGAATCCGACCTTTCTCCCCAAACACATTGGCTCCCTGCAGCTCCATCAGCACAGCTGAGTCGCTTTCTGAAGGAAGACCTTGATGGAAAACCTTCCTAGGACCACAAGCCAGATCTCTTAACTCTTTCAACTTCCATGTCTGTCCAACTTTTATTTTTCATATCATTGCCTCTGGTCACAGAGCACTGCCCTCTACACGGCACAATGAGAAAAGAGGGAGGTGTGTGTGGTTTTAGCCATGCTTTACCCCTGTATACTCGCAGCTGGCCCGAGAGTACAAACTGCACCTAGAATCCATGGCTATAACGGGGAATAAACTTTTGTCATCTATATGAAAGCTTACATAAGCGACCCCAAAAATTCTACCAAGGAACTTCAACAACTCATAAACACTTTCAGTAATGTAGCAGGATACAAGATTAATTCAAAAAAAAAAAAAACAGTACCCCTCCTGTACACAGATGATAAATGGGCTGAGAAAGAAATGAAACATTACCCTTCACAATAGTCACGAATAGCATAAAATATCTCAGAGTAACATGGCTGACAGACACTTAAGGAAATGTTCAACATCCTTAGTCATCAGAGGAATGCAAATCAAAATAACTCTGAGATTCTATCTTACACCTCTAAGAATCACCAAGATCAAGATCAAAAACACTGATGACAACTTATGCTGGAGAGGTTGTAGGGAAAAGAGAGCACTTCTGCATTGCTGGTGGGAATGCAAGCTGGTACAGCCCCTTTGGATGTCAGTGTGGCAATTTCTCAGAAAATTAGGAAACAACCTTCCTCAAGACCCAATAATACCACTTTTGGATATATATCCAAAGGATGCTCAATCATGCCACGAGGACATGTGCTCAACTATGTTCATAGCAGCTTTGTTTGTCATAGCCAGACCTGGAAACAACCTAAATGCTCCTCGACCAAAGAATGGAAAGGAAAAGGTGGTACATTTACACAATGGAGTACTATACAGCAGAAAAAAATAACAACATCTTGAATTTTGCATGCAAATGGATGGAGCTAGAAAACATCATTATGAGTGAGGTAACCCAGACCCAGAAAGACAATTATCATATGTACTCACTCATAAGTGGTTTTTAAACATAAAACAAAAAAAAACCACCAGCCCACAAACCAAAATCCCAGAGAACCTAGACAACAATGAGGACACTAAGAGAGACTTACATAGATCTAATTTACATGGGAGTAGTAAAAGACAAGATCTCCTGAGTAATTGGGAGCATGGGGACCTTGGGAGAGGGTTGAAGGGAAGGAGAAAGGTAGGGAGGGGAGAAGAGAAAAATGTAGCACTTAATAATAATAAATTAAAAAAAATTTGTCATCTATTACACATAGAGTATCTAGAAGGACTTCCTAAAACATAGTTCTAGATGTTTCCTTAGTTCATAGTGTGCAATTCTTGTTCACTGGTTGTGGAATGAAAACAGCAGAGACTGTTAGTTTGTTCCCGGCTACTCAGATTCCTGAAATACTCACACAGAAATCTGTATTAATTGCAATACTGTTTGGCCAATAGCTTAAGAGTATTTCTGGCTAAATCTTACATCTTAAATTAACCCATTTCTATTAATCTATGTATCGCCACAGTTACTGGCATGGTTCCAGTGTGTCTGTCTCCTGCAGGTTGCATGGCTTCTCCTGACTCCACCTGCTTTCTCCTAGCATTCAGTTTAATTTTCCTGCCTAGTTTTACTCCATTAAGCCATTGGCTGAAAGTAGCTTCTTTATTAACCAATGGCAATAAAACATATTCACAGCATGCAGAGGGGAATCCCACATCACCTCCCCTTAGGATGTAGCTGCCCAAGTTGTGGCACCAATCTGTAATGGTGTGGGGAGTCTTTATGTACATGTATTGTTTTTATTGGTTAATGAATAAAGCTGTTTCAGCCAGTGGCTTAGCAGACTAGAAATAGGCAGGAAAACTAAACTGAATGATGGGAGAAAGAAGGCAGAGTCAATGAAATGCCATCTAGTCCCCTGCTGGAGAAAGATGCAAGCCGCCAGCTGGAACCTTGCTGGTAGGCCACGAGTTGCATGGTAAAATATAAAACAATGGAAATAGGTTAAAATATAAAAGCTAGCTAGAAAGACATTTAAGCTATTGGCCAAACAGTATTTGCAATTAATATAGTTTCTGTGTGATTATTTCAAGTCTGGGTGGCTGGAA
Organism: Microtus oregoni; assembly: GCF_018167655.1. Classification (NCBI taxonomy): domain Eukaryota; kingdom Metazoa; phylum Chordata; class Mammalia; order Rodentia; family Cricetidae; genus Microtus; species Microtus oregoni. Next base: position 138,745 of record NW_024544552.1, on the reverse strand, counting down.
ACAAACAAGCAGCCTTCGCCAACAATGGTCTTCACTAGTGACTCCAATGTCTCCTGTGAAGCTGAGAGCTCTGTGTTCCTTCCCCAGAAATACCCTCTGTTCTCCTTAACTTTCCTACCTCTGTGTCTGCTTTTTATGATTCTGTTTATTCTTTTTAGTAAACTAACTTTCTTCTCATGTCACCTGTCTCTATCTCCCAACCTTGGTGTTATTCACACTTGGCCCTTTAAGCATCAGGTGGCTGTTAACCTTGTGGATGGCATCCGAGGCTGTTTTGATGTACCCATCTCTATGAGCAGATTCCCTGCCTCGTGTTCTTTCCTCATAGAGTAGGAAAATGACTCTGCTGTCTGACTCTCACTTGTACGGATTCAGTTCACGCTGGAGTTTATGTTGCCACTCCAAATTCAGTTATGTGCTACGCACATTCCTGTAAGGCAAACTGACCCATGATGTTCAAAAACACTCAAATTTCTTTGTGGTCCAGCCTCCAAAAGCTTTAAAGTCCCTAATGTCTAGAATATAGCAATATAGCTCTGACTGGAGATGCTAGTTTGGAAACCAGGCTGCATCTTGCCATAGAGAAAAACTGATGTAGAGCCATATTGTCGGGACCTCGATGGTCCTTCTAGAAAAATAACCCACAAAACATAGAAAAGTATTGGAATTTGCAAATTCCTCATAAAAGGGAAACATGAAACTTGAACCACAAATATTGCCCAGGCTTTGCATTTTCATGCCGTGGTCTTAGAAGATTCTGAAGGACAGAAGTTAATGCTGCAAGGCCAAGAACGAAAATGACTTCTACATGCCACCGACTTCAAAACATGGAAATGCAAATTTCATCAAGACAGAAAGCAAAAACATCCAAAGAAGTTTTTGACTACATAACTTAATAATTTGAATACCATTTATTTTTGGGCACTACAAACTCCTCAAGCTGCTCTGTTATTGTCGTCTGGAAATAAGCTAGAGGGGAAAAGAGAAGCGTGTGATTTCACTTTCTCTGAACAGGTGCCATCCAGGGCACAGGCAACTCTCTATCATTCTGATGGAGCAAAAATAGGCAAGCAACCTAATAATGACCTCCTTCCCTTGACTGAATTTCAGAAGCTGAAGAGGAATCTTCCTCTCAAGAACACTACCAACAGCCCGCCCAGTGATGATCCTATCATCCAATGCCCAACTCTTTTTGTTTGGTTGGTTGGTTTGGGTTTTGGTTTCTCGAGACAGTGTTTCTCTGTCTGCTTTGGTGCTTGTTCTGGAATTCGCTCTGTAGACCAGGCTGGCCTCGAACTCACAGAGATTCTCCTACTCTTGCCTCTCGAGAGCTGGGATTAAAAGCTTGCACCACCAGCTCCTGAGGTTTTTTTTTTGGGGGGGGGGGGGAGAATATGCCCAACTCTTAAGGACAAAATTAAGTTCAAATCTCAAAAATTTGTATCAAAACAACAGAAGAGTAAGTTGTAATGTTTCTAAGGAAGTAAAAAGACAATCATAGAGGGTGACTGTCATTAGGACAAAAGGCCAAACAGACATCAGGAAAGCATCAGAGCTAGTCAAGGTCCAAATGTACAAAGAGCCTCATTCCACTAATTGGCAGGCTCACGATTATCTTAAAACCCCTACTGTGCACAGCTTTGTGGCTGATCTAGGCCCAAATCATTTACACAGGTTCAAGAAGCTCTCAGTCTTACTATTTAACGTACTGGTAGTCCCTTGGAACAAAGAGGCATGGGCAAACACCGTTACTTTGGTAAGATAATAGAATTTGTATATCTTTACCGGGTATCATATGATAATTAGATGCACACATACAATGTATGATGATTAGATCGAAGTTGTAAATGCATTCATTCCCTTAACATGTATTGTTTCTGTGCTGGGAACATTTATACCCTCTAGTCAGCATTACAGATACATATAAATAGGTTACCCTACTGGGCTATAGAAAACCAAAATAATCCTTCACCTCCTTCAGCATTTGGTGTCCCCTTCCTACCTTTCTTCTGATTCACTCAGTTATTTCATCCCTGTGTCTCATGGTGTGGGAATAGTACCTCAAAGAGCTGTTACGAGTGATAATTACCTATGGTGAGAGCATCCTGTATTTTTGTTACAATGCATCCCATTCTACTTAAAGCTATGGCTACATCCTCTAGAAAACAGATGGAGATACAGATGTCCACATGTCTCCGTCCATGACCTCATTCGAAGGACCAAAGGTGCTCTCTACTGCAGTCTGACCAACTTTCCCCAAAAGCCACTGCTTAGGAGCACAGCATGGGAAAGCCACGGACATGTGAAGTGGTGTGCACCTCTCTTAAATTAATTCTTACTAAGGGATCACATTGATCCAAGCCAGCAGGAGACCCTTGTCCCTACTTGTCACAAAGAGGTCACACAGTTAATCCTGTGCCACAGATTGAATTCAGAGCTGACACAGAGCTCCAAATAGGAAAGTACAGAGTGACAATTAAAGAAGTAATTAATTGGGCAATGAAAGTATATTTACTGTTCCCTCAAAGCCTTTAAGGGAGAGCCAGCTAAATGGATGCAAGGAATCCTTCGTGTTCTCAAAGCCCATGGCAGACACCAGTGCATACAATCCTATAGGCAAGTAGCCTGGTGTACCCACCATTCGGGTCACTGGTGACCTTTGTGTAAGGACTATTTGGTGGGCCCCACAGTGTTGTGCGTGGGAAAGACTCTGTCATGGATTTTTCAGGCTGGGATTTGTTATACAGGCATCTCTTCTGTGTTAGGATGCATTCTACTCAGGAGGTACTCTTTGTTTGCAATCCTGCTCAAATACTGATGGGAGAGGAGAGGAATGCAAGGGAACAGGAGGAGGAGGAGAAGGAACACCTGTTTGTGAACTTCTAGAAACTTATTTTTTTTCTAACTCTTCTGAGGAAACAGGATAGCTTAGGGGAACTGTTAATTTTTTTCTTTTTTCATCGCCAATGCTCCAAGTATCCATTGTTCGACTCATTACTCAATAGACTACACTATTAAAGAGAGCAATATAGGCTAGCAGGGACCTACTGTTAAACAAAATCATTCCTCTGCCACTCCACCTAGCAAATATCAACTTCCCCAGAAGCCACCAGCTCGCTCAGGAAAGCCACGAACTTCTTCAGAGCACTGGAAACCCACATTTCCCTCTAGGCTTTTCATCCACTGAAGGGTCTCCAGCAAACTCTGGTCCACAGTGCATTGGCAACATGGCAGGGGGACAGTAGAAGTCACATCCTAGCCTTCGAAAGCCGGTGCAACTAGTCGCACTGCATACAGTGTTATAAGCAGACTTTGCAAGATTTTATCCATTTGGTCTGAATGGCCTTACATTGCAATACCTTCATACTGCAATGGCCTGAAAAACACAAGTGCATTGACATGGGATTATGTTTTAAAATACTGCATACCACCCTCATCCTGGCACCCCAATTGTGTTAGTTCATCTGGAGTGAGCTGCAAAGGGACCCAACTCAGCTTTGGTGCTTCTCAGACACCAGAAGGGATTGGGTAGACCATATGCATCTTCTCTGTATAAATGTCCTATGCCTAATTTGCATATGAGGTTAGTAAGCACCCAGACGCACCCCAGCCATCATCTCCTTCCTCCACTTCTCTATTCCGGTGCTTCACTTACAATGAGTAGGTCTGCAAACTTGGCAAGTATGTCTTACTTGTCATTAAAAACATATCCATCTGAGATTTATCCAAAATTTTATTTGCATCATAATTTATTCTAGCTTATTGAAAACTAGACAATGGAAATTTATCTTTTGCTTTCTTACATTTATTCATTGCCTGGGGATAGTCCATGTGTGAGGTCAGAAGACAAGTACAGCCAGCTCTCTCCTACCTTGTAGGTTCAAGGGTCAAAATCAGTTGTCAAGGCTTGGCAGCTGAGTCACCTCGTTTTCCCACATCTTATTTTTAAAATATAGAAGGTTATAATGATAGATTAACTTTTTAATTTTTTTTTTCATTATTTTCAAGACAAGGTTTCTCTGTAGCTTTGGAACCTGTCCTGGAACTAGCTCTTTTAGACCAGGCTGGCCTCAAACTTACAGAAATCTACTTGCCTTTGCCTCCCGAGTGCTGGAATTAAAGGTATGTGCTACCACATCCAGCTTGATAGATTAACATCTATATTGTGTGTGTATACACCCACATCTTCCTGTATGTATGAGTGTGTGCACGTGTGTGTGTGTTGGGTAGAGATCCATTTCAGCTGTCTTCCTCAGTTGTTCTCCACTTTATTTTGTGTGACAAGGTCTCTAAATGAACCTGGAGCTTGCCAATTCAGCTAGCCTGAGTGGCCAGTAAACTTCAGGATCCTCTGTCTAGATTTCCCCAGCAATGGGATGACAGGCATGTGCCACTTCATCCAGCTTTTCTGTGGCTGAGGCTGCAAAGGCTCAGACTTTAGTCCTCATGCATGGGCAGCAAGGGCTACACTTTCCTGACTAAGCCATCTCTGTGGCCCAAGACAGATTATGTCTGATGCTCAGAAAACCCCGGGGAAGCAAAAAATAACTTCAGAAAAGGAGAGCCCAGCATGGGTGAAGGGAAGTAATTATGACACCTGCCACAAAGTCACTGACAGTCTGGTAGGGACAGACCACAGTTACCTTCTGGGCACCCCAGTGTTTGTGGAAAAACACAATGTTATCAAACACATAGTATCAGAAGTGAACGTCATAAGTTCTAATCTTGGGCTGGGGAAAAGGCTCAGTGGGTGAAGAACTTGCTGCAGAAATACGAGGCTCTGAGTTCAGATCTCAGGCACCCACACAGAATTTGCACTCTGTAGCATACGTCTATAAACCCAGATTTATTGAGATCCTGACTCAAGAACTAAGGTAGGAAGCAATAGAGGAAGATTCCTGAATTCAATCTCCAACTTTCACACAGGCATGCAAAAGCATCCTCATACACACATTCAGGAGCGTACAACACCGCACACACAAACACACAGACTCACACACACACAAAGTTTTGAAAAGTAAGAATGTAAGAATTAAGAAAAATGAGCTATAGTTTCAGATTGTCATGTTGAAGAAGATAAACTAAACAGCTTCGGAGTAAAAACATATCGGCATAAGTCTATGTCTAAAATAGTACCCAAGAGGCAAGAAGGAAAACCTGCACAGTTCAATGAAGCATATGGACATCAGTCTGTGAGTTACTTGAACTCCATCCTGTGAGTCATTGCTACAGAGAGGAACCTGCAGCCTCAAGGCTGCTTCCCACAGGACAGCTGCCTGGGAGGCTGGTACTCACTGGTTACTGGTAACCAAGAAAAAGTTGACAGGTGTGTTTAGGTTTCTTGTCTGGCTATACATATCCAGCTATTTTAGAAGCCATTATTGTTGGAATTCCTACAAGAAAAATATAGCAGTTGTGGGTCTGAAACTCCTTACTGTCACTTTTTCTGTTGAAATACTTATGTTTGTAATTCAATTTTCGAGTTTTGGAGGAAAGGGGGAGCGGATTCTCAGGTTTCAACCGTCAATACAGTCCATGAGGCAGAGTGACCACATTTTTAAAAGTAGAAACAAAGACATATTAGAATTGTGGGATGGAGTTATTGTTAGTAAAACTTACATCTTCTACTCATATTAAATTACATTTGATTTTATACTTAATGGATTTTTAAGGAAATTTTTCATTAAATAAGAATAGTCACAAAAATTCTTGGTCTGTACCTCTGGCCTAAGGCCAGATGTACATTTTAAAGATTAAAAAAAATTAGCACACCCAAGTGTTTCACAATAATCTCCTCGTTTTAACCATTTTTGTTGTTTTTGTTTTTTCTCAGACTCTCACTGTATGACCCAGGCTGGTCCTGAATTTCTGGTCCTCCCGCCTCAGCGTCTTGAGTGCTGGAATCTCAGGAAGGAGCTACCATGCCCTCTGCTCATGTTGACATTTTTTATATGTAGGACTGTATTCAGAATCTTGCCTTTGTCTCTAGCTAGTAATATTGAACAGATTGCTTAACTTCTAGAAAGTTCTACATCCTCAAACATAAAATAGACGATTGCCTGGTCCAATGGATGCTCTGAGACTGGCTTGCTAAGTAGCAGGCAAAGGTCAAAGCAAGCAGCTTTGTGGGGCAGATACTCATTAGAGGTGGAGCTGCAGGTGTCTGTGCCTTTGCAGACTTCCGAGAATACAAGTTCCTAGCTTAACTACAGAGCTGAAAGCCCAGCTCCAGTCACAGCCTAGAACTAAAATCTGCCCTGGCCACTTAAAAAGCAAATCTTAGTGTGACTACAAACTCATTTTCCCATACTCTAATGACCAGTAATTTGACCATATTAATTTACCCATCCAAATTTCAACCTTTGGCCTGCTTGCTCTCACCTCTCTTTTCCAGCTGCACAAGACACATGCTTCCATGCCTTATACGTCCTTCTTACAGCACTGAGCGCACAAAACCTTGAGTCCCTCTATAAATATTTCAGAACAGGCTCTCCTTCACTTTTGTGAACAACCCAAAATTGAATCTACAGGGATTGATGTCTTTCATGAAAGCCTAGAAATAAGACTGATGCTCAGGCAGCTGGTCTACCGGGAAGGATGGGATTTCTCTTCCTTCCCCTAAAACACCTGGACATTGACTCACACGTCAAACCGACAGTAAGTATGAAATAGGAGCCCACAGTACTTATCCCCAGAGACGACGCTGTTTCTTATACGGGTGATGCAGAGGGGTAAAAATAATCACTTGTGCTTAGCGTTGTCATGTTTTCTCCACTAGAAGTCTGGATATCCACAAAATGCCACTCACAAGCCATCAGCCAAGCCTTCCTGAGAAGCCAACGCTGAGATGACCATTCAGCCATGCGTTAATATTTTCAGCACGCGAGCGGAACCTGCACCCACAGCAAAACGTCTACATTTGAGGTGCACTAGTGAGTTATGAATGCCACAGAATTACAGATCTGTAAATCTCCTTGATCAGATGCAAAGATGCTGTGCCCCAGAGCGAGAAACGAGCCTGTTTGAGGAAAGGCGTTTGGACAGGAAAGATCAGAAGGTGTTCATGGTTTGGTGTTGAAGAGTTTAAGGAAATCTCCAAACTTAAATTTTTTTTATTTCTTTTCTGTGGGGGATGGCTTGCCTTCCTGTCTGCTTGTGTAGCACACACATGTCTGGTGTCCACTGAAGTCAGAGGAGGGTGTTGGAACCCTTGGAATTGGAGTTATAGATGGGGATGAGGCACCATGTAGGTGCTGGGAACTGAACCCTGGTCCTCTGAAAGAGCAACAAATGCTTCTTTGTTGCTCTTTTTTGAGAGCTCCACTGAGATATCTTTTCAGCCACATAAATTTTCTTTTCAGTTTTAAAATTCTTATGTGTATGGTGTTGGGTCTGCAAGTATACCTGTGCAGTACATGCATGCAGTGTCTTTAGTGACCAGAAGAGGGCATCAGATCCCCTAGAACTGGATCACAGAGGGTTGAGTGGCCATGGGACGCTGAGGCTGGAACTCAGATCCTGGGAAAGAGCGACCAGTGCTCTTAGCTGCTGAGCCATCTCTTCGGCCCTCAAGTCTCCAAGTAGTTATGGACAGCTACAGCCCTTTAGAGGTCTTCCCAGAGGTCAGGTCCGTCACTAACTGTGAAAACCCAACTCCTCCCAACACACCTAATCCACCCAAAACCGAACAATACAATGAAGAGTTATCATTCCGCAGAGAGTTTTGGGTAACAACATAACACAAGTTCTCTGGATGTTACTCCACAATGAGAATAAGGTGCATTGTTGTCGATAACTATGTAATAAATACATCCTCCTGGATCACACATTGCTGAGTGTTGTAACTCTGGAATTGATATTGGAAAGCGAATACAGATGTCTTGACATTCTAGGAAGTTGTGTAAAGTCCTGGAAAGCATTTCACTCAATTGTCTTGTGTGCTGCTAGTGGGATAGACGGAAGTACAGATAACTCAGCTGGAACAGTTATTGCCTTAAAGTGTGAATAGCTGAGTTTGACTCCAAAAACTGCTGTCAGAAAGGAGGAAGAGGGGGAGGGAGAAGAAGAGGAGAAGAGAGAGAGAGAGAGAGAGAGAGAGAGAGAGGAGGGGAGGAGGCCAGGCATGGTGATATACTTGTAATGTCAGGCCTGGGGAGGCAGAGACAAATGGATTCAAGGATTATTGTGATTTGCTGGCCAGCCAACCTCAGGATACTTGACAAGTTTTCAGGCCAGTGAGAGACCCTGTTTCAAAAAACAATGGGGTGGGGGAGATGATGAACAACACCTGGGACTGTCCCTGGCCTACACACACACACACACACACACACACACACACACACAGAGAGAGAGAGAGAGAGAGAGAGAGAGAGAGAGAGAGAGAGAGAGATACAGACAGACACACACACTCATACACACGCAGAGACACAGACATACACACATACAGAGACACATACACACACATACACATTCTCACACGGACACAGAAGGCATTCTTAAAATCCTCCATGTAGCTTTCAGTTTCTTAGAAAGCTGTGGCCACTCTGCATTTCACTAAAATTGTAATAGCATAGGGAACCATAACAACAGAAATAAACATTTCAGATTCAGTGGTCAAGGGCAGGGTGTGGCAGTGTGGTCCTTTAACCTTGGGAGGCAGAGACAGCTCTTTGTTGAGCTCAAGGCCAGCCTAGTCTACTAGGGAGCTCCGGGCCAATAGAGCTACACAGTAAGATCCTATCTCAAATAAAAGAACCCGCTGCAGAGTCCTGCATAGACTGTTTGTGTTTGCAACTATAGAGCAGAGTGAACATCCATTTCCACAGTCATTATTAGACCCTAACATTTTAGGAGTCATTAGCAGCGAGCAAGCAGGAACTCTGGGTTTTGCCAAGTTGAAGGTCCTAAACAAACAGAATAACCATCCACAGGGCAGCTAATGTCCTACACAGTGATTACCCTGATCTCCAGGCTACAAAGAAAAACTAAACCAATATAATCAGAACTGTAAACAAAGCCATAGACCGATTCCATTCATGAAGGGGTCTGTATCTTCAGAGGTGAGCAGAATCCCAGAGGACAGCGGAAACTTAGGGCAGCATTCAAGTCCACACCTGAAATTTCATCACTGTGTGGAAGTCATCTACTTCAGCTTCCCCTTGCACGTGTACTTGCACACACACAAAATTAAATTAGGTCACCAAGTCAACCGATTAGTGGCAACAAGCAGAGCCAGGACCAGGACTACAGGTTCATCCCAAATTCTCTCACTGAGGGAGTGAAGTGGACGTCCAGTGCTCCAGGAATTAGGACAAATACGGTTTCTATTAACTCAACAAGTTCACGACAAACTGAAGCACTGGCATTCTGTCTGGGTTTGCAGAACTCCTTATTAATAAAATATCAGCTAATAAATGCATTGTATCTACTGTAAATCCATAGCCACATTTCTAGCCCTCCCTTCATATATATGTTCTTTAATCTCAGACGTTTACTAAATTTCTGCTCAGTCAGCCAAGAGGCAAAGATAAATTGCAAAGAGACCTTGCTTGGAAGGAACACAAACAAAGTTACTAAGTACATCCATCTGCATACAGTGGTGTACCAGTGTTCACTAAGTAGTATGGGGCTGCAGGGAATGTGGGACGGCTACGGTTTAAGTCACTGCACAGTTCCCCTGATGGAGTTCCCCTCCACTGTGACTGATTTCTGTTTCTATATCAGTGACTGCAGAGCTGTGGACATGGAAAAAGATGTACACACCTATCTCACTCAGCTAGCTCTGGTGTAACATGACTGGGTGTGTGTGTGTGTGTCTGTTTGTTATCTGTCAGTTGGTCGGTCTGTGTCGGTCTGTCTGCCAGTTGGTGTATCTTTCCAAATCAAGTGTGTATATGGTAACCAAATACTTTACAGTCATTATTAGAGTCAAGCATTGCTGCTTTTCTTTCTTATGCTTTTGGCTTTTATCATCCAACATCTTTGTCAACATATTTTAGATACTAGCAAGATTCTTATCCCAAAACACTTTGTCTAGACAGCTCTGGTGTTGCCAAACTTAAGCAGGAGTAGAGAGATTGAAATGTTTTGAGAAAACATTAGATTATCTTTAGAACTTGATCCAGGTGAGATAAGGAAAAAAAAAAACCCAGAATGTGTCCAATTTCCTAGAGGCTTCATCGGATTGCATTTAGCATTTAGCCCTAAGCTGCCCTGAGTATCACGCTGATAACACGCAGTTCCCTTTTCCTACAGAAGAGTGCCTGCTCCTACCATGTGCTCCTAATTGCCTCAAATATTCTATCATAGGAAGTCCGTGTGTAGAGGAAGGAGAGGAATTGGAAGCTAGAAGGTTGATCTCAAAAACATAAGCATCCAGGCAAAAGTATTGCTTTTGCAGAAATATCTAGACAAGCTTGAATGGATGCCACCTGTTCAGTTTTGGGGGACGATTTGCTCAAGGTCTGCAGCTATCATCAGCGCATCCGCCTTGCCATTTTTTAATGCCCAGGTGCAGTTTGCTTTGCAATCAAACAGCCTTGCTCCTCTCCCACAACCCAACCTCTCTCTTTCTCTTTTTAATTCTTAGGATTTCATAAAGCCTCAACCTGTAATCCTAACGTCACTGACATTTCTCAATCACTTCGAATGTAAAAAGCTGGAAGTTTTAAGGAAGGAGAAGGCGTGCATGTTTTAACATTCGCCCGGGGCTTCCTTACGAAATGTTGTGAGCAACTCACGACCCTATGAAGGAGAATATTCCCACCACCTCAATATGTGCCGAATAGGAGCCTCCGGGGGTTTCAGAGCACATCCCAGGTCATAAAAAGGTGACAAACCAACTAACTGCAAACCATTCAGCTTCAGCCTTCAGCCTCTGAACTGGGGAAGAGTAGAGACACAACAGAGTCAGACGGGCTTGAGTGCCAGTCCTGACACCACTGTTTAGTGCATGTGATTTCGAGCACACTCTTTCAACTCACTGGGCATGTCCTTGACTGTGCAATGGGTTAATGTTGCCTATCTTATCAGACTATTGGGAAAACCAAGCAAAATAAAATGTGATGTGTCGTAGATTCTTGAAACATCACCTCACTTTGTCCACCTTTTTCTGTTCCACCTCTGCAGCTCTTTCTATTATCCTGTTAAAAAAAAATACTCACTTTGTTTCTGGCCATGACTAAGCAGATCTTTATAGTGGTATTTTGTTTATGTCTTAACAAATAAAGTTTGCCTGAAGATCAGCGTGCAGAGCTAAGCCACTAGATGCCAGCGAGTGGTGGCACACACCTTTAATCCCAGGACTTGGGAGAGAGAGGCAGAGGGATTTCTATTAGTTCAAGGCTATCTTGGGCTACACAAGATTGAATCTGTCTAAAAGAGAAATAAAACTCACACAAAGGTGATCCCAGCACTTGGGATCCCATGCCTTTAATCCCAGCATTAGGGAGGTGGAGACAGGAGTGATATCACTGGGCAGAGAGAGGAATATAAGGCAGAAGGAGACAGGAGCTCATTGCAGTCTGGTTTGATGGAGACAGTCAGTCTGAGATTCAGGAGAGACAGTTGCAGTCTGAAGTTTGGAGTAGACAGATGGAGTCTGAAGAGGCAGTCTGAGGACAAGCTCACCCCTTCCGTCTGAGTATCAGTAGAGATAGAAGAACTCTCTAGTTGCTGACCTCTCTGCTTCTCTGATCTTCAGCATTAACCCCTATATGTGACTCCAGGTTTTATTAAGGCCAACTAGAATTCTTGCTACAGGTCTTCCGAGTTCAACAAGAAGAAATTACACAGAGTAGTTGTTGAGACCAAAATCAGCCCACAAACAATTGCTAAGTCAGGGAATGGCCACAGTCCAGCACAGAAATCTCAAGGATCCTCGCACAGTATTTATAAATGCATTACATCATGTGTGCCCAAGAACAGCATCTAAGCACACACCCAAGTGGAAGAGACAACACTGGAGGGCCTGTGGATGTTACATCCTTCCTCCTGCCTAGTATGACTAACAGCTCAGAAAAGACTCGAAAAATATTGATTGCACATGTTCCCCTTACTCACAGGGAAGACATCTCAATCCCTCATGGTTGCTTGAGCCATCTTGGTATGGAGGTTTTTCCTATGCACACCTATGACAAGGTTTAAGTGATGCATGGAAAGATGTAAATCACACATAACAAAACATAATTATAACAATATACTATATAAAATTTATATGTAAAATAAGACTGCTCCTCACTGTGCTCATGAGCCCCTCCCTCTGTGATGACCACGTGAGATGATGTAAGATCCGTGCAATACGTAAAGCGAGGTGACCCACACAGGAGTTGTCGGGTCACAGTAGGCTGCTTTTGGCTTTCAGATGACAGAGCGGAAGGATGTTTATATTCTCCGCAGCATTTTCTAACTGTCCTTGAGAGCAGGAAACGGAAAGTGCTCCAAACGAGAGTGTGGGTGAAGGAGCATTACTGTGCGAGCCCCCCATCCAATGCTGGGACTCAGAAGCATTTCCTGCTAAACCTGAGGCCCTCTGTCTGCAGATACCAGGGCTGTGTTAGTCAGCTCTCTGTCACTGTCACACTGTGCCTGACGTAAGCAACACAGAAAGACGGCAGGCTTAGTTTGGCTCCCAGTCTCAGAAGTTTTTGTCTGTAGTTGTTGAGTACCCTATTTTGGAGCTTGTGGCAAGACAGTAAACTGTGCTAAGAGAAGTCTGCTTACCTAACAGCATCATTATGAACAAAGGGAAAGAGAATAGGGCCAGTGGACAAATATGTCTTTCAAGGATATGTTCTCAGTGATCAAAGAAGTTCCTCATCTTAAAGATTCCAACAGGTCACAGACTCAAGCAAACCTGTTCCACTTGGGGCTTTGGGGAACCTTTGTCTAAGCTGCGGCAGATGAAAATGTCTCTTTGGTTACATTTCTAGAACTCTTCCATCAGGCTGCCCTTTGCTTCTTGAAGGGGAAGCTTGTATTTACTGCGTTGTTTCCTCATTTCGAGGGAAGGTAACAGTTTTTCATAGCTGTGTTTGGCTGTCTAATAAGACAGCTACTGTTTTGGTTGATGCTTTATGTTCCGAGTGGTATAAATGTTTTGAGTGATCTATTCTACTTCCAGTTATCGCAAAATGCCAGTTATTTTTAGCGTGTGATTTTTTTTCAGAACGTGGAATCTTCTAAAAGGAGCACACGTATTTATGCCGCTATAAGAACGATTCTCTTTTCTTTGTTATGCTGATATATTTTATAGACAAAAGTGCTAAGAACTGGAATTGTGTGACTCTCTTTGTTAAAGTCCATCTTGGTCCTCATCACCGTAATTTAAAATGTCCAATTTGGGCAGTTGCTAACGGAGCCTCAGACATGCACGCACACACACACACACACACACACACACACACACACATTCTAATTATAATACTAATGAGATGTTTGCAGGCTTTGTGCCCCGCTCTCCCAACCCCAAGATCTAAACACTAGGGAGGCAGAAGGTGGAGAAATCAAGATCTAGAACAGATTAACCTACCTAGGGAGACGCTATCTCAGAAAACCAAAATATAAAGAGAAAAGAGGGAAAGAAACCAGTACAATTTTTAAAAAGGGTTTTATTATGTTTACTCAATGAGTAATAAAATCAGTCACAAAAACTTTATTTCCATTTATTTTGGGATATGAGCAATAATAACCTTTCCATAACTTAGATTTCAGATGAAAAATTTGAAACTGTAATTACCCCAACAGTTTTATGAAAGTATTACTGTATGAGTTTCTGTGGATGTGCACGCGTGTCTCTGTGTGTACATGTGTACGTGTATGTATGTGTCCATGTGTTTCTGTGTGTGTGAGAGAGAGACAGACAGAGACAGACTGTTTCCTCTCCTACCTTGGGACGGAATGACAGAGTGGTACTCTGACCAACAATGCATTATCATCATCTCTGGTGTGTTATCCCCTGACACTTCAAGGAAATTGCCTTGCATATAATAACTATCCAATAAATATTTGTTAAGTTAAATTGAATCAAATAAAATGCATAATTCATTTAATTGGAGTCTTTCAAATGAATTGTTTAAATGAAACTAGATTTATCCCGAGAGAGCAAACAGATTGGTCTTAAAACTAAATATATTTAATATGTTAACCAGAACTTGAGGCCTGCTATTATCTGCAGTTCTCTAAAGGCATAGTTCTTAAATCGATTAGAATGCAGCCTAGTTGAAAATGACAGGAAAACAAAATGCGTTCTCTCAAAGAAGATGTAAGTTCTCTCCAACACGTTCACGGGCAAGTCTAGTCCGTAAAGAGCCTGAAATCACCAAAGACCTAGTTAATTCTCCTTGTCGTCCAGACCCCATTATTTCTTGGCCTTCACCTCCTGCAGGAATAGGGGAGGAGAGGAAGGGGACAGGAGAGAGAACATAGGAACAAAGGGGAATCAGAAGGAAGAAGAGAAAGGCAGAGGGAGGTTCCTTTTCTTTTTTTAATCTCTTTGTCTTTATTGCTTCCTTTGTTGGTTTGATGTATTTTGATTGGCCTTTTTGAGGTGGTCTAACTATGGACCCATGAGAGGCCTCTCTCACTGTCCCCTCTGGTTAAGTGCTCACTTCTCCAGTATTGCATCTTATCTACTCCTATCCCATTGACCAGAACATATAATACACCCCTGCCTCGTTGCTCGGAAGCCTGGGAGAGGTAATACGTGTTATGGTCGCCGCATGCTTAGATGAAACTGGAGAGTGCCGTGACTACAGAAGAAGAAAAGAAAGACCCAGGACCAAGTGATTTACAGCCGTGCTCTGCGGTGGCAGTGGGCTTTGAGTCACACAAATCAATACGGAGGGAGTAAATTAATTAGCTGCAAACAAACTTTCATGACAAGAATATCAAGGATATTTAAGGCCATAGATAAAGCTCGTCCATGACAAGCTGCCACCAACACAACTGCTGCTGCTTTTGACCCCATCCCAGTCCTCAACCCAAATCATCTACGGTAAGAAGTCATACAATACACGCTTCACATTAGTTCAAGGAAACGTTGCAAAGCAAATAAGTGCCTTTGTAAGACCGGTCCTTGCGATTAAAGGAGACCCTTTCTTGATAGCTCCCTTTGCTGGGAGAATGAACAATAACAATGCTGGTTTAACTCAAATGTGCCTCTCTTCCTTGCAATAATCCTGAGAGCCTGGCTAGTCTGTATCACAAAACACTTTGAGAAATACGGGTTGCTTGCCTCATTCAAGGACACACCAAGTAGCTATTTCATGGGTTTAGGATGAATAACAGGTGTTTTTCAATGCGCTATTACAATGTTTACTGATTAAGCCTCACCGCCGCCATCACTCAAAGGGGTCCATTATTGAGCTTTCTAAGTAAATCCCTAAAGCTAAAGGATAAAAGGGTAATAAAGAAGAGATAATCGAAACGCTGAGATAAAACTGCAAAAATTAAAATTTAAAACTAAAAGCACTTGGAGAAACGGAAGGTGAGGCTGCAGGGAAGTGAAAAGCATGAAGGGCCTTGTGGAGGGCAGAGGGATGCTCCCGACAGAGGCAAGAGAGGAGGGCAAGGGTGTGGCTCAGTGGCAGAGTGCTTGTCTAGCATGTCACGGGTCCTCGATTCAACATACAGCAGCATAAGCAGAAGGCAAAGGGGAGATCTTTGCTTTGTGAGGAGATAAAAGCTCTCTTCACAGGAATAGGGCTGGCATACCCTGCCTTAACTCGGGTGCTCTGATTGGCAGCACTGTCTAGTTTGAAAATTTGAGTTTATCCAGCATTGGGAGGGTACCAGCTGTTGTGTTAGCCTGACCTTACACCCTGAGACCAAACCCCTGAGATGCTCCCCTAGAGCCATCTCACTGATGTATGCATTAATCACCCAGAATCTCAGCTTTATGCTGTCATATTTGATCCTTACAGCATCACGAAGAAGCAGAAACTTTTAATCTGATTCGCGCTGAGGTTCAGAGAAAAAAACAATTGACTGGTCCAAGGGGTCCATGAAGCACAGGGAATTCCAGGTCCTTACCTCTGACCATGCTTTAGGTAGGTCACTTAGCCCCCATGAAAGTTACCTGTGAAGTGGAAATCATCCGTAGCAAGCTCACAGATCTTTATAAGATAATGAGATGAGACCATGTAGAAGGGTCTTCAGGAAATGGGATCTCTACAGAAATACCATGATGAGAACACTGATGCCCACCCCCAAAGACCTGGTCCTCTTTACCTGGAAAATAACCCTCTTCTGTTTCTGGTGGCTGGATCCTAGAATTAAATCTACACCTGAATATTTCCTGACTTTTGTTTCGTATTTTCTATAGTTTTTAATACAGCTATGAGTAACTATCTTCCTCCCAAGGTTTAGCCAAAATTATGAATAAATTCCTTTTCCTTTATTATATATTATGCAATTTTCTCTTAATACAAAAGAGTAGCTGCACCCAGAGCCAGGTCTTGAGATGTGGGACTTCATAAACAATTTATCATATATTTGCACAACATGAAATGCTCTATGTAACAGCTAAATGAAGTTTCACATGCCGTTTTGGCTTTTTAACTAATAAGATGGAAAAATTTTAAAGAAATACAAAAAAAAGAGGAATTTAGAAAGAAGAGAGAGAGAGAGAGAGAGAGAGAGAGAGAGAGAGAGAAAAGAAAGGAAGATGAAAGAAAGCCAGGACCAAGAGAAACCGGCAGCCGATGACAGTGGCTAGCCTGGCACAGAACCCACACCAGGCACTGTAGTGGCATTCCAATTATATTTTTAATAAATAAAGACTGCCTGAAGATCTGAGAGTAAAACAGTCCCACTGGTCAGCCTTACAGACCCAGTTATGGTAACACACACCTTTAATCCCAGTAGACACACTAGTTGCCATAGAAACTGGGCGGTGCATGTCTTTAATGATGGCCGTGCACTCCTTTAATCCCAGCCCAAAGAGGATTATAAAATGGGAGGAAACAGGTCTCAGAGAGGCAGTCTCCTTCTGAGATTCTGGGAGGCAGGATCACCATTTCAGACTGAGGCTGAGGTAAGAGTCAGTCAGTGGCTGGCTGTTTTGCTTTTCGGATCTTCGGGTTGAACCCCAATTTCTGACCCTGAGTTTTTATTCATCGTGCTTCAAGGCATCATGCTAAGTCTTTGCTCACTAACCTGGCAGCTCTCTAAGGCAGATTTTGTTATGAGTTCAGTCCTTAGGTAAGGAAACTGAGCCTTGGAGACATTCAGTAACTTGACTCAATCACAGAACTAGCTGATGGCAAATCCGTACCATCCACAGCAGACAAGACATGGTAACTCTTGTCCTGCCCTCATGAGTCAACTAGAAACAACAGCATCTCACCACTTCATCCAAAGCCGCCACAGAAGGCCAGATCATCAGAACAACAGGAAGTGAAAATGCTCTCCCATTCAGAAACCCAACATGTGCCGTCCTATGCACAGTGGCACAACAGAGGTTTCGATACATGATGGAAATACTAGGAAATGGCAGGTGCCACCCAAAGAAAGAATTCTCCGTGAACATACTTCAATTGCTAGTGACGTTATAAAGTGGCCTATAGCTGAGCATTCACCCTTCCTCAGTGGATGCTAAGCTAATGGGTCAATTCAAAGCAACTTTAAAATTAGAAAGAGGGACTGGAGCAATGGCTCAGCAGTTAAGAGAACTGCCCTTGCAGAGGACCTAAGTTTGGTTCCCAGCACCCATGTGGAAGCTCACAACCACACATAACTCTAGTTCCAGAGGATCCAATGGCCTCCTCTGATGTCCACAGACACCAGTCATACACACTGTGCACACACATACATGTAGACAAAACACAAATATACATAATTATACACATACACACAAAGCTTTTAATGACTTCTTCTCCAATAAAAGCCTATCTGAGTAATTCTAATCTTGGTTAAACAAAACCTCAGTTAGGCAGAAATCTAAGTAGTCATAATTCTCTATGCTAAGCCCTGGTCAAGTAAGAACAATTTAACTAGTATTTTAATAAAACTCAGAGACTCTCCAGGAATAATGTAGGAAAAGATGCCCATCTTCAGGGAGATACAAATCAAAGCCCCAGTGAGCTACTACTCCACACCTATTTGAATGAATATTGACAAGTATAGGCAAGAATATGGAGCAAACAGAACCTTTGTGGGCTGCCTGTGGGGATGCACAGTGATGAAAAAGGCAATCGCCCTGCTGGCCAGTAGTCCTGCTTCCAGGAGCACGCCACAAGAATTGAAAGCAGAGACATTTGGAAATTTCTGGGCATTCACGTCTGTTGCTGTACCGTTTAGAACAGCCAAAGACAGAGAAAACCCAAGGACTCCTGGGTGAAGAAGGAAGCAAAATGTTGAAGACAACTTCAAAGCAATAGTATTTGGTCTTTAAAAGGAAGAAACTGTGACGCATGCATGACGGTCTTTGGAAACACATGAATGATTTTATGATGGGTGGGAAGTGATCACCACAACATAAGGAACTGCATTAAAGGTCGCAGCATTAGTAAAGGCTGAGAGCCACTGTTCTTGAGGCTCAGAGGATGGTAAGCTTGTGGAAGCAGCGAATCCTAAAATATGTATGAGAAATATTGAAGAAAAAAAATGCTCTTTAAATGCCACCACTTTCATTTGTAAAAAAAAAAATCTAAGTACTTTTCATGTATTATAAAATTAATACTTACATGCACTGAAGAATTCCCCTCATCCAAGCTCAACATGTGCGTTCAATGAGTAAATCGAGCCATAATCTACAGTCTCTTTTTATTGATTTTATTGAGCTCTACACTTTTCTCTGCTCCCCTCTTACTCTTCCCTTCTCTTCAGTCCTCTCCCATGATCCCCATGCTCCCAATTTACTCAGGAGATCTTGTCTTTTTCTACTTCCCATGGAGATTAGATCCATGTATGTTTCTCTTAAGGTCCTCATTGTTGTCTAGGTTCTCTGATTTTCTTTGCTTTTTTGTCTAAAAACCACTTATGAGTGACTACATATGATAATTGTCTTTCTGGGTCTGGATTACCTCACTCAATATGATGTTTTCTAAGTTCATCTATTTGCCTGCCAATTTCAAGATGTCATTTTTTTTCCTGCCATCTTGACTGGCCAGGAACTAGCCACACAGCTCATGATAGCCTCAAACTTGTAGCCATGTTCCTCCCTCAGTTCCCTGAGTGCTGGGATTACAGGCATGGGCCACCATGCTCAAATTTAAACATGTACATCCATGTAATCCTGACAACACCGATTATTCTTATCTCCACTTTACAGATGAGCAAACCCACTCCAAGAGGAAAGCAATTTAATCCATAGCAAGTCTATTCGCGCTTCAGCAGTCTGCAAACACTGAAGCTAATTCTCTAGGTGCAAGAGCAATGGCTTCTATAATGTTGCTAATTTAAAGACACTCCTTACTCCTGAGCTATCAGGATTAGGATGGCTGGACCTGGGCGGGCGGGGGGGTGGGGTGGGGGGAACGGTTGGGTCTGAAAAGCAAAGTTTAGCTTTGTAAGGGAGAAGCCATACACTTGTGCCTCGTGCATCTCAATGAAGGGCTGGGGTTTTCAACATTCTCTTAATTCAGTTCATTTCTCTCTGCCCTTACAGTCAAGAGCTGTGCAATTTGGGTGCTCTGCTAGGCACCCAGAATTGCAGACTGGAGACAGAGGTGTATATATATTTATTGAGAAACCAGATGACCAAAAAATAAGTAACTTTTCATCTGGCCAGTGCTTCCATTTTCTTGCCATTCATTGACCTATTGAGAATAGACTGAGATCTATGTTTCATTGCTGTAAAATAAGTCACCGGCAGCTCAGAAAACAATTGCATTGTTCAAAAATCTCACCACACACATACTCCATATGTGGGGAGGCTGACTGCATGTCTGATGAGAACTGTGATTCCAATGTCTTCTCCCTCCACTAATTTATCTAGAGCCTGATTTCACATTTTATGTACTAATTCATGCACTTACACATCCGACATTCAGAGATACCTATTCTATCTCATTGATCAAAAGGCTGGCACACAGAGCAGAAACAGAGGTGTCTCCATCTTTACAGAGCTCTCAGCATTGCCACTAGTTTCTCAGTGACCTTGGGCATTCACAGTATACAGATATAGACATAGACATAGACATAGACATAGACATAGACATAGACATAGACATAGATATAGATATAGATATAGATATAGATATAGATATAGATGTGTGTGTGTGTGTCCAGATCTCTTATTAGGGAAATAGGCTGTGTGTTAGTTATGGCAATTGCAGCATCTAGGAGAGTAATGCAAGAAGATGGACAGTATGGCCCATGGGGATAGTCCAGCTATCCTGCTACACCTGTACCCCCCAAAGACACTAATAACCAAAATAGTTCCTTATTTCTCGGAATATTATTGTATGTAAATTCTGACAAATTATGTATGTAAATTATGTATGTAAATGACATGACATGTGGTAACTGCTAACTAGTAAAAAAATAAAAAGTCCTAAATGTAAGTAAAGTTATGACAGCTGACAAAAGATAATGATTTCCTGAGGAGAGGAAGCTTCCAGAAAAGCTAAACATGAGAAACATGGATAGGTACATTTCTAATGATGGCAGGGGACGTCACTGGGTGGCAGAGCACTGGCTTGATGTAGGTGATTGGGTTCCGCCTCCCAGGGAAGCACATATGCACACATGTAGTACATGTTCTCTACACACCTCTGGACTAGACAAACGCTTTCTGCTGAACCAGAGTGGCTGGCACTGAGATCTTTGTGGGACTAACCAAGGTCATGTGGACACACATTGTTCTTTAGAACCTCCTAGCAATGACTAAAAATGGGAACTGGTGATCTACTAAATGGCCCCTAGCCACAGGGACAGATTAGTCAACATCATGGTTTTTCTTTAAAGGCATTTATTCTTCTTGCACATGTTAGATAAAATGTAATGCATCATTTTATTTCTTTCCTTCGCATGTGACACAGATTTTTCAAAGCTTTTCATTCTGTGTCTCCACGCTATCTTATCTAATCTAATAATCACCAGACACATGAACACTTAAATCTAAATTAATTTAAACCAAACATGATTTAACGTGCATTCAGCCCTCAGTATTGCTGACCACAATGCAAAATGTCCAGATACCCAGTATGGCAAGTTACCCCAAGACCTAACAGTATGTCTATGATGTCTCCTCAGCATTAGGGAAAGGTCTGCTATCCGCACTGCCACATAGTATCGTATCCCGGGTCCCTATCAGCCCAGAATCTTCACACAGGATCGGATAAGCACAAATCTACTGGTCAAATAGATAAAACAAACTCCCCGTCCAATTACTTCTGGGAACCCAAGAGCTAACAGTGATCAAAGCCAACACACTAACTCTGCATAGAGTGGTGAATAGGGACCCTTCCATAGTCCATGCTGGAGCAGCAGGAGGTGGGTCACTTGCTAGCACTGAGCTAAAAAGACATTACAGTTATCAGCTATGCATTACGCATACGTCGATAATTTAGAGCAGACTTAGGAAGACAGACACGTTATGTGATTTAGAAAAATAATGTCACTTCAAAACTCCCCAATGCACAAAATAAGCAAATAGATAAAGTCCGACCTCCTCATCACCTCTGAAATGCCGCAATCCTATGCTTTATTTGGTTTATAAAATGTCATGAAACTATGCAGATACACGCATAGTCACACATAAAGTTATACACACATATATGCACAGTTATGCATAAAGTTATACACACAAACATGCACAGTTATGCACATATATATAAAGTTAGACACAAAGATACATACAACTTAAGAAGAGTTTGCTAACAAGTATAAGGTGGCCATCTAAACCCTCCGAGACCAGACACTGTGTCATGAAGATGATATCTTCAAAGCATCCTATAGAGCTTGCCTGTTTATACAATTGTAAGATACGATGAAAGCGAAGAAAATGTTCCCTCTTTTTCCTCTTCAGAAAAAAAAAAACCCACCAATTTAGTCTAACTGACCTGACACATACAAAAGTGTTCAATAATTTTTGTCAAATAAATAGTGATATTACTACTAAAATCAATAAACATTTATTGAAGACATGATACACATTGGGTGCTACCCAAGACACTTCCCCTAGGCTGTCTCACTGAACAATCCCAGGAGGGAAACCTTTATTAATTTATTTATATTTTCTCACTGTGTCAATAAGAAAACCGAAGTGAAAGGAGTTAGGATCCTAACTTCTTGGCACACAACTAAACCAGAGCCCAGCTGAGCTTTAAGGCTAAGACTTTCCAGTACCAGAGAACATATCCTAATTTGGCTAGCCATAAAAATAGAATAAGAACAAGATCTAATTGGGACTGGAGGGATGGCTCAGCGATTAAGGATATCGGCTACTCTTCTAGAGGTCCTGAGTTCAATTCTCAGGACCCATGTGGCAGTTCACAACAGTCTGTAACTGTAGTCCCAATGGGATCCAATTCCCTCTTCTGGTTTGCAGACATACATGCAAACAAAACACCCAATTAGATAACGTATATAAATAGACACATTGTTTCAAAAAGATCCCTGAATTTATTCATAAGAACATAGATAATGTTCTTATGAATAAATTCAGGGATCTTGGCCGGGCGATGGTGGCGCACGCCTTTAATCCCAGCACTCGGGAGGCAGAGGCAGGCGGATCTCTGTGAGTTCGAGACCAGCCTGGTCTACAGAGCTAGTTCCAGGACAGGCTCCAAAGCCACAGAGAAACCCTGTCTCGAAAAACCAAAAAAAAAAAAAAAAAAGAACATAGCTAATGGCTACCATTTTCCTAGACACTTTCCAAAAGACAGGCGATCAGATGGTCGGTCCTTCTACACAGGCCTCTCAGACAAGGTCCTTTCTAGCCAGAGCGGGAGGGCAGTTTCGGTGATGCTGGAGACAAGTCCATGTCTATCAGAGTTCAGAGTTCTGCTATTCTCAGAATTTTGTTAATGAAGCTAGGCATAATGCAAAAGGAATCAAAATGAAAGCAAGTATAATTCCCACGTTGCCTTGAGGAAACGGCATAAAGAAACCAGGTCTTCCATCCGCCCCCTTAGGAACCGGGTGAGCACCCACTTTGCCGTTTACAATTATTTTATAATTAGATTGATGCTGTGTGGGATAGACGTCTTTGTGGCCCTGACATTCAGAAGCCTTGCCGGCGCTACAAAGTGAGGAGCCTCCATTTGCTTGTTGGCTGCAGGTCTGTTCTCAAGGAGAACTGAACACTATTAGGTCACTAAACTGTCTCGATGGGAGGTATTTCCGTTTTCTCCGCAGTGATCATATTCTGTCACCCACACCACCTAAAAATACCCAGCTTCCCATCACTCGGGGGAACCACAAAGCTATTAGAAGGCAATAAAATCCCTGGACAGCTCCCTTTGGTGGATCTGCATTTTCCTCTGATCAATTCAATTCAGAGACACTGGAGATGAAAGTGAAGGAGGTAAAATCCAAGCCACAGATCCTCGGGTCACTCCCACAAACAGCCTGGGCCAGCAAAGAGCTCCACCAGGAAGCCCTTCCTGCTCTGAACTCAGTAATTATTAGCCAGAATTCATCATGAAAGTGTCACCGATAAAACGCTTCCACCTCCCCCAGAAGACGTGCTGAGGAGGACCCTGTCCTGTTTCATGGAACCCGCCATGATTCGTGCCACTGGAGAGGAACAGAGAGGTCTGGCTGTCATTACTGTAGACAACATCTCCTAGTCCAGAAAGGCACTTTCCTGACATCTCATTAGATAAGATGCACCACTGCAGAATGTTCCAGAAATGTGATGAAAATTCTTGTCTGCCTCCCACCTGTATCCTTACCTTCAAAATTGGAGGCTTAAAGGCCCCGGACCTTTGTATTTATTTACACACACCTTCCTTTTCTAACATACCTTTCGCTTGTGGTCACCCACAAATACTACCCCCTCTCCTGACATGTACTAAGCCCAGGCAGATCAAGAGAACTAACATTAAAACCCAGCAGAATGTTTTTAACAGTGGAAGTGAAGCTGGAGACAGCAGCAGCCTCTAAGGTGATGAGACTAACAAGCTTGTGATGATAAATGCACTGAACTGAAGCAAATCACAGCAGCAACTCAAGGCTGAGAGACTGACCCTGTCTGTGGTCCAAAAACCCTAGAAGAAATAGAACCCCTCCCTGTCTCAAAATAGTGTCAACTGTTCCAAGAAAGAGGGACATCAGATGTAGCTTCCAAATATACTGAGGTGAAGCTAGCCAGCAGAGACAACCTTCCAAATGGCAGGCTGGTGGTCACTGTGCCTTCAGGTAAGAAAGGCCAGCTGTCCCATAATGTTCATAAAGACTGGAACATTCCTACCCTTAAATACTGATCTGGTGCCACAGCCACAGTATTGTGTCATGGTGAGCACCTGTATAGAGTAGGTACCCAGGCAAGGATGGGACCAGCTATCATACCCAACAGATACTGTGAGTTATCAAAGACATTGCGTCCTCTCTTCGAACTAAGACAAACAGCATATTAGTGAGTTTTGTACTTTTCCCGTTGATTTTGTTTCACACAGAAAAGCAAAAAGACACAAGTGGAAGGCAAACTATTACATAGAAGCTGAAGAGAGGAGGAGAGAGTGGAATGCAGGCATGCCTGACAGAGGACAAAGGAGAGAGGCATGGTGAACTTGATAGGTTTGCTATCTCCAAAGCCATGCACCGTCCAGTAAGACAACGAAGGAGGAAAAGACTTTCCTTTTCTTTTCTGACAGCTGGAGCATAAATGGTGACTGCAGTAATATCAGAAATTATTGGCTATGTTGAACATTCTTGCGAGTGAGGTGCCAGCATTACAACAAATCTGAAATATTGGCCCCAAGGTGCCCTAGCATTTTGTTTTTCCAATGCAGGACTGTCACTTGCAGGAAAGGAGTAATGCATGCTGGCTAGTGAGCGGCATGCTGGCCAGACACCATGTTTGGACAGCGTCAACCTGCACTCTGGGATCCAGCTCGGCCATCTTTTGCAAACAGTACTGGTCACAGTAGCGGTTTCTCTCAGAGATGATCAAAACTGAAAACAGTATTTACAAATCACTAGCCCAGAAAGGACCTCAATTTCTGACAACATTGCCACCTCTACAAATGTTTGAAGAAACTGGTCTGGCTCCATCTCAAGGAAATTGATTACTTACAGCTCCAATCTAGTTAGCACCCATCTGAGGAGAGCACAGACAGCTTCAGAAATAAAAGCGTTCAACGCTCATCATTTTGCAACTTTTAAAAATGTCCTCAAATATATCAGACAACATTATCACTCTAATTTAATTTCCTGGTTATGAAAAGGCAACATTATAAAGCCAAGAATTGATAAGGCAAATATTTCATCCATAACAACATTTAAAGTGGATCTCAAACATCAAATAAACTCTAGAGACCCTTTCTATTAAGCTAAAGTCTACTTGCAGACAAGTCAGACTGACTTTTCCATACCAACTGTGATCACTAGGTAGCATTGCTGTGCCCTAAAGCCTTTAGAATGGTAACATTTACACAGCCTCGCAATCACAGCTTGACGTGCTGAAGACTGTCTTCTGTCAAAACACTGTGAAGGGACCGAAGAGACAGCTCAGTCGGTAAAGTGCTTGCTACTCAAGCATGAGGACTTGAGTTCAATCCCCAGCACCCACAAAAAAAGACAGACATGTTGACAAGTTCATAATCCCAATGTTGGTAAGGTAGAGGAGGTTGGTAGTTCCCTGGGGTTCACCGGCTAGCCCGTCTGGCCTAATTGTCAAGTTCCAGGTCAGTGAAAGATTCTGTCTCAAAGAACATAGTGGAAGGCTCCTGAGGAAAGACACCCATGTTTGATCTCTGGTCACACACACACACACACACACACACACACACACTAGATTTTTAGATGGGAAAAGATGACTGTACTTTTCATTATTTGTCAGGACTCCTATGATCTGTATTAGAGAATCACAATGGAGAGAGACAGCAAACAAGAAATTCGCACAGGGCAGCATTCCTATGTGTTCTACACTGGTAACCATTAACAGTGCTGCAGTCCTCCCCAGGGTGTTTCTAGGACGTCGTCTATAACCCATGAAGACAGAGTGGAAACAACACACATCTGTCTCAAGTGTCTGAGCAGAGAGCATTATGATGGGGGCAGGCAGGAAGAAAGGGAAAATGCCACGAATCTGGCCACTTCAGATCACACGTTCAAGAATTGCACTTCAGCAGTGAAGGAGAAGTGGAAAATTGGCATCAGTCAATAAAACAGCAATTTCTCTCGCTCTACTCTCTCAGCCATTCTTGAGCAATGCCCTGTTAGGACTAAAGGTCTTGGCTGAACCTTTGGTTGACTTCCATATTAATTAGCACTGTAACGAGAGCCTAGTTCTTCATGAAGGGGGAGCTGTTGAAACTTCCTAATACAGATTGGCCCTACACACCTCTTCAATTACTTTGCTAGTCATATTAAAAAAAAATGGCCTCCACAGAGAAGTTATCAAGTGGTAAGCCCACAGAAGATATGGTGCCAAGGTAAAACAACAGAAAAGCCATGAAGTCCCGTTCTATATGTGTATACACATAGACCATTTTACACAATGACTAGCGAATGATAATGATTCCAAGTGTTTATGACTTAGCCCGCATTGTTTAAAATTATTACTTATGTCACAACAAAACTTACATACACACACACATGTTCAGACAATTCAGACAGACTTTAAATCCATGGCTAGACATCATGAGTAAGTAAGATTTACTGAACTTAGCTTTGCTTATCAATCACATTTCATCTGGAAATTTTTCCCGGAACATTAAGTGAAATAATGCTGTTTTTAAAGAATTAAAATGTTATGCAGAGGCAGACTCAGGAAGGTTGCTGCAAGTTCAAGGCCAACCAGGGCTACATAGTGAGACTACGTCTCAAAGGGACAAAACAGTTAGATTCTCTCCATGAAATCTCCATGAAGCCTATACGCTTAAATTTAAAACTAATAGCAATTTGAGACTGTGAACTTATAAAGTCAATTCAAAATTAGTAATTTGAGACTTGAGAACAACAAATAATTAAATAATGATATCGCCGGGCGGTGGTGGCGCACGCCTTTAATCCCAGCACTCGGGAGGCAGAGGCAGGCAGATCTCTGTGAGTTCGAGACCAGCCTGGTCTACAAGAGCTAGTTCCAGGACAGGCTCCAAAAGCCACAGAGAAACCCTGTCTCGAAAAACCACAAAAAAAAAATTAAATAATGATATCAAAGTCACCTGTCAGTTGTTTATAGGCAAACAGGAAAATAAGGCAGCAGTGTTACTTAACAAGCATAGCTTACTCTCATTAATTTCCCCTCGAAAAAGTGCACTGCATATACTCCTAGAATAGATTTTCAAATTCTCACATCTTGCATGTCACAACATTCAAAGTCATTCCAAGTAAAAGAAAATATTGCCATTTACTTTCAAGCACCTAGATGCCACCAGCATAATCTTCTTCTCTAGACCAACTCTCTATTTAAAATCTTCTCACACCCAGTTACTGCACTCAGTGTCAGAATAGAATAGTAATGACTTAGATTCAAATACGTAGGAATCTCAATGCATCAATATGGATAAAAATAGTGAAACAGTCACCTAGTCTCTTGTTTTTTTACCTCTTCATCATGTGGTGTCTCAGACACATCTAACTGCCTTTACAAGTCTATGGAATAGCACTGTCCACAGACTACATGATGAGGAGCTGGCATTGTGTCTGGGCTCTATGTGTCTGCTCTTAGAGCAATACTGATATTCCCTCCAGCCCGTTCCTCACTACCTTTTACCTTCTCTGGGCCACAGAAGTAAACGTTGGAATTCTGCATGGGCTAAGGCAGCACACAGTCTTTCTTCTGCATGCACAATCAATTCACAATCTCATCCTGGATTCAGGGGGCTCCTGCTAATCAAAACCCTTATAGACATTCTTGACTTCAGTGTGTGATTTCCAGTTGTCATTGTCAGCTAAAGAAACCTAAGCTGATACACACCTCAGGCAACACACTTAAGAAAAATAATCCCAGTAAAAACTACAAGAGAAAAAATCAACACAGAACTTACATAAAGAACACTGCATCCTTAATTTTAGTAAGCTTGTTGATTATTGCCATCTTGAAGTTACCTAAGCAACCACTCTAAAACCCAAGCGAAACCCAAATGTGTCTGTAGCTCGATGCCTAGAAGTTTGATGCCAAAAACATGACAGAAATCTGTCAGATATGTTTGTGGAAGGGGGAATCTGGATTGCACAGATCTATCCCATGGACATACGACCCTAGAGTATAGATGCTATAGATAAAAACACCAGAAACAATACAAAGTGCAGAATTAGCTTAAGACCAACAGAACTAGAATCATTTAGTTGTGAGTAAACTCATGAAAGCATATACATCCACG
This sequence comes from Microtus oregoni, assembly GCF_018167655.1. NCBI lineage: Eukaryota > Metazoa > Chordata > Mammalia > Rodentia > Cricetidae > Microtus > Microtus oregoni. The sequence goes on along the minus strand of NW_024544552.1, from coordinate 110,309 downwards.
AATATAATCATTCTTGCCACACATCTGCAACGTGGTCTCACTTTATTTCCAAAGTATGGTACACTTGAGAAATTATTATAATCTAAATGTTTGGAAGGGGGACTAGGAAAAGCCTCTGGAAATTACAAGGGGTGCTATTAAATCAGGGGGAGCAAACAAAACTCATTGAATGGTCAAACATGCAGTGATTGATAAGGACAGGTGACGATAACAATCAGCAAAGAATATGCCAGGTCTCATCCACTTCTTGTCACTTGGAAACATCCAATTGTATTCTAGTATAGTACATAATCATTGATGATCTGGGAATTCACAAAATTGATAAATACTCTGATTCAAACAAAGGACATAGAAAGGAAAAAAGGGAGGAAGGAAAGAAGGAAGGAAGGAAGGAAGGAGGAAAGAAAGAAAAAAGCTGAAGGTTCCCTTTTCTGAGGGAAGAGCAGAATTCTTACCTTTCTGTATACCAGCATGTTCGGTGATTCATCTGCCACCCCGTTGCTGGTCTGTCCATAATTATTCCCCTGAGCCATTTCACCCAGAACTTGGTCCCTCCTTTGTGAGGATGATCAGTCCGCCCTACAAAGGATCAGAGAGGCTCCAGTGAGATCCTGGAGGGAGTCCTCAAGAGAACAGACTCCCCTGACTCATCTTCATGTCCACAGTACCCAATCCACGGGGAGAATTCTCCCATCCCGGGGCTGACTGGAAGGACACCGGACATAGACTTAAAAAGAAAGAAAAAATAGGAGAAAGAAAAGGAAAGGAAAAGGAAGGCGTTTACAGCTGTAGCAGCCCCGGGGAATTTTAACAGACAGCCTTCCAGTGAGAAACAGTCATCTGGCTAAGGTTTCTGTGAGCTTCATTTTATGGACACTCTTTTTGAAAGTGTTAAGTACTCACTTAAAACCCGTGGTTTGCACTTCTCTAGTACCGACAGCTCTCTGGGATGCTTGCAGCACCACTTGATGTGGTCCTCCCCAAAGAGCGGAAAGCCAACACCCATGGCAGCCCACTTTCCCAGTAGCCCAGTAGTTTCCCATGACAGGCACATCAGAGGCCCCTTCCCCACAAGTGTTCTCCTGCACAGTCTCCTCTCCATTCCTCGGGTCCCCCACACAGCCTGGGCAGAGGCTTCTCCACTTTCACCTGCCTTCACAGCCAGCCCATGGCTCCTCTGCTGCTCCCACCTCACTCGGAGCACTAAGTCTGAACCTAATCCTTACTGATCTTTGGAAGAAAGCATCCGAATTAGGTTCAGGCAACCGGAGGCTGGTGAGAAGTCGAGCCTTGAGCAAATCACCTGGCACACCGCGGAGAGCAAGCTAACTGCACAAGCCTGGAGCGATCAGCCAGGAGCGCAGAAAAAGCTGAGTCCCAGCTCATCCTGCTTGGCCCTCGCTCTCAGAGGCAGCAAATGGCAGGCAGGCAGGCAGCCTTGCCCCGCACCAAGGCACCGGCGGCACCGGGCAGCAGTTTCAGCACCGTGGACCGCGGCGTGCGCAGCACCCCAGCCCGGCCCGGCGCGCGGCTCCGGGGGATCGTGGCTCCCGCCGGAGTAGGATGAGAGCTGGGTGCCGGCCGAGGGGTCCCAGGGACTCCGGGTGGCGCCGCCTCCTCCCCTTCAGTCCCCTCCGTTTACCTCCTCGGCCAAGGTCACGGCCCCGCGGCTCCCCTCCGGGCGTGCTGCGGGCAGGCGCTGTCAGCTGGCGGCAAGCGGAGCAGCGAGGCAGGGCAGCCTCATCACACTCGCGCTGCTCAGGCCACCGCCACCCTCGCCGCGGTGCACAGGCGGCCCCGGCAGCCGCCGCTCGCTCCCGCTCCCCCGGGCCGCTTCGCTCGCTCGCTCCCTCCTCCGCTTCTCCTCCCGGGGACTGGGACCAGTCGAGCGCGCGCTGGAGTCGAGACGCCCGGCCCGTGCGCGCGACTAGGGGGGAGGGAGGAGGCGACGGTCACGTGGGACAGGGACGCCCGAAGGTGCCGGCTCGGACGGGCTCGGCTCCGCCGCCGCCACACCCCTGGGTGTCCCCGGTCTCCCGACCCCGCAGCCCCTCGGAAGCACGGGCCCTGTGCCTGGCGCTGGTCAGACCACGCTCCCGCGCCCCGCCCGCGCCGCTGTTAGGCCTGGAGAGCCAAACTGAGCTAAGCAGGAGGAAGGGCTTGGCGGAGGGTGGGTGGAAAGCTGGGTGGGTGAATGGGTGGGTGGGTTGATAGAGAGATAAGGCCCCCTACCGCTGGCAGGTCTACGTCGTGTGCCTGGCGACCCTTCTGGCAGAACTAGGGAAGCAAATGATTGATAATCAGCACAGAGAGCTGCTGGAATAGCCCAGATTTGAAAGCAATGGCCAGGACCAAATTCAGCAGCCCCTCCTCTCCTGTTTGCCTGTGGCTTTCACTGCCTCCTCCTAAGTTGGAGAAACGCGAAGGAATTTGGAGGCCTTGACCTAAAGGGAACAGTCTCGCCACCTGTGTCATTGAAAGACCATGGCTGAAGTCTAGCTGTTTTAACATACTGGACTCAGAGGAACGCGGCTTCTGTTGGTCCCTGTATTCTGCCGGGTTCACAGAATCACAAAGGGTCTGTGATTGCTGATACCTATGAACTCTTCAGGTCCTTGCCGCTGATTTCTCAAAGGTTAGAAAGACATGAAAGAGAAAAGTGTTCATCAGTTTTCTGGGACATTAGGAAGTTGTAGGAGCCTAAGAATCTCTCCACCGGTTCCCTAGGTCTTTCTTTTCACTGCTCAGCAAAATTCTCTTTGTTTCCAATCTTTTTGAATGGGTCCTTGGAATTTTTACTCGAACCCTGCTGCTCTCTCTCCAGTACCCCCACCCCCACCCCTTTCCCTTTGCCCTGTCTACTTCGGGATACTCACTTGGTTTAGATGGATAGATATGGAAAGAGGGACTGATGGATAGATGGATGGATAAGTGGCTAGATATGGAAAGAGGGAAGGGCCTGAAGGAGTCTCTAAGGCTAGTTACAATTGCCAGGAAAGAACTAAGGAGGAAGATTCAGTCCATAGACAACTCATAATTTGTGTCTCTATGTAAAGGACACCTTGATAATTTATCCTGATAATTTATCAGGACTCCCCACTCTTCAGATGAGACCCAGGCACACAGCCTAGATCTCCCCAAATCCATCCGTATCTTAGATTTTAACATTCACCTTCATAATTTTCTTATGTAATGGAGACTTGTATGGTATAAATAAGAAAAACAAACATGGGTATTGCTGGGCCTTTTTTTCTGTTTTAAAACCCTAAGTATAGCATAATCTCAACTGTCATCATTCAAATTCATTTTACTATTTTCTCTATGAACCATACATGTTGTAATATTTTTGTTTTAAAAAAATTAATTTTTGAATGTGGCAATATTACATGCCAGGTGGGACCTCTGATCAGCAGGCAAAAGGCCTGCTTGTAGCCTTATCACGCTCTGCCCCCAAGACATTTAAGAGCTTTTTTCTTTCTGTTTAACTTTAACAGTTTCACAATGGGAAAGAAATCTAATTGTATTACTATTTTTGAAATATGAGAAATAGTGTCTATTTTTGTAAATAATTCCGAGTTTAGGCATCCTAAGTTACCACTTTCTGATGTAGGCATGAATTTTCATTCTGGAAGTAGTTACTTATTTACTGTGAGTGAAAGTTTCCTCTGTTCTTCTACAAAGAATTTAAGCAAGCACAGTAGGTATCCTTTGTCCTTAAAGAGTCTCCAGTCAAGTTGGGGAGATATAAAGACCTCCTTTTCTCATGCCTTGCAACCAGTCCAGTCAGCAGGTCCCAGAGAGAGCATCCAAAGGAACCGTGTCAAGTGCAAATGCTATGTGATTTCCATACTTAACATCTCCCAAAGGACTCTAAGCTGCTCAAGATGAAAGATGTCCTCAAGACACCAACAATGGGGAGTATTATATGAACATGCCCCTGCCAGTTCTAAAGTTGGTGTGCTAACCTGGTGCCCTAGTTGGCTTTCTGTTGCTGTGATAAAATGGTGATCAAAACCAACGTGGGAAAGGAAAAGGAACTTGGTCTTTCAGGTTACAATCCATCATCATGGGAAGTCAAGACAGGAACTCCAGGCAGGAACCTGGAGGCAAGAGAAGCAGGGACCATGGAGAACCAACTGACTTAATGGTTTGCTTCTGCTGAGTTGCTCAGCTACATCTCTTATATAGTCCAGGGCTCCCATTCTAGGGATGACTCCACCAACAGTAGGCTAGACCCTCCTACAAAAAAGCCCCACAGACATGGCCACAGGCCAAACTGATCTAGGCAATTCCTCAGTTGAGATGAATCTAACTTGTGTCAGTTAACGGAAACTAACCAGCATACTTGGCTACTCTGCTCCAGGCACAGCATCTTTGTGTTCTTTTATGTGTTATAAATATGCGAGTGCCACAGGGCATTTGCACTGGCTCCGCCCCCCCATCCTATCCAGAATGTTCGGCCTTCAGATGTTGGTGTCACTCTTCCGCTCTTATCTCAAGAGATACCTTCTCAACAAGGACAATTATGTTCTCAATGAAGACAATTATGCTCTCAAGTCCTACATAAAATAACTCATCCTCCCTGTAGTCTTTTACACTCTTGCACCAATTGAGTGTCTGTTCCTTGTAACAGGACTGCAGCTTGCTTATAGATTACACTTGTCTTTCTCCTTAGGTTCCATGATGGCACAGACATTTTCTCTCCTGTTCACTGCCCCATCCTCCAGACATGGAGGATCTGTCTGACAAGAGTAGAAAGAACTTTAATTACTTATGAAGCCGATGATGAGATGAGGTCATCAGCATGGTTCACTGTGAACCTCTGGTCAGACTGGAAGAATAACTGTAGATGATACTGAACGGAGCTGAGTAGCACCAAGACCCATCATAGACAGGAATGACCTCCCCTTTGAACCTGCTTCCTCTCTATCATCATGGCAAAGGACAGCTCCCCCCATCATACACCCGCTTCACAGATGAATGCTCTTAGCACGAATTAAATGGTAACATGGAGACATCATTTTGATTTTCAAGAAGAAAACTCATTATTAATATGAGGCTCTTGCGATGTAAAAACATTGAAGTGACGGGGCAAGCAGAGAGAGGAGATCTGTGAAAAAAGGGAATACCATTCATAGTAGCCCATTGATATTTTACAGGATAATTGATTTAAAAGTGATATAAGGAAGTGTGGCTTTAGATCTCTAAGAAATAGCTTCTCTGCAATCAGCTTGCTATTATTTATAGCACAATAAACTCATTGTTGAATTATTCTCCACTCTGGAAATCCCTTTGGCCACTTTGCGGCCATTTCCCTGGTAATTATCCACACCAGCATCAGACAAATGAGAAAGGAAAACTAGGGTTTCTCTATACTGTGGGCTGCTTGTCTCACTTTCCTGCTGAGGGGTTTGAGTTCTGATTTAAAGTAATTCCATAGACCTAGATGGAGGGGGGAGGACCTTGGACTTTCCACTGTGCAGGGAACCCTGACTGCTCTTCGGACTGGAGAGGGATGGGGAAAGGAGTGGGGGGAGCAGGAGTGGTGTGGGAGGAAGGGGAGGGAAATGGGAGGCTGGGAGGAGGCAGAATTTTTTTTTTATTTTTCAATAAAAAAAAGTAATTCCAAAATTATCCACTTTTCTAGTGTGCAGTAATTGAGCACACATTTCCAATGAGACTCTGAATGATGTCCAGAAGAGAATCCAGAAAGTGTAGAGATTTAATGGCACAGCATTAGTAAGGCTTCCAAGGGCCATGCCTTTGACTCCTTTGCTTAAAATCTAAGGAACAGAGAGCAAACAGGTTGATTGGCTTTGTCTTCAGTTCCTTCATCTATAAAATCAACTCATGTTCTGGTCCTCATTTTGTCCTCCTGAAAAAAAAAAAAGTCTTTAATCTGAGGCGTGTTCGTCAGTCTTGTATGACTCTAGCAAATGTCTAAGGACATCAATCTGTAAAGAGAAAAGGCTCGTGTGTGCTTCCGATTTTGAAGGTTCAAGTCTGTAATCAGTTGGCATTTTGGCTTTTAGGTCTGTGGTAGGAGTGTGAAGCCAGCAGAGCCACTGATGTCTTAGGAGTAGAAAACTTTGAAGAGCGGAAGCCCGGGCTACTTTTGAGGTCACACCCTCATTGATTAAAGACTTCTCATTGTACCCTTCCTCTCATGGTTCCACCACCCCACAACAGCTCCGTGCTGATGACCGTACTGTTAACACAAAGGCTTTCGAGAGACACAAGCAATACGCATGGCAAATCCAGCTCGGAAAGACAGTCTACGTTGATATCCATATCAAGAGAAACAGTGAGCTAGAAATCTACAATCATTTCTTCTGGGAAGATGCTAGGGGCTTCTATGTCTATAATCATCAAGAAAACTATATACGACAGAGAGTGTGTTGCACTCAGAATATGAAAACTGAGAGGTAATAACTGCACAGTGGGAGAGAAAAGGTAGAGTCCATGAAGGATTGCAGAGCGTGCCCACAGCAGGCCACCCTGGGACTCTCATCAAGTGACAGCCGAGCTCAGCACCGGCTTGACAGGCAGCTGACTCCTGGAGATGGGGAAGCACCAAGCGCCCAGCTCCTGTTTGGCTTCCCAATTCTCAGCAAAGAAAAGCAAGCATGAAACTTTGAAGGAAATCATAATTACAATGGCATGGGGATGAGCAGGAAGAGGCTAGGTCTCAGAAGCAAATGAAGAAACTGGGCTTCCACGGCTTGCTTCCTTTCTCAGAACTGTATATCTGGGAGAGTTGGGCTGAAACATAATTCCAGCACCTTTAAATGCCAAACCTGGTGCTTCCCACACTATTCAACTTCACCTCGGAGAGGCAACTGAGTTCCTAGGAGACAGAAGAAATAGTAAAGGACACTCGGTGGGGTTGGGCTCTGGAGTCAGGGCAGGCCAAGCCATTGGGATAGATAGGACTTGGCAATGCAATTCTTGGGGACTCTGAAAAGCATGCTTTAAGCACCATCACTCTTACATAGCCTTAGAGGCTGCATTGTTGATGGCCTGGTCCCTGACTTCATGTTGTTGGGAAGTGATGCTGTCCCCGGTGTGTATTACAGTAGTATCATAAAGCTGGCTGATACATAGAGGAAAGGGGTAATGAAATGCAGCCAGCGTTCCTGGAATACTGCAGGCTGCTGCACTGTTTGTAAGGTTTTGTGTTCAGTTTGATGAATAAATGGCTCACTGGACTCAAAACAAAGACTGGCAAAAAAAAAAAAAGAAAGAAAGAAAGAAAGAAAGAAAGGAGGGATGTAGGGAGGGAGGGAAAGAAGGAAGGGAGGGAGGGAGAAGGAAGGAAGGAAGGAAGGAAGGAGAAAAAAAGCAAGCTAATTGGTTTTTCAGGACACACTAGGAAAGATTCCATGGAGAAAATTCAGAGTTTTGTCTTGAGAATTAACTTTCTTCTAGCTGAGCCTAGGCAAAGGGTCTCGGGTAAGAGACCGGAAATCCCAGTCTTATATGTAAGGGTGCAGGACGACACAAACTGGCTGTTGTTCTGGGAAATAATGGGAGACCATGGAGGTATGAGACGAACCAAAAAAAAAGTCTAAAAAGCACAAATGTTAGGGCTTGAGTTTTCTTTGCTTGAGTACAGTGTTTATGCCCTTTTCCACTAAAGCCTTGAACCCCGAAGGGGTAGGACATGACGGGGTTGTAATGGCAGAGCCTTCATAAATGAAATTATTTGGGCCAGATTGGGTGAGGCATACCTGTAATCCCAGCGCTAAGGAGGCCAAGGCAGGAGGCTCATAAGCTTAGGGGCCAGCCTATATTCCAGAGTAAGTTCCAGGCAAAACTGGGTTGTGTAGTATAACCTTGTCTCAAAAATATGGATGAATAAATGAACATCTTTACGAACGTGGACTGTGGGATTACAGGAGGAGCCATCCCTCTGTAAGAAAGCAGGGCCTCACTAAAGATGCCAGTATCTTGATCTAGAACATTCCAGCACACAGAACTATGAGTAATAAACACGTGTTGCTTATAAGCTAAGCCGTCTGTCGTAGTTTTGTTGCAGCAGCCAGAACAGACTAAAATAATGAGAGGGGCCAAATTAATGCTGAGTACGAGACAGACAAGATGATGATTGAACAGCGGGAATAAGGCACACTGGTTTGTTGGTTTTCTTTGTATTTGAAACAAATCTAATATTGCTCAGAAAGAACACACGTCTTCACTCAGAATATAATGTAACTTCATTACAAGAAAAAGATAGATGTGGAGAAACACAGACCAGATGAATGTGACGTTACCCATTGGACCCATCATGACACTGTCCTCGGTGGAAGAATCCAGAATGTTAACAGTGTCAAGTATCTAGACATGCCCTAACCCTGGTGCCTACTCTGGTTCCAGAGAAAGATGAGTGTTCTCTGAAGAATCAACCCAGTGAGTATGAACAACTCAGTAAGAATAATGCACAAAGACATTGATGGCCCAAAGGAAAAGATGTTTAGTCCATAAGGAAAGGTCTTAGTGGTTTTCAATAGCTGTCTCGGATGTTAAGGGACTCTCAGGTCGAAAAGGATTCCAACGTAATCTTTCAAAGCCCAGAGGGCAAACTTAAATGTAATTGGTGGATGTGTCAAAGAGCTGGGTTTCAGTACAATGTAGAGAGGTACTTCCTCACAACCGAAGTTGTTCTAATAGCTAAACGAGAAAGTGGGCTTGAAGCAGTCGGAGGAGAGCTGAGTGGCCTCTGCTGAAGCTCGCTAAGGGATTTTCATCGCGCTAAGGATGCTTGCTGGTTTGGGTGACCACAGAAGTTACTTTCGATTTCCAATTATCTGCCTAGAAAATGGCAAGGCTCGGGAGAAAGCGAAACATTCCTGTTTTCCCATAAGGACGTAAAACGCTTTTAACCTAAAGTGGGATTAGATCGGCATGAAATATTTACGATGAGAGATGAGTGGCGCCTGCAGTAAGTTCTCCCACCGGATTCATTTGGGACTAGGGGGGTATGGGGGAAACCCTCATGCGCAAGAGGGAGCTTATTTAGCTTTGAACATGAGTTAGCGGGAAAGTGGGTATGGTTATCACAGCCGAAGGAGACAATAGCGGAAGTTGCCTCTTTCTCAGCTCTACCCAGAGACTGTTATTACCTGCTAGCATTTTGTCCTCTAAGCACATCTACAGCTGCCCTCCTCAGAAGATGGGAATCTTGTAGTGTTGGGTAGGGGCATCCCTTATTCCTCCAAGTCCCACACTCGCTTGTTATTTTAGCCTCTTTTCCTGGGATTCTTTTAGGCGTACACATTTTATTTGTTGTAGTCCTTGTCTCTTCCAACTGATAAGCATCAGTACTACTAAATTCATACTTATTTATCTTTTTATGTAAAAATAGCAGAAGGAAAAAAATTGGAGGAACTGAAAAGTTTACATAAATTATTTAGCTCACTTATAATTATTTCTTAAAATATTTTAAAAATGTGTGCCTAAATTAATAATGTCTAAGAACTTGAAATATTTTCCAAGGTCACTATTAACATGGGTGCTGTGACTGGCTAAGTAACCATAAGGCAGCCTCTGTCGTGAACAGCTTAGCTTTGCAGCCCAAGTTAAGGCCCTCTAAGTAGTCCACAATGTTTCTATCTTTCAGTCTGCTTGGCTAGGAATAGGCTCTTTCTAATCCTTAATTATTAGACTCTGAGAATATTTTTTTCTTACTGTGTATTGTGATAGTTTGAATGAGAATGGTCACTAGATGTTCATCTGTTTCTGTAGAATATTTCTTTACACTGTGTGAATATATGTCACTGTGCTTCGTTTAATAAAGAAGCTGACTGGTCTATAGCTAGTCAGGATAAAGTTAGGCAGGAGAACCAGACTAAGAGAATGCTGGGGAGAAGAAGGGCAGAGTCTCAGTACTCTCTAGCAGACAGACACAGACAGAAGAGAGATGAATGCACCATGTTGAAAGAAGTTACTGCCATGTGGAAGAGAGTAGACAGGAAATATGGGTAAACTAAAATGTAAGAGTTAGTTAGTAATATGCCTGAGCTATCAGTCGAGCATTTATAATTAATATCAAATCTCTGTGTGGTTATTTGGGAACTGACTGGTGGTACAGAAAAAAACCACTTACATGTTTGAATACTTGGTTCTAAGTAAGCGGGACTGTTTGGGAAGAACTGGAAGGTCTGGCCTTGGTGGGAGATGTGCCATTGGGGGAAAACCTTGGAGTTTCTAAAGACTAGTGTCTTTCCCAGTGCCCCACCCACTTACACACACCTCCCTCTCCCTTCCTCGCCCTCTCTCTCTGCCTCCTACTTCTGGATCAAGTTGTAAGCTCACAGTTATTTCTGCCACCGTGCCCGTATTCTGGCATCATGGACTCTAATACTCTTAAACCATAAGCCAAAATTTATTAGTTTATTTTTAAGTTGCATTGGTCATGGTGTTTTATCACGGCAATAGAAAAGTAACTAAGACATGGATAATTCCAGGGATTTTTTTTTCAGTTGAAGCTGGACAATATCACTTACTTTTGATTGGCAGAGTCCATTAGTCAGATATCTGAAAAATACTTTTTAAAATTCTTAGTCTACTGTGCAGCCATCTAAAAGCCAATCTTACCCAAGCAATTGACCACGTGTCTGGAGCCATTTTTTTCTTGGTCCTGTTGAACTGCTGGACACATGTCACTGGGTTTCACAAACACCATAGCTCTTAAATCTGACATCTAGTTATTCCCTGTCTGACAAAACCAAACAAACAAACAAACAAAATAAAAAACACCTTTTTGCTTTTATTTTTGCTCAATTACCTGGAGTGCTGAGTATTGAGGAGCTGAGCATACAGAAGGAATCATCAGAATGAGAGCTGTCCCTTCCTGGAAAGGAACATAGCATTCCAGAACCCAAGCTGTATCTTGGCTTATGGCTTTCCTCCTTCCTCTGGAATTTGTTTGTCCAGAAACAAGTGTGGCTCTAGAAGCATGGGGTGCACCCAAGCCTGGCTGACGTGGGTCTATGCTGGACCACATCAGACCATTAGGAAACCTAGAGAACCTTTCAAGAAAGAAGGCTAAAGTCTCCCAGCTAAGCCTCACCTGGTGGAAAAGACTCAGGAAAAGGGCCCGTACGCTTCCCTGCTGGTTCTGCAGCACCTTCCTCAGAAATGGCTGCTTCCGACCTGCATTGCCATGTTCATTAAGCTCCTGCATTGTGTCTGATGGGTTTCTGAAGGAAGAGAGCCCACCTCTCTGAAGAATCACTCAATCTAAAACAGAAGCACTGGAAGGCTTTGAAGTGCCTGGGAAACTCCTAAGAATGAGCTCCAAGCCCATGGGCTCTCTTTATCTCTTCCAGATATCAACTCTAGGACTTTTTATTTCATTTTAGGTTTTGCTTTTACTGTTTTGCTTTGCTTTGCTTGAGTTGGGTTCTCACTATGTGAAGCACAGGCTAGCCTGGAACTCACGTTATCGCTCAGGCTAGTCCGAAATTTGTGCTCCTCCTGCCTCCATTCCTTGAGTGCTAGAATAACAATTGTATACCATCATGCTTGCTAGTTATAAAGCTTGAAATATCAGCAATACACAGAAGCTAGCCCATTTCTATCCCAAGCTCCTGTTCACACCTGTGGGCTATACATCTTCTCTTTAACACTTGCTCTTCCCGTTGAATTAGATCCAGAACAGAACCCATTTTCCTCCTGACAACACTCATATGATTCCTGCTGCTTCAGTTTCCCACCCATATTAAGGAAACACTACCTACCCAGCTACACAGGTGAAAATCCCAAACTGTAATCTCATTTCATTTCACAGGAACAATTAAAATGTCTTTAGTAATCTCAAAATAAATACCACACCAAGATAGCTTGATTCTCTCTCTCCCTCCCAAGAGACTTATTGGCAGATGTCGACTACTAGAGAGGGTAAGTGGGTACATGGCCCATGGCCCAGTGACTAGGGATACACCAGTGTCTACATGGTGACCCTGGTTGAACGCGGTGGATATGGAAGTGGAAGGGGGACTTTTTAGGGAAAAGGGGGTGACTTGTGAAGGAGAACATGAATAAGAGAGAATAAGAGGAGAATGTTTATCAGAATGCCTTACATACATCTATACAATTGTCAAAAAGAACTTTTTTTTTGCAAAAAATAATTCAATTCTACCCCATCTGCTACCCTTTTAGCCTAAGCCTCTATCCTCTCTTAACTCAAATCAATCCTTAAATGGCATAACTAGTCTTTCAATGACCATCTTAATTAACTAATTAGTTAATTAATTCTTGTTAAAATGCCATCCCCAGGAAGTTAGCTTTCTGTCATTGCGATAAATATTCTAAGGCAATCAACTTATAGAAAGAAGAGATTTACTTGGTTCCTTGTTTTAAAGGCTCCAGGCCACACATCGTTAGTGCTTCTTTGTGCTCAGGACTTCAAGAGAACACACATCTTGGCAGAATATTGCAGCAATGTAACCACTCACATGATACCTTCAAGGATACATTCTCAGTGATCTGACGACTTCACACAAGTCTCCATCTCTTATTTCTTGGTATATCTCTCAATAATGTCAAAATTTGGGGGCCAAAGCTTTACCATATTGGCCTTTCAAGAACATTCTAGGCCCAAGCTGTAGCAACTCCCATTAGGGCAAGGAGTAGGACACCACTCTTTTAGAGAAGCCATTTCAGAGAACAGGAAGACAGTGGAAGGAAGGCAGTCTACCATGGAAGCCAGAGGATAAGTCAAGCAATGAACATGATAAATCTGCTTCACTGCAGTCTTTCAGTAAAAATAATTAAAATGTTGGTCCTTTAAGTGTAGTGTATAGCAAATCAAACCCGTGCTTACGCCAACATCACCACGTAAAGGTTATCTCAAGAATTCAAAGATAACATGAGAAAGTCCTTCACCATAGCATGGCAGTAAATATATTTATTCAGATGCAGGAAGAGTATACACCAAATTACAATCCTGTGGCATGCTCAGGGCTTTGGGAAAAAGACACTGGAAGACCCAAGAGGCAAAAGCCTAGCTGTCATTTCCCTGATTTTTGTCTGCTCCCCTTCTTCCCCCAAGACCAGTCAGAGAAACCAGACCTCTCTTCCTTGAAGCCTGGAGATATTATTCCAACTCTCCCTACCTTTCTGTGTAAGAGCTGGTCACAAGAAATTCACTTACCTGCCTTGTTCAGTAGTAGAACATAGACCAAGTTCCCCCAAAGATCCTGTTCCCGATACCTGTGTAGAAGAGGAATGGTCCAGAGAATCAAGAAGTCTAGACAGAGAGCTTCCCTTTAACCAATTGCATTAGCTCCTGCGTCCATTTCTATAAAACCATTCCCCACCTAATCTGGCCATAAAAATGGACATTTTACCCTGAGTCTGCATTCCCAGTTAGCAGCTCATCTTTTGTCATTGGCATGTTATCCATGACTCTTATGAGAAGCGAGGAAGACATTGAAAGTGGAAAGAGCAGGTGATCTTCTCAAGAAATGGTTAAGTCATTCAGGACAGGCAAGCTATGCTGTGGTGACTAACCCTCAAACCTCAGTGGCTTGATATAAGAACTTTTTCTTCTCAACAAGCTCTCAGGGAGCTGGGAATGTGGCTTAGGTGTTACAGTGCTTGCCTACCATGTACAAAACCCTGGGCTTAGTCCTCCGTATGTGGCAAAGACACAATCAGGTTATTAAGGCACATTGAAAATAGATTGGATTTTGGCATAGTTGTGCGCACATGTAACACCCTCAAGTGAGAAGCTGAGACAGGAGGATCATGGGTTTTAGGTTGGCCTAGGCTGGTTTAGGCCAGCCTGGATAACTTTGAGAGAAATTGTCTCAGAGAAAAAAAAAAAGCAAAGAAAGAAAGGAAGGAAAGCTATTCTAAGTCCCTGTTCTGACCACGTTCATGGAGACTCACAGTACTGAGTGTTCTCTCCTCAGATCCTTCTGTAAAGAGTAACATGGCCCAGAAATGTCCTCTACAGCCACCCATAATGAATCTAATTTCCTATTTCCAGAGAGGCAGACTCTATTCTAAAAAATTCAGTTATTGAGGAATTTATTTTAAGACCTTATAAGGAAAAGCAAGCACTTTGAAATATATATATATGCATATATACATATATGTGTATATATACATATATACATTATGCATATATATGTATATATAGAGAGGGGGAGAGGGAGACAGAGAAAGAGAGAGGGAGAGAGATGGAGAGAGAGGGAGAAGTGGGAGAGAGAGACAGAAAGAAAGACAGAGAGACAGAGAGAGAGCCAGGAGGGGCCTAAGGTCTCCTAGATCAGAGACATCTGATTTCAATTTCCTGAAATCCTAAGAGCTGACTCTTCAGGGCTGCCTGCTCAAGGGAGTGTGAGTGTGCAAGAGGAAGCAAAACCAAGATTTAATCCCACCCTCCAATGTTAGAGATGCATGGCTTTCCCTCACTGGTCTCAGGAGCATCCCTGAAAGTCAATGAATATAATCAAACCTACCCCAGGAGAATGATAGGCTCAAACAGACAACAAAGGCTTTCATGACATGATGTGTGAGAGGACTCCATGGAGGATCAGTTCTGTTCTGCCTCTCTTGATAAAATAGCTTCAGGCATTCCTGAAGGAAAACCTATATCAAAACAAGAAAAAAGAAAGAAAACCTGGAAAACATGGTAGCCAGAAATGGTGAGTATCAGTGATTATATCATGTCTTCTGTTAGCCTAGCAGGGTGGCAGACGTCTACAACCCCAGCCTAAACAGCTGAATCCGGAAGACAGCAAGATTGATTTCTTCCTGAGATACACAGTGAAATTCTGTCTCAAAACAATAAAAAAGAAAAGAAAGAAAAAATGGTGCTTATTGGTGGTGCTAGCAATGCACAGATGATACCAGTGACATTTATAGAGTTCTTTGGCCTCCTTAGGAGAAAGAAATTAAATAAATACAAGCAAAGTTCTAGTCACGTCATTCGTCAGTGGAAATGCCAAGCTGAGCCACCTTGGAGCTGCATAATGTATTCTTATCTTTCTTTCTTTGTCCTATCCCCAGGAGATTCCCAAGGTCAATGTTTAGTAAGACCTTTCCTGTCACTAAAAATAATGATAGGACGCCACTCAGAACAACCTGCACTAACAAGGTGAGAGAGCCCGCACGGACAGAGAGCACTAGCTGCTCCCAGGAGCAGATTTGAAGAGACAGTGGTGTGCTCTGAGAGAAAACTTGCTTCAAGAGCATGGCCATAGCAGCGGGCTCATGGTTTGGATTTAATTATGTTATAATGTTTCTACCTTATTCATTTCTCTAATGCATCACTGAGAACATCAGAGCCATTTAGTAATCTGCAGAGCCCTTTAGTGATCTTGACGTGATTAATGTCCATTGGCATTGAGAGGTGGTTGGGAGTGAATGAGAATGCACCTTGCAGCACTCAGGATGAAAGAACCAAGGTCTTTACCCCGGAAAGAAAAGCCCTTAAAGGCCTGTGCTTATCATCTCATTCCCAGCATAGCAGAGACAAGGGCCAAACCACTGGCCACTGCCCCTGGATCAGTGTTCTGAATGGTGTTCCAGATCCTTCCACTGCTGTGTGTTTCCTTGAGACATTTGACTTTCTGGGGACCACTGCCCAAATCTCTACTTAAACTGTTTTCTTCTAAGGGATGTGATGGGGATGAATTTAATATCAACAGCCCAGTATGATTGACAGGCTCGTGTTCTCCCAGCACTAGGGAGGCTGGGGTAGAAAGACCAACTGAACATAGGAGCTCAGGGCCAGCCTGAGCAACAGAAAAAATAACTGTATTGATTTTTTTAGAAAATTAGTATCTTTAAATTATAGCTAGCAATTGCAAAATGTGAAGCATAGATAATTGTAAATTTATACTAAATAAGAGAAGAGAGAAATAATACCACAGAAAATTCAAGGAGAGTTTTCAAAACAAAAAGAGGCAAACATTCTACCAGTATCCTTCATAAAAAACATGGAAATAAAACATCTAAAATGACAGAAATTATTATATGGCAGGCATGGTGGCTTACACTGGTAAGTAACCCTGGCTACTTGGGAGGCTGAAGCAGAGGGATCACAAATTAGGCCAATTCGGGCTACACAGTGAGACTCTGTCCTTCCAAAAGTAGAAAAAGGCTAACAATGTAAACTCACTGGGAAAGCACATGCTCACGAGTCAACCCAATCCACACAATTAGTTGTTGGCCTTCTTTTCCCAGATGTTTCTAGATTGTGTCAAGGTGACCACTAAAGCTGATCATCACACATGGTAATTCTATACACCAGAAGGTTAGTCAGTAGGAAAAGGGATAATGTATTGATACATGTCACAAGACTCAGTGGATGAAACTTAAATACAGTGTGCAAAGCAAGATAAAACCCAGTCACAAAGTGCAGACTGCATGATGCCATCCATATGAAATGTCTGTGATGGGCAAGTCTGTAGACACATCTACTAGTGGGTGCCGAAGCCTAAGGAGAGGGGATCAGACACTGACAGGTGGGGGTTAGAGAAGGGTCCTTTCGTTATGTCATGGAGGTTAGATAATTGTAAATACACCTAAGTGTGTTGACGTATGAATTTTTAAGGAATGAAATGGAGAAACAGATACATTCCACCATAACTCTGGCCACCTTAATGTATCACTACACTAAACACACTCAGCTGATAATCCGCATCAGCCATGCGTTTCCTCTACTTAGCTCGTTTGTGGAAGAGGTGTGTTCCTCCACTCTACTGTCTTTGTTTTAGATAGGCGGGGTATCGCGAAGCAGCCCCAAATTCATAGTCTGCTTTGACTAACCTTAAAGTCTCAATCCTCCTGCCTAACTCTTCCAAGTGCTGGAATCACAAGCACGCAAACCATGCCAGGCTCCTACCAACACTTAATTGGGCCATGTGGTTTCTATTAATGTACAACATGTTGTGGAACTGTACACACACCAGTTACAAAGAAAAGATTTAAAATACCCTGTGTTTTGCTGGGTCCTCTGTAGCTCCTGACCATGGTCTCAAAATGGATCATGCCAGGGAGCTGATGGTCCCTCGGCTCAGATCCGAGAGAGAGATTTGCAAAGCACATCCGATGTGAACCTCCCGAAGTCTAACTGACCCCCTTGAGCCCAGCAGGGCCATAGTCAACCTACAGATCCAGGAACAGAAGTTCCTTGGCATAAGGCATCAGTATTTTAGAGCTATTTATGGTCACAGTAGATAGGCTACCAACAAAAGGGGACAAGAACGGGTACTGTCACTGAAAGCTAAAAGTGAGCTAAACGTGAGATTCAATCTCAGCACCAAATAAACAAACTGAAAAGGAGGTAAATATTTGTACTTCCTTGTCCTGTGCCTTCAAAAATGCACTTTCAAAGCCACACGTGAGTCTAATAAGATATTAGCCGTGGAGGTGACGAACAGGGTAGCTGAAAGGGTGACAAGGTGTCATGGAATACTTTTCACAGTGGACTGCTTTGTGCATTTTTTCAATACTGAGCCATGGAAGTGAAGTTTATTTTCAAGTCATCTTATGAGAATGTTCTTCTGGATAACGCAGGTGTTATTAACTTGAGCCATCTATGTGGAAGAATAATTTCAACATGCCAACATCAAATAAGGAAACACCATACTGCTAATAGAAGAGTCAAGAGACTCACACAGCCATCTCGAAGCTGGTGTCACCACCGAGTGATGGGGGGGAACCCCAGAGTCAGTTACCTCCTTTGTGGGAACTACCTGTCACCAGACAACCATTTTGATAAAACCATTTAATTTAATTGAGCCAGCTTTCTTCATTTGCTAAGTGAGCAACGGACTGTTAATGCACCCTAAGAAAGCAATCACCCACATTTTCTCTGTAAGTACTGCCGCTGACGAATGGTTAGACAAAAATTACCACAAGGCACACTGTAAACAAGATGCTTAGCGCAAAAGACAACATACCAGATTTTAAAATTATGCATTTGTTGTCTCCTTGCTGGGAGGTAATTTCACTAGCCCATTCTCACAGGAAGGAACGGCCAGGTGTTTGTTTTCCTTGCAATTGAAATGAGTTTCTCCCATTTTTTTTTCTTCAAGTTTCCTAAAAACTCATTATCTCCAAATCATTAATGAAACCAATAAAAATTATGTATTTGATACTCTGTGACCACTGGTAATGAATCCTCTAAGGAGAAATTACTCCTGCACAGCTTTTAACAGTAGATGGTCGGCAACAAGAAGAAAGGCTGACGTCCACAAACAGTCCTTGCTCAGGCGGAGATTTTCTTCCATCTCCAGTGTTTCCCTCTGCTCCTGGCAGACTCTTGGAAGGTTAGGAGCCAGCAGTGCAGTTTATTGTTTGGCAAGACAACAGCATCACAAACTTGTGTTGACTTCAAGCGAAGAGTCTGCTCCAGTCACTTCAAACCACAGCTTTTCCTCATGAAAATAAGCAAGGCTATTTTCATTGATTAAGTAGGTAGAACAGGAATGGAAGTGTAATGGGGACAATAAATTCATCTCTGCACTCATGGAAAGAAAAATAGGGTTTTGTACAGCTCATCAAATCAAATCCGACCCTACTGTGATGTATAAACAAGGACACAGATTCTTAAGAACAAAGACATGCCAGTTGTGTTTGTGAGTGTGTGTGTGCATGTTTGTGTGTGTTTATAGATATCTGAAGGCCCACTGAGAACTAGAAATCAAATCTTGGCAGAGATTTTATTTATACTCTGTATTAATCAGCTTTCTGCTACTCAAAAAAAAGACTGAAATAATTGATTTTAAAAGAAGAAAGGATCATTTTGGCCCACAGCTTTGGAAGACTCCATGCATGTACTGACTAGACAAAGTCCTGAGTAAATGTGGATTGTTGACATGAGAACAGCCATGTCATAAACCCCAATGCATCAGATCTATGAGACTAGCAAGGCCTTCCTCTATTCAGAGTAAGGACGTTTACAATGTATGCAAAAACTATCAGCCACAGCTTCCTCCTCCAGCATAACTACAACCTGAGACTGTGACCTACAAAGACATCCTGCTAGGATTAGCTAACCGCCAGGTATAGTAAGTGCACTTACTTTCCCGTTGGGCACTTGGTGTGTCTCCAGCAGAGTACATGACCCATCGGATCCCCGCTTTCCTGTCTGTGTATCTGCTTTCTTTCCCCTCTGCTCCCACAGCTAGGTCAATCCCTACCTAAGCTGTGCAAGTGATGGCAAATGGAAGGCTGGTTGGGCCTTTGCTCTGGGGTTAGTGGTGGGCAGAGTGTGTTCAGGTAAGCTGTTTAGCTCATGCCAGGCTAGGAAGGAAACACAATAACAGGCACAGAGTAATGGTCCCAGGACTCCCTCAAGGACACTCCCCGCTAAAATGACTTTCACTTTCTTAATCTGACTCACCTCTTAAAAGTGTCACCGCCTCCTGACAGTGTCATAGATTGTCAACCAAGTATTGTAAGACATTTTGATCACACACGGACACTCCTGATATTTCCAATAAAGTTAACTTGGAAGGATGGAGCTAGCTACTAACTGACCAAAATTAGCCGTAGAGATTTTGGAGGACCAAGGACATATAGACACAGGACGTAGTAAGGAAGGGTTTAGAAAGATACTTGTCTCTTTTGGATCAAGGAAAGAGAGAGACAGGATGGTCCCTGGTCACTTCTCTGCCACTTCTGATCATTCAGGTTCTGACCCCCCCATATCTGACTCTGGAGTTTTTATTGATAAAAAATAGTTAGATAAACACTTCAACTAAGTCTTTACCATGTGAGCCTTTAAGGGACCCTCACCCAAACTGGAGCACTGTTTGCCATAAAAGCTCATTATCACACAAGTGCTCAGGGAAGAGTCGTCGATAGAAGACCCTGGAATTAGTAAGCACACTAACGAAGCTGACTCGTTCCTTCCCTAAGGAAGTGTTCTACTGCCACCCTCCAAGTCACCTGGACTCATCAAGATCAAGTCATTAGGATTTCCTGTCTGATTCTTTGGGATATCTTATGGCACCTTTCCTGGAATCGGTCCCAAGATGTTGAATATCTTCTAACCAAATTATTACCAAAGTGGAATTTTGTTGTTTGTTTGTTTCTAACGTGGATCTTCCTAAATGGTCCAGATAGGTCCTTGAAACTGAATCTCTTTATCTCTCAGATTTGGAGATTATAGGTATGTGCAGCCATCCCTGACAAACATTATTGTCTTTAAGGTGAATTTACAATCTAAGGAAAAAGAATGAGGTTAGCGGAGGAGCACGCCCTTCATTTTGTGTTGAGACAATTGAAGATATTTTACTGGAGTCAATTCTTTACCTCACCTTTTCTCTTTTGTCTTGGAACATTTTTTTCCTGGATTTGAAATTTGAAAACTGTAATGAGTTTTCTTATGTTTTAAGGTCACCACTTCACATTCATGCTCAAGTTACAATACATTTGTGATATATGGATCCTTAAGAAAAAGCAAAGGCTTTGGAAATGCTGTTCTAAGATAACATTTTTTCTTCTAATGATGACAACCTGGATCACTATGGCTTTATAGGAGGAAGTAGCTTACAGCAGAGCTGTAGTTCTTACAATCATCATACAATATGAATAAAAGTGTAAAATATTTATTAAAAACTGCAAAATTGTCAAAGGAACAAGGATGAAAATGGACACACTATGGACAGTAAGAACCTGCTGGAGGGTAGGCTAGAGCTTGGCTGCTACTCTGGAGCAGAAGGCATTTGTGAAGTCTGCCTGCATGCTTCAACTGGAGTATCTGAGTATTCCCTGGCCAGGTCAGACCCCAGACAGAAGCCAGAAGAGACCATGATGCTCTCACAGGAGCCCAGAGACAGAATTAGATGCACAGAGTCAAGATGCCAAAGAAGCGTGGATGGAGAGGGTAAGCACTGGAGAACCACTTCCCCTCTAGAAACTTTCCTGTTCTGAGGCAGAATGGCTTAGGGGGCTGTGATTCTCACCTTGCCATCCAAGTATTCCTACCCCTCAGCCATGATCCTGGGTCTGTGGCTGTAAGTCTCAGCAGAGCTCTGTGAATGTACCCTCTTCAATCTCACTGTGAAAAGAATTAGAGTTTAGAACGGGCCATGGATGGATGCCACAGTAACTATGCTCAGGTCTCAGAAGAAAGCACTAACATTCAACATCTTGGGCTCTGAGGTGAACAAAAGACAGGTGGAGCCTTTCACAGCAATGCATATATGAGGTTGTTGATAACAAAATTCCTCAGTAAGAAAAGACATATTAAAATAAAGAAGTAAAGCAGCCTACATCAGCACAGGCTCTGGAGTGCTGTCCCAAGTGGTATGAAAGAAAAGCCGGTGATCTCCATGCCATAATAGCTACAGGTTCTAACTGTACATAGTCCATGTACAATGTCCATCTTAAAAACTCCTCAGCCACACCAAATATTAGGAACACGTGACTGTAAGCTGATATGAGGGACAGCAGAAAGTGAGAAGACCCCAAAGCAGCATCATGAGTTAACAAATACAATTTTTAAAGTCACCACGTGTGTGATTATAGAGGCGAAGACAGAGAAAACGGATTAAGACTGGTGTCTTTGGCCAGAGAATTGTAATTTACTTAAAATGTAATTCTGTAGTAGTATAACAGCTGAAACAAGAAGCTAAGCATAAATACTAACAGAAATTCCTCTCTTCCTTCCTCCTCCCTTCTTCCTTTCCTTCCTTTCTTCCTTTCTTTTCTCTATCCTGTCTCTCATAACTGTTTTGGCAGTGGTAGGGATTAAATATTGGACCATGAAGACACTAAGCTTAAAAATTATGCCCAGGCTTGGGATTTTGAGACAAGGTCTGACTATATAACCCAGGCTGGTCTTGAAGCCAAGGCAATCCTCTACCTCCACTTCCTAGAGCTAGAATTTCAGGCATGTGCCACCATAACTAACTAGCAATCTTGATGTAGAAGGAAATAAAATCACAGAACTGGAAGCTACACCAACAAAAGAATCAAACAGGAACCCTGAGACTAAAAGCGAACAGAAATTTAGAAAACCTAGAGGGCTCTGTGGGTGAGGCAATGGCTCGTAAGGTAGAGATGAGAAGAGAGCGGGATTTTAAGCCCTACGTGGAAAAATACACGAGTGGTTTCCTGAACTAATCAAAGATATCAGCTTACTGATCAACCACCAACTTAGAACGCTATACCTGAGAAGTCTCTCAAAAATAAAGGAGAAAATAGAAAATGACCCACAGCTGGGATTCCAGCATCTGGAAGCTGAGAGAGGAGACTCAGGTTTGAAGACAATTTTGCACTGCACAGCAAGAGCCTGCCTCCAGAAATAAAAACAAAGAGCAAAAAATTGATTGGAGACAAAATGAGACATTCTTCTCTCAATGGAAGAAGTAGCAAAAGAAAAGGTAGTATAGCTATGTTAACATTTAAAAAATAGTGCCCTTTAAGTAAAGAATATGTCTAGGAATAAAGATGTCTTTTTTTGTCAGGATCTGAAGAGAGGATTCAGTGATAAAGACTCAGAGTTACTCTTTCAGAGGACCCAAGCTTGGTCCCCAGTACCCAGGTAGAGCTGCTCTCCACCACCTGTAGCTCAGGGGATCTTCTGATCTCTCTGTATCCATGTGGCTCACACACACACACATACACACATATACTCACACACACACACTCACACACCCATGGACACTCATACATGCACACATACACACATGCATACGCACACAGGCACTCACACACATATACACACTCACACACACACTCACACACACGTGCACACTCAGACACACTCACACATTTTTAAAAGATAAGAACAATGATCATAAGATATAATAAATATACAAATAAAATAAATATATTGAATTTCTTTTTCAGAAGCTGTGCAGGGGAGAAGAGACTACTGAGACATTTTAAAGTATATAATGATAATAAAATTCTTCAACCTAGAATTCCTTATTCAACAAACTGATCCTTCAAAGTGAGAGAAATAAGGCCCTTTTCAGACAGTTTCTGAGGGAAATTTTCACTAGTACACTTTTCTTGAAGAAAACAGTGGGAAAAAACTCATTCAGGTAAAAAAATAAAATTATATAATTCAAACACTTGGTCTTGCATACAGAGAGAGCTGTTACAGAGGAAGTAGATGGAGGTTAAATAAAGTCCTCTCACTGTCTTGTTCTTAGCTGATCTGACTGACATTAACAGTCTGTGGAAAGTGATGACTGTAGCTCATGAGTAAGGAAAATTTAAGGTTGCAAAATGAGAAGGAGAAATCCCGGACACGCTTGGACAATTTGGGCAGTGCTACAGTGTTGCTTGAAAGTGTACTGGGTGGTCTGTGCTACAGCTCAGCCACCGGGAGATCTCAGAAGACCAGGAGTTTTAGGTCATTCCTGTCTACACCGTGAATTCAAGATTTTACACAAAACAAAGTGCGCTCAGATTAGATGTAAAGTTAAATTGCACATTGTAAAGCAGCCATTGGAGGCAATTTGAGGAGAAATATGATGATAAGCTAAGAGAAGAGAGAAAATTGAATCACTTAAAATATTAAGCTAAAAGCAGAGACAGCATGAGAGAGGATGACAAAAAATGACAAAAATAAGGACAATGAATACAATCACAAAGTTGGAAGACCTTACTCTGACTACACACAACAATCTCCTGGAATGTGACTGTTCTACATATACCAATTCATAGATTTCCATAGAAGCCGGTGGTAGAGCGCAGGCTTAATGGGAATGGGGCCTTGGCTTTGATGGCCCTACCACAGACTACTAAAAGAGATTGAAAAATAAAGACTATGAGAATAGATTAGGAAAAGACCCAAGCAAATACTTTCTACAAAAAGCCCAATTTACATATAATTATATAGATGGAGAAAAAGTAAAAGGATGAGGCGGGGGCTCAGTTGACAGAGGACCTAACGTGATGATGTCCTGGGCTTGATCTCCAGCACCTACATAAAGCAGGCAAGGATACACAGAGAGATTAAGAGCAGCCTAGGATGCTTGAGTCAGTTTCTCTGTTTCTTTATCTCTGTCTGTCTCTCTCTGATTCTCTTAGTCTTCCTGTCTGTCTTACTCTCTTTCTCTTTCTCTCTCTCTCTCTCTCTCTCTCTCTCTCTCTCTCTCTCTCTCACACACACACACACACACACAGACACACACACACACACATACTTACACACACAAATACTTTACACCCAAAAGAAAAAGGGTAGAAAAATATATCTGGAATAACTATATTACTTTTAAACAAGGATTTCTAAGCAAGGAAATTTGCCATAGTTAAAGACATGCAAGTCAGCCACAAAACATATGAATTGCACTGAGAAATGTTCCCAGTGTTACAGAGTAGGAAACTTTAGTAACTCTATAGAATAACTAGCTGATTCAACAAGAATAAAAAGAATTATCAATCAATCGTTTCTAAATGACATAGAAGCTTTCACAAAACAATAGCAGAGAATACAATATTCTCATGCTCACGGAGAACGATAGAGCGCATCCTGGGCAGTAAAAATAAACCTGGCCACACTGGAAAGAAGAGGAAATCACACGAAATATTCTTACAGATCATAGTGAAAATCAGTAACAGAGAGTTGGAATCAACTTATTTCTAAATCAAAATAAAATCCTAGACAGAAAATTGAAAATATTTCAAACAAATAAAAATTAAAATACAGCTCCCAGGAATATGTGGGATACAGCAAATGTAGTGTGTAGAGGGAAATTTACAGTATTAATTATGAACATTAGAAAATGTTATCTACTGGCTGAAGAAACAGCTCCTTGGTAAAGCATGAATACTGTTCTAGCAGAGGACCTAAGTTCAGCATCTTAGTCCAGATATGGAAATGTAATCTCTAAACGTGGAACTGGCCTGCGGTGAAGGGCAGAAACGTTGCTAATGGCCAGCCGGATCAGACTGGGGAAGGGCTGATTTTCTGTGGCATGGTGGGTGAGTGACGGCTGGGAGACTGAGCTGGCTGCCTGTGATGGCCCTCAGGATGACTGTGGCGAGTGAAGGCTGGGAGACTGAGCTGGCTGCCTGTGACGGCCCTCGGGACAACTGTCTCGCACCATCAGTTTTGGCTTTCCCAGCAGCTTCTGTTCATTGAGCTCAGCCACATGTCATGTTCTGGGTTACACGCTGAAATGACTTCTCCTGCTATTCTCTCTGTGCAGATCGCATGAGGCACAGAGCAGTAAATTCCTTCACTCTATAACTGAGGAAGCTGAAGTTTTGGCATGATTTCTTGTCAAGGGTCAGAGCAATTTTATCTGGACCTGCAGAGATGTCTCTACTGACTCCTGACGTTGTTAATTTATACTCTGTTCTCTTCTTTCCTCTCCTACCATAAATCTTACTCTATGGTTTCCTCACTCATTTTTCCTTATGCTTTTTTTAATCAAACATTTATTAAGGTTTTTTTGTTGTTTTGACACACTAAACACCTATGAGCTGATTGTAGGATAATGGAATTTTAAAAGAGACTCTCAGGTGGGTTATGTTTAGAAAGTGTTTTTTTTTCTTCAGAAATATTTAAAGGTTCACTTAAACTCTATACTTGAAAATTTTCAGTTATTAATTGAAACATGAAAGTGCAGATTGTTAAAGTTAAAATTTTCACAATCTCTCTTTATCCATATATTTCTGGAACAAATTTTTTTTGTCCAAATCTGGTGGATAATCATGACTATAATTATAAGACATCATTCACATACTGATGTTTTAAAATTTTGACTATAATTATTAAAAAGACAAAAGTTTTGAGCATAGTTAGAAAACACTATTCACACACTGGTGTTTTAAAGTTATATATTATTAACACTGTTCACACATTGATGCTTTAAAGTTATATATTATTAAAATATATATAGACTACATGATAGCAAACTTTTCAAACATGCAGTGAAGTCCTTTTAAACAAGAGTATATCTGGCCCCAAAGCCATTGGTTCTTTCATTTCAGTCTTTGCCTTCCGTGAGCCACCAATAACGAAACAGATTTTAACATCCTCAATATGAGAAAAGGGGCTGTACCCACCACGTTACATGCAAGATTTCCTTTCTATTGTCTGGACTAGCTGAGAACCTATTACTATGGCTACAGCTCTTTCCCTTGTTATCTCATTCAAAATTGGTTACTAGATGTTTGCTTTCTTTTATTAGCCTGCTGTATGCTTAGGAACAGGCCCCAGCTCTGAGCTGTGTTTGCCCAGTTCCTTCTGAGGTCGGGCCATCTGTTCCTGGGCAGGTGAATGGCATTTTTTTACCCAAAGATTTCCCCTACTGTGTTTGGTGAAAGAAATAAGCCTCAGTGACTCATGTCATCATCCTAGCCTTCATCTTCCTTCCCATTCTCTTCATCTTCATCACGGTCATCAACACAGAAACACCCAGAGGCTGCGAGTCTGCTCCTGAGCCTTCAAATCGTGCCACGTGGTATCAACAGGAAACGGATGGTGTTTGCACTGCAACTATGATCAGAAAGAGACAGTGGAACTTCCAAGCTAAGCCAGATTTATTAATGTGTCCTTTGACATTTTCACACATGTACACAATGCATTCTGACGGCTCTTATCCCCACTCTCCCCGCCTCCTGCTCACCCAGCAGCCCCTTTCCTCCCCACAGGTCCCCTTTCATACTCAAGCATATTTGTTTGTTTTGAGCCCCAGTGGAGTCGCCAGAGGGACACCACTAGTGACAGCAACTCCCACTTCCCAGAATCTGTCTGTGACGACGAGTTCAGAGGGGATGGGACAGACACTTTGGTTCCCTCTCTCCCCGAACCCATGGTAGCCTGTTGGCAGTCATGAGTGAAACCCAATTTTCGAGTGGCAGAGAGCTGAGGGTGATTTTCTGTTTCAGAGTGTGCTAGAACAAAACTGAGAAAAACACCAAGCTGAATATGTACAATTCGTTATAGCTATAAACTAGAACTAAGAATAATTATTTCATGTGAGAAAACTTTCTAATTTTCATATAAACTTTCTAATATACATACACACAAACATACACACAACATATATATATATATATATGTGTGTGTGTATACACACACTCACTCATAGGGGGCTTTAAGAACAACAAGATTACTCAACGTTATCTTCAGATATCTGAGCATTTGAATAAGTTTGGTTCTTCATTTTAAAAATAACAAATGATATTTGGAGAAAGTGGCAGGCTAAGTGGAGGCTGTATATGTGGGGGAGGGGAATGCAGTTCTAAGAGGGCTTCTATCATGGACACTGCCTAGCAGCCAGGTGACCATAGTCCCCAGTTCCTCCAAATATTACTACCTGTCTTCCTTAAAAAGTGTGAACCTTCCGTGCTCCCCTATCCAGCCTTCCTTTATCCCAATCATCCTGTTTTCCCCAAGTTCCCCCCATCCTCCCCTTCTCACTTTTCTCTCCCCATCTCCCCTTACCCCCAACCCACCCCACCCCCAAGATCCCACTTTCCTCCCTGGCAATTTTGTCTACTTCCCATAGGCAAGAGGATAACTATATGTTTTTCCTTGGGTTCACCTTCTTATTTAGCTTCTTTAGGTTCACCAATTGTAGACTCTGTGACCCTTATCTATGGCTAGAAACCAATTATGAGTGAGTACATCCCATGTTCATCTTTTTGGGTCTGGGTTACCTCACTCAGGGAGCCACCTTAGGGCTGGCAAGAGACTTGAACCTAGAGTGGCTCCCAGGAGCCCAAGGCAATGTCCCCAGTTAGTTCCTTGGGCAGATGAGGATAGGGAACCTGAAACGACCCTATCCTATAGCAATACTGACGAATATCTTGCATATCACCATAGAACCTTCATCTGGTGATGGATGGAGATAGAGACAGAGACCCACACTGGAGCACTGGACTGAGCTCCCAAGGTCCCAATGAGGAGCGGAAGGAGGGAGAAGATGAGCAAGGAAGTCAGGACCACGAGGGGTGCACCCACCCACTGAGACAGTGGGGCTGATCTATTGGGAGCTCACCAAGGCCAGCTGGACTATGACTGAAAAAGCATGGGATGAAACCGGACTCTCTGAACATGGCGAACAGTGAGGGATGATGAGAAGCCAAGGACAATGGCACGGGGTTTTGATCCTACTTCATGTTCGGGCTTTGTGGGAGCCTAGCCAGTTTGGATGTTCACCTTCCTAGACATGGACGGAGGGGGGAGGACCTTGGACTTTCCACAGAGCAGGGAACCCTGACTGCTCTTTGGACTGGAGAGGGAGGGGGAGAGGAGTGGGGGGAGGGGGAGAAGGGTGGGAGGAGGGGGAGGGAAATGGGAGGCTGGGAGGAGGGGGAAACTTTTTTTTTCCTTTTCTCAATAAAAAAAAAAAAGTGTGAACCTAGTTAGATTTCTGGAGATCTCCTCTGAAGAGACAAATCTTTTCCCTCCATTGACCAATCAAAATCATTTTCAAAACACCCCTGCAGGTTTACAGTACCCCAAACCCTGAACCAGAGCAGATCACTTATTACAAAATCCTTGGAAGAGTGCTGATTCCGGACCCCAAAGATAAATTCCTGAGTTGGCCTCTGACAGTGGCAAGTGGTTGCTGGGTTCTTTGGGGCAGGTTGAGTAAACACGGAGCACACTCGCAGGACGTTTCTCTAGGGTGGGACCAGAATCGGGGGACTCAGCGGCTGATTTGTTTCCCGATCTCTGGATTTGATTTTAGACCTTCAGGTTGGACCTGAATGGATCTGGATGGACCATGGATTCTTCTTAAAAAGAAGAATCAGATCAGCTGGATATAGTTAAGTGAACAAAAATATTAACAAAAACATTGCTAAATAAACAAGGAACAGACAACTCCATTTAAAAGGGGCAAAGTAAAAGGGATGGCACAAGAGGGTCATAACCAATGCCGGTGATCGAAAAGACTGGTCATTATGGAAAT
The DNA here is from genome assembly GCF_018167655.1 of Microtus oregoni. Classification (NCBI taxonomy): domain Eukaryota; kingdom Metazoa; phylum Chordata; class Mammalia; order Rodentia; family Cricetidae; genus Microtus; species Microtus oregoni. Next base: position 81,450 of record NW_024544552.1, on the reverse strand, counting down.
TAAATGGAAAAATAAAAGTGATCACTCAGACACCACAGCTGCAAAGACGGAAAAGCCTGTGGGGTTTATATTCTGCTGAGAGTGCAAAACAGCTCTGGCTCTCGTTACTGGTCCTGAGTGGGTAAGGATACGGGGAGGCTTTTTGGTTACATATTTTAAAGCTGAATCATCCTATTGGAAGCATATTCCTAACTATACACCCAGGAGAAATGCCTGAAGAATCCAGCACAACACCCCCCTTCACTGTTTGCAGTCATAACCCTATAAAAATCCTAAACCTGAGTTCTTTGTCCTCAGTTGACACTTGAGATTCTCTCATTCTGTGCTGTGGGCTTTCCCATGCCAGGTGGGCTTGTAAGCGATACCCTGACCTCTCCTCGGACCTCCTAGGTCATAACAATGTCTCTAGGGATTGCCAGAGAGCCACGGGTGTCAGTCATCTCTGGCTGAAAATCTGTCCTAAATGGAAACATCTATTCATTTACTGCCGTGGCTTGTCTGTGACTTGGCCCTCCCAGAGGTTCCTGTGCTGGGAATTTGGCCCTCAAGGTGAAGATACTGTAGGTTAGGTCTCAGAAGGATCCTTGGGACTTATTACAAAGGAGCTACAATGAAGGCCTGGCTTTGGCCCTTGTCTTCACATTTTGTTTAGACCGTGTGCCCCAACAGCATACTCCTGTCTTCACGTCCTACACCCACTCTACACAAAGGTCCTATCAGAAGTGACTTGTGACACCATCATTCCTAGGACCTTACAGAACTATGAATTAGTAACCCCTCTTGCTTCCTAAGAGGTATATCACAGGCATTTTATAGTGCTGAAATTAATTAGTTAATTAAGATAATTAATACAGGCTTTAACAATTAAAATGGATACACAATGAGGAGCTACTATATTACACAGTACAAAATAAATCACTGAGAAGGCAGGCACAGTGAGGTTCACACAGTCACATAATCTGCAATATAAAATTAAAAAAAAAAAACAGATAACACCAGTCTGTAGTTAGTCAGAAAAGTGGCAAACTGTGGAAAAAGTAGAGCTTGAAACAGTAATAAAAAATTCCACTTGGATGGATGGTCTTCTGGTATTATATTCAAAATATAAATTGCAAACATTTTAGTGTTATAGGTTTATAATTTTTGCTATTATCTAAATATAATATTTCAGTTAAAATGTTTCTCCTTTACATATTGAGAGTTAAAATTGTTTATATTTGCAATACCAAGGATTAAACTTAAGGTCAGATTTAATATATATATATATATATATATATATATATATATATATATATATTTAGTCTGATACTTTGTCTCAAAAGCTAATCTGTAGACATCCTTTAATGTTGAACTATGAAGCCTTTTCCACTCTCTGAAATAGAACCTTGCCTGTTGCTTCTGTTACTGGAAGGTTTCTCACCCTAAGCCTCTATATCTGATCACCAAGCACCGTGAGTTGAAGCCCTGTCATTTTCTTTTACTGAGTCCCACTCTGTGGATTTCTGAGGAGTCTGACACAGCATATTGTTTTCAAGTTAAAATGTGTTTAGGGATGAAATTTCACGAACTGATTAAATTAGTAGCTTCTGAAACTGGGCAGTCACTCCACCAAAATAACTGATAAATTACTTACTCCAAGTTTCTCAGTGGTTGGATGACTTTGGTATTGCAGAACCTGGTTCCACAGGAATCTGTATCCTTAGGATATAGTCCCCACATTTCAAGTCATCTCTATGCAGTTACACACAGATACCCTGTGATTTCAGTGCCACGGAGTGTCTTGTTTTCTTAAAGTAAATATTCTTCATAATACATTGCTCTTTAAAAAAAAACAAGTCTATTTCAAGCTATTCAAGTCTTCTACAAAATAAAAGTAGTTTACTTTATAGAGAAACAGTGTACTTATTTGTCAATGCTCACTGAGTTAGGTGAAAAGTAGTTAATTTATCAGTTAAGAAGAGAATAAAGTATCAAAGACATAGATTGCCCATAAAGGAAGACATTTGGTAAAGCAGTAACATTGGAGGGAAAGTCATGGGACAGTTTCAGGACCCATCTACAAAGTTGGGTATGATAGTGGGTGCTTGTTATCCTAGGAACTAGGATGCTGACGTAGAAGAATGACCTGTGCCCACTTCAGTGGCATCCAGGTCAGCAATGTTAGAACCTAACCCAAGGTATTTATTTATTCATTTATTTATTTATTTGGTTTTCTGAGACAGTATTTCTCTGTAGCTTTGGAACCTATCCTGGAACTAGCTCTGTAGACCAGGCTGGCCTCACACTCAGAGATCCGCCTGTCTCTGCCTCACAAGTGCTGGGATTAAAGGCTTGTGCCACCACCACCAGACTATCAACAAGGTACTTAGGAACAAGCCTGTTGATTTTCCTTTCACTGAGAGATGAGATCATTCTCTCCTCACCCTGGGTTGGGCTGGCCTTAGTTACCAATCTGTGCCAATAAAAGGCAGAAATGGCTTTCATGGTTCTGTAATTCCCATGTCAGAAATAAAAGCACAGCTTCACCTTTCACTCCTGAGATGCTTGCTGGGGAAAACAGCCAGACTGACGAGGCTGACTACCCTGTGGCACTGGAAAGGAGAGGAGACAGAACCATTGAGAGGAACACCTATCTACCTACAGCCAGCATCATCTGCCAGGCACGTACGCCATGTGGGATGGTAGCCTGGGCAACCCTCCAATGACCATTGCTGACATCTATGATATGAACTCTCAGCCGTGACTCTGAATCCAAACAACTTCTTGATGAGAAAATGTCATAAGGAGCTGGGAAGGTGGCTCAGCAGTTAAAGCGCTAGCTTGCAAGCAGAAAGACTGGGGTTCACATTCCCAAAACCCACGTAAATGCCTTGTGGGTGTGATGACCCCACCATTAATCCCAACCTTGGAAGATGGAGAATGGGGAAGCCCCGAGCAAGCTGACTCTGGAGACTAGACATCCTGCTGAGCCCTGAGTTTGACTGAGACCCTGTCACAAAAAGTAAACTTCCTGATATCAACTTCAGGTCCCCACATGCACATATGCACACACACACACACACACACACAGAGAGAGAGAGAGAGAGAGAGAAGCAAAAAGAAAGAGACATAATATACCCAAATTAAAAAATAAATGTGTTTACACAAAGCTGCCTTGATTGTAGCAGGTTTTTCTTACAGAGGGAAGAACAAACATAAGGCATGAAATAAACTGATGTATATATAACTGTCATAAACTAATGTATATATAACCGTCATAAACTGATGTATATATAACCATCATAAACTGATGTATATATAACCATCATAAACTGATGTATATATATAACCATCATAAACTGATGTATATATAACTGTCAGCTCACAGATAGAACTGGGAGAAAGATCACCTCAACGTTCTGGTTAAAATCAAGTGTAGAACTGGGCGATGTGTACCCTAGCTCTCGTACATTTGGGGAAGGCCATTTTTACTAGTGGTAAGATATTTCCTGCAGAGATAACACAAACCTACTAAAATTACACAAGATGCCCTAAGTAAAAATAGTATCCGCTAACTCTTCTGGAATGATTGACTCCCCCAAATCATCAGGCTCCTACCTTAGAGGCTGATTTTTAATGCAACAATTGTTTCAGAATAGAATTTCATCCAAAGACATAATTTGGTCTGGCAAGATTTTATATATATATTTTTAAAAAAGAAAAAAACATGGTCTGTGCCAGGTGGGAGAGTCAGCCATGTTGTAAACAGGTACACTAACAGATGCAACAAGAACACAGGGAAGTGGAGTATACAGTTTAGGAGAAGCTAGAAATATCTTAGAACCATCTCTGAGCAGAGGATGGAGCTGTCCAGCCTGTGTTCAAACTTCAAATATTTAACTCATTAATTAAATCCCATGAACTAAGTAATTTTGTCATATTGTGCTAAATGCATCTTTTAGCCTTGGCCTCTCTGAACCCAGGTGTCCTTCCATGACAGGTAGCACTCACCACTTCTCCACAAAGCCCTCCTGCATCTAATTGGAGATTTGGGGGCATAAGTAGACATGTAGACCAATCCCTTCTTTCCTTTTGCTTTGGCAAAACCTAGGATTTGTTCTGCTCCTTGCCATGTGTTGGCAGAGGTCTACCATCAGCAGTTCAGACGTGGGAACTGCAGGGGCATCATAGCCATAAAACTAACCAATTTGCAGTGAAGTAGACAGACAACCATGACCCTGACCCTGAGACCTAGAGACTCTTCCAGACCCATGAGTCTCTTTCTCCAAGCTTTCTCTGTCCTTCCGTGGTCTGTGGCTTTGGGCCTCAGGCACAGTTCTATGGGAGTCTTCCCCTCGGTGGCTCACACCAGCTGTGGAAGCACCATCTGCCGTGAGTTATGTCTTTGTAGCACTTTGTTTACACAGAGTACACATCTTGACCTTCAACCAGAAGGCATGAGTGTTCTAAGCAGTTGTAGCTGGGATAGAAGTCCTAGTTTAGAACATCAAAACCCATTCCATGCATATGCCTTGTAGACATTGGTGTGCAGAAAAAAAATTAAAAAAAAACATACTGCTTTCAGATTTCAAGGCATCTGCGTGGTAGGTTTAGCTGAGGACAGTAAGGACAATCTACCTTTAAATTATTAACACTAAACCTGGGTGGAAAGGGCTAGACATGCTGCCTAAATTTCATTCTGTTCTCTTGGGTGAGAGTGAACAGTAAATGACCAACATTGACAAGACAGCTTACCCAGTGACTGAAGGTCTCCGCACATGTTCGGAAGGCAACTGAGAGGTATAGTTGATCAAGACACTCAAATATTCCTGTGCAGAGAGAGAGCTGACTGTTTAAAGAGAAAGGTGATTGGCAACAGTAACGTAAAGTCACAAAGACAGTGAACTGGTTCTATAATACTGGTTCTCAGCCTTCCAAATGCTTTGACCCTTAAATATAGTTCTTCTTGTTGCGGTGACCCCCAACCATACAATTATTTTGTAGTTACTTCATAACTATAATTTTGCTACTGTCATGAATCATAACATAAATACTCTATATGCAGGAGACTGTAAACCCTGTGCAAAAGTCGGTCAACCCACAAAAGGGTCGAGACCCACAGGTTGAGAACCACTGTTTCAGAAGGAAGCAGTAGCCCATGGCTATGCCTGCAGGAAAGGGCAAATATACAACATGGGCCTTCCAGTATTGAAGAAAGACAGTTAAATGAGTAATTTTCACCACATTCTGCTGCTTCGCACTCATCCCACAACAGCTCCTGAGGGAGTCTGCAGTGCAAAACTAATGTGGAGAATGAGAAAAGAGACATTCGCCAGGCAGTGAGCGCCAAAGGTTTAAAAACTGTTCCATGGGAAAGAGGGGCCACAGCCACAGGGCATGAGACGGTGGAGGCAGAGCTCACGCTAGGACCCGCACAGTGTCTAGATAAATGAGCTTCCTGGAGCTTGAGAAATGACTCCACAGTTAAGAGTGAGCAAGTCCTGCTCTTGTGAAGGATCCGTCACCCGCCCCTGGCATCTCACTGCTGCCTGTAACTCCAGTGCCACAGGATTCAACACCCACTTCTAGCCTCCACAAGGAAACACACACACACACACACACACACACACAAATTTTTTAAAGTAGCCTGGGCTTATAACACACTTAAAATGCAGGCATATGGGAAGTGCAAAAGAGGAGCAGAAGTACCCAGATTGCACACACTGGACCTAGTAACTTGGTTGCCCACCCTGGAAAATTAATTATTCAACTCCACATCAGAATAGCAATGCCTCCTATATTGTCTTTCCAGGAGGAAAAAAATGCTGTAGCAGAGGAGAAGTTACTTACTCAACCTCTAAAATGAACCACTTGGTGGGTAATTTCTCCCACTTCAGTATGAGGTAACACATTTGAATTCTAAGCAACTATTAACCAGGAGTGGTGGTTCATACCTACCATCCCTGGGCTAAGAAGCTGAAGTATGAAAATCATCATGAACTTAAGGCTAGCCTGTACTACAGAGTAAGAGCATGTCTTTAAAAATAATTAACAGCTTCCAGCTTTCATTTTCTTGATTTTTAATTTCTATGGGCAAGGGAAATGTATTTATCTGTTTCATTTATTTATTTATTTAGGGTTTTTTGAGACAGGGTTTCTCTGTGCAACAGTCCTGGTTGTCCTGGAACTTGCTTTGTAGACAAGGCTGGCCTCAAACTCAGAGATCTGCCAGTCTCTGCCTCCCAAGTGCTGGGATTAATGGTGTGCACCATCACCTAAACATGTCCTTTCAATGTGGTAGAGGGGAGTTTCGGTTGAGGTATGCATTGAGTTTTGTGGAGAGTTTATTACTGAAGCACAGTAGTGTTGTTACCTAGTCTCTCTGAAGAACTTCTGAAAGCTTGTTTAGAGCCATAACTGAACATGGGCTGGAATAATGACAAGAAGGAGCAGCATACAGATCCAGTTAGTAGACTGGTCTCAAATGTCCCTTTCAAGCTCCAAAGTGTCCAGCTGCTCAAGGTCCTCATAAACCACAGTGTATGCTGAAAATTTGCATGTTTTCTCATATAATTGAAATCATCTGGAGGTCACTTAGAGCACTTACTATAACTCAATGTTACATAAATAGCAGTTTTAATGTGTCGCTCTGAGGACCCTGATGATGAAAAGAGTCTGTAGGTGTTCAGTACAAATGCCACCACCATTGACCTAACTACCCAGAATGTGACCAGTGGATGGTTGAATCTGCAGATGTCTTGGATTGATATGGAGTGATACAGATTTATAAGGCTTTGTAGTTCTAAGGGACAGATTTCTTCTAGTGTGGGCTTTGAGTTAATTCAGTTAATGGATTATTTGTTTCAAACTCCTTTGATGATATAAACTACCCACATGTAATCCTAGGAAGGAATACACAGAGATAGTCCCAAAAACAAAATGGTCCTGGGAAATCATTGATTTCCTTCTTAGAGGTGGCTACCATCCCACCTCCAAGTTTAAAAAAAAAAAAATGTTGAACCTGGGTGTTGCATCTGTAACCTCACCAGTTAGGAGACAGAGACAGAATAATTGTGAGTTCGAGACTAGCCTAAGCTATACAGAAAGACTTTCTCAAAGAATCAATAAATAAGTATAAAGACTAGGATGGGGAAAAAGGAACAAGGGGAAGGAGGCAGAGAGAAAGTGAGGTGAAGAGAGAGAGAGGGAGGGAAGGAGACAGCAGACAAGTACCAACTGTTGATAAACAATTACATCATCTCCGCTTTTAGTCTCTCTTCTCTGAAGGGAGTGCCTTATTTGACATCCTGGCCTCTTACTCACCAAGCTAGAAAGGTGGGCAGGGAAAGTGCAGTTCAATGCATCATTTTCGGCTTCTCTTAGGGCTAAAGTCACTGTGGGAATCATTTTTTGTGTGTGTGTTTATCCAGAGATCAAAAAGGGGAGAAAGCTGTGATCTATCTCAGTCCATAACTGAGTAATAAATGGGCTAACCATGACTCTATATTACAGACAGGATTTGGGGAAGGGGACTTGATCAGGACAAAAAGCTGGAAACACAAGAAACTACCCTAAAATTCAGAACTTACAATTCTAAAGCAGGTGCTTATGATGGGAAATGTAGTCTGTTAGCTTAGCACAGTGACATTCCATATAAAATTTGAGTTCTAACTAGGTGTTATGGGGGGAATAAATACTGAATAAGCAGCCAGCTCTAGGTCAGGGAGCCCTTGGCAGATTCCACCAAGGGATATTGTAGGGACTTTTGCTCTCATCAGATATGGAACTTGCAGCCACATGGTTCTTTGTTCTTCCTTTTCTAACCTTGGATCTGGACTGATGCCAAGAAGTGAGTATCATATGATATACAGTAATGAGCATATGGCTTGTCTTGGTTACTTTTATATTGCTGTGATAAACACCATGACTAAGGTAACTTATAAAAGAAAGCATTTAACGTAGGGCTCATAGTTCCAGAAAATTAGAGCTCATTATCATCATGGTGGGGAGCATGGTGCCAGGCAGGCAGGCAGAGTGACGGAGCAGTAGCTGAGAGCTTACGTCTTGATCCATAACCACGAGGCCAAGACGGAGATACCTGAAAATAAGCTTTGAAATCTCGTTACTACAGTGACACACCTCCTCCAACAAGGACACACCCCCTAATCCTTCCTAAACAGTTCCATCAACTGGGAATCAAAAATTCAAACATATGAGCCTATGGGAATCATTGTCATCAAACCACCACAGGGTGACAAGATAAATGACAGAGTTTGATTCTTGTCATTGTCAAGTTATTGAAGCAACACTAACAGCTATTTGTCTCCAATAGGATAATGTGAAAACTCTTTTTGGTAAGGTTGCTATGTTACATGTTCTCCTACAGCAGCTTTAAATTATCACTATCAATCCTAAGCAATAGGTTTTGACCTTGTCTTTCCTCTCTGTCTCTCTGTCTCTCTGTCTCTCTGTCTCTCTCTCTCTCTCATCAAGCGTGTATGTGTGAGTCTCTAGGTGAATGAATGTGTGTGCTTATGTGTATGTGTGTACATCTGTCTATTGTTGTGTGTATGTGCTATGTATATGTTCTATACATATAGCAGTGGCTATGTGCTATGTGCATGCTATTGCTGAATGTGTTTTTGCTGTGTGTGTTGTGTGCTGTGTATGTTGTATGATGTACACTATGTATTTGCTATGTATGTATTATCTTTATGCCTTTGTGTGTGTTGTGTGAGGTTTGTATGCACTCTGTGTGTATTTTCTGTATGTGCTATGTGACATGTTATGTAAGTGTGTAACTGTATGTGTGTGTTGTGTGGTATATGTGTATGCTATGTATGTGTTGTGTGCATGCCTATATATGCTGTGCATGTATTCTGTTTGAATGTCTGTGTGCATGTGATACTAGAATGTAATCCAGAGGTTATAGAAGTTTTAATTTTTCCTCATAGAAACCATGCAAGTTTATGAGACAGTTTCAATGAAAAGATCTCCCAGAGATCAGAAAGATCCATAGAACACATGTAATGCAGACCTGTGGCTGCATGCCCCACTGTTTATAAAGAAAACATCTGCATCCGGCATATTTTCTACCTTCTCCATGTCTTGCTGAATTGTAAACCCTTCTTCTTGTGCTGGCTCCAGAAAGGAAAGATATTTTCCACCTCCCCCGCAAACATCTGATAATTCCTCAGTGGCTATAATTGTCACTCCGGCTTTTCTTCTGGCCAAATCAGCTTGCCTCTTGACATACAGACCTTGAAGGACTCCCATTTTGACCTTTTTGACCTACAGTGCTAGCTGCTCTGGTCTTCTTTCAAAACCTTTGTATCTCATCCCTGCACCATATCAGGTGAAAAAGGAAAATATGAGAGTGAAGGCCAGGGTTTAGGACAGCCATGCTAATTTTCCAGGACAGTCTAGAGCAGAAAGTGCCCCTCATTCGTTAGCATTCTGCCAAGGCTCTGCAGAAGCAACTGCAGAGTAGGGCAAGTTTGCTTTAGCTCACAGTTCAAGAGAATACAGTCCACCTGATCTGGCTTTGTTCTATCTGTTCACTTATCTTTCCATCCCTCTTCAGACCACATTGCAACCATGTTTTCAAAAACACAACACACACACACACACACACACACACACACACACACCTTATACTGCCGTGTACATCTATTAGTTTTAGGCTGGCTTTGAACCCAGGAGCTTATGGCTTCAGTCCTCTTTGTGTGAACTGTGTATCACCATGCTGACTCTCAGAATTCTAGTTTAGATGAATACAGCCAACAATCATCCAATTAGGCTTTAATTGTTTGTTTATTTGCCTGAATCCCCTCTGAACTCTGAGCTCTTGAAGGGAGAAGATGCATCGAGCTTGCTTCTGTATGCATGTCACACAGCAATGTCTGATACATTGCATACTGCTTATTGTTTGGAAGTTCATTAATTCATTCATAGAAGTGGTGAAATGAATACATTGAATTGAAAGCTTACAAAGAATATTCATCTTCCAAGTAGAGGAGAGACATCTAAAGATTAAACTACATTTGTAATGTATATGGCATAGGCTTCAGTAGTAGAGAGATATAAATTATTTATGAAAAAATACAAGAAAAAGCTTTATTTCCATTTTGTGGATGTTTGAATGCAAAATTTCTGGTAAGGGATGAAGAGATGGCGCTATAGTTAAGAGCATTTGCTGCTTTTCCTGAGGACCCCAGTTCAATTCTCAGTACCCACGTCAGGTGGTACACAATTGCTTGTAACTGTAGCTTCAAGAGATCCAGCACCCTCCTCTGATCTCTTCAGGTTCCAACACACATAGAATCCACATGCAAGGTGCTCTCTCTCTCTGTGTCTCTCTGTGTCTCTCTGTGTCTCTCTGTCTCTCTCTGTCTCTCTCTGTCTCTCTCTCTCTCTCTCTCTCTCTCTCTGTGTGTGTGTGTGTGTGTGTGTGTGTGTCTATCTTTGTCTCTCTCATACACATACACATGCTGTTTCTGTCTATCTCTCACACACTGTCTCTGTCTCTCTCTGTCTCTCTCTCTCTCATACACACACATATCTATCTTAAAGAATTCTGGCAATCTCAAATCACACAAAATAAACCCATTTTGCTTCTTGCTTAGGAACAGAAATTGTTTCACGGCCCATTTAGGCATACCGATTACACAGAATGACAGGAACAAACAATTTCTTTTGGAACCATAACTATAGGATGTACATCCCAGTCCTACCACATAAAAACTTGTAAGTTGCTGGAATAAAAATATTTCATAGGTCTGGGCTTTAAATCTTCAAAAGTTTTCTTTGCTTTTTATCATAAAGTTAGAGTGTTTTAAGGGTGGAGATTATACACATACAGAGCATGTAAAGAAACTGCCTTGCTCCAGGGCTTGCCTTAGCATCAACTGAAGCTCATTTTTAGTTATTTTTATTACATTTAACCTTTTCCCCTCCCACTCCTACTTTCTTCACTCCTCCACAGAAGTTATCAGAGAACTCTTCCATACACACCTTTGGTGCAAATCTCCACACTAGGGTTCTCTGCCTTGAAGCTGGAGCCAGTGGAAGCCAGTTCCCAACAGATTTCCTGTTCCCTGCTGCAAACATTCTTCTGAGCCTGCTAAGGTGAGAACCAGACTCTGGGCAAGTAGCATGTCTATCAATGCACAGGACAGATGTGTGGTGTGAGCATCCCAAACATTCCTCACCTGAAGCTTCTTCAGCTAGCAGACACAGAGGCTCTCGATTAAGATTTTCAAATGAGAAAGTAATTGCCCACTAATTACCTTTTCTTTTCTGTCCATAGCCCCACCCACCGACCCAATGTTCGCTCTGAGATCAGTCTACACCAATCGGTAGGACTGACCTTATCTGGGAAAAATATATCAACCATGGCAATTTTCTGGTTATGTAGTCAGCTAGACAACAGATCTTAATTGAACATGTCTAACATATCTAGCTGGGCATGGTGGCACAGACCGGCAACCTCAATTCTTGGAGGAAGAATGTGAGATTGATGTAGAAGATGGGCTACATAAAAAGCTCCAAGCAGTTTGGGATAAAGAATGAAACCCCTGTTTAATGGAAGGGAAGAGAAGGTGAAGAGGTATCAGGAAGAGGAAATAAAAGAGTAGAATGTAATGAGTAGCAATAAATAGGTGAGGACTGAAAAGCTGGATCTGTGATAGCCAACCAGCATCGTCCGAAAGAGCAGCCCAACACTGCCCAATCTTCCAAATATTTTCAAGGGGAGAAAAAGGTATTGGTGGTGAAAAAATAAGTACTGGCTATGGTGACCAGACCATTTGTGCCCAAATAATGTTTGAAAGACTAGATAAAGTTGACTACTCCATCTCTTTCTCTCTCTCTCCCTTCCTCCGTCTCTCTCTCTCTCTCTCTCTCTCTCTCTCTCTCTCTCTCCCTCCCTCTCTCACACACACATGCATCTCTATATATTTATAACAGATTCATATTTATATATGGTTATATTAATTCCTGATTTAGCTATAATTTACACCTATTAATATCTTCATGTTTATATTTCTGTATTTTTATATATTGCTTTTTTTTGTGGTGAACCTGGCTAACACAGAAACAAAAGGATGGGAACAAGGATGGGGTGCTTTTCACACAATTGGTGGAAAGGGGGAGAATTAGAAAACCCAGCACATGCTACTTAAACTAAATGTTGTGTTCATTTTTGTTCATTCTAGCAAGGACGGCTTCATATATCTTGATTTGAGCAAATCCATTATCAGTGCTTTTGATTTCAGGCATTCCAAATTTAGGTCCACTTGGATCCTGGGGAAATTGTTATGTTTGAGAGTGTTTCTTTCTTTGTAATTTCTTTATAATGCAAGACTCAAAATCATGGTTCCATTTGGAAGTTATGGAATTTTAGAGAGGTGGACCCTCGCTAGAAGAAGATCTCTAGTAGATTGGCCTTGACTTCCATAGCTCCAGCCCTACTTTTTGTCCCCGCTTCTTCTTAGACCATTGAGATGTGAAAACTAGCCTCATACTCTTGTCACCAAAGGCAAGTCTGGTGTGGTCCTCATGTCATGTCTCCCACACCATAGTTTGTATCCTCAAACCACAAGCCAAAGCGTTCCCTTTCTCCCTTGCATTGCTTCTTCTCAGATATTTGGTCACAACCATGAGAAAAGTAACTAATACATCTATCTTTTTAGCCATTATACCTACCTCAACCACTATTCTAGTCCTGGCAATAGGACTATTGTGATTCTTCTGTTTCCTCAACTTGCTCAGAGCCATCACCTTCCTCAGGTAAACTTTGTATTTCCTCCCTCTTGACTCCACTGTCCCATGGCCTAATTAATTCAGTTACTGCATATAGTGATATTTCATTGTATTTTAATAAATAAACCTTGCCTGAAGTTCAGAGAGTAAAACAGCCACACCAATCAGCCTTACAGACCAGGCAGTGGTAACACACACCTTTAATCCCAGTAGCCACACTAGTTTGCCATAGAAACTGGGCAGTAGTGGTACAAGCCTTTAATCCCAGCCCTAGAGAGGAATATAAGACAGGAGAAGACAGCTCACACACAGTCTCATTTTGAGATTCCTGGAGGCAGGATCGCCATTTCGTACTGAAGTAGAGGTGAGAGCCAGTGGCTGGTTGTTTTACTTTTCTGACCTTCAGATTGAAACCCAGTTTCTGTCTCTGGGTTTTTATTAATTATGCCACAACCACAGCTACTTATTTTTCCTGACTAAGAGCATTTGTCTTTCCTCACTTCTGTGCCCTGATTCCTCTTGACAACTGTGTTGGTCAGATTTTCATTGCTATTAGGCAATCATCTTACAACGAGAAAAGAATGGTTCTGGATTATGGTTTGGAAAGTTCCAGTTCAGAACAGTGGTCCCCAATGTTTGGACCTGTGGAAAGAACAGAATGTACTGGGGTATAAAGGCATTCACCCTGTGGCCGGTAAGCAAAAGAGAAAACACAGTGGAGACCCGGATCCTCTAAGGGCACTCGGTGACCTTGTCCTCTAAGGGCACTTGGTGACCTTGTCCTAGTTTTGCCTACAAGTTTAGTTTAGTTTAGTGTTGCTATCCTAAAACACCATGACAGAAGCAATTTCAACTGAGAAATGATTTTTTTTGGTTTATAATTCCAGGTTATAATCCATCATTGTAGGGTAGTCAAGGCAAGAACCTAAAGCAGATTTTCATGCTCAAAGTCAGGAACAAAGCAAGATTTAACATGATTGTGGCTTGGTATTCAGCTAGCTTTCTCTTTTCTACCCTGTCCAGGACCTCAAGGCAATGGTATTACCTACCTTTAGGCTGTATTTCCCCACATCTATTAATGAAATCAAGACAGTCGCTCACAGCTATGTCTATAAGACAACCTAATCCAGAAAATCTCTCCCTGTTTCCAGGTAATTCTAGATTTGAGATAGGTTGACTTTAAAACTAACCACCTTTATCCTCTTTAAGGGCAGTTAGTGACCTAAACTTCCCAGTAGAACCCACTTCATGAAGGAGTTTATCACCTCAAACAGAACCACCTGATGACCAAGGCTTTAACACATAAACCTTTGAAAAACACTTAAGACCCAAAATGTACCAGCAATCAAGCCACAGTTTGTATTTTGTATATCATAATAGATACATCGTAAGCTTGCATTTGCATAATAACAGCTTCAGAGGACCAAATGAGTAAGGGCTTCTTGCTTTTCCCTAGCAACGGCTGCAGAGGTGACATTCAGCCCAGAGCTGGTCAAATATCCAGGGAAGTCATGTGAAACCAGGCTCCTTCTACCTCCTGCTCTTTCATCCTGGCATGTGGCTGCCTTAATGATCTCCAAGTGACTCCTCTGCCCCCAGGTACTGACTCAAAATATCTTCAAAACAGAGAAGAGGTGAGGGATGAAGGGCAAATAGTAAGGGTTTCCTGGCCCTACCATCTGTCTTCCTTCCTTCCCTCCTTTCTTTCTTCATTTTCTTTCTATTTATCTATCCTTTGTCTGTTTATTCTCCAAGAACAAAAACCCCAAGGACCCTTCAACAGATTTCTATTCATAACTTTTCTTTTTTTTCCTTCACTCTTTTTCTTTATTCTTCTCACATACAATGCATCCTGACTGTAGCCTTCCCCTCTGTCCACTCCTTCCCGTTGCTCCCACACCTCACCTCTCCTCCAGATTCACTGCTTCTTCATTTCCCTTCAGAAAAGAGAAGTCCTCCCAGGGATATCAACTGAACATGGCATAACAAGATGCAATAAGACTAGGCACAAGCCCTCACACCAAGGCCAGATGAGACAATCCAGTAGGAGGAAAAGGGTTCCAAGAGCAGGTGAAAGAGTTAGAGACAGCCTCCACTTCCATTGTTAGGAATCCCACAAAAATCCCAAACTAAACGACCACAGCATATGTTCAGTGGACCTAGAACAGCCCCATACAGGATCCATGATTTCTGCTTCATTCCCTGTGAGCCTCTATGTGCCCTGTACCTTCTCAACCAGAGTTCTTTGCTTAGCCATTACTAGTGGCAAGAAAGTCTGAGCAGGAGACTGGCAAATGGCCACAAACAGTGCCACTTGAAACCAAATTAGATCCTCTTTTTCAATAGACAAGGAGAGATTGGCCATTGGGTAGACCGTTTACCTGGACACCTTTGAGTACCAAACCTCCATACATGCCAAACACCTATCCCCAAAGACAATAACTCCAAAGCCTGCCTTAATGGCTTTGTTAATCTTTTCAGGATCTCTGGGGACTGCCTGGGGGTGGTTTGATTGAGAATGAGCCCCACAGACCCATCTATTTGAATGCTGAGTCACCAGGGAGTGGCCCTGTTTGAGAAGGATTAGGAAGATCGGGAAGTGTGGGCTTGGTAGAGGAAGTGTACCACTGCAGGTGGGTTTTGAGCTTTCAAAAGCCTACTCTAGGCTCTCTCTCTCTAGCTCTGCTTGCTGCCTGGAGATCAGGATGTAAAACTCTCAATCACTGCTCCATTGTAATGCCCATCTGCTTCCCACCATGATGACCACAGACTAACCCTCTGGAACTGTAAGCAAGCCCCCAGTTAGATACTTTCTTTGTAAGAGCTGCCTTGGTCATGGTGGTTCCTCACAGAAATAGAACAGCAACTAAGACTAAGACAAGACCTTTTGTTAGATGAGTGGTATATCATACACAATAGTAACTGCATAACTGAAGACATATTCTCTACCCACAGCACAATCGATGTCTGACAGTTTTCAAACAGAGCAGGATAAGCTGTGTAGAAGCTCCTGTGCTAATTTAGATTTGGTTTGAGAGTGTCACCCATGGGTATTGAAATTTAATATCCACTCTGAGGCCTCATAGTAGTAGAGATTCAAGCCAGGTGTGGGGGCGCAAACCTGTAATTCTAGCACTTGGGGGATGGAGACAAGATAATCAAGAATTCAGGGCCAACTTCAGCTACATAAAAAGTTTGAGGCCAGTCTTGTGATAACCTATCTCAGAAAATAAAATAGAATAGAGTAAAAGTTTAATCTTACTATGATGCTTAGCACCAGGCCTCTCATCAGGTGCTTAGGATTTGGGTTAGACAAGATCATATTACAGACAAAGATTGAAATAGATACAAATGCTCAGTCTCCTGCTGTGTGATGCTCTATTCTGTCTCATTACACATCACATGGCATAGACTCTTGACTTCCAGCAATGTGAAATTTCTTTTCTGTATGAAGTCCCTCAGCCTAGGGTATTTCAGTAATGCAGAAAGGCTGATAGGGATCCCTCTTCAGAAGGAAGAGCAGTAGAGAGCACAAGGTAAAGATAGCACCATGGTAAATGCCTGGCATTGCACTGCAGGGAAACTCAGGATTGCTGCCCTTCCTCCTGAGATGCTGTCTCTAGGATATCCACTATGACATACTCAAGCCCTGCTCCCACAGCATCTTCCTGACCTCTTGTCATCCATCGCTACTCATGAAATAGATACTGTGGAAGATTATTTGCTTTGGGGTCAATACACAGCCTTGGACCAGTCCTTACTATTCTGAATTTGGAGTAAAGAATGTCACTACAAGTTTGTTCTTTAAATATTTTACTCTACTTTGATTGTTTATTTTGTGTACATGAGTTGGAGAAGGACACATCTGTGCCACGATACATGTATGGAGGTCAGAGTACAAGATACAGGAGTTAGTGCTCTCTTTCCTCCATGGGGGTCCCAGGAATTGAAATCAAGATGTCAACCTTGGTGGTGAACACCTATCTTGCTTAGTATTTATTGTCAACTTGACACACTCAAGAATCACCTAGGAAGAAGAAGCCTCAAACTAAGGCATTGACCAAATGTTATTGTTCTATGGGGAATGAATTGTTATGGAGAGATTAATCTTAATTGTTGATTGATATAGGAGGGCCAAGCCTACTGTGAACAGTCCTGCCCTTGGGAAGATAGTTCTGAGTTATATAAAACTGTTGACTGAGCCTAAGTCAGAGGGAACAAGTCGGTGAACCGATCCTCCGTGGTTTTATTTGTTTGTTTGTTTGTCTTTTGTTTTTTGTTTTAATTCTTTCATGTCCTCCCCTAATGCCTTTCAATGATAGACCATGATCTAGAAGTATAATCCAAATAGGCTCTCTCCTCCCAAAGTTGTTTTTGATAGAGCAACAGAAAAGCTAAAATAACCTCTTTACCCACTAAGCCATCTTGCTGGCCAACCCTGTGAGTTTAACAGTTATAGCTAGCTCCCTTCTAACCTTTGCCCATACAATTACCCTAAGAAGTTAATAGAAGCTCCAAGCTTGGATATTTGCTGGAGGCCAATAAATTCCCTGTGGGAATGACCATGGGCAAAGGTTTAATTTGGAAGGATATTTAGTGTGGAGATCTACCTTTCTCTCTGATCTCTTATCTTTGCAGGGGGTGAGGGGCCTGTTTCATAGCTCAGGGATAAGGCCCTGAGGTCATTCAGACTATGAGGGAGATGTCAGGTACCCCACAAAGTTGTTTCTGTTTACAGAAATCCCAAGAGGATGGATAGAAAGTCAACAGAGCCAACTGCTGAGCTGTACACCTGCTGTCACTCTTGTCTAATTGGACCAGGAAGAATGAACTCCTTTTTTAAATCCCACGGATCCTGAAATGAGGAGATTCTTAGCTGATTTCAAATGCAGGCCACAGGTAAAGGACACATCTCCCACTTCTCCTCGCTCTAAACCCCATCTGCGTATAGATCTGCCCTGCAGGAGAAACAGAATTCTGAAGCCATGTGGCAAGGGTCTGACTTTTCCTACTACTTAACAGTGAATCTGCCTTGGCACATGGTCCCCATCCTAAGAACAGAGGGTGAGGAAGTGACCGAATGCTTGGCCACCATATCAAGGCCACCAGATTTGCAGCCTGAAATATCTAAGGACTCACAGTTCAAAGACCCAAGGACAGTTCCATCCTTTCCCACCGTATTTGCAGCTTCCTCTGCCAAAGAGAGCATTCAATGTGCAGCGCAGTGCAGTGCATTGAACTGTAACTACAGAGGAGCCCCGCAGGAGCACTGTCTCCCAGGACGCGGGTCACAGGGTGGAGTTTTAGAGGCAAATCAGCCAAGGATGATGATGCCAGCATCTCTGTACTCTAAGTATGTGACCCTCTGAGAAGAGCAGCTCACAAACATGATTTAATTTGCTCTTTGTGATAGCTATATATGGCTGGTCATTTCTTTTTATCCCATTTTACAGATAAGCTGAGGCCTGCTCGAATTTTCCCTTCTGTGAAGGAGTAGAGACTTGAAACCCAAGCTGAATGATGTAAAAATCAGGCCGTTCCATTATTTTGGTCATTTAATCTATTGTTAGGGTACAACCATAGCACAAAGGACCAAAGGAGACTCAACGTAAGTCAGTTTACCTGTGACGGTAGCTGTGGCATAGCGGTGGCATTATGGAACCCGGATGAGCCTCTGTCTACCAAACAGAGCTAGCGCTGCTGCACCGTGCAGGGTCCTGCAGAAGCTACCACAGAGCACATGATTGCTTTGACCCAAGTTGGTGGCTAAAGAAAATAGGGAGTTGCCTGAGAGCCTGGGAGATAGCTCAGGCAGTGAAGTGTCTGCTGTGCAAGCATGAAAACCTAACTTCAATCCTCAGACCTGTGGGAAAAGCTAGACATGGTCGTTTGCCCTTGTAACCCACTCTTGGAGCCAGAGACAGGCAAACTCATTGGGACTCATTGGCCAGTCTACATGGTGAGTCTCAATACAATGAGAGATCAAGCGGTGTCTAAGGAACAACACTCTAGGTTGTCTTTTGTTCTCTGCACACACACGTCCAACTGTGTACCTACATCTGGAAATACACCCACACCCACAGGGACACACACACAGAGAAAGAGAGAGAGAGAGAGAGACAGAGACAGAGACAGAGAGAGTAACAAGCCAGCCTCTCTGAAGCCATATGCTTTCTTCCTTAGCCAGGACTGTAAAATCCCTGCCAAGTGCATCTTCTGGCCACTGAATCTCCATGGCATGATCATGGTTTCCAGGTTTTAAATAGGGCAGGGGAAGCTGAAGGACATGCCTGACTAGGGTAGTTAGCAGGACTCCTACCAGCAGGCCCTGTGGGCTTTCCTACTTACACTCCCTGCCCTGCTGCCCTCTATGTGGAACCAAGAGACCAGGTTCTCTAGCCCAGGGCTCCTCCATGTTGTCCCACTCATAATCGCTTTCACCCAAGAAACTTTGATGACACCTAGGCTATATATACAAAATAAGGGTTCAAATCAATCATTTTCTCACAATGACTCATAAAGAAACTCTTTAAAACAATCCTTGAGCATACATATAACTGCCGTTTATTAAAGATGGGAGAAAACTGATGTACCAATTGAGAAGAGATGAGCTGTTGGTTTTATATTAGAAATTAAATCCTGACCGAATATCCGAAGACTCCAGGGGATATAGCGTTTTTGTTGCACTTTTTTCAGAACTGATCAATGTTTTCATTTTAGAATCACCAAACTGATAACAATGTTTTACATAAATACGTAGTAATAAATAGGAGAATACTTGGCGCCATGCCAGACATTTTTTTTTAATTAAATGTTCTAATGCAATATAGTCCAAAGATAAATAGTGATACATATAGGCTGAGAAATAAAGACAGGGAAGTATTGATTGTTTTCTGCTAGGTTGCTATAAAGGCAGAAAACTTATACGAACAGTGAAAATCCTGCTATTTATAGCAGGAATCTGAGCCTCGGGATTCCAGTCAGTGTCCCATGGTGGTGAGCATGCACCACAGCAAGTGTTCACGGTGGTGTGCTCAGCACCACAGATACAACACCAACCTGGGCTGGTGCTGCCAGAACCACATCGGAGTCATAACACACGTGTGATTTTGCATTGGTTTTTGGATATTGTCCACTCAGAAACCTTTGGCCAAATTTTTCGCCACTCCACATTCATTGAAGCAGCTCCCCATGGGATCCTCGCTCAGTTTAAGAAGACATGCTCTAAGCTCTGCCACTCGCTGTCTTTGGACATGAGACCGTCTCTTACTGTTAGACTGGTTGGTTGGTAGTTTTGAGCGGCAGCTCTCTATATAGCCCAGAACAGCCTGGCACCCAAGATTCTCCTGCCTTCACCTTCAGCCTTCTAAGATTGCAGGACTGCCAGCCCAGCCTTTCAGATATGTGCTCCTAGTTTGAAGGTGGGTTGGCTCCTTCGATCAGAAGTTGGTGCATAGTGCCCAGGGTCTCTGTAAACCAAGCCAGACCAAAACCCAGCATGAAGAGAAGGGTTGGATGCAAAGTGTCCCCCTGCCACCTGCTTGTGACAAGTATTGGCAGTTCATAGCTCCCAGGAGACAACAAGTCTGTTTTCTCTAACAGTGTAGCCCTGAATAAGTCAGCCATAGTCCCATGGAAGGCCACCATATCAAATGGGTCTTGAAGGGAAGAAAAGAAAAAAGAATACATGATTGGGTGAGAAGGTGGGTGGAAAGACGAGATGTATCTGGGAGGAGCTGGAGGTGGGGAGATTATGATCAAAACACATAAAATTCTCAAAGAGTTAATCAAAACATTTTTTAAGGTGAAATTTGAAAACAAGCAATTTTAAAGTCCATTATGACTCTACATTGCAGGTAGGGCTAGGACCAGGAGGCATTTTCTACAAACAGTTATCTTGACCAGAGTTTTTATGCTATATATACATAGAGATACATAGATAATAAATAGAAAGTTATATATAATATAGACTTATAGTTAGGATCATGTCTCTGAAAGCCCATGTGTTAAAGCCTTCTCCTCTATCCTATTATACTATAAGGAAGTTAACAAACCTGAGGAGCTGGAGCCTAGGAGTTAAATCACAGAGCGTGTACAGGATATTAAGACATCAGCCACTTCCTGTCTCTATTTTTGCTTCCTGGTCACTCTGAGGTGAATGGCTTCCTGATCTCATGCCCCCCGCCCCCCTGGCAGGATGCAGGCTCAAAGGCAACCGGTAATTAACCATGAGCTAAAACTCTCAAAACCTAAGTCAAAAGAGACCTTCTCTCTCTAGGAGTTGGTAACCTCTGGGATTTTGTCAGAGTCTCGGAAAGCTGATTCATAGAAAAGGTATTAACTAACATGTGTATTGTTACCTCCGTATAGTGCTGTAATTTGCAGATGTGTGTCCCAACCATCAGAGGGGTAGAACCTTGAGGAAGTGTGATTTATTAAGAAGTATTCCAGAGCATGTATCCCTGATAGGATTATTGTGGGAATAGAGAGAGGTCTCAGAGGTCAAGAGCCTGTACTGCTCAAAAATATGATTTAGCCACAAGGTCTTACTTTTTGGGTGCATACTGAAGTTTAACATTTTATATACAATGCAAAAATAGACTCTTTAAATTTCATCTCTGAGACAAATCTTTCCATGAGGTGAATAAAGGAGAGATATTTTCTTAAGAAAACCAGCTTCAGAGTATGGCTGAGATTGTAGATTCCCCAATCTGAAGCCACTATCCTGTTGCAAGTGCCCACCCTTGGGCCTTCAGTCCCTCCCTTGGTTAACATAGGTCAGATTTAACTACAATCTTGTCAAATTCAGTCTGACCTCATTCTAAGGAGGTATGGGGAACACATAGCCACAAATTTGTTCTGAACCTGCCTCCGTCTATGACCAGAACAGTGATCTTTTAAACTTGGGCCAATCATTATTTGACTCAAACACCTCCACAGGTCCCTATTTCAGGAAAGTAAAACGAAAACCTCATCCAGAGTCAATCAGACACCCATCCCAACGTTACCACCTCTCCCAGGAATAGCCTTTTCCCTGCAGCAGGCCTCTCTCTGCTAGTCACATCAGCCTCTCAAGAAAGTCTTCAGCCAGGCAGCTGGCGTCATGTCTCCCTCTAGTCTTTGTCCGTCATCTTCTCAATTGCTGTTCATCTGTCTGCCCCACCTCTAGTGTAACACCCTGCTCATTTCTCTCCTGTCTTTTTTCATTTAATTTATAGTCTTTCAATCGTTTATGCAATTTCCTTATCTGTCATTGTGTTGATGGACGATTTCTATACAGGAGAAAGAAATTATTTCATTTTTTAAATTCAAGTATTCTGAGTATTTACCCTAAAATATTGTTAGCAATTTGTCAACAAATACTTGTTAAATGAACACATGAAGAGAAGAAAAATATGGTGAATATTTATTATAATTTGTTAAACTTAATCAAAAAACAAATAATGAGACAGAATTTTAATTCTTGTTCTGATATCATGGATTTGTACATTGAAGTCTAATGTTTTAGGAGTTACTGCTGTTATTGCTTTAACAAAGTAGTAATTTAGAGAAAAAAAGGTCTATTTTGGCTGATGGTTTGAGGGTATTCTCCCTTATTGTAGGGAACTCAGAGCAGTGGGGTTGTGAGGGAACTGAGCTCATCACACCTGAAGTTGGGAAACAGAGAAGGTGGATGCTGGTGCTGTGCTCACTTTCTCTGGTCCCCATCAGTCCAGGACCCCAGCCCGTGGATGTCCACCATGGGAGAGAGGGGTGGATGCTGGTGCTGTTATCACTTTCTCTGCCCCACCCCATCAGTCCAGGACCCCAGCCCATGGATGTGCACCATGGGAGGGAGTCAGGTACCAAACACAGGAACAGCCAAAGCAAGAAACCTTCAGATGCTATCCTGAGCTTGGAGGCAGAAACCAGACAGATGTCTAAGGATTAGAGAGGTCAAGAGCCAAGATTTGAGCAGATGATTGTGGCCATGAGGAGATGGAAGGTCATTGCAAATGCTGAGGTGCCGTACCCTGGTCCATCAGAAAGCCCCTCCAGATGGGCAGCAGAGCTCTGGTCTCACCAGAATCTCCTCCGGCTGTCTGGTAACTAAGTCTTTACTGAAAGGTATGCCCTGAAGGTTTGGGGCTGGAACACTGGACCACGAGGCAGCACTGAGGATGTTACTTCTCTTCCTGTTCATACTGGAAGAGTGACTGCTTCATACTCAGAAGCCAGCAGAAAAATTAAAGTGAAAAATATAGTATTTTTTAAAAATAGAGTCAGTTGGAAGTAATGTTCCACTGTTTCCATGGATACAATGAGCAATCAACTGCCAGTCAGTAAGGGAGTGTTTATTAAGTGAATCCCTCAAGATGTGCAGCCCCATCTTCTCCACACATAAAACCCTTCAGGCATCTTGCATCTGAATTTCCCATGCTGAGTGATCTTGATTGAGAAGTCTGCCCCCACTTTTTTGAGACAAGGTATAATACTATAGCCCAGGCTAGCCTCAAGTTCACTATATAACCGAGACCAGGCTAAGCCTACCTCAGCCTCTCAAATGCTAGGATTACAGGCACAAGCCAACATGCCCTTTCCTTCCCATCTCTTCAACAGGGTTTCACAATGTAACTCAGGCTATCCCCAATTTTGTAGTCCTCTTTCCTCCCAATCTTCAGTAATAGAATTACAGGTGTGCACTACCCTTTAACACATTGCTTTACTGCAAAATTTCACAATGCCTTGTATCTAAATTTGTATATTAATCACAAACAGAATCTTAAGTAGTACAAAATATCTCCAAAATTTTCTTGGTCACAAAAAATCCTTGTACATTTAACACCTACTTACTTTATAGGGTATGCACACACACACACACACACACGTGTGTGTGTATGTGTTGTTAATTATGAGTGCATATACCATTTTAGATTCACAGGAAATCTGAGTAGAAGACAGAATTCTCACACATCTTAACTTTCCACCTCCAGTTTTACCTATTATTAACACTTTGCATTGATGTAGTATAACTCTTACAGGTCCTAAGCCAAGATTGATATTATTGCTGTAAATAAATCCATAGTTTGCATTAGTGTCAATTCTCGGATTTTACATGCTGTACTTAGCAAATGCCCAATGACATATATCCATAACAGTGTCATACAGCGTAGACTTTCTTCTTCATTGATCCCTCTTTCTCTCAGAAGTCCTTTCAAATTCTGGTGTCTCTACTCTCACCACTATTTCCCTTCTGCAGGTTGGCATGCTAGTAGATTCTAACATGTAGTTTTCTATGTGTAGATGCCTAGGCTTCTAACATAGCAATATGCATTTCAATTTCACTCATGACTTCATAGCTATTTTTTGCATCTCTGAATGTCATGCCATCATAGGAAGGAACACTTTGAAATTTATTCATTCAACTATTGAGAATTGTTTAGGTATGTTCCAATTCTGGGCCATTGGAAATGAGGCTTCAATAGACATATATGTGCAGGCTTTACAAAGATTTTTTTTAAAAAAAGCTCAATGCCTTTGACACCTAAGAGAGCAATTGACAGGTCATTTGGGAGGAATGTTTAACTTTAAAAGCACAGTGAGTTGTCTTTCCATATGGCATCTGCATCCTGCATTCCCATGGCAGCGAATCCCCGCCACCGTGCTATCTGACCAGCAGTTAGTGTTCACCCAAGCTGGCTGCAAATTCCTGATCCCCCTACCTCAGTCTCTCAAGTACTGACACTACAGGCCTGTGCCACCAAACCCAACTGTCATTCTCAGCTTTATAAAAAATCACTGCAACAGGTGTGTAATGGTATATTGTTTCTATTTTTGTTTGCAATTTCCTAACAAAACACCATCTTTGCATAAACTTATCTGCTGCCTATTTCAGTACCCTTGTCCGTCCTTCATCCATTTTGAAAGCTGCTTTGCTTTCTTCTTGTTGAGTTTTAAGAGCTCTTCCTTTATTTTGGATACAGTCCTTTATCAGATACATGTTTGTCAAATACTTTACTTGTTTCATTTTTTGAGTAGTCTTTCACAAAGCGGGAGGCTTTAACTTTAGCGAAGTCTAACATTGCCATTTTTATTAGATGGATTATAATGTCTTTGCCGAGTCCTGGGTAATCTAGGTCTCCTTTTCCATCATTTCCATGCTGATTGTCACTTCATGGTTCACACATAGGTCTAAGGCACACTGATGTCCTTAGCTCTTCTCTAAGCCTCTCACTCTGTGGCAGTTGGGTAGACGCTGACAATCACACAGTGATTGTCCAAGAAGAATTTGAATCTCTTCATCAAAACTGATACTCTCAAGGCCACTGAGTTTGACAGTGGATAAACTGAGGCCAAACACTCATCTACAAAATGGAATTTCAATTTTGATTTCCAATAAAACCTATTTTCCCAGTGACCAGTGGATTGAGATTATATAGGAAGGTTTTCACTTACACATTAAATCCATAGATGATTGAAACAAAGCCAAGAACTTAAGCTAGTCTCATTTCATCTGGGTCACGTGGTAACCTGGATTCCTCCCAACCTTATTCTGTGGTCTACTGTCTAGTCACTGATGTTCTCAAAGCCTTCCCAGTGATGTCTTCCTCTCCCCCAGTCTTCACATACTTCTGCATTGTCCTCTGATTCTAGGAGTTTATGCTTACTATCTGACAGTCCCTGGGGTGTCCCTAGAGTCTACCTAGAGAAAGAAGGCAGCCTCCTTCTGTCTCTAACCTCACAGAAACATCCTAAGGAGCTGAGGCAGGTCATCACTCTAATGCCATGTCACAACTGATGACGTTTCTACAGGAAGCAGGGAATGTAAACTGCTGTGAGCACAGCTCCTCACTCCCCTCCTTTCACGGTTTTCCCATAAGAGAAGCTGGGATAACTGCCTCCTGCAATGCGGTCATTGCCCTTTGATGAGCAGAATGCAAGAGGAGGTCATCTCTAGAGTCAATCACCTTTATGAAGTGAGACCTTATTGCCACTCAGAGCATAGCACTGAATTACCACCTCTATTGGGCTGCACTGGAGGGGGCTAATTGCTCTCCAAAACTCAATTATCTTACTACATTACGAAGTATTTGGTTCTAGCAATTAGATGCTTTGGATTGTGGGAGTTAAAATTCTAGTAGTCATAAAGAAACTTTTTTTTATTTATAGGCAGACTCTTAGATGGCTAGGTCCTGGAGCTTAATGTAGAACAAAATGTTCCTACACTTTTATTACTGGCATTAATATCAATTTAAAAACAGAGATGTTGCCTTATGTAATGAGACAGTTGATTGATACCATATTTCTTTAAGGAAAAAGAGTTCTATCTGAGACACCAGAAATCTATAAAGTCAACTTATGGCTTATCAATGTTTATTGATATTGATTTCTGAAGACCTTTATTTTGTTTGAAAATACTTTTTATTGTTTTTATTGAGCTCTACTTTTTTCTCTGCTTCCCTCCCTGCCTCACCGCTCCCCTTCTACCCTCTCTCATGATTCTCATGCTCCCAATTTACTCAGGAGATCTTGTCTTTTTCTACTTCCCAAGTAGATTAGATCCATATATGTCTCTCTTAGGGTCCTCTTTGTTGTCTAAGTTCTCTGAGGTTGTGAATTGTGGCTGGTTTTTCTTTGCTTTATGTCTAAAAGCCACTTATGAGTGAGTACATATTATATTTGTCCTTCTGGATCTGAGTTACCTCACTCAATATGATGTTTTCTAGATTCATCCATTTGCCTGCAAATTTCAAGATGTCACTATTTTTTTTCTGTGTGTAGCAGTCCATTGTGTAAATATTCCACATTTTCCTTATCCATTCTTCGGTCAAGAGGTGAAAATATTTGAACATATGTGGAAGCAGAACAAACCAGCTTCAATGATTGTAAATAAATCATGAGTCTGTTTTAGGGGTTTCTTTTTCTTTTTTTACAATTATCTACACATGTCCCTTTTCATAGCTCTCATTTTGGGGCACAATTTATTGAGAAATATTTCTGTAATAAAATTTATGCAACATATTATATAATTCAGCCATTTTTAAATTTTTATAGTTGTTTAATCACCGAACAAATCTAATATTTAAACATTTCTATCACCTACCCAAAAAGGTTACCTTGCATTCGTTTGACATCTGCCTTCCCTCTCCAGGTCAAAGGCAGTTGCAATATACTTTCTGTCTATAGATTTTCATCTTCTGGACTTTTATTTTATTTCTGTTATGAAATAATACTTCTATAAAGTTTCACATGTGAGTCTTTTGTGAACATATATCCTCACTTTTCTTCTAGATTCCTGAAAGTGGAATTATTGTATCCTGTGATAAGATTGTGTTTAACCTTTGAAAGAAGCCCTCAAGTTACCTTGCAGAGCTTTGCTTGTCACTGGATAGCCAGTTATAAATTCCATATACTCTTTTCTTGTTTTCATTCTGTATATTTTCCAGCACTCTTCTTTTCCCAATGGGAAACTTTAAAGTATGTTTTTAAAATGTCTAAATATCTAGTGTGTCCTCAATAGCTGTTTACTCTCAGCATTTTCATAGAGGAGTCCCCATTCTGGCCACCATCCACTGCCAATACAGACTTCTCTGACCAAGGCCGAGAGATGCAAGTGTGTGGATATAGCCATAAATATCTAGAAGGTAGCTTAATTTCATATTCATTCTGCAAAACATCAGTAGTAAATTCTGCCATAGGGCATGGGACCTCCCTAGATGTAGGGTATTGGCCTGGTCTGCATTACCAAGCGTGTATTCCCTCATTCCTTGTACACTGGCTTCAGTGCACTCTTTCATCAGCTCATATTTCATTTCCTGGTTGTGGATTTTTACATTACAAGTGCCTTTTTGTCTCCACTGAAATTTGAGAGCCTTGGGGGAAGGTTACATTTTGTTCTTGTCTTTCTGGAACTTACAGTTGAGTTAATTCACATAAGTGCAAAGGGGGACATTCCCTTACAATATCATATATATTAAGTAAGCATGACACTGTACATTTGAAAATTTAGAAATAAGTTTCTTAATCTGAAAATTGGGAAATATTATATTAGAGTGCAACAGGGATATATTCATTGTTTGAATAATTTTTATTTATATTACATCTTTATTCACTTATTTTGTGTGCTTGTATGTAAGCGGGTGAGATGTATGACTTGTACCGCAGCATGCGTATGGAGGTCAGAGGGCAACTTGGGAGAGTCAGCCTTACTCTTCTACCATGTGGGTCCTGGGGATCGAACTCAAGTTGTTAAGCTTTGTACCATCTCATTGCCCCCACCTCAATTTTTATAAACATAAAACTCCCTGTAAGTCTTAGAGGGCAAGACTTAAAAGTATCATATAGGATTCATCAATTTGTCCACTTATGAACATACATTTTTCAATAAGAATCATTACATTTCCAAATAACCAATTATGGAAAATTCTTGGGCTGTAGAACATACCTGAAGCAGCTAAAGCTAATCTTTAGACATGTGTGCTGACAGTCACCCTGAGGAAGTTATGTTACCTCCTCGGAGGTGTTTTCTGTTCCATGAAAGCGGCTGTAACACACTAACCACAAAACTGTCAGCATGAACCAACAGCAAATGAAGAGGCTTGTGGCACTCAGAAGGGACCCAGTGAACATAAAAGGTTTTTATTCATTTGTTTCTTACCTAAAATGTATATTAGGGATATCTGTAACACTTAGTGGTCTAGATTTCAGAATCATTTTTGTTGTGTTGATTTAAAGGTCCTCTTAATATGGGTATATCTCTTTGTGTAAGCTTTAATTTGTATATGTCATGGTCCACATATCTACATGGCAGCAATTTGGGCCTAAAATTGTTGACAGAGGTTTCTGTCGCTCCCAGTCCCGCAGCTGTTCAGCCCCAAAGAATCACATAGTCTACATTAATTATAAATTGGCTGGCCTATTAGCTCAGGCTTCTTATAACTCTTATAACTTATATTAGCCCATAATTCTTGTCTGTGTTAGCCATGTGGCTCAGTACCTTTTATCAGTGAGGCTGCCTCATCTTGCTTGCTCTGTGTCTGGCTTCCTCTTCCCAGAAGTCTCCTGTTCTTATTGTTCCACCTCTACTTCCTTCCTGGTCACCCTGGTTTCTGGCCAATCAGCATTTCATTGAACAAGTACAAGAAACAAATCTTTACAGATAAAACCATTGTCCAACAGCATAAAAGGAGCTGTTAATATGCAAAACTATAGAAATGTATATGAGTCATCACAATTTGTTATATCCAATTGGTCAGTATATGCTATATAAGATGAATAATTTAATAGCATAGCAAAATACATTTTTATTTAATTCCTGATTCTATGAATACCAACTGAGCCAGCTCTCTAGCTAATATACATTAGTGGTTAACTAGACCTGTTGGCTTACTTCTCATCATCTGCCAGGTTATCCAAGGTTCTTTCTCATAGAAACCTGAGTCGCCCAGTGAGCAAGCACAATGTGCACATGAATTTCAATTATCTCTTTGAGTAGTGTTTGCTAATATCCCATTAGTCAACACATCATTTGTTGAGAGGAGCGGAGCTGTGGGCTGCGTTCCTGCCGCCCCGGCTCACAGCCGCCTGGCCAGCTTATGCCCTGAAATAATTACATGGAAACTGTATTCTTTTAAACACTGCCTGGCCCATTAGTTCCAGCCTCTTATTGGCTAGCTCTTACATATTGATCTAACCCATTTCTAATATTCTGTGTAGCACCACAAGCTGGCTTACCAGGAAAGATCTTAACCTGCATCTGTCTGGAGTGGGAGAATCATGGCAACTGCCTGACTCGGCTTCTTTCTCCCAGCATTCTGTTCTGTTTACTCTGCCCACCTAATTTTCTGTCCTATCAGGCCAAGCAGTTTTCTTTATTAGTTAACCAATGAAAGCAACAGATAAGATACAAGACCCACCTCCATCAATCATTCAGGCCAAACCAGATTCGAGAAATAGATGCATGAATTTCATCTCTTTAGGAAGTGGGAAAGGCTATGGCTACTTTCCTATCTTCCATACACAACCATCAAGAAAGGGAGCAATACTTCAGGTCAACCTCCCCAACCCTTTAACCCACCAAAAGGGCTGTAACCATTGAACTCTAAAGTGAAGAGTAAATAACGTTTTACTATATTAACCCCTGAAAGTTAAACACTTGTTTATTACAACAGTTACTGATCCAGAGCCACCAAACTCACCAACAACTACCCAGAGAGAGTGATGGCATTTCATTTCTTAGGTATCTCCCATAGAATCTGTCCAACTCCAGACAGTGGTTCTCACAAACTGAAGACAACCCTGAGAAAGGGAACTAAGATATGCCTGCCAATCTTTTTTAAGCTTAAACTGTGCCTTCCTTGCCTGAAGGACACATTCCTCCCCTTGGATGTGTTCACACTAAGTACCAGTCTTGGAAGCTTTCCACTGTGGTCTTTTTTACTGAGATGAGATCCCTGGAGAGAACACCGTATACCACTCCAGACAACTTTTGTTTTTGCAAGCTGTTTTCTGGTGTGGATGAAAGAGACTGTTAGCCTCTGATATTGCCTTGTATTTTTCATGAAGCTGCCAAATTTTTCTTTTGAAATTCTCCTTTGCTGTGGAGATGCATTTGATCAGCATAATGAAATTTTAAACATGCACTTACAAGTCAGCATGTGCTAGAATTGCTCTTTTCTAGATGACCACACCAGAGAGAGGGCAGCTTGGTGCAGCAGAAAGCATGAAGGTCATGGTCTCTAGTGACTGAGTTTATGGCAAAAAGGGAATAAACTGGAGAGATGAACCAACTGCCATGTGGGAACACCTTTAGACAAAGTCTAGAGTATTTTTCTTTTGCAATGTTTTCATCCCCAGACTACTTCGACAATTCAGTAAGGAACAGGATATTGAAGGGGATACCCTGGGCGTGGCAGGAGGCCTTTGAGATAACCAAACGCTACAACTGTCATTAAGTCAGGTGCTGGCAGAGTAATAGTAATATGAGAACCACCAGATAGACACAGGCTGCTTGAGCACAGAAAGTAACTTCAGGTCACTCTTGTTCCAAGTCCACATTCTTTATGGCCTTCTGTCTCCATGCTTCCCAGCTTCACTCATTTCCAGTAAGAAAGTAAGAAGTCTCTGTGAGAGAATAGACCATTGTTCCATGGTGTGAATATGATACCAGGAGAGAAGAAACCACTGTTCTATGGTGGGAATATGATGCCAAGAGTAATGTGGGATTCCCTTCTATATACCACTGATTAATAAAGAAGCTGTTTTCGGCCAATGGCTTAACAGAGTATAGCCAGGCTGGAAAAGATGTATAGAGAGAATAAACAGAGTCAATGAGAAGCCATGCAGCCTCTGCCAGAGACAGACGTGCTCGAACCTTGCCAGTAAGCCACAGTCAAGTGGCAGTACACAGATTAATAGAAATGGGTTAATTTAAGATATAAGAGCTAGCAAGAAATATGCTTAAGCTAAACAGGGCTGCAATTAACACAGATTTCAGTGTGATTTTCTGAGTCACAGTGGTTGGGAAATGAACTAGTGGCCTCTTCCAACACAAGAGAAAACAAACCACTCCTCTATGGTGTGAATATGATACCAGAAGAAAATAAGTCACTGTTCTATGGTGTGAATATGATTCCAAGAGAGAATAAACCACTGCTCTATGGTGTGAATATAGTGTGTGAACAACACAGAGTTGGTGCTGGAGGTGTAATGTTGCCCTAGACACCTTAAAACAAGGAAGAAGCTCCAAGTGATGCTGGCACACCTTTAATCCCAGTAATCAGGAGACAGAGACAGGTGGATCACTGTGTGTTCAAGGTCAGCCTGGTCTACAAAGTGAGTTTCAAGACAGCCAGGACTATTACACAGAGAAGCCCTGTCTCAAAAAAACTAAATAAAGTAAAAAAAAATGAAAATTAAAAAACAAAAGACAAGGAAGATGCTTTAGCACTGCTTAGTGGGTGGAAATGTTTGAAACTACATGCTTGAAAGAGCCTGGATTGTCAGGTGTAAGAGAGTGGGACATTTTTACAGACAGAATCAAAATCTTCAAAGTCTTAGAGAAGTCATGATCAGAATGTTGGTATAAATAGGGACCAAAAATAGCTACTTTTATGAGATCTTAGGGGGAAATGGGAAATGTCTTCCTGGAAACTAAAAGGGAGGTTTTCTTGTTGCAATGTGGCCAAGAATCTGACTGAATCAGGTCTGTGTTCTAGCACTTTATTGTAATCAGAATTTGAATGATGAAGTAAGAGGCTCAATGGATAAGAGTACTTGCTTCTCTTATACAAGATCCAGGTTCAGTTTCCAGCACCCACATTAGGCAGCTCATAGCTACCTGTAACCCTGGTTGCAGGGAGTCCAGTGCCTCTAGCTTGAGGACACCTGCACTCCTGTGTACATACCCCTGATATATGCAGACAGACATGATGGAGGAAGGTCATTGGTTAATTAATAAAGAAACTGCTTGGCCCTGATAAGTTAGAACATAGGTGGGTGGAGTAAACAGAACATTATTCTGGGAGGAAGAGGAAGTGAAGTAAGATGCCTCAGAAAGACGCCATGCTTCTGCTCTCCAGGGCAGACGCAATGAAGCAAGCCGCCAGGTCAGACATGCTGAATCTTTCCCAGTAAGACTGGTGCTACACAGTTTATTAGAGATGGGTTGATCAGGATATGAGAATTAGCCAGTAAGCTAGTTCATGCTACCTGACTCTATTATACTGTCAGAACAATTCCTTATAATGTTTCAGCAAAAATCTATAATTTTGTAAATCCATTCCCATGCTATAAAATTAGCAGGGGAAAGCCAATTTTCTCCAATCTTATGATGAGGCATAAGAAGTATAGAATATACCCAAAAAGTCATAAAGCAATAGCAAATATTCAACTTTCTGGTATATTGTTGAACATTTGAACAAAAGTCATGAATTAATAAGAGCTGTCATTGGAAAGGTTTTTGAGATGTTTGAGTGGTCCCAACATGTGTTCTAATTGATATTGCTTGGCCCAATAATGACTCTAACATATATTGATTGCTTCTACCCCTCATGATGTGGGATTTCCCTCTGTATGCTGTCATTACCATTAATGAATAAAGAATTGCTTTGAACCTATATCAGGGCAGAACAAAAAAAAAAAGAATTAGCCAGTAAGGGCTAGAGCTAATGGGCCAAGAAGTGTTTAAAAGAATACAGTT
Source organism: Microtus oregoni (assembly GCF_018167655.1). Classification (NCBI taxonomy): domain Eukaryota; kingdom Metazoa; phylum Chordata; class Mammalia; order Rodentia; family Cricetidae; genus Microtus; species Microtus oregoni. Next base: position 48,530 of record NW_024544552.1, on the reverse strand, counting down.
TGTGTGTTGTTATTTCAGGTTTAAAGCTAGCCGGTGGCCAGGAGCCGGGCGGCGGAACACAGCCCATAGCTCCTTCAACACAGACACACACACACACACACACACACACACACACACACACGCACACACATTCATGTAACTCCACTCTAGGGCAATTTTTAGTGGATCCACAGAAGCAGTTTCCCAATGGAAGTCTCCATTAGATAAAAGCCAACAGAGCCAAAGGTCCAAGAATACCACAGAGAAACCTCCCATAGACTATGCTTAGTGGAAAGGTTGGGCCAGAGAAACTACTAAAACCTAGGTCCTTATAGCCAGCAACTTAGAATAATATCCCAGAATGAGGCAGAGCCCTAGACACCAACCTGAGAAAAGTAGAATATACGCTGCGTTCAGCAAAGCCTTCCGAAGGGTTTCCCTGGAGCCAGAAGCCTCAGCCCCTACGCAAGGTAGCTGGAAGGATGGGGCATGGAGTTAATGATTACTTTGCTTTGAGATTTTTTATGTTAAATTTATTTTTTAAAACAATAATTTCTCATTTTACATATCTATTTCAGTTCCCACTCCCTCCCCTCCTCCTGCTCCCCCCACCTTGCCCCCACTCCAGGCCCCCATCCACTCCTCAGAGAGGGTAAGGCTTCTCAAGTAGAGTCAACAAAGTCTGACACATCTCTTTGGGGCAGGAGTAAGGTTTCCCCTTTTATCTAGGCTGAGTAAGGTATTTCTTCAAAATGAATGGGCTCCAAAATGTCAGTTCAAACACTACAAATAAATACTGGTCCTACTGTCAGTGACCCGGCAGACTGCCCAAGCCACACAACTGTCACCCACATTCGGCGGGCCTAGTTTGGGTCCTATGCAGGTTCCCCAGCTGTCAGTCTAGAGTCAGTGAGCTCTCACTAGCTCAGGTCAGCTGTTTCTGTGGGTATCCCCATCATGGTCTTGACCCCTTTGGTCATCTTATCGCTCCTCCCTCTCTTGGACTGGTCTCCAGAAACTCGGTACAGTACTTAGCTGTGGATCTCTGCATCTGCTTCCATCAGTTGCAGGATGAAGGTTCTATGGTGACAATTAAGGTAGTCATCAATCTGATTACAGGGGAAGGCCTATTAAGCACCCTCTCCACTGTTGCTTAGGGACTTATCTGGGGTCATCCTTGTGGATTCCTGAGAATTTTCCTAGTGCCAGGTTTCTCACTAACCCCATAATGACTCCCTTAATCAAGATACCTCTTTTTTTTTCTCTCTCTCTCTGTCCTTCTATAACATGAGGGCTGGTTTGTTGGGGTTTATGTCCTGCCCTGTCCCCCAGCTGTTTAGCCCCAGAGAAAAATCACACAGAGGTCTCCATAAATTATAAACTGATTGGCCCATTAGCTCAGGCTTCTTATTAGCTCTTGTACCTTATAATAAACCATTATTCTTATTTATGTTAGCCACATGACTCAGTACCTTTTTCAGTGGGGCAGGTCACATCCTGCTTCTTCTATGATCTGGTCTTGACTGGGGAAAGAGCTTCCTTCTTCCCAGAATACTCCTGTTCTCTTTGTTCCACCTCTACTTCCTGTCTGGTTTCCCTGCCTATACTTCCTGCCTGGCCAATCAGCATTTATTTAAAACATGATTGACAGAATACAGACAATTATCCCACACCATCTAGCCATCCCATTCCTATCTAGCCGTCCCATTCCCTCATGGTCTTCTCCCTCCTTTTCTCCCCTCCTTCTCCCTTTCCCCCTCCCAATTTTCTTAGGATATCTTGTCTAATTCCTCTTCCCAGGAGAATCCATGTATGTCTCTCTTAGAGTTCTCCTTGTTACCTAGCGTTTGCACTGAGATTTAATGTCCTCTCATTTATTGAGTCTCTTGGTTGAGACTGCTTACTCCCCTTTCCCTTACTGTAGCTTTAATTTGGAAAGACTGTGTTTATCATTTACTGGAATATTTTGGAAGCACATAGTTTTCTTGCTATCAGACTCACACAGCTGGAAGAATGTCGTATAACTATGTCCCCTGAATTGAAACATTCTCTCCTGGGGGTGTAGAGCAAGTTCTAACTTAAGAGGCTAACAAAACTTAAAAGAGCTAGGAGGTCAGGACACTTAGGAGCCTGGGGATTCTCAGAAAGTTTTAAGGCTCTCCAGACTTCTCTTCATAATTACTGCAAGCAATGGACCATTTCTAGGGTCGAGGAGAATCTTCAAAAGGGCAGCCTGCACATTGGGCAGGCAGCTCCAGGGATGCAGCTTTTGTGAATCCTTACCCATGCAAGGGTAGGTTTGTTGGTGATGCGGCTTACCTTGAGTCACCCATGCTCTTGAAAGTAACACCAATTAAAAAATGGTTCCTCTAATCTAGACATAAGTAGAGTTATTTCTTTTTTTATTTAATTTATTTATTTATTAAAGATTTCTGCCTTCTCCCCACCACCGCCTCCCATTTCCCTCCCCCTAGTAGAGTTGTTTCTTTTGTCTTTCATCAATGTCTTATCTGAAGTGAGCAGACATTTTTTTTTTCATATCTCCCCAAGAAAAGACATGCAGCAAGGAGAAATTTGCTTCAGGACAAGTCACATGTCAAATACTCTCTGTCTCTGTCTCTGTCTCTGTCTCTCTCTCTCTCTCTCTGTGTGTGTGTGTGTGTGTGTGTGTGTGTGTGTGTGTGTGTGTGTGTGATCTATATGAGACATGAGACTCTGGGCTTTGATTTTAAAAAATGGAGCTGGTATCCCCTTTGGGGATGGGGTGGATGCATTTCCTGTATGAGAAGAGTGTGAATTTTAGAAGGCAAAGGGTATACTAGTTTAAATATGACAGGCACCACTTTGGGAAAAGCACAACTCTCACTAGAACTTAATAGCAATTAACTTCCCATCATCCATGACCATAAGGAATCAGTTTATACTCTTTATGATCCAGTCTCAAGTATTTGTTTGCAGCATCACAATGGGACTAAGACAGTTTGGGGAAAGGGCATCCATTCTTCTTTTTGCCTTGTTCCACTATGTTTGCATGGTTCTGCTATGGCCTTCATAACTCCAGGTGGGTTTTCTGGGCTGATTCTTGAGAAGTTCTTTATTCTGACAAAGGAAGAAGGACGGACCACTAAGTTATTATTAAACCAACTGGGAGAGGCACAAAACCTCATGCAAAGGTACCAAGGAGAATGAGATCTGGGAGCTTTTGTTATGTGTTTTGTTTTTCATTACTGGTTGTATTATTGTTTGATTTTCAGGACTACTACATTTGTTAAAAGGATTTTTGTACACAAGTTGTCATTTGGTATTCAGCGTGACTCAGAGCTTTCTTAAGGATGCCCCCCCACACAAACACATATACACACGCTCATTGCTGGCCCACTCATGGTCAGAGCATAGTTTGCATTTGCTGACTTTTTTTGGTTTTTAAAGTTAGTTTAGTTTATAAATCCTCAAGTCTTGACATTCTGGGTTGCAGGGAGATCCAGGGAACATCATGACTCTTAGACCATCTCTGATTCTTTCTCTATCCCTCCCTTATAACCCAGGAAGATCTTTCACATCCCCTTCTGTCTGGGGTTAGGGGTCATCTCTAATTATTACCTTCTCTCTACCCTACCAACTTCAGCTATACATGATGGCTTTTCACTATTGCAATAAATTTAATTAATTGTATTTAGTAGTGGAAACTTTTTTGGGGTGTGTGTGGTGGAGGAAACTGCACCTATAAAACATACATCCAGAAAAATTTAATAACGGCTTCTCTCAAAACACAGAAAGATGATCCATGCATTCTAGCTCCTGTCTTTCTCTTGTTGGTGGCAGCATGAGAATCCTAAATTGGCTGGGTGGTGGTCTTAGTTTCTAGTTTAATAGGCTCCTTGTTGCATCACCTCAAGGAAGCTTGTGTTCCTCGGAAAGAATAGCTTTAGGCCAGGAGAGCACAGGGTCACAGAAGCAGGAAACATAAAAAGTTCAAGCCAAAAGGAATATTAAGTGCTTCCATTTTTCTCAGAAAAAAAAATTGAGAGCTTAAAAGGCTTGTAGTGGGTAAGGTGAGAGTGATCTGCCCAGACCTTTTATTTTTCTGTCTCTTTACAAATGACAAAGACATGGTTGGTTCATCTGTGCTAGTTTTATTAATTTAGAAGTCTTTAAGCCTTCTTTGGAAGGCAGGTCAAATAGAGTGCTGGTTGATGGTCACCAGCTGGAATACAAACGGCAAACACTTAACGTCTGATCTGAACTGAAATCAAAGATGCAGCATTTCCTAGAGTCTGTCTCGGGTACGGATCACTCTGTCTCTTCAGCCTTCAGGTAGTCCTTTGAAACATCACAGGAGTGTCACAGAATCCAAAGCAACATTCTTCATGCCATGCCTTACACTGAACAGAGGCACAGCAATCTCCTTGTGTGCTCGTTTCCATTCCTCGGCCATTGTACTTTATCAGATGAAGGAAGAAATATGTCCCCTGGGAAACAAATCCCTGAGCAGCCTGAGCATGTTCCATTTTCTGGATATCTTGCCTTATGTCTGGCGAGCTGTACTGATTAAAAGTTCTAACAGAGGAAGAAAAAAACTAATTTGGAAGGAGTAATCAAGATTCTCCATAGTCCAAAAGAGATGATTTCCCGGTTGTGCACGAGAACCAATAAACCTCCATCCTGAAGACGAAAGTAATTTAATGAAATGGTACAATGATCCTCTGGAGAGGGATGCTTCTCCAAGCTCAGTGGCCACAGCTATGCTATGGAGCCAGACTACCCTGGACCTGTGCCAACCAAAGAAAGACTTCCAGTAGAGTCTCTTAAAGAAAATCAGTTTGTTTCAATTCTTCAGATACTATGGTTGGCAATGTTCTCCAAGGAAATAGAATATATTCATAGGTGTGTAATGTACTGAATATAATGTGTCCAACATATCAATATCAACAGAGCATATGTGCAATATACATTATATCTTGTATACATATGGGATGGTCAGGGGAATGAAGAAAAGGAGGGAGGGATGAAGGGAGAGAGAAATAGAGGGACAAAAACATATGGCACACACACATTTACAGGAATTGACTCCCATGATCATGGAGGCCAAGAAGTCCCACAATCTTCCATCTTCAAGGTAGAAGAACAGGAAATCCAGTCACGTAATTTATCCTGAATTTTGAAAGCCAAGAACTGAAGTGGCAATAGTGTAAGCCATGCTCTGAGTCCAAGATCCAGTGACCTACTGGGAGCAGACAGTGGCATGTGCCCCCTTCCCAAGAGGAAAGAGAGAAACTTGATCTTCTGAATTGTTCTTTGCAGATCTCATTTGGGTTGGGTGATGTCAACTCACATCACAAAGGGAGATTATCTTTCCCAGGTCTACATGCCAAGTGAAATGTTTGATCAAATACCTGGTCCTCCCTTACCCAATCAAATCTACAGATACTGTTAGTCACCACAAGTCCAACCCTTATCAACTGGACACTCATATACCTCCTCTTAAAATGCACTTAATCTTGAAACAAAGACCATAACAAGTTCATAATTCCACCCAACATAAAACTGATTCCCTGTGCAAAACCTAAAGTGTACTCAACCCTTTCCCCAAAAAGGAGGTAAAGTCCTTGAATGATGTTTAGTCTCCTCCTGATACTAAATAATTGAAATACTATGCTCAAAAATTAACTACATTTAAATATTTATGTGAATTTTCATTATCTTTTGTTATGTGATAAGGAATAAGATGAAAGAAAGCAAAAGTATGTACTTTATATATGTGTACAAATGAATGTAATCCGTTAAGAGATGTTGATGACAACTGTCATCTCATCAATGTAACTGATCACTTTTTTATCATAGACCTCCAGCAGCCTTCTTCTGATAGCCATCCTATGTCCCAAAGGAATGTGTGGTAGTTTGAATGTAAACTGGTCCCCTAATGTCATAGGAAGTGGCACTATTAGGAAGTGTGGTCTTGTTGGAGGAAGCATGCTACTGTGGGGGTGGGCTGTGAGGTTTCCTATGCTCAGGATACTGCCTAGTGTCTCAGTCGTCTTCCTGTTGCCTGCCAGATGTAAGAGTCTCAGCTATTCCGTCAGCACTACATCTGCCTGCGTGCCACAATGCTCTCTGCCGTGATGATAATGGACTGAACCTCTGAAACAGTGAGCCCCCTCAATCAAATGTTGCCATGGCCATGGGTCTCTTCACGGCGATAGAAACCCTAACTACGACAGAAAGCCTAGGCACAGGCATCTTAGAAAGCACTTTAAAGATATCTGAGAAATTTCTCCATATAAGTTGCTATGTCTTCAGGACATCCTTAGGTCTGTTTACATATACACTGCTTCTATATGATAACAGCATATTTATGTGCATATGCAACTTAATGGCCTGGATCAAACAGCATTTAGCTTGTAATGGCCATCTCGGTTCTCATGTGGAGGTGGTTCTATGTGCTTCATCTTTCAGTCACTACTAAGGCTCCACTCAAATGAAGAGCAGACACCTGAATATAATGGCAGAACCTTTCTTCAAAACCCTAAAGGTCTGCACTTTGACTCATTGCACAGGCTTCTCATGGGTCCAAACAGCTTCTCTTCCATTCACCTTTACTTTAATTACCGCTGTGTCTTCTGGTTCATTTGGTCCATGTGGTAAAATAATTTATGGAGCTGCCTGGACTGTCACATAATAGTGATAGGTCTAGGCTCTGCTCGAAAGTAGAAGCTTTTTGGGTCAGTAGATAAGCCAAAGTAAAGAGCAGCATTTGAGTCTCTGATCCACCACACTGTGGCTGTCTGAACCCAGGAAAGGGCCTCACATTCACTGTGTGGATTCCATGGATAATATGAGCATAAGCCTGTTGGAAAGATCATGTGACTGCGTAGCATGGTGCCTGGCACGACATGTGTGTGATATAGATAATGGTTTATACTACTTGCCAGCAAAATGGAGATTCATTTTCTTCTTGCCAAACCTTGTAAAAAGTATTTCCTCGGTGTGCTTTAAAATTTTATTCTTCTTTCCTGCTTATTGAAAAATGTCGTCCCCCACAAGAGCTAGAAAATGAGAATGTTTCAATCTACCCCCTCTGGTCTGGGACTCCTTTTCCTTCTTTTACAGCATAGCGCCAACCTGAGGAGGGCTGGAGAAAGATACTCCGAAAGCATCCTGCCATCTTCTCTGCAGCGAAACTGGACATTACCTGGGCAGCCGTGGTGACCTCTCAGAAGCATTGGTTAGCAGACTTCAAATGTTAGCAACTTCAAACAAAGACCAGAACTCTCCGAGCTCCCCATCATGTAGAACTAGACTAAACATTTGAGGTTGTTGGCTCATATGTAGCCACACTTTGAAAAATGCAAGATTTATGCATTTAATAAGAGCCCCAGAACAGTGTGATTTGGTGCCAAGTGAGGTTTAGGAATGAGGGCCGCCTCCCACAGCAAGCTATCAGAGGGAAGAAAATATAAACAACTTAATCCCAACTTTCTTTGGGCCTAGAGATTATTTACAGCTGAGATAATCACTTTTTGAACTTTAGTAATATACCATTCTGGTTGGCAGAACACTGGATAAAATGAGGAACGTATTTCTGAGTGTCCTCATTGAGTCAGCTCCAACATTGTCATTCGATGACCCATAGGAAGTGTTACAAAGTAAGATTTAAGAGTCTGCTACTTAGGCGGCAGATGGCTGCACTGGACGATGGGAGGTGGGTGTTAGAGAACAGCCTCTCTGTCTGAGATTGGAGGGGACAACTCAGTGACAGTCACCATGCCTGCCACCCTCTCATCTTACAGGACATAAATGTCCTTACTATGACCAAAATCCTGTGAGTTAAGAATGTGAAAAACAGTAGCAGTCAATAATCACTTCTCAGCGAAAAGATCAGCCTCTGTGTATGACTTAGACAAGAAGATCAGCCTCTGTGTATGAGTTAGACAAGACTCTGGATGATGTGGGGGTACCTACGACAAAATCAGACATGGCCCTCTCTCTGGTCTCAATGCTCATGTCCTCCAGTGTTCATATGCTGAAATTCTAATCTCCATGGTGATGACCGTTTTAGGGCCCCGAACCTTTAGGATGATTAGAAGAAGATAGATAATGGTGTTAGTCGCTTATAATATCAACACAAAAATGCTCGGTTGACCTTCTACCATGTGATGTTCTGGGAGAAAGGTAGTACTTGTGAAGGAGGAAGTGAGACCCCACAAAACACCTAGTCCACCAGTGCCTTGATCTTGGATTTCTAGCCCCCAAACTCTGAGTGATAAATTGCTTTGCCTGCAAGCTGTCCACTCCCCATTCTCTTCTATCAGCCTAACAAGGCAAAAGAACCCTTCAAATTCTCATCCTTTGATCATCACTGACTGATCTGGACAAACTGGCTATGACACCAATTTAATGGAACTTCTCTCCTTTCCCCAGACCACGGATCTTCCCTAAGATGAAGCACACATCAAAATGCAAAACGTCCTACTCATACCACCTTGAACTAGCTCATGCCAGCTGCACAAACTCCATCCAATCAGATTCCTTACTTCTCCCTAGTCAAGAAAACTGTCTGCTCAGACACTTGCAGACTTGACAATCTTCTGAAAGTCATTGTGTCCCTTTCCTTTTGCAATGATCCTTGTGAACTTAGTTTCTCTCCAAGTCCAGATTTGCTTTTTCAGTTGCATGAAGAAATTGTACTTCTTAACCTACTCCTGATCTTTTAAGTGTTTTTTCTTGAATGTATTAAAGAAATATGCATGTATCAAAATACATATCAAGTTCACACTTGGTCCTAGAGATAAAAATATGAATAATAAAGTCTGCACTCTGCAAGAAGATGAGATGAGATACAGATAAGAAGCAAGTTTCAAATCTTATGAAGTACTTTGTAGAAAAACAAGGCAAGCTACAAGTACAAAGTCCATGAGATACATGTTATTTAAGGTATTCAAGAAATGTCAGAGGTGATCATGTGGCTGGTGGACAATAAGGAAGGGGACATCTGAACCCTAGACTTACAGGTGGTTGTAAGCCATGCAACACAGTTGCTGGGACTCACACTTAAATCTTCTGTGTTTGAACAACTCTTAACCACTGGGTGATTTCTCCAGCCCTTTCCTCCAGATGCTAATCACTTCCTTGCAAAAGTGTTTCCCTGTGTCAGGGTCTCACTATGAAGCCCAAGCTGAACTTTCCATTCTCCTAGCTCAACCTTGTAAGTGTTGGGGGTGACAGACACAAACCAAGTGTCAAAATAAATATGACTGAAACCTGTTTGTCACATTCCTTTGTCCTAGTATTTTGGGGCATCTCAATTTGCCTTTATCGGCTGGATTTTAAAATTTCCAAAACTTAGTTTGAAACCCACTTACCTTCTGTTGTGGAATATTATTTTAACTAGGCTAAGATACGTTACATTTGTTTATACTGCAGAATATTCCTTTAACTGTGTAAAGGTGTGATACATCTGTTTATGCTGTGCTTGTTTAATGATATAAGGATGTGTGTTTAATTATATCAAGATGCGTTGCATCTGTTTCACCTTGCCTGCCTAAGGTACTTGCCTGATCTAATAAAAAGCTGAGCAGTCAACAGGTAAGCAGGAGAGGCATAGGCAAGGCTGTTAGGCAGAGAGAATAAGTAGGAGGAATCTAAAGAAAGAGAGAAGGAGAGAATGAGGGAGAACGAGAAGGAGAAGCCTACGGCCAGTCAGGCAGCCACCAGACAGACAGACACGAGCAACAGTAAAAGTAAGATATACAGTAGGGAAAAAAACGGTAAAAAAAAAAAAAAACAAAAAACAAAACAAAACAAAAAAAAAAACCCAGAGGCAAAAGGTAGATAAAGAGAAACAGGTTAATTTAAGTTAAAAGAGCTAGCCAGACATGAGCCTAAGCTAGGTCAAGCATGGATGCTCACCTTACTAGACCTGGATGGAGGTGGGTGGTCCTTGGACTTCCCACAGGGCAGGGAACCCTGATTGCTCTTTGGGCTGACAAGGGAGGAGGAATTGATTGGGGGAGGGGGAGGGAAATGGGAAGTGGTTGTGGGGAAGAGACATAAATCTTTAATAAATAAATAAATTAATAAAAAAAAAGAAAGAAAACTAAGGATAAGTTGATTTGGGAGCTGGTTGGTAGCCCAAAAGAAAAAGCCTGGTATAATTTGCCCTTCCTTTTAACATGTCATTTTCTTTATTATAATTACATTCCCTGTAAACACTGTAGTATAGATTTGAAGTAATAAGGGCGGCGGCGGGGCTGCGTCCCCAACACCCCAGCCGCCTGCCTGGCTAGCTTATGCCCCGAAATAATTACACGGACACTGTATTCTTTTAAACACTGCTTGGCCCATTCTCTTCTAGGCTAATTCTCACATATTAATTTAGCCCATTTCTAATCATCTGTGTGTAGCACCCCAAGGTGCGCTTACCAGGAAGATTCTAGCCTATGTCCATCCTGGGTCGGACCTTCATTGCGTGTGTCTGCCAGGGAGCAGGGCATGGCGTCTCTCTCAGGCGTCTGCTCCCGAGAGAGCTGTGGAGTCTCTGACCTCACTTCCTGTTCCTCCCAGCGTTCTGTTCTGTTTACTCCTCCCACCTATCCTCTAACCAATAAAATGGGCCAGGGCAGTGCCTTTATTAGCCAATGACCTTCCTCCATCATAGATTAGGGTTGTATTTTATTTATAATCAATGTAAAAAGTTTTTTGTTTTCTCAAAAATGTAATCTATCTGTACTGTTACCATGATATATTTAATTCAGGCTAGTTATGACTGTTTTAACTGTCAACCTGGTACAACCTGGAATTGCCTAGGAAGGGAACAACAAAGAGGGATTTTCCAGGTCAGGTGACCTGTGAGCTTGATGGCAGTTACTGAGGAACAAAGATCCATGCACCGTGGACAACACCATTCCCTAGACAGGCAATCCCAGACAGCTAAGTGTAGGGAAGGTTCCATTGGGAACAGGCAAAAAGTATCTTGTCCTAAGTACTGCCATTTTTTACTCTAGGGTCCATATTACCTGTAGAGTCAAATGAAGTTCAGGTTCCCAGCGCCTAGTGGAGCTGGGAACCTTCCAACAGCTGACCCACCTCCTCCTTAAACAATAGAAACACACATCAGCATCTACAGTTCTCTAGAAACATCATGGCTGGTACTAGCAACAGAAGAAACAAGTGAATCTGATTGGTTGGACTGAAAGGCTTGCATTGTATGTCAGTTGACAATGATGGAACATTCAAGGAAACCTCTAAACTCTAAATCCTGGCTGGTAAAAATAGTTACTGTAACTTGGCAACAAATGTTTGCAAATTTTGTGCTTAAATATTTGCTTCAACTAATGTTTCAGGGCCACAATTCAGCTCCTGAGTCTGTTTTGTGGCCGTGATGGATCAGTCCCTCCCCTTCTCCCTTTTTTTTTTTCTTTGTGCTGTCCTGCATTAAATCTTGCCTTGAGGTAACCTCTTAGGTCGGATTGGATTGGTTCGGAGCCTCAGACCACAGCCTTTTGGTGCGCTGGCTAGGAATCCAAATGCCTACCCACAAGGGCCCACAAGGCTGATTTGGCAGCACCTGTACCCTCTGGAGCTGAGCCAGTTTTCTGGCTTCTGGTTTTTGGTGTTGTCTATCTGGACCCAAAGGAGAAACTGGATGCAGTATTACTCTTAGGGTCAGAGGATGGGAGACCTCCCACTTCTCGGTTCCCGTGTGGGGGACATCTAGTTTAGTTATGGTTTCCCTTGCCCCCTAGGTGTTTTTGTGCTGTCCTGTCGGTCTAGCCCTTACTGTTGTGCTGTCTGTCGGTCTAGCCCTTACTGTTGTGCTGTCCTGTCGGTCTACCCCTTACTGTTGTGCTGTCCTGTCGGTCTACCCCTTACTGTTGTGCTGTCCTGTCGGTCTACCCCTTACTGTTGTGCTGTCCTGTCGGTCTACCCCTTACTGTTGTGCTGTCCTGTCGGTCTACCCCTTACTGTTGTGCTGTCCTGTCGGTCTACCCCTTACTGTTGTGCTGTCCTGTCGGTCTACCCCTTACTGTTGTGCTGTCTGTCGGTCTACCCCTTACTGTTGTGCTGTCTGTCGGTCTACCCCTTACTGTTGTGCTGTCTGTCGGTCTACCCCTTACTGTCAGCTTTGTGTTTAAGCTTCACTTTTCTGTGCTGATCTCTGTCTTATTTCGTACTTTGAGGTCATAGGACAAGCATCTTCAGCTTCCTCTGTGCCCCCAGACCAGGTCTTAAAGCATTTCAAAGGTCTCCAAGAGAACATCAACATTTCTTCCTAACGTCATCTTCCCAAGGATGATCTGCCTCTTGGGCCAATTGATAGAGCAGCAGAATGTCTGGGTCCTACCAGAAGAACATCCAGTTCTCTCCCATCTCCTCTCCCACTCTGTTGGTTGTCCTTGGTGCACCAGTCTGTCCGTTTGTTTATTGCAGATGAGTAAGTCTTGAGATGTTCAGAGCTACCTATAAGTCATACTAAGTACTATTGTAATCAAGTATAGGAAATAATTATCCAGCCTCTTACATGTTTTCAGGATACAGCCTAAAACAAATAACTAAAAACAAACAAGGGTTATTTAGCTCAAGTCCTCAAACTATCAGATATTTGCTGAATATGACTTTTATGATATAGAAACTCATATGACAGCCAGAAACTCTCGGATCCTGGCAGTGACTCCCAAAGATCTCCAAGAAGACAATGGACACAGCAGTGGACAACACTGCTAACCAGCTGACCACTGGGCAAGACTGACCCAAGGCCTCACCTTCTGCCAATATTCAGCCCAAACTGTGGACAAGAAGGATCCTGGAGAGTTGATGCTCCACTTTGAGGCCAGGCTCCTCATATTCCTCCTCCACAAGAAAGCCTCTCATCCTCTGGGCCTGCAACCAAGACTGCTATTCTGAAACCTCTGTCCTCATCCCCATAGAGATCACAGGAGCCTGGGAGACCTGTCTAGGTAAAGGACTATGAACTAGCCTCTGTCATTTTGCTTAATCCTTTTCAGATCTCTGGCACTGATGGATAACTGTGACTTTGTCAACTAAGCAACAGCAGGCAATTGTCTCCTTCCCTTAAGGCCAGAGCCCCCTTGCTGGTTCAGTAGTCAGTTCGTTACTTGGTTAAAGCTTCTAGGTCTATTGTTAAGGCAAACAGGTTTGCTTTGCTCACATTAAAGCTTCATATTAAAGAACAAACAGACTTCAAATGTTAACTTTTCATTAAAGGAATGTACCTTGCAACGGCTATTCTCAATAATAAGCACTTCTGTCCTTGGAAAAAATACACTTTCTAATGATGTTGAGGGAGAAGATAATAATAATCAAATTGGTTCATATGTAAAATGTTAAATGCCAGTGAGTATAATGGAGAGGAAAGAGGAAAGAGAAAAGAAGTTGCAGAGAACCATGAAACTGGCTTGGTCTAGCTTCCTTGAGAGGCATGTGTCTTAGGTTTTTCTGCCTATGTTTCTCTGGTTTTTCCCCCCTTAGCAGTCAAAGAAACATGAAAACTTGATGGGACAACTGGTTTTGGACATTCATCTTAAACACCTTCTGTGACTTGTAAACTTCACCAAAAGTGCATCGTTACACTGCAGGTTCAGAGGTCCAGCGTGTTAACGCTAATAAAAGGAGTTCTAATAAACTGAGAGAGTACTCGCTATCCAGTCATAAGCTCAAGATTTTAAATTTCCTTTGCTCTTCTTCTAAGTCTAGACTTAAAGATGTTTCCCCTCAGGGTAACCAAAGCCATAGCTTTTGCTGTGTCTCCAAGGTGCAAATCTGTTCCAGCTGTTTTACAGACACCAGTGGACTGCTTTTTGTACAAATATGGATTTCAGTACAATGAAAATATTAATATATTTAGAACTTGTATCTTCTTTGGTAAACTTAAAATTCATGTAAGCTTCAATGAGTCTAAAAGGTCATAAGGCTTGGATCCACCTGTCACAGGTCAAATGGAATCGGGACACGTAAAAGTTCCAAGTTTTCTTTTAAGCTCCTAAACTTTAGCTTCTGGCCTTAGTCTAAATCTGTCTCGGCAGATTTAACAGACACCACCCAGGGAGCACCTGCAGACTGCAAACTGCTGAGCTCTGGACTTGCTGAAAGCCGATGTGACCCAGTCCAGCTGGTGTGATTGCCCCCTGTCCCTTCACCTAGAACAGCTAGTCAGATGCTTCTGATAAACGTCCCATTGCTCAGCCTTTGACTAGCCTTTCCGCCTTCCTGGGCCCTGCCACTGACACCCAGTTTCAGCTGGAAGCGGTTACCCAGGAGAGTCCACCGTCCCTGTTCCCTTCACAGGCTGGATATGCGAAGTCAAAGGCAAATGCCCGGTGGTGAAACCTGCTGCTTTTAGGTCAGGCATTCTGGGATAGCCCAGCAAAAGTAAAACAAAACCTGTTGGATACGGAGAAACAAAGGAGACCTTAACTAAATTAACCTTTGAGATTGGCGGGGACTAGATGGCACTCCTTCCCTTTGCCTTCTTCTGGTCAGAAATACCCCTTCCGTGGAGGGTCTAACCCCCTGTGAGATAATGTTTGGGAGGCCCCTCCAATCTGCCTCTCAGGTCTCCTCCAATTGCTGAGATATCTAATTTTGCCTCACTCCAGTCGGTACAGGTGTTACAAAGGATTCAGGATGGAATGTTTCCGTGGCTCTGCCACATGTACAATCTGCCACCTGTTAAACCTCATGACTACCAACCAGCAGACCTGGTCTGGGTGAACCATCATCAAAAGGACACTCTGGGCCCCCGCTGGAAAGGCTCTCACATTGTGATCCTGGCTACTCCCACTACTGTCCAAGTCAATGGCGTCCATGCCTCGATACATCACACCACCTGAAACCCAGTCCTGATGAAAGACTGTGCTCAGATGCGGTAAAGAGATGGACAGTTCAGCAAAACCCATCGAAGACTGACAAAGACTGATCTCTGCCCTTTTCCTTCCTGTCTGTTGGTTTTAATCCCCTATTCGGTGGCCCCAAACTTTTATCAATCTAAAGTTTATGAATGGAAGCTGAGAAACACACAAACAGGTTCAACAGTAGCAAAGGGGTTCCAACACACCCACACAGCCTTACCTGTTGGTGATTGATATTCCCACTCTATGGCCCGGATTACGTAACTTTGTCACATTGGCCACAATATGGTACTGGCCTAATCTCATTGGCGTGGATGTTGACAACTAGAATTTTAAAAGTCCTTATTGGGTGCCTCCTTTTATACATTTATCCATTCTCCATTTCCTGCGAAGCTGGAAATGAATACCATTGTCATCGCTGGGGTTACAGAATATGGAATAAAGTTCACCTTGAAAACTCTTGGAAAGGAGGATGCACTTAGGGTCTCAGACAGTACCACACAGGCCCAGACTCAGGAATGGAGTTTGCAGTCTAAAGGCAATCGGTGACCATGGTTAACCACCCTACTGACTTCTCTTGCTGGACCCCTTGTGTTGGTCCTTTTGGCCCTTATTACTGGGCCCTATGCAACAAAAGTCTTAATCAAATTCATCCAAGCTAAAAAAAATACTCAATTAAATTAATAATGTAAGAACCCACTATAATCCGTTGCATACTTTGTTTAATATCGTATAGGTGCTGTCAAGCTCATGATCCTAAGGGCATGGTACAAGCACTTATTCGAACCCACAGACGAAGAGTCATCTCATCAACTGCAAAGAACGTTGGGAACAGGCAAAAAGCAACTTGTCCTAAGTACTACCATTCTGACTTCAGACTCCATTTTACCTGTAGGATGAAACAAAGTTCAGATTCCCAAACTGGGAACCTTCCAATAGCTGTACCCCTTCCCTCCATAGAAACAGTTGTTATGCATCTATAGTTCTCTGGAAACACCGTGGCTGGTCCTAACAACAGAAGGAACAAATGAATCTCATTGGCTGGACTGAAAAGCCTGTGTTGGATGTCTGTTGACAATGATGGGACATTCAAGGAAGCCTCTAATCTCTGATTCCTGATTGGTGAAAAGTGTGCTGCCCTGCACTAAATCTAGCCTTGCAGTAATCTCTTGGGTCTGCTTGGCTTGATTTGAAGCCTTGGGCCACAAGAGATCTGAGCACAAGCAAGCAAGCATTCATTCTCCTTCTGTTCCCAACAGGGGACTGGCTAGCTGCTTCAGGTTCCTGCCTCGCCCTTCCTATAATGATGGACCGTACCCTGGGATTAAAAACCAAATCAACCCTTTTTCCTTCAAAATTACCTTTGTCATAGTATTTTAATCACAACAAAATAAATGAAGCCAGGATGCAAATTATTGCCCCCTGTCATTAAAAATGAGAATATCAATATTATTTTTTTTGTACTTTATGGTCTGTGCTTTGAAACCTGATTTCCCTCTGGAGTTATGTAATTTCCTCTAATTCCATCAGGGACCAAATATTAACTTGATTTCTCCTCACTGTTTACAACTAAGACATCAATGGCTTCTACTCTAGGCCCTCACCTAACTAAGTCCCTTTCTCATGTCCAGCATTTGTGTTTATCCCCATATAATCCACCTCAAGACTGTCTTCCCTACACAGTATTTACTATAATGCCACGCAAACAGGGGTTAGAATATTGCTAAGAATTAAATTCCCTTTCTTATTCAAGCAGAAAGTCCTTTTCAGAGGAAGGTGGCAGGTTTGCTTATCTCTGAATGATCCAACTATTTGTGTCTGTACTCTATTTTCTAGGCCCCATAAAACACGCTTGACCTGCAAAGCCCGTGTCTACTGGCAAAGTCCAAATCCTTCTGCTGGAGAGAGAGAAGAAGGGGTCAAAGCCTTCTCTTGCCAGCAGGTCTTAAACTTCATAACTTGGCAGAGAAGCTCAGCAAGGCTTTCATAGGTACTTCTACAATACTCTGAGTCTCTTTAACTGAGAGCACCCCTCCAGCCCCAAATGTAAGCAGCGGTGGTGTTTATCTTTGCTTTTCAGGTGTTTAGAAAATATAACTGTATATTTTGCTGCTTATGTAAATGGGAATTTGGAAGGAAGATCGCCAATGCTTTTCCTTCATGTATCCATCATGCCTAGAAGAAATTTCTTCATATTTTATTCAAGACTGGGCATGTTAGAAAAATAATCAGAGAAGCAATTCTGGTGGCCAACTTGTTTGTTCATGTCCAACAAAGTTATTGGCTACCCTTACTAAATTGGTTGTGGTGGCTGTAGATACACAAATATCCAGATAGGTTTTTTAGTTTCTCAAATTCTGCAAGTCTAAGTAGATAGAGATGACTTTGGACAAGGTGGGCCATGCAGAAGAAAGAAGAAAAATTAATCGAGATATTGGGGTTTATTCCTATAATCCCAGCACTTAGGAAGTTGAGACATCGGGATCTAGAGTTCAAGATCAACCTGTGTTCTGTAGAGGGACGATCTCAAAAAAAAAAAAAAAGGAAAGAAAGAAAGAAAAAAAGTAGAGGTTGGTGACCTGGCCCAGGAGTTAAGAGACGTGGAGCTCTTGCAGACATTTGGAGTTGAGTTCCTAGCAACCACATCAGGCCTGTAACTCTAGCACCGTGCCTTCTTCTGACTCCTTCGGGCATTTGAGCATGCTTACATACACACTCACGTGCCTGCACATGTTAAAAGCAATAACCATTTTAGAAAGATAAATCAGAGGAAAAGAACATGAACTTATGATAAAATTACAAAGATGCAAAAGATAATGACTTCTCTTAATTTCTATTGCCCTTCATAAAGCAAGATACAAATAAGCATGAGATTTATTTAAGAGTTATTGAAACAGTAACCCGAAAGGATGGGAGAGATGGCTCAATGACTTTTACAGAGGAGCTGAGTTCCATTCCCAGCACTGACACCAGGCAGCTCAAGCCCTGTTAACTCTAGCTCCAGGCCACCTGCGCCCTCTTCTGGCCTCCTTAGGTACCTGCACTTACAGACATATACATGATTCAAAAATAAAAGTAAATCTTTCCTTGTTTAAAAGAGTAAACTGAAGAGCAAAAAAGTCTGTGCATCTGTTCTCCCTCAAATTCTGATCCTGAAGCCATGCCTGGCCTCCATGTCTGTCTCCAGCATTTAACATCATATGCCAGTTTCTGTCTCATCTGTTCACGGCGATTCATCAAAGCAGAAGTGGATGCATTTAAATTGCCCTAAATTTCCCCTTCTACATCATTATGTTACTCATCTTCATCTTTTTGCCAGAACTGTGGGGAGACAGATCAGCAAAGTAAACAGCAGTGGGTGTCGTTTAGGCAGCTGTGAGGTGCCAGTGGAGGGTGACGTGGCTAAATTGCATAGCTATCTCTGGCCATGTCATTCAGAGATGTGGGCAATATTGAAAGCTAGACAGAGGCCCTTATGAAGTTAGCCTAAGCAAACAACCGATCCCTGCCATGATAAAACGCATAATTATCAGTAATAAGTTATATAACTGCATTATTGACAACACACCCATGCAGGCAAGAAGCGGAGCTTCTGGGCCTTTCTGGGTTTGCTAATGTGCTCACAGATGGTAACTATGGGAAACATAAAACCCAGAGAAATTGGCTCTCGGAGAGGCTCGTTGGCTTGAAGCCGTAGCTGTGCTGCTGTGTTAGCAATGGCGTTCAGGCAGGTGGGGGAGCATTTGGAAGGGGAGAGACCGTCTTCCAAAGGGGCTCTGGGTAGCAACAGTAGCTGTAGCCTACAAACCTGTGTGCAGACATGAGATCCTGGAGAAGGGGGCTCAGAGGATCAGCAAACAGTGGGTACCAGGGACGGAACAGGAGCACAGAAGGTATTGGGGAGGCGTGGGGTGAGCCAGCAGATGGAAGGTTGGAGAATGACTTGGAGGTTTCACTAATTTCCCCTTGTTCCTAAGAATAATTCAAAACCAAAGCCAATTTAAATCTGAAACATTTTATTTTGGAAAACTAAGAAGTCTTTCATTTCTATTCCTATGAAAGTCCGAGGTGGTGCCAGATATACACAACGTGGGCCTGCATAGCCCGAGTCCTGTGCGTGAGCTGCCGTTGCCTCGGTAAGCTTGGCTAGGACATCTCTCTCACACTTGTAATCACTAATGCTGAAATTTCCATCTGGAAACAGCCCAGGTGCTTCACAGAGAGAAAAGAGCAATTTCAGTCCTATTACCCTGGCACTTCCTCTGCCCTGTTCTGACAACGTGGCCTAGATTCCAGTGTTAGTTATGATCCTGAAGGATATTTAACTTCTACCATGTTATGGATGACAGAACTTGGGATCAAAGAAGTTAATGGACGTGACCAAAGTCAACGCCTACTTCGTAACAGAGTCAAGACTAGAACTCTGGCCCCTTAGGTCCTTGAATTGTTCTCTTTAGGTTGGGAGGGAATGTTTTCTTCCAGAATGTTATAAAGAAATTTTCATGCTGCCACTGAGTTCCACAATGTATGTTTTATGTACAACTAGGGAAAGGAAAAAAACCACCAGTCATAAGATGTCAGTGATTGCATGTTGCACTCAGTTTTAGGGAAACAAAAATACTTTTTAAAGCATCATATAACAGATTTTAAAAAATCGATAGGCAAGATCAGACATATTCAGGGCGGTACGGTATTAAGCCGGCTCCTAGTGACCTATTGATATTCTCATAGACCAGTGCTTCACTCAACCCTCATCAGGGAAGCTTCTTCTTGTAGTAGCCAGTGACTCACTCCGAGATCTGCATTTGGTTAATCTGAAGAATAAGAAACCGAAGAGCGCACAGCCTCAAATGAGACATCTATAACATACCTATCCCCAAGGATTTTACCAGGAAGACGGAGGAGGCCAAAGAGTATAAGAGCAGAATCAACATGTGACTATAGTGAAACAGTGCTTCCCAGACACAACATGAACTCACAGAGGTTGTGACAGTAAAGACCTGCATGAGCTTAGCTCAGGCAAAATCCCATCCTGAAAGAGTCAGGAAGTCTCCCTGGTAGCTGAGGAGCTATTGGCACGTTATAGTCACCAGGAAAGAGACAGTCGATTTACTTTAAGACTTAACCCCTGGTATGTCAACTATGCTCCAAGAGTTGGCCCCACGCCAAATGATATTTGGGCAACACAAATTGGACTCCATGGGGAGAAGAAGAAGAGAAGGAGGAAGTGGGAGGAGTCACATGTGTAGAGAGGGGCAGATTGGTCTCAGAGGACTTTCAGGGTGTGTGAATATGACCAAACTGCCTTGTGTGAAATTCTAAAAGAATGAGTACAAGTGCTATGGAAAATAATAAATCCAAGTGGTGGTAGCACGCATCTTTAATCTCTTCACTCAGGAGACATAGACAGGCAAATCTTTGTGAGTTCAAGGCCAGTCTGGTCTACAGAGTGAGTTCCAGGACAGTCTCCAAAAGCTACAGAGAAACCCTGTCTAGAAAGGCCATAGATAGATAGATAGATAGATAGATAGATAGATAGATAGATAGATACATACATACATACATACATACATAGATAGATAGATAGATACATACATACATACATACATACATAGATACATACATAGATAGATACATAGATAGATAGATAGATAGATAGATAGATAGAAGATAGATAGATAGATAGATAGATAGATAGATAGATAGATAGATAGATAAAAACTGGAACATTTCTAGCCACCAATTTCTAAGGTATCCTAGATGGTTTTCAAGCTGGGAATGCAGGGGCTTTTGGGAGAGACTTGTGACTGGACCATTGCTATAGTAGAAGGCCTTAGGACTCTTTCACACACAGGTACTGACAACTGCTTTGGAGCCATCAGCCATAAGAAAGTGAGATGTCTTCAGGCTCAAGGGTAGACTCATGGAGGCAGGCTGTCTCCCTACATGGCATACCAGGCCCATAGAAGAGTCCATAAATAAACTTTCATTTCTCCTGAAGTGAGAAGAAAAAAATCAGCCTTTAGGTTGTTAAAAACAAAATCTAGAAGACCACTGGAAGAACGGAGTTAAGAATGATAATGGATTATTTGCACACACCACTCATTGCTAACTCCAAACTAACTGTAGTGATCTGATGTCAACCCGTCATGTCTCCAGCACCCCCTTTCCCTGACCTGTTTACAAGAAAAGGAACTTTGAACTAGCCATCTGATTTTTAGTTTTATTTCTACTCTGCCAGTCTTTTTCTGACCTTAAAGCCTGAAACTAGAGGCATTGGTAAACATGTGCTATTTTATGGCACAAAGTATTGCTGTATTCTAGAATAGAAAATAAAGCCAGTTGGAATATTTACAGATCCCAAAACCTCAGTTTTCCAAAAAAGCCAGATGCTCGGAGGAGAGAATTTCATCCTTATTCTAACATGGTATCAAGAACCATATGAGGCCAAGGGTGTCTGAAAACCTACACCCCAACAACGAAGGAGCTGAGAGGCCAACAGTTATTCAGGCAACAAGGTTGGGTACCACAACTGTCCCAACCCATGAGAACTGCTGGTCCTCGGTCCACATTGCAAGTCTGGAAAATCGGGTTCTAATATCAGCAATAGAATTAGTAGCTGCAGCAGGGCAGGATGGTGAGCAGAAACCAAATACCTTCCTTCTCCTGTGTTCTTTTCTTGTCTGGGCTGCTCCAAAAATGTTCCACCCACATGGTAGCTAGACCTTCCTAAATCAATTAAGATAATCAAGGTGTCCTCCACGGACACTCCCTTATGCCAAGCTGATGGAGGCAAGTCCTTAACTGAGGTTCCTCACCCAAGTGATTCTATGTTGTGGCAAGGTGACATTTAAAACCAAGGATCAGAGTAACTCATTTCTTTTTCTCACTGTGTAATATTCCATTGAATGGATGTACCACTTTTGTTTATTTCTATTTAAGGACAGTTACTAACCACTGTCCTTAAATAGAAATACTTTAAGTGGCTCCAATTTTTTTTTTGTTATTCATTAAGCTCATGTAAACCTCATGTGCAAGCTGCTGGATAGATGTGTATCCAATTCGTTGCTGAAAAATTGAAAAAGGAAACTGTTCAATCATACAACAGCAGTGTTCAGTTTTGCAGGAACTACCAGCATCGCAGATCTTTGCCCTTCCCACAGGTGTGCATGCATCCGTTCGTTTCCTGCTGCAACTTCTCAGCACTGACCTTGGGGAAAGTTGCAAGTAGTTTTCTTCAGGACTGAGATTGATAATAGAGAAAAAGTAATCTTTATGTAGGAAAGTATATTTCAGGGGTGTGTGAGTGTGAGTGCTGTTGCTCAGATGAGAACTTCTCAGACGACAAATGTCTTCTTGTGATCAGTTGGATAAATGACAGGCCTTCCAGCTTTATCTGCTTTTTTCGTGACAGTCAGAAGCAATACAAATGTTTTCTAGCTATCAAGTAACTGATACACAAAAATGGATTTAAAATTGCGTTTGGCTATAAACATACCATGTCATAGAGTGTATCATCACGGCATATCTGCAAAAGGCCAAAGCAGGTTTGGTCAGTTTTTAGGAAAGTAATTAAAACTGATCAACAGAAATGATTAATTTTTAAACTTTAATTTAGTTCTCTTTCCCATTGCCACCTTGCTAGACATGTGATTTGGTTTTCATACATTTCCTGACTCTAAACTGAAGGACACTTGGTTTATTTCTCAGAATACTTCAAATACCTATGAATCAAAATATTGTGTCAAATCTATGTATGTATTAGTATATGTGCATAAATGCATAATGCATTATATATAATTTGAGATAATTCCAAGTCTTAGTGAAAAGCAATTTAAGGTGACTATGGTATACAAGAGAGAAAAGTAAAGTAAAGGAACCAAATTTATAATAGATGTACAATGTCTAAACTTTTCCTATAATCTTTTCCTATTTTCTAAATGTTTAGAAAACAGTGGAAGTCCCGACCCTCAGACTGGGGTTGGGGCTGCTTCTGCTCCTGCTGCTCCTACCCTCCATTCCTGACAAGCTCTGGATTCTAACCAGAGCCCCAGAGACTCTTTTGAAGTTGTTCACTGCTGGCATACTCTGTAAACCCACTGTTCTCCTCTTTGACCAACTCCTCCAGGCTCAGACACCTTGGAGCTGTTAAGGTAGGGACCTCAATCTTTCTAAACAGCAGGCCCTGAGCTCCTCCCCTTATAAACACCCAGGGTTAGTCCTTCTGCACACCTAGATCTTGAAAAATAATCATCTGTTTAGGATCTAGGATGGCTCAGTCCCATTTATCTGTTTTTCTTTATTAAGCTACAATTCACCAAAAGATTGTTACACCTCATTGGGATGGCTAGCTGTAATTGTCAACCTGACATGGTTTAGACCTAGGAACAGGACCTCAAAGAGGGATTCCTCCATCACAATGGCCTGTGAACACATCTGTGGGCGATTGTCTTGATTGACATTACCTAATGTGGGAAAGGCCCAGCCTAAATGTGGGCAGCTGCCTTCCCTGGGTTTGTTCCAGGCATGTGTGTTTTGGTTCTCTCTCTTTCTGACCGTGAGCTTCCCTGCGATACTCAGCTGACCTGCACTCGTAAGCCGAAGAAACCCTCTCTTCCTCAGTTGTTCTTCTCAGGGTGTTTTATCCCAGCCACAGACATGAAACAAGGAAGCTTATGGAAATCAAAGAGAGCCCAGAGCTTCATACCATAAAGCCATATACCCTTTCTGGGCAAAGAAAAAAACAAAACAAAACAAAAACAGATATTGGGTTTTCATAGTTACCTTCCTACTTAACTTTATGCACTAACCATGTTGGTTCCAGCATCCTTGTGAATTTTTACACAATCACCAACACCTTTGCTATCACAGTTGCTACTTCCAAGTCTCATCTAATATCATCATCAACACTTCTTTCAAAGCTAAGGATAAGGGTGCATCTTTGCAACTCCATGACTGCAAAGTGTGCACAAGGTCCTAGGTTCTGCCTGAGAAACGCACAAGATAAAAACAAAAAATCAGAAGCCCAACACAGCATTGTTGCCAAATATTCAACTCCGATCCATCATAACAGGATTAACAGATGCCAGGAGGCCCGGAAGTATAAAGATGGCAAAAGTATCATGCAAATAGTAAGAATGCTAACTTTAAAATAATGATTACTGTAAGAAGCAGATGAGATCGTCTCACCATTGCGTACAATTCTTTCATGTAAAGTCTTTAGTAATACGTGACACGTTCCTAATGCCAGTCCAGTCATGGGTCAGCCAATCCTCTATGTCGGTCTCCTCCATGTGAAAATCCTAAGGTAAGAGCGCTCTCTCACCTCTAACCAGGTGAGAGAGCGCTAACCTGACAGGCTTTAGACTGCTCTAGCTTTAAGCTCCTGTTGTACACAAAAGACTATGGGGCCCATTGTACTTCATCTTCCTGTAGAATAATAACCTTAGTCCTCATTCGTCATGCTTGTGGAAAGAAAATTGAATTATGAAACTACACTGTCCATATTGTATATCCCTGCAGCTCTCTTCGTCTGAGTGTGGCCCGAGAACAGGGTGACTGGGTGTTAGGAAACCTGAGAATAAATAAGTAAATCAGTGTCCAAAGATATGAGCAACGGTTGCAATCTTGTGATTCAGCAACGTTCTCCCAGTGTGTGGCTTTTATCCCATATCCTGCCTCCACCCCCAGCACCTCCCCTTGCACCACCAACTGTAGGAGGGACTTTCTAACGAGGACTGGTGGCACTAGATTCTAGGGACAGAGTGAGAGTCTGGTGAGTCACCAGTCACTAGAAGAAAAACATTCAAGAACTGCAACATCATCAACATTAGAAATATTTCAATACTGTGAATCTCTTCCTAAAAATAAGAACAACAAAATAACTTTATTCACTGACAAAAAAGCCACACATCCAAGCAACTGTGACAGAGTATAATTATTCAAAGAATCATCATGATTACTCATAAAAAATAAATAAATAATCTAAAAAGTCCTTAACATTTGCCAACCGTCTTTTCTTGTCAAAGCACATTGTCTCTTGTGGGGTTTTAGACCCTCAATTTGCCCAATTACCCTCCATAAATGTTCTCTTCGGTGGCTGGAACATACAATGCCATTCGGATTCTAAAGACTGTGGGAGCAACATTTGAGAAGCAGATGAATAGCTTTCGAAGGCAATTTTACTTAAGATTTGCGAGAGAAGAAAGTCAGGGGGTGTCTGGGGGCAGGTCATCTGAGGGTCTGTTCTGAAGAAGCACCAGATTCGGAGCCAAGCGGGCATGCTGGATGAAGGGTAGAGTGGTCTACACAGGCACCTGCTCACTCTCCTCCACTCCACATTTCTTTCCCTTCATCTCTTCCCTTCAAAATAGTTCATGCTCCTCTTAGCTCTTTTTTCCCTAGTTCCTTCCTCTCTGCCTCCTTTCCCCGTGGTTTCTGTATGCGTGCTGGTTTTCTGAGATCTAGCCTCCTGAGGTAAATGTGTTGTAGGTCCTGCAAAATATAAGTGTCTATCTCTTTCTACTATGCACCTAAAAAAAATATGTTTCCAAGAGTCAATTAATTCCATAGTATCTTACTCCAAGTTGGACAGAGAATATCTACACTAAATGGGAAATCGTCCATATCTGCACTGTGATGCTCCTCACAACCCCTCCTAGATTGGGGTGTTCTTCCTACAGTGAGCCTCCTCTGACTCCCTGATAGTTGCTCAGCCACTAGCTGCCCCAGTACCATAGCCATGTGTTTTGCCTTTAACAGCATCTTATGACCTTGACCTTCTGCCATCCAGCTGGGTCCAGTTCCCCTAGGACACTGCTAACTGTGAAGCTAATGTGATTGCTTAGTATAAGCCAAGACACTGATCATTGAACAGACATTCTTTGCTTTATTGGGGCTTTGTATGTTTTTGAGTTTTGCTGTGGTATAGCTATGGCTCTGTTGTGAGAGGCAAATGTCCTCCCCAGGTCCATGTGGACTAATCTCAAGTGGCACTGTTCGGGGGCGGTAGGAACCTTTAAGAGGTGGGGCCTTCAGGGAATTACCCAGAGTTTTAGGGAGGTGGCCTTGAAGGGGGTTGTAAATGATGGGACCCTTGCTCTTTTCTCCTCTGCTGTGTTTTATAAGTATTTTTATAATGTGCTAGTTCTTTGATATTCATACAATGTATTTTCATCATGTTTGTTCCAGCTCTTCATCCGTCTCTGCTTTTATTCCTGGCCGTGAATAACTTTGTTTCACCAAACACTCCCACCTTGATGAGTCGCTAAAAGCCCAAAACAAACACCAAACTGTGAACCACATAACTTTTTCTTTCAGTAAGTTAGCCACCTCAGGCATATTGTTATAGAAATAGAATGTTAACTAAGACAAACATGTAAACTCTTCCTTGAACAGAGGTTCAAAAGACAGTTCAAATACCTGGATGTACCCTGCCCCTCTGTACATCCAGAAGTAGACAATGCACTATCATACCCTACAATGCACTATCATATCCTACAATGCACTATCATACGCTACAATGCACTATCATACCCTACAATGCACTATTGTACCTTACAATGCACTATCATACCCTACAATGCACTATCATACCCTACAATGCACTATTGTACCTTACAATGCACTATCGTACCTTACAATGCACTATTGTACCTTACAATGCACTATCATACCCTACAATGCACTATTGTACCTTACAATGCACTATCGTACCTTACAATGCACTATTGTACCTTACAATGCACTATCATACCCTACAATGCACTATTGTACCTTACAATGCACTATCATACCCTACAATGCACTATTGTACCTTACAATGCACTATTGTACCTTACAATGCACTATCGTACCTTACAATGCACTATTGTACCTTACAATGCACTATCATACCCTACAATGCACTATTGTACCTTACAATGCACTATTGTACCTTACAATGCACTATTGTACCTTACAATGCACTATCATACCCTACAATGCACTATCGTACCCTACAATGCACTATCATACCCTACAATACACTATCATACCCTACAACACACTATCGTACCCTACAATGCACTATCATACCCTACAATGCACTATTGTACCTTACAATGCACTATTGTACCTTACAATGCACTATTGTACCTTACAATGCACTATCATACCCTACAATGCACTATCGTACCCTACAATGCACTATCATACCCTACAATGCACTATTGTACCTTACAATGCACTATCATACCCTACGATGCACTATCATACCCTACAATGCACTATTGTACCTTACAATGCACTATTGTACCTTACAATGCACTATTGTACCTTACAATGCACTATCGTACCTTACAATGCACTATCATACCCTACAATGCACTATTGTACCTTACAATGCACTATTGTACCTTACAATGCACTATTGTACCTTACAATGCACTATCATACCCTACAATGCACTATTGTACCCTACAATGCACTATCATACCCTACAATACACTATCATACCCTACAACGCTCTATCGTACCCTACAATGCACTATCATACCCTACAATGCACTATTGTACCTTACAATGCACTATTGTACCTTACAATGCACTATCATACCCTACAATGCACTATTGTACCTTACAATGCACTATTGTACCTTACAATGCACTATTGTACCTTACAATGCACTATTGTACCTTACAATGCACTATCATACCCTACAACGCACTATCGTACCCTACAATGCACTATCATACCCTACAATGCACTATTGTACCTTACAATGCACTATCATACCCTACGATGCACTATCATACCCTACAATGCACTATTGTACCCTACAATGCACTATCGTACCCTATGGGTTTTTCATAGGGAGAGCTGTTTGGCTTCCCTTGGCTCTGTTTTGGTTGAGACAGGTCTCATACTGTACCCCCACTCTGCAGTCAAGTCAGCCTCAAGCTCATGGTGATCCTACTGCCTCAGCCTTCCAAATGCTGGGACTACAGTGAGAGACCCTATGCTGAGCTCATGGGTACCTCGCTCCTGAGCACTGTGACCTAAGCTGTCAAGCCAGCACATTATACTGGCTGTCTCTGAACTCATTCTATTACTTCACATTCAAGAGAGGTGCATCTGTTCCACCATCTTATGAACTATAGACAATGTTGTATTAAAGAATTGTCTTCTGAGGCTTATTCCTGAGCAAACAATAAGCATTCGGGTTCTGTTGCCATTTAGCAGAAAACAATGAAGCTAGCTTTGCAAAGGTCAGCCTCCTCCCAGTGGTCACAGGACAAGCAAGTAACTGTGTTGAATCTGGATGCAGCTTGAACACCAAGTGTAGCGCTGTTAACTCCACCACTGGTGACATCTCGGTGTCTGAACCACCCCCTGTAGATCAGCACAGGTGGATTATAGGAGTTTGCACATCATCTTCATGACCTAGCACATGCATTCACGGCAAGAAGATGGGAGACAGATCGGAGGTTTGTAGATGTTACTGTTGCAATAGTCTCGTGCTAAAACCACATCGTTCTTGCTGCCTAAAGCCCACTGGGTAGAAGCAGCTAACTAGCATCCTACATGTCCTTGACCTCCTCAGGTCTTTAAGGTTCCACACGTCCTCTCCACAAATGTCTAGAGTCTTTTCCTGTCTGGCATTTTAACTTGAGGTACAGTGACATCCATGACTCCCCTTCCTCTGAGGTCAGATTGTTGACAAGATCCTCAGCCATCCAGCTTGCCTTCTTGGACCATCGTTTCTTACATGCAGGAAACTGAGAGGTGACGTAGTACAAAAGCGTTACATGAAGTTATATAAATGAGGCTACACTGGCCTTGGCCTTTGGGTTCTTTATTATTAATTATTGACAGTATTAATTTGTATGCAATGTTCTGTGGTTACGTTCACACCCTCACTACCTTCTCTCATTCTCTCTCATTAACAGAGTCCCTTCTTTTTCCTAACTGGTCTCTCTCCCAGCCTCATGTCCATCCTTTCCTATTTACTTCTTTGATCCCATACAGGAAGTCCCAGCTGCTGTGTGTTTGTGACTGTAGTGGCCATGCCATATCCAGAAGACAATAACCCCCCATGCTCCTCCCCATCTTTCAACTCCCACAGCCCTCTGCCTCCTGTATGTTCGTGATTATAGTGGACACGCCATACCCAGAAGACATGCTCTTCCCCATCCTTCAGCTCCCACAGTCCTCCGGCCCCTCTTCCATTATGTTCCCTTCCCCTCAGAGGGGGTGGCATAGGTGTCTCATTTGGGATTAAGCACCTAGAAAGTACTTATTCTTAGTACTTTATTAAGAATGTGCCCCCAACTTGGTCATCACCCAAGGTCAAAGATGCTTCTGTGACCAAGGCCAAGAACTGCACTACTCTGGAGGTATAAACATTTAGAAGGAAGTTGAACTACACATACATCCAGCAAACCATCATTAGCAGCTTCCTCCATAGGGCCTGTGACTCCCCTAGCCAAAGACTTTTGACCAACCCTCCAGCGCCAGGCATGTATTCCGTCCCGTGGAGTGACCCTACAATCCAATCAGGAAGCCACTGTTAGACCAGTGGACATGCTCACCCAAGAAGTGTCATATTGTATTTCAAGATAAGGTTATACTGTGAAACCTAAGCTGAGCATAGATTTAATATCCTCCTGCCTCAGCCTTCGGAGTGCTGGTAGCAGCCATTCTCCATATGTCTGGCAGGCTCCTTTTCTCTATAGTCAGATACCCACTAGTTCAAAAGCCTGTCGTCTTTAATCATCTAACTATCTAAATAACCAGCCTATATATAGTTCCAGCCATTTTGGAGCTTATCTGTGTGTACACTCTATAAAAAAGCCACCCAACCCTCTGAGAACAGATAAGCTAAGCCGTGAGCCATAAAGACTGCAGACAGATGCTGTGCCATGGAGACTCGGACTCTGGCTATGCTGCAGAGCATGTAAGCCCATTTCTTTCCAGCTTCCTGTCCACTGGGAGTCTCTGGCGGGTATGGATCCTGCACCTTAGGCTACAGAAGGACCCACTTGATAAGGGCTTCTGCCTTGAGCAAAAGTGTTGGACTGTATTGCGTTTGACACCTTGTACCCATGTATTTTTTCCTCAATCATCCCTGCAGGTCTGTTGTCCCCCATACGGTAATCAAAAGTTGTTCTAAGTTCACTGGGAAATACATAGAATGGACAGCTTATTCCATAAGCAAAGGTATGAGTTCAGTTTGTTATTGTCAATTTATAGGTGGCTTAGGGGTAAATATTCTGTCACCTGGCAGTATTATGTGAGAGCAGAATCACTGAGATGCAAATGTTTCTTATTTTACAATTGTACAGTATATGACAGAGATGTGAACAAAATTCTACCAGTTGCCTTAATTATAAAATTTTCCACTAAAAGGTCACAGACTATGTTTCATTACATTACAGAAATGATTAGAAGTCATATGGATACAAAAATCTGTGGCAGTTAAAAAATGAGGAGGAAACATGAAAAAGAGAGAGAGAAAGTGCTAGAAGGGTTTGTCAAAAAATATAATCTCTAA
The DNA here is from genome assembly GCF_018167655.1 of Microtus oregoni. Classification (NCBI taxonomy): domain Eukaryota; kingdom Metazoa; phylum Chordata; class Mammalia; order Rodentia; family Cricetidae; genus Microtus; species Microtus oregoni. The sequence goes on along the minus strand of NW_024544552.1, from coordinate 18,154 downwards.
TGAATGGCCAAATTCAGAGCAAACTAAGTCACAAAATAAGAAGTGATGGCATTGAACATAGAATAAATAAATTTACATCTGTGTTGGTTTCTTCGCTGCTATGCCAAAATACTTGAAAAATTGACTTACGAGCAAAAGGATTTATGTTGGCTCACAGTTCCAAGGGATACATAATGGCGGGGAAGCCATGGTAGCTGAATCATGAGGCAGCTGTTCACACTGGGAAGCCGGGGTGCTCAGCTCCCTTTCTCCATTTTTTTCAGTCCAGCACCCCAACCCACAGGATGGTACCTTCTTTCCTCAGTTAAATCTCTCAAGAAAGGTCTTCATAGACAGCCTGTCTCCTAGGTGATTCTTAATCCCAGCAAGTTGATGCTCAAGATTAATCAACGCATCGTCTTTCCATAGTGCCATAAACAACAGACTAAAGAAGTTGGTGCAGTTAGCATCAACAGTCAACTTGACACAAACTTAAAAGTCACCTGCATACAGGGAGCCCCAACTAAAGAATTGCCTCCACTAGATTAGCCTGCAGGCACATATGTGAAGCACTTCCTTGTTTAACAATTGATGTAGAAGGGACCAGCCCACTGTGGGCAGTACCATCCTCCAGGCGCCTGCCTTGATCTCTTTCCCTGGCTTCCTTTGGTAATGGACTGTAATCTGAAGCTAAAATGAACCCTAGCTTCCTCAGATTGCTTTGGGTCATGGTGTTTATCACAGCAATAGGAAAGCAAACCAGGACACAGTTCACAGGGAAAGGAAACAGCTCCTCCTTAGAGGAGAATTCCACATAACGGGTTGTAAATAGAAAGTAAAAGACATGGAATTGTTAACAAACAGCTGACAACAGAAGCTGCAGACAAGGTTCATTCATGGATGCAAACGTAATGAGGAGAACAGTTGTGGTTTCAGGTATTGTTCCAACATGCTTACTTGCTACAATGGAAAAATAGTAACTTCACAGCGTGGAAACACAGCTGGTTCCCTCTTGACTGAACATTAGCACCAGCCATGAGACACAGCAGGACACCACAGCACTGTTTTTGGTATTCCTTTTGGCTGGTCATTGTATTGTTGTTGCTTTTAAAACCAGGTCTCACTCTGTAGGATAGCCTGGCTTTTAATATGGAATTCTCTTCTCTAAGGCTCATGAGTGATGTTATTATAGGGGCGGGGCACCACACTCAAAGCAACACAGCCAAGTATCTACCTTCTCTGCAACCTGAATGGCCAGAATTTATAGAATTTTACAGAGTGGAGGAGATTCTGTAAAATGATGGATCCACCCTCTGAATATACTTCTAGTGACAAAAACAAGGGGCTGAGAAGACGTGACAGAGAAGACGTGACAGACCGGAAGAGACACAGGATTCAGTTTACAGCTAAATGTAGCGCAGGGAGCCTGGGTAGACTCTCAGGAGGGAGAAGCGCAACAGTGGGAAAATCAGGGAAGTCTGAGAAAAAGTCAGCAGTTCAGATAACGATGCTGTACTAATAATGTTCACTTCCCAGCCGGGGCTATTGTACTATGGTTATGTAAGGTGTTAGCATGAGGAGAGGCTGGATGAGGGACACAGAAAAGTCTTTCATCCTGGCCTCTTAACTTCCCTATAAGCCTAAAATAGGTGAAAAGAGAAAAGTTTAAAAAATAAATTACAATAAAAATGGCTAGTGGTCAGTGAGGCAAATCCAGGATGCTTGTGTCATGGCTGGGAAAACTGAACAGGATGAAGCTGGCTCACAGGAAGTCTTTTGTCATTTTTTTCATGTTAAAAAAGAAAACAAAAGCAAGAAACTGAAAAGAACCATGACTTAACCCAAAGCAACTGAGACACAAACACTTTGGTTTTCCACTCTGGCTTTCCTGCCTAAAATGCTTATCCCTTTTCTACAGTAACTGCCAAGAAGCATATGCAATAAAAGGATATCGCGTGAGCAAGTGACTGTGTTCTGCCCTTTGCCATCCCCTGTCCTGTGGAGAGCCTCAGAGTTTACTGCCACCTCTATAGACCATGTATGACATCATTGCCCCCCATCATTCAGTTCCTTCTGTTTTTCTCCCATAAATATCCCCGTATTCGTTACTTTTCTAATTGTTGTGCCCTGAAATCTGACAAGAAACAACTTAATGTTGGGATCAAGATATTAGTATGAGGCTTCCCACCTCAATTGGCCAATCTAAAAACTCCTTCACAAGTATGATGAGTTCCTCCTATGTGATTCCATGCCCAACCAAGTTAACCATCATAAATCACAACCACACATGGGGGGAAAAGACAGTTTCTTCAACCAATGACACTGGGGAATCTGACTATCCACATGTAGAAGAATGAAACTGGAATCATACCATTAATCTAGAAAAGGTCAGCTCAAAGACCTCAGTGTAAGACATGTAACATTGAAACTGACATAGGAAAATACAGGTAAAATATTTCAAGACACAGGTACCATCAAAAACTTTCTAAAAATGCCTTCAATAGGATGAGAAACCTTTTCAAGAATTATTCAATGGGATTACATGTAATTAAAATACTTCTTCACAACAAAAAATTAAAAAAAAACAATCACCAACATACAGAGACAGGCTATAAAAAGGGATAATTATTTGCTGACTGTACATCAGACAGGAGGTTAATATCTAGGATATATAAAAACTGCAAAAATTAAACACCAAAAAGGTCTTAAATCATTTAATCAATAAATGAGCTAATAGGCTAGAAAACAGAATAGATAGCTCTCAAAAGAAGAAATACAGTCAATTATTCAACATCCTGCGCTATTAGGGAAATTAAAATAAGAACTAATTTTAGGAGCAGTGAAGTTCAGTAGCCAAAGATGCTTATTGCCAAGTCTCGATAAACTCAATGAACTCAAGGCTCTGAGTTCAATCCCAGAATCCAGATGGTAGAGAGAACTGACTCCTATGAGTTGTCCAAGTGGCATGTGGGCATATGTATGCAGAGAGAGAGAGAGAGAGAGAGAGAGAGAGAGAGAGAGAGAGAGAGAGAGAGGTGGGTGATGGAAAAATGTAAAGCAAATCAATCTGGTTTGAGATTCCATTTTATCTCATCCAAAATAGCTTTAATCAAGAAAATAAATAATAAATTCTAGCATGGACGTAAACAAAAAGGAAGCCTTCCACAATGATAGGAATCTGCTCACTCATTATGGAAGTCAGTGTGGAGCTTCCTCAGGAAAACCAACCAACCAACCAAACAGAAACCTCACTACCATGAGACCTAGCTATACCACTCCTGGCTATATACTCAAAGGACTCTAAATCAGCATACCACAGAGATATTTCACAGACCAGCTTATCTTTACACTATTTCCAATAACTAAAAAAAAAAAAAAATGTAACCAACCTCAATGTCCACTTAATGGACATTCCCCATGATGTTGGAAGTCCTTCTGTTGCCTTATTTTGTTGCTTTTATTGGTTAATGAATAAAAAAGCTGCTTTGGTCTGTGATAGGGCAGAGTAGAGATAGGCAGGAAAACTAAGCTAAATGCTGGGGGAAAAGAAGGCAGAGTCAGTGAGAAACCATGTAGCCATCACAGGAAACAGATGCCCCCTGCCCAAACCTACTGGAACTTTGCCAGTAGGCCACAACCTGGTGGTGGTGTAGATTAATGGAGATGGGTTAGTTTAGGATATAAGAACTAGCTAGAAAAACGCTTAAGCTATTGACCAAACAGTACTGCAAATAATATAGTTTCTGTTTTATTATTTTGGCTCTGAACATCCAGGAAAGAATGAACAGCCTACGCCAACAACACCTGAATATATGGAACTCAAACACGATCTTCTTGGCCCCAAAGGGCTTGTGTAGATGCCTCTTTAGTCCTATCACCCAGAGCACACACAGCTTGTCTAACAGGCACAGGGTGGCTCTACCACACACTTGCCACCATCCTTGCTAGTTATCCATGGTCCTGGCATCTCCACTGAAACTGAGGCTGCACCATCACCAGGATCTTCCAGGCTGCTCTGCTGAAAATTCATTCCTGTCCCGTGGTGCCAAGCCTCAGGTTCCTTTCATGACCCTTAAATCCTGCATCTTATGACACCCAAATCAGTACTATGTGGGAGACTTTTACTCCTTACTTTCCAAGTTTAGTTGCCAGGTTGAGCTGTGGTCTTGGCCCCCTCAGAAGCATTACTATGTGTTGACTCTGAGGAAATATTCCCCATAAGCCTTCACCTCAGTGATGCTGGTCTCTTATTAATCACAGCTGACTCTTCAGTTCAGGTCAACCAGCATCCACGGTCTCAGCAACACAAAGATTTCGCTTCTTACAGCCTCCTAACCCAAAATCCTGCATCACATCTGACAGTCTTGCTTCCCCTTGAATCCCCCCAAGCCAGGCCCCCACTGTCAGCACTGCTCTCAAAATAATCTTCCCATTTCTCCCCACAGCTTATTAGGGTCTGAGCACTCAGTGGCTTTTCCAGCCCAACGCTTCAGTCTTCCAGCTTTCTCCTACAAAACCACCCAGGGCCTAAAACCACACGGTCAGGTCCTCCAGAGCAACGATCACTCTTGTAACCATTTCTGTTTTGCCTTCCTGATTCTGTGATAAAACATTACATTCAAAAGCAACTTGGGCTCCAATGTGGGTCTCTGTCTCTGTCTCCTTTCATCGCCTGATGAAGGTTAATATTCAGGAGGATGCCTATATGTTTGTCTTTGGATTCACCTTATTTAGCTTCTCTAGGATCGCGAATTATAAGCTCAATGTCCTTTATTTATGGCTAGAAACCAAATATGAGTGAGTACATCCCATGTTCCTCTTTTTGGGTCTGGCTTACCTCACTCAGGATAGTGTTTTCTATTTCCATCCATTTGTACGCAAAATTCAAGAAATCCTTGTTTTTTACTGTTGAGTAATACTCTAATATGTATATATTCCATACTTTCTTCATCCATTCTCCCATTGAAGGGCATTTGGGGGAGCCTAGGCAGTTTGGATGCTCACCTTACTAAACCTGGATGGAGGTGGGAGGTCCTTGGACTTCCCACAGGTCAAGGAACTCTGATTGCTCTTCGAGCTGATGAGGGAGAGGGACTTGATCGGGGGAGGGGGAGGGAAATGGGAGGCAGTGGCGGGGAGGAGGCAGAAATCCTTAATAAATAAATAAATTAAAAAAAATAAAACATAAAAAAACCAAAAAACAAAAGCAACTTGGGAAGGATAGGATTTATTTCAACTTACAGGTTGCAGCCCATCATCATGGAAAACCGAGGCAGAAACAGAAGCAGAGACCATGGAGGAAGGCTGCTTACTGGCCTGTCTAAGGCTCATACTCAGTTACCTTTCTTCTACAGCCCAGAACTATCTGTCTAGGGGTGGCATTACCCAGTGTGGCCTGGGCCCTTCTACATCAATTAGCAATCAAGAAAATAGCCCCCAGACTTGCCCAATGCCAATCTGATTAATGAGGTGGGATTCCCCTGTATGCTGTGAGTACCATTGGTTAATAGAGAAATTGCTTTGAAAAAAAAAAAAACTGCTTTGTGCCTATGGCAGAGCAGGGCTGAAAAGAGCTAGGTGGGGGAAAACTAAACTGAATGCTGGGAAAAAGAAAGCAGAGTCAGAAGAAGCCATGGAGCCCCGCCAGAGACAGACACGGGAACTTTACCTGGTAAGCCACAGCCACAAGACGAAACACAGATTACTAGAAATGAGCTAAATTAAGATGTAAGAGTTAGCCAGTAAGAAGCCAGAGCTAACGGGCCAAGCAGTGACTTAACTAATACAGTTTCTGTGTAGTTATTTCGGTTCTGGGCAGCCAGGACGAACAAGCAGCCTCCTACAACATTAAGGCAATTCTTCAAGTGAAGTTCCCTCTTTCCAGGTGTGTCAAGTTGACAGCTAACTCAGCCATCATAATAGGGGGGAAGAGTAATGAAGTACATGTAATGAAAGAGGAGAAGCAATGATAATTCGGAGGCAGGGAGGAGGTGAACGACAGGGGAGCGGACCAAAAGAATAAAAATATAATGATATATACATAAAAATACAGCAACAAAACTCTAGTGTGCCAACTTTACCATACAGAAAAATGTTATAATACACAAGCCTGTCCATGCTACTGTGCTCATCTTAGTCTCGCACTCTTAAAGTCTGTGAAGTACTTGCAGCTTCCCCCATTTCTCTTCAGGGAGCTTAGAAAAGAGAAGCAGGGTACTTGTGCTGGGTACTTCATAGATGCTTAAGAACTCGGGAACCTAAATATGAAAGGTGGAAGAACAGCTGCCCTGTAAGGAGGTGGGTGGGTCAGAGACAGAGTAGTGCCCGGGTCGGTCTACCAGTCTCCCGTCTTCCTCAGCATCTAGAAGCTGGCACCCAATGCCATCTCTTCTCCATCCATCACTCTTTCAGTGGCTCCCTTCCATCTTCCTTCCAGTTGGCTGCCTATTTTCCTTTGAGCCTCAACCTTACTTCTAAGTCAATATGATAGAGAGCTCAAATTACTGAAAAACATACATAGTTCTCAAGAACCTTCCTTCTTAAATTCCTCCCTCATCTAACTGAGTCAGGGCCAAGCACACTCCACCCGAGGCTCTTAGTCATGCATGAATACAGTCTGGTGACACAGGAGAGGTCTCTCCACTTTGTCCTCAGAAACCGGTTTCTTTCTAGATTTACAGGTGATGTGTGATGCTTATATAGCAGGGAGGAGAGAACAAGCAACTTGGAGCCCCATTCGTCTTTGGGGATAACCCAGGAATGGGGTAAAATCTCAACAGTTCACAAGGTGGCCTGTATTCACAATGCCTTGTGATCGCCCCTTTTAAAGCTTAAGACAAACCCAGCATTAACTTCCTCCTCCTCACCCACATTCCGGACAAAAGCTGTTAGGATAAACTGATGATTCAATGAATTTATTCCCAGAAATTGAATCATTTGAGCTTACCAGCTTTAATCTTGTCTTTGGTAAACATTTCTTTAAAACAATTACACTGGACTCTCAGGTGTCTAGCGTTTCAGGCCAGAGAGTCAAGGAAGAGAGGAACACACCATGTAGAAGTGTGGTTGTTCGTACGCCTAAGCCTGAAGTCTCTAGCGTTTATGAATACTTTTTTAGGCCAGCCAGGCTAAATATCTCAGAAATGAGTAAATTGTACGTTCAGAATTTCTTGCTGTTTGTTGAGCTGACAGTTCAATGGACATGTTCATTCCAGTTCTCTGATTTTCCTTTGAGATGATTTGCTCAAGAAAACCCTTTATCAAAGGTGGAGTAAGATGACAGGTATCTGTAATCCTAGCACTCAGGATACTGAGACAGGAGAATCCCACTTTGAGGCCAGTCTGAGCTACAGAACAAGATAGAGCTGAAGAAAAGAGCAACAGCAAACAACAGCCAGAAGTGGAAAGTCCCTGGCTCTTCTTAGTGTTTGTCTACAGGTATCAAGAGATTGTACGTCTTCATCTTAAGCCTGACAGTGTTTCAAGACTTTGACCATTTGTGTTGTTTTGGCTTTTTTTTTTTTTTTGAATTTTCGAGACAGGGTTTCGTTGTAGTTTTTGGTTCCTGTCCTGGAACTAGCTCTTGTAGACCAGGCTGGCCTCGAACTCACAAGAGATCCGCCTGCCTCTGCCTCCCGAGTGCTGGGATTAAAGGTGTGCTCCACCACCGCCCAGCCTTGTTATGGTTTTTTGATTTGTTTTTAAAGACAGGGTCTCACTATGTGGTCCTGGAAGACCCTGACCTCATGGAGGACCTTCTTTCCTTTTCTTTGAAGCTTGAGTGCTGCTGTGGCTAAAGGCAGGAGCCACCACTCCTCACCTGCCTACCTGTAGTGGGAATAGCACCATGGATGGAAGAAGGAAGAGGGGAAAGGAACCTAGATGGTCTCTAGACTGGAAAATGCTCTCCTGTGCATTGTGTTTAGCCATCTGTCTTGTCTCTCTGGCTTCTATCACATTTCTTCCACAGCTGTGGCACACAAGTGTCTCTGGACTTTGCTATATGTCTTCAGAGAAGATTCCCCCTGGAAACATGGAGTTGACCTTCAATTTGAGCATCCAACAGAGAAATCTAAAAGCCTTCTTCCCATGACATCACCCTATACTAATTTGCTTCAGCACCATGAGAGATGATTTTAATTCAAAGGATTCCTTGGCCTGTAATGTGCTGGACGGAATCGGTCATACAAATGCTAGCTGAGAGGCTGGGAACCTGATGTGCTGTTATCTGTATTACCTAAGTGGTTATATCCCTAGACAAGCCCTCAGATGACAGCCTGCCAAGGTAGACATCAACATCAGAACAAATATGTCACAAGACCAGTTCTCACAACTACCAATTATTTGTTACACATTCTAATTGACTGATTTTTATTAATTTCAAAACCTTTCTAAGATGGAATTAAGAGAAAGCACACCTTATCCAAAAGCAAGCTGTAGAAGCATTGTAGTATCACCATCTAACTATTGCAGGCAAAGACAGACCTACAGGTAAGAAAGTATCTCAGTGGTGATGCCTGCCTAGCAAGCTTGAGGCCCTGGGGTGAATCCCCATATTGAGAAAGAATACACACACACACACACACACACACACACACACACACACACACCATATGGACTAAGAATAATCCCTATAATTTCTGGAGTTATGTAAGAAAAGGTTTGAACCTGTAATAAAAATGCCTCGGGTTCGGAACATGGCTTGGTGGTAAAAAGCACTAGCTGGTCTTCCAGAGGACCTGGGTTCAATCCTCAGCACTACACAGTGGCTCACAATCAACTCCAGTCTCACGGAATCACTGCCCTCTCCTGGCCTCTAGGACACTGAGAATGTACGTGATAGACAGACATACATGCAGAGAAAACTCGTAACACATTAAAAAAAAAAAAGGAAAAAAATGTAATGTCCATTCAGTCTTAACAAATTAGAATTCTGCAAGCTGTGGTCAGAACTATAATCATAGCCTAGGAAGCCAGCAAAGGAGGCTTCCAATGTCAGCACCTGCCTGGACTACAGACAGCTCAAGGAAACTGGGCAACCCCATGAGGCCTGATCTAAAAAAACTGAAAGACTATAGAGATAGAACTCAATGGTAAAGTGTCCAAGCATGTGTAAGGATCTGGGTCCCACCTCCAGCACTACCAGGAAAATAAAATAAATAAATCCATCCACCTTCCTTAACAGTTTTAGAATTAGTTTTAATTACTCTGTTTCTATATAAGCAATGACTTTAAACTGCCACGGAGGAATTGGTGGTATAATTACTTTCCCAAGAACAAATATTAAGGGATGCTTGGCCCAAGCATACTAGTCTTTATAACTGTACGACAGCATGTGTATGTCCCAGTTTTTAATTGATCCCCCTTCCTGACACTAACACACGCACACAATACACATGTATACATGCTTACTCAAAAGGGCTTGGCCAGCTTATGCTGAGAGCACAGTAAATTCAAGCTGGTTAGAGACATGATTTGTGAATCAGTAATAATACTTTACTATCAAGGAACTTTATCAAAATACTACCAGCCATAAACTAAAACTCTTTAAAAAACTGATGAGTATTTTTAAAAACTCATGAAGTGACAAACACATATGCACAAAATATCAGTTTCTATTACATAAGTTACTTAGCACAAAATGAAATTAGTTTATCATTTTTTTTATTTTATGAAATAATCTTACACTTATTTAGTTTACTGTGGCCCTGGAAGTTCATGCAAATTGTCAATTTTGCTGCTACAGACCCTCAGGTCCACACATTTCCTTTTTAACTTCCTCATTTTCATTTATAAACAGTCTTGCTTTTTAAAATTTCATACAAGTTTATTTTAATATAAATTTATTTAAGTCACTTTGGGCCCAGCATGTCCTTGGGTTTCACCCACTCATCAAACTGCTCCGCTGTGAGGTAGCCAAGCTCAATGGCCGTTTCCTTTAAGGTGGATCCTTTCTTGTGTGCGGTCTTGGCAATCTTCGCTGCCTTGTCATACCCTGAGGGGAGGACACACAGCACAAATGTTAGACAACCATCATTGTTAGTGATGCAGATGTCACAGGCCAATAACTGTCAGGTCTCCTACAGAATATGGCCTGGATTTTCTTAGGAAATAGACTTAAGCACGCCTCATTTTATCCGAGATTTGTTGAAGTGGACCAATAATCGAAAGAGATTGAAAATAAAGCACCATGGTATAAAAACCCACATTTGGGTATGCTGCCCCATAATTACACCCCCACCCCACCCCACCGGGGTTTCTCTGTGTAGCCCTAGCTGTCCTGGAATTCACTTCGTAGACCAGGCTGGCCTGGAACTCCTAGAGATCATCTGCCTCTGTCTACTGAGTGCAGAGACTAAAGGTGTGTGCCACCATGCCTGGCCATACTTATCTTTCTAAGGCAGCACTAACATTAAATGTGGCAGGCCGGCAGAATAGACAGTTATTTAATGGGCAGCTGTCAGGACTGCCTCTGGAGGAGAACTGGGAAATTAGGTCCTTGTTGAGGCAGAGCAGCCAGACTGAGAGGGTGTCATTCTCTGGTTGGATATTACAAGGAGAAAACTGGGAAAATCTTAGCAGAAATATGTATCTGGACAAAAGAACCCAGGCAACCCAATGCACTGTAATACTCTCAGCCAGGAGATGACCCTGAGTCTCAGCCTGGCTACACAGCAAGCCCCTGCCTCAAAAAACAAACAAAGGATCACTGGCCTTGGCTTATTTCAGAGTCATCTGCTTTTTAAATAAAGGCTACCACCGGGAAGTTCTCAAGGTTGTTCTGACCTTAAAAATTGACAGTTTTAAAAAGAGAGAAGGCAGAAGCCAGGACAATGAAGTCAGTGAGAAAAGACAAAAATAAAGCTTAAAAGTCAGAGACCTGTGACCAAAGGGTGGAGCCTGCTGGGCAATGACAGCCAGGAGGTAAAGTGTGACATGTCTGGAAGCAACCACACCTGGGCCTGCTTGACTTCATCCTTCCTTCTGTGCTTTGTGTGTGAGCAAGGACTGAAACATAAGCACCCTGCTCACCAGCACAAAACACTATTAGCCACCAGACTCTTGTGTCTCAAGACCCCTGAGAGCCGCGGACCAGGACTCACTCAGCCAGTGAGGTGGTCCTTGCTGAGATCAGGAGGCACATTTGCCAGAGATGTTGCCTTGGGTGGCTCTGTCCTCACAGAGTCCACGAAAGTGCCCCAGCCATCCTGCTTAGACGGTGTCTCTAACCTAGAAGTGTCGGAGGGAGCACTTGTCACAGGAGCCCTTGGGGTCACTCTGTACATCCAGGTGAATACTGGTGTATAACAGTTTTAAATGAGTCACCATTTTACCAACTTTACACAACTAGAAAACCTCAAATAAGATCTGCCCCAAAGGTCGGGATCAGAGAACATGCTAAAATGTAACTACATCATGCCACATCACTCAAAAACAGACCAAAGTCAACTGCTCGGTAGCGGGAATGTAGCGCTGTGTCTGCCTCAGCCTGCAGAAGCCACAGCAAATATCTTACAGGCTGGGCAGTGGTGGTCAGCCTGCCATCTAAGTCTGTATAAAAACAGTTACAATCTAGAAAAGACTAGGAACACAAAGGTTAATTTCAGAAAAAGTATTCCATTTTCTCTCCTTTCCCTATAAACATTAAATATTTTGCCTTTCTCTTTTAATTAGTAACATTAAATATCTGAATTGGATAAAACAAAATTCAAGTGCTACATAGTATCTAGAAAAGGAAAAAAGCAAATGAATCCGTTCGTTCACTGTTGGTAATCAGGCAGTGCCACCTAGTGACATTACCAAAGAAGATCTGACAGACAACCTTCCCAACTGCAAGCAACACCCAGCACGTGAGTGCATTAATATGAAATGAGGGCTGGTGTGAGAGCTGGGTGTGTAAAAGTGCTCTCTGCCCAGACACGTGCCCTGCCTTCTATCCCACAGCCGCACGTGGTGGAAAGAGAGAGCGGACTGCTGCAAGCTCTTCTCCCATCTCCATGTGCATCCCATGGGACAGATGGACTCACAGACAGATAAAGAGACCGAGAGAGACATGCATACACACACACACACACACACACACACACACACACACACACACACACTGAGAGAGAGAGAGAGAGAGAGAGGTAAAAGGTTTTATTTTTTAAAAAAAGAACTCAAAGCCATCCTAAGCCATATATCTAAAACCCTGTCCAAAAAAACTAGTCACTTGAAACTTCTAGGACCAGCAAATTAGTTTATAAAGGTGCTTGCTGTGAAGACTGCTAACCATAGTTCCATCCCTAGAACCAACATAGTAGAAAGAAAATAACCTGACGTACACATGTACACCACGGTGTACATGTACATGCACACACACACATACACACACAACATTTTTTTAAAATTTAAGGATTTTTGTTTTTAACTTTTAAATGCTGTTTTTAAAATGGCATTATTCTCCAAACTTACCTATATGAGGATTAAGAGCTGTCACCAACATTAAAGACTCATTCATTAGCTTGTTAATCCTCTCAGTGTTGGCCTGGATCCCCACCACACAGTTTTCTGTGAAGGACACTGAAGCATCTCCCAGCAGCCTGGCTGAGTGCAATACATTCTTAATCTGTCAGAGACACAGAGAGGAAGAAAGAAAGAGAGTCATTTCTAAGCCTCAGTTTACTTTGTTTTGCTTTTGTCCAATGACATGCATTATTTGACGTTCCATGCTGGATATATAATTCAATAACCATACATCGCTTTTACAAATTCTGCAGTATATACCCAAGAAGACAAGTGAGAAAGGAAGTTACAAACCTAAAAATGACAAAAGACATAAGTCTGAGTAACTAACACAAGACACCCCTGATGGATAAGTAACACAAGACAGCCCACAGCGACTAACACAGGCTAGCCCATGGTGGATAAAAAGAGTATCCATGGAGAGTTAACTAATCCGAGATAGTCAAGGTAGATAACTAACACAAGACAGCTCACGGTGAATAAGTAACACAAGATAACCAATAACTGATAGCTACACAGTGAACATTTAAAACAGGTGAGATGTGTTGTATCCACAATCCAGGAGGATTCCTAGCAGACACAGATGTGGACAGCCATAGATGATGAAGACCCATCCAAGCAGGAGAAAGAGATGCAGAAGTATAGAGGCCTGAGACAGCTGCTAAATGCTGGATGGATTCTTTGGTTTTATGCCTCATGAAACAAACACTGCAGAATCACTTTGAAGTAACATCACACGGTGTTTACGCCTGTTTCTTTTGAGCAACACTTCCCATATACAGCTAAAACCCCAGTAAGATCTGGAAGCTATACTTCCACCAATGGACGCTAACAGAAGCTAGACATTAAAGCTTGATTCTTATGACTTAACTGTAACTTAAATACTATCCTGATATCCTAATTAAAGCAAAACTTTTTTTTTCTCTCAATTAGGTCTACCTTTGACCCCAATGTTCTCCCTGTCTCTCAGGCTGATGTAATAGTTTTACTCTATGCGATGGAAAAACTGTATTTACCAGAACTGTTTTTTTTTCTTGTTCATTTTTACAAAGAAGAAATAGGATGGCATTACTTTTAAGACATAGTAAATGATTATAAATCTAACAATAAACAGTTGTTATACACCTGTATATGTCAGGCAGCTGGTATTAACTGTTGGAAATATGGCCCTGATGCAAAAGCATATAGATCTGAAGTTCATTTTGGCCTGTCTTTTGTTTGCCAATCCTGACAGAATATGCATGCCATGAAGGCAAAAAACATAAAGTTCATTATGCTTATTGCTTATTGTGAACACCTAAAATTGTATGATCCAAAGTGAAACCTAAATGAACATACTAATATCCATTTGCATATACTCATCAATTGGACTTTCTACCACAAGCCAGTAAGAAATAAGCCTCTAGTGTATTTCAGATTCAGCAGTGTACAAATGGCTGACTGAAGCTCAGGAATCTGCATACAAGATGATACCAGCTTGTTCCATATTTGGAGTGATAAGGGAAAAAGAGAAGTTTGGTGCACAGTTAGTTTCTAAGGTACAAGGAAAAGGCAAAAGGAAATTAAAGAAAGACTTTTGGGGGGCAGAAAAAGTGCTAAAAAAAAAGGAGAGATGGTCAACATGTCATCCTGAGAATGGGGAATGTCCATTAGAAGGAAAAGGTCACTGACAATGAGGAACAATGCGAGCTACGTGAAAGGCTTGAGGCTGGACCAAAGTGATCAAACCATCCAAGATTGGCAATGGGCCAGTCTCTTCCACCCAACCCTGAAGGAAGAAGCCACAAAGCAGCAGTCTGAGAAGGAGACAGGGCTGTACAGGAGGCATACTTTATAAGCTGAGCAGACCTCAACTGATTTCCAGCTACTGGCATCCATGTTGGGAGGGGATAAAGAAACCCCTCTCCTACTCCAGAAACCCAGACTATTCCAGTAGCACATCGGTACTCTACAGACATCACACAGTTACCTAGTGTGGAAGTTCCAGAAACCTTCAGGAGGACAAGAGTACTGGCAATTAGTCTTCAATCAGAAACTGCTAAAAATCAAATTGAAAGCTTACCATCATTGGTTTAAAAACATTCAACTCAAAATGTCCATTGCTGCCTCCGACAGTAACAGCCACATGATTCCCCATGACTTGGGCAGCAACCATAGTCATTGCTTCACACTGAGTAGGGTTCACCTTTCCTTTGAGAAAATCAGTGCAGAGTCTCATCAAATAGGCTCATGGTTTCCCATATCATTTAAGACTGTTTTTATATCAAAGAAAGAAATGTAACATTATTAAATAAAGACATAAAAGAAAACAAAATTGAGGTACAGACTGTAATTCTAGCCAATCAGGGGTCTAAGGCAGGAAGATTCTACATTCAAGGACTACCTGAGTCAAGGCCAGACTATGCAACTTAGGAAGATCTTGACTCAAAACATATAAAGAATTCTAGGGATACATCTTAAAGACAGAATGCTTGCCTAACATGAGGAGGCCCTAGGTCCAACCCCCAATATCACAGGCACACAAAAATATCAAAGAAAGGGGGATGTATAGCCAGGGATCACTCAAGAAAAACTCCATCTACACATGGTTTCCCTTCTTTATGGCTTATGTTCCCACATAGGCATTTAGGCAACCAGGCACGAAATATACAATTAGAAAGACATAGACTCCACCCTCCAAGAGAGTGGCAGCCAAGAAAAGAGCTGGCGACTCCAATAAATAAGGGGTTCACAAGAGAAGGGGAGATGCTAGGCTGGAACTCTATTTAGTCCCCAGGGCTCGAGCCCAGCAGCATTCCTTTAACAAGCCCAGATCCAAGCCGCACACAGCAGATTCTTCTAGCCAGTGTGAGAATACATGGAAGGATTGCCCCCTGTCTGTGATGTTCTGCCATTTGTTTTTCATTTTGGAAACAGGTTTTTGCTTTAGTTGCCCAGGCAGTCCTGAAATATTGTTTGTAGCTCAGGTTGTCCTTGAACTCTATCTAATCTTCCTGGCTCAGCCTCCTAAGTGCCAGGATCAACCATATGCATTACCATATCTGGTTCCATTTCTCTCTTTAACAATTATTTTCAACTTGCAATCAACTAAACCTACATGCCATTTTTCAACACAACTGCAAATAGAGATCTTTTGGGCTATGTACACATACATAGTTAAAAGTCTATTGAAAGCATTTTCTACATAGTAAACTATTAAATGCTACAACATATTGCCACCTCAACTTTTGCTATCAACTAAATAATTAGTAAGTGTTTCTTGTCTCTACCCCACGTCACCAGTAAAATGCTGAATGGGTAGGAGCCCAATATCAAGCTATTTTTCCAAATAAAGACAACTCATTAGTCATTCCCTTAAATGTCTGTTCCCCCAACTATGCTCACCTCCCAGATTCCAATGTCTGTCACTTCTATGTATCAGGCCAGAACCAGAGGCAAAACATGACATGAGGACTTTAGAAGGGGGCTCATATTTATCCAAGGCTGATTGTTGTACTCTGTCATTCTCTTGGCTTCAGACTGAAGGATACAACTATGCAGGCTCCAGTCTGAGAACCTCAACATGCCACTAACTCATGTCATGTTCCTGACTTGGTAAGTGATGGTCCTGAAAGCTCTGATCCACACGGATACTGTGGAACAAGTGCTCCTCACGCGTCCCCATCGCTTCCGGGATGGCAGTGGAAAAGCATGTTCTGTGTTACGAGTCCCTAGGATCTAGTCAATTCCAGCTCCGGAAACTTATCAGCTAAGTGCTCACCTGGCATGATGCTGCTCCCTGGTTCATTTTCAGGCAAGATCAGCTCCCCTAGACCTGACCGAGGACCGGAACCCAGGAAGCGGATATCATTGGCTATCTTCATCAGGCTGCAGGCGGTTGTGTTCATGGCTCCACTTAGCTCCACCAGAGCATCGTGAGCAGCCAGAGCTTCGAACTTATTTGGGGCCGTGACAAAAGGCAAGCCTGCAGGAAAGAAAGAAGAGTAAAGACGCCTGCCAAGCACAACCCAGCTAAACAAAGTCTAGTAGACACAAAGCAAATTAGAACAGAGGGCTGGACGTACGATTCAGTGACAATGCCTGCCTAATATGTGCAAGGTGCTGAGTTTGAGTCCTAGGACTATGAACATCTAGAAATCAATAACAAATAAATGTCAATTTTGAGTTGAGGAAAATGCTGCAGTCAAGCTGTGTCAATACTCCTTTAAGACACCCCAAAAGGCTTAATGCAACTCTTTAACAAGCATATGTGAACAAGGCCAGAGTATTCTCATAAGGATGAGAACTGTGAAATTCACTCTGCTTTTTGTTCACACTCTGATCTCAGATAATGGTTTAAAATTTCTCTGTCTACTCCAGTCTCTTCTGCTCAAGAGACTAGGGAGCACAAATAAGCTATGGTTTTACTCAGTCCTTCTATCCCACAAGCAAAGAGTCTGTGTACTCTAAATCCTAACACAGTTTCTTTCCATTAAAACATGATTTTGAAAACCTCAGCTGGAGGATAAGCAAGTGTGTGCTCAGTCACAGAAGGTTCGTCTATACCACCCCTACCCCAGGTTCAAAGACATCTCAGAAGAAACAGCAGGAAGAATGAAGAGCTGGGAGGAGGGAGGAGCGCTGTGAAATACTGCCCTCTGCACATGCATGGAACTTGAATACAGGAACACACATCAGCTATGGGTAACTCACAAGATCAAGCCGGTTAAAAGTTCCTGCATGAACGCTCCCCACTTCCCCACATCTGAGGAGCTACTGCAGTTGGTGGCTGCTGAAGGGGAGGGAGTCACTTTTCCTTGAAGGATGGCTGCTAGTGGGCGGCCCCATATCCTAGTGGATAACTCCATACCGTGCATATGTGGGCAACACAAACTGAAATTAGGGATATATGCAGAGGGAGAGGGTGGGGGACTTGAAGTTGGGAGGGAGACATATTTGGGAAGTTGGGAGATGGGTGCTAAATATGGTCAAGATACATTGCATACACTTATGAAATTTTAAAAATTTACATGCCTAGGGCTTAGTCCGTCTATACCGCTCAAAACAAAGCACCACAAACTTGGTAATATATTCAAAGCAGAAATAATTTTCTTGGGGCCGGGCGGCGGAAGGCGGCCAGAACACCGGGCCGGGCGCGGAAGGCAGCCTGAGGACGCCCAGCGCAGCCGGCGGGGACCAACTGGGACAGGCTGGAACCGGCAGGGACCGGAGCGGCAGCAGAGGACACAGGCTGCTGGTGGCGGGAACCATCCCAGCAGCGCGAAACACCGAGAACAGATCGCCCCACTACAATTAAACCAAAGAGGTAGGCATTCGGTTGGAGGAGGTCCCTGGGCAGAGGAGGAGCCCGGTCCTATTCTTGAAGACCCTTCTGAGGGGTGAGAGGGGATCTTGCGCCGCCCCCCCCCCCCCCCCCCCCCCCCCCCCCCCCCCCCCCCACCCCCCCCCCCCCCCCCCGGCAGGAACCAGGAAACAGAGCAAGGGCATTTTGTAAGAGGAGCCCCTGGCCAGCAGGGAAACCTGAACCAGTTTTAACAGACCCCTTAGATAGCATCGATAGGAGGAGATGGGCAGGCGTCAAGGAAAGAATTCACCCAATAATCTGAAAATCAGCATGAAAACACCAGAACCCAATGATCTTACAACAGAAGGTCTCCAACACCTAACACAG